>NC_141697.1:385550186-386800186 GCF_964263255.1 Lissotriton vulgaris
ATACTTTGGAGGCGTACGGTTTTAGTCAACTAGTTACTGGACCGACCCATAAGGCAGGCCATACCTTAGATGGCATTTTCACAAATAATCCTGATCTTGAGCTGGGGGACATAATGCCCTTGACCTGGACGGATCATAAGGCTATCCATTTCACTATCAGAACCATAAATCCTGTCTGAGAGCCCGTTACAAAATATGGTAAAGTTAATGTTCGGGGCTGGAAAAAAGTTCAGAGTAATGATTTTGAGATAGCACGGTGTTACGGAAAGCGGGGCTAGAGGAAGGACGCCTCCCACGGAACAGTTGTGTTCTCGGGGGACTCTCCCGCCGGGCACCAGTTCGAGTTCATAAATTACATGGACTCGTGAATGTGTTCCCATACTTTGGGACAAGCCTCAACACGCAACGAGAAGGGCACGGATCTAGAATGACCGGCTCATATCTGGGGGGCCCACAAAACCGGATTACGGTAGGGCTATAAGTGAAATAAAAGGTGACAGTCCTGACGAAGACCGGGGTGACCACTTTTGGCACGATTAAATCAGTCGAAACATGTTGACCACAGCAGTGTTTGGAGGGAAGTCTTGAGAGATCCTTTAGTCTCTAGCAAGACATTTCCCATCCTATTCTTCTACGTTTTAATCCTGATATGGGTACCAAGTAAAGTCTAATAAAGTAATTCTTTCAGTTGGCACCCTAAATCAGTTTTAGCACTTCCTATTAACTGCACTTTTGTCGCACTATTTATTTCAATCACAGGGTGATTTGCACAGGCTTCACCACATTATATGTTACGTGTTGTTTGTGTTTTATGGTTACTTGTAGTGTTGTGTGGAATTTTTTTTTTTTTCCCCTCCCTTATGCTCCGCCCTGAGTGTGGCTACACCAGGGCGTATTGTAAGCAGGCCCAATGATGAAGCATGTCACATACTTCGGTATGTGAGTGAGGGCAGTTTTTTCCAATTTATGGATTTTCCTGCATTTGTCTTGTGGCCTTTGTTTGTGTACTCTACACCCCTCTTTGTGTATACATTTGAATTTACGTGGGGGTCTGGGGTAGTAGAGTTAGGAGCCCTCACCCCTTCTTTGTGTAAAATAGATTTTAACTATCACCTAGAATTGTCAGATCATTCTGAATCTTCCAAGTTGTTAGATACTTTGGAGGCGTACGGTTTTAGTCAACTAGTTACTGGACCGACCCATAAGGCAGGCCATACCTTAGATGGCATTTTCACAAATAATCCTGATCTTGAGCTGGGGACATAATGCCCTTGACCTGGATGGATCATAAGGCTATCCATTTCACTATCAGAACCCATAAATCCTGTCTGAGAGCCCGTTACCAAATCTGGTAAAGTTAAGGTTCGGGGTTGGAAAAAGGTTCAGAGCAGTGATTTTGAGATAGCATTGAACACGGGCCCTGACCTGCCCTCGTTGGACAATGACGCTGCGGCATCCCTGTTCAATGAATGGATTGAGGCGGCGGCCAAGCAGGTAGCTCCTGAGAAAGAGATAACAGTAAGGAAGCCAAGGATATCCTCCCCTTGGTATAGCCCCCAGCTCAAAGCTCTAAAGGTGGAATGCAGGAGAGCAGAAAGCCGGTGGAGACAAGACTATAGCGAGAGCAGTAAAACAATTTATAACCTTGCACTGCAGAAATATAAGAATGAGATAATCGCCGCTAAGGAGCAATATTTTACCACCAAAATTAGAGACGCGACCAATTCTAATAAAGAACTTTTTAGAGTGGTGTTTTATTCTCTTATTTTGACCACTTGATGTCAATTCTTTGGCAAAACCTCAGCAGAAAAACGCTTTTAAGGCAGACCAGAAGTTGTGTAACAATCTGGCCCTTTTCTTTCAAAACAAGGTGCAAGTGATATATGAAGTCCTTTTAAATGCACAGGGACCCCAGATTGCCACCAGACATAAGGAAGAGGATGATCGGCCGCTGTTGCAGTGCAAGTTATCCTGCTTCCCAGAATTGCCAAAGGAGGAGGTGCAAAAGCTGCTCCTCTCTATAAAATCAGGCTCTCCTAGAGACCCTTGCTCCCCTGCCATTATGCATCTACCCCCTAAGAAGTTTTGTGAAAAGCTGACGCCCCTCATTAATCAAGTACTGACAACAGGATCATACCCGGCTCTGTGGAAACAAGTGGCCATTAGGCCTTTACTTAAAAAACCCAACCTGAATCCGGAGGTACTAAAGAATTACCGTCCAATTCCAGAACTACCCATGGTGGCGAAGGTCATTGAGAAATCACTGAACAAAGTGCTGAGTGACTATTTAAATTCTTACAAACTACTAGACTCCACCCAACATGGCTTTCGCGCCTGTCATTCCACCGAATCGGCCTTGGTTGTCGCAACTGAGGAAATTCGGCGGGTGGTTGACGAAGGGGGCAGGGCGGTCCTCATACTCCTAGACCTATCGGCAGCATTTGACACCATGAATCACACGTTGTTAGTGCAGCAGCTGAGGGATCTGGGGGTTGAGGACACCACCCTTGCCTTGCTCGCTTCCTTTTTGGAGGGTAGGGAACAAAGTTTGGTTTGGGATGGTCTGGAGTCCAAGGGGCAGATTTATGAGTTCTGGCGCATCTATGCAAATCAGCAGGGATGCGCCAGAACTGATGCGTCACGCAATTCCCTCATTGAGGTACCACAGATGCGCCGCATTTACAATGCGGCGCACCATGGTGCAAGGAAGGGCAGATGCGTGACGCATCTTGTGGTGTACGGGCGGCGCATTGCTGGAGTAGCGTCGCATGTGCGACGCAACTCCTGCAATGTACAGAGGCCACCCATACATAACGTGGTGCAACACTCCTTACGCCTGCTTCAAGCAGGCGTAAGGATTTGACGCAGCAGCGTCATAATACTGACTCAGTGAAATCTTGTAGATTTCACTGCGTCAGTTTTACGGGGCTTTCCTACGAGGGAACGCCCACCCTGCGACAGAACGCCCACATGAAACCTGACGCGGGTTCCATGTGGCGCAGGGCTTTACAACGTGACGCATCTGCCTAGATGCGTCACGTTGTAAATAGGTCGCAGGAATGCGCCACGTTTCCGCGCTGTTGCGTCAAGTCCGACATAAATCTGCCCCCAAGAGTTTTCATCTTCCATGCGGGGTCCCACAGGGATCATCTTTATCCCCCACACTGTTCAATATATATGTCACCCCATTAGCGAGGCTCATCAGAAGATATGGTTTCGTGCTGGTATCCTATGCTGATGACTCACAGCTTGTTATTTCCATCTGTAAACAGCCTGAGGTCACAGCTGCTAAATTCCACGCCTGCCTATCCGAGATCATTGTCTGGATGAACCATAATTTTCTGAAGATTAATACGGACAAAACAGAGGTGATCGAATTTAGAGTGGGACCCCCCCGTATGGAATGACTCATGGTGGCCAGTCAAGGCAGGGAAATGTCTGGTCCCTGTCTCTAAGGTTAGGAACCTGGGGGTCATCTTCGATGATAAGTTAAATTTCTCAGCCCAGGTCAATAGTTTGACATCGTCCTGTTTCTTTCTCCTAAAAACCTTAAGAAAGATTTTCCCATTCATCTCACGTGACCTCCAGAAGACGGTGATGGTGAGTCTTTTTCTTCTCTCCAAATTGGATTACTGCAACGCCCTGTTTATGGGCATAGATATAACGCAGATGGGAAAGCTCCAGTCCCTTCAGAATGCAGCAGCAAGGTTGCTTCTGAACATTCCTAGGGGCTGCCCAACCTCAGCTGGCATTAAATCAGTGCATTGGCTTCCAGTACAGCAGCGTGTTGATTTTGAGGCCTTGTGCCTGGTTCATAAGGCACTCTATGGAGGGGGTGCTGATGAAGTCTCTAAATTATTCGCGCCCTATGTTCCCTCACGTCATCTCAGATCTACTAATCTAGGGCTTCTTAAGACTTTCAGGGTTAAACGGGTCAGATGGGGAGGTAGGACGCTATCCAACGGGGCAGCACACCTGTGGAATAGACTACCTCTTGATATGCGATTCCAACCAGATATGAGGCTGTTTAGGAAGAATTTGAAGCCGCTGCTTTTCGTAACTTAGGCTGGCATAAGCTACGGTTTGAATTTGGTTTCACACACACTAGAGCCAAGACGCCACGGCAATCGAGCGCTTTATAAACTTTCTATCCTATCCTATCCTAACCTAAAGTCAAGGCTGCATAGGAACAAGGAGATGGGGAAGTAAACTTTGCCCTGATTTATTGTGACAATACCAGCAAAGTATCTGCTTCCATGCAAACCCCCACAACGCGACCTAAAGATATTTGGCCCCCTATACAAGACTGTCGCCTAACACTTGATGATGCGACTTCTGTGATTGAGACTTACTGATGTGTCACCTGCCATTTAGGCTGCATTAGTTTCCTCCCTTTCCATACATTTGTTGTCACACTGGATACGGTCTCCCTAGGCTTGGGCCTCTGTGCTGCACATTCTCCTTTATCTTTTGATCCTCATATGTGTCGGTAGCTGATCCAATTAACCTTCCACTGCAGCTGCTACTTGTATGTGTCTGATTAGATGCTTTTCAGAATGCACGAATGTTTGTTGCAACTTTGTTTATATTACCTGAAAATGAAAATACATTTTAAAATAAAAGAAAAATAAGAAGCAAGAGAAATAAAAGAAAAGAGTAGCAACGAAAGTAATGGCAGGTGAAACAAAAGCTGTAATAGATACAAGTAGGTGTAGTAGTGTGTGAAAAAAAGAGCTGAGGAACATCAAGACTAGAGGCTCCATTTAGAGTGCCTCAAAACATTCTGCCACCAAACCACTGTTTGTACATGTGTCAGATTTATGAATGCGAAGGATTTTTAAAAACACATTTTCCCTGAATAAATTGTGGCAGGTCAAACCTGCAGAAAATAACCAGTGGAAAAAGGGCCCAGTAAATACCAGGGCATGCGGATCTCACTTTTTGGCAAAACATTATAACTACCATTTATCAGATCCAATAAAAAAGGAGCCCAAACTTCAAATACGCCAAACTCATAACTGAGCCCTTAGTAGCATTGATATTCGACAACCACTGCATTCATCAGCACAAGCGGCAGACCATTAAAATATACTAGGGACACCTGTATTTTTATTTTAATTAAGCATCAGCCTCGGCCATAAAATGAAGCATTGTATTTCACATTCGAGTGTTCAGACACTCTACCTGTACCTCTCAAAAGTCGTCACAAGTGCACCCCTCCTGATGAATTATTGGCGCCCTAACAAACACCTACAATATGTTATGGACTGTTGATGTGCCTAATCCCTGCCTACCTACACCGTGCAAGCCGCTGGTATACACTCAGGCGGACTTTTATTATGAAGGGAATTCATAAAGATTGACACGTGCATGTTCCATAACTCACACAATAGCCCAATCAACAGCGTGACAAGAGGTAGCATAAAACTTAAATTATATACCTTCATTAAGTATTTTTAAACATATTCTTAATTGTAAGAATGAAAACTTTTGTCCTAAATTGTAAAGAAATGAAAAGAAATCCAATAATATGATTGTCAACAGGTTTTTTAATCGTCCGCCTCTGCACATTATTACTGTTCATAGATCTAAAAGCATATTTGCTTTTCACATTTATTGAGCATATTAATAATTCGAAGGTGCGCTGGCAATCTGCAGACAGAAAGTAATAAAAGAAATAGAGAGCCTTTCCGTCCTTGAATGACAAAGGCAAAGGCTGCTGTACAGGGCGCAGCGAGGGATTTGAATATTCTAATCAATAATAAACCCGCAGATTTTATTAAAAGATTCCGAGTTTCAGGGGATAAGAAAAAAAAGCTCTCCAAAGGATACTGTAATTCAGCACTTCGTGAGAATTCAGCATTTGAGCATTGTCGAAATAGGATATTTGAGGGAACAATGGAACTATAATATCTGCATTTTTTACTGAAAACTGTGTGCACTGTTGGAATACCAATGCTGCTGGTGTCAAATGTCAGGATTTTGCAGCCACCGTGCACCCATGGAGACAAGCAGGGGTCCCTTACTTAAGGGATAGTTTCCTATTGTTAAATCGTGGCCCTGTTTCCTTCATTTCTTCTTTCTTTTAATTGGTAAACTGAAAATAACAAAATTACGCCGGGCATTAAGATTTATTCTGAAGTAGGTGCTTGGCACTAAACAAACTGGGCAAACCCAGTTTCTAGGAGCTATACAACACATATACATTAACACACACTGCCACATATCAACACATCCGGATGTAATGCAGTGCCACAGAGGTACATTCGAAGCTGTAGAAGCAAAACCAATGTCCAGGAGCCCTAATACGAACAGGTTCACTGCCACTTGTTTTTAACAATTTTCAGTATCTGAAGTTCATAGACTTAACTCAGATGTATGTTTGTGGTAATTGTACAGTGCAGACCTAGCCAAAAGGCAGTGGAATACTCTACAGTGTCAAAGGCAAACATGCAGTCAACGTGTCATTGGGAGGTAGTTGGGTTCAGAGAGAAGAGCACTGTAGCTACATTATGATGTAGTGTTCTAAAGAGGGGTATCTTCAACTGTTTCCTAAATTGGAGCAGTGTTCGGGTGGTCCAGATGGTTAGGGGACTGTTGTTCCAGATCCTGGGTTCATAGATGAAAAAGGCCTGCTGTCTTGCTTTTCTTTTGTGAACTTCTTTGCTTCCAGTCTCATGGTGTCCTAGTTGCAGATGTGCCAAGTGCCTGAGATGCAGTTTGTCAGGCAAGTAGGCAGGGTTCTATGGGTAGCAAAGAGCACAGCCTCGAAAAAAGGACCAGTTGTTGCCTCTCCCTGTTTCCAAGCAATGTTGTTGGCATTTCACGCACTAACTCAGAGGATTTCTGAATTAAGTATACGTGCCATAGCCAGTGTTTTAAAAACAAGTGCACAGCTCTGCTTTAGCCATATTTTCATGGTACGCTGCTAGGTGTATATCATTCTGATTTCAAGTAAACATTTATTCAACCCACTGTAAGAGGGGTGAGCAAAGTGGGTACAAAGGTTTTCGGTCCATGGCAAGTTTCAAGCATTACCACTAGCCATGTAAGTTTCCCTTACATCCTTTCCTTGCAAGGATATCTTATTCAGATATGCTGCACAGCTGATATGATATCATTATGGGTACCAACACCATGGGGAAAAGGAGAATGTATATCAGGTATTTTTGGACCTTGGGACTGCATGCAAAGCCACACAATGGGAGTAGAATGTCACATCCACTCTAATTGAACGACACAGAGTGCATTATTCCCTATACTTTTATCCTTTTAATGCTGGCAAAAGTCTCGATTTAAACTAATTATACACACATTTTGATGGTGGTTCAAAAAAGAAAGTAAGTCCTGACTCTGTTGCTTTGGAAAAAATCCAGAGTTTTGAGAATCGGAATTTCAGTTTAATGAGATGATGAGAAGGTATTCACACACACATATATTTGTATATATATATATATATATATATATATATATATATATATATATATTTATTTATTTAAAACATTTATATAGCGCAGCTATCACCTTACAGGTATCCTGGCGCTGAGATAGCTCCTAAGAGAGATGCACTGGGAGAACAACAGTTAAATAAGCAGCGGCTAATAGTTTGGAAATAGCCAAGTTTTAACCCGTTTCCTAAAAGGGAGCAGTTCACTTGTTTGACGGCCATCCAAAGACAAGCTGTTCATATATATCATGTGATCAAGGCTCTCCAGAGCCGAAATGCAGAATGGCTGATTAACCTTGGGGTGAATAAATTGATTCTATGCTCCAAAGTTGTGGTCCGTGCTCCATTCTTCGAAAATTGAAGAGCCAGCAGCAGTGGAGTGGAGTATATA
The DNA here is from genome assembly GCF_964263255.1 of Lissotriton vulgaris. Lineage (NCBI taxonomy): Eukaryota > Metazoa > Chordata > Amphibia > Caudata > Salamandridae > Lissotriton > Lissotriton vulgaris. The sequence continues at coordinate 385,558,025 of NC_141697.1, forward strand.
TATATATATATATATATATCACGAAATCCAGAAACTCTCCAACCTTCAAACGGCGACGGAGAGAAACACAAACTCCAATTGATGTGATTCAGTTGTTTTTATTTTCTGCTTCTGTGCTCCCACAACCTGCCATTACGCGTTTCGGCCAGCCAAGCTGGCCTTGAGATTTGACATTTAAATGCACACCCAGTCTGTGTCACATGGTTCAATAATAGACATAGAAAAAACATTCTACATAAACATACCAGCATCTATGATTAAAGAGAAATTTTTGCTCCAAATATCTCTATTGTGCCTGGCACACTTTTGGCTTTGGGTATAAAGCAAAATTATAATAAGTACAAATTATAAACAGTGCAAAATACTGTGAATATGCCAAAGTCATAGTACCCATCAGACTCAAGATATCAACACGCTGAAAGGACACATTCACAATGTGCAAAATTGAGCAAAACTGTGCAAAATACACAAATATAGTGCAAAACGTAATAATGGAAAGGTTCCTGTTAGAACTTTCTGATGGATTACAGTACAAAATACATTTTAAATAGTGCAAATTACGCCAGTGCAAAAAATTGCGAGTGTGCAAAATACGCAGTCCTTAATTTAACCCCTTCGATGCTGATGACGAGCTCAGCTCGTCATCAGCCATGGGGGGCATGTGAAGATGACGAGCTCAGAAAAAAGCAGCGTAGCCCGAAAATAACCGCCGCAGCGATGCGGTTAAAACTAGAAAAAGAGCCCCAGCAAATTCATAATCATGAGCCAAGGAAGGGATGCAGTATATATGTCATACACATTACAACAAAACCATGATAAAAATTGTGATTTAAAGTGAAAAAATGTTTCTTTTTAAAGAAAAAACGTATAATAATCAGGTCTAGTAGGCTGTTTAAATTAGAGTCTATTATCCAATGTAATTTATCCCATCTGGAGATACAATTAACAAACTTCAGAAAATTCCTGGAGTGGACATCTCATCTACAAAAGATAAAAAGTATTGTATTTGTCACATAGTTTAAGATACAAACTAGCAATTTGAATGTACAAATTCTGTAACCAAAGGCACTTGTGCTGACGTTGGACATATCTGCTCAAAGGCTGCCATAAAATTAAAGGAAATCAGTCCTAACAGACATCTCTAACTCAAAATAAAAATTTTGACATACTCTGTTATTAAAACTCCAAGGTAAGTACATAGGCCAGCAATGGTTCATAGAAAATTATGAAGCTCTTCAGTATTATTTAGACAATTTGGAGCCTTACTGTCAAATTCCAAAATATATTTGGATTCCAACTGTCTTAGAAGTCTTTCTCCATTTCCCCCTCTTTATAGGGGGGAATGGCATCTATCACAAAATACTTTAGCAATTGAGATTATTTCCATGTGTGTTTTTGAAATGCCTTGCCACCGGATAGCTGGAATCATTGTTGACAATGGCCAGAAGATGCTGTAAAACACGAGGATGTGCTTGCAATTTGGTGCTTCCAATGTATGAAAGACCGCATGTACATGACAATACATATATGGCAAATTCCGTGCGACAAGTGAAATGTCCTGTGATGGGTCTTTTGTTAGGACTAAAAGGGACTTTATATCTGCTCTTGTTAACCCCAAACTTGCAAGCCCTGCAAGTGGAGCATTTAAAAAAACAATTTTTGGGTTTGAGCCAGGTACTCTTACTCACATCACATGTGCTGTCCTTTTTGAGGTCTGTTTTAATTGATTTGGCCTTCCTGAATGCAATGGTGGGTCTGGTAACTAAGATAGGAGCCAGAACGCCATCCGTTTCTAAGATTGGACAATTTATATTCATAATCCCCCTGATTTGTTTATGTTGTTTACTGAAAGTAGTGATAAATCTAGGGGTGGTGTGAACAATGGATGTGCTGGAAGATGCTGAAACTGCCTCATTGCAAATAACTTTACCTGTTAAAAGAGACTCTCGGAACCTGATTTTCGCTTTCCTGCCTGCTTCTTTGAGTACCTTTTCGCTGTACCCCCTCTTTTCAAATCTGTGCCACAGGTCAACCGACCATTTTTCACATTCCTCTGTTGTACTGCAAATTATTTTTATCCTGAGGAGTTCACCGTAAGGGATGCTATTGAAGACGTGTTGGGGATGGCTACTGGTGGCGTGGAGGGTTGTGTTGCCTGCCGTCACTTTTCTGTGCAACGTAGTCTGAATCCTATTACCCTCAATGTATACTGTAGTGTCCAGGAATTCTACACTTATCTCACTGATTTGTGTTGTGAATTTCAGATTGAGAACATTGTCATTCAGTAGTTCAATGAATTTCTGTGCACACTCAACATTGTCATCCCAAATTAAAAACACGTCTTCGATATATCTATATAATTGGATAATTCTGGTATTCAATTATATATATATATATATATATATATATATATATATATATATATATATATATATATATATATATATATATATATATTAGCGCTCCCTTTGCACCAAATCTGAAATCACTCGCAGACGGGTGCTTTTGTGTGGCGGTGTGCTCCACAAAATATGTCGGCTCTCATTCCAAAATTTTAAGGAAAGTAAGCACTCATGGGTGGCATTTCTCAGGATCTTTTGTTCAGAACAAATAAACGCGTTTCGGAGAACTGCCTTCTTTGGCACTTCGGCAGTGATCTTAACACCGAAGAAGGCAGTTCGCTGAAACACGTTTTTTCGTTCTGAATAAAAGATCATGAGAAACGCCACCCGTGAGTGCTTACTTTCCTTAAAATTTTGGAATGAGATGATATATATATATATATATATTGTTATTAGCATGCAGGATGGCACTAAGAAAGCGGGAAAGCCAATCACAATGGCCCCTCTGGGGGCTGTATTTAATTTTACAGTCCATAAAGAAAGCATCCTTGGGTTACTTGCTCCCGGCTCCTCTGTTGTGCCTTGTAGAGGTGTACAACACCCTTGCCCCACCTGCAAGATGCCCCCCCCTTGTCATTGGCGCCCCATAAAGTGGTCTTCTGGAGCACTGCAGCAGCATCTCATTCTTCTGAAACCACTCCTGCAGCTACTCAATGCTGAGCCTCTCCTCCCTTGTCAGAAAAGGAAATGTAAGCCAAATGCTGCGTTACCTTATCACAAAATAAACAAGCTGATATATTTGTTTATTGATTTTTTTTTACAGTTCTGCAACTTTTGGTGTTAGGAATGGGGTTTCTGGTTGGCTAGGGTTTGCATGTAAGCCAGGCAGATTCCAACACTCTTGTCAGTATAAGGGGATTACACGTCTAAATAAACCCTGCTCACCCCCTTAGTAGCTTGGCACAAGCAGTCAGACTTACGCCAGAGGCAATGTGTAAAGCATTTGCAGACAACAAACACTACAAAAGAACACCACACCAGTTTTACTAACCTAACCAATTTTTGACTATGTAAAGCAAGACCAAAACAATAAAAATCCAACATACAGTGATTCAAATGTCAATAAAGCAAAATTAGACTTTAAAAACAGTTCCTTGAAGTCAATTGCGCCCGTCCGGGGATCTCATGGCATCTTGAGCAAACAAATCCAACAGTTTTGGCGGACTGCTGCGTCGGGGGCCAGCTACGGGGTTGGGGAGACCCATATAATAGTACCTTTGAGCATACAGGCCGTTAAATCTTGCAGTGAGCTCCATAGGAGCCACGTCGACAGGCATCAGTTCTGGGAGCCAGTGCAGGAGCTGACGGGCCCTTGAAGTCACACATGTTGCAAGTCGAACACTGTGAGTTTGAAGTTAGGGGCTCCATCAGGCATCAGTGCTGCGGTGTGAAGTGGAGCAGTGCTTTGTGCAGCGCCCTCAGATCGTAGTGTAGGCAGCCTCTTGGTGACGGTCGTCCAGCGGTGTCGGTGAGACCAGGGCTGTGGTGCAAAGCGTGGCAGTGCTCTCTGCGGTGCTGACAGGTCACAGTGCAGGCAGCGTCAGTGTCGTTACTAAAGCACTGTCGGTAGACCCAAGGATGCAATGCAAGACGGGGAAACGTGGCGTGCAGGGCCCAAAGGTTGCTGAGCGTGGAGTGACGTTGGTTGATGAACTGGAGTCGATGGCGCTGGCATTGGTGGGCCAAGGCTGCAGTGTGGGACGGGGCGGTGCGTCATGTAGCTGTGCCGGCTCTCCGCTGGCACAGCTGCGCAAAACCTGTGAAAGGACAGACGGCCATATCATGAGTTGAACTTGTGTACGGCAGACGGTCCTTCGCCTTTCCCATGGCAGTGCCTGAAAAACAGGCATCGCAATGGGAATAGCATAAAGTTCCAGCACAGCATGGATGGTGACGTCCTTGCCATGCTGGAACTTTGGAGGAACACAGATAGGGGGGGCGCGTGTTCCCCCCTGAATGTTTACCCATGTCAGGTGAACATGGGAACCTTGTAGGGCCACTTTATTCCTTCCACCGCCAGCCTTTTCATGGCGCTGGTTACCCCATGAAATGGCTGGTGGTGGCGGGGGAACAACCATTACAACGCAACTTTTTCAAAGCATTACCTTTACAACTAATCTATTAGAACGCAAGAGCCTTGACAACGCATGCTATTACAATGCATGCCATTACAACGCAGATGCTATTACAACGCATGCTATTACAACGTAAGTATGGCTATTTAAAAAAACACAAAAACAACCTTATAATTGTAATTTAAATGTTTTGAATACCAAAATAATACTCCCCAGTATTTAAATTATTTTCCAAAAACTATTTAGCATTTGGAATAGTAATTAATACTTCTGTAATGTTTTTAATACCCAACTAGTACTTCCTAGTAGTTACATTAATTCTCCTAAAATATCTATTACCTACCTTAATTTTACATCCCCAAAAGTATTTGGAATAGTAATTAATTCACCTGAATTAGTATTATCAATAAATACTCCTGAAATGTAATGGATTTGGAATAGTTATTAATATTCCTGTATTAGTATTAGGAATTAATGTTTTAAATACCCGAATAATACTCCCCAGTAATAAAAATAATTTTCAAAAACAATCTAGTACTTTCCTTAATTTTTAATCCCCACATGGATTTTGATTAGTAAATGATACTCCTGCACTATCCAGAATTTATCCTAATATAAAAAAAATTAAAAATATTTTTTAAAAATGTATTAAAAGTGCTTTTAATACTCACCTAATACTCCCCAGTAGTTACAATATTTCTCCTAAACTATCTAGTACTTACCTACATTTTACATCCCTCTAAGGTGTATTCCTACACTATCCAGCACTTAACCTATTTTAATACCAACACGGTATTAGAATAGTAATTAATACTCATGCACTATTCATTTGTTCCCCTACTTTTACACAGACATAGATTTTGATAAGTAATTTATTGCGCTTCACTATTAAGCATTTACACTACACTATCCAGTACTTAGCCTAATGTTTAAATAAAAAATAATTAAAATTGTAATTAGAAAATCCTATACTATTTATTCCTTTCCATAAAATTACTTCATTTTTGTAAAATAATATGAACTAATAATCTTTTTTTTAAAGAACAAATAATGTAATTTTTAATAATCCCCTAAAAGTATGTTTAGTAATTTAAAAAAAGAACAATTTTAATTCAAATTTAAAAAAGTAATACAAAAATTCTAAAAAAATATTTTGTTTACTGATGTTTTAGTTTAGTTTTTTAAAAATATTTTTGTAAAAATAGATAAGTTAATAATATTTAAAAGAAATAAAAGAACATGTTTTCCTATGTTTCTCCATTGACATCAATGTAATGTATTGTCCTTTATTTATTTCAATTGCAGGCTATGTTTTTGCCACATGTATCATTTTCGAGTTCAAATGTAGACTGATGCTAGACAGATCAGAAGCAAAAGGGACTAGCATAGAGGTAAGTACATTATTTAGGTAATATTCACATCATTACATTATTAATAGTACTTTATTTACATTTTTAAATAAAAATAAAAATGGAATGCGAGACTGTTTTACTTATATTTTATTGAAAAAAATAATTTTATGATAAAGAAATATTTATTTAATTTTTAACATATTTTTTGAAAAATTATTTATGTATATAATAAATGATAAAATAATGTTTTAATACATTTATTAATAATAACATTACATTGAAAATAAATAGTCTTTTTTTTTCTTCATAGCTCCTGATGACGTATACGCGTAGACGTGCTTCATCGCTGCCATTTTGTGGAGCTTCGATGGACAGAGCAGAAGCATGGAGACCTGCGCTCAGGTAGGAAACTTTTATAACTTTATTTACAAATAGATTGATGTTTTAAGATATATATATTGCAAGGAGAGAATGGGGAGGAATAGTTTATTTATATATTTATGTTATTATCACCCTTTTAGCATGTCGCCGATCGTGTAGATAGAGTATGCCGTTGTGGGGTCACTTGTTATTAGTTTTAAAAATGTTATTGTTATCTGAAAATATAAGTAATGGTTATAGTACTGTTAAAAAGTCTATTTTTAAATGTCTATTTTGAAAACAAAAAAAATGTTTTGTAAAGATCGGACCAAGAAGAAGATCGATTTCGAAGAATTGGATTTATTTTGGAAAAATATTTTTGTTTTGGAAACATTTTTGGGGATCGTGAAAGCTGTGTATATTTTATGGAATTCTTTGGATTGTTGATTTTGAAGATTGGGATTGTTAAGAGAAGAAAGAAGATGGATTGATGTTTCTTTTGGATTTGGACTTCGCAATCCTCTGGATTTGGAGAAGATTTTTTATTGGGATTACTGTGAATCGATCTTTTTCATCAGGTCTTTTTTTAATTTTGAATGGATTAACAAGCTTGGAGAATTGATTTTTTATTTTTATTTTTTGGGGAAATGCTTATTTCAATTGAAGCATTTCTTATTGTTTTTTTACCACTGGACTGGATTTTTGAATGGATGAAAAAAAACTTAGATTTGGTTTGGATTTACAAAGACAAGAAAAGAAAAAAGAAGACGTTTAAGGTAAGGTGACCTGACTTTTTAATTTGAAAAAAATGTTTTAGAAAAATGTCAATTTAATTGCATTGTTTACATATTTTAGAGCAAAACAGGAAAGTAATGGTGTAGGTAGTGTTAATAATGTAGTATGTGAGCAACATTATCCAGGTAGTCTAAAGTCACACACAACGAAAATTGTTGTAAGGTACCCAATAGTCTTTCAGACATTTCTTTTGATTTTTCAGAAATGCGTGGGTTTAGACTACCTGTTAATGCTTGTGACATTCTCATTTCTTGGAAACTTTGCTCCTTCCTCAAAGTTTCCAAAAAATGATAAAAGTTTGAGTGAGGTTTTCCAATTGTGTGGTTGAAGGAGTTGTGCCATCCCTCTATGGCATTGTTTGTCTTTGCTCCTCCTTCTAAGCAGCTCATGTAGTAGTTCCACCACTCCATATGGAAATGTGGCTTCTTCCTGCGACCCGACCTGCTTAGATGCCCAATCCATGTGTCCTCAAAATAATTTAGTAAGGGTGCCAATTTTTCCTCGTTTGTAGTGTAAAATTCTGATTCAGTAATTGCAGTGTAGTACTCGTTACACTATCAGGAGGAACAAAGCAAAGTGCAGTTAGTTTTTTTTATTTGAATTGCAGTTTGCTATCTGATGCATAATCCACAACTAGGGATGTTTTTTGTATTTTACGCCAAAATGCCTGGGAAAAATGAAAAAAAACACCCCTGAATTTGGGTATCCATGTGCGTTTTTGAAATAACATTTATCATTGCAAATTCAAAATTGATTATTATTTTCCTAGGACTTATATTTGATGTTTTTGATTTAATCACTGTCAAAAGTTCAGTGTACGTTGTGGATTGTTTGTCAGGTAGCAAACTGTACACTAAGGGGACTACTGTGTTGTTCATTTTTGCATGAATAGTGTAAATTTGAGTGAAAGGATGGGGCGTGCTTTTAAATGTCCCATCCATCATCCAAATTTCACTATTCTCTAACTTGGCTCGATTACGGGGAGTGCTGAAGATAATTATTCGTTTTTGAGGGTTTTTATTATCATGCAGAATGAAAGGTTTGTTGGATACAGAAAGAGAGAGTTCTGGAGGAATTTGAATATCAGAATAGGTTTGTGGTGTTATTCTTTGTGGATTACTTGCCTGTTTTTTCTTTGAATAATTCTTCTCAGATTAGGTATGATTGACATACTGCTAGCAACATGACTAGGGATATGCTGAGCAACCTCTCTTAAAATTGAACCAGAGGAGTCATTGGAGGTGCTTGCAATATCCTTCCTTTCGTTAATTGTTTCTCTTACCTCTATATCCATTGCAGAGGCAGAGTGGTCATGTTCAGATGCTTTAACAACTGTGTCACCCAGAGTAACCGCTCTGCCTTTGCAATGGCTTGAGTAATATTGTACGCACCTCAAATGTCTTCTTGGTTCTGTAATTCTCTCCTTGCAATATATGTACCCTGCATGTTTCAACAGTCGGTTTCCTTAGCTTGAAGTTATACATTTGGCTGTCTTATCTGTGGACATTATCTGAAATGAAAAAAAAGGGTTTAAAGAAAATATTAGTAGTTTATTTTTATTTTTTTTATTTTTTTATTATTCATCATCAGAAAAACAAAGTGTAAACAAATAATTACTTTAACATATATATCTAATACAACAGAAATCATTCAATTAAAGCTTAGTCACTTAAAGTAACAGACGAGATGCAAAACATATATTTTGAGTACAATTTCCGAGAAAGAAGAGTTGAAAGATCTAAACAATTTTAGCACCGCCAGCAATAATCCTATCAAACTGAGCATGAGTATATCCTAATTTTTAATTTAAGTTTCCATTTTTCAACTGGGGCCCATATCCGTTTCCCAAGCTGCTTAGCATTCGCACCTTTTTTTTCATATAAAGCTTTCTCTAGAGTATAGATAGCTAATAATGTTGAGAGCCATTGTTGAAACGAAGGAGGATTAGAATCTTTCCATACCGTTGCAATGCAAAGCCGACTCAGCGTCATTGCAATAAACAAAAATTCTTGATGGGGTACATCCTGCCCCTCCTTTGCCACCCCAAGAACCATAATCTCATTAGTTAATTTAATAGAAATCTCCAATTCCTCTTTAAAGAATTCTTCCATAGCTTGTTTAAAGGGATCAAGATTAGGACAAGCTGCAAACATGTGTATCGTGTCTGCCTCCATACTCTGACATCTTGGGCAGAAAATCCCACTCGTACCCCCCCAGCGGGCTATTCTATAATATAGTTCATATAAAGTCTTGTAGTGTTGTGCCTGCAGATTTGCAACTTTTAACATTATGTTTCCTAACCTAAGTGATTTTTCACCCTCATTCCCGACTAGATTTTATTTAGTTCTCCATTTATCAAATACCTTTCCTCTATCATCCTCATTATACTGGCATAATGCACCATAAAGTTGAGAGATTGAACATCCCTCCTCATCTCGAACAAATTCCATCAAGTCTACCCTAGTAAATTTACAATTACCAGCTTGTTTTCTCTGCAGGACTGATCTTATCTGTAAGTATTTAAAGAAGTCTCTCCGATCCAGGTTGTATAGCTGTTGTGCCCTTTCAAATGGTATTAACCCTGATTGATCTATGATGTCTCCAATTGTACCGACCCCAAGATTATCCCATCGCCTCATCACTAGATCATGGAATACATCTGGGAGAAGTTCATTCATATATAAAGGGGTATAGAAGTTCATTCTCCCTAATTTAATTTTCTTCCGGATAATTGACCAAACTGAAATGGCCGCACCCAACAACTTGAACTTCGTTCTTTTATAGTAGTTTAACTCCTTGAATATAAGAAGTCCCTTATTAGAATCCGGAACCAGCAGATCATATATATCCGGAATGCCAGCGTTACCCCTCCAGATATCTTTTGTATTCCCACTGAGGAGTCCTTTACAATACTGAAGGACTGAAGCAAAATAATATGTCTTAAAGTCAGGTACTGCAAGGCCCCCCCCGTTCTTTAGATAGTGCCAGTATCTTTATGGGGTATAGAGACAAAATATCGACTCCAAAATATCGACTGGACATAATATCGAGTTTAAAATATAGACTGGACAAAATATCGACTGGACATAATATCGACTACAAAAATATCGTTTTTCAGGTAAGTGAAGTAATATCGACTGTATAAAATATAGATAGCAAAAATATCGATTTTTTTAATAATATATAATATTTTATAGTGTATTTTTATGTAATAATATGTGTGAATAGTGTGTATTAATGTTATGAAATATTTTATTACATGAATTTTGTTTTGATAATAATTGCGTAATGTAATTCTGTAGCGGGTTGTGGGTTTATAGGGGAATAGGGTGGGAAGTAATTTAATAATAATTAATTAATTAATATATGTTTGTTAATATTTTTAATTAATAATTAATTGATAAATAATTAATATTATTAGTTAATTAATTAATATAATTTTGAATATATTTTGTATTAGTAAATAATTGTTAATTAATTAATTGTAATTAGTTAATTATATTAATTAGAGTACATTTTTTATATATATAATTTTGTGTTATTTTTAAGTAATTAATTTTGATAAAATAATATTAATTATTAAAATAATTACACCTAATGTTCTAATATATTTACTTTATTGTTATTGTTAATTAATAATTAATTGGTAATTAAATAATATTGATACATTTTGGGTAAAGGAGCATTTTTAGGGTTCAGGGTCAGTTTTCAGTTCATGGGTAAAGGGGTATTTTTAGGGTTCAGGGTCAGTTTTCAGGTCATGGGTAAAGGGGTATTTTTAGGGTTCAGGGTCAGTTTTCAGGTCATGGGTAAAGGGGTATTTTTAGGGTTCAGGGTCAGTTTTCAGGTCATGGGTAAAGGGGTATTTTTAGGGTTCAGGGTCAGTTTTCAGGTCATGGGTAAAGGGGTATTTTTAGGGTTCAGGGTCAGTTTTCAGGTCATGGGCAAAGGGGTATTTTTAGGGTTCAGGGTCAGTTTTGGGTTTTTGGGTAAAGGGGTATTTTTAGGGTTCAGGGTCAGTTTTGGGTTTTTGGGTAAAGGGGTATTTTTAGGGTTCAGGGTCAACAAATAAGATTTTAAAAAATTATTTTTATTATTTTCATTTATTATTTTATTATTATAATTTAATTTAAGTCGTTTTAAGTATATTTTAGTAATTAAAATTTAATATTAATTTAATTTAACATTGTTTTTAATAAAGTCGATATTTTTTACATCTATATTTTTGTTAACGATATTTTGTACTCGATATTTTTGTACTTACCTGTTTGTAGATACAAACTCGATATTTTGACTGTCGATATTTTGTCCACGATATTTTGGCAAGTCGATATTTTGGCAGTCGATATTATTTCAGTGATCCTCTTTATGGATCTTCGGGTTCTGCCCTTGGCCCATATGAAGCGATTACAAATCCCCTCTATTTCCTTAAACCACTTATTAGTAAATGATAGAGGAATCGTACGGAATAAATATAAGATCTTGGGCAGAAGCTGCATCTTTATAAGTAAAATTAGTAGTTTAAAGGTTTTGTTTTATGAAATAGTTAATTTTACTCCATCCTTGACTATACTAAAATTTTCCTACTTCCTCACTCTCTTTACAGATAGAAAAGTAATACACCTGCACTACCCAGTACTTACCCTACTTCAATACATCTCCTGTAGTTAGAATAGTAAGTTATACACATGCACTATCGAGCACTTACCCTACTTCAACACCTCACTGGAGTTAGAGTAGTAAGTTATACACGTGCACTATCCAGCACTTACCCTACTTCAACACCTCTCTGGAGTTATAATAGTAAGTTATACACCTGCACTATCCAGCCCTTACCCTACTTCAACACCCCCCTGGAGTTAGAATAGTAAGTTATACACCTGCACTATCCAGCACTTACCCTACTTCAACACCCCTTTGGAGTTAGAATAGTGAGTTATACACCTTCACTATTTAGATAGCGCCAGTATCTTTATGGATCTTCGGGTTCTGCCCTTGGCCCATATGAAGCGATTACAAATTCCCTCTATTTCCTTAAACCACTTATTAGTAAATGATAGAGGAATCGTACGGAATAAATATAAGATCTTGGGCAGAAGCTGCATCTTTATAAGTAGAATTAGTAGTTTAAAGGTTTTGTTTTATGAAATAGTTAATTTTACTCCATCCTTGACTATACTAAAATTTTCCTACTTCCTCACTCTCTTTACAGATAGAAAAGTAATACACCTGCACTACCCAGTACTTACCCTACTTCAATACATCTCCTGTAGTTAGAATAGTAAGTTATACACATGCACTATCCAGCACTTACCCTACTTCAACACCTCACTGGAGTTAGAGTAGTAAGTTATACACGTGCACTATCCAGCACTTACCCTACTTCAACACCTCTCTGGAGTTATAATAGTAAGTTATACACCTGCACTATCCAGCACTTACCCTACTTCAACACCCCCCTGGAGTTAGAATAGTAAGTTATACACCTGCACTATCCAGCACTTACCCTACTTCAACACCCCTTTGGAGTTAGAATAGTGAGTTATACACCTTCACTATTTAGCACATACCCTACTTCAACACCCCACTGGAGTTAGAATAGTAAGTTATACACCTGCACTATCCAACACTTACCCTACTTCAACCCCCCTGGAGCTAGAATAGTAAGTAATACACCTGCACTATCAAGCACTTACTCTACTTCAACACCACACTGGAGTTAGAATATTAAGTTCCACACCTGTACTATCCTTCACTTACCTTATTTTAATACCTCGTGGAAGTTAGATTAGTACATAATACTTTTACACAATCCAGCACTTACCCTATTTTTACATTCAATTTGACTTTGGATAGTAATTAGTACTTTTACACTATCAAGCACTTTAAAATGTATCTACTGTTTACCTTTTTATAACTTGATTGCTTGTTCCTGTTGATGTACTTTGTTGATCTTCTTTTTGCTGTGAGGATCTTTTAATTTGTTGAGCTTTTTCAATTTAATAAAATGGGAAGGTAAGTTTTGTGTGCCTTTTTTTGCGAGGTAATTGATATATTTTATACATTTTACATTAATATTTACCTTCTTAACTTGTATGATGCTATCGTTTTTAAGCAGGTGAAAAATTATTTTAGCAAATATAAAAAGTGGTTTAAAAAAACATACTTGTTTTAATGATTTATTCGCAGTTAAGTTTCTTTACCTTTCAAAAAGATGTCTTTATAAATTGTTCGTGTCCTTTCTTCAATCTTTTTTTAAAAAGATTTCTTCTAAAAAATGTTTTAGTTAGCTGGAAATTCAAAAACATTATACAGTTTAGCTTTGTAAACATTTTAACGTTTTTATCAAACAATTACATTCATGGTTTTATCATTTTAATTTTAATAAAAAAGGCCTTTTTTCCTGAATTTCGGAAAATAATACAAACATGCTTCATAACATTTCTTTCATTGATCAATTTTAAAATGAAAGAGTCATTTTGTCTGACATAGTAATTGAAATCTTTTGCTTTTCAAAAAATGTACTTACTACTAATATATTTAATGGATTCTCAATATTTTCTTCTTAGTTGGTTTTTTTCGTGTGTTTTGAAAACTAAAAAATAATGAATCTATTTTTAAAAATTATTGAAAATTAATTTATTTAAAGATATTATTTTTACTTCTATGTGTTTTACTTACTTGAATATTGCAGAGTTGAAATATGGTATTTGTTGAATACTGGTTTTTCTCTAAACGTAGGAGTGTGCGGAAAATCCGTCTGCTCTTGCTGGTAGTCAGTTGAGCTCTGGCTTCAAAATGGTGTCTTACTGTTATTTAAATCTTTTTGTGTGTGTCACCATAATTTTAGGTAAAGGTTTCGTTTCTGTTCGTGTTTTTTACTGAATCGTTTGATGTGAGAACTTATATTTTAAATATAATCCTTTTAAGTTACTGTTTATTCTCTTCAACAGGGTTTTGTCCTTCATTTTGTTTTCTGTGGCTTAGTGTACTCATCATGAAAACTGTAGTAGGACTTGTTCTTCATGTTTGTTTTAAAATGGCGGATCTTTTCACAGTTTAATCTATTTTTTCTTGTTAAGTTAGGTCAATTTGAATTATTTCTGTTTCTATATTAATTATATTTCTTCATGATGTTTATTTTTTATTTTAAATTAGTGTGTTACTCGGTTAATACTCGAGTATTCATTTTAATACCCGAGTATTAATTTCAAAACAAAGAACATGTTTTCATAATTACGTGTTTAGTTGCATTACATTTTTTAATACACTTCCCCACCCAAAACCCCTATTTTCCCTACATCCCGTCCCAGGAGTTATTTTAGAAAATTATAAAAAAATTACATTTTTATATGCGTTGTAATGGTATGCGTTGTATTGTTTTTCGTTGTAATGGTACTTTTAATGCTTTTAAATTATATCGCATAGTAATGGTATGCGTTATAGAAACATTTGTTGTAATGGTTTTTGCGTTGTTAAAAATGCGTTGTAAAGGCATGTGTTGTGAAGGCATGCGTTGTAATGACATACATTTGTGGTGGCGGAACTTGTAATATGCTCAGTGGGTCTGCGCCAGTCCCCCTGAGCAGCTTACATTGTGGCGCAGCTGCTCCACCACCAGGGAACAACTGCTCCCTGGTGCAGCCAGTCGTCCTCCCCCGCAATGACTTTCAAAGTCTCAACACAGAAGATGGTGGACCACCTCTGCGAGTCTGCCGGTCATAAGACTGCCAAACTCAAAATCAGGCACTTTGGGTGCAGAAAGAACAATCCAGTCCTTTGCCTCAGCAACTGCAGGCCAACTAACAACAGCAATGGGGCAGTACTCCTACTGGCAGCTCTTCCAGCTCTTCTTCCTGGCAGGTTTCTTAGTCCAGCAGTAATTTAAAGTTCTGGAGTTAGGGCTCCAAAATGTATACCACATTTCCCTTTTAAATTGGTACAAACAAACATGGCACACATAAACCACTAAATGCATCCACGTCTGTTCAGCCTGGCTATGAATCACCCAGCTAAGGCAGGGCACACCTCAACAACCCCATCCCCCCCACTCCTGGGTCCCTATCTAGTGTGAATGCACAGCCCCAGCTCTTGTCACAATGTAAAAATCTTCTTTACTTAAAGATGCATTTTTAAATTCTGAGTTAAGGCAGCCTTAACACCATTTCTCTATCTTGTCTGAATGAAACGTTATGCTGTGAGATATCACAAAGCCGCTCCCATGTTATGTTAACCTATGAGATAGATAACCTTGCAACAGCTAAAAACGAAATGCACAGTATTTCACTATCAGGACAAGTAATAAACTCCAGTATGTGTCCTACCTCTCACCCACACTGCTCCTTGCCCACAGGAGTCCCTTGGACCTACATTAGGGTATCTTCTATGTTAGAAATGGAAGGGTTAAGGCGTGGCAAGTGGGTGCACTTGCCAGGTCGACTTAGCAGTTAAAAACTGTGCACAAACACTGCAGTAGCAGTTCTGAGAACTCTTTGAGATCTACCTGTGTGGAAGGCACAATCAGTACTGCAGGCCCACTAGCAGAATTTGATTTACAGTCCCTGGGCACACATAGTGCAGTGTACTAGGGACTTAGAAGTAAATCAAATAAGCCAATCATGAAAACACCAATTATTAAACAAAATTTACATGAAAAGCATGTACACCATTGCACTGATTAGCAGTGGTAAAGTATCCAGAGTCATTAAACCAACTAAAAATGGGTCAAAACAGGGGGTCATAAAGCAAAACGTCTGGGGGCAAAACCCTCTGAGAAAGCCAAGACTAACACTTGGGCATGCAATTCCTCATTGACAAGGAAGGACAGGTGCTGTCACAGGCTGACAGCAAGTAGAGTTTCATAAGCAAGAGCTGCTCCTTCAAAGGTCCAGAGGAGCAATTCTCCCTCACCCCAACGGTGAGGTGAGTTCAACCTGTTGGGGGGCCAGGTGGGGGGATATGATGCTTAATAGCCTTGAATGTCTGACAAAATATCGAAATCAAAAATATCGAAACACAAAAATATCGGAACAAAAATATCGAAGTCAAAAATATAGGAATCCTATCCCTAACAAGGTAAGTACAAACATATCGAAAAATTAATATCGTAGTACAAAAATATCGAAATTAAAAATATTGTTTTTTTAAATGTATTAATATTAATGTAAAAATAATTATAAAATACATATAATGTTACAAATATTAAATAAAAATATTAAAACATAATTAAAAAATTAAAACTAATACATATACATTTAAAATAAATTAAAAACTTAATAATTTAATGTAATTTTATATTTTTTAATTTCATTTAATTGATTTAATTTAAATTTATTTTATTTTTACCCTGTACGACTGTACCCCAAAAACCCAAAACTAACCCTGAACCCTAAAAATACCCCTTTACCCAAAAACTGAAAACTGACCCTGAACCCTAAAAATACCCCTTTACCCAAAAACTGAAAACTGACCCTGAACCCTAAAAATACCCCTTTACCCAAAAACTGAAAACTGACCCTGAACCCTAAAAATACCCCTTTACCCAAAAACTGAAAACTGACCCTGAACCCTAAAAATACCCCTTTACCCAAGAACTGAAAACTGACCCTGAACCCTAAAAATACCCCTTTACCCAAAAACCCAAAACTGACCCTGAACCCTAAAAATACCCCTTTACCCAAAAACCCAAAACTGACCCTGAACCCTAAAAATACCCCTTTACCCAAAAACCCAAAACTGACCCTGAACCCTAAAAATACTCCTTTACCCAAAATTAATTAATATTATTTAATTACCAATTAATTATTAATTAACAATAAAGTAAATATATTAGCACATTAGCTGTAATTAATTAAATTTAATAATTAATATTATTTTTTCCCAATTAATTAATTAACAATAACAAAAAATTATATATATAAAAAAATTACTTTAATTAATGCAATTAACTAATTAATATTAATTAATTACCAATTAATTATTAATTAAAAATATGTTCAAAATTATATTAATGAATTAACTGATTAATATTAATTAATTACCAATTAATTAATTAAAAATATTTACAAACATATATTAATTAATTGATTATTATTAAATTACTTCCCACCCTATTTCCCTATAAACCCACAACCCGCTACAGTACTATAAGACAATATTTAATTAAATTACATTAAAAATTACATAATAAAACATAATAAATACATTATAATATACACAAAATGTATTTAAAAATCGATATTAGTAACATCGAAATTATTGATTTCGATATTATTGACATCGATATTTCAAACTTCGAAATTACTGATATCATACTAATATCGATATTAAGACTGTCGATATTACTTACCTTCTATATTATGTCCCATCGATATTTAAACTTCGATATAATTGTATTTCGAAATTTAAATCTCGATATTTTGTCTGTGTACCAATAGCCTTATAGCATTTACCCTCACAGTAGTAATGGCGACTAAAAACCCTCCATTCATTATGGACCCCTATTGCATCCCAGGCCCGTAAAACAGGGAGTAATTAACAGCTGTTATTGCCGACAAGTGGGGGCAATAACATTTAAATTGCAACCCAACCTAATAGTGCAATTATAGGCATTTTCGCTTAAAGCTGATAGGTGCTTCTTAAGGCTGGGATCCGTTTTAGGCAGTCGCATAATGAAACTTGAGGGGGACCCCCAAGCAAAGACAATAGAGCCCCCTCCCCCGGAGTCAGTCAGGCGCTCTCAGGCCAGTGTACTGTGCTGATGGAGCCCCCCTGAAGCTCGCCCACACCGTAGGGGCTGCGGGTGCCTATGTTATGCCAATGTTATTAGGTCTTGGCTCAGTGAAGCACTGAATAGTGCTTATTCAGAATGACCAATAACCGTGCAAACAATCCCGCTTAGAATCAGTATCTGCCACTTTTTCTTATTCATACATATGGTGCATATCATGAAAACCTGATTGGGTTTTACTATTCCATTGACCAACGAACTCAGCAATACTGCTGAACAGCGCCACTTTCTTGGTTATGCTTAAACACGGTACTGTCCTATGCCAGCACAAGACCTAGTGATTCCTCCCAGATATGGATCACTTATTTTGAGACAAGGAACTTGTACTCTAAAAAGGAATAGACGTACAATTCTGTGCACCCTGAAACGTGTCAAAAAACGTTATCCTATCAACCCTTATCAGCGTTAGGCTTGCACGAGCACTTTTACACTGGCCCTGTTACAAAAGTAGAGCTCCTCTCGCACAGATATACAGAAGAAGATAACTGCCTAGTAACAAGAAAGTGCAGTAACTGAGAATGTGTTATTCCATTGCCCTGCATAGCTTATAACCAATGACCTTTTTTTAAACAAGCCCAAAATATCCCAACCATAGGGAGGATATGTCCCACCGTCAGAAAGAACATGAGGTCTGGTATTCCACTACGTGTAATCTAATCATGTTAAAAAGCTGGTGCCTCAGGTTCAATAAACTACGGAAAAATATAATGCTCTAAGGAGGTGTAGATATATACTCATTTATTCATTTAGTTATTTATGTATTTATCAGTAGTATTATATGGCACATACTAGACCCAGGTGTGACTGAGCGGTTTACGTAAGGACACTTTCATGCAAACAATACAAAATAAGATATGCTATATGATAGTAATAAGATATGGTGAAATACATATATTACATAAAAATACACAGCTATAACATGATGTGCACAGAATATGCAGTATTAGTTGGATAGTATGGTTCAAAACATTGCCTACTAAAAATACCAGTTCTAAACATTGTAGTATTAAGTAGAGAGTTAATTCACAGTTAAAAGTGTGATAAAAAAGCAAGCCTCTCAATTATTTTTTAAAACAACACAGGATGAAATAGTCCTAATGACTGGGGCTGCTAGAACTGACTTCCATACTAAGTATTGTGCTTCCAGAGAAGAACGCCTTTAGGTTTTTTGCTATTTTGAAGCCTGACATCTTAAGGCGCAAATGATCATTTGTGGTTAGAAGTCCAGAAACTATGAGTTTTTTAACAAGGTATTTGGGTATTCCCAAATTATGGCTTCTGGAGTGATGTAAACCAGCTTAAAATGTTACTTACCTTTATGCTGAATCATTTCAGAGTGTTCAGAATAGGAGACCTATAATTAAAGCTGCAAGTCCCCATAACTAGCATGACATTTGCATTCATAGCTGCTTCAAGTTATACAAAAAAATGCAATATGGGAATTCCAAATGGAAGTATATTTTCATAGTCCATTCTAGAAAGCACAACAGATTGTACCTCCAGCTTAACCTTGTCGATGCACCAGACGGCCATTGGCCGTTCGATGTCACAGTGGGCATGTGTGGAGGACGGCCTGGGGGCGTCCGAAACATGCCCACTCCATAAATCACCCAACGGTCAACGGGTTAAAATCCACATAAGAGAGAAAAGACTGGATTTTACCTAGAAGTCTAAATTCGAATTGAGCCCACTTTCCCTTTACATTCATGTACGCTGCTAGGTTAAGGAATCTATCAAGCGGAGCCATATAGATTTGACCACTACAACCAATAAGGGGTTACAGTTTAAAATTATAATGATTTAAGCCATGTTTGGATCACAGTAGATGATAAGAGGTGGTGGTGTGACATTAATCTTTGGATGTAGCGTGGAAGTGTGGACATGAAATCAGTTTATTTGAGGAAAGGGATTATCAAAAATAGCTGGGTGTTGTGTAAACTGGGAAATGAGATATTCAACCATCTGATACTTAAGGAAAGTGGCCCTATGTTGGTTTAGGAGACTGGGAGAGAGGATAGAGCCTTGGGTACCTCTTGATAGACAAAGATGGTTTGAAGGTTTGCTATTTTTATGTATTGACCTCCAATCAATTGGTCCAAACACAATCAGAAAAAACATTGGGTTGCACTGTTTAGTCCCATTGTCTCATTGAGGAATTTCAGGAGAGAGGTATGATTTACTGTGTCAAAAGTAATTGATTTTGATTTGATTTTTTATTTGTATTTGTTTCGTACTTTTCTTTCTTTCTTACTATTACAAGTTGCACCAGGTTCTACACTGATGGGTTTTTAGGTCAAATTTGTTTGAGTGATCTTAGGTTTTTCTTCCCCTTATTAATTTATTTAGAGAATCAAAGCAATGTTTAATTGTTTTTGCATTTTGAGGTTTTTTGGTGCAAACATCTCGATGATACCAATCATGATTACATTGTATTTGGTGTCAAGTTTACTGATGTCTTAGCTTGGAGGTATCAGTTGTATTAACATATCTCAGATCGCTTACCCGTTGTTAGGGTCTCCAAGGTTGCTCAGTGGTGACAACATCTAATGGCTAGAAAGAGAAGGGAATGAGGAACTAATCTGACCAGTCAGCCCAGTTTGAAGTTCTATTCCTAATATTTCAGTCTTTCATGATAAGACGGTCTAAATTGTTCTTTTTGGGGTGGGTAATGGATTCGTCATAGTTGAATGGGATTGCTGAGTGAGACTGAAAAATGAATCGATGTGGTAGCTTCTTTACTGTCTTCCCAATGGAGAAAGAAGTAAAAAAGAATATATTTTTGTCGAAATCATACTGATGATTCAGTAAAGAGTTCATGCAGTTGTTCCACAAAGATGGTGTTATGACATAGTGGCTGGTTTCGAAGTGTTCATTTTTATATAAATCAAAAGGTTTTGAATGTAAATAATTGATCATTATTTCATTTAATGCATTGCCCATATTTTCACAGAAATCCTTGAAAGGAGTTGAGTTGACACAATCGAGTCGGCTGGAAACCTGGGCTTGAGTGGCTATTTTCCATGTGTCAAAAAGGAGCCATGTGAAGACCCTTCGGTGCATACAAAGGATGTGGACACAGACAGAGAAAATTGAATTTATCTGGCGCTTCGTGGTGAGTTTGCCGTCTAGGATGATGCCGCGGTTGCATGTGTTATCTGTCAGTGAGGGTGTGGGTCCGAGTTCAGAAGGCCATCAGGTATTGTTCCATGGGGAATTGTTGTTTCCAAAGATCAGCACTTCAGTGTTGTCCGTGTTGAGCTTCAGGCAGTTGACCTTCATCCAGTATGCGACACTTGTCTTACAGTTGTAGAAATTGGCCCTGGTGGTGGAGGGGTCTTCTGAGAGCGAGAGGATGAGCTGTATGTCATCACTGTTGAAGATTATGTTGATGCCATGGCTTCTGATGATGTTGGCCAGGGGCGTCATGTAGGTGTTGAACAGGGTGGTGCTGAGGGATGAACCTTGCGGGACAACGCAGATGATGCTCTTGGTTCCTGATGTGATGGGAGGTAGGCAGATTCGCCTGGTCTGTCCTGTGAGGAAGGATGTGATCCATCTGAGGTTGTTTCCCTGAATTCCAATGTGGTGGAACCTCCTAGTGAGGGTGTTGAGGGATATTTTGTCGAATTTTAGGTGCATCTAGTGGTCTTTTTTGTTTTAAAGTGCATTTTCCATAAATGCGTACGTGGCTGAAGCATAGCGTTTGAATCCTTCTAGATCACTAAAGACTTCATCCCTAAAGAAATTAGTTAACCTACACCTAGAACTTTACAACCTCACATGGGTGTATATTTGCTCACTTATAAAATTCACACAGCTCTCTAGTCAGAGGATTTCAGACATAAATCTTTAACAACTTGTGTGAATTCCCTGTCTCATGCGAGAATACATGAGTAAATGGTCCCATGTGAAAAAAAGCTGAGCGGGTAAGGGAACAGCAAATCCAGCTGGGGGGGGGTGAAAGAAATTTACTTCTGCTTTAACAGTAAATCTCCAACCTTTTTTAGGGCAGGACCTGTTTTAGGATAATGGTTTGTGGATATGCAGACATGTAAGCTTGAAGATGTGCAGAAACATCTAGGGCAATGTTGCTTTAGGAAGTCCACCACTTCCACATTCAATAAAGGAAACAAACAAAATGTTTATGAGTGTACTACAATTTTACTGAATTGAATATGTGACTTTACACTCATAAACCAGGCCATTTACGAGTGCAAGTCTAACTTAACGGACAAATAGTTTAACCCCTTCTATGCTTATAACGAGCTCAGCTCATCATGAGGCACAGTGAAGCTGTGCTCATGACGAGCTGAGCTTGTCATAACAGCCGCGGCACTCCCACTCACGGCTAATTCCCCGCCTGTGCGGGGGTTCTTTTGCAGTGGGTGGAATTGTGATGAGCTGGGCTCATCACGAGCACCGCGGCTCCTTGCATGGCCCCTCCCCCCGCACCGCGGGGGAATTAGCCCCACTTGGAAGGGGTTAAAGAATTTACGTTCTGTTATCCAACTCATCAGATGGGAAATATTAGAACTGAGAGTCCTATTACAACAATTTAACTATCACAATAGGGCTACATATACATAGATGTATGGTAGTACCTGTCTTTGTATTTTGTTATTGATTTTTCTGAGAAACATTTCTTCCTACGTGAGTGCATCTCAAAGGTGCAATTGATATAATTGAGCAATTATACATCAGCACCATCTCTCTTCCCCATTCCCAAGACACTGGCATATTGCTGTGCCCCAAGTGTGTTGATGAAAACCCTCTATAGCGAGAGCCGAGAAAGAAGCAACACGCTCGAGAAAGGAGACGCCGGGAATGTGATGTACCCCTGCCCCTCCACCTTGCGGAGAATCCGTCCCGCAACGATGACGCTGTGGCACTGATAAAGAACCCTTCAGACCACCACAGTAAAAAATAAAAAAAGACTGCGGACACACAGCTTCACCACACTGACGTGTGAGAAATCATCACCTCGCCTTCTGTAACTCAACTGTACTCATCGAATGCAGTACTGACTTTCCCACCCTTGGGTGCAACATGATGCTCCTCATCACCTACTACGAGCCCTGATGAAGACCTTTCCAAAGTTTTCACCCTGTCAAGATTTTCACCAAGGTCGAAACGCGTAGGCTCAACTTCGGTGCCAGGAGAAATATATGCCATATGATCTAACTAAATAATTGGGACATACAGTGAGAGACGCATCTCACCATTAGGCATTAAATACCTTTTGGAATACATGACGTTCCCTGGCACGATACAGGATAACTAACTTTTCCCATTGAGGGACAAATCAATAACATCCCCTTGGGACACCTATACAATCTCCCTTAGATTTATAGTAGGACCCTGAAACACCAATTGTAAATAAGACATTGTTGATACACGAACTCACTTTTCTTTTCCTTGTGGATTGTTTATATTTGAACCTATTAATTTTTTCACTGCAATTTTGTCACTGTGTTTTCCTCACGTTGATTTATCTAATAGCCAGTAAGCTATTTGCTGTAAATATTGAATGTACTTTATGATGTAAGGAGATAATCAAAACTGAGTTGTTCACACCCAATGTGTACCCATTTGAACCCTTAAATAATGTGCTAAAAAATAAGAGCATTCACTGTCAATAAATAGGACGTGAACATAAAATAACTTGTGTGATCCATGGTGTCAGAGGCTTTGTACATTTAACAATACCAAGTGTGTTGATCAGCATTGTCATAGCTCCTTTTTCATTTTTATGTAGTATGGATATTTCTCATAGTATGTATATTATTGGTTTTCTTTGTGCCAGTGCTATCCCAGGGTTAGATTGTAGGTCTCATTGAATTACATTATGCTCAGCTAATGGGGTTGGACAGTATTTGGGTTTCTTACACTGTGCTTATTATTGGAAGTGACCATCTTTTGCGTGGTATACGCCCAGAAGTATGCCTGATGTTGCCTGAAGTTTGCCTTGTTTTTAGGACTCTGTTCACTTTACTCCTGCTATTAGGAAAGTGCTGCTCTGTCAAAATGCTCTGAATTTGGAGTACACCTGAATGGCACTATTAATTTACTTATAAGTCCCTAATATATGGTACTACATTTTCCCATGAACTATAAATTAAATGCTACTAGTGTGCTGAGGCACTCGTGCTACCTACTACATAAGCACTGTAAAATATCTCTCCAGGCCAGCCACTGTAGCCTGGCTGTGCTGTTTTAAATTACTGAGTCGACCTGTCAAAATCAGTCTTTTAAATACCTTCCTTATAAATATTTATGTCTTCTCTACGGTAGGTAGATATTATTACCCATTCTTGTGTTATTGTTTCAGTTTATTACTGTTTAGGTTATGCATAAATATGTTTACACATTGCCTCTAAGTTAGACTTGGCTGCTCTGTGCCATAGCTACCAAGGGTTATTAGATGCCTTTATGATTCCCCCTGATAAGGACTGTAATTATTATTTGAGGTGGGTTCTCACCCCCTCAGCTAATATTCCAATTCCAATAGCAGTATATCCATATTTGTTCCAACTTGCTCTCAAGAGAGAATATGGTCAGAGTTCATTCAAACAAATATGCAAAGGCATAGATGTAGAAAAAGATGCAAGTAAATAAATATAGAGAAAGAGGGACGCCAAAATGAAGACATTACTTTTCTGTTTAATTTGTCCCAGTCTTAACTTACCCCAGAACATGATCAAACCACTGTCTTAAAGTGACCATTCCAACTAACCCACATGTCCCAGCTTGGAATACACACAGATTTATAGATAATAGCTGTAAGTAATTGGGTTGCTGGTTGGGGGGGATGAAACTCTACTCAAGCAAGAACCACAATCCTTGTCAGGGTGAAGTCACAGGCAAACCCCAAACTACCTGGGCTCAACCCTCTGGTAGACTGCCACAGAACAGTCAGGCTCAACTTAGATTTAATATGTAAAGTATGTGTGCAATATTTCAGACAGTAACAGTGTGAAAATACGCCTAAAAAAGGATCCCAAATCAAATTGATTTTAATAAATAAAACAAGACAAAACTTCAATCAGTAAAACTGAGATATGCAAATTAAAAGATTCAAGAGACAATAGAGCCAAAAATAACAAAGCGGCAACTGTGGACATCTGGTCGCGTTAGGCCGAACAAAGTCACAAATTCAGCCCAATCACAGTGGAGAGCAGGCCAGCTACAGAGACTCATTTGGGCCAGCTGAACAAGAGTATCTTTAATCCTAGTTGGAAAGAGCTGCGCAGTCCCACATCGAGGATGCTTTGCGCAGACAAGTTAATGTGTCGATTCCGAGGAGCTGCGAGGCTGCGGTGTGAGGTCCAGCATCTTAGTTGAGGTTCCCGTTGATGAGTGTTTGTGATGTAATGTCCAGTGTCGAGAATGAACTACACATAGAGTCAAAGCTATGGTTACATAGAGCTGCAAGGCTGTGGTGCAAGGTCCTGAGTCATTGTTGAAGATCCTGTCAATGAGAGGCTCCCTATGCGAGGGCTGCGTTGGAGGTACCTTGCATTAGGAAAGTCTGTACAGCAGAAGTGATGCACCAGTTTTGCTAGGGGTTGTGCTGCGCAGCAGAGGAAATCCACCAGTTCCGCTGGGTCCACAGATGGGCTGGTAAAACACCTTCAGGCTCACTTCCAATGGTCCAGGACTGGGGTGGAACCCCTTGGTAGGGTAGGACTCACAGTTTCAGAGTCCTGGTGCAGGTTACAAGAGCCCTTGGGTTCAGTATGGTGGGTCTAGGTACAGGTTGCGGGTAAGGCCCTTCTTACCCTGGCAACGGGTCGGCAGGTAGCAGGTTAGCACATCAGACATCAGTCCTTCAGGGCAGCAGTCCAGCAGAGAACCAGTCCTTTCAGCAGCACAGCAGTCCTTCTTCCTGGCAGAGTCTCCCAGAAATGTATTGAAGAATTGGTGTCTGAGGGTGATGTGTCTGAGGGTGAGAGTGAGAATGGTGTCTCCTTTGAAGTGGCAGAAGACTCTAGAGGTTTCACTAATATACGCAGGTGTCCTGCCTCCCCTGCTCTGTCTCCAGACTAACTGCAGAGGGTATGCAATTCTGTGTATGAAGGCAGCACACAGCGTATTCAGGTGTATGTGAGGCTGTGCCTAACTCTGGACTCCCATCCTGCCAGTGATTGCCCACTTAGATATACCAAAGCTCTTTATTGTGTATGGCTGTCTAGGAGGAATGCACAAAGACAAAATGCCAACTACACCCAGTCACATGACCTTAGACAGGCTGCAGGCTCTAAATGATTAAAGCAGGAAAATTCCAACTTACTAAAAGTGGCATTTTTAAAATTGTAATAAAAAATCCGACTTCACCGTAAGATGATTTTCCTTTACAATTCTGAAGACCCCAAAAATGAAATGTTTACCTGTTCCCATTTAAAATTATAGCTTATTGAATCTAACAAGTTAGCTCCAATGTTTTCCTATGGGGAAGGCAGACTTACAGCAGTGAACAATTCATTTGAGTATTTCACTACCAGGACATGTAAAACCCGAACTTATATGCCCTATTTTTAAATACACTTCTCCCCTCCCCCCGCCCCCCCCCCCCCACCCCCAAGGGCTGTTTAGGGCCTACCCTATGGGTGCCTTATATGTATTAAAAAGGAAGGTTTGTGCCTGGCAAAAGTTTTATTTTGCCAGGTCAAAAACCGCAGTTTAAAACTGTACACCCAGGCTGCACTAGCAGGCCTGAGCCGTTTTGAAAGGTTTACTTAAGTGGGTGGCACAATCAGTGCTACAGGCCCACTAGTAGCATTTAATTTACAGGCCTGTGTACACATGGTACTACTGTAACAGGGACCTATAAGTACATTAAATAAGCCAATTGGGGATAAGCTAGTGTTCCCGTGTCTTAGGGAGTGAGCACATGCATTTTAGCACTTATGAGCAGGTAGAAAGTGCAGAGAGCCAAAATGTAAGGAAAAACAAGACTGGCAAAAATGGAGGAGGAAGGCAAATAAAGTTTGTGTGAAGACCACTGTTAGAAATTGGGTGTCTAGTTGGCAGAGGTATGCACTCTTCCCAAGTAGGGATGGCAATCATAGTCAGGGTAAGTGGTTACAAGCTTTGATTGCAACTGTGCTCACCCTCTGGTAGCTTGGCTCAGAGTAGTCGGGCTAAACATGAAAGGCAATGTGTAAAGTATTTGCGCACACACAGTAACTCAGTGAAAACTCCAGTAAAAGACACCACACTGATTTATTTAAAAAAAATAACCAATATTTATCTGAATAAAACAAGACTAAAACAACAAAAAATCCAACATATGCAAGTCACAACATGTGCATTCAAAAATATGCAGTAAGTCCAGTGCTTCAACAGATCTCACGATTATTCAACACTGGCGGTGACATATGGCAAAGTAACACAAACCCAGTTCAAGGATAGGGAAGGTTCTGGGACTTTTCCCATTGGTTTTGTGACCACAAGCAGTAGGTAAGGTGCGTGCCTGGAAGGAATTACTCCACCGGTCCCTCAGGACCAAAGGATTAGGCAAGACTCTTCAACGAGTGCACGGGTGAAAGGACCTCAGACTCAGATGTGAGCCGCGGCTCAGCTCAAAGACATAGTACCTGATTATGGGAGCCACAGGGGTGACAACGCCAGGGTTTGGTCTAGTCATTGGAGCTCCCAGACACAGAGATAGTGAGGCATTGGGCCGTGAGAATTGGTCTCTGGCGGTCACAATTGCAGTGAGTTCCCTTTGGTGGCTGGGTCCTGCCCATGGCTGACGTCAACAGACTTTTCCATGTTACTGGGCAATCCTTTGGCATCAGGAGACAGGGACATTCCTTGGACTGCGGCAAATCGCTACCCTCGGAGAGTGCAGCATTGAGGGAATCACAAAGCACTGAGACATCCCCTGCTCTGGGAATTAATGTGAGCACTAAAACAGAATGCCCAACCTGCACTGATCTTGAGAAAGTACAAAGTGCCCAATGTGCGCTGATTGTGGTGAAGTAAGGAGCGGACGATCACAGCTCCTAGTCAGTACAGTGTTGCCGGACTCACAAATGAAAAAGTCCCACAGCAGAGATGCTTAGGCAAAACCTTTGATGACCCTGAGATTTTGAAACAGTGGGAAGCCAACAAACCTTAGAGTTACTTTAGGTTAAGAAGTTGTAGAGTAGGGTCAGCCTTTCTCACTTCAAGAGGCAGCAGACCAGCACAACAGAGCAAGTTGCAAAGTGGCAGTCCCTCCTGATAGTGCAACAAACAGCAGGCAGCAGGCCAACACAGCAAAGCAGTTAGCAAAGAGGCAGTCTCCCCAGGACCCAACAGTGAACCAGTTTGGGGGTGTCATGGATCTAGTACTTATACCCAAAGGTGCTGTTGAAGAGGGGGAGACATCAAAAAGGCCTTTGCACCTCACAAGGTCCTTGCTTTTCCTTACCTGGCTCCAGACACACTACAGGATCGTATGCTGCTCTTTGTGTGGGAATTGCAAAAAACACAGTTGATGGACATAATGCAGAACAATGTCTTACATTCACCCCAGTACAAAGATCTGGGCCGAAATCCATCGTTTTTTTGCACTCCACACCACCCTAGGTCAGACAATGGCTATATGCAAATCAGCCTTGACCCTGTGCCTCATGGGAACAGTCCAGCCCGAACTACCATGCCATGTCTTTCCCAGACCGGAATCAAGCATCCAAGGACCGGTTTCTGGCTATCAGCCTTCTTCAGCCTGGATAGATTGACTCCAGTGATGTGGAGAGCCTGGGACTCACGTCTGAGCATACCCAGCCCACTCGGGGTGAAAATTGCAAAAAACACAGTTGATGGACAGAATGCAGAACAATGTCTTACATTCACCCCAGTACAAAGATCTGGGCCTAAATCCATCGTTTTTTTGCTCTCAACACCACCCTAGGTCAGACAATGGCTATATGCAAATCAGCCTTGACCCTGTGCCTCATGGCAACAGTCCAGCCCGAACTACCAAGCCATGTCTTTCCCAGACCGGGTTCAAGCATCCAAGGACCGGTTTCTGGCTATCAGCCTTCTTCAGCCAGGATAGCTTGACTCCAGTGATGTGGAGAGCCTTGGACTCACGTCTGAGCATACCCAGCCCACTCGGGGTGAAAATAGCAAAAAACACAGTTGATGGACGGAATGCAGAACAATGTCTTACATTAACCCCAGTACAAAGATCTGGGCCTAAATCCATCGTTCTTTTGCACTCCACACCACCCTAGGTCAGACAATGGCTATATGCAAATCAGCCTTGACCCTGTGCCTCATGGGAACAGTCCAGCCCGAACTACCAAGCCATGTCTTTCCCAGACCGGAATCAAGCATCCAAGGACCGGTGGACATGTGTGGCAGGGTATGCTCAGACGTGAGTCCCTTGCTCACTTTGCCACTGGATTCAAGCAATCAGGGCTGAAGACGGCTGGAATGCCAGAAACCGGTCCTCGGAAGCTTGTTTCCGGTCCAGGGAAGACATGGCTTCGCAGTTCGGGCTGGATTGTTCCCATGAGGCACAGGGTTAGACTGATTTGCATATAGCCATGTCTGAACTGGGGTGGCAGAGTGGGCTAAAGAACGGTGATGGATTAAACCCAGATCTTTTGACTGGGTGTGAGTGTTTGATTGATTCAGATGCTCCGTCCATCACCACCCTCTTTTGTACCGCTTTTGGCCGCCACAAGTGTGACAGGGTATGCTCAGACGTGAGTCCCTTGCTCACTTTGACACTGGATTCAAGCAAGCCAGGCTGAAGACGGCTGGAATGCCAGAAACCGGTCCTCGGAAGCTTGTTTCCGGTCCAGTGAAGACATGGCTTGGCAGTTCGGACTGGACTGTTCCTATGAGGCACAGGGTCAGACTGATTTGCATATAGCCATGTCTGAACTGGGGTGGCAGAGTGGGCTAAAGAACGGTGATGGATTAGACCCAGATCATTTGACTAGGTGTGAGTGTTTGATTGATTCAGATGCTCCGTCCATCACCACCCCCTTTTGTACCGCTTTTGGCCGCCATAAGTGTGGCAGGGTATGCTCAGACGTGAGTCCCTTGCTAACTTTGCCACTGGATTCAAGCAAGCCGGGCTGAAGACGGCTGGAATGCCAGAAACCGGTCCTCGGAAGCTTGTTTCCGGTCCAGGGAAGACATGGCTTAGCATTTCGGGCTGGACTGTTCCCATGAGGCACAGGGTCAGACTGATTTGCATATAGCCATGTCTGAACTGTGGTGGCCGAGTGGGCTAAAGAACGGTGATGGATTAAACCCGGATCTTTTGACTGGGTGTGAGTGTTTGATTGATTCAGATGCTCCGTCCATCACCACCCCCTTTTGTACCGCTTTTAGCCGCCACAAGTGTGGCAGGGTATGCTCAGACGTGAGTCCCTTGCTCACTTTGCCACGGAATTCAAGCAAGCCGGGCTGAAGACGGCTGGAATGCCAGAAACCGGTCCTCGGAAGCTTGTTTCTGGTCCAGGGAAAAGATGGCTTGGCAGTTCGGGCTAGACTGTTCCCATGAGGCACAGGGTCAGACTGATTTGCATATAGCCATGTCTGAACTGGGGTGGCAGAGTGGGCTAAAGAACGGTGATGGATTAAACCCAGATCTTTTGACTGGGTGTGAGTGTTTGATTGATTCAGATGCTCCGTCCATCACCACCCTTTTTTGTACCGCTTTTGGCCGCCACAAGTGTGGCAGGGTATGCTCAGACGTGAGTCCCTTGCTCACTTTGCCACTGGATTCAAACAAGCCGGGCTGAAGACGGCTGGAATGCCAGAAACCGGTCCTCGGAGGCTTGTTTCTGGTCCAGGGAAGACATGGCTTGGCAGTTCGGGCTGGACTGTTCCCATGAGGCACAGGGTCAGACTGATTTACATATAGCCATGTCTGAACTGGAGTGGCAGAGTGGGCTAAAGAACGGTGATGGATTAAACCCAGATCTTTTGACTGGGTGTGAGTGTTTGATTGATTCAGATGCTCCGTCCATCACCACCCTCTTTTGTACCGCTTTTGGCCGCCACAAGTGTGGCAGGGTAGACGGCTGGAATGCCAGAAACCGGTCCTCGGAAGCTTGTTTCCGGTCCAGGGAAGACATGGCTTGGCAGTTCGGGCTGGACTTTTCCCATGAGGCACAGGGTCAGACTGATTTGCATATAGCCATGTCTGAACTGGGGTGGCAGAGTGGGCTAAAGAACGGTGATGGATTAAACCCAGATCTTTTGACTGGGTGTGAGTGTTTGATTGATTCAGATGCTTCGTTCCTCACCACCCCCTGTTGTACCGCTGTTTGTGTGGGGACAGGCACAGCCCTATTCAGGTGCAAGAGTCAGCTCCTCCCTCCCAATCTACCTCACGAAGGCCCATCAGCCAAGTCCACCACAGGATTCAAGCTAGCCTGGTTGATATGGGGTGAGAAAGACATGGCTTGGTAGTTCGGGCTGGACTGTTGCCATGAGGCACAGGGTCAAGGCTGATTTGCATATAGTCATTGTCTGACCTAGGGTGGTGTTGAGTGCAGAAAAACGATGGATTTAGGCCCAGATCTTTGTACTGGGGTGAATGTAAGACATTGTTCTGCATTCTGTCCATCAACTGTGTTTTTTGCAATTTTCACCCCGAGTGGGCTGGGTATGCTCAGACGTGAGTCCCAGGCTCTCCACATCACTGGAGTCAAGCTATCCAGGCTGAAGAAGGCTGATAGCCAGAAACCGGTCCTCGGAAGCTTGTTTCCGGTCCAGTGAAGACATGGCTTGGCAGTTCGGACTGGACTGTTCCTATGAGGCACAGGGTCAGACTGATTTGCATATAGCCATGTCTGAACTGGGGTGGCAGAGTGGGCTAAAGAACGGTGATGGATTAGACCCAGATCCTTTGACTGGGTGTGAGTGTTTGATTGATTCAGATGCTCCGTCCATCACCACCCCCTTTTCTACCGCTTTTGGCCGCCATAAGTGTGGCAGGGTATGCTCAGACGTGAGTCCCTTGCTCACTTTGCCACTGGATTCAAGCAAGCCGGGCTGAAGACGGCTGGAATGCCAGAAACCGGTCCTCGGAAGCTTGTTTCCGGTCCAGGGAAGACATGGCTTAGCATTTCGGGCTGGACTGTTCCCATGAGGCACAGGGTCAGACTGATTTGCATATAGCCATGTCTGAACTGTGGTTGCCGAGTGGGCTAAAGAACGGTGATGGATTAAACCCGGATCTTTTGACTGGGTGTGAGTGTTTGATTGATTCAGATGCTCCGTCCATCACCACCCCCTTTTGTACCGCTTTTGGCCGCCACAAGTGTGGCAGGGTATGCTCAGACGTGAGTCCCTTGCTCACTTTGCCACGGAATTCAAGCAAGCTGGGCTGAAGACGGCTGGAATGCCAGAAACTGGTCCTCGGAAGCTTGTTTCTGGTCCAGGGAAGACATGGCTTGGCAGTTCGGGCTGGACTGTTCCCATGAGGCACAGGGTCAGACTGATTTGCATATAGCCATGTCTGAACTGGGGTGGCAGAGTGGGCTAAAGAACGGTGATGGATTAAACCCAGATCTTTTGACTGGGTGTGAGTGTTTGATTGATTCAGATGCTCCGTCCATCACCACCCTTTTTTGTACCTCTTTTGGCCGCCACAAGTGTGGCAGGGTATGCTCAGACGTGAGTCCCTTGCTCACTTTGCCACTGGATTCAAGCAAGCTGGGCTGAAGACGGCTGGAATGCCAGAAACCGGTCCTCGGAAGCTTGTTTCCGGTCCAGGGAAGACATGGCTTGGCAGTTCGGGCTGGACTGTTCCCATGAGGCACAGGGTCAGACTGATTTGCATATAGCCATGTCTGAACTGGGGTGGCAGAGTGGGCTAAAGAACGGTGATGGATTAAACCCAGATCTTTTGACTGGGTGTGAGTGTTTGATTGATTCAGATGCTTCGTCCATCACCACCCCCTTTTGTACCGCTTTTGGCCGCCACAAGTGTGGCAGGGTATGCTCAGATGTGAGTCCCTTGCTCACTTTGCCACGGAATTCAAGCAAGCCGGGCTGAAGACGGCTGGAATGCCAGAAACCGGTCCTCGGAAGCTTGTTTCTGGTCCAGGGAAGACATGGCTTGGCAGTTCGGGCTGGACTGTTCCCATGAGGCACAGGGTCAGACTGATTTGCATATAGCCATGTCTGAACTGGGGTGGCAGAGTGGGCTAAAGAACGGTGATGGATTAAACCCAGATCTTTTGACTGGGTGTGAGTGTTTGATTGATTCAGATGCTCCGTCCATCACCACCCTCTTTTGTACCGCTTTTGGCCGCCACAAGTGTGGCAGGGTATGCTCAGACGTGAGTCCCTTGCTCACTTTGCCACTGGATTCAAGCAAGCCTGGCTGAAGACGGCTGGAATGCCAGAAACCGGTCCTCGGAAGCTTGTTTCCGGTCCAGGGAAGACATGGCTTGGCAGTTCGGGCTGGACTGTTCCCATGAGGCACAGGGTCAGACTGATTTGCATATAGCCATGTCTGAACTGGGGTGGCAGAGTGGGCTAAAGAACGGTGATGGATTAAACCCAGATCTTTTGACTGGGTGTGAGTGTTTGATTGATTCAGATGCTTCGTTCCTCACCACCCCCTTTTGTACCGCTGTTTGTGTGGGGACAGACACAGCCCTATTCAGGTGCAAGAGTCAGCTCCTCCCTCCCAATCTACCTCACGAAGGCCCATCAGCCAAGTCCACCACAGGATTCAAGCTAGCCTGGTTGATATGGGGTGAAACCTGAAACGATCCCAGGATGCTTGTTTCCCGTCCAGGGAAGACCAGGCCTGGTTGTTTCGGCTGGTCTGTTTCCAAGAGGAATAGGGTCAAGACCTATTTGAATATGGGTGGGTCCAAACTGGGGTGATGTGGCAAGCAAAATAATGATGGATTAAACCGACATCTGTGACTGAGGGTGAATGTTTGAAAAGTTTAAACACTTCGTCCATCATTTCATTTTTTGATGGTGATGTAGATAGGCACATTTGTCCCAGGTAGTGGTTACATTAAATTTAGGGCTGTCAGTTTTCCATGCATCGGCCCATGGCAGTGGGTACATAGCATTTATGGCTCCCAGCTTTCCATGTTTCTGTCCAAGGTAGTGGTTACATTAAATTTAGGACTCCAAATGTGGCATTTAGAACTGATTTTTAGATTGTACTTTAGCAGAAAAACATTTTTTGTACAGCTTGTATTTGCTCTTATAGGCGGATAAAAAAGGAAGTGATTCTGAATACTTTGGGTGGTAAATTCCAATTACACTTGCACGTTAATGGACTACAGAGGTAATAAAACAGAGAGAAGGATTCGGAATGACACTCAAACAACTGCCGATGTAGACACGTTTGTACTACAATGCTGATGAGTATCATTGTGTGATATTTCAATTCGAGCGTATAGATATATCGTACATGGGTACTCATAGCATTAAATACCATCATTTGTTAAATAAATTCGAAAATAAAATAGTTATATTAATTTTTATCACAAAACCCAAACTAAATATAGATAAACTCAGTTGCAATTATCATAAAAATAAATACAATAATGAAAAAAATACTATGAAATTGGAAACCTCATTTATGTTATGAGATCTAGCCCTGAGAATCATTTGGTGCACATCTAATGACCAGTGTTCAGTCATTTTTCAATAGTCTTAATGCGTTCGTTCAATTTAAGTTTCTCTGTGGTGTAGAGCTATCGTTTACGATCTCGGCTTAGTGGGTTGACATACTCTGTGACAAAAAGTTGATTTATATGATTTTTTATGCTTGTAGAGTTCACTTAAGGTGTGATTACAATTTATCCAGTCTTTAATTAGTCATTTACATTCTTTTAACCATGTTATATATATTGCAGTTTGTGCTCATGACGAAACCAGAAGGCTTGAGAGGCGGACAAGTTGTGAGAGTCTGTGTGTGTTTTTTTCATTTCTACAGGGAAAGAAATGTTTCAGAGATGTTGGGCCTTCTTTAAGTTATTTGTGTTCATTCTTGACACAACTGTGACCACCCCTTGCATATCAGTAGTGACAATAAATACTTGACATATGATTGACATTTTTAGTGTTTGATGATAATGTTAAGTGGGCATGAAATCTCGAATCATTTAATGTGTGAGAGTGTGCATGTGAGTACTGTATGTTAATGGCAGAACATTAGACTGTTGAGAACTTCATTGAAGACAATGGAGTAGCTCTGGGGCTTATAATGACTGGTTTAAGCCTGGAGCTCCAACTTTCCAATGTTTGTCTTCATGTGTATCCCTTTTTAATTTTGAACATTCTTCCCTTAGTGGGTGGAATGTTCTGATAGCCTCATAGCGCTTTTGTCTCTGGCTATACCGGTTGTTAAAGATCCTTTCCCTCGTTATAGGCATAACTCGGGTTATGGGCCTTTAACACTTTAACAACCACTATAGCCTTGGCAATGGTCTATGATAATATTATAATATGGTAAAATAAAATGGAGAATCTGGTATTTCTGGAGAACAGTACAGATGTTTTTCTTGTGACACACATTTGTTGGGGAAGGTGATTAAATGTCTACTGTTTCATAAATGGGACTATGTTTTTTCGTACAAAATTACCGCTTTTCGGAAATATATTTGGCACTGTTGTGTTAGAATAATTCATGTTGTGTTTCAGAGTCTCGTTGTTGATTTTGGTTCCTTGGTACTATGCTTAGTTACTGTCATATTACATTATGGAAAATGGCTGCCCTAGTGGCTACCAAACTTGCTAAAGCTTCATTGTCTGTCGCAGGTCCATGCAAAAGTGGAAGGTGTTAGAAAATGCAACAGTGAAAACACATTTCTCATAGAAACATGTCTATGTGAGAACTCTAGTTTTAAATTTAACATTGGAACATATTCTTCTCTCTGCCTGACCACAGAGGCAGCATGAACCATGCAACCCCCTGTAGACACTTGACAGTGTCTGCAGATGGGGAAGCAGGTATCACCCCAAGGGAAATGGGTTTGGCAACAAACAATTAATTAAGAATAACAAACTACAATAACTAAGAAAAACAACAAGTGAAACAGATGTGCGTTCGTGCCTATAGAGAGAAACAAATGCCAAGTTTACTGATCTTGTATTTGAATCGCACTGTAGGTCCCTAAATAACACCAACCTCTTAATTCATCATTTCACTCCACTCATTTTGTACATGCACACACCTTCCCTCTTTTTGGTTGTTTTTTACAAAAAGCTTGGACCTGCCCTGAAAAGTGGAAAGGGAAAGGAAGAAAAACACTGAAACAGTTTTCTAATTATAGCACATTTATAACTCCTCCTTTATTCTCGCAGTTGAATTTGAATACTTGATCTTGGAATATTAGCCTGGTATCCTATTCAAAGTCAGCAAGCAGCTAATTGAAATCACAAGATGCTAGGGTCTAACACGTGATCACAGTCTAACATTCATCCTTCAATGTGATTTTCCCCTAACTAAATATAAGCTTACCAAGTATACAATGTCACCCTGATAAACATAGGCGCTCAAGAATAAGATTAGTTTGTACTTCAAAGGCAGTACACTATACAGGTAATGCCACTGGACAGTCCTTTCGGTGGATTCAAGTGTACTCAAATACTTATTGTGGTCATTAACAGTGAATGTCACTTACAAGAGTTCACTTACATTGCATGGCATCACTCACTTAAATACAAAGAATGGCACTGAAGAGAATGGCCCTCCCTAACTGTTGTTGGGCCTCATGTATCAAACGATTGTGCATTTGCAAATTGTGAAAATCAGTAATTTCAGCCCTTGGTGAATGCATAATAGTCTTTCAAGATGTATGACATGCATTGTAGTGGCAATTTTAAGTAATCGCAAAAATTGTGATTACCTAAAATTGTGACTACAAATAGGAAATGACAATTTGCAATTCCTTTATCACATGTACCAAGCATTTTCCAAATGCAAACTGTGCATTGAGAAAAATACTATTACCATTGACTCCAAGTCGATGGTTACCATGTGCTTGTACTAAAAAATGCACCAAAATTCACTTTTCAAAGTGCCATGCAACGCACACATGCGCCTGAGTACACTTTACATGTCAACATTTTTTGGGGGGAGCTTCACCCCTTGAAACTCCCCAGAAAAAAAGTCCCCCACCTTAGGCCCTCTACCACACTTGGCTTTGCATTACCTAATTTGGGATTAGCAATTAGGCCCATAAGAACAAATGAATAATGTATTCACTAATAGCGATTAACTATTTACCAAATCGCTATTTGGTAATGTTAAGGAATCACTAAATCTTTGGCGATACTTTACATGCATCGCATATTGCGACTACCAAATAGCAATTCGCTAAAAATCGCAATTTGGTAATTACAAAATACTTTTTGATACATGTGTGTCTTAGGTTTCCATAATAATGTGAGCCTCGATAAGGGTTGTATGTGATTTCACAGAAAAACTATTTAATGGAATACCCTGACTGAGAAGCAATTTATTCTAAACAGAATAATGGAATTTTCAGGATGATGGCATTTACCATTTCATAGAAACCAATTCATAAAAAGTCTTTTGTTTCCGAAATTGACTTCTGCATACTTATTTCTAAGGTTCACTTTCAGAAATATTATGCCAAAGATATTTATTTCAATCCTTTACATCAGGGGACATGATTTCGGATGTATATCCTTTACATTGTCAATAATTATTTTGAATGTTTTTAATTATCTAAACCTTCACCACCCCAAAACATCATCCATCTCTGCCCTCTAAAAATGCCATCCAAAGCATAAACTACACCCATGTCTGACCCCTAATTCGACCCATACCTGAACTTTAAAGCCCTTTCTATTCCTAAACTCTACCAATCTCTTAATCTCAAACCCCCTCGCTGCCACTAAACTCCACCCATTCCTAAACCCTAAACTCCCCCATCCTGATCCCTTAAAATCCCACACGCAGATCCCTTAAAATCCCACACCCGTTCTAAACTCCACTCATCCTTGAACCTTCAGAAACTCTCAGCACCCCATGAAAACTATCCCTTCATGACCCTTCCATCCTTGAATCCTACAAACACTTTCTAACATATAAACTCTTCCTAGCCTTGAATCCTTAAACTCTCTCATCGCCCTAAACCCAGCTTATTCCTGAATACAAAAAATCATTCATTCCTGCCCCAAATCTCTTCCCACTACTGAACCTTAAAAACTTTAACCAGTTCTAAACTCCACAGATCTGTTAAATTTAAAAAACTTCAACCCCCCCTACACTCCACCAATCCATGAACCCTAACAATCCCTCACCATCCCTAAACTCCATTTATCCATGAGCTCTAAAAATCCCTCACACCCCTAATCTCTACCCATGTCTGATCCCTAAAATTCATCACCACCCCTAAACTCCAGCCACCTCTGACCCTAAAACTCTAAAAAGAAATACCTCATCGCCCTCAAACATCACCTATCCCCGAACCCAAAAAACCTGCACTGACCCCAATTTTCACCCAATGTTATAATTTTGAATGTTTCCTTAAAATTATATTTCTTTTCAAACGTTTCCAACATTTATAAACTGTGCACATCCTTAAATTAGTGATGCTACATAAAATAATATGCTTTAAATTGAAAAGCTGGAGTACAAGGTCACTTACCTATCCAACATTTTTGAGCGAACTGGAGCCTTACCCAAGGCTACTACCAATCAAGAAGTCAACAAAAATCATCATAACCTTCAAGATAATCATTTAAATAACTTAGTCTCAAGATGGCAACTGAGTACTTGGAGCTTCTACGCAGCCGCAGCAAGATGGCGTTCGCGACCAAGTGAACCCATTTCAGCTGAACATTAGCCAATCTTCCCTGAGGCAAAAGCAGTGCCCAGCCTTGAGGGCACCCAAGTCCAAAGTGAGGGTGCTGCATAAGAAGAGGCCCGGACTGGGATGATTATAAACTCTGGTGTGTCAGTGGAGGCTGTGATGTCCAGATGATGACTGCAGCCGGGTACCCCGGCCAAGGTTTGAAATGCCTGCCAATGAACTTGGGAAGAACACTCATGGGTGAACCCTGTGAGTACCCGGTCTTGGTAGAGGTGCCAGACAATACAAAAAGAATGAGGAGTTGAGAAGTCTGAGGCATAGCAATGCTCCATGACTGTCAGTTAGCTTCCTAGTGATGCCCCCTGGTGAGAAAGAGAGCATGTGGGGGTCTTCAATGATGGTCACATGCCGCTAACTGTTACCCACTCTGAATGCTAGGGTGAAAGGATCCACAGGTAGTCTTCACTGCCTGAGGCCTGCCAGAGGTGAGAAGAGTCATCAGATGCTGCACTATACACTTTGGGCACCGATTTTGACTCTATGAAGCATGTGCTAAGGCCCACTGGTGCTGATGGTGCCTTGCCCATCCGGGAGCACTAGGCCCCATTGCCCAAACTTCTGAAGATACTTAGAGCAGTGAAAAAGATGTCAGTTCTTCCTTGTTCTCCCACCACCTGGTTGCTCAGGAGTGAGAAGGTGGTCTGTATCAGCCACCCCTGAGTTTCACAATTTAAGAGACTTGCTGGGAGGTAGCCACTACTGCTCGTGCTGCACACAACCACCCAGGAGCAGAGCAAGATGGTCGGTCTTGATTGATGCATGGGCTCTTTTCCATGCCCCTCCAGGGATCATGGTGATGAACCCAAGGATTGGGACTCCCAAGACTGTAGTTAGAGAGATTCTCTTGGTCTCTGACTAGGAGGATGCTTGGCTGATCTGGCCCGCCCATAAAGGTAAATTATCAATGTACCTTCAAGCTGTATCTACTAATCTGTCATTTGATCATACTATTGGACTCCTAGGTGGTGGGTGTTTAGGTTTCCTTGGATGAAGATAGATTATTGGTTTCTTGGGCTATTCCTATTTCAGAAATGAAATTCTTCCAAGCATAAACAAGCACCCACAAAGAAAACACAGTTAAAGCCACTTACTACAGGAATACCATCAGTGAAGTAACCAACAGAAGCAAAGTCCTCTTCAAGACTATCTGCACCAATATTGCACCAATATTGCACCAATGTTCTCCCAGAACACCCATCCCATTATTCAGTCAACAATTGCAGCTCAAGTAACCTCTTCTTAACCAAGAATATTAGCAAAACCATTTCCAACTTCCTTACCACTTCAGCAGACCCCTCACGTCCAGCCATACTGTATTTCTTCATAACTATTTGGACCTCCTTCAATTCAGTCTCATACATGGATTTCTGCTGAGGCTGAATTTATTCAAGTCAACCTCCTATGAGGACAGCACCCTTTTTTCCTATAGCAACAAATTGCTCCAGGAAGAGAGGCCCTCACAGCCATTCTCTTTATTGTCAACACTTCAATAAGCCAAGGAACATTCCCAGACACCATAAATATTGCTCAGGTTCTTCCCAAGCTAAACTAACGATCCATGGAGGCTGCCAACCTCAACATCTCTGCCCTATTACTCACCTTCCATTCACTGGGAAAAATATGAAAACACAGAAGCCCGTCTGACGCAGAAGCACATCAGCAAGAGTAATCTACAGGGCTACCAATCAGCCAGACTGCAGCACTGACAGAGCCAGACTGCAAGTAATTGAGGTTGTCTTCCTCCTCAATGAAAGTCCACTGCTCCTTGTCCTGCTCGGCCTCTCTGGTGCCATTGGCACAGTCAACCGTCAAGGTTTGAGCAATATCCTCTGAACATGAACAGGCTTTTGAGATACTCTCTTGACATTGGTCACATCCTGCCCCGCCAACAAACACAAGCTAGTGCAAATGGTTGCCATAAGATCACAGACAGTTCCTTTCTCCTGAGGAGTACCCCTGGCCTCCATCCTCTTTTCCATCACCTTTAAACTCAACATGAAATCTTTGGGATCCTTTGTAGAAGACTGCATCATCAAGATCCCTTAATATATGGGTGAAATCCTAATC
The DNA here is from genome assembly GCF_964263255.1 of Lissotriton vulgaris. NCBI lineage: Eukaryota > Metazoa > Chordata > Amphibia > Caudata > Salamandridae > Lissotriton > Lissotriton vulgaris. Next base: position 385,598,705 of record NC_141697.1, read on the forward strand.
TACCTAAAACATCTTCACCTGACATACCGAGACTCAAATACTGCTGTAAACATATCCAGTTGGGATGGCAACTAACATTCTGAAACTAAACTGCTAAATAACTGAATTCCTCCTGTTTTTAAACAATACCAAATAATCCCAGATTCAAGCCTTGTTATCCAACTTAAAACTACAAGGCTTCACCCCCACACCTTTCCCCACTCTACTGGCTGACAGACTATATAAAATCTCTGGGATTCACCCTTCACAGAGACCTCTGCTTCAAGCAACACATCACATGGAAGACCAAGACAGATTGATTATATCACTTCCTTTAAAGAAACTGAAGCCATTTCTCTAGGAAGACAACATTAAAACAACCACACAAATCTTAGTTCTCTCCCATCGGGATGGTGGCAAATTCCATTTTCATGGTCACCCCAATACCGACATAGCACCCCTGAAAGGTATCCTACAAACAACTTCACAGCTAATCAAGGCCTCAAAGATATTCAACCACATCTCCCCATATTAAAAGACCAAAACCGGCTCCCACCTAAGTTCATATCATCTTCAAGATCAGCTGGATAATTTATGAAGCTATCAGCAACAAGACCACAGTTTAAATGGCAAACAAACTAGACATGCCTGGAAGACAATGGCAGAACTGGGGAAACACATTGCAAGAAAAGAAAAGAAAGCCTTTTTCATTGATACTCTTGGTATCTAGAACAGCTTGCTATAGACATGAGATCAGCAGCGTCTCTCTAATAATTCTGAAAAAAGCTGAAGACGTATCGCCTCAAGGAGCACTACCCCAGACACAGCAGTCTACCTTGAACCTTCCCTAATGATTGTATCTTCCTGATGGCCATGGCCATGTTTCAGCACTCAGCTGCTCTTGAGCTAGTTTTGCACTCTACAATTAGTAACACATGCATACATATATATATGCATACCTATATTATGTATTTGTGTTTTTTTATAGTAAACAACATCCATATATATTAGGGAACTATGAAAGATGAAAAATATTTCATTGTTCCCTGCTAAACATCAATTTTGTCATCATTTTGAGAGCTTCTAAATTACTCTACAGATTTTTTTAAGGGTTATGCAGCATAGAGACGAAATTATATGGCATGGTTATCTAAGTTATGTGGCATGTGACAAATACTTAAATATGCTGAACATTTTTTCCAGTATTATTTTCATTTTTTTGAGCAAGGAACAATATTTTTGTAACACCTGCAAATGATGTTAATTATGTAGCAAGTTTTGTGGCAAATATGTGTAAATCAATAATAATGCAGTAAGCACAGAATCACATACATCCATTGGCCCTCACAATTGTCCATTGGTTTAGCATCAATGTATTCATGAAAGGTAAAGAAAAGATAAATATTCAAATTCCAAGCAGTGCCATTTTTAGCTGCACTATGAAGAAAACATGTTTTTGAAGCTAATAAAAAAAATATACATGTCATATAAGTGATACATAATGAGTAGCCTTAATGTAATCGGTGATGTAATTTAAGATGTCTTGAGTTATGAAATATATGAAGTCAAAAGCAATGCATGATAAGGGCACACGTTATAGTTAGTTTGCCAAACCGTAGCTGGCAAATTTCAGTAAGTATTTTTAGGTGTTATATTTATTAATTATGTTTATGTCCATGAATGTCAGAGGTTTTTGGAACATACATTATGATGCTGGCAGCAAACCTAACCATAACTTCACTTTAATGTCTTTTTTTAATTGAATATTGTTTAAACAAATAATCATATTCGGCATGGACCTGTTTTACACACCTGTTAGAAATTGAGTTTCTGGTAGGCCAGGGGATGCACCTAAGCTAGGCAGAACCCACCACTCTAGTCAGGGCAAGGGAGTTACACACCCAGGATAACCCCTGCTCAACCCTTTGGTAGCTTGGCAGAGCAGTCAGGCTTATCCCAGAGGCAATATGTAAAGTGTTACCCTGACTCACACACACACCTGTGACACATTAGGCACACCACAAAAAGAGACTCCACACAAGGTTATATAAAAATATCCTTTGTATTGCACATAAAGCACGTAAGACGATAATCACATAAATCACCATGCCACCAGGCACTTGTCATGACTTCACATAGATCATAAATCACTTTGCCAATCGGGCAATTGTCATAATCACATAGACTATAAAGCACTTTGCCATAGGACATTGGTCATAACATCCCCTTCAGTGTACTATAGTAAGTACTTATATTTGGCACCATTCATGACATTCTTACAACACACCATCACTTTGTATAATAGGCAGATCTAGCAATAATACGCATTGCCCTGTCATCACAAGGTCTAGTTGAGATGTACCATAACATCAGGGCATGAGCTGCAGCTGTCAGGTTAGGGAGTGACACACATGAATCTCCCTATTTCATGATGAAATTCTAGGCCACAGTGCATTTGCAAGCCTAATAAAGATAATGCTGTACCTTAGGGATTCCAATTATGACACAGGAGCCTCTGCGCTCCATCTAGTAGAATTACTGCAGTTCTTAGCAGCACTCCTGTGTGTTCCACTTATGGCCCCCCTGGATCAGCCAGGTGGCATGAAATGAAGCCCATAAGGGCCCACCCCCGGTGGGCCACAACTGTATGGGGGCGCACACTATGCAGGAAGGGTGGGAGACCTCACTTCGCCTCCCGCATATTCAAGGCTTAGCGAAGTGTGCCTGCCTGGGAATGTGCAGTGCATCTGCTGTCGGTTCAGTAAATGCCAGTGGGGAAGATCTCCTGCCGTCCCTCCCGACGTGGAGGGATAGGCATGGTCACCCACCTCACCCTGACTCTAGGAGCATGTACCTCACAAGCGGCTGTGGTAGAGGGCTGATGGCCAAGCTCCTCTAGGGCCCGACTCCCGCTCTGGATTCCATGTCAGGTGGGCGGGGCTGGAACAGGGTAGCGCTGCTGTGGTGGCTGCTTCTTCCTCCGGTTGCTGCCACCCTGCCTCTACCTCGGGCGGGGTGGCAGGCTTCCAGAGATTCCGGCCGGTATGCTATTCTACCTGATTGGGGCTGGCCCGGTAGCTCCTCACTAGCCCCACCCACTTGATGGTGGCTTCAGCTGGCAAGAAAGGAAGAGGGTGTGGGCTTCTAGACGATGCATGGAGGAAGCTCCTTGGTGGCCTCGCAGTAGGGGCTCAATACCAATCCATTTGTTGTGGCCGTCTTTGACCCCAGCCGGCAGGAGAAAAATGTTTACCAGGTGCTGAACACACCAAGCAAAACATGCACCACCAGCATGAGTCCAGCGCTTGCCCCATGCTGGCTAGCCACAACTTAACTGGGCATACTCTCACTCCCAGCTCCGAGCCACTGCTGATGGACTCACAGAAACAAGAGTCCCATGGCAGAAATGCTCAACGTTTCACCTTTCTAGGCCCCCTTTAAGAGCATAGGGGGCACACGCACAGGAATAGCAGGCAGGGAGGCCAGCCAGGTAGCACTTGCGGCCGGTAGTGGGAGTACCTGCCGGGCAGTGCCGTGGGAGGGGGAAAGGTTGGGGGGTAGTAATGTATGGATTTCTGACTTTAACAGGTAAGTATACATATAAATGAATAAAACGAATTTCGTTGTGTGCACTGCATCACCAAATGCGATGCAGTGCGCGCAACAAAATTTGTTTTATTTATTTATATGTTTACTCACCTGTTAAGGTCAATAATGCATACATTACCATCCCCACCCTGCCCCTCCCCCTCCCCACGTACCGCCCAGCAGGTACTCCCACTACCGGCCGCGGCTGCCAGATAGTAAGCTTGTAGAGGGGAAATCCATTCAGTACAGCAAGCAAGTGATCCACATGGCAGTTCATCCTGGCACACAGTAGTCCTCTGGTTTAGAACCAGCAGTGCCTGGTTACAAGTCCACACAGTGTCTACATTCATGGGGTCACAGCTCCTACACTTATAGTCAGAAAGTCTTTTTTCTGGGGACACTTCAAACTCTGTTCATTAGTGCACAACACCCCCATTCACATTTCAAGCCCTGGCCCCAGACACACCACATGTAGGCATTGACAGTACTGTAGAAGGCAGGCACAGCCCTATTCAGGTGCAGGTGCAACTCCTCCCACCACTCCAAATGCAGACCAGGCCTATTCAGGTGCAAGGGAAACTCCTCCCACTAGTCTAAATTTAGCCACGGTCTATTCAGCCTAGCGCTGAGTCACCCAGGAAAGGCAGGACACACCTCGACTGAGTGAATGCACATCCCCTCTCTCCTGTCAGTCAAAACCAGACGCTGACTACACATCCAGGCAGGGCACAAAAACACATAGGCCCACTTCTAAAAGTACCAGTTCTAAAATAGTAATGACAAATCCACTTTAACCAATAGGTAGGGTGTATCACTACTATTCCAAACATTCCAAACATGGTCACACTACCCCTCTCATGTCAAAAATATTACCACTGAAGCACATATCAGGGAATCCCCAATGCAAACCTATGAGGGTACAGCCTCAAAGCATGGAGAAACCAAATAGGCTATTTGACACTGCCAGGACATGCCACACAGTTAAGGTGCATGTCCGAACTTTAACCTACACAGCACCCTGCTCATAGGGCTAGATGCCATATCACTGCGGCAGTAAACTGTGCACGCAGGCCCTGCAGCGGCAGAGGCCTGAGACTAGTTTTAAAGGCTACTTCACTGGGTAGGGGGGCATAGCCTACTGGGTTTGTTTTTGAAACAAATGTGCCATGCTTAGCCAATTAGAGAGCACCCTTCATTTTTTCTTTTTGGTGTTATGGGATTGATGGAAAAACAAACTCAAGTTTGAGGTCAGGAGTTTGATAAAACAAAATTAAAACTTAGCACAGTAGTGACACATCTCCAAATTTTCTGGGAACTAGTAATGTAATTCCAAGGTATCTCCTTGGTGTCACAGACGTTTCGCAAATCCTTACACCCAAAGATTTAATTGGGTCCTCTCACCAGGGGTCTCATGACTTCCCCGTCTCCCCCGCTTTTGAAGCTTGAGAGTTGGGGGTGGGTACATGTATCACATAAAATCTTTAAATGTTAATGGATCATTTGCCTTTTATGGAAACACTAGTCTCCAAACAGCTCATAAATAGCACTCAAAGATGACAGCATTACAGTGGCATGAAGGGAGTCAGGTATGAATGCAACAACTGAATCTGAAAGGGAGGTAGGAATGGATGGAGGGGTGGAGAAATGCATGTACAGGTGAATGGATGGAGATGAATGTAAGGCTGGATGGAATGTCAGTGGGTGGATCAATGGAGAAGGAAAGAGGGATGGATAGAGTGAACGAGGGATAAAGCTAAGGAAAGATGGCCAAAGAAAAAGGAGACAGGATGGCTGGAGAGTAGGACAGATGGAGCTATGGAAGTATGGATGGATACTGGATAAGGGCCAATCCAGGGCAAACTGCTCAGGATAGCAGTGATAATCAGGCTAAAGAAATCGGGTCATAACCAGAGACGACTGTGTTGCAATTTGTTCCATTCCTGCAGTGACAGTGGACTCAGACAGAGAAGTAGTTGGAAAGATTATCTTAGAACATCATCAATTCACCAGCAGCTTAATGCTTCACAGGCTAATGCAGCCAAAAGAAAGAGTGACTCTGAAGAGGTTGCATCGACATCTGTACCACACTACAACATACCATTTCTCCTTGTAACAGATTGCCAGGACATTCTGTAACAAGAAAAAGATGAGAGGCGGGCATGCTTCACAACTATTTGCTTGCAATACCTTGTCTGCAAATAGTGATCTCCATTGGAGAACAGAGTGTTCATGCATGAAGAACTCAAGCCCTGGCACCTAAACAGACATGCAAAAAAAATATACATATTTATACATATTATAATCCAATTTTATAGTCTAGTTTTCCAGTAGTAATTTCCTTCTGATCCCCAAAAAACTAAAACATACTTTAAGGTTCAAAAATAGATAAAAGTTAATGTTGTTTGCCATACATGAGGGGAGATGAGTGAGTGAAGGTGTGCATCAGTGAATCAGTGATAAATTGTATCCTAACAAGTGAGTGAGAGGAATTGTGGTATGGGGGCTGCACACAGGCTTAGATTAGTATTCATCACACACATTCTGAGGAATGCCATAGACCCGAAGGAGCGAGAGAGCACAAGACATGTCAACCACAATTAAATGTGGAATTATTAGATGATTATTATTTGTCAAGTCCCACATTTTATTTTAATCTTACCTTGACACAGAAACAAAGATAACAATTAAATTATGACTAAACACATTCACCACAGGTAATTTCATATACAAAGTACCTGATCTAACAATCAAAATATACAAAAGTGCTACCCCAATCTCTGGGGATCCTTGATCAAAAAAAAGATCTCCAATGGAGCTCTGTTTAAAGCCCATTTGGCATGTATTACACACCCCACCCAGCATGGAAAATGACCGCATGATGAAGTATGCCACTTTTAGACCAGGCACCATTGGCGTGGGTCTCCCTTCCATGTTTTACTGTTGTCTCCTCTGTTTTTGCTGGTATTAGAGGCTCTGGCCGCTGTGCCATGGCCATTCAGCGTCACAGCGCGAATGCTCCCTGTGTAAATGTAACTGTGAATTGGTATATTCCTGATTGGCTTATTTGGGTTACCTGTTAGTCCCTAGTAGTGTGGCCTGTGTGTGCCCAGGGCTGGTAATCCAAATGCTGCTGGTGGGCTTGCAGCGCTGGTTTGTGCCACCCACAGAGGCAGCTTGTAAATGGTACCTCAGACCTGCCACTGTAGTGTCTGTGTGCAGTCAACAACTGCCATCTTGGCTGTGAAGTGCCCACACTTCCCAGCTCCTGAACCTTTAATTGGCATCATGTCAGTCACCCCTATGGTAGGTGCATTGTATGTGTAAGGTAGGACATGGCTTGATCTGTGTAGCATGTCCTGGTAGCGAATGACCTTCCATTTTGTTTTTCACTGCTGCAAGGCTACCTGTTCTCCATAGGCTAGAATGGGCAGTTTGACTATTACATATTATAGTCCTAACTGACTCAGGGAACATGGTAGAAATTCGAGTTCAGTATACCTGAGCTCAGAAAAATAGAATTAATCTTTTAGCAAAGTTGGTTTTAATATTCTATGTTTGAAAATACCACTTTTAGAAAGTAGGTATTTTCTTGCCTAAGCTTTCCAGTGTGCTCTGCTGTTTTGTGTATTGACTGTTTAGAGGGGCAAGGCAGGCTGAGTCAGACCTGGGTTGAATAGAGAGATCTGCATTGAGTACTGGGGAGGGGTAACTCCTTGATCTGAATAGGGCTGTGCCTGGCAAGGTGAATGCTGACTCCACCTCCTACTGTGCTTCTGATGGCAGACCCCCTCTTTCTGAAAGGAAGGATGCCGGCTGGTGAACACAGTGCTCCAGGCTTGAGCAGAACTGGGTCTGGCTGGGTTCAGTGACTAGAGACTTTTTAGAAAAAAGACTTTTGGGGTATAAACATCTGTGCCCAAACCCCTGATTTTTGTATTGCTCCTGGATGTCAAGAAGAACCTCTGTCCATTTCACTGAAGGAATCTGCAGGAGAGGACTGTCCTTGTGTGCTATTTCTTGGACTGGCCTGCAGTAGTTCCCCCTGGACTTGGAAGAAGAGGGAAAAGGACTTTTGAGAGAACTGTTATTTTTTCTAAAGCAATCACCCAAGGGCTAGAAGAGAGCTTGCCTCCTGCTGGAGTCACCAGCACACCTGACTCCGCCACCAGCCTCCTGATTCCCTCCAGCGAGGATTTCTATCTGAAGGTGAGGCCCCTGTGAGTTCCAGGGCCTATAATTCTACTCCAGAGAAGAGAGTGCTGAAATCGTCGCTAACGCCCGTTTGCGAGCTGCCGCAGCTGAAGAGCGTAAGAAAAATCACGGCACTGCTGCCGCGAGTGCTCGCAAACCAAGAATCATGGCATCCCATGCTTGCGGGCCCCAAAGTGCTCACTACTCCCAAAGATCATTGCATCGCACGTTTGCGGGCTGCTGAGTGCTCGCTAACCCCGCATCATCACATCGAGATCATCGCATCGCAGTGCGGGCGACGTGCGTCCGCCATTTTCCTCGCATCACGCTCGGAACAACTCTCCCTTGCAAAGCACCATTTTCTACTCAGTACTCATCGCAACAGGGTCGCACACACAACAGGCTCAGCGCATCATCCCCCTTGCGGAAAGGATTCAACACTTCGCCGGCCTCGCGTGAGGAAAATCATCGCTACAGCTCGTTTGCGACATTTAGCTGGTTTAGCTACGAAATCCAGGTACTTTGTAAGTAAAAGGGTCGCAGAGACCACTGCCTTGAACTGAACTCCTATTGGCACAATCTGAACTATTTTTACAGCATTTCAAGAATAATCCTATTTTACAGTATTGTGGCTTTTTATCGTTATTAGTCTTGTGTTAAGTCTATATAAAAAGATACTTATTTTTTAAAACTACTTGTGTGGTGTCCCTTTGTAGTGTTCCTCACTGTGTTACTGTGTATAATCATAAATGCTTTACACACTACCTCTGAGATAAGCCTAGCTGCTCGGGCTACGTTACCACACGGTTGAGCAGGGTTAGCAAAGGGTGTAGTAGCCCCCTTTCTCTGACTTAGGAAGAAGGGTCCCTACTTGGAGAGTGGCCAGCCATTGCCAACTACGGACCCCCATTTCTAACACCCACCCTGGTGGATGAGGGTTATTGCATCCTATAAAGGATATGCTTTTGACCTAAAAGTTTGTGGCTAAGTTGAAAATTCACATCTCTTGGAGCATTCCAATACCTACGTCACACCATTTTTGTGAAGAAGTATTAAGATGGGAAAAAGTGTGACAGACTGAAATCAGTTCTTTTTCCTCCTGTCTAGATAACAACCTACCTATGCATACCAGCATTGTCAGGTTCCTTGCAAAGTACTGGCTCCTGACATAAAGATTGGAAAATGTACCAGGAATGTAGTTACACCTGGTGTGGTGTCTGTGATGTAGTTACTCTTGATGTACAGCTATTGATATAATGTTTCTGTAGGGGCTACCCATATCATGTTTACTGCTGATCAATCTGGATACGTTGGCCCTGATTTACATAACACTTTGCATCATATTTGTGTTACTTCAGTATCACAAACCTAGTGCAAAGCATTGTTGTGGGACTTTCTTTCCATAGGAAATCATGAGTTGTGTTGGAAAGTTGTCTAAAGCAATGCAAAGCAGCTGTATGTGCTGCTTTGCACTACTTTGCAACATTGAGGAGTACCTTGGGCATTACAATGCAACCCCCCATGGATTTTGACGCAACTTCCTAGCTACTGGCATTTGTAGACAAGCATTTACACTACAAAACAGTGTCTACTTGAGCAGGAGAAGCAAGTTTTATAACTCGTCATGTTTTTTCGAACTTTGCAGGTTTGCTGCACTGTACAACATACATACAAAGTTGGAAAAGCATTACAGCATATCTTTTTGTCCTTGTAGGGTTCCCTTCCAGTAAACCTGTGCTTAACAGAACCACAGTGCAAGGTTTGTGCATTGGCACATGACAATCTAAAGTGCAATCCCACAAGGATTAATAGATATGGTGATTTTCTGCTCTCTCCCTTTCACCAAGTTGCCCTGCGGGAAATGTTAGTGAATCAGCTGCATCATTTTAAGAACACTAAAATGTTTTCTAGAACATGGCTCCTTCTGCTGTACAGAGTGTTGGAGAACCGTAGGGGCTGCTACTGAGTGGTGGTGGTGTGTGGGACGGAGGGAGGGAGGGGAGGGAAATTTTAATTCAAAATATTGCACTTAACTTTTCTCCACCAACCGCAGCCGCCGCTCCTTCATTCTCCATCCTTCTCTCCTCTTGGCAGAAGGCACCCAGACTGCCAGAATCCCCTGACCAATCACAATCCTGCCTTAGCAGAGCTGTGATTGGTCTGAGCGCCATGGTTCGGCGCTCAGACAGGCACTGACAGGCTCTGCTTGTTCTCCACCAAGGCTGTAATGTAGCCTAGGTGAAGTACATGCAAAGCGTCCACTTTAGAAGCAGTGGGGCAACGCTCCTCCATTTTAGCGGATGAGCCACCACTGTATGGAGACTTGCCCCTTGCGCCTTCAGCTGCTCAATCAGGTGGAACCACCAATGTCATAAGCACTAAAACGTTTTCTAGCATGTGTCTCCTTCTAGCACTGACTTAAAAGTTGCCAAATTGTGGCACTTGTTAACTCTTGGGCTAATTGTTAGCAGTTAAATTAAAAAGAAGCCGGTTCCAGCCCTGTCACAGTCCCAGCTAGTTTTTTTCCGAAACCCTTATCGAATTTAAAGAAACGCCCAGGAACTAAATCATGCCATTGTCTTTACATAATTAGGCCATCTACAAAGCGGAAAGGACAAACAGCATGAGCACAGAATTCTTTCTTAACGTTTATGAGGTTAAAACCAGCCAGCTATCTCCAGCACCTTCCATGTAAATATCTTCGAGCCAGATAAGAAGTAAAAAGATGTCATGTTTTTAGACAGTTCCATCCCCCATCTTTGAAACCGGATTGTCCCTAGAGACGACGATTTGGAGAAATCTTTTTGAGCGTCGATGTTCTAACTAGCAAGTGATGTTATTAATAATATTCACCTGTCATTGCATCAGCATCAGACAATTATGCAGGAAAGACTGGGTTTCAGCACAATTGCTTCACACTGAGAAATTGTATCCTTTCTCCAAATGGAAAAATAACCCCCTAAGCCTAACATTTTATATAAAAAAAAACAAGAGGAGTCTCTTTTTTTAATTGCCAAGCCTGTCCACCCACACTGCCATAAAAAATATAAAAAAAATAAAACTTTAGTTGTGGAAAGTCAGTGGTGTGAGGAGAATGGGCAGCTCGAGGCTTCAAAGCTGCGTGTTGATTGTCAGACAATTGACAAAATAATTTGTACCCGTCGATTTTCCTGAAGGAAATTTTTACAATAGGTTTGCCAGGCAGATTTTTTTTTTAGATTTTAATCAGTAATGAAAAAATGACAAGCTAGATCAAAACAAAACATCAGCCTTTAAATGGGCTTTTGCACTCACTGTCAAGAGGACGCCATTAAAGAGCTCTACCTTTGTGGGCATCAATCAGGTTCTGCAGAAGTCTGTACATCTTCCAGATTTAATTAGACATTTAAGTTCTTTACCAGCAATTTGCAGAACTGTCAGAAAAAATACAAGACGCTGAAAAAATGTTACCTAAGAGCCAAGAGAAACTGTTTTTGGGGTTTTTTTTTCAATTCCTGGGGGAAGGTGGGAAGTTTTGCGTTCATTCCTCATGAATTCCTTAGCTCACAGGCGGAAGGGTAGAGTGTGAAATGAATATAAAAAGTCGTAACAAAAAAAAAGAAGTAATTTTCTTGCCGTCAAAGAAATTACCGTATTTTTTATAGCTGATCATCATTTAAATTGTGCAAATATGTGCATATTTTGAACTGATACTTGTAAATACGGAGTCGCTCCATGTCAGCAACACACTAACCACCTTAATTGTTGGTCGGCATAATTCTAAAATAGACAAAAGATGTTTTGGTTGTAATTTTTTGCCCTCACCAATTACAAGTAGAATGCTAGTAGTGCTCACCCAGGATTACTCTTGGTTCCATCTCTAGCTTTCAACTGTGTGTAAAACTGAGTAAAAACATTGAAAATGAGGCAAAATGAAATTGAAAATGAATGCAAAAGTGCTTGTGTGTGTTGTTCCCCATTTTTTCCATTATAGAGATTTTACTCTCTAAGGTTGAGTGGATGTCTACATTAGGCCCAAAGTTTCCAGTTCCAGATTTCCTTCAACAAAACATAGTTATGAGGTGCATTAGTCCAATTGAATCAATGGAAGCAAACCAAGACTGCGTCCAAATTCCAGCAGTAAGCCTCTTCTGCTTATATATCACTCTTGTTTTTGGCTTTTTCAGTATTTAATGTCCCTTCCACAGATAGCTACGTCTTAGCAATCGAATTCTTTAGCATATATCGCTGAAGAAGCCTTGCTATGTTCTATCTGAATTTGCATGTCATACAAATACAGTATATTTACTTACTGTTGTATAAAATATATGTCTTCTGCTAGAAAACAGGCACAATTAAAAATTAAAGCACTGTGCATACAATGTTGGGAAAGAAAACGAGAAAGAAGTGTTAATACTTTACACAACAATTCATGTAACAGATTTGCTCTTTTTGTTACAATTAAAATCAAAAGAATTTTTGGGGATGATCGAGTTCTTACCATATAGAGCTGCTGTCATTTAAACCTGCTGTGAAGCCTAAGGCGATGTGAATTAAAATTGGGAATATATCACTTTAAAAATATTTGCAAAGAATACCTTTTCTCAAGAAGTGAGGTCATGAAAAGTAGAACCCCACCCTCAGGTTGATGCTCCTGGCTCTGGCTTGCTTGCTTTATTTGCAATCCTAAACCTGTTTCCTTTGTGCATCATTGCCCGAGGCCCCTGCTTCAGGTAGGAATGTGCGGCTCTCCTACCTTACTGAGCGACCTTTCTTTTATAATAATGTGCTCTAGTACCTATAACAAATGCATTTTGTTAAGACTCGTTCAATTGTAGCTGAAACGCTTTATGCTATGGATCATATAGGCAGATTTACTAAATTACAATGCAATGCTGCGCAGCAACCAAAGTTGCTGTGCTGTGTTGCGTTAAGGGGTGTTAGAAGTGGGACATCTGGTTGGCTAAGCCAGGTAGAACCCACCACTCTAGTCAGGGTAAGGGAGTTACACACCCAAGATAACCTCTACTCACCCCCTTGGTAGATTGGCACGAGCAGTCAGGCTTATGCTAGAGGCAATGTGTAAAGTGTATGCGCAACACACACACACATGCCAGTGGCACAATTAATACATCACTAAGGAGACACCACACAGTAGAATCTGCATTGCACATAAACATAGACCAAAACCGCATAAACTCATTTTCACTTTGCCAATTAGGCAATTGTCATAAGATTACAATGCATGAAATCAGAAAAAGGTTCCTAAATTACACGTCACCGAAACATCATTACTGAGCTTTCAATACAGTCACATTCTGTGTTACTCATTATCCTGGCAGTGCAAGGCACAAACCAACATCTCACCATGAACATGACATGCAGCATGTCATGAAAAAGAAAACCACACAGATCACCACAGTAGGGCAAGTACTGAGTCTTGGTTTGGAAAGAACATACATGAAGCATCATAGATCACAATAAAGGCATGTCTTACCAAAATACCATCATCCAGTTTCACCAATGCTTCAGGAATAATTACCACCATCAGCACATCGGGCAGCTCACCGAGATTTAGTGCCCCTATTATGTGTTATGCAGTAATAGGTTATAGGACACCTGCACACCTACTGAGTAGTTTAAGGTACTTTCAGTGTTTTTCAATGAAGCGGGGGCATCCGTCGAGGGTTCTTCCTGGAATGATCCTTAATGAAGAACGGGTGTCCCCAAGTTATGCCAACACATGGGAAGGGGCACCAGCTGTAGATTCCAGCGTGGAGAACTCATTGGGTCCCCAGCTAGAAAGCTGAACATAGGATAACTACCCGCGTATCACCAGAACCCCAAAAAGGAAAGTCCCCAAAGCGCACAGCACTGGGCACCCGCTCTAGGAATGCTCAGGTCGAATTGAGCAATCGTCACTTCTGGCGCGGCCACACGTGACCACAGGTCCTGCCCAGTGGCTTCCTCAAGGCAAGTGGAGTAACTGTTGTCAGCTTCCATGGACTCCTTGATTGGACCGGCCTTTCATGCAGCAGTGGGCTTCTCAGCTGCCAGAGTACCCGGAGGCCTTGTTTATGCTCAGAGCTGGCCCCGCCCTCCAGAGCGTGTTTTTGGGGTTCGGAACCAACCGTGCATTAGTCGGCACTGCAGCGCCAGTTTAAGCAGCTGGAGTCCGGTCACTCCGGTACTATAGTGACAGCCCTAATAAATCAAGAGGCCTGATTCAGCAGTAGTGGCAAAGGTTGAAGCACAGAACACACTCAGTTCCAGGGACCAGAACTAGAAAAATAAAGCGCTCACCATGTGCTAGGTTTTACAAGCACACGTCAGACAACCAAGTCCTGGGAGATCACTGGGGGCGCATAAGTGGGACTATAGGCAGCAGCAAGCCAGCACACGTGGTCCTTGTACGCAAAGAGGATATCCTTCCAGCAGGTCAGCACAACAAAGCAAAGTCCAAGTGGTGGATTTCCTGGCAGCACAGCAGTTCCTATGGTGCAGTATGTAGAGCTAGCAGCACCTGGTTACAAGTCTCATGCCATTTCTAAAATCATTGGTTCAGAGCCAAATGTCTTGATGTTGAGGTAACTTCAAACAAACTTCAGAAGTGCACTACACCTCTATTCAATCGCTGGCTCCAGACACACGCCAGGGGGGCGGAGACAAAATTGTGAGAGGACAGGCACAGCCCTAGTCAGATGTCAGTGATAACTCCTCCCACCACTCTAGTTCAGGAAGATCCACCAGCCCCATGATTGACCATCAGGATATGCAGGGCACACCTCAGCTTCCTTTGTGTGACTGTCTAGAGTGAATGCACAAACAGCCCCTCTCAGTCTAAACCAGACGTTGAGTCAGGCTGCAAAGTACAATGAGCCATAAGCACATAGAACTGCCCACTTTCTAAAATTGGGATTTCTAAAATGGTAAAATATTAATGAAAAAGCCACCATCACCAATAATCAGGATTTATCACCACTATGCCAAACATATTAAACATGTCAACGCTACTCCTTTCAGATCAGAAATTACCACTGAAATACATATATCAGGAAATGCCCAATGCAAACCTATGACAGGAGCAGGCCTCACAGCAGTGATAAACCAAATGAATGATTGTCACTACATAGACATGCCACATAATCAAGGCACATGTCCTACCTTTTACCTACACAGCACTCTGCCCATAGGGCTACCTAGAGCCTACCTTAGGGGTGACCTAAATGTAGAAAAAGGGAAGTTCCAGACTTGGCAAGTAACTTTAAATGGCAAGTCACTGTGGCAGTAACCTGCACACGCAGACCCTGCAGTGGCAGAGGCCTAAGACAGGTTTAAAAGGCTACTTCTGTGGGTGGAGCAAGCAGTGCTGCAGGCCCACTAATAGCATTACATTTACAATCCCTGGGTATATGGGATACCACAGTACAAGAGACTTACAGCTACATTAAATATGGCAAACAGGTGTAGACCAATCATACCATGTTTGAAGGAGAGAGCACATGCACTGTAGCACTGAATAGCACTTGTAAAGGCTCTAGAGTCCTGGAGCCAACAAAAACAGGTCAGATAAAATACAGGAGGAAGGCAAAAAGTTTGGGAACAACGCTGGAAAAAGGGCCAGGTCTAACAATGGGGGAAAGAAATGCAGAGCCCTATTTACTTAACATGGCATGCCGCTTCTCTCTTCCCCTTCACTGGCAAAGATACAGGCTGCCTGGTGCCATAGAATATATGTAAGTAACAATCCTAGGCAATCAACATGGTCAATAGTACATAAATAGCACAATAAGTACAGGAAAATATGCAATATTTGGAGAAATTAGGCAAAAAATATATAATACCAAAGTGCAAAAATAACCAATTTTTAATTAATATAAAATCAAATCACATAATTCATTACAATATTCCATTATAATACATAAAATTATATTATAGTGGACAATCATAAAATATTTAAAAGGAACAAGTGGCAGATTAATCACAATAGTGTATCCGACGCGTGTTTCGGTGTTCCACAGACGCCTTCTTCAGGAATAGCCACAGTATTCTAAGAGAGAAATGTTTAAAAAGATACGTCAAATTAGCACTGCATCATTTACATAAATAAAAACAAATCCTAAATTGGTAATCCACATTCAACAATTAATAAACAATTCTAATGGCGATATGCACTTTGGTAAGACAACACCTAAATTTCTACCTAATATCATATATGCATATTATACATAACACGTATTTGAGTGCCCATCATTATAGCAGGAATGCAAAGCATAAAGATTGAGAACATGAGATTCAGCTTTAATGAAGCAGTCACATGTCACATTCCCTAAATCAATTCTTGAATGAAAATAACAATGCTAGCACTTTACCCTTACAAAGATAGAGGAAAGGGGGGAAGAAAAGACAGAGAAGAAAAAAAAAATACAATCCTAATGTTTCACTAAGGGCTCATATGAATTGCAATATTACCTTAGGGGCTAGAGCCCGTAACGATATTCTTTATATTGAAAGTGCAGTCTTCAATGATCAGAAGAGGTGTGCAACCTATTCACCTTGTTCTAATAAAATTATACACATAAATTATTGGTAATAGAACACAATTAGAACTAGACTGTCAGGAATAAAGTAGGCCTGACGTAGTGAAAGGAAGCTAGTGTTTTGTACCTGGATAACATGTAGAACCACAGTACGAAATATTCGTGTGGACGGGTACTGAGTCGCCGAAGTCTTGATACAGATGGTCAAGGTTCAGAATATCTATGAAGAACCGCACAGTATAAGATCAAAAAGTTGTTTTGATAGGGTCCTAACAATAGTATCTTCTAAGAAATAGATATAGTATGTCTATACCTATAATTATCCGAGCGTGCTCATAATTCGGTAAATCAATAGAATCCGGTCAGAAGTACCGCGAGGGACAGCTAACGTCTTCTTCTAGTTGATAGAAATATTTCGAGAAAATGTATGCCCTCTAAACCTAACGAAATGTAGCAGGGAATAAGGATTAGTTAGAGTGATTATCAGGTATGCATGTGATGCCTAAAGGAAAAGGATAGTATCACGTCTTATTAGTAACTAGTCCATTACCTGATGTAGTTGCAAGCGTGTCAATTTAGCTGGAGGTCGCGTAACTAGAAATTCAAAACGATTTCTTATAGATACAACACGTCCACAGTAGATACTGTTCATCAAAGCCTAAAAGAATCGTAATAACAAATCGTAAAAAATGGATTCCATCTTTAGGTAACAGCCAGCGCATATTCTATCGACCATTACATATAAATATATATATATATATATTTCTATGTACCTGATATAGCTTTGTAAACACTAACACCGTTAAAAACGTAATTAATAAGAAGGCTGATGGTTCCGTAAATAAGTACTCCCAGTGCGTGTTTTACGGGAGAGACGTGTTGCCTGCAAGAAAGATATAAAGCGTGATTAGGGCATCTCCTTCCTCCTCTAAAGCATGCCTCTAGAGGCAATATGAAAATCTTAGCAGGAATTACCTTAAATACGAGGTACTGATGAACAAATGGACCGCCAGCGTCACGTGGCATGGATGAATGAACAGCACCCACTGACGCGTATATATAGCGTAGGCAACGTAACATAATTCAGGCGTGCCTTGTGACCTTAGTTAGCGGGTCATGTGACCTCGCTGATAGAAAACAACTAGAACGTAACATACACTCTGGTGGACGCGAGCACTATATGCTTACGATTGATCATTCTTAAGCATATAAGTAAATGTAAAAAGGACATTGATACTTGGAAATGAGCCAATATAATGCCATAGACACACCTGTTCACCATAGTGCAAAGGTGTGTAAATGATGTCTACCACACATTTTGTACTGGCAGGGTGCCTTTCTAGTACCAAATCCTCTGCTTAGACAAACTCAAAAGCATCCTCGTCATTGGATGTGTTTTTAGTAAGTGCAGCACACAGGCAATATTTGAAATGTTACTAGAAATAAAAAATCACCAACTTTGCATCTGCCTCAAGAAAGTCTTATGTTTTATGCAACGCCCAGTCTAAAATGTTTAGTAGATAGGGCATTGCATCAAAAATATGGGTGATTTCACCAGTATGTCTAGAGTACAACCCCCTGAGACAACGTTTTTTGAGCTGGTAAATAATTACCCTCTCAAGACTGTGCCAATTTGCATCACTTTGCAGCAGTGCAAAGTCTTGATAAACCTGCCCGATTAAAGTTTTAATTTTCACAGATGAATGAGACAAGATTGCAAGCAGTGGCGGCCAGCATGGATCAGGGTCGGGGAGTAGGGGAGGGTGAGCGTGTTTAAAAAAAAGCATACCTGATTGCCTCGTCCCTCCTCGTCTCTCCTCCGTCATCTCCTCATGCCGGAACAGGGAAGCATCTGGCTCCCAGGCTCCCCATAGCCAACCACAACTCTGCAATAAAACATAGCGATTGGTCCAAGCATGTGGTTCAGTGCTCAGCCAGGGATTGGGGACCTGGGCATGTTCTTCACCCTGGCTGTAATGCAGCCTGAGTGGAAAACATGCAAAGTGTGCATGACTGTTTGGCCGGCCCCAGACGGCCGGCCAAGCATTCATGCACACTTGAAGTGGGCAAACCACTACTCTCCTGCCTTGCTCTGAGAGCAGAGCAGCCTCGTCCTACCTGCAGAGCTCCTGCACTAGGGAAACATCAAATGATAATAACAGCAGGTTATTTTTATTTTAGGTTTCCTTTATTTACACTGCTAAAAAGCAGTGGGGTGACGCTCTGCCTTAGCGGAGGATCTGCCACTGTTTGCAAGACTCGTTAAATATGACATAAATATCATGTGGGGACAATTTTAGGGCTTTTGAGGGCACACTTTCATGTTAATGAAAGACATTTCTTGCCACATCTAAGCACATCATTTGGTTCTGAGGTAAACTTCATGGTACGTTTTGTGAGTTGGGCATGAGTGTAACTATATAGTTCCTTTATTAATGAAGCAAGGTGTGGCATTCCATTTGGAATGAGAAGGTAGTGGTAGTGGAGCTTGAGCCAGAGTATTGGCACTTGAGGTGGAAAAATGAGGGTATCCTTTAAAATGGACTCTAAATAAACACGTACCTTGTTCAAAATATGTTTAATTGAAAAAGAGGAACTCAATACTGGCTTCGAGGAGGGCCTTGAGTGCAATCTAAAACAAGGCAAGAATTATTCCGACAGGTAGAGGACCAAACATTTCCAGCCAGTTATTGCTGTGCCATGTGGATGGATGGCAGTTGTTATGATCGTGGAGTGAGTGTACATCAACAACGGGCACGTTTGTTCTGTGGAAGAAAAAAAATGAATTAAGGCATAAGTGTCAGCCCGGCGTCTGCAGGAGTGCATAGAGAGGGTGTGATTTGAGGCCAGGATAAATGGGTGCAGCGCGCGAGCTGTGCACGTGAAACTTGACTGCTAACATTGCAACAGGAACAGAACGATGAGAGCAAGGAGAGAATAGGCCATGTGATGATCACACTGAGCACACTGTACCAATGAGCCTAGACTTTTAACAGTGGTACACAGGAAATATTTGGGGACAATGTCTAGCATACTAATATCCTGTAACACTCTGTAGTCATAAAACTTATTACTATGTAATAGAATATTTTTTACAGCATATCAATATGGAGGATGCACCCTCACTATTGCTGCATCACCCTTGTGAACATGATTTTGGAATGGTCACAATGGTTTGAAGGCTTTGAAGCATATGTGAAGTAGGTGTGGGCAAAAACTTCTGCTCCGCAAGTGAGGTTTACAGAGTTTTGCCCACTCCACGCTCCAAGCATAGCTCCATATAACTCTGCGAAGTGATGCAGAGTGGAGTTTTTCCTCTTGAGTCACACAGTAGAAGTCCTGACAAGATTTCTCAATGCAGGCAGTCAGAGCAGGTAACGACTGCTCACGTTGAGAAATCTGGTTCTAGCGCTGAAGAAGCTGCTGCTCGAGTAGAACATCTACACCAGCAGCCAAACAAAGCTGTGCCCTCTTCCTCTGTGCGTAGTGCTATTCACGCTGCTTTTACAGCGCAGGACAAGCTCCCGGCACAAAAAATCAGTACAAGAGGCGCGACTTGCTAAACTCCACCGCTCGTGGAACTCGGTGGAGTGTGGCACAGTTTTTGCTGCACTTTGTGGAGTTTCATGGAGCAGAATTATTTGAGCTCCGCCCAGCCCAAATGAGGAGGATACACAGAAAAAAGGAAGATAGCTATGTTAAAACAAGGTTTGAGGGCAGAAGGAGGAAGAATATGCCACCACTGCTCCTGGAGGAAGATGAGGAAGAACTGGATTCTTATGACAATGCCGTAAATAAAATGGAAATATATTATGGACAAAGATAAATGAGATAGTTGGCAGACATATGTTTCTGAGTAGAGGGCATTTGCCTAAGGAAACAGCTGATTCCTTCATAAATGAACTAAGAGTACTATCAGCTAAGTGCAATTACCAAAGGTTCCAAGATCAAATGGTTTGTAACTAGTTTGTTCATAAAAGAAGCAATGCAAAACTACAAGAAAAACAGTTGTTGCTTGATGACTTGACATTGGACAGAGCGATTGCCATAGCTCATTTTTTTGAAGAGATAACTAAAATATGAAGGAATTATTGCATAAAGAATGCAGCAATAATCAGGTGGCCAAAGCACAGAACCAAAGTGTAGCTAGTTCTGATGTTCAATTTAAAAAGAAGGTTTACAACAGTGAGAATGGAAATAATAGTAAATATCTCATTTGTTTTAATTGTGGGATACTTGAGCATGTGGCTAATGACACGTGTTGTCATGCTCTTGGGCAACTATGCAGATTCTGTAAACTAAAAGGTCACTATGCCCATATGAGCAAAAAGAATACAGGATTTAAGCTGGCCAAATGAAACAGTGAGCAAAATTGAAATCAGATCCGGAAAGTAAGACAAATCGATAATGCTACAGAGGAGGAGTTTATTTTAGAAATTTGTGAAGTAGGAGATGTGAGAAAAGATGACCTATTTTGTATAGTAAAGATTGGTGACCAAGATGTTTCCATAATGACTGATTCGAGGGCAAAGTACACATTAATTGGTCCTGATAATCTAATTTAGTTTCCTGATGTTAATTTAGAATTGCATGACATCAAATTGGTAGGAAATGGAAATACATTCATAGAGGTGTTGGGTGTTTTCCAGACCCTATCAGATTTTAAAGGAAAGAAACTTATAGGAAAAGTGTGTGTTGCCAAATATGGATCTTGTTTGTTGTGTTAGGCACGCCAACATGAGTTGATGATGTTTTTAAACCCAAATCATTTTGAGCAGGGTTTGGGGTACAATGATTTAATATCTGCTATTCAAGTAAATTACACTTCTGAGCACTTAGGTAACACATTTCCAAAGGTGTTTACAACAAGTTAGGTTTACTGAAAGGGTTCACACACAAAATTGTGTTAAAAGATGGAGCAATGGCCAAAACCCATAAGGTAAGCAATGTTCTCATTTCAGTTAGAGCAGCTTTGTAAGAACAACTCAAAAGGCTGTGTGATGAAAATGTAATGGGAGAGATAGAGTCATCCGAATGGTGGTGGTGCTCAAAATAAATGGGAAAATTAGATTGTGCATAAATGTAAGAGATTTAAATCAATGTGTGTGGGTGAATCGACATTTGTTGCCCAATATAGGAGACATTTTTATCCTTGATAACTGCAGCATACTATCAAGTGGTGTTACATGATGTTTCCAAACCACTGACTTCATTCATAACTCCAGAGAGGCTTTCAGGTATAAAGATAATGATGGTTGGTTTAATTTTAGCATCTGTTATATTTCAGTGTGTCATATATGAATTATTAATGACAGTGAGAATGTTGTATACTTCCAAGACATTATTTTAATATTTGGCAAATCTAGGAAGGAACATAATTATACATTAATGAAGGTGTTAACTATTTTATAAGAAAGTGGTTTGACTATCAATAAAGACAAGTTTAGATTTGAAATAGTGTCTGTGGATTATTTAGAACATTGCATTTCAAAGAATGGAGTGGCACCAAAGAAAAGTGTGGTCATTGCAATCAAAGATGCACTAGCATCAAATGATAAAGATCAACTTAGATAATTTTT
This sequence comes from Lissotriton vulgaris, assembly GCF_964263255.1. Lineage (NCBI taxonomy): Eukaryota > Metazoa > Chordata > Amphibia > Caudata > Salamandridae > Lissotriton > Lissotriton vulgaris. The sequence goes on from NC_141697.1 coordinate 385,620,561, forward strand.
AAGGCTAGCAGAGTAGCATGCCAAACATATTCCTGTGTTTGCTAACAAAACTACACATACCAGAGCCTTGTTGGAAACATTTAGTAATATGTATGGAGTAACAAATGTATGAATTAATTTGTGATGATAAAGAAGGTGATAGACAATACTCCTTCATTGAGCCCATTTGACACTGGTAAAACTACCACCATACCTATTGATGACAGTAATGTTAGAATTGGTGTACCGTTACAACAGCAACAGGGAAGCAAAACAGTCCCAATAGGGTATTGAGGTAATATGAATTTTTATGGTCAATTGTGTCCCCTAACGTAGACCCCAACGGCTCCATGTACGTGCTTCAAGTACATGTATGTTCCCTCCACAACCAGCTATGAAGACGCAAATACATTTGCGTCCAACGTTAACATGTCCTCTTTCAGATCCACCATGAATGGGTCGGATATTCAGTTCCTAAGTATGCCTTGCCACCGTCTTTACATGGTGCACTTTCACGTTTTTCTGGCTCTAACGAGTTAGGCCCTGATTCATGCCATCGAGCCTTTTCTGCTTTCTGCCTCTGAAAGCTGCAGCCTGCTGCTTCTATGACCCTTGCCTTACTCCCTGCGTGGCTAGCGGTGCCTGGCTCGGCCTGCTTGCCTGCCAAAACAGTATTCAGCCTTCAGGTTATCTGCTCCGCTCCTCGAAAATACATTCCTGTCTAGTAGTTTAGGTAAACATCCTTCCCAGCTGCAGAGCAAAGGGCCCGGCCTTTCTGTCTCCATGCAAGTAATTCATAGCTCCTGTTACCATGGTAGGCCATGGCCCATTTGCTTTACACATAGACACGTAGTCGCATATGCACGCACTAGCAGTCAGTATAGAATAGCCTCTACCCGAGAGACCTTTCCTTCTAGATAATACAGTTCCTCAAACACAAGATACCAGATATGATTTGGGATTAGGTTGTTCTGACACGCCACACTTCTGTCTCCCTGTATAGCGTAAATGTCAAGTCCCCTTCACCCTCCAGTTTCACGTCAATCACACGTCATGCTGCTGCGCGCGCATCTCTGCCACATATTTCTGCTGACTATGCAGGATTCTTCTAGGGATCCACCCACCTGTGACACTTCTCTATGACGTTTCTAGCACACACCTCCGTGTACGCCCTTGTGCACGCCTTCAGTTACGCACATGTGTTCTTATCTCGTTTCTCTCAGCTGTTACGCCTTCTGCATTCATCATCACTATATGCATGTACTATATATATGATATTCTGTTAATAAAGCATTGTACATGTCCATTGTCTATCCCTTCCTGAACCCTCGTGGTGATGGAACATGATACCTGGTTCGAACCAATTCCTTTTTAAGGAATAAAACCCTTGTAAACCTCAGATGCCACGGACTCTGCCTCTTATTTTTGACTGAGTTATTCTTATTGAACTTTACCGCATAAAATTCCGTATAGCTAATTTAAATTTACCACATAATTGGCGCCCGAATAGGGACCCCTCCCCCACCTTACGCGCCGGCGGTGCGTTGCAGGCCCGGTCCCCTGCCACAGCCGTGAAGGACAACTACGTGTACCCGCAGGATTTCCTGTACCTCCCTCAGGCCAACGGAGGTGACTGAGGCTGCGATCGACACCCAGACGAGGCGGTGAGGAGTGCGGAGGATCCCGACCAGAGCCTAGCTGAGAGAGCAAGGTCCGAGGTATTCAGAGGCCCACCAGTTCCGAAGTTCCGAAGTGCCTACGTCACGAGTCGTCGAGTCCAGTCCGGTCCAGTCCAGTGTCGAGTTTCCGAGGCCTTCCGTTTCCGTGCTTCCCGGTGAGTACCGTTGCTGGGGACGTATCTAGACGGGTGCATTAATTTGTGTCCGGTCAAGACGGGTTTGGGTACACAGACCCGGTCTGCACTGTTTAGCAGTGTATCTGTACTGTTTAGCAGTATATCCAGTATTCCGCTATCAAGTTATTGTTCGTTTTCCGAAATGTTTTTAGTGTGTTTTAATGTCGTGGTATGAGTGATTGTTTGATTTTCATTACTGTGTTTATTGTATTAGTTGTGTCCAAATACGAGTAAGTATCAAGTACCAAGTATCACGGCTGAAAAATGCCGCTGTTTTCTAAACTGAAACAGATAGGAACTAGAAAAGGGATACTCGAGGAAGCTGTTCCCATCCCACCCAGGGACACTCCAGGGCATTTTATGTACCACAAACACGGCTTAGATGCTGTATTATATCTCGACTTGTGGGTGGAGTACACCAAAGATCTAGCAGAGAATCAGAGATGGCCCGTTACAGGGACATGGGATGCCGAGTGCATCTTGAGAGTAGAAGAAGCATTATGGAAAAAGAAAGCCAGACAGTCACAGAAAGATGCCATTGAATTATGGCGTAAAGAATCACACAGACGGACAGAGAAAGCACTCCGAAAAGCAGAGAGAAGTAAAGAGGATTCCGAAAAAGCCAAAGAAAAAGAACTACTAGAAGAAGGAGAACGAGTTAGGATAGAACAACACGATAGATGTCGTAATGCTATTATGACAGGATTGTATCCAGTCCTGGCCGAGGGCCTGCCCAAGGCGACCCCGGAAGTACCGAAAGATCAGCCCCCTCCATTGGTTCCGACTAAATTAGGTCACAAAACCGCAGCAGAGATTTTCCTTTCTTCTTATTTAGACGATGTAGCACCCGCATACACCAATGTTCCACCTGCACCTATACTTCCCCAACGACAGACCACTCCCCCACCACTTCCTGCATCCCCCATTAACCCTATTAATCCGCTTAATCCTTTTGGGTCTGACACGACCCTACAGACAGATCATGTTCAAGCCTCCGCTTCAGGAGGTGCCACAGGGGGTTTCCAGACCCCGCCACCAGTACATCGATTAAATACTAAAGAACTAGCAATGCAACGTACTCCGAAACCGATTAGCAGTGAAAGGGCGAAAGAACTTATCACATACTGTAGATATGACCCCATACCAGGCAAAGATGGTTGCATGTTATTAGCCTCAATACGTATACGACGTGCTGCAGACTTTTTAGTTCTGTTTCCAGGAATGAGAGATAATCTAGACAGGATATATCATTTTGTTCAGACGGGGGAGGGTCAGGAATGTATTCAGGAGGCCATGGCGCATCAGAAAGTAGACATTCAGAGCCTACTATGAAGATTCCTCATAAACTGTTTCATAAGAGAACGAGACCGGCCTAGTGTAAATGAAGAAGAGATGGGGGTACTAACTGCATGGAGTCAGAATATTTCAGACGGAAAACATGATAAACTAAAATGTATAGATAGCATGTACAGAAAAATTCGTAAAGAAATAGTAGTATTCCATGCAAAAGAGAAAGTTGAAAGGGAAGCAGAATCAGATGCAAATAAATCCTCAGAGGAGGATGAGCCAGAAGATAAAGGAATGATAGCTTATGTAGGAAAGGGTAGATCCTTTAATAAACCAATACGCCCAGAAAGCAAGAGACTTTTTCACGCTGCTATGTCAAACCCGAAGACTCCTGAACATTTGTTTCAGGCTACCGATAAAGTACTTCAAGAACGAATGGGGTACCATGTACTCAATTCCATGGACGAACAAGAATTAGCCAGGTCAGCAGTACAATGGGCTGACAATTCTGATACATATAGTGATGACGCATTAGCGCAGACCTTTTTGAATCTTTCCCCAGACGAACAGCGACTAGCTAGTATGTATATGATACAACACCTCCTGATATTTTATAAGAGCCAACATTCTGATCCAGGTCCCTTACCTGATATACTAATAGAGCTACTCATGAATAAATGGAGAGGCCTAGGTACTGATTTAATTAAGGTAATTCTAGAACATCGACACAGATATAGTGCTTTCCTGAATCCACAGTTTGTTTCAGCTCCACCCCCAGAAAGAAAAATGTTTTACATAGACAGACAGAATCCCTAGCGAGAAGTGCATCCAGTCAGGAATGCTGATAATACCTTTAGACGTGTGTTTGTGTACACGCCCATAACTAAAATGGAATTATTGGAAATGAAGAATCTAGTGCCCAGTCACGATAAAGACACTGCAGGTTTCCACCGTGAAATAAAAGACATGTTACTCATGGGTGATTATACCTATCCCGACATCATGAAAATATTAAAAGTATTATTGCCTGTCGGTATTTACGAGAAACTCAAAGAAAAAGAATGGGAGGTGGGAGAGCAAAAGATTGATTGGGCTGCATTAGAGAACGAAGAAAATACCCGAACCCCAGGCCTAGGGCTTGGGGATAAAACTAAAGCGTTACCAGGATTATTAGTACAAGTATTGCCACGTTTATTAGCAACGAAAAAGGAGGACTGGGATGCAATCTCAGCCTGCAAACAGAAACCCGATGAAGACACTAGTGATTTTTATTCCCGATTTGAGAAATGTTTTATTATTAATAGTGGCCTGAAAGCAAGTAGCGAGTCATATCCACACCTTTTTGTATCTAAGTTAGTCGAAAATTCCCTGCCCCAAGTTAAGAATTGTGTACTGAAAGTCGAGAGCACATGGCAAGCAAACACGCCTTCCCAAATGTTACAAATGTTACAGTACCACCAGAACAGAATTAGAGAAGAACATGATCACGAACAAAGACATATGAAAGACACGAAAATGAAAATGTTAGTAGCTCAGTCAGTTCCAGCTGACGGTCAGAAAAAGGGTATGACACAGTCCAATAATTCAGCAGCTCCTGTTAAAGGGACATGCAACTATTGTAAACAGCCAGGTCACTATATAAACGATTGTGCCGTTTTGAAACACAATATAGCCACAGGTAAAACTAAAGAAAGACCGCGTCCTCCTAGACAGGACCAGGTCCAACAACAAGTACCACAGAATATCCAGCCTATGCAAGCTTCACAACAGACAGTACAGACCGTAGCGGTACCACAGCCACAACCCATTGCCGCAACACAACCTGCAATGCAACAGATGTACCAGTACGCACAAACTGATTACCCCGATTATCAGCGATACACATGAAACAGCCTAGAGAGGGAAGTTGGCTTGCCTCTTATTGAGGTTCCTGTAGATCAAGAGGGTCCTTACGTACATAGCCAAGTGTTAGGAAAAGATAGAAGGTTTTTGATTGATACAGGGGCAAGCAGAACAACAATCAGTCACGATGAGGTTCCAGGGGCACCCCTCTCAGGCTCCCAGAATGTTTCCCTTGGATTTTCAGGCAAACCTATTGTAAATTAAGTATCGAAACCAGTACCTCTTTTAGTTGGTCCATTGTCTCGCACTACAGATTTGTTATTAACGAAATCATGTCCAGAAAACTTGTTAGGTATCAAGACACTGAAAGCTCTAGGAGCTGTGATATGCTGTTCTCCGGAAGGAGTCAGACTGTTTTTACGTGACTTCAAGGGTCACTATGTGTTGAGAGATATTGATCCCAGATTACAGAATTTCCCTGCACATTTATGGGCACAAGGCCTCACTGATGTAGGTTGTATGCACATTACACCATATCGAGTCACACTTAGGCCAGGAGTAGTACTACCACGAATCCGACAATACAAGTTACCCCCAGATGCTGTAGTGGCTTTACTGAAAATCATTGACGAGCTCATTGCACAAGGAGTGGTTGTAGAAACCGACTCGAATCTATGTAACTCCCCTATCATTCCAATTCTTAAACGTACTGATCCAAATGCACCCCCAGTTTATCGATTAGTGATCGATTTACGAGAACTGAATAAATGCATTGTACCACAATATCCCGTGGTCCCAGACATCTCGTCTCTATTGACTGCCATTGATTCCGAAAAGCAGCGTTCTTTACTGTAATTGATCTGAAGAACGCCTTCTTTAGTGTCCCAATTGATCCGGAAAGCCAATATCTCTTCGGATTCTGTTTAAGTGGTCGAAGCTTCAAATTTGCACGCGCACCTCAAGGATTCACAGAAATCCCCAGAATCTATAGCCAAGCACTGAAAAGACAACTTGACAGTATACACATGCCTGATGATACTGCCCTACTTCAGTATGTCGATGATCTACTGATCACCGCCCGCAGCGAACCTGAATGTGAGCAAGCATCACTGACGGTTTTGCATTTCTTGGCTGACAAGGGGCACAAGGTGTCCCCTTCGAAGCTGCAATTCTGTGTTCAGCAAGTGGTTTACCTTGGGCACTTGCTGTCCAAAGGGGGGAGACAGCTAACACCTGACCGTATTCAGTTAATTGTAAACATGTCACAACCCAAGACACAAAAGAAGGTACAAGCTTTTATAGGCCTCACTTCTTACTGTAGACAATGGATCCCTCAGTATGCATTTCTAGCGAAACCACTCATACAGTTGACAACCCAGGAGGCAGCGACATCGACTGTCCTCCCTTGGACTCAGGAACATACACAAGCTTTTGACGAATTAAAGAAAGCCTTATGTCAAGCATCTGTTTTAGCGACACCATGTTACAGCAAGCCTTTTACACTTTTTGTCACAGAACGAGAAGGTACTGCATTGTCAGTACTCACCCAAGATCAAGCAGGTTCATACAAACTGTGTGCTTATTTTTCTAGTACATTGGATCCAGTAGCCCAGGCGCTGCCTGCGTGCTTGAAATCTGTAGCAGCAACAGCTCTAGCAATCAGACAAAGCGATTCCATAGTGTTAGGACACCAATTGACAGTACAAGTTCCACATTCCGTGGAAGTTCTTTTAAACCGAACACAGACTCAGCACTTGACTATAGCACGACTGACAAGTTATGAATTGACACTGTTTCAGCCACACATAGAAATCAGACGTTGCAATACATTGAACCCTGCTACACTTCTGCCGTTAAGTGAGACAGATCCATTGGCACATGATTGTATTGAAGTCATTACCATCACGACGAAACCCAGACAAGACTTGACAGACACCGCATTACCAGATACAGACCTGACACTTTATGTGGATGGTTCATGCATGAGAACAAGTACAGGAGAACTAGTGGCCGCCTACGCAGTCACGACAGAAACTGAAGTCATAGAAACGAATTGTATCGACACCCTGTCAGCTCAAGCAGCAGAGCTCATCGCTCTGACACAAGCCTGTATTCGAGCAAAGAATAAGAGAGTTAACATATACACAGATTCACGTTATGCTTTCGGAGTCGTACACGACTTCGGAGTACTCTGGCGAGAGAGAGGTTTTTTGACTTCTCACGGGGCCAAAATTCAGCACGGTCCCCTCATTCAAGCTCTGTTAGACGCAATACATTTGCCTACAGCAATATCCATCATGAAGTGCAAGGCACATACGAAAGTCACAGATACAATTTCCCAGGGTAACGACCTGGCAGACCGAACAGCCAAGCATACAGCTCAGACTCAGACTCACACAACTGACTTGACAAAGACAATAGTCCCGACACCGACACATTGCATGACAGTTAAGGATCCCGCCCTAGATGTAATTGACATACAGACACATGCTACACCAGACGAAATAAAGAAATGGACTGAACTAGGAGGGATCCAGACAGAACAGGGATGGATGACGAAGGGAAAATCTACATGGTTTCTCCCCGACTCTATGGTTCAAGTTATCATTAACACAGTACACAGTCCTGCACATTTAGGAGAAAAAGCCATGTTAGACAGTATTCAAAACCTCTGGTTCAATAAACATTTACGAGCAGCAGCCAAACAAAAAGTGCGTACTTGCATGATCTGTTGTCAGTTCAACCCAGGTAAAAGCATTCCCGTAGAGCAAGGTGGATTTCATCCTCCCGATCACCCTTTTGAAGTCCTCCAGATGGATTATATCCAGATGGAACGTTGTCGAGGATTCAAATATGTCCTCGTAGTTGTATGTGCACTCTCCCGTTGGACAGAAGCATATCCAGTCCCAGATTACACTGCTCCGACCAGTGCCAAGCAGCTGGTTCGTGAATTTTTCCCCAGGTATGGGTTGCCCCGTATCGTATACTCAGATAACGGTCAGCCATTCTCGTCCGAGCTCATGAAGCAGGTATCACTCCTGCTCGGCTATCAATGGAAATTCCACTGTGTCCGACATCCCGAGGCAGCAGGTCTCGTGGAACGTCACAATCAGACCCTGAAAATTCGGCTTGCCAAGATCTGTAGAGAGAAAGGTGTCGACTGGATAGTAGCTTTACCAGTTGCGCTCTTTTATATGAGAATGGTCGCACACTCTAGAACAGGGCTATCCCCGTACGAGGTGGTCTTTGGTAGGCCACCAAATATGTGGGGGACGCCTCTGCCGAGAAAAATTACTGATGTTGACTGTAACATGCTGACAGATTACCTTGCTTCCTTGATGTCTGCACTACAATCATGTCGTTCACAGGTTGCTGCAGCTTTTCCCGACAACACCGAGGTGAAGCCACATGAGGTTGTTTCGGGAGATTTGGTATTCGTGAGGAACTTCGACAGGAGAAGTCCGCTGGAGCCCCGTTGGCAAGCGCCGAAGCTAGTACTATTGACTACAAGGACTGCGATTAAAGTCGAGGGCCGTAAGGGCTTGCTTCACTCGAGTCATGTCAAAAAATGCCATGGACTGCCGCCAGATCTAGACTCCCAGCCCGGCCCTCCTCCAGAGACTGACTCAAAACTCCCCCTGGTTGAGAAAACTTCTTCTCAAGAGTATAAATTAAAATTGAGGTCTAGCAAGTCAGACAGTTTAATTGTTTAAGTCCTCCCCTAGGTGAATCGGTTAGACGAGTTCCTGACATGTATCCCCTAGACCCCAATAGAGAGAGAGATAGACAGAAACAGCTCAAGAAACGTGAATATTGTAAATCACTTCGTAGTCACTGTATTGTGACACTGTTGATTATGTTTTTTCTGAGTCTTATGATTATTGCTGCAAGTATACTGCTTCACATATATTGTCCTATTTTCAAGCGTGCACATTCTTCCTTAAATGTCACTGCCGAACACACTTTCAGTGAACTGCCCCCGCATGAGTTATCTTACCGACTTGCTCTGCGCAACAATACATTCATTAGTATGTTACATCATTCCCATCAGACCAGCAATGCTACTAATTGTTGGATATGTGGCCGACTCCCTCCCATCAGAAGTTCAAGGGAGTTCTGCCCCTCTTTCCGTACCCGTTCACACACAATGGTTCCTGTGGTGCATGGTTTAGTTTGATTAATTCCTTAGACTCTGATTCCGTAGTTTATCAGGGCAATTGGGTATGGGGAAATCTCGTCACAGTTCTGCATAAAGTATGTTTCCCTGACAAGGAGGGTCTTCCCAAAAGGACAGGGACTGATCTAGAAAACGAAGTATATGGATTAGGTAACTTTACACTTAACTTCATGATTCTGAATGTTGAATCCGAAACCGAACCAGTCTTGCCCGCTATGTCCGTATTACCAGTCAAAGGTGAATTATGTGTCAGAAAGAATGGTTCAGTACACCTGGGTCGCAGTAAATGTACTACTGTGATCGAATTCAGTGATAAAGGCAAGTCTACATTCAAGGCTTCCCGTCATTCTTATTTCGTTTGTGGTCATACAGCATATATACGTTTACCTCTAGATTGGGATGGTACTTGTTACATTGCCTTCCTCCTGCCACCTGTTTTCCTAGCCCCTCCTGATTACCATAGGGACACCCATCTAGTACACAATAGACCACAGAGAGATCTCCCGATTGTCGACTACACTGAAACGGCATGGGAGCAATACACAGACTTCAATAAAGGTTTCTTTCCCTACTTAGGTGCTGTCTTTAATAGTAAACTGATACGTAAATTAACTAGAACCCTCGAAGCAGTAGTGAATGAAACTACTTCCGCCCTAGGCAACTTAGCGGAGGAGCAGTCTGCTATGCGGATTGTTGTTCTTCAAAATCGTCTTGTCCTTGACGTCATCCTGGCAGATAGGGGCGGAGCTTGTAGAGTCATCGGATCGAGCTGCTGTGTTTTCATTCCAGAAAACGCGCCATCAGTATATAGAGCCATAACCCGTCTTCACAAGATTGCAAGTCAGATACACCAGAATCCAGGCACCTGGACTTGGTCCGGTTGGTTCTGGAGCGTGTTATCCGCCTGGGGATGGAAAGTCCTATCCTTCCTAGGAATTGCCCTTCTCATAGTATTCAGTTGTTGCCTATGTCTGCAATGTGGGCCAGCGATTTGTGGCTTGTGCGCCACATCATGTATTCCCCATTCAAGTCCACGTTCAAAACACTGTAAGAAGAAAGAAGAGCAAATGATGTTACATGAACAGATTGATAGATTAATGAGGATTGATATATCATGAAGGGTCCGTAGGGGACAAGGAGGGAATGAGGTAATATGAATTTTTATGGTCAATTGTGTTCCCTAACGTAGACCCCAACGGCTCCATGTACATGGTGCACTTTCACGTTTTTCTGGCTCTAACGAGTTAGGCCCTGATTCATGCCATCGAGCCTTTTCTGCTTTCCGCCTCTGAAAGCTGCAGCCTGCCGCTTCTATGACCCTTGCCTTACTCCCTGCGCGGCTAGCGGTGCCTGGCTCGGCCTGCTTGCCTGCCAAAACAGTATTCAGCCTTCAAGTTATCTGCTCCGCTCCTCGAAAATACATTCCTGTCTAGTAGTTTAGGTAAACATCCTTCCCAGCTGCAGAGCAAAGGGCCCGGCCTTTCTGTCTCCATGCAAGTAATTCATAGCTCCTGTTACCATGGTAGGCCCATGGCCCCCTTGCTTTACACATAGACACGTAGTCGCATATGCACGCACTAGCAGTCAGTATAGAATAGCCTCTACCCGAGAGACCTTTCCTTCTAGATAATACAGTTCCTCAAACACAAGATACCAGATATGATTTGGGATTAGGTTGTTCTGACACGCCAGACTTCTGTCTCCCTGTATAGCGTAAATGTCAAGTCCCCTTCACCCTCCAGTTCCACGTCAATCACACGTCATGCTGCTGCGCGCGCATCTCTGCCACATATTTCTGCTGACTATGCAGGATTCTTCTAGGGATCCACCCACCTGTGACACTTCTCTATGACGTTTCTAGCACACACCTCCGTGTACGCCCCTGTGCACGCCTTCAGTTACGCACATGTGTTCTTATCTCGTTTCTCTCAGCTGTTACGCCTTCTGCATTCATCATCACTATATGCATGTACTATATATATGATATTCTGTTAATAAAGCATTGTACATGTCCATTGTCTATCCCTTCCTGAACCCTCGTGGTGATGGAACATGATACCTGGTTCGAACCAATTCCTTTTTAAGGAATAAAACCCTTGTAAACCTCAGATGCCACGGACTCTGCCTCTTATTTTTGACTGAGTTATTCTTATTGAACTTTACCGCATAAAATTCCGTATAGGTAATTTAAATTTACCACAGTATCCATCAAGACCTTTGAGAGGTGCAGAATGCAATTATTCTATATTAGTAAAAGAAAATTGGGCATCGAGAATTACATTTTTAAGAGTACTGAGTTTAAAGTGTGAACAGACCAAAATCCTCTAGTTGACATGTTCACTACGACTGGATGTAATGAAGCAACCTCAAAAGTGGCTAAATGGCAATATAGACTACAAGAATTCCATTCCCATGTTGGGTATATTCCAGGAGTTAGGAATGTATTAGCAGACTGTCTATCAATTTTGCCTATTGTGAAACCAGAGTTCGAGGTAGAAGAACAAATGGAAGCAACAGTCGTGTCTATTCATCATCTTCAATGATAATGTGTTTCAAAGTTTATTGCATTACATATGTGAAGGTTGGCGGATATTTTTTGCATGTTGCCCCAGAGTTGTCAGTAAATTACCTGATTGTTTTAAGAAAGGATTTGTTATTAGTAGCTAATTGCTTAAAAAAAAAGATTTAGACTTGGCTCCCGAAGGTCACCCAGGCATGAGCTTGATGAAAATAAATTCAAGAAGCAAATTTTGGTGAGGTAGTTTAGATAGGAATGTTGAAGAAAAACTCAGATCATGTTTAGGTTTCATCACAAATGATAAGTCTCAAAAAGCATGTCAACAACCCCATGAACAGAAAAGACCGGGCAAAGTGAGGGAGAGAGTTGAATTAGACATTGCTGGACCCATATGTGTCTCAGGTGTACCAAAACATTTCATTGTGTTTGTGGATCATTATTCTCAGTGGCCTGAAGTGAAGATGTTAAATCAAGTGACGTCCCAAACTTACATAAGATATTTTTAAGTAAGTTATCGAAAGACGGTTTTCCTGTCTATTTGGTAATGGGTAATGGGGTACAAGACAGAAATGTACGTTTTCCTTTCCAGTCATGCCATAGAAAATGATTGCACCTCGTTATATCATCCACAAAGCAATGGAATTGTGGAACAATAGATACAGGTCTTTAAGGAGGGGATACAATTAGCTGTAGCGAAAGGGAGGTGTGAAGTGGAAATGAGCAAGTTATTCTGGATGTATCGTACTACTGCCTGCAATGATGGTGACAGATCTCCTTTTGAGAAGATGAGAGGTAGGGTTGCTATGTGCAATTTAAGTCTTGGATTTTGAAGTGGCAAGAGGAAGAGTTACGGGAGACACTAGAGAATGATGCATGGTTCAACAAATGTGACAGTATGAATAGAAGATTTGGGAAGAGAGGTAAAATATTGGATTTGCATGTCAAAGATTGGGTCAAAGTAAGAAAGGGAAAGGGTTGTGAAATCTGTAGAATTAAAATTTGCGGAACCCATGCAGGTGGTAAGACTAAGTAACCAGGTCATAGAATTACCTGATGGTAATGTATGGCTGTTAGACCTGGCACCTTGGCGTGAGTCTCCCTTCCACTTTTTGCTGATGTGCCTCCGATGTTTTGCTGGTTTTCCGATACTCAGGGCACTGCGCCACGGCTGATCCGTGCCGCAGTGCAAGTGCTCCCTACTGTAAATTGTACATGCGATTGGTATCCATGATTGGTTCTTTGGATTTACTGTGAGTCCCTAGTAAAGTGCACGAGAGAGTGCCGGGGCTTGTAGATGCCAATACTGCTGGTGGGCCTGCAGCGCTGGTTGCGCCACCCACTGAAGCAGCCGTAAAGATGTGTCTGGGAACTGCGACCGCAGAACCCGCGTGCGGTCTCGTACTGTCACGCTAGCTGGGCAAGTGTCCCCACTTGCCAGCACCGACCCTTCCCTTGACTACATATTAGTCACCCCTATGGCAGGCCTGCGGGCAGGGTGCGTTGTAGGTGTAAGGTAGGACAAGCCCTGATGTGCGTGGCATGTCCTAGTAGTGACTTACAACCAAGACCGTATTTCACTATTGAAGGCTACCTGCTCCATTAGGCCAGACTGAGCTGCTGGAATTATTACACCCTATAATCCCCGCAGGCTCAAGGAGCATGGTAGCGAGTCATGTTTAGTATGCCTGAACTCAGGATGATAAAATATTTCTTGTAGTCAAGTTTATTTTGATATCCTGGGTTTGCAAATGCTACTTTTAGAAAGTTAGCCTTTGCTTGCTTAACCATTTCAGCCCGCCTCTGCTGGTATGTGTATCTGACTGTCTGGGATGTGTGAGTGACAGGGCTGGAGGGATGACAGGTGGTGAATGCGCAGATTACACCTTAGTGGGAGGTAGGAGTGCCTCTTGACTCGAACTGTAGCTGTGCTCGACCACCACAATGCTGGCTCCACCCTCCTGGGGAGCGGCGGATGACTCTGCCGACGCCTGGCCCAGGAAGGGCGCAGCCCCCATCAACAAGGTACTCTGGCCACCCCTGTCCGGACAATGCTGGCTCCACCTCCTGTGGGGCGTCTGATGCGCCTGCCCCTCACACTGAAAGCAGAAGCCGGAGTACACCCACCGGGGTACTCCAAGACTGAGAGTGGCTATGCAAAGGCCCCCCTGGCCTGCGAGAACAAAAGAATTGGCCTATAAAAGAAGGAGCCCTGCTCCTTGAAAATTAGATCCGGTTTGGGCCACAGAAGGACTCTGCCCTACGAGAAGGACCGTGAGAGACAAGGAAGGGTGCTGACTCTTGCCTGTGTCTGGTGCCTTGCTGCTGAAGCAGAGGAAGAAGAAAAGACTACGAAAAGACTTTTGCTTTACTTTGTGCCAAACTCTGCTAAAGAGATCTCCAAGGGCTTGCAACTGAACTTGCCCCCTGACCAGCGTCCCAGGACCAGTGGACGCTACCCCCTTGGAAGAAAGCGACTGCAGGTGCTGACCATCGCCGCAGCACCGACGGAGGAATCTCCTCCAAGGCAACGACATCCACCTGACCACCGTGACCGGGGCCCAAAGCACAAGCGAGAGCAAAGTAAGGACCAGCCGCCGCTGGCCCGAACACCGTGACCGCAGCTGCACCGGGAGCCCGAGAGCAAAGCGAAGGAGGACCCGTCCGGTCCGAGCTCTCGAGGTGACTGCATAACGAGCAGCCACTCACCTGCAAAGACGGACAGTTGCCCTGTGAGAATCCGCAAGGTCGGTAGCCTGCCCGACAGCCCAGCTGTGAGCCCACAGCTGCACCAGCACTTGGCTGGGTACGTCCTGCACTTGGGGACCGTACTGCCACTTGCCACCGCCGCACAGCCGCCGCCTCTAAGGTCGGAGCGGACGACGAGGAGAGAACCCTGCCGCCACAGAACACCGCTGCCCCGGATGACCAGTGACCTGCTCGGCTGAAGAGCCGCAACGATCAGCGACCCCGGGAAGGCAACGCGACGTGGGACAGATCCCCTGGAAGCCGCCGCCTCCCCAAGAACTTTGGTTAACACCGGCCTACGGGCCTCAAGAGAACTGCATAAGAACTGTGGTAACCTGAACTGAGTAAACTTGCAACCGTTATCATAAAGTACGTTGACTGTATTCACAAGCCTGCTTAAAATCTATATAAAGATATATATTTATACAGAATACAGTCTGGTCTCGTTGTGTGGTGGGTTGGTTGTAAAGGTGTACTATTGCAAGTGTTTAACCCTATGTGCCCCAAAGATTAGCCTACGACTGCTTAAGCCACACTACCTAGAGGGTAAGCAGAGGTTGTCTGGAAGGTAACCCTCAGCCCTGACGAGGAAGAGAGAGTCCCTGCTTGTCGCTAGTGTTGCACTGCGCCAACTAGAGCCTCCCCCTTCCTACATTGGTGGCAGCGGTGGGATTTCGAATTTACACTTGCGATATCTATACCTGAGCTTCTGACCACTACACAAGGATTACGGTCCAGTTACTTAGCCACAGACTTTGCTTTTTGAATTTTGCCGAAAGAAGATTCCGAGTGCAGAAGCCATGCCGGGCACAAAGAGCCTGGATGGAGCGGAGTCCACGACCTCCGAGGTGTTGGAGGTAGAGTGGGACGCCGCAAAGCTGGACAAATACTCAAAGACGGAGCTGAAGTTTTTCTGTAGGAAACTCAAGGTTCCGCACGCTGGCTGCAAAAACAAGCCGGAGCTCTACAAAGCCCTGAAAGCCTGGGTGGAGTCCAGAAAGACCCCGGAGGATCAAGACGCCCTCGCCGAGCAGAATGCAACGACGGAGCAGAACGCACTTGGGGATCTGATCGATCTTGAGAGGCAAGACAGCGAGCACAGCTTTGGTAAAGGCCTGTCGCCAGAGGAGCTGGCGGACAGGAAGGAAACGAGGAATCACGAAAGGAAGCTGGCAGAATTGAAAATCCAGCTGGAGCTTGAAACAAAAAGAATGGCGCTGGAAGAGCGAAAGCACCAGATGGATTATGAAGTAAAAATGAGGGAGATAAGTCTCAAGGAGAGAGACTTGGATCGTCCTCCCTCTGGTGGCAGCACATCGCCAGTGCAGGTAGAGTCAAGAGTGCACATCCCGAAGGACGTAGTTAAGGAGTTCTTTAAGGGGGATGACATAGGACAGTGGTTTAGGGCATACGAGGTAGCCATGTCCTCCCACCGGGTCCCTGACAAGGATTGGGGAGCGGGGTTGTGGGGAAGGTTCCTTAGCGAAGGGAGAGATACCTTGCTAGATTTGCCCGTTGAAAATCAGAGATCCTATGCCCACATGAAAGAAGCTTTAATGAACAGGTACGGGCTTACCCCTGAAATGTATAGACAGAAGTTTAGGGGATGTACTAAGCGGCCTGGGAATACGTATGTGGAGTATGTGACTTACTTTTGCAGAGCACTGGATGGTTGGGTGAAAGGTAACAAAGTGAATGATTTTCAAGGTCTCTTTGATTTAATTGCATGGGAGCACTTGTCTGATCACTGTTTTCCTGAGTTACGCCAACACCTGATCGATAGCAAGCTGTACAACCCGAGGAAGCTTGCTGAGGAGGCGGACCGCTGGCTCAGCACCAGGGTCCACAAGGGTCCCGTGGGAGACTCCGCCAAGAGTGGGCAGGGTCCCCAGCAGAAGAGTGGGGGGACAAAGGGGGAAAACAGAAAGGGTTCCAAAAAGGCCCCCAAAGTAGTTCCCAAGGGAGCCCGCAGCAGGGTTCTCAGCCTCCCCCACCTCCGAAGCAGAATGGGGCCCCGACAGGTAAACCTGTTCCAAAAGGGCCCTTCAATTGTTTCAAATGTGGCGAGCCTGGGCACATATCCAGTGACCCCAAGTGTCGCCTGTTTGGAAAACCCGCACCCACTGGTGCTCCGCCCCGACAAGTGACTAGCGTTCACCTGGGAGAAGAAATGATGGTCCCGGGGGGTGGAGATCCCGTTCACATGACCCTAGTCTCGCTAGGAGACAGTGAGATGATCCCTACGAACTACCTGCCCTCTAACACTAAGAAATATGGGCAGGTGGTGATCATCAATGGTAAGGAAGCTGAGGCTCTTAGAGACACAGGAGCCAGTGTGACTGCAGTGAGGCAGCACCTGGTGTCTCAAGAGCAGGTTGTACCCCATGCCTACTGTAGGGTTATCAACGCTGATAATTCAGAGAGTCAGTGTCCGATGGCTCAAGTTCCCTTCGAGTGGGGGGGGGTCTCTGGTACTCTGCAGGTCTGTGTAAGAAAAACCATGCCTGTTGACTGTTTGCTAGGGAATGACTTGGAGCACTCCCCTTGGGAAAAGGTGGAGAAGACGACTCACCTGCGGATGGTGGGTCTGCCTGACTGGGCGTGCGTGACCACCCGGTTAATGGCAGCCAGTAGGGGTGATCGAGAGGTCCTGGGGCCTGAAGGAGAGGCCCAGGAGCCGGCCTTAGGGAGAAGGCGCAGGGGGCGCGGGAAACCGGCTCCTGAAGTTCCCACGGTCCAGGAGGAAGCAGACCTTGAGGGGGATGCCCTGGAGCCTACAGGGGAACAGATCGCCGAACTGGGGGACCTGCCTGAGCTGACCCATTGGCAGCAAGAAGGAGGACCCTCCAGGGAGGAATTCTGCAAGGAGCAGAAAGAATGCCCTTCTCTCGTGGGTATGCGGCAGCAGGCTGCAGACCAGGCCAATGGTGTTCAGGCCAAAACACATTACGTGTACTGGGAGAACGACCTCCTGTATTCGGAGCCTAAGGCTGCTGAACCTGGGTCAGCCCGTGTGCTGGTGGTACCCCAGAAGTTTAGAGCCTTCCTACTGGGTCTGGCTCATGATGTGCCCTTAGCAGGACATTTGGGGATGGACAAGACCTATGACAGGCTTGTCACCCACTTTTACTGGCCCCAAATGCATAAGAGTTCAGATGCGTATTGCAGAACCTGTCCAACTTGCCAGGCAAGTGGGAAGACGGGAGGGAAGAACAAGGCTCCCCTCCAACCCTTCCCTGTGGTCGGTACGCCATTCCAGCGAGTGGGTATTGACATCGTTGGGCCTCTGGACCCCAAGACAGCCATGGGCAACAGGTTCATCCTGGTCTTGGTGGACCATGCCACCCGGTACCCTGAAGCCATCCCTCTGAGGACAGTGACGGCTCCCGTGGTGGGGCGTGCACTGATGGGAATTTTCTCTCGAGTAGGATTCCCTCTAGAGGTGGTGAGCGACAGGGGGACCAATTTCATATCGAAGTATATGAAGTCCCTTTGGCAGGAGTGTGGCGTAACGTATAAGTTCACCACGCCTTACCATCCCCAAGGTAACGGGTTGGTTGAGAGATTCAACCGAACCCTAAAAGGCATGATCATGGGCCTAGAAGGCCCGATGAGGCGTAAGTGGGACGTCCTCTTACCATGCCTGCTCTTTGCCTATCGCGAGGTGCCACAGAAGTCCCTAGGGTTCAGCCCCTTTGAACTGCTGTACGGTCACCCCGTGAGAGGACCGCTGAATTTGGTAAAGGAAGGCTGGGAGCAATCTCCCAGGAAACCTCCCCAGAATGTATATAGCTACATGCTGGCCTTCAGAAACCAGACCAGGCGCTTCAGACAACTTGCCGAGGCAAATCTGGAAGCGAGCCAGGAGGAAATGAAGCGTTGGTACGATCAGAATGCCACTCTGGTCGAGCTTCAGCCTGGACAAGAGGTGTATGTCCTGGCCCCAGTGGAGCCCTGTGCCCTTCAAGATAAGTGGACAGGCCCATTTGAGGTTGTGGAGCGCAAGAGCCCCGTGACATACTTGGTGGACATGAAGACGCCCAGGAACCCTTTGCGGGTCCTACATGTCAACCGCCTCAAGCCCCACTTGCGAAGGTCCGAAGTGGGCATGTTGTTGGCAACCGATGATGGAATGGAGGAGGAGTCGGAGACTCTTCCTGACCTCTTGGTGGCCTGTGAGAAGGATGGGTCAGTGGATGGAGTTAACCTCTCACCCTCCCTGACCGCCGAACAACAGGAGGACTGCCGCCAGTTGCTGGGGCAGTTTCCAGACCTGTTTTCCCTGGTTCCGAGTGTCACAGATTGGTGCGTCCATGATGTGGACACTGGAGACAGCTTACCTGTGAAGCACAAGGCTTACAGGGTGACTGACAGGGTCCGGGCCTGCATCAAGGAGGAGGTCTCCAAGATGCTTGCCCTCGGGGTGGTTGAGTCTTCCAGCAGTCCTTGGTCCAGCCCCGTGGTCTTGGTTCCGAAGGCTGCTGCGCCGGGAGCCACACCCGAACTCCGGTTCTGTGTGGACTACAGAGGACTCAATTCAGTCACGAAGACTGACGCGCACCCCATCCCCAGAGCTGACGAGCTCATTGATCGGCTAGGGGCTGCCCGGTTCCTCAGCACGTTTGATTTAACGTCTGGGTACTGGCAGATCGCCTTGACCGATGGGGCAAAGGAGAGGTCGGCATTCTCTACACCAGATGGGCATTTCCAGTTCCGGGTTATGCCATTTGGAATGAAGAATGCCCCTGCCACCTTTCAGAGATTGGTCAACCAGGTGTTGGCTGGACTGGACGAGTTCAGTGCCGCCTACCTGGATGACATCGCGGTGTTCAGCGGCACCTGGCCTGAACACCTGCGACACCTCTGGGAAGTGTTGATGGCCCTGCGCAGAGCAGGCCTCACAATCAAGGCAAGCAAGTGCCAGATTGGGCAGGGTTCAGTGGTGTACTTGGGACACCAAGTTGGGAGTGGCAAGGTAGCACCCTTGCAGCCCAAGATCGAAACCATCCTGGCTTGGGAACCCCCCAAGACCCAGACTGCAGTGAGAGCCTTCCTGGGGCTCACTGGGTATTACAGGAGGTTTGTCAAGGGCTATGGCACGATCGTGACCCCCTTGACAGAGCTGACTTCGAAGAAGCAGCCCAGGAATGTGATTTGGACTGACACCTGTCAGAAGGCTTTTGACACCCTGAAGACTGCCATGTGCACGGCGCCCGTGCTCCTGGCTCCTGATTTCTCCAAGGAATTCATAGTGAAAACAGACGCTTCAGAGCATGGTGTAGGGGCTGTTCTTTCACAGATGACTGAGGAGGGCTTTGACCAACCCGTAGCCTTCATAAGTAGGAGGTTACTTCCACGGGAAAGTAGGTGGAGTGCAATAGAGCGTGAAGCATTTGCTGTGGTCTGGGCGCTGAAGAAGCTAAGACCCTACTTGTTTGGGTCTCACTTCCGAGTTCAGACGGACCACAGGCCCCTCAGATGGTTGATGCAGATGAGGGGTGAGAACCCGAAACTGTTGAGGTGGTCCATTTCTCTACAGAGTATGGACTTTACGGTGGAACACCGCCCTGGCACCGATCACGCCAACGCTGACGGTCTGTCCAGATTTTTCCGCCTTAGTGATGTGGAACTCCCTGGGGAAGGGTAGTTCCCCCCACATTTCAGCTGAAGGGGACACATGTTAGACCTGGCACCTTGGCGTGAGTCTCCCTTCCACTTTTTGCTGATGTGCCTCCGATGTTTTGCTGGTTTTCCGATACTCAGGGCACTGCGCCACGGCTGATCCGTGCCGCAGTGCAAGTGCTCCCTACTGTAAATTGTACATGCGATTGGTATCCATGATTGGTTCTTTGGATTTACTGTTAGTCCCTAGTAAAGTGCACGAGAGAGTGCCGGGGCTTGTAGATGCCAATACTGCTGGTGGGCCTGCAGCGCTGGTTGCGCCACCCACCGAAGCAGCCGTAAAGATGTGTCTGGGAACTGCGACCGCAGAACCCGCGTGCGGTCTCGTACTGTCACGCTAGCTGGGCAAGTGTCCCCACTTGCCAGCACCGACCCTTCCCTTGACTACATATTAGTCACCCCTATGGCAGGCCTGCGGGCAGGGTGCGTTGTAGGTGTAAGGTAGGACAAGCCCTGATGTGCGTGGCATGTCCTAGTAGTGACTTACAACCAAGACCGTATTTCACTATTGAAGGCTACCTGCTCCATTAGGCCAGACTGAGCTGCTGGAATTATTACACCCTATAATCCCCGCAGGCTCAAGGAGCATGGTAGCGAGTCATGTTTAGTATGCCTGAACTCAGGATGATAAAATATTTCTTGTAGTCAAGTTTATTTTGATATCCTGGGTTTGCAAATGCTACTTTTAGAAAGTTAGCCTTTGCTTGCTTAACCATTTCAGCCCGCCTCTGCTGGTATGTGTATCTGACTGTCTGGGATGTGTGAGTGACAGGGCTGGAGGGATGACAGGTGGTGAATGGGCAGATTACACCTTAGTGGGAGGTAGGAGTGCCTCTTGACTCGAACTGTAGCTGTGCTCGACCACCACAATGCTGGCTCCACCCTCCTGGGGAGCGGCGGATGACTCTGCCGACGCCTGGCCCAGGAAGGGCGCAGCCCCCATCAACAAGGTACTCTGGCCACCCCTGTCCGGACAATGCTGGCTCCACCTCCTGTGGGGCGTCTGATGCGCCTGTCCCTCACACTGAAAGCAGAAGCCGGAGTACACCCACCGGGGTACTCCAAGACTGAGAGTGGCTATGCAAAGGCCCCCCTGGCCTGCGAGAACAAAAGAATTGGCCTATAAAAGAAGGAGCCCTGCTCCTTGAAAATTAGATCCGGTTTGGGCCACAGAAGGACTCTGCCCTACGAGAAGGACCGTGAGAGACAAGGAAGGGTGCTGACTCTTGCCTGTGTCTGGTGCCTTGCTGCTGAAGGAGAGGAAGAAGAAAATACTACGAAAATACTTTTGCTTTACTTTGTGCCAAACTCTGCTAAAGAGATCTCCAAGGGCTTGCAACTGAACTTGCCCCCTGACCAGCGTCCCAGGACCAGTGGACGCTACCCCCTTGGAAGAAAGCGACTGCGGGTGCTGACCATCGCCGCAGCACCGACGGAGGAATCTCCTCCAAGGCAACGACATCCACCTGACCACCGTGACCGGGGCCCAAAGCACAAGCGAGAGCAAAGTAAGGACCAGCCGCCGCTGGCCCGAACACCGTGACCGCAGCTGCACCGGGAGCCCGAGAGAAAAGCGAAGGAGGACCCGTCCGGTCCGAGCTCTCGAGGTGACTGCATAACGAGCAGCAACTCACCTGCAAAGACGGACAGTTGCCCTGTGAGAATCCGCAAGGTCGGTAGCCTGCCCGACAGCCCAGCTGTGAGCCCACAGCTGCACCAGCACTTGGCTGGGTACGTCCTGCACTTGGGGACCGTACTGCCACTTGCCACCGCCGCACAGCCGCCGCCTCTAAGGTCGGAGCGGACGACGAGGAGAGGACCCTGCCGCCACAGAACACCGCTGCCCCGGATGACCAGTGACCTGCTCGGTTGAAGAGCCGCAACGATCAGCGACCCCGGGAAGGCAACGCGACGTGGGACAGATCCCCTGGAAGCCGCCGGCTCCCCAAGAACTTTGGTTAACACCGGCCTACGGGCCTCAAGAGAACTGCATAAGAACTGTGGTAACCTGAACTGAGTAAACTTGCAACCGTTATCATAAAGTACGTTGACTGTATTCACAAGCCTGCTTAAAATCTATATAAAGATATATATTTTTACAGAATACAGTCTGGTCTCGTTGTGTGGTGGGTTGGTTGTAAAGGTGTACTATTGCAAGTGTTTAACCCTATGTGCCCCAAAGATTAGCCTACGACTGCTTAAGCCACACTACCTAGAGGGTAAGCAGAGGTTGTCTGGAAGGTAACCCTCAGCCCTGACGAGGAAGAGAGAGTCCCTGCTTGTCGCTAGTGTTGCACTGCGCCAACTAGAGCCTCCCCCTTCCTACAATGGCACATGGGCAAATTGGTGAAAATTCCACAGTTTGTGGGAACTGAAAATACATGGATTACTGGGGAGAGTATGAGTAAAGAAATTGGGGGAAGGAATGATGTTGACAGTTGAGTGAGATAAAGGCCAAATTGGTGGAAGGTTTAACCTGTATTGGCTGGTGTGTAAGGTGTGGAGTTCTTTAGTCATAGTCATAGTCATAATTTCTAGTATAGCGCACATTTCACAAAAGTCTCAAGGCTTTAGCCTGTATTTGTGGTGTAGCTTATTTCATGTTAAGATTCAAATTGGTTTACTGTGTAATATAGCATATTTTGTGATACAGTTATATAATATGATTATGGATATTTGTTTGAGTTATGCACTTATATTTGTATTCAATTTATACCACGCATATTAAAATATCTTTATTTTTTTGTTAATGCAAAAGTATGGGGGAAATATGTGGCATTCCATTTGGAATGAGAAGTTGGTGGGAGTGGAGCTCAAGACAGAGGGGCTAATTCTGATGTGGTTAGGAATGCTTCTAACCCTTGGTCAGAGCCATCTTCTGAATGGCTTCAGATGGGCTCGGAGAGCCCGTCTGCCATTCGGAAGGCCCTAAGTAATCCCCTGCCAGCTCTTTCCAGATGAGGGATTATGATGGAAGTTTCCTACTGCCTTTTTGTGCTGGTCTTTGCGGCACAGAAGGCATTGGGAAACAGCTTCGGGGGGCCCTAGGAGGGCTCCCATGGGCACAAGACCTCCAAATGGCAGCCCTCTGTTGATCCCTGCACCCAGTGGCAGGCACCGTAGGACCGTCACACCGCCAGCCTGCCAGACCACAAAAGCACTTGTAATCTGGCAGGTGGGCTGCAGTGAGTTTTGGCTGTGGTGGAGCGTGGCTTTGGTGTGCCGCCAACTCCTGCACCGCCAAAACTCATAATTAAGTGTGGGTGGAGTACGTGGAGTGGCACTCTGCGGCGTTCCACTCCGCCCCAGTTCTATCGACTATTAAAAAGAGCAGATAAGTGATTTTTTGTCTTTTCTTTGGGCTGTTGCATAGGGGCTAAGGGGCATACTCCGCTCTGCCACAAAGTCAGAATTTTTTCTCAACTCCTCGTTCCCTACGGAGCGCGGAGTTGGTAAAACTCAGCAAACTACACTGGCGTAGCAGAGTATGCCACCCAGGCATAAAGCCAGATCGTACCTCACCACATACATCTTAAACAAGTAAGCGACATCCCTGGAACCTTCTCTACAAATAAGTTGAGGACACTCTTGCATCTTCTATTGAATATCCAGGATAATACGGGTGATCAGTGGGGATAAAGTCTGATGCTGAAACAGCATTCAAAAGCTTTGAGTGGTCCTAATTGTTCTTCATTTTAGGAATGATGGGCCTGGGCAGGGCATTTATCAGTAAAGTATGATGGCTCTAGGCCATTCCCACTGACTATGTCAATTGTGGAGGTTACTTTTCCACAGAAATAGCCATCTATAGAGGAACTTGGCAGGGATGCCTCCTGTCTCCTCTGATATTTCTGTTAGTGGTGGAACCATTGACTGTAGCCATTAGGCAAAACCCAAGGATCACTGAGGTGTGCTCCACAATGGGAGAACACAACATGTTGTACTATGGTGTTTACATCCGGGGGACTAGCTCATATCCATCAACATCAATCTCTGCACTCATGACCCTTATAGGCTCATTTTCTACCTTTTCTGGGTGCAAAGTGAACTAGTTCAAATGTGAGGCTTTACCCATGAATTTTACTACATATTGTTCTACTGTAGAAAATATGTCCTTTCAATGGAAACCCTCTAACTTGAAGTACTTAAGCATTTACATTAACATCGAACTCATTAACATGGTGAGCAATAGCATAAAGCCCCTTCTTGACAAAATGGCAACTGATCCTAAGCGATGGCCCTCCCTACACTCAAAATAAATAAAGCACCCTGGTTTAATTATATATACGGATTGCAACCACAATTCTTGTCCCACGCAATGCTCACAACATTACATGCTACCATTGGTGTCTTTCTGTGGGACGGGAATTGACCGTGACTCAAGGGGGAAAACCTAATGAGACCCTACTGGCACTATTGCGCCACCGGAACGTCACTTTTTTGACGTGTTGGTGGGGCAATGTGCTACTGGCATATTTATAAGACGACATAAAGCCATGTTACTTGGCTTTTTATGGTTTATAAATATGTGCCCCTTTCACACACTGGGGGTGTTCCCAGCAACATCCATGGCTTTTTGACCCTGCTACAGATTTACGAGAAATTGTAAGTCTGAGGCAGCATCAAAAACGTACGCCTCCCGTAGGAAAGCGTAAGGGAGGCACAACCAGGAGAAATATCTTTATTCCTCCTCATTTTGTCTATTGCTATGTATGCTGCATTCTACAGCATGGTTAAGGAAATGTACCAGCAAGGGATTTATTCTGAAAAACAAGTTCTTTTAAAGTGTGATAGGGTCTGTATTATTAAGACTTATCAACTGAAACAATCAGTCACCGTTATAGTTGTTTATATTTGTTTTAAGGCCTCATGAAAGCTACCACACTAGCCCTGAGGAGATAAAGCACTTTACAGAAATGGTAGTTTTTAGTTCAATAAATGAAATTCAACAAATAATGAAAAGCAACACAGAAAAGTGTTTTTCAAAGAAACTTTGTTATTTGTATCTTCAAATCAAATTCAAATCTTGCAAGGGTTCATGATCAAAGTAATTGCAAATAAATCTTAGGTATAAGGAAGTGACAAAATCAATCCATCAATGCATAAGAAAATTAATCCAGTCTGTAAATAAAATAGAAAATTGACTCCTTTTTGAAATAAATAGAGAGTCAGATACAGGGTGTAGACATGGACTGGTGTGTCGACGTTTCGGTCTTTAAGCGTTTTTATCCAAAGACCATCATCAGGACTGGGAAAATTTTTGTACGGATGACCCTTATAAAATGATATAATCAGGAAATTAACAAACATTCTTTTGAAGTGTTGCTGACATATAATCATTAAGTCTATACAGTTTATTATATACATCTTTTTGGTCTATTTACCTTTATGTAAAAATTGTAGCTTCACAGACTAGTCAGTGTGGTGACAGAGAATGCTGGCTTACAAAATAAAATTAGATCTAGGATACTGTTCAAGATAGATACAGTGAATAACTTACTTATAATAAAACACAGAGGGCACTATGATTGTTCACAAGTGCAATTCAGCGTGTGGGTTCATACCCTGTAGGAGACGAATATAAATGGAGAAAAGTCTCACTTCTTTGTTCTGATACAAAAAACTGATCTTGTTAGTTTGTCTCTGTGATTCTAAAAATCATATTTTTACCTTAGGGATTAATCAACGTATCCCTGTATTTGCGTTCCACGTGGTGATCCAGGAATTATTCTTTATTTCAGGATCCAGGTACGCTGAAAAAAATGATTTATTTTTAATGATACCGGACTTTATATAAATATATATAAAGTCACTTTGTTTAAACCTACAGTTTAGTTATGAGCGGTCTGCCGGACAAATATCTAACATTATTTTGTCCTATGGTTTAAAGCAGATTTTAACACTTTTTAGATACTTCTATGTCCTTCCTTTCAGCCTGAATTAAGCAAAGTCATTTGTAAATTTAGGAATATGTGTTAGCTGTTATTGGTCTAGGTGTATACATTAAATGTCAGAAAAGTTGTACCGCTTTAAGGCCATCTTGATTAAATTACATATTTTATCAATTTCGGCATGTTGAGCGAAAGTAATAACTCTCAAAATTGGTAAAATGACTATAAAACATGTTGCCGGCGTGGACACGGTAAGAGTGACTAGGTAACACGTTAAAAACAACCCACATTGTGATGCATAAACGCTGTTAGAGAGGCTGCTTTAAGCATTGCCAAAATGCGAGTTCCATGGACAAACAATATTGTAAGTAGTTCTCTGAGCCGTTTTAGCGTATTGGATGAGCCCTTTTTAAATTCGGCAGGTTATTAAGAAAGTAGCTCTAGCGTATTTCATAAACGTCGGTTCTATGGCATAGCCCTGTTTGTTTCGGAAAGTTCGTATTGTCTACTTACTTCTTAATCTGTAGTGAACGGGCACGTAGGCTCGTCAGTATCGGGTCAGAGTTGATCAAGGGATCGGGCCAATCCGATTGTTTTTATGCTTCCCTTACGTACAACGTGCTAGTCACATGTACTCATTGTGACTGATGTTGTTTTCTGTTATCAGACGCGGCCGCCTTCTTAAAATGTCCGCGTTGGTGTGTATTTACGATTATATCACACCCATAGTGTTTCTTTAGGTTTTATTACACAACAAAAATCACCCGATTGTTGGTAAAGGTTTCTGTCGTTGGTTATTGGACTTATTTTATCGGTATTCAGAAACGATTTCAAACGTAATTTCGTACTGAATTCTGATTACATAATTACTGTTGTTCAGTTCATAGTTCATATTGAATCAATGTTTGATGTGTTAAATACATTGTTAACAAAGAGCCTATCACTATTATAGTGTACATGAGTACAAGCTATATATACAGTGTAAAGAGGGATATGGAAGCCTGCATATTTCGGTGTATATGAGTTTCACATTCAGATCACTTAGTTACATATATACAGATTATATATACACAGTGCAGAGAAGGATACAGAAGCTTACATATCATACATTGTTTGGAATTTTTCAAACTGGCGCAATTACATAGCGCGCACAATCTTGTGGTTCACCTGGGTTTGATATAAAAGACTCTCAAATATATTGTTCAGGTATCAGGTTTCTATGCTGGTATAAAAGGAGTTTTCATGATAAACATTTCATATTGAGATATCGCCTGTCGCAATTGCGTTGCGCGCACATTCTCAGAGTCAGCCTGACAGTTGCTTAACTAGTATATAAAACACAGGTACTTTCAAGTTATACAAGCCAATGTGTGCCATTCAGTCGAGGAATTTAGCCCATTTCTGACGCTATTAGCAAGCTCGATCCATTGGTTTTCTTTGAGTGTCAGGAGTCTATCAACATTTGGTTGTCTTATGGTTGGTTTGATAATATCAATGACCCACCATTTTAAGTCCTTTTCATTGTGGTTAAGGTGAAGAAAATGTTCCACTAGGGGTGCATTCTCTGTTTTACACCTAATCCTGGACTGGTGCTGTAGGATTCTTTGTTTGATTATTTGTGTGGTTTTGCCTATATATACCATACCACACGGGCACTGTATGCAGTACACTACTTTTTGTGTACGACAATTGGAAAAGTTCTTGATTTTTATGGTGTTACCATTAAGATCAAATGATTTGATATTGTTGGTAGTATCACAGGCAGTACATTTATTACATTTATAGTGTCCTGTTAGAGGGACCAATTGTCTCATATTATTCAAGGTTTTGGTTGTCATTTTCATATGCATGTACTAACCTGTCACGTAGGTTGCGACCACGTTTGAACGAAAAGAGTGGCTTTTCTTTAAATTCAGGTAGCTCTGAAAGCAGTGGCCATTGTTTTAAAATTACTTTCTTCAGTTGATTGCTGATGGTGCCAAAGGTTGTAACGCAGACAAGGGGATTGCTTTCTTTACGGACATGGTTAGAAAGTAACAAATCGCAATTGTTGTACCATGCTCTCTTCAGCGATTGTTTGAGGAGTTTGTTCTGATATCCCCTTTCAGATAATTTGTTTTTCAGTATCTTTGCCTCTCTGAAATAATCTGTTTTCTTGGTACAATTTCTCCGTAAACGGAGAAATTGGCCAAATGGTAAACGATCCCGCAAAGCCTTGGGGTGATGGCTATTGTATTTAAGGAGGGTGTTTCTAGATGTAGGTTTAGTGTAGAGTGTTGTGTATAACGTATTGTCCTCATTGACTTCGATTGTAATGTCAAGAAAGTTCATCTGATGATTATTGCTTTCAAGAGTAAATGACAAGTTTGGATTTCTTTCATTGAGCCACATGTGAAAGCTGGTGAGAAGATCTTTGCTGCCTCTCCAGATGACAAAAACGTCATCGATATACCTGAGCCAATAAGAAATGTTGGCCAGGTAGGGATTCAGTGGATGGTAAATAAATCTTTTCTCAAATTCTGCAACATAGATATTGGCAATATCCGGGGCAAAAATTGCCCCCATGGCTACCCCTTTAAGTTGTTGATAGTAGCTTCTTTCGAAAAGAAAGAAATTCTCACACAAGGGGATTCTGATACATTCTAGTATGAAGTTAGTTGGTACCTCATGTGGTCTACTGCGACTTTCTAATAGATCTTTCAATATAGCCAAAACCTTAAGTTGAGGGATGTTCGTATACAGGCTGTCAAAGTCGCCAGAAGCTTCACGGAGACAGAATCGCTGCTAGTCCCAAGCACCCTCTCCCTGGCGTCGCAGTGTAAAACTACTAAACCAGTGAGAGGGAAAAGGGGAAGTGGAGAGAGAGAAGAGATCCTCCGTCTGCTGGCACCCAGGTTCAATGAGTAATCTTCTAGGTCTTCTGACTGACACTTGGGTATCTAATGCACACATAAGGGGGGAGGGGGATTTTGAGAACAATACACTACTCCTCTATTCACTCTATACTCTACTAGGTTCTAATCCTACCAGCTAGCTGCGGAGTCTTCGCCTCTCTTCTATGTGTTTGAATAGTATCTGGAGATTCTTTCTAGAAGAGAAACACTATATTATAGACATCTACTAAACTATGAAATCTACTAAGAATACTCCGTTCAGCTTCTTCCTACCTTTTGGAATACTCCAGGGAACTGCCTTAGTATTTCTGTTTCTTTATCAGCAGGTTCAAGGCTCCAAATATTTACAATGCAGTGATGGCAGGTAATCCTTCATAACGTGCAAAAAGGGTAAAGGAAGGCAAGGGGGGGAGGAAAAACTAGGAATAGCGCAATGAAGGGAGGAATAGCCAAACGCAGTTAGTGCCTTGGTACGCAGCTGTTGAAGTCTTACTGTCAATGAGTAGCTGCATATTTCCTCTGGTTCTCCTGTGCAGGTTCAGACCCTAGAAGTTCTTCTTGCCTTGAGACTCTCTTCAAGACCCAGCTGACACTGCCTGAACGGGCTGGGAGAATTAAGTACTAAAAAAGGTAACGGCTTGTCTCTGCCGCTTCTCAGTGGTCTCAGTCAGCTCCCTCTTGATAGGGACAAGCATAGGGAAATTCGGCAGCCTTAACTTAACTCAGGTGCAAAGCTCGGAAACTCCGACGCTCTCCCGCTGAAGCTGCCGGCTCCTGCTCGTGAAAGACGAGCGTAGCGAACTTCGGCAGCGAAACTAATTACTCCCTACAAACTCTGATACCGTTTTCTCCCGCAACGAACAAATACGCGGAGAAACGGTTCCAACTTCCTCTACGGTGAATATCCAAATTGAAGTGCGCAGCACAAAGGGCTCGCGCGCTTCAGGTAAACTAAACTGTAACCCACCAACCTCTATTCCCTAACTAGGCAACTTTGGCGGCCATCTTGGGAGAGAAGCTTCTACTGTATATACTGCCACACATTAACAGTTTGGGGCTTTAACAGGAATCTGGAACGCGTCAATCCACCCACCTTGGTTAAGGCAGCCACCATATGATTCTTGACAATCCTGACAGTACCCCCTCTCAACGACCGATTCATCGGTCCTGGCTTGGCTGGTTTCTGTGCATGAAATCGCTTCAACAGTAAAGGGGCATGGATATTGTCTGCTGGCTCCCATGATCTATCTGCAGGACCATAACCCTTCCAGTCTATTAAATAATGTAATTTACCTCTGCGAATCTTGGAGTCTAAAATCTCTTTTACCTCATGTTCCGGGTGACCTGAAACAAGCAAGGGATCAGGAGGTCTAGTCAGTCTCAACTGAGGGGAAGTCTTTTTTAACAGAGAGACATGGAATACAGGGTGAATTCCTAAGTTGGCTGGTAACTTCAATCTAACATTGACAGGACCCACAACTTTTTCAATGACATAAGGACCTACAAACCTAGGTTGGAATTTCCTGTTCCCTTTTAAGTGCAAATTCTTTGAGGATAACCACACTCGATCCCCTACTTGGTACTGTGGCGCTGGTTTCCTACTCTTATCTGCCTCTTTCTTATAAGACTGCTTAGCTCGAGTCAGATTTGTCTCAGCAGACTTGTGTATGGAATGTATATTTTTCAGCAAAGTCCCAACAGCACGAACCTCCAGGTCCGCATTAATCAGAAATGAATTTGGATGACGACCAAAATTTAAATAAAACGGAGAGTACCCAGTAGAGGCACTCTTCGCATTATTATTTGCAAATTCCGCCATCCAAAGCATATCTGCCCAATCTCCTCCATTTTCCATCAAAAACAACCGTAAATATTGCTCTAGTTCCTGATTAATGCGCTCTGTTTGCCCATCTGCTTCGGGATGATAACTAGTAGTCAATCTTCTCTCAACTCCCAACCCCTGTAAGAAGGCCTTCCAAAAGTGCGAGACAAATTGGGGACCCCTATCAGAAACTACCACCTTGGGAATCCCATGAATCTTCACAATATATTCACCAAAGACTTTTGCTACTTCTGGAGCAGAAGGAGAGCCCTTTAATGGAATAAAATGGCTCATCTTTGAAAAAGTGTCCACAACCACCAAGACAGTATCATAGCCTTTGCTTTTAGGGAGTTCCACAATTAAGTCCATGGAAATAGTATGCCACGGATGGGAAGGAGTAGGAAGGGGCTGCAAAAGACCCTGCGGAGCCTGTCTGCTAGGTTTACTCCGCGCACATAACTCACAGGATTGAACGTAATCTTTAACATGAGAGGATAACTCAGGCCACCAAAAGTAACGCCGCACCAAATCCAGTGTCTTTGCCATGCCTTTGTGACCAGCTAATGGATGGTCATGACACTTTGATGCGCCTTTAATTGTAAAGCAGACGTTGGAAGATACAGAGCTTCTTTGTGATACGGCAGTTGCTGATAGAGTCTTCTGTCGCTGTCTTGAGCTACCCATTCTTGAAATTCCTCAACTGACAAACTCTTCCCCACTTCCTCTTGAAAATTGTCTATAGAAATTGTGCAGATAATCTTAGAAGCTGGGATAATTGGCTGAGCTTCTACCTCATGCTCACTTTCTTGGGTGTTGATACGTGACAAGGCATCTGCTTTTCCATTCTTAGGACCAGCACGGTAAGTAATCACAAAGTCAAAATCAGCAAAATAAAGGGACCAACGTAGCTGTCGGGGAGTCAGAGTTTTGGCTGATTTTAAAAATTGCAAATTTTTATGATCTGAGTATACTGTGACAGTGTGCCTTGCCCCTAGCAGATAGTGTCTCCAATCCTCAAAAGAATCCTTTACCGCCAACAACTCTTTTTCAGAAATTGTGTAATTAATCTCTGCTTATCTTAACTTACGTGAACGATAAGCCACAGGATGAAGCTGCCCTGTGCTCCGATGTCTTTGAGAGAGTACTCCCCCAATCGCTTGATCTGAAGCATCCGCCTCAACATAGAAAGGCTCAGAAGGATCAGCATGAAGAAGAATCGGAGCAGAGACGAATCTTTCCTTTAAAAGGCGGAAGGCTTGCTCTGCTTCTGCGGTCCACTCAAACTTCGTCCCTTTTTTTAGTAATCGCGTAATTGGCACAATGAGCTGTGAAAACCCTTGAATGAAGCGCCGATAGAAGTTGGCGAAACCTAGGAACCGTTGAATTTCTTTTACATCTTTCGGTGACGGCCAACTCTCCACAGCACGCACCTTTCCTGGATCCATTACCACACCTTGCGGGGAAAGAATAAATCCCCAAAATTCTACTCGGGTAGCACTGAAGACACACTTCTCCAATTTGACAAACAAACTATGCTTCTTTAGGCGTTCCAAAACTCTCCGTACATGTTCTGGATGATCTTGAGGATCCTTAGAGTATATCAATATGTCGTCCAAATAGATGATGGCAATTTTATCAATGAGATCTCCCATCACATCATTGATAAAGTGTTGAAACACAGCTGGGGCGTTGCAAAGGCCAAAGGGCATTACCCTATATTCAAACAGGCCAAATTTTGTACGGAAAGCAGTCTTCCACTCATGTCCCTCCTGCATCCTGACCAAATGGTAAGCCCCACGTAGGTCCAATTTTGTAAAGATTTGCGCCTCCTTTACTTGATCTAAAAGAACTGAAATCAAAGGTAAGGGATAGCGATTCTTAATAGTCACTTGATTTAAAGCACGATAGTCGATGCAAGTCCTTAGATTCCCCTCCTTCTTGGGAATGAAAAATAAAGGAGAGGACACTGGAGACTGTGAAGGTCGAATAAATCCGTTGGCCAGGTAACGATCCAAATATTCTTTCAAATGTTTGTTCCCTGCCTCAGTTAATGCATAGATTCTGCTGCAAGGAAGATTAGCTCCGGGTTCTAACTCTATGGTACAGTCGTACGGACGATGAGGAGGTAAATGCTCAGCTTCCTGTTCACTAAAAACTTCTTTGAACTCTTGGTACTCTACAGGAATATCCACAGTGTCAATAACTCCAATTGATTGCCCTCCAAAGGATAACAAACTGGCTTGTGATGGAACCTCCATTACTTCGGATTTTCGATAACAATGTTCCTGACATTATAAGGACTGCATCTTCACCGTCCGATTTTCCCAATCGATAGTAGGATTATGTTGAGCCAACCAAGGTAATCCTAAAATGAATTGGAATTGAGGGGTATCGATAAGATTAAATTGCAGAATTTCACGATGTCCGTCTGCTTGAATCAACTCCAAACATTCTGTGTGACTAACGATAGGGCCTGACGACAAGTTGGTGCCGTCCACCGCCCTGACTGATTCACTTTTCTCTTTACGGATTGCACGAATTCCCATCTTTTGTGCGTACTTTATGTCACAAAAATTGCCAGTGGCCCCTGAGTCTACCATGATGGCAACACTAAGAAATTCATGTTCTCGAAATCTCAAGGTCAAATGAAGAATGACATGCGGCGACATAGATTGCAAAGTATTCATAATCAAATGAACTTCTGGAGTCGTCTTAGTTTCATTGACCACCAGAGCGACTCCGTCTACTGATGGCTGGAATCGTTTCCCTTCATGGGAGTTTTAGGCCGCTTGGTGCATTCCCTTACAAAATGCCCAGAACCCCCACAGTACAGACATAATTTCTTCTGCCGTCTTTGCTCTTTTCTTCTTTACTTAAAGGACCACGGACCGCTCCAATCTGCATAGGTTCCGTTTCATTACTGCCCTTTCCATTGTCAGATTTCATTCGATCAAACCTAGGAAAACTCATCCTCCAGTCCTTCTTCTTTTCACCTTTTCGTTCGGAATTGCGAAAGTCTAATTCCAACACCAAATCAACTAAAGCTGAAAGTTCCTTTGGTCTGTTGGGGATCTGCGATAGGGTATGTTTGAGTTCATCTTTCAATCCACGGTAAAACAAGGCAGCTCGTTTCTCTTCAGGCCAGTCCGTCTCGATAATCAATTTATTGAACTGAGTTAAATAAGTGAGCAAGTCTTTTGACCCTTGACGCAACTCTAACAATTCGTTGTCGGTGGCTTGAGAAACCTGTCTCCTGTCAAAAATCCTCAAAAACTCCCTCTTAAACCGAGCAAAATCATACAAGAAAGGATCATGCCTAGTAACCAAAGGCATGGCCCAGTTCGCAGCATCACCACTCAAATAGGAAAGAACAAACGCTACCTTCGACTGAGCATCGGGGAAGAGGGTAGGGCGACACATGAAATGTAAAGAACATTGAGTTAGGAATAACTGGGCCTTTTGTGGGTCTCCCTGAAACCTCTCTGGGGCTGCTAATGGAATAAGAGGTGAAACAGAATGGATCACTTGAGCCACTGTCTTAGGGTCTGTGCTTGGAGTAGGAACCTTGGTGGAAGTTGACCCAGTTGCAGGATTTCCCATTGCCAACCCATCCACCTTCTGAGCCAATACTTTAGTCTCTAATCTAGATGCCACTAATTCCTGTTTCAAAATCTTGTTTTCCTCACGGACTGCACATATCTCATGTTGAATTCCTAACAACATTTCTCCCAAGGCCTTCAAATCAAAACCCTCAGCCATTCTGCCCGGGCGAAGCGTTCTTCTTGGGCGCTTCAATCTGTCAACGTCGCCAGAAGCTTCACGGAGACAGAATCGCTGCTAGTCCCAAGCACCCTCTCCCTGGCGTCGCAGTGTAAAACTACTAAACCAGTGAGAGGGAAAAGGGGAAGTGGAGCGAGAGAAGAGATCCTCCGTCTGCTGGCACCCAGGTTCAATGAGTAATCTTCTAGGTCTTCTGACTGCCACTTGGGTATCTAATGCACACATAAGGGGGAGGGGGATTTTGAGAACAATACACTACTCCTCTATTCACTCTATACTCTACTAGGTTCTAATCCTACCAGCTAGCTGCGGAGTCTTCGCCTCTCTTTTATGTGTTTGAATAGTATCTGGAGATTCTTTGTAGAAGAGAAACACTATATTATAGACATCTACTAAACTATGAAATCTACTAGGAATACTCCGTTCAGCTTCTTCCTACCTTTTGGAATACTCCAGGGAACTGCCTTAGTATTTCTGTTTCTTTATCAGCAGGTTCAAGGCTCCAAATATTTACAATGCAGTGATGGCAGGTAATCCTTCATAACGTGCAAAAAGGGTAAAGGAAGGCAAGGGGGGGAGGAAAAATTAGGAATAGCGCAATGAAGGGAGGAATAGCCAAACGCAGTTAGTGCCTTGGTACGCAGCTGTTGAAGTCTTACTGTCAATGAGTAGCTGCATATTTCCTCTGGTTCTCCTGTGCACGTTCAGACCCTAGAAATTCTTTTTGCCTTGAGACTCTCTTCAAGACCCAGCTGACACTGCCTGAACGGGCTGGGAGAATTAAGTACTAAAAAAGGTAACGGCTTGTCTCTGCCGCTTCTCAGTGGTCTCAGTCAGCTCCCTCTTGATAGGGACAAGCATAGGGAAATTCGGCAGCCTTAACTTAACTCAGGTGCAAAGCTCGGAAACTCCGACGCTCTCCCGCTGAAGCTGCTGGCTCCTGCTCGTGAAAGACGAGCGTAGCGAACTTCGGCAGCGAAACTAATTACTCCCTACAAACTCTGATACCGTTTTCTCCCGCAACGAACAAATACGCGGAGAAACGGTTCCAACTTCCTCTACGGTGAATATCCAAATTGAAGTGCGCAGCACAAAGGGCTCGCGCGCTTCAGGTAAACTAAACTGTAACCCACCAACCTCTATTCCCTAACTAGGCAACTTTGGCCGCCATCTTGGGAGAGAAGCCTCTACTGTATATACTGCCACACATTAACAGTTTGGGGCTTTAACAGGAATCTGGAACACGTCAATCCACCCACCTTGGTTAAGGCAGCCACCATATGATTCTTGACAATCCTGACACAGGCTTTCTATGTCCATAGTGACCAAATATTCTTGCTCTGGATTAAAGGAATGATTTTCCAATTTATTAATGACAGATGTTGTGTCCTTAATATAAGTCTCAGATCCTACAGCAAATGGTCGAATGAAGCAGTCAGCATATTTGGCAAGGGGTTTTAGTATTGAATTACACCCTGACACTATGGGTCTCCCTGGTGGTTGCGTGGCATTCTACAGCACACATAGAAAGAGGAAAAAACCTCTTGTGATTGTTTTTGTGCAGGAAGGTTTCCCTTCCTACACAAAAATAATCATACCCCGCCTCGCTGGCACCCTTGCATCATGGTGCAAAGGTGCCTGCATTGGCGAGCGGCAGCCCATTGTGCGCTGGTGCAGGATGAAAAGGGAAGGAATGCACAGAATCTAGTTGATACAGCGCATTTTTGCCATTTTCTTTTTCCGTAGGACAGCACAGCAGCAAAACCTGCTGCGCTACCCTCCTGCAAAAAAATCCTAAATTAGGCCCTAAATGCTTTCAATATTAAGGCGGCACTAAAATTGCCTCACATGAAAACATGCTGGCTTGCGCACCATCTTGCACCCACTGTATATTTCCTCCCCAAACACATGAAAACACCCACCTGGGCCAAGAGAGAAAAACAGCTCATGAATGTGCGCAAATCCACTGGACATGTACTGCATGATACAGGAAAGTGGCAATGGCAAAGGGAACACTACACCTTATTCTTCCTGTAACTCATGGAAGAGAGCACATTTTCTGCTCAAATCCTCTGCTCATCTCTATAGGGGGCAAAATAATGCATTACAGATAGGTGATGCGGAACTCCACTTGCCCATTGTGAGTTGGCAAAGTGCTCTTTACTTTGTACTCCCTTATAGACGCATACTCCTTTAAACCTTTCCACACCGTACAACAGGAATATGCCATACTGATATTGGGTATTTTCGGTGACCTGTGACAATGCCTTGCTCCGGCATGATCAGAACAGGGAAATTCCTCATTCTGAATCCCTTCCTCATACGCTGCAACTTCACTGCAGTGGCGTTCCCTGGTTTAGGTGTGCAGCGTAGAGTGGGTCATGCTCCCGATTCAACTTTTCCAAAACAGTCCTCCGAGCACAGGAGCCTCCGGCCCTACAGGGCCCATTGTTATGAGGAAGGGATTCAGAATGAGGAATTTCCCTGTTCTGATCGTGCCGGAGCAAGGCATTGTCACAGGTCACCGAAAATACCGAATATCAGGAAACTGCAAAGGTAATATTGTTCACCTGACTGTATAACAAAAGCCACTCTAAACTTTGCCTGCATTTTCAAAACGAACTGTGAAAACAACAGTGATCTAGGAACCACCAAGATTCCAGTATTGAAAAATTTGACTACAAATGCTAGGCATTGTGGGTACTGTATTTCTATATGCCAGTCACGTGACTTTTTCGAGTTTTAATGGTGCGCAATCATATGTGTGATATCATTTGGTTCTCCTTCCTGTGACCAAGGCAGTTCAATGTCGAAACGCGTAAGGATTATGGAGAGTTTCAAGCGCTACCTTACCTGTGATTAAATGCCTTTCACTCCGGCAATGGGCCTCGCTGTTATATATATATATATATATATATATATATATAACTTTTAACAAAGTTTACTAAATAGTAAAAATAAATATAACTCACTGCAATTGAGGTGGAGATCTGCCTTTGGGAAAGTGTAGTGAAATTTTCTAATAAGGAATATTCACCTTTGCTAGAATTTGTATTTTTATTTATTATTTAATAAGTTATACATGTAATTTATTTAATAATATTTTATTACGTTGATTCATTAAGAAAATAATAATTATCAGTTTTTCAGCTCTTAAAAATGTATCATTTTAAACGTGTTACTAATTTAATTTATCTAACACTACTTCCCATTGGTGGTATTTGAATTCCCTTCCTCTTTTGTTTTCTATGGGACTGTGTTTCAGTCCCTGTGGTTGGTGGTGTTTGGTTCTTGACTTACTCCAAGGCTGGGATAAGGTAAATTTGAACCTGTTTTGACTACTTTAGGGCTAAGTGTATGTTGTAAATTTAGGACAGGATGAGATTTCTATCTTTAGATTTGTGAATTGGTACATAAGCAGTACTATAAAAGTTGTTGTTGTAGAAGGCTTTATTTCGATAAAATTTTATCTTAAAAAGCATCACAATAAAAACAATTTCACATTACATTTCCTACAAGATAAAACAAAGGAGGATGGTTATACACAATATACCATTCAACAATAAAAATTGATACTGCATTAAAGTTAAAAACAGATTAAACATTATAGTCATTTATTTTTTAGCCTTCTTGTTCTAATGATCCATGCCCAGCTGAGAAACTTAGAGATAGCACAAACATATACTAGCCGAGTATCTGACATGAGGATCCGCAAAGCCATCAGATGAGACCTAGTACCCATATTCCTGCACACTGGTTTTAGCCACCTGGATCTCGGAGGTTTATAGGCAGAGCACTCAAATAAAATGTGAGGCACTGTTTCCAGGGTCAGCGGACAGAATGGACACGAGCTAGAGGTGCTTGAGGGCACACTCCAGCATGCTGTAAACTCGCCGAGAGGAAGGGTGCCAATCCTAAATCTAAAATATAGCACGCGATCCCACGGTTTTGTAATAAAATCAAGATAGGGCTCTAACAAGGGTACATCCTTTAAAAGAAGATAGTTAGAGACAATCCTACCATTTTTAGGGTTTGAGTATTTTTTGTTATACACCCAACTCCAATAAATCTGCTTCAATTGAGATTTTGGCACAGCAGATCTAGTTAACCATGCCTCCCCCAACCCAAGCTCATCAAGTAGGGATTTAACATTTCGCAGCCAACTTATTTTTGTCCAACCAGACATAGACAGGATTTCCGTTAGCCCTTCTGCATAAAGAGAGAGTTCCGGTACTCGCCATAATCGTGACCACAATAACAGTGGACGGAACTGGGCCTGGTCCTTTATTGGGCGATTCCCCAGATCGTACAATACCGGAATCATAGGTGTACTTTGGGGAAGGGACAACAATGACCTAAAGAATTTGTTCTCTGACTGGGTAAGCTGGTCAATATTACAGGCACCCCATAATTCAGCCCCATACAGGGACCCACTAACTGCTCTTGCGTTGTAGATCTCTACAATGGGGGAAATAGGTTTTGTTGTCGAACTGCGCTGTTGTTTTAAGAGTGTGCCTGTTACCCTTTTAAGGGAAAGGACCATTGTATTAATGTGAGGGGCCCAGTGCATACGGTCAGAGAGTCTAATGCCCAAGTAATCGAATTCCGTCACTCTGTCCAGCTGTACCCCATTCAAGTTCGGCGGAATTCCCATTTTTTTTGCCGGATTTAATACTAGATATTTAGTTTTTCCAGTATTAATTACCAGACCCCTAAGTGTGCAGAACTGATGGAAACTATCAAGTAGCTTCTGCAAGCCTACTGGGGACTTCGAGATGAGGAGGGTGTCGTCCGCAAATAGCAGGGTCGGGATGCGTTTGCCCGCCAGGGAGGGAGCCTCTGCAGATATTCTTAGTAGATGGTCCACCACGCCATTAACATAAAGTGAAAATAGGGTGGGGGCTAACACACAACATCGACGGACGCCCCTACTCACAGCTATTCTAGGTGTTTTTTGGCCCTGACTACCCCACCTCACCTGGGCAAAGTTTTCCTCGTGGAGCTTGATTAGGATACTCAAAATATATGGAGGCATACCCAAGTCCTGCAAAACCCCCCATAAGCTCTGCCTCGGCACTAAGTCGAAGGCAGTCTTCAGGTCTATAAAGGCCAGATAAAGAC
This sequence comes from Lissotriton vulgaris, assembly GCF_964263255.1. Classification (NCBI taxonomy): domain Eukaryota; kingdom Metazoa; phylum Chordata; class Amphibia; order Caudata; family Salamandridae; genus Lissotriton; species Lissotriton vulgaris. The sequence continues at coordinate 385,660,154 of NC_141697.1, forward strand.
TGCCTCCGCCCAGGACAACTGTTTTCCAGTACAACAAATGTTGTCGGAAGGCTTGCTCAATTGTTCCCATTCCAGAGCGAAACCCTGCCTGTAAATCTGACAGAATTTTGTTGTCTTCGGCGCACTGGAGGATTCTGCCTAATATTGCCTTCCCTATAACCTTTTGTGTGGAATCTACTAGGCTAATAGGGCGGTAGTTGGCGGGGTCGTCCCTAGAGCCCTTCTTAAAAATAGGGACCACCTCCGCCCCTCTCCAAGACTCCGGAATTGGCGCACCCTTCATGATGGCATTAAGGAGACCTACCAGAATCCTCCCCCACTCTGAGTAGTTTAAGCGCAAGAGATCTCCTGGAACCCCATCGGGGCCTGCAGCTTTGCGCGGGACCAAGGAGCAAATAATCGCTTCAACTTCCTTGGCCGTGAATTCAATGGCCTCCTCTTCAGATACCATAAGGCTTTCCAAATACTGTAATACTATAATAGTACTACTTTACGTACTACGTAATGCACTTTGTGAATGGACCCACATAGTTCAAAGAGGAGAAACCCACAGGCATGCACATCCAGACATGGATAGAAGTCAGACAGGTAATGACATTTCCTCTGACGTTAGTTACATTACCCCAATGTTTTTAAATGATGCCACTTGATGCAAAGTAGAAGAAACGGGCATATATTTGAAAACTTTTTGAAACATTGAGCCTGATGTAGCATTTAGCGCTCACCAAATAGCGGTTGCAATTTCTGACGAGTATTTTTACAACCAGAAAATAATTTTCCAGGCCAACTATATATAAATATGTCTGTTCTGAAAATTCTGAATCGGAGTGAGTTGCAAACTGACCTACCTCATTAATATTCATGAGGTATGCTGGAAATTGCGACTCATTCCAATTGGAGGCCATCACAGGGATTGTGGCCTGCTGGGGTCAACATATCTCCTTGGCTGTGATTGCATTTCAATAAAGAATTTCTTAATACAGGCATCTTTCTTTAAAGGAAACAAGGCTAGTTAAATAGAAAGGTTTGAATTGTTTTGCTTGTTTCTTCGAGACCACAGTCATGGACCATGCCTACTCCTCAACAAATGTTTTTTTACATTTACTAAAGGTAAAGGGACCTAAACATGCTCCATCCCTATTACAAATGAATTACCACCCCAACCTGGGATCAGAAAAATGTCAATATTTTGGAGCTGGATTTCAGTTACAAAACATTTATAAATATGATACCAATATTAGTATACAGCAAAAAGCATTCTAACAGTGGCAAACACAGAATCTGAGCATTTGCAGCCGTTAAAATGCTTCATACATCTGGCTCTTACTTACTGGAATGATACACAAAAACTTAGATACACGCACTTAAGATTAAGTCTTTGCTTTACATTTAATTATATTTCTTTGAAATGTACTGTTGGGCTATTGTGCCTTCATTCATCATTTAGCATCATTCAACCTATGTCAGGTTTGGCATGGCCACCGAGACACTGAACTGTCTTACACAGTTCTCATGGCATATAGACTCTGTGCTTTTTCAAACATACCTTGGCGTCCTGTGCAGCCTAAGCGAAGTGAATATAAAAGGTGGATTGTGGAGAAACTATTACTCACAGTTCAGAAATGTGCCTCAGGCTAAGATGCACAGTACAGTGTTATTTCCAGGCTGAAGTTTCCTTAAAGTAAGTTTTGGAGGGGTTTCTCAACTTTCATGCAAATCTTTGGCACAATGAACGGTGAATCCTACTGCAGGCATTTGAGCGGGTTATTAGTCACTGGCCTGAACTGATACAAAAACACTTTCTCATTTTGCAATTACGCCCTCACAAATATTACCTGTTCTTACCTGCACAGTCTGCACTGAGGGCAGAGAAAGAGATGGCCGTCTGTACCTGAATCATTCCTTAGCTTCTGCGTAGTGCTCAGAGGGCTCAACAGGCAAGTAATGTCCTGAGTGAGGCTATTTTTTTAATCTGTGTTTTATGATGCAATTCTGGGCCAATCTTGTGCAAGGCCCCAAGCCTGCAAAACAACAACCGCGCACAAGTTTAAACATATACAGCGAACAGTTCCCATCATTGGATTACACAGCCACAATTCAATGTGCAAGACCGATGAGAAATATATCTGAACAGCATTAAGCTTCGAATAATAACAAATAAAAGTCTTATTCAAAAGTTGCATTTACGATCACCTCATTGTGAGGCTGTGTTAGAACTGGGGGTCTCTAGTTGGCAGAGATATGTGCCTTTGTCCAAGTAGGAACTCTAGCTTCTAGTCAGGGTAAGGGGATACACACTTTAGGTAAACCTTGTTCACCCCCTCCATAGCTTGGCATGAGCAGACAGGCTTATCCCAAAGGCAATGTGTGAAGTATTTGTACTCAAAACCCACAGTAATATAGTGAAAACACCACAAATGTACACCATACCAGTTTAGAAAAATAAAGTATCTTTATCTAAACCAAACAAGATCAAAACGGTAAACATTCAAAATACATGTAGTAAAATACAACTTTAGAACAGTTATTTCAAAATAAAAAAAATCGCTTCACCTGGGGCTTTTACGACATCGTGACAGGCAATAATCCGAAGGGCGGCGCCGACTACGAAGTGTGTGGCATAGGGCATGGAGTCACACGGACCCCCAAACAACAGTACCTTGGAACGTAGTCTTGGATGATGCACTGCGTCGTTGAGATGAGGCGTTGGTGCCGAAATCAAGAGCGGCTCCCTGGCTGCCACTGGGGAGGTGAGGCGATGTGTCCGCGAGGAGGTGCAGTGTCGAGTCCATAACAGGGAAAGTCGGTTAAGTAGGTGGTGAGGCATCGGTTCTGGTGAGGTGATGCGAAGTCAGAGACTTGTGGAGTCACCCTCTGCGGTTATCGGCTCCGCGATAACGGGTTGAAGGTGCTGGCAGTGATGGTATCGGTGTGAGCGTTGGCTTCATCGAAGGGCATCGGAGATGGGGTGCAGGCGGAGCAGTGCATCGTGCACTTCACAAGCAGTGCCCCTGGCCTCTGTGCAGGTCGGGAAGTCACGGCGGCATTGCTGACGACATTGGAGATTATTTTTCTTGCTTCTCTTAATTTCTTCCAACTCCCAACAGCAGGAACAACCTCCAGAGGCCCAAAATTGGAATAAGCCTCCTGAAAGGTCAGAACCCCCAACAATGGTGTTCAGGGCAGATGGTGGTGAAGTCTTTGTGTCCCTGAAACTTCAGAACAGGAGGCAAGCACACACCAGCTCTTGAAAATTCTTCTTCATGCAGATTTGTCAGCAAAGTTCCAGTATTTCTCCTTTTCTTGGCAGAAGCAGCAAGTACTGGCCAACCACACACAGCCTACTCCTCCTCACAGCTTTCCAGCTCTTCTCCATCGCAAAGGTTCTTTGAGTCCAGAAGTGATCTAATTCTTTGGGGTTTAAGGGCCCCTACTTATCCCCCAAATTTTCTTTGTTCTCTTTGGGGCAAGGGTCTCTGAGTCCAGTCCAAAACAGTTCTATCCTCTCTAGTGCAGCATCACTACAGGAGTTAGCAACAGCAGTGTGCAGAGGAGACACTGCATATTAAGGTGGCAGTGAAACTCCTCCCACCACTCTAAGTGCAGCCAGGGTCTATTCAGCTCAGCTCTGAGTCACCCAGGAAAGGCAGGGCACACCTCGTCCCTCCCTTGTGGATGTCTACATTGAATGCCCATCCCCAGCCCCTGTCACTCCAAAATCAGAGAGTCAGTTCCCAAACCAGCAGAGGCAGACAGAATGGTTAAATAAGAAAATGCCTACTTTGTAAAAGTAGCATTTTCAAGTACATACTCTAAAAACCATCTTCCGGAAACTCCACTTTTCTATCTTGTCCCAATGGAAAGTTATACTCATAAGATGTTGCATGTTAGCCAATGGGAAAGATAGCCTTTCAATAGTGAAAAACGAAATAGGCTGTATTTTACGATTAGGACATGTAAACCACAACAGTACATGTCCCACCTTTTGCATACACAGCACCCTGCTCATAGAGGTACTGTGGGCCTACTTGATGGGTGCCCTGCATGTAAGAAAAGGGAAGGTTAGGGCCTGGCAAGTGGGTGCACATGCCAGGTCAACATGGCAGTTTAAAACTTTGTGCAGACACTGCAGTGGCAGGTTTGAGCTACCGTTTCAGGGCTACTCATGTGGGTGACGCAATCAGTGCTGCAGACCCAATAGTAGCATTTGATTTACAGGCCCTGGCACACACAGCGCACTAAGGGCTTACCAGTAAATCAAATATGCTAAAACATGGAAAACCACTCATAATAGTAATTTATACAGGGAGCACTTGCACTTTGACACTGCTGATCAAAGCATATACGCCAGCAAAAACAAAATCCACCACAGCATCAAAAATACAGGCGATACAGGCAAAAACTCGGGGGAACCACGCCAAGGATGCCAAGTCTAACAGACAGCAATCCCTCAATTAATACAGGAAAAGCAGTCCGTTTTTGCTCACCCACTCCATGTTCTGGTGTCAAATTCATGAATAAAAGCCATAATAAAATATGTCTTTCTCATCTTGAAAAAAAAGCTGTATGATTATCTTCGTCATTCTCTGTGGCAGCCTCAACCAACAGTGACCAGTCTGTACTCTCTGGGGTCCTTTGCCAAAAACGGCCCGTGGGAGCTGTGATTTTAATTTGGACTGGCTGTCTAATGCATATGGCCCTGGTCCTGGTTCGAGAGTGGTGCTTCTTCAGGGACGTGAGAATCCCTGCATCAAAAGGGCCTTCATTGATTCCCATCCTAAATTACAAACTCTCAAAAAAGACTTAGAAAAAGTATTCGCATCCTCTCAAGAGAAGTTGCACAGTAAGACAAATAAACATGCTTTCCTATTGTGGCAGGACACTTACCAGTAATCCGGTTCCGGATCTTCTGCTGCCCAAAGTAATGGCGACTGTTCCCTGATCCCACAATGTCATCACACAAAGGCATTTGTGGTGGGCAAGTTGCCTACTGAAGCTGCCACCTTCTCAGTAAGAACAATTTAAAGGTATAAAAAAACCTCCTTGCTCAATGAAGACTTTAAAGGATTAAAGAAAACCAGGAAGCAGGAATCCAACAAAGGAAATCTTCGGGAGTTCTGGAATGCAGACTCAGGATCAGCAAGAGGAGAGAACATGGAAACAAGCGAAGGAACACAACTTTGTTGTGACCCAACCCACAACTAATCTGCAGACCTTATATAGCAAAAGAAAAGGAAAGGAAATTACAGCAAACATAATGGTTTGGGATAATTAGGAAATACCCAAGTAAGAAACAATCATGATGGAAAGGGAAAAGAAAAGAACATGAACATTTTAACTAGACTAGCTGCACAGTAGATTTAAAAGGCAGCTGCAAACACTCAAGCAGGCAATTGCCTTTTTAGAGCCGGAGGAGCAAGATGCAGCAACCCGGAGCTCGGGAGCACAAGGGAAGGCAGCCCAGGTGAGAGAGTCTAACAGCCTTCAGGTGTCGGCTTCTTGCATCATATTCTGATGCTCGGGCACCATGAGAATATCATATATGCAAGGTGCTGCGGGATGTGTGGGACTTGTGGGAACACCCAGACAACACGGATGCTGCATTTGTAACATTTCCGCCCTTCCGTCCTGCTTTTGGCCATTTGAACAGATGGATAGGAAAGTAGCAGGGGTAGAAAAAGAAATACAAAGTGGGTCTGTGGTCAGAAGTTTTGGCAGGGAGAATACGGATTCTATGGGGCCTCCGGTTTCTTCTTTTTTTTTAAATGCCAACTCCGAATGTTCAATACGTGAGTCTTGATAAACATAGTATGTATATGAAAAGCAGAAAATGTCATTAATAATATAATACAAGATACAATAGCTGGGAAGCAAGATATTCCTGATACAGACATAAATAAATGCAAACTTTGGGCTTTCCCTGGTGAGCATAGCAAGGAAAAGAGAGAAAAGAGAGAAGATGAGACCTGCCCAAATGTTATAAAATTTCCTGAATGAGTAAGGGCCTCTTACTTTGGCATGGGCCCGCTGTTACTCATATTTGTCTCAGAAGAAACCACCATTCAGTTGCTTTAGGAGGGGCATCAGAAATCCAAACCTGGGCCACACATATGAAATACAGATAGTCTTAAATTGTTGCAGCTTCAGGTTAATAGAATGGACTGATCTGTCGACAATCTCTAATGCCCTCTGTATATCTGATTCTATATATATGGGGATGATTCCTTTAGGAGAACAGGGGCTTGAATCAAAGGTACATTTATCACAAAACACATTGCCCCTGACACCATGGATTACACAATTATTTCTTACAGAAGTCCCTTTTATTGACTCTGTAGATATTCAAATATATTTTTTCTTTTTCTTTTTATATTCTTATATCACATTTCCAATTTTCCTTTTCACCTTGCGTATAATACATTATCAATATTTACAACATTTTCATACTGTACATTTATATATACAAGATTATTGTCTCTTTTTGTACATTTTAAAGAACACAACTCTTTTTATATTCACAATGCCCTACTCACTTAGGAGTGTCAAGATTTGACGTTCTCTTGATCTTGTCCACAATCAAAAAATGGTGGTCCTAACTTATGTGGTCAAAAGCAGTATATCATATAATTAAACTGTTTGTAATGTTTGTGGAGAATGTCTTTTTCCCACCAACTGCTAATAACTGTATCTCACTTTCCTTTATAATTTATGACCATTATATATCGCCGACGCGTTTCGACCTTGTCGATGTGGGACCTGCACTCTTGGTTATATCAAGGTCTTCTTCAGGGCTGTATTTACAATGCTGTAGGACAAGCTTCTCAATCCGCCTTGTTGGTGGTGGTGGGTACTGTTTCTATTGTTACCCTCGTTTCATCTTTATCACTTGCAACGATCATAAGGCATCCACCTTCATTCTTAGAGGACCCATGGGCTGGTGGTCTTTTTTTTTATTTCTTGTTATTTCTTTTCTTTGCTTATTTCTGGCTCTTCACCGTCTTGTCGCCTTCTCGTTTTCAACGTCCTCCTCACCGGTAGACTTCAGGGTTTAGCATCCTAAACCCGGAAGTCTACCGGCGAGGTGGATGCCTTATGATCGTAAATACATTGTAAATTTTCTTTTAGACCCTTTATTTTTGTTTTCATTGTTCCAGATTACTCAAGATCCAATGAAACTTGATCACAGCAGACCATGATGTGCTTCCTTCTTGTCATCTTCTTTACCACTAACTTGATGGATTTGTGACCATGTATAGTAGTGTATACAATCAAAATAAAAAATACAAATGTAAGTGCGTTCTTATAAGTTTCTGCTTTGATTAATTTGGTTTTGTATAATTACGTACATTTCGGGAAACGTAAGCAAAAATGCATGTATTTATATGAAAAGCAAATCTGGCACTTTTCGGCATGAGGATGCTTATTACTGAACTTTTGGGGATGCATGAAATGTCAATTGTATTTTTTGGGGTACCCTCGGAAAGGTCTTGTAGGTCAGGGCAGAGCTGGAAAATGATGGGCTAGGCTTTCAGCCGGTCACATGCCAGATAAAGATTAAATCAATCAATCAAAAGCCATTTGTAGAGCGCACAGCTACCTCAATAGAGGTGCTCCAGCGCTGGAAGCGAGACTGAAGAAAAGGCCGGCCAGCTAGACTACGCCTAACTAAAGAGACAAGTTTTTAAGTCCTTCATGAAATCCCGTTCCGTCTCTATCAGGCATAGATTGATAGGCAGAGCATTCCAGAGTTTAGCCATCCTTACCGAGAAGGACCTGCCACCTTGTTGAGTTTTGGCATATCTTTGAATGCAGAGCAGTCGCTGATTAGATCTCAGGGTCCACTCCTGTTGGTATAAACTGAACCTCTGTTTGAGATAGCGTAGCCTTGTGCCCCTTAAGGGTCTGAAGGCACAAGTCAGAGCCTGAACCTCCATCCTCTTGGCCACAGGGAGTCAGTGGAGTTGCCTCAGATGGGGGGGAAATATTAAGTCGGATGGGGACCCGATGAATGATCCTCGCTGCCGCGTTCTGAATTATCTGCAATCTGTGAGTACGATAAGCTGGAAGCCCCAAGTATAGACTGTTGGCATAGTCCAAATGAGAGGTCACCAGTGCATGGACAGTGATCTCCTCAGGGAGAAAGCGAAGAAGTTTCCTGAAAGATCTTAACTTCATGAAGAATGATTAATAGATCTGCCAGATTTGCGCCGCAAAGGAGAGACCTGTATCCAGCCTGATTCCCAGATTCCCCGCTGATCCGGCCGGGATTGGCGGCAGATTCACCTCTACAGGCCACCAAACATGTGACGAGGTAGGTGATGCCTGATAAAAAACCATAACCTTAGTCTTATCTGCATTAAGTTTCAGAAAATTACCATTTATCTCATTAGAAATATCTGTCAGGCACTCATTGAACTTATGGAAGGGTGCAACGGAGTGTTCCCCAAAAGAAAACACTACCTGAGTGTCATCAGCATAGGAAAATACCTACAGTTGTAAGAGTAGCCAAAGGGGCAAGATATTAATTGAAAAGCTGAGCCTTGTGGCACTCCACAAACCAGTGGTTTTGATGAGGATGAAAAAGGTTGAAGGAAGACCCTTTGAAAGCGGTCCTCTGAAAAGGACTGCAGCCAGGATAGTGCCGTCCCCTGAAAGCCTAGGTGACTTAATCTATTCATCAGAGTAGTATGTGCTACCGTATCAAAAGCTACAGACAGATCTAAAAGTACTATCATGGCAGATGTGCTGCATTTCAGGGACGCTCTAACTGATCCGGATACTTCCAGTAATGCAATCTCCATGCTGTATCCAGCTCGGAAGCCTGATTGAGAGTCAAAAAGCAAGCCGGTGGCTTTTACAAAGTCAGCTAATTGCTGCTGAGCCAACCTCTCTAAAACTTTAGCGGATGCTGACAGCAGAGAAATAGGTCTAAAATTGCTGAGCACTCCTGAATCAGCATTAGGCTTCTTGAGCAGTGGCAGCAGGAAGGTCTGTTTCCATGCTGCCCGAAAAAAGCCAGTTTTCAATGAAGAATTCCAAATCTGATTCAAAATTGGGTTTAACCAAGAACCCATCAATCTGAAAAATTGAGGTGACAAGGATCCCCTGGTGAACCAGACTTGCACTTCAGGAGTTCCACAAGTTAGCCCTCTACAGATATTGGAAGAAATTCCGAAAAGGAGCAAGGGGGTTAATAAGAGATGATTGCTGGTTAACGACAGGTCCAGCATCTGGCGGGGCAGAGGAGTAGTTTTCGAATTTTTTCCTCAAAGAAATCTTACTGGCTTGTTCAGAGAGCAGGGGAGGAATGAAAGGCGCTATCCATCGCTGCAGGAGTGATAAAGGATTTGACAATGCTAAAGATTTCTTTAGAGGAGTTCTCCGAACTCTCAATACGTCTTGCAAAATATTCCCTCATCTTAAGCCGCATCAATTTGTGGAATTTTTTCAGAGCCTCCTTGTAGATGCTTTTTGCTACAGTATTGTAAGACTTTCTCCAGCAGCGCTCCAGTCTCTTACAGAGGCTCTTCTCTGCTCTAAGTTCCACCAAGAACCATGGGGCCAATGGTTTAGTTCTGTTTGCTGTGACTCTGTCTTTAAAGGGGCGATTGTATCTAAAGCGTTCATGATCCATATATAGTGAATCTGGATGAGTCACTGTCGGGTTTGCCCATCAGAAATGGCAAGGCTGCTTGAAGGCCTGGCTCCAGGGTCTCTTGTGTAACTTTCCTCCAGTTCCTCCTTATTTCCGCAGTGTTTCTGCTTATTGATAGTTTAGCCTCAAAACTAAAGCTGAAAGGGACAAGAAAGTGATCCATCCATATCAGGCGGATAGGGGCCTCAGTTCTCAAGCTTTGGACATTAGAGAAAAGTAAGTCCAATGTGTGGCCCGCCCTATGAGTCAGTGAGGTTACAGACTGAGTGAGGTTAAGACCATCTAAGATCAGAGTTAGCTGAGAAGCCTTGGGGCAGCTTGGGGCTTCATCAGGCAAGTTAAAATCTCCCACAACTGTAAAATTGGTGTAATGTAGCGCCAACTTAGCAATAGCGTCACATAGTTCTGGTTTACAGCAGTTAGGCAATCAGGTGGCCTATAGAGCACAGATAATTAAGATATTACTTATATAAGTACAGCAAGATACATGTTTAATTTCACAACTGTGAAGCTGGAATAGATGGGGCAGAGACAAGCTGCTAACAGGCAATTGACAAGCTAAAGATTTTGTGTAAGAGTTCTTCAGATGATAGGCCTTTGCATCTGCGAGACCAACAGGGCATGGGTCAGGTCAAAAGCTGATATGCCATTTTCTCTGGCATGGAGTCATTCACTTCCATATTTGATGCCTCTAGATTGTGGATGCAAACGGGCCATGTGGATAGGAAGGATGCTATTCAGTAGTACAAAGCCAGAGATACTTACACTCTGGCAGGGCTGGAATGGTTAGTCACTTGTCATCCTAAAGCATGGACCAGGCACAGAGGATGACATTGATGGCTCACATTTCTGAAAGGCTTGAAGGGTTAGTGCTAGGTCAGTCAAATATCCAGAGTGTGTCTCTAAAAGTTTGGTAAGCTGAGTCAGAGTTGCATGCATGCCATACTAATTCTCAGAGACAACCAGCAGGACAGCCTGATAGTCTGTAAATCTGTTATGTTTACACAGTCAGTCAAAAGTTAAGCGTTTGATTCCAGAATGTCAGTGATGCTACAGTAAAATCCATTATCAATCAATCAATCATTCATAAAGCGCACTATCAGTTGGGCCCATACTATCAGTAAGACTACCAGAGTGATAGGGAGAGAGAATTATTGGCATTGGGCCACGTTAGGCAGCATATACGCCCTTGGATCTGGTAGGCTGGAATTAATGTGGTGACATCCTGTGCTCATAGATTGCTTGCTATGGCTGAAGGCTCCAGCGTGTGCTCTTCTGGAAACTGAACTGGATACAGGATGTGGTTGAAAGATAGGCCATGCCCTTCAGACACTCTGGAAAGGTGGGTCATGTCCAGGGTGTTTTCTAATTCCATATCTTGACCTCACTGCCCTAGATATTTCCCCAGGCCAGAACTGCAGGGCTCTGGAGATGGCTATATGGGTACAAGGTACAGCTGGAGACAACCCCATGGGTCACACCTTGTACCCAGAGTCTACTGGGCATGACAAAGCATAAGCCCAGTGAGGTCTGCGGCCTAGGGAAAGGGACACAGCATCATCGTCTCCCTGCACTCAGAGCGAGCTGGGCATGGTCAAAAGACATAGGGGCATATTCTCAAGGACTTACCGCTGTTTTATCTCCACCTTAATGCATCAAAAGTGGAGATAGAACTAACACCCCATTCACAAACTTGTGCAAACAGCAGACATCGTCAGAATTCCCACAATAACAGCAACAAAACCTAACACCACGGCGGACAACACCAACTAACCCTAATGAGATACAGAGTAGGCGTTCCTGTGCAGAAACATACGAAAAAACAATACCACCACTTTCACAATGAACTGACAGATCTGCGAAGTGAACCAAAAATAGGAGATTAGCCACAGGTTTTTAACACCTGCCTCAAGCAGGTGTAAAGACGGATGACTACCTGCAGCAGGCAATGGAGCCTCGTGCACAGCCATACCCGAAGAACAAACAACAACATAAAGCTACTCATCATGCAGCTCGGAGCCCCAACAGGGCCACAACACCCACAGCCACCACCCCCAGGACCACCACCACCAGGACCCAGACCAACCCTACCCCCCCAGACCACCACAGAGGCATAGCAGAGTAAGACAGCGGACCTACCGAAAACACACCACTATCACAGACCTAATGCCCGAGGAAGTCATTGCCCACTACAGGTTCAAAAGGACAACCGTCATCCGCATCATGATCCACATCACCCACAGGTTGACGTTGCCAACACAGCAGAGAACCAACATCCCTCTGCAGACAAAGCTGCTGGCTGAACTGCACCTGTTGGTCTCTGGTTCCTTCCAACCAACAACTGCCAGGGTCAGAGGGGTCTCACAGCCACCCCTTTCAAAGTTCTTCACACCTGTCCTGGATGCCACCCTCAGCTTCATACCCCAGTACCTTCCCTTCCCCAACACTGCGCAGGAACAGCTGGAGACAAAGCAAGGCTTCTACGCCATAGCCGGATTCCCAGCTGTGTTGGGGGCAATCGACTGCACACATGTCCCACTTGTGCCCCCTGCTGATACTGCACACCACTACCGCAACAGAAAGCATGCACATTCCATCAATGTGCAGGCAACAGTGGACCACTGGGAACTCTTCACCAATGTTGTCTCCAACTACCCAGGCAGTGTACATGATTCCTTCATCTTCCGACAGTCCGTCATCAACAAGCGCTTCTAGGATCGCACATTTGGAATGGACTGCTCGTTGGTAAGTACCAAATCAACACACCACACATCTCAAAGCCTCCAAAGCACAATGCAAAACTGTGGGGATGCATATGTTACCAAACCACATTCAACATGTCAAACTACACGACCACCTACCAGACACGACCACACCACTCCATGGTCATCCTGGGCTACCCCTGCAGCCAATACAGACATTTCATAGCACCACATCCGCACACCAGCTGAACGTGTGGAGATGTGGAATGCAGCCATGACACATTTGAGGCACTGCTTTGCTCACATGACCCTACCCCAGTCTCCCGCAGGTCAGCGTCCCGTGGCAGTGAGCCTGTGTCGCCCACTGTGCATCCGGGGCCACTAGCCCTATGCGACTTGTGTCATCCCCCCTTGTAGTTCTGACATTGCAATCCTAAGTGCCTGATGACTGTTGGAGTTGTTGCCAGCATCCGCTACTTCCTGCGGGCTGGCTTACACTCACCCTACACACAGCCAGCACATGCATCACTGGATTGGTGGACGGCCATCACATTCTGCCAAACCAAGTATTGACTCTTTTCTTCCTGCACTGTCACAGGTGATCAAGGATATGCACTCTGCCCTTGGATGATGACACCCCTCCGAGACCCAGCCACACCTGCCCAGAGGCAGTACAATGTGGCCCACACACGCACCAGGGGCATCTTTGAACGCACATTTGGCATGTGGAAGTCTCGTTTCAGGTGCCTGGACAGCACAGGTGGGAAGCTCCTGTACAGCCCGAACATTGTGTGCAAGCTGATCGTTGTATGTTGTGTGTTGCACAACATCTGTGTTCGCACCAGGGCCCCATGGATACCAGTTCAGAAGGTACCTTCCGATGATGGTGGTGGTGGGGCAGGTGGCCTACATCCTACTGCAGCAGCGGCAAGAATGGCACATAGGAATACCATCATTGACACTTACTTCTAATGAGCACGTCACATAGTGACCGTCCATGGCAATTATGCGACAGTAGAAGATATCCAAATGCACTGCATGTGTGAATAAAACATATTTGCAGGTTACAGGTTGTACTTGTACATTATCATGTTACATTTCCCTGCGATTTCAAATGTGATTTGCCAGGTTGTGCACATTTGCTGAACTAGTTTTGTCCTGTGTTCAAATGTGGTGGGGGTGCTGTTTGTACTGGGATGTTGTCAATGTCAAGGTGCACTCCTGCTTATGTGCGTGTGCTGTACGATGGGTGTGCCGCTCCTGCGGCTCTGATTTGTCTGCCACTGGTCTCTTTCATGCGGTGTGCCTGTCGGTTCTGTTCTTCCACGGTGCTTGGATGTTGTGGTGTACATGTTGTCCTCTGTAGTTGGCCAGGGTGCATCCGTGGTACTCCGCTGTTGATAAATTTTGTTCTGTGCCATTTTCTGTATGCTGTTTGTGTGCTTTTCCCCACATTGCGCGTGAGTAGTGCTGCCCTCGTGCTGGTTGTCACTGTTTTGTTATCGCGCTTTTGCCCATCACAAGTTTTTTCGCGTTGGGGTTTGTCTTTTTATCTCCATTGCAGTGGTTGTGTCACGGGCATTGGCCGGGGGTTTCAGCAAACTATTGCATGCTACCGCCTTGTTGTGAATTGTGAATTCCACGTTGTCACAGAGTTGTTTTCCCGCGATAGGCTGCGATGTTGAAAGTTGCGTTATACTACTCTTGCAGTAGTTATAACACGTACTTGTGAATATACCCCATGGTCTCTAAACTCCACTTGGTGGCCAGGAGCAAGGGAGTTGATTCACAGTGCTGCAGCAGGCCATGCCCTAAGACCATGATTCATTGTGCACCACTGTAGGTAATGTAAAACTGGATCTTCGGCAGGAGCACATAGCCAGCTACATATGTATTGTAATTGTATATATATAGTGCTTACTACCCCTGATGAGGCGTCTATGAGGACAGTGGCAATGTCCTCAGGGTGAGAGGGGAGATCAAGGACTGTGCCAGGAACCTGCACATATGTACATATTCCATTTGCAATTGGTTTAGGGGCAGGAGCACAGGGTTTCAAGTGTGGCCAAAAGTGACAACCTTTTCTTAGGGCTAGTGGATACTTTGAACGGGAGACAAAGTATATCTAGGAAGATCATATAAAACACTGAAAGGACACTTAGCGAAAATAAAGTTATGTACTTACTCATACTGCACATTAACCAAGTTATTGAAAGCACAGAAATCTCATTGACAATTTCAATTGAAGGGATGTTATGGTTGAAATCTTAGAACTCTTGACATTTGCTATTGGGATTAGTTATGTAATGATACCCCCTATGCACTGCTCATACTCATAACCTCACAAAAAGTGCAACATACATCACAAGTTGCATCTCAACACACATTATTTTGCCACACAAGAAAAAAACTTCCCTTTTATACAATTAAAGAGATGGTGAGATGCTCTGTGTCCACAGCTATCTCTGCAGGGTCGAAAGTTGAGGCCAAAGAGTTCTGGGTTTCTGGGAAGATGACCCATTATGTTATGTTATATAGACTTTTATAGCGAATAATTAGATGTGACGGTATCCTGGCACTTAGCAGGTGTCTGATGCTGGCCTCGAACCTTACTCGAAAATAATTCTTCAACTTCTTAAGGAATACAAGAAGAGATGAGATAGCTCTAATCTGGTGTGGGGGGTCATGTCACAATTTTGGAGTGATGTATGAGAAAGCACAATCTCCTATTATGCCTTTGTGTATGAGTAGTGCATGTGCAAGTGAGAGTCCGGCTGAGCAGAGGTGCCTTGGTGGGTTGGTGGAACTGCATGCAACTGTTCAGGTAGGCAGGACCAGCTTTGTGTAGTGCTTTGTGTGTGTGGGTTAGGAGCTTGAACTGTGCATTCTTATATTTAGGGATCCAGTAGTGATATGAGACCGGCATGGAAGGTTGAGGACTATTCTGGCTGCTGAGGTTTTGATGGTCTAAAGTATTTTTCTAAGTTGGTAGGTGATACCTGCATAGAAGGTGTTCCTGTAGTCCAATCTGCTCGTGATGAGTGCTTGGGTGAATATTTTCCTGCTGCTGTTAGATTGTCCCTTGAAAATCTTTTTTCAGCATCCTCAGGGTGTGGAAGCCGCCCGTGGTGACGACGTTGGTCTGGAAAGCCATATCTAGTTTGCTGTACATGATGTTCCACAAGTTTCCTGCTTTTGTGCTGGGGTTGGGCCTGAGATTCACAGGACACAAGGCGCGTTCCCTCAGTGAGGCATCTTTCTGAAGATCCCCACTTCAGTCTGGTCCATGTTCAGTTTGAGGCAGCAGGACTTAATTCAGGATCCAGTGAATTATGTCATTGGTGATGTAATTTGTAACATATCACCAATGATGTAATAAAATAAACACGGTGATGTCATTTGTGCGTGGGATTCACTAATTTCACAAAGGTTGAAAAGTTTTCAATTGCAAGGAAAAATCCTGCAAGATTGTGCTTTTCTGAAAGCATTTTCAGCAAAACGAGAAGTTGTGTTGATATGCTTGTACAGCTGATGATATCAATAATAATGTGACATGTGATGTCAACAGTCATATTTACCAAGGATGCAATTTGAGAGTAGGCGTGGGCGGAAAATCCGTTCCGCTCGCGGATTTTGCGGATTTTCGGGAAATCCGCAATCCGCGAGATTTGCGAATTTCCCGCAAAATCCGCAAATCCGCGAGCAGCGGATTTTGCTCGCACTGCTCGCACTGTTCGCGTGAGTTCGCGCCCCGCGAATAAGTGCAAAATTGCAGAAATACGATCTTAGCAAAACTGAAAGTAACTACTTACCAGGTTCAAAAGTTCAGGCTCATCATTAGTAGCCATTTCCTGGAGTGCTTCCTGAGGGGCCCCTCCAGAGTTCAGTTGCCAGTTGAAACTATTATGTGACCCTGCTCTGAACCTCAGAATAGTTACACATATGCCACAAAGGTCCTGAATTACAGCTAAGGGAGACAAGCAGGAGCCAGGCTGGAAGTTAAAATCCATTAATCAGCCCCTAATTCATTATTGTCAGTTGGGGCAGGGCAGGTGTTGTAACTAATTTTGCAACAATGAAAGCACTTAGCAAGTGCAAAAGATCACTAATCAGGGCGCACTAAGGAAGCAGGTGCCAGCTAAAAAAATATTCTGTGACACATGAATCAGCCCCAAATTAATTCAGGTCACTTGAGGCAGGGAAGGTGTGCTTTGCTTTGCCGAAAATAATGTACACTGGACAACCAGAGGGTGTGGTGATGAAACAGAGGGTGGCATGGGTGGGCCAGAGGGTGGCATGAGTAGTCAGAGAGTGGCAGTGGTGACAGAGAGTGGCAGTGATGAAGAAGAGTGTCCCAAACAGGCTGGACACGTAGAAACAACAAGTTCGCGAAACTTGCGACCCGACAGGTAAGTTCGCAATTTGCGAAAGTGTACAAAACCCTCGCGAACTGGCAGAAACACGGGCGAACACAAAAAAATTCGCGGGAATTCGCGGATTTTGCGGATTGCGAATCCGCAAAATTCGCGAACGCGAGATCCGCAAAATTCGCTCATGCTTATTTGAGAGGCCATTGGTGCCAGTGCATGTCTGGTAATGTGCTATGCATTAACCCCTCTCATGCTCATGACGAGCTGAGCTCGTCATGAGCCACGGTTCTCGTTTGCTCATGACCAGCTCAGCTCGTCATGACCATTAGAACGCTCACACCCGGGGCTAATTCCCCTGCTGTGTTGGGCGTTCCAAGGAACGGGCGGGTCTTGATGAGCTCAGCTCGTCATGAACACACGAAAACCTTGGCTCATGATGAGCATCGCCCCTATGAGCATGGGGGCGCTGTGCGCGCCCCCCCCCCCCCGGCCCCCAGCACAGAAATTATGGAGTAGTAGCTACCACAGTTGTTGTAACAGCACCCCAACAATTTTTGGTAAATAGATTAGTTCAAATATCAGCATTTTTCGTTTTGCCACTGAGGTGATGCTGTTTGGAGAGCAGTAGGTTCTAATGGAATGGAAGTAGCAGAGTTTGGATTTACTGATGGGTCCTAAATAGGAAGTTCAGGGTGCACTGTACTTACTGGAGGTGGACAAAAATGCTTTGCATAAGTCAGGTCTCTGTCTAGAAAGGCATAGTGAGTGAAATGATGGACTGGAATGCAACCCAGAACAGTTACCAGTGGATGAGATTAATTAAGGCATTACTTCAATCATGTTGTTGTTTATTGCAGTAGACTGTTTGCCCGGTGGCCATTAAAAGTATTATGTGCAGGGACACCGGCAAAAGTTTATGAACACCAATAAGTAGGTGAACATGTGGGTATTCACAAATGTTTGGGAGATACAATTCCAAATGGATATGGTAAAATATACTCCTGTCAAGAGGAGGAATAAGTAATTAACAATAAATGTCATGTAGAGGGTACACACCCAAAGTTGGTGATGTAAGGAAAGGAGTTTCTACATTGAAAAACATGTTTCCCTATAGAGAAATAGTAAAAAAAAGTGTAATCATGAAAATATACATTTTCATCTTGTGTTCACATGGGGAAAGATGGACTTGCCACATTTCAGTGTTCAGAAATGTTTACACTTGCAAGTATTTCTGGGAATCTAACACAGAAGAATGAGTCCAGAAGTGATCCTGCAATTCCTTTCAAACTTGAGAGTAGTTGCAAATGTATACAGTCCATACCTGTAAGCCAACTGGTGTAAATTTCAAACTGCCCAGCTGCCTCAGCCCTTCTGCATTTAAAGGGAAACTTGATACTATAAAAGTGTTAGAAATAAAAAAGATTTAGTACCTAGGCCACCCACTTTAACCACATTGAAAGCACTTTTGGTTGAATCTACAAACGCCACTGTTGGCTAAACGTGACCAACTCCAGTTGCCCATAAGAAGGAGAAGCTAAAGAGAGCACCATGTTGTCAGGATTCCCTCAAAGACCCTGTACTTACCTAACCGACTGATGGCATCATCCCATTTTCTCCCCTCCAGCTCCCGGAGTCGCAGGTGTGCCTACCCGAGGGAGAGCTGACTTGTAACACCTACCAATGGCCCTTTAAGGATTCACTGCAGGAAACCACGAACCCAGCCCCTTGGAGGTGGGAATACGCAGCGGCGTCAAGTGAAAATGAGCCACCATCCAATGAAGGGTGGTTCCAGAACCGGAAGGGGGAAGGAGGAAGAAGGAGGCGTGTTCCAAAACCCCAAGTCTGAATAACTGCGAGGAGAAGCAGAAGCCGTGTCTGGAGGACCGATCGAGAGAACGGAAGAGAAGCCAGGAGGCCAACGACCCTACACTGCGCCCAGCCACGCTCCTGAAGGAACGTGGCTAGAGCAGGTGCATGCATGGTTCTTGGGGTCCGGGAGGTCGGAAGTTACGTCGCCGGGAGGTGGGAAGGAACAGGGAACCTAACCGGGGGAGACAATTATCGGTGCCCTGCCTGCGCTGTGTAGTTCTTCCAAGTCGTGGTGATGGTCCCTATCCCTGCACTCCCCTAGACTCTCGGCGGTGTTGCCTCCAATCACTCCTTTCCCCTATTGCTGCTGCGTCATCGAAGCATTGACTAAGTGTCTCTTTTCTTTTCTTTCCCCAATGCTGTACCAGAGTTCCCATCCACCGGGTCCCGTCAGACGCCAAGGAGAGAGACGACTATCCCCCTAAAGACGACGTCGAGGGAATTTTCACTGAATCCCTGTATATTGTTTGATTTAAATAAACCACTTCTAAATCTAATCCGCCTGGTCTCACGCCTTTACCTTCCCTGTGTGACACATGGTAGAGATGCCGGGGAGAGTAAACCATTTGTGAGCCCAAAAATGGAAGCTTTAATTCACTATATCGTCGAGGGGCAGAAGAAACTCGAGTGGGCCGTCGAACGGCAGATGACCTCTGCCCAGGCCGATCGAGGCACCCTCAAAGAGTTTATGAAGACGCAGGTTGAAACCCTGCGGAGAAGCACTGATGACCCGCCCCCAGAACTCACTGTCCAGAAGGCCTCTCGGAGCATCTTAGCCACCCCAAACATCTCTCTGCAAAAAATACATCCCCGGGGAGGACCCCAATGCCTTTTTACTGAATTGTGAAAGGGCAGCTAGAGCGGCCGGCTGGCCCCTGGTTAAATGGCCCTTCTTTTTGGCTCCCTTACTCAAAGGGGAGGCTCGGGCGGCCAATCAAGTCGCCAACTCTGGTGGGGTCACGCCATATGAGGAGATCAAGGCAGTGATTTTAGACCACCTAGGAATGGACGCCGAAGCTTATCGGCTCAGATTCAGGAAAGAAAAAAGGCACCCCCGACGATAACTCCAAAACCCTCTATTTTAAGCTGAAGCTTGCTGCAGATAAGTGGCTGAGACACAACAATAGGTCCAAAGAAGACATTATGAAGTCCATTTATCTGGAGCAGTTTCTAGACCCTTTACCGTACAACACCCAGCGTTGGCTACGTCAACACGCCAACCTGACGGCCAAGCAGGCGGTGGAAATGGCCACCTCATTTGCAAGGGCACAACCTCGCCTTAACCTATGGGAAATGGAGAAGACCCCCTGATCGCTGCCCACACCCAGAAAGGCTCTCAGACCCATCAAAGAGCCTGAAAAAGTCCGCACTCAGAAACCAGAGAACTTTCGATTTCGAGGTTCCCAGTGCTTTGACTGCGGGGAGTGGGGGCATATCGCCAAAGCCTGTCCCCGAAAGAAAAGGAACCAATGGACATAAGTTATGTGCCAAAGATTCTCGTGTACACCGAGGGGATGGGGACCTGTTTTTACGTAAGTCTTAACGTTAATGGCTCCTCAGCCTTAGCCGTCCTCGATTCAGGTTGCTGTCAGTCGGTGATTAAACAGGGTTTAGTCAGGCCGAACCAACTACTTCCGGGAAGACAGGTATTGATACGCTGTGCCCATGGGGATGTCCGTCCTTATCCGGTGGCCCAAATACCTCTCCAATGTCCTAGGGGTCCGGTTTCCCTAGTAACTGTGGGGGCTCTGTCCACCCTGCCGGAAAACCTAATCCTTGGCACTGACAATCCCAACTTCCTATCTTTTTTCTCCAACTTGTTAAACAGGAGTTCCTTTTCAAATCCCCACCCCGGTCCCACAGAGTCTAAGTAAGGAGAGTCCTAAACACTCCCTTGAGCACTACCCCCTCCCCTCCCTTTTCCTCTCCCCCCTTGGGGCTTGCTATTTACAAATTTAATTCATATATTGCCACTGGCAATCACGCAGTGTTTGGTAATAAATCACAAATACCAATCGAAAAATTGCCTTTTCCAATTTTTGCTTTACTGTTTGCCTTTAATTTTATTCCAGTGTATGTTATTCACAATACACTCTCCTTACGGGGACCCCTTCACATATGTACCACATAGCGCCCAGGTCCCCGTGACTGCATGGGTTCAACCCCCTTTTTTGTAACGCCACAGAGTCTAAGGCCCTGTTGTCCTAGAGTCCATGGCAGGGTGATAAGAACTTTTGATGGTCCCAGAAAAGATTATTTATGAAACAACAAGGACCCCCTGGTTCTGTAGGAACTTCTAGGGCAGGGTAAAGCACTATGTGGGTATCTTCCTAGACAGTCAGAACATTACGTTAATGTGTCATGCAAAGGCCAAATGAAGTGTCAAGCAGACAAAGCTATATAAGTTATATATGTCACAAAGTACAATGCATATGACATTCAACTATAATATACACAATACATTAAATCAACATAAAAATTTGTCATTAAAAAGTAAATTTTTCAAACAGTACATTTGTATAATCATATATTTGAAGGTGTGGCGAGATTGGAGATATTTCCTATTTCTCCAATCTCGTCACACCTTCAAATATATGATTATACACACACAGGCCAGAATAAATTATGCCACACTGTTCCACGCATGGCAAGAGGCCCTCCACCACCAGAACCCTACCCACAAAATCTTCCCTCAGTTCCAAATAACCAACGGTCTACTCTACCGAGTGGCCGAGAAAGGTGCGCCTCCCCAGCTATTGGTCCCCAAAGATTTCCGAGACCAGTTTCTTTTTTTTGCCCATTCTCACCTTCTAGCAGGACATTCAGGGGCCCAAAAGACCACCCAAAACCTCCTACAGATGTTTTATTGGCCCGGGATATATGCACACACAAAAAGGTATTGCCAAGAATTCCCTATCTGCCAATGAAAGAACCCCTATCGGCCCCCACCCGTTCCCCTTCAACCTCTTCCAATCATCGGGCGACCCTTCGAGAGGGTGGGGATGGACCTCATAGGCCCCTTACCAAAATCTACCAAGGGGTTCCAATATGTCCTAGTCATGGTAGACTACTGTACCCATTTCCCCGAGGCCTTTCCCCTCAGAGCCCCGACCACAGCCAACATAGCTGACAAATTACTGCAATATTTTTCACGTGTTGGATTTTTCCCCAACAAATCCTCACATACCAAGGCACCCCTTTCGTATCCCGACTCATGACCCAGGTGTGTAAACTGTTGGACGTAACCGACATCAAAACCTCAGTTTATCATCCCCAGAGTAAATGGGTTGGTTGAACGATATAACGGGACCCTAAAACCGACCCTGAAGAAGATGCTGACCGGGGAGGGAAAAAACTGGGATCAACTCCTTCCCCTTGCTCTCTTTGTCATACGGGGGCAGGTTCAGAGTAGCCTAGGGTGTTCATCGTTTGAGATGATCTATGGCAGACAACCCCAAACCCTTCTAGAAATGTCAAAGGAGACATGGGAGGTGGAGAAAGATAACAGTTCGGAACTCCTTGAGTACACTCAGCATCTTCCATCCCGAATAGGGAAACTACGAGATCTTGCCCATACCAACCTGGAAAGGAGTCAACAAAAACAGAAGTGTCTTTACGACAAAGGGAAAAAGTGGAGGATATTATGTGTAAATGACTTGGTCCTGATTCTCCTCCCATCCTCCATTTCCAAAATTAAGACAGAGTGGAAGGGCCCGCACAAGGCAGTGTCCACCTTAGGCAAGACCAGCTACCGGATACATCTAGGGCCAAACAAGAATGAAACCTATCCCATTAACTTGTTAAAAAAATGGATAGGCCCACCTCCACAGAAAATAGCTTATTCCACCAAGTAGGACCCCTCTACCCTGAGGCATCTAGTAGTCAACCATGAACTAACATCCCATCAACAAAAAGGGTTATTAGATACCCTAGAATCTTTTATTCCTCTTTTTTCTGATCTACCCATTAAGACCACCCTCACAGAACACTGCATAGAGACAGACCCAGAAAAAATAGTCCGACAAAAGACATATAGGATTCCAGCAGCTAGAAGGGAGGTCGTATCTAACGAAGTAAAAAAGATGTTAGAAATGGGAGTCATTCACCCCTTCAGAAGCAACTGGTCCTCCCCCATCGTGATGGTACCTAAACCCGATGAATCAGTTCGCTTCTGTATTGACTTCCGTCAGGTAAATGCTATCTCCAAACTTGACGCCTACCCCCTTCCGCGGGTAGATGAACTCATGGAATGACTAGGAGACGCTTGCTATATTTTCACACTTGATCTTACTATGCGGTATTGGCAAGTTCCCCTCCGCCAGTCAGATCAAGAAAAGACCGCCTTCTCCACTCCCGATGGTCTTGTTGAATTCACAGTCCTGCCCTTTGGGTTACACGGAGCTCTTGCAACATTCCAAAGATTAATGAACCAGGTGCTGCAACCCCACCAAGCTTTCACCTCTGCCTATTTAGATGACATAGTCATTTTCAGTCCTTCCTGGGATACACATTTAAAACACTGCCACCTCGTCTTCTTAGAGTTGCAAAAAGCCGGCCTTCACGTGAATGCAAATAAATCACGGATGGGGTTTCAGAAGTTCAAATGCCTAGGTTATTTGTTGAGTAATGATAGCATACAACCCAAGGAAGAAAAGATCCGAGCTATCACCCAAACACCTTTTCCCACTACCAAGAAAGAGGTAAGAGCCTTTCTGGGATTACTAGGATACTATTGAAGGTTCATACCTCAAATCTCTGAGGTAGCCATCCCTTATCTGACCTATTGAAAAAGAATAACCCCAAAACTGCTTTAACCAATCCCTCCTCATCTGTCAGGGAAGCCTTCCATAGGCTAAAAGCCCTAATCACCAGCAGTCCCATTCTGGTGTACCTAAATTATAGACTCCCATTTGTCCTTCAGACTGACGCCTCCGAGACAGGACTAGGAGCTGTTCTCTCTCAGATTGCAAAAGATGGGACGGAACGCCCCATTCTGTTTCTCAGTCGGAAGCTCTTTCCCCGTGAACAGCATAACCGGTTGTGGAGAAAGAGTGTCTGGCCATCAAATGGGCCGTTGAGAAACTGAGATACTACCTGGAAGGCTGACACTTTACCCTATACACGGACCATGCTCCCCTGGTGTGGATGAGTCGGAATAAAGGCAATAATCCCCAGGTAATGGGCTGGTTCCTCTCCCTCTAGCCCTTAAGCTTTGATGTTCGACATCGTAAGGGGGTTATGAACGCTAATGCAGATTTCCTCTCCAGCTTTCCCATCATCCCCGACTGGTTCGATTCTAGGGGAGGAGTATGTCGGGATTCCCTCAAAGACCCTGTACATACCGAACGGACTGATGGCATCATCCCTTTTTCTCCCCTCCAGCTCCCTGAGTTGGAGGTGTGTCTACCCGGGGGAGAGCTGACTTGTGACACCTACAACTTGCCCTTTAAGGATCTGCCGCAGGAAACCACGAACCCCACCCCTTGCAGGTGGGAATACGCGTTGTTGTGAAGTGAAAAGGAGCCCCCATCCAATAAAGTGGAGGGAGACGACTATCCTACTGAAGACGACGTCGAGGGAATTTCCACTGAATCCCTGTATATTGTTTGATTTAAATAAACCACTTCTAAATCTAATCCGCCTGGTCTCACGCCTTTACCTGCCCAGGGTGACCACATGTGAAAAGCAGTGTAATTTGGTATTGTGCCTTTACAGAGAGGAATGAGAAGACAATGCAGAAAAAAATGCAGAGAAGCATGATCTGCTGTGGGTTATGGTTTCCGGGATATACGAAATAGAAGTCGGTAAGAACAACAGAGTGAGCACATGCATAGCTATTACTGTTGCTGTGTTTGTGAAATGTTTTTGGTTCTGCGTTCTTCTGGTGAAGAACCAACTGATCAATACCCAGGATTAAAAAATCCAACTGAGAAATCGTCAGCTTCACGAAATGTGAAGTTTGCGAACGTATGATCTAATGAAATAATCCAGTTTCGGATCTCTAGTTTGTAGAAAAATGCAACTAAAAACATAAAAACAATTAAATTTTTTGAAAGAAAGATGTGTTTAATGAAACCCAAAAGGGAATGAGGTAAAAAAAATATAGGTATGCAGTGATCAGCCTTTTATTAAGATTGGGACCATACGGGCAAAGACAAACAGTGGAGGAGACGAAATGCAGGTACCAGGAAGTAAAGTAAAAGTAAGAAGTGGGCACACAAAGTTATATGTTAGAGCAGAGTAGGGGTAGCACAAGCACACAGCATGCATATTACAAAAAAGTGACATTGCCAAAGTTATTTGGGAAAGGAGAAAAGAATGGGAAAGGAACGATGCACAGAAAGAATGCTGTGTGCATCCTAAAAAACAAAAAATATTAAGTTGTGGAAGAATGGACTTATTTAGGGGTTTTTTGCACCAAGGTGACATAGATCCACTTTTTTAATGTGCATGTCTTGTAGAGGCCAATTTGTAGCACTTGAAACACTCAGCATAGAAACAGTGGCGCTCAGCTCTACGTTAATGCAAAGAGAGCTCGGCGGATTTCCCACTAGAGCTTTTTTGCCTCTTTTGTAAGATAAACAACCTACCAAGTATACTTTATAAACAAATGTTTAAGGTGAAAGATTAAATTAACCATGCAAATTCATACTGCGCCTGGTGACTAGGAAAACAGAGCAAATAAACAAAAATACAAAACTGCTTGAAGAGGGTTTCTCCCTGCAAGTGAAGAAGCCTTGGAGTCCTCGACATTCATAACCCATGTGAAAAAGGTCAGATGTCCTCAGCAGTCATAACCCATGCCACTCCTGCCTCATCCATGTCGATGTGCCATGCCTGTTGGGGTCATCACAGGCCATTGTTGTCTCTCAAACACATCTTTGTGCTTTACTGTGCTCTAGAGCTAACAACGTGGGCCATGCCCTAATGCATCTTTGTACGACAATCAGGTTCACTCATTTCTTTGTTTCCTGCATGTCACCAAATTGGCAAAGTTTTTGCACGTTTGACAAATGTCATTCCTTGGCCAGGGTATGACTTACACCGCAAGCAACAGAATACCATTCCCATCAATGCACAAGTCCCAGAAATGTATTTTTATCTCTAGCTACCGTCTTGGAACCATTGACAGAGTCAAAGTTCATTAATAAAGTTGCAATCACTCAAGCCAATCCCATTACCAAAGATGTTGAGAAACATCTTTCTAACCTGAATGTGGCACGCCCTTGCCTCCATTTGTCAGCGATCTCTGGTAAGTTGTACCACCTTAGGAGGGCACTCTGCTTAGACTAGAGCGGATGCATAAATCACCTGTGCTCTCTATTCAGACCCTGTCTCCCTGTCTGGTCTTCACTATTATTGATGCTGGTGTAGGGTTCAACTGTCCCCTGCCTGGGTGTGCCTAGGAGAGTAATGGACTCACAGCCTCTGTATTCAAGCATTATCATCCCATTCAATTCTGTGACATTCCAACACAGAGACCCCGTGGCTTGGGGCGACAGATGCAGCACTTTCTCGCTGTGACAAACAGTTGTCCATTGATTGCATTGTCAAAGAGAGAAGAGGGCTTTTCAGATTTTAGACACAAAGTGTTGACAGACGAGAAGATGAACTGGTCATTGACACCTGAGATGCAGTGTGGCAGGGCACATGGAGGTGTGCAGGTGATGACAGACAAAGACAATGAATTAGTATTTCACAGACCGGACAGGCCGCAGAATGACACCTAGGGAGGTGCCGAAACAAAAGCCGCTGAGGGATGGAGACAATATTTCAATTTTGACATCCAGGACATACCTAAGCAAAGGCATATTGTGATTTGAGTCATTGTCGCCTTGGGCTCACGGTCCCAAGATATCAGGTCTCAGTGACATTGTGATCTTGGTGGTGGTGTGCTGTACACAGAGGTATGAGTGATCCGCGCTCTAGTTGTGGCCATTCACTCAATTCACTGTTTAGATCAAGTAGCTGCACACTGTAGCTTCCATTAGCCCCACTTTACATCCTACATAGAGCTACAGGTGTGCCAAATTTGTGAAATATGCTTCTGTGTAGTTTATGTTATATGAAAGTAAGCAACATTCAAAGCTAGAATTTGGTGCTATGTTTTAGCATGAAATGTGATGCAAGGACGCATTTCGCGCTAAAAACATTGCTGCAAACAGCAGCCGCTCATGTTGTGGCTGTACATGTTGTAACTGTGCACTAGTGCTAAATTTTAATGTGAATCGCACACAATTACGTGATGCAGTGTAATAGTGTCATTTTAGGAATTTCTTGCAACAGGTGTAACTCAAAATTATCAAAAATACGCAAGAACATACCAGCATAATGGATATGTCGCCCAGGCATACATAGAACATATCACAGTGTATAGCTCTGTAAAGTAGGTCACGCCAACTCTGTGATCAAATGACCCTAGCTGATGAAATCATAAAGAGCAACCAGTCCATTGTTAGAGCATATGTAACACAATATCAGTTGAACAACCACGGACGGGATGCGCCCTTACAAACACCAAGGGGTAGATATACAATAAACTAATGCAGCGTGGTGCCGCAAGTCATTTTGCTGCACCACGCTACGTTAGTTTTGAAGCACCGGGATGCGACATATTTACAACAATGTGTTGCATCGCTGTTCTTCCCTCTGCGCTGGTGCAATAAACTGCTGCCATGCACCGATGCAGGCACCCTTGCACCATGGTGCAAAGATGCCTGCATCATGGGATGATTGTTTATGTGCAGGAAGTGTTCCCTTCCTGCACATAAACAATCAGAAATGGCGTTCTACAACTTCAATGTGTGCTGCATTGGCACACATAGAACTTGTAAAACGTCATTGATTTAAAGGATTGTTTATGTACAGGAAGAGACACCCCATCCTGGTTTTTGGCTTTCAAAATCTAGTCACCATATGACAGGTGCTTTAAACGTCAGGGCAAGAGACTCCAGCAAACTGTTTCCATCTGGAAGTTGTGGCTTAGTAGGGTCGACTGTGGAAACAGGTGGTGAGGAGGTCTTGCTGTTGGGGGACAGGAGATGCTTCTGGGAAGTGTAAAGGGGAGACAATAGTGAAACAAAATAAAATCTTCTTCTGTTGCTAAGCCTCGAAAGGCCACACATTTTGCCTGTTTTCTCAGCCAGCTCAGCAGCGCCGAGCCGGTGCCACTACAAACTTTGTTTGTGCGTCCTGCATTGCGAGTCTGGGTAACACGAGCCAGGCGATTAAGGTCAAGGCAGGTAAAACAAAGGGCAAAACCATCCATTCACAGTATTACGAAGACATGTGCCAATTTGTTGTGCTTTTATTAACACACAACAGAACGCCCGTGATGCCTCACTGCACTGACTTTCACCCGCTGGAATGTACACGCAGAGCTTTTGTTGTGTCTTTGTAAAAACTGTTTTGATTAGAATCAAAGGGGCTAAAAATCTGCCTTGTGATAGCACAGGATGGACTTTTTGCTGTGAACTTCAGGCATGTAAGCAGGCAAGAATATGAGCATTCAAAGATAACCCTGTGTGGAGCAAACACGTGCCTGTCACTTTCCTAGCTCCTAGCAAACCCACAAGAGTCAAGCGTGTCACAGTTCCTACCCACGGCGAAGGGCAACTGTTTGTTTAAGCTACACAAGCCATTTTTAGCTCTGTCCACTACCTTCTGATTTTACTAATATTATGTGTATAATAGTTTTACTGATAGGGGTTTTCAGACATCTCTCTTCCTCTACTGGTCTGTTGTTCTGTCATTCACATTTTTCATCCACCCACTACACCTTACATCATGGGTCAGCCCACTTGAGCCAATGGTTATCATCTCTGTGAATAAACATAGTCTGCTCTTAAGCTGAAGCAGATCTGCTCACAAAGCAGTTCCCTTCAGTGCAAAGGACTTCTACGGCAATGTGTGTTTGTTGATTACAAAAATGTGTACTATTAGCCAGTGTTTTTTTTCTTCATATTTTGGTGACATTGGACTTACACTCAAATAGATAATGTGTTACTGGTACTGAAAATGTGGCCAGTTACTAACCGACATTGCAGGATAACCAACCATGTATAAATGTAAGTAAATGAAATACAAAGCACATTGCGTACGAAGGTATAGCCACACACTTCACTGAAAGAATTGCATTTAGTTGTACATACCTACTCAATCTCTTTGATGTGCTGCAGCCAGCCTTTTAAGCTCCACTTCCTTCACTTCTGAAGTATTTCTATGGAAGTTGTTTTTAAGGCTGGCATCAACCAAGACCTTTTGATGAGCTGCAATGCAGAGATTAGATGCTGTCATCGAGTCAGCCGTCGACGGGATTGCGAAGTCCTTGCCCCTGGAAGAGCCGTGTGCAATAGAGGTTCCGAAGGCAATGCATCCAGTCCGATCCAGGCAGCTGAGGCGATGTGCCGGTTCTGGTCCATGCAACAGCAGTAAAGTGTTGGTTCTGATCTGCGCAGAAGGCAATGCGTTGGTTCTGTTATTCCAAAAGTCCAGGACTGTGAGGGCACCACTTGCTTGGGTAGACTCTAGGATGGCAGTGTCCATTGGCAGAAGCAGGGTGGTTGGAAGTCTTGTATGTCCCTGAGACATCAGTTCAGGATGCCAGCCAGCTCGCCCTTAGAGTCACTCTGAGTTCAAGTGATGCAGGTTCAGTACTTCTCACCCAGGGAAGGGAAGAGCAGGCAGAAGGGTAGCACAGCAAGGCAGAAGTCCAGCAAATCAGAAGTCCAGCAGATTGGCAGTCCCTCACCATCACAGCAGTCATTTCTTGGCAGTCTTCATAGGTCCAGAAGTGTACTGAAATGGTGATGTCAGAGGTGCAGTAGTTGTACCCGTTTGTGTGTTTTTAGTGGGGGAGACATCAAAGATAGGCCTTTGAAGTGCATAGAGGTCCTTCCTTCCTGTCCTGGCTCCAGACTCACTCAAGGGGGTATGCAGCCCTTTGTGTGGGGACAGGAAACATCTTAGTCAGGAGTAAGTGAGGCTGGGCCCACATCCCCCCATCCTGCTATGATGGCCCATCAAGTCATATCTAAGCTTTCATTGCGTGTGGCTGTCTAGGGGATTCACAAAGCCCATCTGCCACCTACCCCAGACATGTGATCAGAGATAGGCAGCAGGCACCAAATGGCTAAAGTGAGAAAATGCCAACATTATAAAAGTGGCAGTTTCCAAATTGCAATTTATAATACGACTTCACCATAAGCTGTGATTTATAATTGTGATTCCAGAGAAATCAAACTTGTAAAATCTAGTTCTTCAAAATTGAGAATTACACGTATAAAACATAGTAAGGTATTCCCAATATTATCATATGGGAGAGATAGGCCTTGTACTAGTGAAAAATGAATTTGAGAGTTATTCACTATCAGGACATGTAAAACATAAAAGTACATACCCTGCCTTTTAAATACATTTCACCCTGCCCTCTGGGTTGTCCAGCGCCTACTTCTGGGATGAGCTATATCTATGAAAAGGGAAGGTTGGGCCTGGCAAGAGGTTCATCTTTACAGGTCGAAATGGCAGTGTAAACTGCACACACAGGCTTCGTAGTAGCAGGCCTGAGCCATGGTTAGAGGGCTACTGAAGTGGGTGGCAGAATAAGTGCTGCAGGCCCACTAGTAACATTTAATTTACAGGTCCTGGGCACATGTAGTGCACTGTACCAGGGACTTGTAAGTGAATTAAATAGGCAAATAACGGATGAGCTAATATTACCTTGTTTTAGGGAGAGAGTACATGGATGTTAGCACTGGTTAGAAATGGTAAAGTGATCAGAGTCCTAAGGTCAGCAAAAACAAGGTCAGAAAAAGTGGAGGAAGAAAGCAAAAACTTGGCGGGAGGACCACCCTAATGCTGTCAGATCTTACAACTTACATCCCAACTGAAGAAATACTATAAAAGGCAGGCTAGAATACTGAAAAATTAAGAGAAATTGTATCAATACACTACTATGGAAAATCAGGGAAGCTGATAAATGGTCTTTCATCAGACATTTCACTCTAGAGACGCTGCTGACTGAGGCCGATCCCAGCTCTCCACGCAGACTCTTCCAGCTCCTGCACCAGCCGCATCAGGAGCTGAGGCACCGCCCACAGCACCGGGGACCACAGCACCAGGGACCACAGCACCAGGAGCTGCAGCACTGGGGGCCGAGGCACCGGGAGCCGCAGCGCCATGGAGGCCACGTAAGCAGACAGCGGACACAGAGAAGACTTAGCCATTGCCCGGTGGAGCGGCTTGGATCGGCTATTGGGGAGTCTGGCCCGGGTTTCCCCGAAGCTGTCTCCTACCCAGCCGGACATCGGGCATGGATTACTGCACCACTGATGCCTCTTTTTCCGACTCTTCCACCTCACTCAGAGCTTTCGTACTCCTGTTGATTATCCAGCCTCGGTGCAGTTCTGGCTCCTCCAGATGGCTCCGGATGGTGTTGGATTGCTCTAAGGTGTGATCTCTCCTCTTAACGGGACTTCAAGACGTCTTGGCTGATGCCCAGTGGAGCCGCTTAGTTCGGCTATTGAGGAGCCCAGCCTGGGTTCTCCTGTGGCCGGCTCCTACCCAGCTGGACATCGGGGAAAGACATTCCCCGTCCCGCTGCTGCTTCTGTTCTCTCCCTCTGCTTACTGCCTCGGATCGAGTCGCCGCTGATGAATGATAATGGGGCCATCGGCTGCCTGAAAGTCCTCGCTGCCACCTCGCTGCCTCCCCATGCTGGCTATCTACCTGGATATGCCCCGCCTCATCCCCGACTCCTGAGACCCAAGAGAATTTTTTCCAGGTATGGGGGTGTGGGAGCCACGACCGGCAGATTGTCTACACCGATGCCCCAGTAGACCCGAGCCTGCACGCCTCCTCTCCCTTCATCCCCGCCTTTGTCTTTGGAACTACACACCCCCCTTGACTTCTTTTTTGCACTTTAAATCATGCTCCCTGGGTCATTGACATGGACTTCATGACTTTTTATCTTTTGCCCCGCCTGACATTTGGTTGCTGTTCTCGGCCGCTTTCTCCGGACCCAGGCCCGCCATCTTGTTGAACCTTTGTCCTTTACCCTTTTCCCTTGTTCCCCCTTGACGATCCTCAAACGTTTCTCCCTCTTTCTAATTTGCCTTTTCTCCATCCCCTCGTATCCCCGCACCCTCTCTCATGACACTACTTTTTTCCCCCTCTACCTTCTCTCCCCCTTTTGATTTTCCCACTTCCCCTGTTAATATCCGTGCAACTGTCTGTTATTTTACTGTACCTCGACTGTATTCTTGTCATTTCCATGTAATCATTATGTAACGTAATGGTTACTGCACCACTGATGCCTCTTTTTCTGACTCTTCCACCTCACTCAGAGCTTTCGTCCTCCTGTTGATTATCCAGCCTCAGCGCAGTTCTGGCTCCTCCAGATGGCTCCGGATGGTGTTGGATTGCTCTAAGGCGTGATCTCTCCTCTTAACGGGACTTCAAGACGTCTTGGCTGATGCCCAGTGGAGCCGCTTAGTTCGGCTATTGAGGAGCCCAGCCTGGGTTCTCCTGTGGCCGGCTCCTACCCAGCTGGACATCGGGGAAAGACATTCCCCGTCCCGCTGCTGCTTCTGTTCTCTCCCTCTGCTTACTGCCTCGGATCGAGTCGCCGCTGATGAATGATAATGGGGCCATCGGCTGCCTGAAAGTCCTCGCTGCCACCTCGCTGCCTCCCCATGCTGGGTATCTACCTGGATATGCCCCGCCTCATCCCCGACTCCTGAGACCCAAGAGAATTTTTTCCAGGTATGGGGGTGCGGAAACCACGACCGGCAGATTGTCTACACCGATGCCCCAGTAGACCCGAGCCTGCACGCCTCCTCTCCCTTCATCCCCGCCTTTGTCTTTGGAACTACACACCCCCCTTGACTTCTTTTTTGCACTTTAAATCATGCTCCCTGGGTCATTGACATGGACTTCATGACTTTTTATCTTTTGCCCTGCCTGACATTTGGTTGCTGTTCTCGGCCGCTTTCTCCGGACCCAGGCCCGCCATCTTGTTGAACCTTTGTCCTTTACCCTTTTCCCTTGTTCCCCCTTGACGATCCTCAAACGTTTCTCCCTCTTTCTGATTTGCCTTTTCTCCATCCCCTCGTATCCCCGCACCCTCTCTCATGACACTGCTTTTTTCCCCCTCTACCTTCTCTTCCTCTTTTGATTTTCCCACTTCCCCTGTTAATATCCATGCAACTGTCTGTTATTTTACTGTACCTCGACTGTATTCTTGTCATTTCCATGTAATCATTATGTAACGTATTTAAACTCGTAACTTGCAACTCGCTGTGGTGTAACCTAATGTAAAGCGCTCTGATACCTACGGGTCTAGCCAGCGCTATATAAAACTCATTACACACACACACTCTAGAAAACCAAATGATCAATGTAGGCTCAATCCTGTATTATTTTTGTAAATAGAGGCTACCACTGAATGACTTGCGACTGGCTCTGCAGTGACACTATTAATCTTTCAGGGTAACTCTTAGGCCCTTGCTTCTCATTGTCCAGAGTTGTATGCAGGGGTTATCTCCCCTGTAAATCTAAGTTGGTCAATGTTCCTACACCTAAGATTACCAGATGTGGGACCACCGGATCCGGATTTACAAAGCACATAAATGAACATAATAAATACACAGTAGTTTCCACAAACACGACAAATAGGAAAAACCTGTGCCATCTGACCTGGTAATTCAAGGTCCAGCTGGTTATCTCTATTCTGAGGGCTGCAGTGGCCTGAAACTGGTGTGGCCCGCCGGACAGATTTGTGGATTCTGGCCATGGATTCTCCCCAAGAAGTTTTGAGCATCTGGTAATGAGTACCTACATATAAGTTTCAATATCTGAGGTCTGCTTGATTAATGATGTCTAGAAACCTAGTAAGGGCTGTCTTCCAAGTGATTTTCCAATAAGCCCTTTTTCTTTTAAGGGTAACAGCTTCTTTAGGTGTCCCGATTATAGCAATGAATCCAGTGTCTTTCACTAGAGTTCTCTTCTATATGAGCTTTGTTTTTTTTTTAATGCTTCTATTTACTTGTATTATATAACAAAACATTGACCGAATAGGTTATTTACGGGAAACATCCTTAACAACGCGGTCAGTACACCGCAATGCTGTTACATCGCAGTCGTTACAATGACCGCATGTAACAACGCTATGCCATTACAACGCAAGTCTTTACATCGACTTGCACTACATGGCGTGCTAACATTAAAAATGGTGTAGTTTACTATCCCAACACCTTCCCTACTGATAAGTGGACTGGAGTTGGAATAGTAAATTACACTTTTTTAATGTTAGCACGCCATCTAGCGCAAGTCGATGTAAAGACTTGCGTTGTAAAGGCATAGCGTGGTAACATGCAGTCGTTGTAACAACTGCGATGTAACAGCGCGCGTTGTAATAACACGCGTTGTTACATCTTACAACCATTATTTACTGAGTCCTTAAATGTGAGCTTAGACTAAAAATTCTAAGTTCATGTGATTTATTTCACATCACTTGTGACTTATTTCATACATATATAAATCAACAATCAATAATGTCATAAGGTAGATAACACATTATTCAGTATACCATACTTATGAGAATGTGCCACAGTTCGACATTACAAGTGAGAGACAAACATAATATTCATGTGAGAAAGCTATGCAATTAACACAATGGTTGTCTGTCCGTCTTCCCAACGGACAGACAACCATTGTGTTAATTACATAGCTCTTTGCGCCTTACACAGGCAGGACAGGAACTTTTATAGAGTTCGCCTATGTTTTTTATGTGTCAAATATAGACTGGTTATGTGTAGGAGATTTGTAGGACATTTTTGATTTGATTGGCGTTCATGATTTTTCACGTTTTCTCACATGTATAATATGTTTGTCTCTCACTTGTAATGTCGAACTGTGGCACATTCTCATAAGTATGGTATACTGAATAGTGTTTTATCTACCTTATGACATTATTGATTGTTGATTTATATATGTATGAAATAAGTCACAAGTGATGTGAAATAAATCACATGAACTTAGAATTTTTGGTCTAAGCTCACATTTAAGGACTCAGTAAATAACCTATTCGGTCAATATTTTGTTATATAATATGTGAGAGGTTCAGGCCGAGTAGTGACAGGACCCAAGCCTTCATTGTTTCCTCAA
The DNA here is from genome assembly GCF_964263255.1 of Lissotriton vulgaris. Taxonomy (NCBI): domain Eukaryota; kingdom Metazoa; phylum Chordata; class Amphibia; order Caudata; family Salamandridae; genus Lissotriton; species Lissotriton vulgaris. The sequence goes on from NC_141697.1 coordinate 385,694,914, forward strand.
TTTACTTGTATAGCATGTTCTTTTCAGATGAAAGTAATAGAGGAATTTCGTTTAGCATATTTATGAGTAATTACCCAATAATTCAAAAAGATTAGGCAGAATTACTTGAGAAAGTAATTCTGCATTTAGTTTTATTTTCTAAGGTCGCACGTGGTCCCTCACATCCATAATGGACGGAAGAATGCATTTTGCGATATGAACTAGCGCTAAATGCAACATAGCATGAAAAGCAAGTAACCACTCTTGCTCTCTAAATGGGCACTTTGGGTAGGATTTTCTCCCATCTTACTCCTGACATTTAGCGCTAGTCTTAGTGCAAAATGCCCCCTTGCATCCAAAATGGATGTGAGGAAGCATTTTGCGCAAAGCAAATAGCACTAAGTGCACCAGAACATAAACAGCAGCATGAGCAGCCACTTGAACTCGCTAAATGTGCTCTCACTGTGGGATTTTTTCACCCAAAATTACTCCTTATTACGCGTATAATCGCATTAATATAAAAAGTTTTGTGTCAAAAAGTAACTCAGAAATAATGATATTACTCCCATTACTCCAGGCTAGGCCTAATAAATATGTATGCATATCTGCTCATGGGAAGATCTGCTTATTCATGGATAAAACAATGGAGAATCCCCTTACCGTATATCTAAGCAGTACTGGGGGTGTTCCCATCCTCTTCCAAACCTGAAAAGAAATTTTCTCATGTCACTGTAAGAAGTTAGGGCACATTTACAAGCTCCTATCGCCACCACAACATCACTTTTTACGTTTTGGTGGCAATAGGGGCTTCAGCTTATTCACAAGGCAGTGTTAAGCCACTTAACATGGCATAACTCTGCCTTGTGAATAAGGCCCCCTTTCACGCTATACTTTACGTGAAAGGGGTGAGCAATTGATGTTGCGGGGGACGCTCCACCGCAACGCTCATTGATTTTGATGCTGACCCATATTTACAAGGGCAGTGTAAATATGGGGCAGTGCCAAAATTAAGACCAGAGAAAACCTGGTCTTAAACAGGCACAACGAGGAGAAATGTTTCATTTCTCTTCGTTTTTGCTGTTTCTACGTTTGCTGCATTGTGCATCACACATAGAAACAGCAAAAGGGCATTGGCTGTTTATGTGCAGGAAGGTGATTTTTCCTACACATAAACAATCAATTAAAAAATGACATGTCGCACCTTCTATGTGTGCTGCATTAAGCAGCACACATAGAAGCTTCAAAATGCCATTTCAGATTGTTCATGTGCAGGAAGGGACACCTCCCTGCACATAAACAATCCTCCCATATAACGCAGGCACCCTTGCACTATGGTGCAAGGGTGTCTGTGCTGGCGCTAGGCAGCTAAAATTAATGCCAGCGCAGGGGGAAACGCAGGGTTATACCGTATCCTTGTAAATATGGTGCAGCCTTCCGTTTTCGAAGGGGTGGAGCGACGCGTTAGGCCAAGGTGGCTAACTTCCGGCTCCGCCACTTCCTCATAAATATACCCCATAGTTTCTAATGTGGTCTCAGTCAAAAAAGCATCAGGTTTATTTTTTATTCTCCTCTGTAGGTTTCAGCTCTTTACATGTTCACAAAGAATATCAGCCCTATAGCACCCCACTCTCTTATCAATCCTCATCCCTTGAGAGTACCTTTACTCAGACATAAATCTTTGCACGACTAAGTATTGTTAAGAGTATAAAAACAACCTTTGCGAATTTCAGAAGTGATTGTGCCATCGGAGTAAGATTTTTGGCGAGTGTAAACTCAACATACACATTATTACTTTTGTGATTGGCTATACAATTATTTATCTTTTAAATTTGTGGATTAGTCATCCTAAGCAGCATGGTGAAGGGAGTGGATGCTTGAAATACAAAGTAATCTTTTCGCAGTGTTTAGCACATGGATTTCTTGGGGCCTTTATTGTTTATGCCTGGTGAACTTGGCGAGTCAATAAAAAGAGGAATCAAGTAACGAGAAATAAAAAATTCCAACAGCGTGCATGTTCATGTGATCACCTCTTGTGGGATTTTCAATTTACTACTGTTTGCCATCATGCATGCCGCATTGTTTGGCCAAGGGTTAAGGCACTTCTTTATTTATTTATTTGACGTATTTGTAAAGTGCAGCTACCACTCCAGTGGAGCCTGTTGGTGCTAAAACACAACGAACAGGTTCTGTACCAACAGGATCAGACATTAAATGATTAGAGTGTAGATCCAGGTCTTGACAGTTTTCCTGAACTTGAAGAAATAAAAACCTTCTAAGGGGTTCACTGATACACCTGGTCCTTTACACCAACAAAGAAGAAATTGGCACGGAAGCTGTAATATAAAAACAATGCATTTATTAACCTCACATGAGGGAGATTGCGTCACACAGTACCCTCAGGCCACTGTAGGAGGCATTCCAAGGAGTACAGAAAACAAGGGTCTTATATATGCATAGGTTACATAGTCAGCATAAAACCAAGGGAGGTCCTGGCACATACAAGCATGCAAAGGGACTAATATGGGTATACAAAATTTGCTTGCTCAACAAAGTGGGGGATAGATATTTCTCCTTACATCAGCAAGAATAGCCTAACAGTTACATACTAGGAGCAGGTGCATTCTATCAGCTAAGCCTTTCTGAGCATGTACAGGGCTCTGGAAGAGATAGAAAGCACGTGGCTAACTAAAACGGCTGCCAAATACAAAATGGCTTTCAGCTCATGCTAACAGTGATTCCTGAAATCTTTAACAAACTGTATTAATGAGGGTTGGTCTTTATTAAAGAGGTTTTGTGTTTTACATTCCTTTCACTTGGTTTTGAGGAATTGTGAAACATGAGACAGCTCAGGGCCTTGCCCCAAATATACAGTTTCAGTTTTTGTTCATTTATTCTCTTAGGTATCTCAGTTACTGCTCTTTAAATTGACCAAAGATGGCCTTCAAGGTACTTGCAATGCAGTTAACTTTGATCTTGATGGTTGACATGTCTCCTTGAGATGGTGATGATGTCTCTCATCCTTTCTTCTGATCTCCCGCATATCATTTACTCACGCGTCCTTTAGGTTTTGGTCAAGTACAGGCCAGGTCCAGTAGTTTCATAGTTATGTGACTTGTTCCATCTTTGACCTGAAAGAGATGGCTCACAATAGCTCTGCACTTCTCTACAAATCTTTATGCAGTAATTCACCCAGTAATAATTTCAAAAGACGGATTCAGTTCAGAGCAACTAATTGTCTAAGATTATCCTTCCATAACAGATCAGCTCCCTGCATGATGTGATTCAAAGTTGTAAAAAGTGTTTGTAATGTACAAGGCCTGGGGCGGGTCCTCCGTAATGGCAGAGGAGCTTCGCCCCACAGCCCATGCCAGCAGACAATAAATAACATAATGTTATTATCATTTTATTTATGCTGTCTGTCTGAGCCCTGCAATAAGTATATGGGCAGGCCAGGCTTGTCAAGGAGCAAGAGTAGAGTGCACTTATAAGTGCCCATGTGTGTTTGGTCGGACGTCACAAGCCAGCCAAACACACATGCCCCCTTATGTTTCTCTAACCCGGCTGTGTTATTCAGTCGGGTTGGAGAAATGCACAGTCTGCAATGCGCCATCTGAGCGGCAAACGAGGCCGCTCAGATCAATCTTGGCACTGCTCTCATGTGAGAGCAGCATCTGGATTGGGGTGGAACCTGTGCCCTGAGCCTCAAACCTGTGCCCTGATCCTCAATCCTGTTTCAGCCAATGGGAGAAGCAGCGAGGCAGGCGGGAGCGGAGGGAAGTCTCTTTATAATCTTTTTATTTATATTTTATTTTTCCCCAACCTACCACCCTCTCCATCTGTGGCCATCCTACCACTTTATGCAGTCACTTCTAAATTTCGCTGCGCCGACTCAGCACAGCATGGCAATCATGTTACAACTTCTGCAGTTTTAATTCTTGTAGGCATGCGTATAACACCTTGCCACCCGAGAGTTTTTATAGCAACCAACACTCACTCGGATCATTGTGAGAGAACTCGTTGGTTAGACATGTTTGAACTATATGTTTATTGTAGAATGTACTATAACACATGTATATATCCCTCTTCCCTCCCATTACCCACCCCGTTTTCTCCCCTTGTTTTACATAAATTGTAATGTGTTTTCCCTCTAAATGTTTGGGCTTGAATCCTGGTAGTAATATGATTAAGGTATGAATCACAATGTCCTGAAGATCATCCCGTTATGCTAGAATGGGGATCGAAATGCCGTTGACACCTTACACTATATGTTTTGACTGTATTATATGGAAAGTCACAATAGTGTATTTTTTTAATCATTAATCTGCGAAACTTTGATTGTATGCAGATTGCCTTCTCTTGCCCGACACCTTTCTTGTATGTCACACCTTTTGTTATGTGGTAGTAGGACGCAGGCCGTGTCCCACTTGATATTGTACAGACAACTGACCATACTATGATATATGTTATTAAACCCTGTCCGGCTGGACAGATAATATAGATTCCAATTTTGATCTATATTTATTTATTTCAATTATCCCTTACTACTCGGGGACCATTGTTCTTTGAAATAGTATATGCACCCAAGGTCCCTGACCGATTGCTCATTGGGGAATCACTTGTACTTTGTAACACTCATGCAGCATGGAAGCAGCGCTAGGATTGGTGGGAGCAGACTCTATCAGCCCTCATTGGAGCACTGGAGCCTTTGCTTTCTCTAACCCAGCGACATCTGGGTTAGAGAGGTTTAAAATGTGCATGCCTGGCTGGCCATCGCAAGACAGCCAGCCAAAGAGACATGCGCATTTTAAACATCAGGGCACAAAGCTACCTGCTGCTACTCAGCAGCAATGGCCCTACCCTGTCCTGATGCTCAGTTCGTGACAGGTCAGTTGTGAAACATAAAATGCTAATAAATAAACTTTTTTACCATTTTATTTTTCAGCGCTGGCCTGGGGATTTTGTTTGTGGAGCGACACTCCTCATGTCAAACGGAGGATCCGCCCCTTCTCAGGGCAAGCACACAAGTGCAACTCAGGAGTATACATTGCCCATGTTGTCATATGCTTGGAGCTACGCAAAACATATGTAAAATATAAGATCCAATGAAACAGCCATTGTCAACATCATTCTGTATTATGACTTTGATACATAGCACAGAAAGTCACTCTCACGGCGCTGAGAACAACAATTGTAGTGCTGTCTGACAGCCAGTCAAAACTGTGATCTACTTGATCAAGCTGAAAGACCTGAAGATGTTATCCTTAAAGTGACAATGCAAAACCGAACCTAATGAGTTAGATAAAAAGCACCTTTAAAGTATTTTACAGTCTAGATTCCAAGCCACTTATATAAATTGTTCGGCTAGTCTCACCTTCCAGATTGCCCCAAACATCTAAACGTGGCCTGTGACAGTAAATGAAATCTGTGCCAAGAAACAGTGCTTAACTTGAGCCAGAGGCTCCGGTGGGGGCTACCGGGGTTTATTTTTGGGGACCAGCACTTATTTTTCTGCCTCAGGTTTTTACCAAGAGCAACCGAGGTAAAAACACACAAATCGGAAAGATGGAGGAAGAGAAAGACAGAAAAACAGTCACAAAGGGAGAAACCAGATACTTTGGCTTCAGCGCACAGATGTTCAATTACACTGGCTGCAGGCTTCTGAACAGAGTTTCAGGAACAGGCACTCCTTCTTTTACAAATTAAGCATTGTCAAGGAATGCTAGTCCTCACTGGCCTAATCCTTGACTGGTTAATTATAAGGCAAGAGGAAAGCAGTGCCTCTAAATGTACCATCTATTTTTTTCAGGATATGAAGCTAGTTGTCAAATGACGCAGCCACTTATAACAAGTTAAAGAGACAATTGAAGGAGTGTCAGGTATAGAGCACTACACAGATACGGGTAGTCCATTAACCATACATGAACCACTTACCTGCGCACACTTTTATGTGACACTTGCCAAAGGCTTTCAGGTTTTGATGTGGTACTCTCAAAAGAAGGGCATTATAAAATTAAAGGTTCCTTCTTTACTAATAATGGCTAAAAACTTCCTTGAAGGATTGTATGTCAGAATATATATTGTCTGAAATAAATATCTTGGTCTAAGTTCTGCTTCCGATAAGTATCACTCTATACATTTTATATTCTTGTCGCCAATGGATTGCTATTTCAGTAATCGCTATTTAGCATACAATATTTTTGTCATCAACATTTCAGCAATGATATTCTGGTGCCATCCCCTTGGAGAACAACAGGCACATATAACACCTTTACCGACTATAGTTTTTGGAAATCCGACAGGTGACTATCTCACCAACACGGATTTCGTTGGCGTTGTTTCCACTCCTAGCAGCAGAGATCACGTTTGGGGCAAACTTTATACTGAGATGCGATGACAATGGTTGTATGACGGCGTCTCACAGCATTTAACCCGCACGTCTTTACAACGCAGTCAGTACCTCGCATGCAACATTACCACGCATTACTTTAGCACGCAAGTCGTTACAAAGACTTGCTTTAGGGTCGCTGGATTTTGAAATAGTATAAATTACTATTCCAACTCCAATCTACGCAACAGTAGGGAAGGTGTTGGACTTAAAAATACAAAACCGGTCCAACAACGCACCCCCTACAGCAAGTTGTTGTAACGACTTGGGTGCTAAAGTAACGCCTGGTAACGTTGATGCGGGGTGCCAACCTCGTTGTAAACGCTGGTCGTTGTAAAAACTTCAGGGTAAATTATGCTTCCAGATGACAATGATTTCCATGACAATGCAAGAATCTAGCATCCTAGCACATGAATTGTAATACATCTCAAAAGGCTCTATTTTGAATTCTGTGATAAAGGTGGCGTAAAGGCTCCCAGCTGTGAGAGGTAAATCGAAAAATACATCAAAAACGAATATTTAAGTATAGAATTATGCCATTAATGAATTTAGTAAAAATGTGCACACAATCAGACTTGAATTATGTATTAAATATAATGCACACAGTAGACTAGACAATGTGTGCATTCATCTCTATCCCCAGCCCCTAAATTAGACCTAATCCGGATTGTTGTCAACAATATTTAAAACCACAGTGGCGGTTAGGAAATAATTTAATTTCCTTTTTTTCTCCAACGATTAGGCTTGCTTCTCTCTGTCTTCATCGCATACAGACGCGTTGCTGTGGCCACATGTTTAGATTCTGTGGGGATATAATGCAGCGTGATTAGGCCGTATGGAGGGAATGCCGTCTCGTAAGAGCGCCTTAATTATGTGACCAGTGAATAGCTGCAAACTCGTAATCCTGATGAATGAAATCTGGTGAAGGCAGAAGAATGACCAATCTTTAGCAGGATTATTTCCTGTTTAATAGAGGTTAAAACCCCAATACAGTTTAACAATATGACAGGGATACGTCTAAATAGGGATGTCAGTTTTATTTAGTTTTTTACAGTGGTAGATTATTTATCCGTAATTACCCCATCATGTGGATACTACAAGTGAAGGTCTTATGAGTATGAGCAAATAGCCTCCTTTGTACCCTCAAATTGACGCTTGCCCGCTAGTTATCCAAGCACCGGCCTGACAAACAGCATAGGACGTTCGTGGCCGTCTCAACCATAAGGGCAGCTTTTTTTTGGGGGAGAAATAAAGAATACAGAATCCCAGCACCAATTTTTAAAGCTCCTCTTTTAAAAATCATCGAAAAAATCTTACATTCTCTGTGCCATGGACGATGGCTTAAATTCATCATCATTTACATAGCACTTCTGGTATTGGTCAAAATGTCTAATTACTAAAGCACTACAAACAAGAACTATAATTGTATTGGTGCTGATGAAATTATGGCCCGGTGAGCAGCAGTCTGCTCAGGAGAATTGGTTACATCTCCATCCTCTTTTTAATGCACGCTCAAATTGCATGAAGCTGCTACTAAGTACTTTATTATTAAAATAATGTGGCATCGGCTGAGCAAATATTTCAACTTTCTGTCTGGATGTTCAGGCTGTCAGGTTATTGGGCGAACGCTGCCATTTCCTCGTGCTAGGGTTTCATTAAAGTGACAAAGGCCAGATGCCCGGATCGCTCCAAGTCCCTTTAATTAGAGGGTCTTCTTGCTGCAAAGCCACTTGAAAATCCGAAAAAATGAGCAATTAACACTGTTCCCGGGCCCACTCCGTCCATCTGCTCTGGCACAGGTGAACCCACGATAAAGGGCCCTTTGTAGAAGCCAAAGGGTAAAGTCTATGTGCCTGTCCCTCATTCGCCTCCTCCAATAATTCCCGCACTCACACTCCCCGCCCCACCAGCAAGAGAAGAAAAGAGCCCTGGCCGTCTTGTGATTCGCAACACCGCGCTTTATGCTGGACTTGGATTCTCATGGAAATCCCAACAGAAGGGCAGCGTTGGTTTTAATTGCCCCAGCGAAGGTCTGGCCAGAGTGCCGCTTCTAGAATAGTCTTGTTCATTAATACTGGTAACAATCTGACAATGCTTGGTTTGTATTTGCTGGGTAGGTTGAAAATTGAATGTGGATCCAATAGCCATACATAGCATCCGTGGGCCGGACATAATACGCTGCACTTCAGCTCCAGGCAAGTGGGGTGAAGATTCTCCAGTGAATTTGAGAGTGGTTGGTGATATTGGGTGCATCTCTTGCTAGCCCCATCATCCTGTAAAATACGCTTAGATCAACCCTTTCTTCTTAGATTGCGGGGCATTGCAGTTTACGTGTTTAATATGAAACGTTTATGAAATTTAAAAAATATGTGTGAGAACATACTATGTAATGAGTAATGTAAAAACTATTTCCCCCGGTGACCATGCACAGCAGCTTACGGCAGTTTATGTTGAATTTTCACCCAGAATCAAGCAAACAAGCAGAATTTGTAGCCATGGACATTTTCTCTAATCAATCATCACCGTTTTCAATTGAAGACTCAAAAATTGTTTTTATCCACATTACCTGGTCATCTTATACAAGACAACTCCATCCGAAGACAGACATTCATGTGATACTTAATTATCTCAGGCACTTTTTCGAGGTACAGATGACCACAAATAATGTGCTTGACACCACGTTCACTTCTATATCGATCAGACGTCTTTCCAACGGTATGCACTAGACAAGGCCCTCTTTACCTGTGAAAGCCCTGGGGTCACTTTTACCCAAACTTTATTTTTTAGCTGAGCACGGTCCAAAGATCAATTCTAATAGTTTGACAACTGGCCTGCTGTAACCAGGGGCGGCCTTAGGCATGTGCAAGCTGTGCACCTGCACAGGGCCACTAAACCCCAGGGGCCACCACACCAATATATATCCTTAATATAATAATCCTCTGAGATTGGATACATATTTGCGTGGCGGCCCCTGCAGGGAATTGGCGGCCTCCGGCTCTGTTCCACTTCCAAACACCCTGACCCCTCCCCCCCTCTTCACTGGCCTCCGCACTCCACCCCGCCCGGACCCCCTCTTCCGGGGCCCCCCACCTACGCTCCCTGCCCAGGGCCACCACAAGCCTAGAGCCGCCCCTGCTGTAACTAACTATAAGGTTACACTAAATAAACTGGGAAGATGCCCCTCTTCATTGATTACAAAGAGGGAATGGAAAGAGGGTAATTAGAGCAGGAATGCACACTTCTTTAAGGCCAAACTAGCCCCTCTGAAAACCATCTCACAAAAATAATGTGTGTTTATTCTAAATTTAGCACTGAATTCAGTCTGTAGTAAACACTATACCCTTATAGCCCCTGACAGGCCTGCACCAGCCATTAAAGGCTCTCTACCTGGGTTATTGGACTAGCTTGCAGGCAAGGTGCATGCAATAACGAGGGAGAGAGACTTTGAAGAGCTGTACAGCCCGATGCAGAAGGGCTAAAATTGTGTTAGAACATTCCAACCCCTGATTAAGTATGTTTTCAATCAAACAGGGAGTAGCGAAAAGCCAACATTTGAATGTTGAAGCAGGATCCCCACATCAGTTATTTTTGGCCCTCGGCCACTCCTGTCATCAATGGAGTTCCCAACATTCCTATGTTCTAATTGAGATAAAATTATTAAAGGAAAACGAAAGGAAGCTACCCTATCACTCGTGTCTACATGTGGTAGAAATAGAGGGAAATTAGAAGAATTTAGAAGTTCTTCTTGGTTTATAAAGCAGGATAGATGTCCTCGTTCTCTGGCACATACCACAGCTGACTTGGAGCACTGGATGAAAGCATTTAGCGAACTCTATGGCAGCCATACTGGAGTGCTTCCATAATTGTATGACCACCATGAAATGTAGCCTTTGATATTTCTTCAGGGGTTAATTCCTCAGTCCAAAATGTTTATTTTTAATGCACTTACAGGACCCCACCCACTCTTTCAGCGGCCAGCGTCAGCGCCTCCTGTCTAGCTCTCACACGTGTTATCGCTTAATTCACTCCTTTTGAAAACGTGTAGCACGTCTCCCCAAGGAACCATCTTTCAGAGCGTTTCTGGGCTTCTCCGGATAGTTTCCCTTGCAGTTAGCTTTCCTGCCTCACACATTCCCTGCTCTGAAACATATTGGCAGGTACGAAGCCAGTGAACCAAATATAACACTCCAGATGTAGCTTCGGTACTATTGTTTCCCTGATCAGAGTGGCGGTGCCTATGGATCCTTATACAAATACCTTACAAGCAGAGCGACGCTAAGCATAAAGAATGTTTTCAGCCAAAAAGTAAACACTTGGACAGGATTGTGTCTACAAAGTGTTTCAAGTGGGAAAACGGACTCCAAGACCTGCCAGTCATTTGAAAACTACCAAGCTGTGTTTGCAACGTTGCACTACTGCGGCCCACACTACTTTGGGCCCGATTCACAGAAGTCACTTAAGACAAAATCCTAAACTTACTACTTTTGGTATTCACAGAAGTTAGAATTTTGTCTTAAGTATGTCTTAAAACAGACTTAAGACAAAATCCTAACTTAAGTCTGTCCTAAGTCTGTCTTAAAACAAACTTAAGACAAAATCCTAACTTCTGTGAATACCATAAGTAGTAAGTTTAGGATTTTGTCTTAAGTTAGTTCTGTGATTCGGGCCCTTAGTTCTCATTTACTGGCCCAGCCAAGATGGCCGACCTACCGTTTATTTGGGCTCATAGATTTCTACGACGAGGTCGGTGTGCGTGCTTCTCTCGGCGGTAAACCCTTTTCCTGCCCAGAAGTGGAAACCCTTCGGAGGCTTATTTACGCCACAGGTGCGTCACTTTTAACATGAGGGGAAGGGGCGCACCTGTGGCGCAAGGGGCTTGCAAATAAGCCCCTCTGTGTTTTTCCTGAAAAGGTGCAGGCCGGCCTTTGGACCAACAGTGCCCTGGGCAAAAAACAAAATGTCCGATCCTATGCAAGTTAGCGCCTCACAAACTCATGGTTCAATGTACACAAAGCACCACAAGTGTCACCTTTTCTTATTCACAGAAAAGTTACTTTACTGGAATCAACAGTGCAAGCTTTGTTTGCAAGGACAGAATAAGTATAGGACAGACAGCTACTATGCAAGCTTCTTCGCAACAGGCACGTGTGCGGCATGTACAATATAGTTGGAAGCAATACTTCACTGCGATATAGGCAAAACCCCCATGGCACGTGCCAGTGGTTCCTGTCCCATTGATTTTGTCTTGTGCTTCCAGGTTTAGTCAATCCCTTCAATGCCTGAGGTCTGGATAGCAGAATGCAAAAGTTTCATATAGAAGCTCATTGAACAAAAAACTCAACTGCGCTTAGAGAAGGCTGAATTGAAGAATGGGGAGCTATACAAAAGCAAGTGATTAGAAGGTAACAATTATCAAAGCTAGTTTGAAAACACGATTCATTTACATTACAGATTTTTAAGAATACATAAAAAAGTGATGGGGTATGCGTGCGTTAGGTAGACAATAATTATAAATACACTGCTTATGAGTATAGCAGAGTACCACTGCTAGGTAGCAGAAAAAAAGTTGTCTCATATAAACTGATTTGGTTTTTTTACTTCTAAAAACGAATTCAGATGCAGACAAACAAAACACAACTTAGGGCCTCATTACGATGTCAGCCCGCAACTGACTGTTCGTCGGTGGTGGTCTGACCAACATCTGCCCCTGCTGTTTGACTGCCGCATTACGATGCGGCAGTAGGAGGCAGCAGGTGGAGGGACCGACCGCTTCTGTTCCAATGGGCTCAAGGAGCCTGTTGTCCCAGTGGTTGGAATGCATCTCCTTCAATAAGGGCAGTGATTCTCAGGCACCGCCGTAGGGATTACAATGTCCCTTTCTTGTCCTCCATAGAAAGAGAGACGGAAACAGACTTTGAGGGCCTCTAGTAGGGTCCCCGTCCCTCCGAGGCCTCCACTATGAGGCCGGGGGGAAGCTCTGGTGCTGCCTAAGCATCTCTGCACTGCATGGTGCCTGCCACACGGTACAGGGATGTTTAAAAAGTGCATCTTTACTATTTTTGCTTGTGCAAAGGCCCGCAGCAGAAGCCCCAATAGTAAACATACACTTTACGGTCACATCGTAATTCGGAATGTGATACCTCCAACTCCTAGTCGAGCATTCTTCTTTCTGACGCGATTGACCAGCATCATAATAGGGCCCAAAGTGTCTTACTGTTGCTCTCCATTTTGGTCCATCCGATCAATCTTCGTACCTATTCCCTAATGACTCTACCCTTAATGTGCTCTTAGATTAGAGTCCAAGGCTTTGGGAAAACGCAACCGCAAAGCTACGTAATCAAATGACGCATGCCATCTCAAGAAGATTCGAAGACTTGTGTCAACACTAGAAATAAAATATTGTCAGTTTCAGCTGCATAACTGAATGTTTTGGCCTGCAGGTAAGGAAGAATGTGCACTAACACGTGAAATAATGCGATCCATGACCCCTTTGTGCCACAACCCAAGGACACAGCTGCCTTCCTGTGCCCAACAGAGAGAGACTACCGGTGGTTTATAAAGAATGTGAGAACATCCACCATGGCAAAAACCCCTGCTCCAGGGAGGGAAAACCCCCCTTGCCCTCCTCTGCACAGGTCAGCTCCACAACAATCGGATGTCCACCAGTGTACGGGGTGCTCTTCCTCCCAATGTCAGAATGTCCCAGATAGGAGTCCCCAAATAAAGTAGTCAGACTCACATCACCTCCAAATAAAAAAAAAGAATATTCAACTCGGTATCAAAGGGAAAATAGGCAGCAATTAGCTCGCTGCTGGCTTTAGACCAGTGGAAAACAGAACTCAGGTATCACAGGACATTCTTTTTTATGCGTCTAGGCTTTGTTTCACTGTTCTCTCCCTGATGCTCCCACACTTAATCTGTGGTGCTCCCAATTCTGCCGACGTGCTTGGATAGTGTATCGTCAGCAGATCTGGGTGCTCTTCAGTACAAAGGCGCCCTGGATGGCAGACCAGCTCGCCCATGCCAAAGACCCCGCTGGCCAAGTGTGTGCTATTAAAGATGTATGTGCACTGCTGAGAAATGGCAGTATTCATTAAACGCCTGCTTCGTTTTCAGAGTTGCTCATTTCATTTAGCACCATTTTCGAGGTGAGATGGTGCTGTACTAATAAATGCGTAGCAGACTTAATAAGAAGGGCTGGTGGTGTTTTAAATAAAGTATAGCACCATTGTTAGTTAAGAAGGCCTCTGCACTTTGAAATGCTTTGATGGATGCATTGCAGCCTTGGTGAGAAGTGCAAATACTACCTTAGCACTGTAGCCCCATTGCTGAGATGAGATGGTCCTGTACTATGAAGTGCACAGCAGCCCAGGTAAGAAGTGCTAGAAGTATCTTATGAAAAGTATAGCACCATTGCTGAGACAAGATGGCCTCTGTACCATGAAATGTATTGCACCCTCTGAGAAAAGTGCTGGGACTGTTTCACAAAAAGTACAGTACCATTGCTCAGATGAGATGGCATTATATCATATTGTGCATTGAAGCCTGGGTGAGAAGTGCTAATACTATCTTATGACAGGTATATCGCCACTGCTGGGACATGACAGCTCTGTACTGTCAAAAGCACTGCGACCTGGCTGGGAAATATGTGGTATTCTGCTTTTATGTCTCTCCTTTCTGTGCCTTGTATTGCCCAATCTCCTTTTCTGAGGTTGCTAGGTTGTGTTCTATTGTGGAACTCTCCCTCTTGAGAGACAATGTCATTATTGGAAAGCTTTTGTCAGTTGGCTTGGAATGCTGGTGGCTGAGGTCCCTTGCATGAGATGTACAATAAACGTATGCTGTTTCTTTAACTACTTTTGGTCTCCTGCCTGCTATTTGTCCTAAGGAGAACACATCATTTTGGCGACAAGGATCGGATCATCAGGTCAAGCTTCATCAACCTTCACAAGATCTTACCACATTCATCATGCCTTTTGGAACCTTCAAGTGTCTCAAGATGCCTTTTGGACTTATTTCAGCAGCCTCTGTGTTTCAGAGGGTGATGGAGAGAATTCTCAGTGGTATTGTTGGGATCAAAGTATATCAAGACAACATCCCTATCCATGGTGTTAACCTTGAAGAACATGACAAAAGGTTAACTCTGGTTTTAGAAAGGCTCTTTTCTGCGGGTCTCACTCTGAAGTCTAAAAAATGCTAATGTAATGTTTGGGGAAATTGAGTACCTGGGTCCTTTAATTTCTTGTTCTGGTATTAAACCCAAAACCTCTTTGGTACAAGCCATTTCTAACTTGGAATACCCTAAGGACAAAGAGGAATTACTAAAGTTCCTGGGTATGGTGGAATTTTATATAAGTTTGTTCCCAATTTTTCACAAAAAACTGAAGTGTTGCGTAGCTTGCTAAAAAAGGGTTGTGTTTTTGTGTGGAGTCATGCCTGTAGTGAAGAGTTTGATGTCATCAAACAGTGTTGGAATGATGCCTCTTCCTTATCTAGCTTTGATCCCTTGTTAGAGTCATATCTCACAACAGATGCTGGTTCAAAAGGTTTGGGTGCTGTTTTAGTACAGAAAGCTGGTGGTTCTGAAAAGACCATTCTTTTCATTTCCATACCCTTGAGAAGTGCTGAGTGTAATTATTCTGTTGCGGAGAAAGAAGCTCTGGGAGTCCACTTGGCCATTCGCAAGCTAAAGAAGTTTTTGTGGGGAAAATCATGTCATGTTGTTTCTGATCTCAAACCTCTTAGAGGTGTTTTCTGCAAGAAGGGGGTTGACTTTGTCTCGCACAGGATTAGGAAGTGGGTTGTTGCCTTGCAAGAGTTTCAATTTGATGTTTCTTATCTTCCCGGCTCTAAAAACATTTTGACAGACTGTCTCTCCAGGCTTTGTAGTCAAAATGATATTGCTGATGTGCCAGAGGAGTGTGAGTTATTTTCTGGTGAGGAGTTTGAAGAAGAGGTGAATGTTTGTGTTATCACTAAGGGTTTCTCTTCAGAGGAACTGTGGAGAGAAAATGTTGATCATGATAATGTCTAGAAACTTGTGTTGGCGAAAGTTTGCGATGGCTGGGACAACAAGCATGACTGTGATGAAAATCTTAAAGGCTTTGGAATGTCAAATACGAGTTAACCTTGGTGAGTGGTATCTTGATGCGAGGTAGTAAATTGGTAGTTCCTGACGATTTGAAAGATAAGCTGGGGGACAATGCCCAGGTGAGTCACATGGGAATAGCAAACACCAAAGAAAGGGTTAGAGAGGCTAACTGGGGGCCAGCAATGGATTTTTTCATAGAAAGGGTTGTTCGCAATTGCCCTCAGTGTGCTGAAGTGCAGGACGCATCCGGGATCAGTCTTCTGGTCCTTGGGTTGATCTTGCAATTGATATTTTGAGACCTGTGAAGTTAAGGTCTCAGGATCGATTTGTTTTGGTTTGTATGGACTTATATTCTAGGTGGCCTGAAATTAAAATTGCCAATTCTGTTGAATCTCAGGTTGTTGTGGAATTTTTGGAAGAGCTTCTTGAGCGTAAAGGGTTTCCAATGTCTTTATTGTCTGACAACCGAGTTCAGTTTACTTTGCATTTCTTTGAGGAATTTTTGGAGAAGAGGGGTATAAAACATAAAAAGGCTGCCTTATATCACTCAGAGTGTAATGGAGCTGTGGAAAGGTTTGTAAAAGTGTTGAAAGATGACATGCAGCTAGCAGTTGTTTCTGGTAATAATTGGGAGTTGGCCATCAAAAGAAAGGTTTGTGAATATAGGTTTACACCTCATTCATCCAATGGAGTGCCTCCATTTGGATTACTTAAGGGTAGGTAAGCCATTACTAATATAATTCCATTTTAGGTGGCCTCCTGCAGGAAAATGTCTAACTGTGGGTCTGAAGGTACTGCTGGTTGGAGGAAAAAGGAGTTGGGGTGTATGCAGAGGAGGAAGGATTTGTTTGAAGTGAGGAAGGCTGCTAAGACAACTTCCGTAGTTGTTGGTGACTGGGTCAGAGTGAAATTACCAAGAAAAGATGCTGCTGCCTCAAAGTTGGTAATCCCTTGCAAATTATTAAGTTATTCAACAATGCTGTCAAGGCCAGTGACCACAGGATGTAGAGCCTGGGTAGGGTTGCCAAGTGTCTTCTTTGTGTTTCCTTTGGTACTGGGGCTCCTGCTGCTTGCTCTACTTCTCAAGCGCCCAGCAGGTGTCCTTCTCGTTTGAGGACCTTTCCTCGCCGCTTACAAGATTGTGTTCGCTAAGTATTTCATTTTTTTTTTTTAATTTCTCTGTATTGCTTCATGTTTATGCTATAAGGGGGAAGGTATGTGGTATTCTGCTTTTATGTATCTCCTTTCTGTGCCTTGTATTGCGCTATCTCCTTTTCTGAGGTGGCTAGGTTGTGTTCTATTGTGTAACTCTCCCTCTTGAGAGGGAATGTCGTTATTGGAAAGCTTTTGTCAGTTGTCTTGGACTGTTGGTGGCTGAGGTCCCTTGCATAAGATGTACAATAAACGTATGCTGTTTCTTCAACTACTTTTGGTCTCCTGCCTGCTATTTGTCCAGAGGAGAACACCTCAAAACGCTAATACAGTCTTTGGAACAGAATAGCGCCATTGATAAGAGGAGATCGCACCAAAGTCTGAAATACAGCCAGGCTGTTAAGCGCCAACACTATTTTTTGAAAAGTATAGCACCACTGTTAAGTTGAAGGTGGTGAAGTATTATGGAACCTAATGCAGTCCAGGTGAGAAGTGCTAGTACTGTCTGCTGAAAAGTATAGTGCCACTGCTGAGATAAGAAGGTGCGCATTTCAATGGTGTATGTCTTGCCAACCCACAGCTCTCCTGTCATATAACATCAATTGCCCCCATATTCTAATAAAAATGAGAACGGGATCAATAGTTCTGTTTTACTCTCCTCCTAGTCCTGATCTAACAACTTTAGGGTTAAGGGGTAAAGAAAGAGTTTGGGTACTGAAAAACTGATGGGAATGTAATACACATGAAGGTGCTGCATGTGATTGTATTTTGTGTCTGTTTTTGTAATACATTTTGTCAATTTTTAAAGCAATTATGTATGTATAATTGTGCAATGAGTATTGGTGGGCACATTGATGTGGTGTGCATTGTCACGTAACTCATGGTCATGGGTGGGAATGTCTTTTGGGTCATGTATTTTATTGTATTGTTTCATAAGCTAAGCTGTCCCATTATTGCAATATGTGTCTGACCCCTATGTGCTTTTATGTATACTTGTATGCTGCATATATGTTTTATAGAATTGTATATATGTATATTTATACATGTTTTTTGTTGCACTGATTGTATTATAGCCCTGAAAAAGTCCATCTTTTTGAATGAAATGTGTTGACTGTCTTCGCTGCAAATGTATGATGTTCTTAAAGGCATCAAAACAAGAAAAACAAGTAAAGAACTGAATACATTGTAGAATTTGAATGATGATTCTCTGTTAACATGATGTTATTGGATGGTGGTGCACCTCTAGTCTGTATAAATTGACTTTCCTTGTTCCAAGGGTTGCATCTTGGCTGCAGGTATATATAGAGAGTGCACACAGATAGATGATCCTCAGTGACGATTTCTTAGGAACACGGTAGAGGTGCGGCAAGCTCTGGTGCTTCTTTTGATGCTGCCTTGTAGTCTGGGTGGGAAGTGCTAATACTACCTTATGAAAAGCATAGCGCAATTTCTGAGATGAGACAACACTTTATCTTGAAATGCATTGCAGCCTTGCTGAGAAGCTATAAAATAGTCTTATCAACACTAAAGTCACCGTGCTGGGAGTGCTAGTTCTATTCTGGTTCACTTATTGAGTATTTCTTAAGTGTGTGCTGCTTCAAAGTGCTGAAGCATTTTTTTTTTAAATTTTGATGGCCCTGATGAAAAATCACTTTACGCTCATATGAAAACCCAAAAATGCACTGCTAAAAAGTGGCGGGCTGTAATGAAAAGTTTTGCAACTCTTCATAGAAGTAGAAATACTGTCTAATTAAAAGTATAACATCTGCATTAAAAGTGTGGCTGCTATTCTATTAAATGGATCACAGCCATTCCGGGAAGTGTTGATTTTCAGAGCTTACTAGTAGCTCCCACACTAGATTTACTCTAAGGGCCTAATGTACAAGGTGTTTTAGCATTCGCAAACCCTCCCAAATAGTAAATCGAACAGTTTGCAAATGCTAAAACCCATTTTCCTATGTACTAAGTGCATTTAGCAATTCATAAAAGTGTTTCCAAGTCACTACATTTGTTTCAAATTGGATTCTGATTCAGTATTTGGAAGTGGCATGTTATAGGCTTTTCTTCCAAATAACAAATTAGAATGTGAGCTATCAATGTTTTTGCGAACCATTCGTAAACGGGAAGGAGTCCAAAGGGACCACTACTCCTTGGTAAAAGTTTAAAAAAAGTTTCTTTAAGGGAAGGGAGAACCTTCTCTTAAATACATAAACAATACACTTTTCTTCTTAAACACAGTCCTATTTCCTTTAAGGAAACAGAGCTGCATTAAAAAAAAAGTTTGTTTTATCCAACCCCAGCAGTCCACCACCCTTGCTTATTGAGCAGCGAATCGTAGTGGGTCGCAATTTGCAAACCCTAATGTATCACAATTTGCAACCTACCTCATTAATATTCATAAGGTAAGTCGGATTGCGACCCTTTTTTTTGCAGACCGACCTATTAGTACATAGGTCAGTTCACAAAATACCACACTGATCGCAGAAAGAGTGGTCGCAAATTGTGACCAGTATTTTGTGCCTAGCGTTTAGTATATCTAATCCTACATTTTTTCAGAGAGTGAGCATCACAGGAGTGGACTCTTGTCCCTTTACTTCCCACACGTCTTTGCACTCTTCATGCCTTGTTATTCATGCTCTAAGAGGAGACACCTTTTTTCTGTAAATGCTCAGTATTAGAGACTTTTATCTCAGACGCTTTCAGAAACTCCACCACACTAACTGCACAATCTCAGTAGGGGCACCTTTTTCTACTAAATTCACAGAATGTTTTTTCAGCCGAATTCTATGAAGCATGGCAGAAAAAATGAGCAAGGTGAGGTTTACAAAAATAATATATGTGATGTTACAGGGGTTACACAGGCAGAGAGATCTTTATTCAAGTATTACTCTATATTCTGCTCACTGTCTTCTCACAAAGCATCTTGTAAATAGACGACACTCAGAAACGTGTGATCATGCTTCCTAAGTTTGGCACTTGGAACAATGCCACCCGAAGCATCACAGGCATCAAGCTCTGTGCATTTAACAGTTATAGCTGTGGAGGACAGAACAAGGAAGCTTCCTACCACAATGCTTAATGCAGAGGCTATTTAATGATGTTATCGCTTTACCAGGCAATAAATGAGGACAACCCCTTCATCGACTGTGAAAAATCTTTGGAAATGTGATCTTTAACAACCATATTAACTAGAGCTCAAAGACAGCCTCGTTTCAGCTGAGTATCCTCAGAAGGTTCAAGCACTGCCACAAACATTAATTCCACCATCCAACTGTGGTGCCAACACACATTAAAAGTGGCACTCCATTCCACACATCCTTTCCAAATATCCCTGCTGGAATGTGAGACTGGGCATGCAAAGTGATAAAGACTATGATATACCCAACTTCTCCCCAGCTAATTCACAGCCACTTCAGTGTCTCGGCCCACCATTCCACCCCAACCAAACTACCTTTGGCAATCATGCCCCAGACCACTCCTACCATGTGCAGCCTCCTTTACCTATGATGTTTGTATCTCAACACTCTTTCACAAACAAAATTCATAAGCATGCCACGTAGACTAGGCCTGGATCTTTGCAAGAGAATTGTGTTAGTAAATGTAGTAGGAGATGCTCCCTAATTTCAAATCCTTGATCAGAACTTTACAGAAAGATTGTAAGAAAACACATGCCTCTTTGCAAGTCACACTAGCATCTGCAACAGAGTTTATAATAGAAAATGAATTTAACAAAACTAATAGAGAGTACGTTTGAATGCAGCAACATGCCAAATCAGCCATTTACAATGGAGAAAGAGTGGCAAGAATTGTAAAAATAGAAAATGCATCAAAAGACTATAAACAATCTAAAGATCATCTCATCCTCTGATCTAACGCACAGGACAAACATACATGGGCACTGTGAGCACACTGCGACTCAGAAGGACCCCAAAGCTCATGAGCACGCACATGTGTGTATTTCATTTATGTTAAATGTGAAAGGGTTGTGTGAGCTGTACATGGCTTCAGCCACCCAGGAATCCATTTGGATTTTTGCCCTGGAGGAGCACATAAGATAGAGGTTAGAGAGGGAGCTCAGCTGGCAATATGAAATGAATGTCTCCTCCTGAGCATTCCTTAATCCCTTCGTAGTGGATCTGGCACTAGCGATTGGCAGGTAGAAGAAAGAGAGTCCCATTGTAATAGTGAAGGGGAAACCCTTAGTACCTTCTACATCCATTTTTTCCTGGAAGTGTTATCCAAAACAAGTTAAAACATAGTTACGTGGGATAAACTCTCCCTCTTTTATGAATTGCATTTGGGTCTCCTCTAAAAGGAGATTTTCATCTCCAACCCACCTTTCTACTGACACTGTGTGACAAAGACCATGGCTGCACCAGTATGAGAGGAATGCTCATAAATCATGAACAGGCTGAAACCGGTCCCAAAGTTGAACCTGTTGAATACACAAACTTTTTCTACAAACTTGCTAGAAGTATGGGGCAGAAACTACTAGCCGGGTTGCCAAGATTTCTTTACACCTGCTCTCAGTGGTGGCTGAGAAAGTTTTCTGAACTCCAGTGTTTGGTTCACTAAATACTAACTCCCCTTTGCCAGGTTCAGGGACAGGACCTAGAAATTCTGTAGCCTACCAGAAAAAGATCTGCCTAGAGCCTGCCTTGAGTGAAGAAGCTGAGAGGCTGTTGAGCGAGAATGCTGGAGGGTTTCTTGCTTGATGATAATGCTGTCTAGAAAGATGGACTGTGAGGAACTGAGGCGCGATAAAACATGCATAGCACCTCTGGCAGCTTGGGGCTTAGATAATCGTAACCCAAGTTGGCAGTCACACCAGAAGTAACCAAATCAGCATGAGAGAATGGGTGCTAGACCCAAATCACTCAGCAAAATCGGCAGTGTCTTCGGTCTTTGTTTGAATAACTATTGTGGCATGGTGATGGGCTCTTGACATTTTAGGTGGTGGGTGTTTCTGAGCCAGAGGAAGATGTCCCAGTGAAGGTTCACCTCGCATCAACAGGATCTTCTGGAGAGTGTCCTCCTTTTCCACTAATGCCTGCACCACTATGCCTCACATACAAGGATGCCAAAGAGCACCATAGTGTCAGCTGGCCTGGGGCAGAGTCAGTGCAATCCCACAGTCATATGGATGGCACAACACTTGGATCAGGCATGGCCTCGGTCCAATGCTGTAAATAGCAGGCCCCTCCTGCAAAGGCTTAATGACACAAGACAAGACACAATTCAAAGATAGTGCACATTATCCCTTAAGACGGGTGGATGGAGAATTCATGCAAGAGCAACATGTTTGGCCTGGCACTGAATATAGTAATACCTTTCCTATGGGAAAAGACTAAGGGCAAATGTACTCATATTTTGCGTCTGGAATGCATCACTTTTTGGCGCAGCCCCAATGCAAAATCTGTATCAGTATTTATAAACCCATGCAAAGCCCGATGTGCATGGCTTTGCATGACTTAGTAAAACTAAAATAGTAGCGTAACATAGTGCATAGTGCTGACTTGCATTACATTACATCGGGGAGGCACAACATGAGTGGAGCATGGGCATTCCCATGCATCCACTCATGTATTTTGCCCAAACCCAGATTTACTAAAGTCTATAAACCTGAGTTTGTGCCAAAATGGTTCACCTACCCGTGCTGGTGTAATGAGGACAAAATATCTTTATTTTTCCTCATTACTTCTTCTTTAGAGGTGTGCTACATTCTGCAGCAGAGATACAAAGAGGAATGCACCTCTAAAAATAGTTTTGTACCGAAAAGTACGCCTTTCTGCACAAAAACTATTATGTCCACAATTAGGCACCCTTGCACCATGGCCCAATGATGCCTGTGTTGGTTCCAGGCAACTACAAGTGCAGCAGCAAAGGGATAGAACTGAACAGCATCATATCTTTTCATATATGGCGAAGTTCAGCTCTGTCACATTCACACAACAACTTGCCTTGCTGCACTGTTTTGTGTGAACTGTTAGTAAAACTGGGCCTAAGTCAGTAACAACTGCCCTCACTTTGGAGTCTATTATAATGTCGGGGCGATCGCGACCACTCCCGCATGGCGGCCCCGATCCGCTCAACATTTTCTCCCGCTCGCCTCCCATTTCCCCCACCATATTATGATGACGGAAGGTACCGCGGCGGACGGGAAGACCGTCTGCCGCTTTTCCGCCCAGTCGACAAGTTGACCGGGCGGATAAGGGGTAAATATGGTGGTGGTGTCTGCAAGACACCGCCATCCATATTACTATGCATGCAGGAAGTAGCCTTTCTGTGGGGGCGTTGCAATCACGGAAAGGCATGCAGTGTTTGCAGTTGGGGGCCCGTTGCGGACCCCCAGGATGTTGGGGAGTGGGTGGGTGCACACCTGCATTTGCATGCACAACATGGCAGGCACCGCGCGGTGCCTGCCACGTTCTGCATGCAAATGCACAATGTGCAGCCACAGCATTGTGGCGGGCAGTGTTGTGTGCACCGTCCACAATAATGATGTGGATGGAGGATGCCACCGCCACCGAGACGGTGGCATCCTAATTGCCGGTGGGGGACCGCCGCACCACTGGCGGACGGTCCCAGCACCGCTAGGGTCCGACCGCCATCCTAATGGGCCCCATACTGTGGAATTATCCTACTAGTTGTATTGCATAATTCTGCCTAATGACAGTGACGTATAGTATTAGGGTGTGCGAGGAGAGGAAAGTATTTTTTTTTCCATGTAAAACACTGGCAAGGCAACAAATCACTGACCAATATATGTCTCATTGAGTTCTGAGTCTCTGTGTCATACCACCTTCCTGAGTAAGACTAGACTGCTCAACTTCACTACCCTAGGACCAAGAGCTAAAGGGACATGCTTGGTGCTTAGTTCTGTGTCAAGCAGCAAGGTAAGGCACCAGTGCATCTGTGGTAAAAGGTTCTAGTTCACACAATTTGAGCCAGGAATCCCCGACTCATGAAAAGGTTCACACAAGAGGGCTTCCAATGAAGTTTGCAAGATGCATTAAACATCTTATGAAGAGAGATGCAGATTTGCATCTGAATAATCTGCAGAGTGAGAAAAAAAAGACTTTAGGAACCTTAATGGAATAAGTGGAGTAAACGAGCAATGAATATAGCAATTTCAGCTTTCTTTTAGCGCAAGAGTTTGTAAAACAAAACATGTCAGGTGAGTCTTGAGAGTACCTTAAGGAAATTCTTCACAAAAGCAATCACAGATTCAAAGAGCTACCTTTCTACAACAAGAAAATAGGGCAAGGAGGAGCCAAGATGGCGACCGGAGCAGACGTGTGAGCTCCCGGCTCCGCCAGCCCTTGAGCCCTTTGTTCCTATCCTGCCTGCCATCCTGCTCATTTCGCCAGCTGCTGGAATGGGGAATGCGCGCTGACTTCACCCGTGTTCCTCCGACGCCTCAGCCCGGTCGGATTGAGGAGATAGAACGTTGCCCGGCCCTGCGCCATGACTCAGGCGTGCATCGACGCCGGCTGCCGGACTTAGACGGAGAGGAGACGGCCGGCCTGCCTGCGGGACAACCCCAGCCTGTGCGGAGCTGCTCCCTCTATCGCGGCCCGCGTTAAATTGCCTTTTGAGAACTGCTGGACGCTGCGAACGCGCTGGCTGGAAGGCGGACGAGACTGCAAGACCGGCTCCTTTGTTGTGTGCGAGGTGTGAGCTGCCTGGACTCCATTACGGGATGTCCCCTGATTCGGTGGACCGCCCGTTCGCCCTGACTGCCTGCTCCGACCGGCGGGGGCCCTTTGCTGGCGACGCTGAGCTGCCACTGGTCACAATGGGAGAGGGAACAACTGCTGACTCCTGTCGTACCCCCACACGTCATGGCGATCGGCTTGGGGGAGCGTTGGACGTTCCCGTGGACCCACGGGATGGAGAAGACTGCCCACCCTCGCCCCGTGCTTGCGGCACCGTGGCCGGGCCGGGGTCTGCTCTGACTACACCCACGTCTGTCCCAGCCGCAGACGTATCGCAGCCTGCCCTGTCCTACGGAGATCTCCTGTCTGCCCTTGGCGAACTGAGATCGGAGCTGCTTCACAACTCCCACTAGCTGAGCAAGAACCTTGACGACGCCGCCTTGGAACTGGATTGTATGCGGAGAGACTGCTCCCAGCAACAGCTGACCTGTCCCCTTCTGGTGCCTGAGGCTGACACTGTGTTGCCGAATGATTCCAGCGGTGGAGAGACCCGTGATGCCTGGAATGGTGCCTCTGAAAGACCGCTTGCAGACTCTGCCAGTGTTACATTGTCGCCGCACTCGGGGACTGAGTCTTTGTACCCGCCTCCACCATTGATGATGATGTTGCCGGTCCGGCGGCTTCAGGCTCCCTTCGAGACTCTCCTGTGCAAGTCTCCGTTTTTCCTCCTGATGTCCTGGAGTTACCATAGCACCTTGGAGGTGCTTTTGACTGTGTTTGCTGCACTGTTGAGTATTTGGCACCGACCATTCTATTTGTACGGATCTCCTCTTCCTCCCTTGCGCCCATTTTGTTTCTCTACGGAGGGGAGGGGTGGCATTTATCGAGGGTTGGGATCTGGGGGGCTCCTGAGATCGGGACAGGGTTAGGCGGGTTCCCGGTTGTATTACTTTCTTGCCAGGTGGGGACCGGGGTTGGAATGTTGTACGTAATGGCTGCGTGGCTTATATGTTTGGTGTAGATAGCTCCCCCCGTCTGTCTCCATTGTTCCTAGTGGTAGTTCTGTTATACATCCTTCGTGATATTGTGACTTTTTCAATGGCACAGTCGGCACCATATATTGGCTATCCTGATAAATTGAGGGCTATCGGCTCCGCTACATTCTCTTTGGTGCCTGTCTGTTGGTCATGGACGTTTATTGTGAAAGGGGAACTATTTGTTTAGAGTAGCGTCCATTTTGCTCTCCTTTGTCTGCGTTCTCAATAAGGCGGCCATCTTGTCCCTTTGTTCCGACTGGGGAGGGCTTCTGCTGGGCGTCATGGTGTAGTGGTCGCTTGCGACCTGATTAGTGTTGGAGGTTTCCGGGGATTAACTTTTGTTAGACTGGCTGGTACGACTTCGAACTGTGCCACCTCTCTGGCGAATGTAGTGGTCGTAACTCCCCACACTTGTCCTGTTACTGATGTCTATCCTGGTACCCTCGCACGTGGGGTTGAACTGTGCGTATCCTGCTATTGTCCCCTATGGACGGGGTGACCAGTCAAGTACTGGCTCGGGGACCCGGGCTTATCTGATTCAATTCTCCTTCTGGTAGTGTACTTCTCTATATTATTGTTTCACTCGGTAAAAGAGGCTACATGTGGCTGGGGGAACGGGAGTCTTGTTATTGTTGGGGCTCCTCCCCGTTTTCTTTCTCTTTTGGGAGTGGTAGAATAGCTTGTCCTTTTCTTCCTCCCGATATTTCAAGCGTGAACATCTTTATTTTCTTCTCATTTCTTCTTTCTCTTCTATTCTTGGTCTGTATTTCGGGTTCTTTAATGGGCGACAGGCACTTTACCGGGGGGGGGGTAGGCCGTAGCCTCCGGATTAATGTAGGGTGGGGGGGTAGATTTAGTTTTCCTTATTTAGTTTCTATGGGCCTTATTTTTCTAATTTCTGCGCTTTCTTGTCCTGTTTTCTGTTCTGGGTCTGCATTAGGGGTTAGTAGGGAGTGGGTGGCGCTGAGGGTGGTATGTAAATGCGGACTGCAGCTCCTGCTGTTTGGTATTGTACTGCCATATTGACGGGGTGATCTTACTAATGTTGTTCTTATTGATGCTGCCTGCTCATGTTGTGAAGCTAATGCCCGGACTCAGTTCTCCTTGACTCTATTCTTCACTGATTTATATTTCGATCAAAAAAAAAAACTTTAAAAATTTAACCTTCAATGCTCCTCTTTCTTGGCGACATGATTCCATTCAGTGTAACTGCTCCTATTTGCTGCTATTTTGTCTGATGCCGCTGAGGAACCGCATTGCTTGCACCTGTGCTTAAAGTATCGTGGCCGGCCTGATGGTTGTAGGCCCGTATTTGTTCTCCTTTTCATGCACAATAAAGGTTTTCAAAAAATAAAAAAAAATAAAAAGAAAATAGGGCAAAATCTCTGACAGAGTTCAAAAAGTATAGAACATAGACAGCAGAGTAATCATGGTGTAAGGGCAAAAAAGAGCTAGAGACTATAAGGAATCTGTAGGTCTGTAGCATGACTATGGGCATACAAGAAAGACTTGGTAGTCTGGCAGTCCCTTTTTGCGAATAATGTCTAAGATTGTATCTGTTGGATTAGCAATGTAGGTGTTCCAAACAAGTTTGAGAGTAGTTTTCTAGGTGGTTAGAAATTAAAGAGGTGGAGCCGAATCGGGACACACAGGCAGAGATTACATTGGCGTTCCACTGACGCAAACAAGAAAAAAATGCTAATTTGGGTCATTTTTTCTGAGAGCCTTATAGGGGGTGAAGTTCTTTCTTCAGCACATATTACATGCAACTGTTTACACCCCAGCAAAAGTTGGAACAAATTAAATTTGAGCTTTCTTTGCTGTGTTTGCATAATAGCAAACACAACAAGATGATGGATTTGGGTTGACACTTTTCAATCACTCACCCCCAGTCAAGAGATCTGGGTTTAATTCATTGTTCTTTTGCTCACTACGCCACCCTAGTTTGGACCCATCCATGTAAAAATCAGTCTAGACCCGGCTCCACATGGAAACAGTCCAGCCCGAACATTATGCCAGGTTGTCCCTGGACCGGCTTCAGGGTATCACCCCTCATCAGCCAGGCTAGATTGAATCCTGTGGCACAGCGAGCAAGGGACCACACCAAGGCATACCGTTGGCCAGGTAGGGTGAACATAGCAAACACAACAAGATAATGGATGAAGTGCTAAAACTGGGGTGGCGTTGTGAGCAAAAGAACAATGGATTTAACCCAGATCTCTTGACTGGGGTGAATGTTTGATTTATTCAGCATTCCCTCCATCACTTGTTGCTATAGCACTTTTCACCCTAAGTGGGATGGGCATGCCCAGACGTGGGTTTCTTTCTCGCTGTACCACGGGATTCAAGCTAGCCTAGCTGATGAGGGTTGATACTCCGAAACCGGTCCAAGGATGCTTGTTTCCGGTACAAGGAGGACCCAGCTTTGCAGTTAGGGCTGGACAGTTCCCATTAGGAGCAGGGCCAAGACTGATTTGCATATGGCTGGGTCCAAACTGGGGTGGCGAAGTGAGCAAAAGAACAATGATGGGTTTAACCCAGATCTCTTGACTGCGGTTGAATGTTTGATTTATTCAGCATTCTGTCCATCACTTATTGTGCAGTAGTGTTTGCACAGTAAGCAACAGAACAATTACAGTTTTCTACATGAAAAGTTTGAAAGTTGTAACTTAGTTGAATAAAAAAATCAGTTTGTTCCTAGTTTGATGAAGAAAACTACATAAAAAGTACAAATCCAGTTTGCTATTTATATCAAAAGCTACTCAAGTGAAGTAGTGTGGCTCACTGGTTAGAGGCGGCAGACCCGAGAGCAGAGGACGGCCCGGGACCAGGGTTTGATTCCCAGCGCGGCAGGTTTCTGGACCAGGGTCAGCGGACTCGATAATTCTCTCGCCTCGGTGCCCACTCTGATCAGCGATCACACTCGGCAACTCTGGGCATTAGCTTGCCTCATCTTCACTAACGGCCCCACCAGACCGCTGGGGATGCCTGGTCTCACCCTGGAGATACCCATTAAGGGACCATCTCTCAGGGAAGCCAGGAAGGGTTTCGCAGCGGTCGAAGCGCCTTGGGACCCTATGGGTAAGTAGTGCGCTATATAAATGCCTATACATTTACATTTACATTGATGTGAGTTTTGATTTGTTCAAAGATTATGACACATCTAAACTGAAGAGGTGTCAGAACATGTTTAAAGTTGTTTCACAATATGTTAGCTCATTGTTTTACACTGGTGCAAACCTCTTTGTGTAATGTGCACTTGAGCAACCCTTGTGTGCACCATTCCCGATTTACACAAGGATTGTAGGTGGTGTCAATGAGCATTTATCCTATTTTTTGCACAAGTTAAAAAGTTATGTAACCTAGTGTCTTAAGGAAAAGACTTCAGCTCTTTACATTTCAGCGCCGGGACCTGCTTAAAGACCAGTGCAAGACATTGTGGCTTAGGCCCATTCTGTGCTGAATGTGAGCTGGAGGTTGCACGTGGAGCCCACCTGCGCTCTTTTTTTGTGGCTGGCACTTGTTTTTCCATCAACAAGAAGAGAGAGAAATGCAGAACAGGGGGAAAAGAAAGAGGAAAAGAACGACGTGAAACTGTGACAAAGGGTAAAAGCAGGGATGAAAGGGGGGAATGCCAGAGTGAGATAAAGGGGCAGGGATTGTAGGGTGGTGGATGAAAGAGACATGAGGTGGAATCAAGACAGCTCTAGTATGTGGCATCCTCGAGCTTTTGATTAAAAAAACCCGGCATCGACACTTCTTATTTTACAAACTAATCACTGCACTTGAATTCCACTTTCCTAGCGTTATTTCTTGCAGCTTTTTCTGAAGCGTGGCACTGGCGCCCCTACTCAAAGAGCACAACGTGTGCGTTAATATTGTTTCCACTACGTTCCGTGTGATCCTTGTTTTTGCCCACTGCGGCGTCTCTCTCAACGGTGATTTGATTGACTGCAGACAAATCTTTCCGTACAATTGACCGGCAAACTTGGAGCCTGTCCATTTCGCTCAGCCACAACATCATTTCTAGGGCCTGTTTCTGTCAGACAGCAGGGTCCGGGAACAGCAGGCCACTCGTAATGGCCATATTGCGACGAGCCTGGCTGCCACAAATCAAGCCGGCGTGCTTCTG
Organism: Lissotriton vulgaris; assembly: GCF_964263255.1. Classification (NCBI taxonomy): domain Eukaryota; kingdom Metazoa; phylum Chordata; class Amphibia; order Caudata; family Salamandridae; genus Lissotriton; species Lissotriton vulgaris. Next base: position 385,724,348 of record NC_141697.1, read on the forward strand.
CAGCCAAATGACACTTTTGGCCCGAAAGGGCTGACAGGGCAAATTGAGAAATAAAATATTTTACAGACTACATCACTAATAAAAACAGGCGAGTCCAAGCTTCAGATCTGCTGCAGGGAAGGATAAGAGGGAGGCACAACCGCACTTATTTCGAAAACAGGCCCCGGTTCCAGGTTTCCATCTCCCAGGGCAGAGCGCTCCACCCTGCCGAGCGCGGCCTCTTCAAGACAGTCCAGGTTCCTTTGTTTTCCTAAGGCGTTTTTTTTTCTTCTTCGTTTAAGAATCAAAACGCGCTCTCGCTGTGGTTTTTCCTCTGAAGCCCAAGTCAACGCGTTTGTGATCACTGCCAGGGACTAGAGCAGCAAACACAAAAATAATGTTTCTTTTATTCAATCGGAAGGGCTTTTTTTCGACTCCAGTAAGGTGATGTGGTGTTTGGAATAGCCTCATGTTGACTTTTATTAAAAGTTTTTGTTCCTCAAATGTATGTTTTTTTTAAGTGACATTTATGTCGGCCATTAGAAACCAAGCACCGTTGTTCTTACCCATCTGAAATGCCTGTTTAAACAAGAAAGCCTTGCGGGGAAATAATGAGGTCGGCTTTGGGATTACCACGAAAAAGCTGCATTTCAGCACTGAGGAGAGAGATTTCTCAGCGATAAACAACTGTATTGTTGTTAATATTGGTATTTGCATTTCCATTAACTTTTTAAAAAGTTCTGGGGTGATTTACCTGAGGTTTACAAATTAGAGTGCAGTTTGATTTAGTTTGTGTAAATGTGCAGTGTACTGAATAATGGCATTGACGGTATCTTTTTATTTGACCCTGTACTGCCTGCACTGCCAAAACCAGTGCTTAATATGTAAAAGAATGAGTGCCGGTGCCCAAAGCTCTGCCCTGAAGTCGACGGCCGGCATTATTAAATGCCGGCGCTCCAGATACCAAGGCTGTGTGTTCCTGAATCCATCCCAGGCCTCTTTAATCCACTACCAGACACTGCCTGCTCCTTTATCTCTACCTCTGTGTTGGCTTTCCCATTTTTCTCTTCCTCCTTCTTTCCCCTTTGTGTGTTTTTCCATCACTTAGTAAATGTCCAATAAGGAAAAATGAGTCCTTAAAAATGAGTTTGAGCGGCCCCCACCGGCAACCACCGGATAAAATTAATCACTGTAATTATACACGTACATATATGAAAAGTTTGATGGGCGAGGCCATAGATTGTACAGGACCACATATGAGGCTTCGCTGTACACGTGCCTTTTGCCGGCAGACGTAAGTGTGCAGTAGGTGACAAGTAGAAGTAGTGCAGATGGGAGCACCAATAGCCACTTGACTTGCTGGGATAGTTACACTGTGTTGGGTCTGTGTTCAGAGCTCTAGCTTACAGTATGCTGTTATAAGACAGTGTATGGTGTATTTTAGTGAAGAGTACTGTGAGCTCAGTGAATTCCAACCGAGCATCTGAACTGTTCTGCATGCACTATCACTATCATGTAACAACAATTAGGATCATAAATAAATGTGTAATTGTACATTAGCCTGGATGCTGAAACATCTACTGTTTTTTAACATGGAGGGAAACTAAGCACCAAACTCCAAGGTATGCCAGGTATGAGAACACATGGACAGAAATGTTGAGTTTCAGCGGGAAATGGTATAGTCCAAAGCTCTGTTTTTAATATAAAATCAGGGCTTTTGGTGGTCATATCACTGAAAATACAAGACTTGAAAAAAATATTATTGTTTACGGGTGTCCGTGGAAGACAGTTTCTATGGACTGGAATCTAGAGAATGTTAAAGTGATTCCGGTATTTTTCTGACCTCTGCTGGTCGTTTTCTATCAAGAAAGTTAAATAGAGGCAGTTGCCAGAAAAATTAAAAAAAGAAAGCCCCTAAGCAGAAAGCAATTCTTGTATTTTACTGACCTCTACTGGCTGCTTTCTCTCAAGACAGTTAAATAGAGGCTGTTGAACAGAAAGAAAAGTCCCTAAGCGGAAGAAGACATGTCCTAGGGCTGCTCTCCAGAGCCCACTAAGTCCATACACATATAAGTATATACTAAAGTATATACGAGAGGTCTCGAATCCTAAAAAGGAGTAATACATGAACACCCTCGGTCTTATCACAGGGTCGGGGTACGAGAAATAGTGTTTCCAAAATGTGTCAAGTGGCTCGAGTAGCTTCCTTTGACCATTTGCTCTCTTAGGCTCTCCAACATCTTGCCAATGGTGTAGGATTCTTTCCTTTTGCCAATACAACTGCGTCCTCTCCTAAAACCCTTGAAAGTTTCTCTATGCCACCCCACCTTGTACAAGTGTGGCACAACACACCAACCCTTGAAAAGTCTAGTAAAGCTGTTGCTACCTTTTGCCTTGATCAATGTATGGTTGTATTGTGGCAATTTATTCTCACCACTGGCACAATTGCAAACCACGCACTGGGTAGCTGTACTGGACCTTCTCTTTGCTCAGTTTTTGAAGGTCAAGGAAGTCAGTGGTGGATGACAGCAGAACCTGTGCTCTACTTGCAAGTGTAAGCAGGACAATGGACCATCTTTTAGCTGTGCTGTTGTTCCTTGCCCCCAAAAACACTTCAGAGCAAGAAAGGCAGGCTCACCTCACATATGCTATGTGTCATATTTGCAATTACGTAAGGACATTGGAGATGCTGTCCCCTGTACATTGAGCCATCCACCACCCAAAAATAAAGTATTATCCGCTACACTAAACTTGTTAATTTATTTGTTTATTGTTATTATTTTTTTGATAAGCTTAAATCAACTTCACACATGCGAGGGGTGCAAGACATTTGTTAATCTGGGCAAAATATCCTCTGTGGACTGTAAAAAATGAAGTTAAAAAAAGTGGCTGAGGCGCAGCAATCATTACTTCTATTATATCATCAAATTGTCTAGCTGAAATAAATCATCAATTTCCAATTACATATTTGTGTGATATGTGTTTGAATAGTATTGTATTGCGTGGTGATTGTATTATATAGTACTTACTACCCCAGACGAAGAGTTGGAGCAGTTGCACGTGGGATGTGTATCAGTCTTAACAATGTTTGTTACCCAAAGTTACTTAGTGTCTGTTAACACGTCAGGTGGAATGAGATTAGCACATGATGCATGCATTAATTTTGCTCCACCTAATTATTAGTGGTTATGTTTTTCCACACCCGGATTTACCTGGAGTGGAAGAACCTCCCAAAATGTTTCCAGCTGAAAAGTCACCTGAAAGTGGCAGTCAAGTCTCATGACACTCTTTTTATTTAGGGAAAGCATACAATGCCCCCCCCCCTCTCTAGAAAACACGTCTCCTTCCTTCCCCTACTCACGCTTCCGCTTTTCCTCACTCACTACCACACACACTGGCCCCACCATACAACTGCCACCTGCTCAGTTTAGGTGGTACATGTATGGAAAAGGGGATTCTGTATAGTTTTATGACTGGAAAATCAGCTTCACGCAGCAATTCCCCATTTCTTGTGGTTTTCCTAATAATTGCATGAAACTGGGATGATTTTACCACAGGGAAACAGTAAAATCTCAAGCGATTTTACTATGCAATACCATTGTCCCAGTACCCTGCAACTTTTAATATGGGATATATGAAGGAACGACGCATGCCATTACAATGCGGGTCGAACAACGCATAAGTCTTTACAATGCATGTCTTCACTATTTTGGACCTGCAGATATTTAACAAAAGACCCAACTGAAAGCCTCAATGTTTCCAAAGTATACTGCAGAAAACCTTCATTGAGGTTGTCAACAATCTTTTATACAGTTGCAAATAGAATTTCAGGTGAATTAATCTACTAGAATAATACCAAACATCAGTAGTAGTCAACCACCAAAGCTTTTTCTCATCGGAAGAACAACCACCTAAAGATACAATCCTCCTGGACAAAATGTGCAGCCGATGTTTTAGACATCCTGCTTAATAACTGGTACCTATAATTAGAGTATGCCTGTGAATCGCCTAATCCCCAATGAAAACGTAGCGTGCTCATGGAGGACAATCCTACAGACAGCCTCTTTTTGGCTTCCAGTAGACTGGTCCACCATCAACATGCAGCAAAAAACAATGCAACCTACATTTGTAAAGGCCCTAAAGTAGCCACTAAAATTTGTTTAGCATGCAGTAAATTGCTTAGGTTTGGACCAAGTGTCATTTCAAATTATAGGCAAGCTTAATAATTTCTTAGTGATTCATGCCTACTTCACCTTTTTATTGTACATCCTAAAGCATCCACTTGATCTGTACTCTGCCAATCAAGCCTTGACAAAATTCCTTAGAATATGTGTTTCCATAGGGGGAGTAAAATTGTTTCAAATCAGCCTTTCTAATTCTGAAATGCGCTTCTACTGAATCCGAGGATAGAAATTGGGAACAACCAATTTGATTCCCTAGGGTTCCCTGTAGGCAAAGGCTAAAGGGCAATGAGGTATGCTGTGTGCTATACAACTAAATCCATTCATCCACAATATGTGGTGTGCTAAACAATAACAGGGATGGCTATCTTGCATTGTGTTGGCGATCTTGCATTGATTGAATTATGCAACCAAATTCCAAGAGTGACTGTGTAGGTATCTTTTAAGGAGAGCTATTCTCCTACTAAGCCACTCCAAAAATGTGGATGCCAGTTTTCTGTATTAGTTCTGCAAACCATATTTTTGCTGCTGCCCTTAACCTGTCTTTGGGCGTTGCCAAAGACACACTGAAAACTTGCAAACAAATGCTCAGGTTGTGTTTAAACTGATGCAAGATTCTTGACATCAGTACTCCATTGGTGTTGCGCTGACAGTAATCCTCGTGGTACTCAGTGGTTATTAATACTCCATTTTAAGCAACTTAACACCTTTGAAAGGGAAGCATACAACACTTGGTCATATTCATCAAATATTTAATCATGGTAAAACTGCAGACTATCAAACTCCAGCGTGTCCGCCATTCTTTACAATTCCAATCCATTAAAGGGTATTTCACTGAACAAATGTGAGATGGAAAGCAGATATAGCTTCTAAGGTAAGCTATCAAAACGTGGGCCATTCTAAAAGGCAAGCAATCTGGGTTTACGAAGTGACTGATTCTTCCCCGGCCCTGACAACCTTTTGTACTTGCCTTACACATAGATTACTCTGCCTTAGTCTTTTTGGCTTCTTAGGAAGTCCTGACATACGATGTAATTGTATACCACTGCCATGTTACATGCCTTATATAGATTACCAATAATATTGTTTATATTAAAGCTACTGGGGCAATCTAAGCACTACATCAGAATGTAAGACTAGGTAAGTAGAAGTAGGGATAAGAATATTAAATATATACTTACCCTGGTTATGTAGTTGTAGGCGAATGTCAGGAACTTGAATCTAAGGCCGGTGAAGAAAACTGGAGTGCATAATAGGAACAAGAAATAAGGGAAACAACAGAAGGCAGTACTATGGCAAAGATCATAATAGAGCGTATGGAGTAGGTAAAGACTATGCCTGTGGAACCTGGGGAGGCAGATCAAGAGGAGAGACCGAGCCAGAGACAAGTGACTGACAAATAGAAAAACAGGAACAGCATGTTCAACACTTCTGGGTCAGTTTAGGTAGAGTCAATTAGACGTAAGAAGTTGCCTTGCAAATTCTTTCATTGTAGTGCTTCAAGTTGCTGAGAGCATGTTCACCGTTAGCGTTCCCTCTCACATTTGCTTTGCTTTCCTCTTCTTTTCCTGGTTTCTTTCCTGCTATTTGTTACCTTGAATTGTCCTTTACCTGTTTGACCAACAAGACGGTTGGCTTTCTGTACATGTGCCAGTTTCTGGTGCTCCCCACAACTGCCCCTTTCTTGGAGCATCAGGTAAGCTTGTATTCTTTGGGCCCGATTCTGCTGCAGTTTGGAAAGCTTTCCTGACCAAATGGGTTTGGGAATGGTTTCTGACCGAATCGGATCGGGAGAGTCCAACCGACTGAGTACGATGCATCCGGATGCTTCCAGATACGATTTGGTTGGACTCCCATTGACTTCAATGGGAGCCTTTGTTACGACCGAATGCATAGGCTCCCATTGAAGAACGGGGCCCGATTCGGAAGGCTTTGGGTGCAAGGGGGCCCACTCTAGGCCCCCAAAGTCTGATTCCAACTGACAATTCGAGTCAGACGGCACAATTCAAAAAGGCTGTCCAAATCCAGCATCGTAATCTGTCGTTCGGAAACGTGGCCTGTAGAGACGCGCGGTTAGGAGGCCTTCCTAACCGCATCGGAATAATTCCCTAACTGATATTGAGTCAAGCTCAAATGATTGTGTCCGGATCTCACAGTATGGTTTCTCATTTTTTAATTAGAGCCGCATATATGAGAATTCTATAGTTGAGGCCTTAGGAGGAGTTTCCTGGATGTGCACCGAGATAAGATCAGACCGGTGGGGCCAGCTTCAGTATTTCTTTTCTCCCTATCTCCCTAACCCCATTTTCCCCTGGGCTGAAGGTGACAGTGATAGTGTCCCATCTTCTTCATCTGCTTTCTCTTCAGTTAGGAGAGTGGTGGATTGTCATCGGTAATCGGTGCCACAACCTTGCTCACCAAATTCGACATAGGACTGTGAGGTACATGATCTGATTTTGTTGTAGGGCAATATTTGTCACCTTAATATAGAGTGATGCAACTGATGGAATCTAACAAACCCCTAATGGTCTTACTGTAAAGTCTGATACATCACTGAAAGTGCCCAAACTCCGTCCTCTTTTACGTCTGGTCTGTTATAGGACTGACTGTCCAAGTTATATCAAACTTTTTGTTGAGCTTGACCCGTGACTCAGTTTGTCTACTTTACCACGCTCTAGGGTAATCTGGCTCGTATAACTGCTATTGTCTACGTTTCTCTACCTCTACTTCCTCGCCTCTTGTCTCCTACTTAGGTCCTGATAATGAGTGCAATGCTAAATATCAATATATTTGCTAACCCTTCTAATGCATATACCAGATTTATGGGCCAGATTTACATAGCTTTGTGTTTCCAATTACCTAATTGCAAATTTTTGCAATGTGCTATTAGGTAATTGAAAACAGTGATGTAAAAATGTGTGTTTCACACATTAAGCTATTCCCAGTAAGTCACAAATAGACGTATCTCGTTAATATTCATGAGGTAGGTCTTGGTTTGCAACCCATGGGAAGAGTAAAAATCACAGGGATGGTGGCCTGCTGGAGTAAGCAGACCACCATGTCTGTAATTGCTTTTAAATAAAACAAAGATTTATAAATTTTGAAATGCACCCTGTTTTCCTTGAAGGAAAATGGGTGTGTTTCAAAAAGAAAAATGGAAAGTAGGCCCATGTGGGACCACGTTTTTACAAATATTTGTGAATGGATTACCACTTACTTGCAGTAGGAAGTAAAATGCAAATGTTTTGAGGCCGCATTCCAGTTGCAAAACATTCACACATACCACTGAGAGTCACTATTAGAAAGGGACGCCATTTACACGCCCCTTTCTAATACCGAATCACAAATCCATTTTGTGATTCGGTAATAGGTTACCGAACTACAAAATAGGGCTTGGTACATAGAAAAAAGATCTTGAGAGCATTTGTAAAGAACTAATTTCTTCATTTAGTATACTGCCAACCAGTCAGAATCAGATGCCTCAATGCTGCCCACACTTGAACCCAAAAAGCAGAGCCCTAAGAAAAGGGAAAACTAGAAAAACAGGTAAGGTGCTCATTAGTATAAGCACTCCACAAAATGTTCCCAACCACATAATACTCTTCGCTGTAATTGGACAAGTTCTATTTTCATGTTAAATCAGAGGTACAGCATTTTTCATGTATTGTATGCATGCAGATAGTATGACTGTATAATAAAGTGCGCTTTCAGGTACGATCCACACATTCTTATCTATTTGTTTTACATTGAAAGTCAGTGAAAGTATGATGTTAATTATGCCCACAATTGAAAATATTGAATGCAATGATAAACATCAGCTATTAAACACAGAAATGTGATATAATCAAAAAAGTTAAAAGTAGACAAGATAAGCTTGGCTGCCACATTTAAAAGTGCCCATTTCAGGACCAAATGAGCTGTCTATATTTGTTTAAGAGTTAATCCTTTGGTACTGATGCTCGTGGACGAGAAGTGGATTTCAATTACAGATATATGTGTCTCCATACCAGCCTTTAGCTTTGCTAATCCCACTGGTTATCACCTCTGCCATTATTGCACAAAGTAGACGCAATGGAGAGCGCAGGTGAAAGGGTTAACTCCTTTTTCAAATGTCCATCCACTCATCTTGGCTTTCTCAAAATGAAGGAGGCCACATCCTCTCCTGCCGCCAGCTTTGATAAGGGGAATGCACTAACAGAGTCCATTTTATTTGATAGAAAGTTTACCACTGAGTCATATAAAAAGAAAAAGAATGGGAACAAGAAACCAAAGAGTTCCCACCTAATACAAACTTATGTCTTCCCCACTTGGAATTGCAATTCTACAAAATATCCTACTAAGGGCATGTCCATAAAACCTTAGCACAGGTATGCATGACGTGTTTGATATAGTATAATGCACATGCGTTGAATGATGTAGTATGATTTGTATGTACAACATAAGAGGTGTGCACTTAAATGCATCCTCTGCATATATTACTTATATGAATGGTTAACACATGGCTAGTGTTATGTGCGTGCTAAATGCTAGTACCACCGTGATTTATATGCATAATGTGCGGGGTTTTTGGAATTATGCAGCAGAGGAGGACCAAATTATGCAGCAGGGTTCTCTAAATTATGTGTCAAGGAATGGCATAATATGCGGCGTAAAGTGGCACATTTTGTGATAGTGTTAAGCATTATTTCGACATTTTTACACATTGTAATACAGCCTGGCAAAATAAATGTACCTTTTAAAAAAAATAACTTTATTTATAAATTTCAGTTTAATTAACAGTGCAGCTTCCATAAACAACAGTCATAGTATACAGTATGCAGCTAATCATCCATCTTCAAGGCAGCAAAACTCCCCAGGAAGACCACTGTCACCGCTCCCCCCACCCCCTCACACACACACACAACCTCCAGGGGTCAAAGGCAACCTAGTTTTCAGTATCAGTGTCTACCCAGCTCTAAATGCTTCATCTGGGGCTACACATCTTTCTCCCAGGGCCCTCCAAGTGGCTAAGTCACCCTCCAGCATGGCATCCCTTCTGCTATTTTTCATGTAAAGTTCCTCTGCGAGAGTCTACTCCGCCACATCTCTGTCTCTGTGCCAGTGTTCTTCTGACGGGGTGTGTTGGCCCATCTACGTTATAGCCACCCTGCAGCGTGCCAATACAAATGCCAGCTGTAAATATGTGTATGCCATCTTGCGACCTTTAGGCGTGCTAATGTTCCCCAGTAAACAGAACTGTGGGATGAGGGCACCCGCAAGGATGTGGTTTGTGTGAGTTTGTCTACTACCCGGACCCAGTAGTCTTGCACCTGTGAACACCTCAAGGTCATATGCAGGAAGTCAGCCCCAGAACGCAAACAGCACAGACACGCGTCCAACCGAGTAAGAGACATCTGATGAAGTGTCAGGGTGTCATAGAGATATGATGGCGGAAATTATGGCGTATCAGCTTAAATTGAGCATTGCTAGATACTGTCATGGTAAGGGCGCAGACACGAGTACAGTCAACATCCTTTAAGGGAACACCCAGATCAGTCTCCTGAGCACATAAGGCGTGACTCGTAACGTCCTTTGCCAAAGCTCTGTATATTAGGAGCACCAAGTGGTGCCCTGACCCACATGATCAAAAGGTCCCCAAAGTTCCAGAGGCCACCAGTGTCACAGGTAATGTAGTCCATGCCCGTTGAAGAAGCACCATTTTAGATATCACTATTCCGCCCATGAGTGACAGTGGCAATGTGTTCCAGAAGGCAATCGATCAGTGAAATCAGCTGAGCACTCTTCCTGTATTGAGGAACAGCTGCTTCTCCCTAGAGTGGTTTCTATAACTGCCAGGTAGCGAAAGTGGTCCAGCTCCCATTGCAGCCCAATGTCAGACAGGCGCTACACCGGAGTCCCCACCAATGCCACCAGGGGAAACAGTGATGATTTCCTTCAATTGATTCTCAGCCCAGACGCCGCCCCAAACTTGTCCCATAATCTCAACAGGACCTGCTGTAAAACAGGGTATCCTCTGTGTATAGTCATCAGATGTGTCGCGTCTCCCAGAGTGCAATGCCCCCGTAATGCAGTCCGTCCCCCCGGCACACACCACCAGGGGCTCGAACTTTAAAGCAAATAAGTGACGGGACAGGGCAGCCCTGTCGCATCCTTCTGCCTAATACCCACCCGTCAGACCGACTCCGTCCCACCTTCACTCTGGCACTGGACTCCATGCAGAGGAGTCAGATCCATCCTTGGAATTGAGGCCCAAGCCCCATGACCTGCACAACCTCGAGCAGATATTCCCAGTCAATAGTGTTGAAGGCCTTTTTCCAGATGTATGGAGATCAGGACCATCTTGTTGCCGCGGCCCTCCATCTCTCTCAGCACATGCATCAAACGTCTGAGGTTCATCCCTATGCTATGGCCCTGGGTGAACCCACACTGGTCCTCATGCACCAGACCAGTCATTAGCGGGTTCAGTCAGTTAGCCAAGAGCTTGAATAGTATTTTGACATATGAGTTAATCATAGTAAGTGACCTGTATGCCGCCAAATCCACTCTGTCCCCTCCCGGCTTGGGTAGCATGCCGATTTCCGCTTCCCACATAGTAGGTGGCAGAATCCCCCTCTCTTTGGCTCCAAGAAAAACTTTGAGGAGGCCCTGTGTGAGGACCACTGAAAACTCCTGATAACATTCTACTGGATACCAGTCCTCTCCATGGGCTTTAGAAGTGGGGAACGCATGAAGAGCTGTTGGTAACTTCTCCAAGTTGAATGCAGAGTCTAGTTCCTCTCCCTCCAGCTCCTCAATCCTAGAGAAGTCCAAGCATTCCAGGAATTCCCCAGTTCAGTCACCGGAGATTTGCGGGTCCACCCTGTATACCCCTTTGAGATTACACCAAAAGGTGGTCACAAAGTCTGAGAGGTCCCCTTTTAGCCCTCAGCTGTTGTCAGGTGTGTTGTCAGGGATGCTGAGGTCTCCCTGCGTAGGATCCAGGCCAGTAGCCTGACGGATTTGTCGCCCTCCCTAACCGCCATCTGTACCGTTTCAGGGTGTACTTGTCCAGCCATCCCACGTGTTCGCTATACATCGGCGCACATCTATCTCTTCATGATGTGCGTCCGGACCATTCAGATCCCCAGCCTGCAGGTCAGACAGTCCTAACTCTGCCACTAGGAGGTCCCTCTGGAACTGAGTGCCTCACCCCACATGTTCGTCCTAGACTCTTTCCTCGCAACACAGTCTTCATGGCTTCACATTCCGTAACACTACATTCAATGGAGCCCCAGTTAAGCTCCATATAATCAGTCAACCCTTGGGACATTACTTACCTGCCAACTGCATTTGACAGCACTTCTGCCGGAACACGGCATGCTTGTCTCTGTTCCGCGGGGGCGTGGTTTGAGCGCCGACCGGGATGGCTGTGTGAGCGTGCAGCTCCGCGCCGAGTCCCAATATTTATCCTGATATCCCTGCCATTGGTGCCCCCGGAGGTGCGGATTTACCGCACGAGGTGTTGCTCGAGCGGAGGGGAGAGTCTGGGGCCAACGGGACCTCGGAGAAAGTGCGGAGGTCCGGTCCCGGAGTTCGGAGGAGCCGGGCCGAGAACAAAGGAAAATGGCGGTGTGAGAGACCTGCAGGTCCCAGGGACGGAGCGCACCCGAACTGAGCCGGGGTTCCAGCGGCTGCCTAGCAAAGCAAGTGGAGCGGGGGCTCGACGGAGGGTATCTTCGGCGCTGAACCGGAGAAGCGCGAAGACATCGTAGCCCCAGGGATCGGTGAGTGCGGCGCCCCTCCCCCCCGCTCCCCGACATGGCAGCTGAGTAAACAGCGGGCTGCTCCCGGACGGCGACGCCTGCAGCCGGCAGCGGTTGGAATGACCGGGGCACTAGCCAAGATCCTTTGAAGGGGGCCGCATGGGAAGGCAGATTCGGCCGCCTACGTGAGGGACAGTGCAAGCGGGCGGCGGGCTCCCACGCAGCGACGGGAGCGGACCCGGGGCGCGACCGTTTCCGGACCCTGAGTGCCGGGGGGCGCTGCAGCTGCCGAGAGTGACTAGGACCAGACTTGGACGTGCCCTGCACACCAGTAGGGGCTGCGGAGAACCATTGTCAGCGGCGAATCCCACCCGTCTGGTCAGCTCACAGTGTGGTGGTGGAACGAACGCAGAGCGAGGGCTCGGAAAGCAACCTAAACCTAACACAGTGTACTATTTGTGGGCGGCTGGCGCGACCAGCTCTGGAAGGTGCCCGCCTGCTCTTTCGGGGTTGTGCTGCTGGCTCGCTGCGGCTGGTTTGGACGCTCCCTGGGTCTCTGATGGAGCTCTGGTGGACCCACGCAGCACACAGCCATAGACCATCGGTGGAAGCCCGTGGATAAAGTGTGCTCTGAGGGTGCTGGAGAAAGGTGGAAAGGGCATGAACGTTCCTTTGATTGCGGGTGCTGTGCCCTTGTGCTAACAAACACTGGTCCCTACTGGGAGGTGTCAGTGGGCGGTGTGCCTGTGCCAGGCGAACTGTGAACTGGCGTGGCCCTTGGCGGTGGCCCGGGAGCAGCACCTGACGCGGTCAAGATGGCCGCTCTTAGCGGTGTTTTGAATATGCCACAAGGTCGAGACAACGCGACCGCCTTGGTCCAAGATGGCGGAAACCAAGCCCCATTGGAGGCATCGACGCCAGAACAGAGGCTGAACCTGCGTCTCAACACCATCCTAGAGGCGATCACCGCGACGAAGGAATCGCTGCACCAAGACATAGCGCAGGTCGCAACGGGGCTGGGTCTACTGAGGGCAGACCATGCCAAACTCTCGGACAGAGTTAAAGAGAATGAACAACTGCTTCGGGAGCTGAAACCAGCGGTGGTGACCGCGGAACACAAACTGACGGATATTCTTGGCCGCTTGGCGACTCTGGAACGACGGGCGGAGGATGCTGAAAGTCGCAACCGGAGGAATAACGTGAGGGTGGTGGGCCTTCCGGAAAAAATTGAGGGGGGTGACGCTGTGACCTATATGGAGAACTGGTTTAAAATGGTTGTGGCACCGGAGGGTCTATCTCCCTTCTTCTCCCTGGAGAGAGCGCATAGGGTTCCGGCCAGACTGCCCCTGGAGGGCCGACAACCTCGGCAGATGGTGGTTAAACTACTGCACTGCAAGGACCGCGATCTGCTGATACAGAGGGCACGGTCTCAGGGCCCCTTCCAAGTGGACAATAACAAAGTTACGGTATTTCCGGATTACACGCAGAAAGTTCAGAAAGGCAGAGCGTCCTTCTTGTCCGTGAAAACAGAACTGAGGGAAGAGGGGATCCAATACTCCTTGCTCTTCCCTGCCAAGTTGAGGGTGATCCTTGATGAAAAGACCCACTTCTTCCAGACCCCGGACGAGGCATGGTCGTGGCTTGAACTGTACCGTGCTGGAACGGATCGCACGAACAAAAGTGGAAGGGAAAGGCAAAAACCGGATTAGGAAGTCGCAGCGCATTCGCACACGGAACAAACTCAAGAGGGCCGTACGAGAGTCTCAGATGGCGACGGACAGGAAGGGAGCATTGGCTGCGACGGCGATCATCACGGGGTCACAGCAGGAGAGGACATCGGGGGGGTCAGAATCGGAGGAGGAGGGGGAGAAATCCGGAGGGGACGAATTGGACATGGGGAGTGCGAAGGGACCAGCGGTCACCCCACAGACTTCGGATGGACTGTTTAACGAGTGACGTTTCGGAGACCTGAGCAACTCCGAGATGCCTATTGGAACAGACTCTCCAGAATTTTAGTGGACTATCAGGTATGGGGCTGTGAAAGCAGCATGGGACCGAGGGCGCGGGGTGGGAGCTCTGCCTACCCTGGATCGGCGCTCACTCACCCTCTTGTGGCCCTTAAGGCCTTCTGTGGTGACGACTACAGATTAGTGTAATGTGTGCGGTGTTGATGGTTTGGAACGGGGCTGAAGCTGGGTTATTAGGTCCTGTCCTGGGGAGAGGGGTTTGGGGAGTTTTGTGGAGGGTTTTGAAGGGGGGATACAACTGCTGCGATGTGGGGAACAACTGTTTGTTGCTAATACTGTGCAGAAACCTATATTATGGGGACGTTACATAATTTAAAATGCATTACATGGAATGTCCGTGGACTTCGAACGATGGTGAGACGTCATAAGGTGCATGTCTATTTGGTGAGGCATGGCATTCAAATAGCAATGCTACAAGAAACTCATTTGACCAAGAAGGAATGCGTTGCCCTACAGAAGAGATGGCGGGGTCAGGTGTTTGGCACAACATACTCAGCATTTGCTAGAGGGGTGATAATATGGATAAGGGCAGGGACACCATTCCAGGTCACGAACCAGCGGGTTGATCCTGAGGGTAGATATGTGGCGGTGGAGGGACGACTTTACGGTAGGGAGGTGGTCCTGTGTGGTGTATATGCCCCCAATTCCGATCAGGCCAGCTTTTTTGACGGTTTAACAAGCTCGCTGGCCTATTTCCTGGCTGGCCCTATTTTATTGGGTGGCGACTTTAACTCGATCACTGATGTGATGCTGGATAGATCGCATCCACCGTTAGCCGACTCCCCAGTGCGCAGGCTGGCAGCTCACAGGAAGGATTGGCAGGAGAGGTGGGGACTGGTGGATGTGTGGAGGAAGCAGCATCCTGAGATTAGGGATTATTCCTACTTTTCCACGATACACGAACTGCATGTTAGACTAGACTTGGTGCTTTGTAGTGGCCCCTTGGCGGCTGTGGTAACTCATACTGAATATCTGACCAAGACCATTTCAGATCATAACCCCTTATTGGTGTCAGTGCAGTGGCAGCAGGCGAGGTCGGCGGTTCCATCATGGCGGCTGCGCCCTGATATGCTAGAGGATCTGGTGTTTAGTGACACGGTTCGACAGGGCATTGACCATTATTTTGAGGTGAATGAGGGCTCAGCCACGACGAGATCAGTAGAATGGGATGCGATGAAAGTGGTGGTGAGAGGCGTGCGCATGGGTAGATTCTCGAATGCGAACACGGCAGTCTTGAATGATCTGGCGAAAGCGGAAGAGGTCTTGAGGGGGCTGGAACGGCAAAGGCCTGAGCGACCGGATCTACAGGAGCGATTGATGGAGGCTAAGGAGGTGGTGGCGACTGAGACTGAACGGCTGCGGTGCTATGATTATAAGTTGTACACCGTTAAGGTGCACGCGGAACGAGATAAAGTGGGTTCACTCCTTGCCAAGCTTGCCGATCCAGAGCCTAGGGAGTGCCCGGTCATGAGTATAAGAACAGAAGAGGGGAACGTAGTCTACTCGCAGTCAGCAGTTCTGGCGCGCTTTCAGTCCTATTACACGGGATTATATGAATGCCAACTGGAGGCGGAGGTCTCTGAGATAGGCGAATACTTGGCCTTGATCCCACTGCCGGTACTGGATAGCGAGGAGGCGAAGGAACTAGAGGGACCCATAACATTGGCAGAGATTAGAGTGGCTATTAAACAGATGGCTAGAAATAAAACTCCAGGGGTGGATAGAATTCTATGCCAAATTTGTTGACATCCTAGCACCCAAACTATTGGTGGTATACTCGGAGGCAAAGCAGTTGGGATGCTTGCCTGAGTCAATGAGGGAGGCACTAGTAGTACCACTGTTGAAACCAGGCAGATATGCGTTGGATGTGACGTCTTACCGACCCTTGTCTATGCTGACGGTGGATTATAAGATCTTGAGCCGCATCCTGGCCACCAGGTTACTGCCGCACATGACCACATTAGTGCATAGAGACCAGGCGGGATTTATCCCGACTAGGAACACTTCGATGAATATACGTCGACTGGTCCGGATTTTAGATGGTGCCAGGGCCTCAGCTCTTGGCCCCGCGGTGTTGGCAGTTGATGTCGAAAAGGCTTTCGACAGCCTCGAATGGGAGTACCTAGATGAGGTGCTGCTGAAATTCGGAGTCGGAGAAGGATTTCGGAGGTGGAGGAAGGTGCTTTACTCGTCGCAGAGGGCAAGGGTAAGGCTGGGGCCGATCGTATCTTCGGCTTCCCTGTCTGTAGGGGAACAAGGCAGGGCTGCTCACTGTCCCCCCTGTTGTTCGCATTGGCGATGGAGCCACTGGCGGCACAGGCAAGGTCGGGTGCAATGTACAGAGGGATCGCGCAAGGGATAGAATCGCATTATATATCAGTATATGCTGATGATTTGCTATTGTACCTAGCGGACACTGGACAATCCCTAGAGGGAGCAGTGGATATGCTGGCTAGATTCGGGCAGCTGTCAGGCCTTTGGGTGAATTGGACCAAAACCTGTGTATTCTCATTGCGGGCGGGTACACCCTGTCCCTCACTAGCGAGAGAGGTGGTGTGGGAGTCCTCCTGCTTCACTTACTTGGGCGTGCGCATTTACTATGAGGCTGCGGACCTATTAGAGGGGAACATCGGGCGTTGCATTCGCGCGCTGAGGGGTTGCATGGATTTTTGGGCCTCCCTCCCTCTGTCGGTGTTGGGCCGAGTGGCATTATTAAAGATGGTGGCACTTCCGCGGCTGCTTTATTATTTCCGAACACTGCCGATATGGATCCCACAGCGGGTCTTTAAAGAACTGAAGATGTTGGTGACTGGCTTCCTTTGGGGTCGTGGATGACGTAGGGTGGCGTTGGGTACCCTGACTAGACCCAAGTTTGAAGGGGGGATGGCAGTCCCCGACTTTGAATTATACTACTTGGCGGCACAACTGCAGATATTGATGCAACATATTGCTGGAGAATTCAGGGGTCCTGAACGCGAACGTGGGAATGGTATCCAGAGGTATGTCTTGTCATATATAGTCATGCAACAGAAACTGGATATGAGGGACCTTACGGTGGAGGAAAGGACGCTTAAATTATGTTGGCACAGGAGTCTGAAAAGAGCAAAAAGAGACCGGCCGTATGCACCGGAGATACCGCTAGGGATGCTGACCGCGCTGCCGCATGGGGGAGATTGGTCCCAGCTGTTAGAATGGGAGGAGTTGGGCTTGCAGATGGTGGGGGATCTGTACATTGATGGGGTGTTGGTCCCCTATCAGACGTTGCAGGAGCAGTTTGGCCTGCCAGACGGGAATTTTCTGCTACACGCAGCAGTGGTTGCGGCGATGCAGAGGCATTGGAAGGGAGGGCTGGCCGAGCCGGAAGCGACCATGGCATGCCAATACGTGGTGATGGCCGCGGGCACTGTTAAAGCGGTAACTTGACTCCACACTAGAATGTTAAATGAGGGACTGGTGCTACTGCTAGCACTGAAGACGCGATGGGAGGACAGTATAGGCAAACCCATACCGGACACTGTCTGGAGCCATGTGCTGCGACGGACGTGGAAGGGTACAAGGAACGCACGATTTCAACAGGTGCATTTCTTCATCGTACATAGGGCATACCTGACTCCGGAGAGAATAAAGCAGTACTTCCGGGTGCTCGACGCAATGTGCCCGAGATGCTTGGTGCCCGAGGTTGATCTGGATCACCTGTTGTGGGGATGTCCGAGGCTAGGGGCGTACTGGCCGGAAGTGGGGGAACTCCTGAATGCAGTAACGGATAGGGAAGTGGACTTTGACATGGCGGCATGTCTGCTGCTCTGGTTCCCTCATACTAAGAAGACGAAAATCACAAGTAAATTTATTGACCTGGGACTCATGTTGGCTCAGAGAGAGATAACTTGGCACTGGAAGTCCAAAGAAGGCCCATCAGTGAGGAGATGGATGAATGAGCTGTTGAAATGGTCAAGCTGTGAAAGTATTATCAGAATGCGACAAGCTACTAGAACTGGCAATGAGAAATGCTTGGAAATGGCAAGAGCCTGGGAGATGGTGGTCCAGGCATTGCGTGACTACATGATAGAGGATGATGTGGAGGAGCAATGATTGAACAGGGCTCCATGTAGCTTAAGTGATTGCAAGCAACTCCTGATGAGTAGCGTGCTCCAGTGTTGGTACGGATTATGTGCGCCCGCGTCAGCAGCAGTTGGGGGGGTTGAGGGGGGGGGGGTGTTTTAAGGGAGGTAGTTAAGCACTGCGACACAGTTTAGGAGAGTACCGGCGGATGGGACTTAGGGCTGATCCACGATGAGGGGGGCTCCCGAGGAACGCAGGCAGGCACCCGGGAAGTACTACTAGGGGGATCCAGGTGGAGGTCACTAGAGAGATATAGGTGGGACTGCATTGGAGCGGATAAGTGCTGTTGACGATGTCCCCATGGGAAATCTGTGTCTGTTTGACGGTGCATGGAGGGTGGGATTTTAGGGGGGTAAAAGCAGATACTGAATGGTGAAGCTGACCGAACGCCCGGGAAAGGTGAACACTGTGGCATCTTCTTGAGAACGACAGACTTGGCGCGCCGCCCAGCCTCCGGGATGTGGGCTAAATGGCTGTGTACGATAGCTATGTCACTTCAACTTTTGTGATGCCATAAGTGTACTGGTTGGCCTATTCTGAGGTCTTGTTTCTAATTCTGCAATAAAAATACATTTAAAAAAAAATGCTTGTCTCTGTTCCGCAGCACCCCCTGTTTAAATGTGCAACAAACCCGGGAATGTCCAGACAGGAATCTAGCTAGGTGTGAGACAGACATTCAATCCGGCATGCAAATTCCTTCCACCGGCACCCTGTTTAATCTACGGAATGTGTTATGTTTCAGGGAGTGGCATGTGGATGCCCACTGCATCGTGTGTATCATTCGCCATGCACCAGCGAGCCCTAAGTTGCTCATCACCTCTCTCAGAGCTTTAGGTAGGTGAGACTGAGTGTCTCCGCTGGGCGGCTTTCTGTCAATGTCTCTGTCTGTCACGCAGTTGAAGTTGCTGAGCCATAATAGAGGCGAGTCTGTGTCCTGACTAACCCAGTCCTGCACTTTATTTTTAAAAGTGTTGATCGTCCACATTTGGGGCATAAGTATTGAGCACGTATATTGCCCTGCCGTTCAGAGTACCCTACAGTAGTACATACCTGCCCTCTAGGTCAGCCTCAGCGTATGTACGGTAGAACAATGTACCCTGTGCCATCCAGACCAGCACCCCCAAGTGAATGTATTGTAGAAAGTATGAAAAACCTGGCCCCTTCACTTATGGAAATTGATATACATATGTCTCCTGCCAGCAAGCAATATTGATTTTGTGAAGTTTGAAGAAGGAGCACACCCTGTACTGTTTTGTCTAGGAGCCCACTCTACGGATGTTCCACATCAATATCGGGTAACCACCCCCCATCCTTGTGGCTCTGTTGCGTGTTTATCTAGGTTCCTGATCGATACTGTGACCTTATGCCCCTATTCGGCTATAAATCCATTTATTCCCTATATTGGCATAACCGTTCAAGTGCGATATTCAGAAAAGTCATCTCTGGCCTCACACGAACAGAGCCACATTCCAGAATAGTTCTCTGCCACTTCCTTTGCAACCAATTAGTGCAATGACAGAGCAGAAGTCACTATCTGATATTCCTAGATTAACACTCCGAGTTCTTCAACAAGATAAAAACTCAGCAAACCTGGAAATCCCCGCTTGCTGTGTTTTGATTAGTAATGGAACTCTAATGAGCAACTGATAACTATCACTTCCTAGTGACATCTTTAATTGACGTCTTATGTCCAGCAAACTTGCGTCAAACCCGGCACCTGTCAGGTATAAATATTACCAACGTTGCCTTAAGCAATTGCTGTCGTGCACCCTGTTGTGCATCCCATTGCTGTTGTATGCTGCATGCAGTACGCTGCTGCTGTCCC
The DNA here is from genome assembly GCF_964263255.1 of Lissotriton vulgaris. Lineage (NCBI taxonomy): Eukaryota > Metazoa > Chordata > Amphibia > Caudata > Salamandridae > Lissotriton > Lissotriton vulgaris. The sequence goes on from NC_141697.1 coordinate 385,744,221, forward strand.
CTTGGTGGTGAAGCTACTGATACCATTATCGCTGCTAAAGCGCGAACGATGGTGTGGTAAGCTTAGGAGCTGAACAGCCGTCCCTCTGCGAAGAGCCCAGCAGATTCCAGCTGCCGCGGACGCTGTCCCCCGCCTCCTCCTCCCGACGCGCTGAGAAGAGAGCCGCTGCCTTTCTCCTGCAGAGAAATCCAGCTCCAGCGTTTCTGGTCTACCCTTGCGGGTGACTGGGATACCGAGACCCCCTGAAGGAGATACCAGACCTCCATCATTCTATTCAGAGGTATGGTGTTGACTAAACCCTTAGACGAGAATTCTTGAAGCAAACCTTGGCAAAACCAACTTAACTTAAAGCTACTTACTTACTCCCCTTCCACGTGTTAGGCTTAGGTCAGGCACACTGGGGTAGGCGTAGTTAGAAGCACCAGTTGAGTATGTTAGCCTAATGTATATATGACTGTATATATGTTTTATTACTTTTAAACCATTGTATGGCTAAGAAACCATATCAATGCTTTTACAGTATTATTTCGCAATCCTTGTCTTACTGTACGTACTTTTTATAATAACAAGTCTTGCAATTGTGGCAATACATTTCTCTTGTACGAGAAGAAAGACTGTTCAATAAATGTTAACCTTTTATTGACAAACGCCCGTCTCTCTATTCTCTACATATCGTGAAAGTAAACTGCACTAACCTGACTGAGTAAAATAACTGTCTATTGTTTCACACGACCCTAGAGATTGACTCTTGATCTGAGGAGCAAAGTTCTCATGTTGCACGGTTGTTGGAAAGCTGAATCCCTTCTTGTCTGTGCCAGGGAAGCTGATCACTTCCCATGCAGAGAAGAAAGTTTCCAGTGACCTCTGAGCTAGTTGGTAACACACCCAATTAAGTTTAGCATAGTCAGTGGAGGCCTGGAATATCCGCAGTTCCACGTCGATACTACTGTTTATGTTATTCCAATGCGCAGGGCCTAGTGGGAAACTAGGAACTACACTACATGACGCCCAACCGTTTGGTAAGGCGATAAACTAACGCAAGACGTTAGAGTAACTCAGTCGTGCATATTTCACACAGACCCCTTTCTCCCGTAAATACTCCAATAGACGTCTGGAGTGGGTGAAAGGTTAAAATCCGCCCGACCTTAGTAGGAAGAGATTCCTATGTAAAGCTCTGGTTTATTCAACGTTGAAGGATACAGTGTTCCAAAATATTGTGCACCTAATCTTTGTCTCCTTGGAGACCAACTCTGCAAACCTTGCATTTATACAATGCCAGGAGAAAACGGAACCACTGGGGCCGCAGCAGATGCGACTCAGCAAGGTCCCAAATACACAGACCCGGATGCTGTTATCATCCCGGTCCACTTAAGAAAATCTATAACGTTAAAACTTATAGAAAACGGACTGACACCACAAGGTGGTACAGTAATTTTCGTGATAGAGGCTCACGAATATCGGCAGACAGAGGTATTCTATTCATGGATAAACTTTCCAGCGGCAAACGCTAGAACAAAAGAGTTTCACTATTACAAAATAGAGGAACCTCCGGAAGAGTACGCTCCTTTCGAGGAGATTGAAATTCCACTTAAATTTCAAGAGCACCTGCTCTGGTTTAATGGCGCCCTAAAACATAAAGATCACATAACTAGGCTCGGTCCACTAGGTAGACCAGGAGCAACGTGGCCGGTTCTAGCCAGCTACACACCACATCCGGACATTGTAAAAATGTCAAAGGAAGAGCTGTTAGTACAGCTAAAAACATTAATAAAAATACATAGGCAATTAGTCCAATATGTAATGCGGACTGCAACAGTCCAACCAGCTGTTAATGTACCACAGCTGACCCCTCATCAGGGGAACACTAATAAAATAACACCACAGAACATACAGTCATGTCTTGGTAAAACACCCGTAAAACGGGAACAAATTCCTTTCTGGTTAGCACAGAAAATCACTCAAATAGAGGCAGTATTTCCTGATACTACCCCTATTGAGAAACACAGAATCTTGACCATCTGCCTTCCTATGGGAATCGCACCACACATGGAGGACTGCGACACTTGGGGTACAGTCTTTGCTTCCATTTACACAAAAACACACGGCGTTCCGTCTATGGCGGTAATACCTGAAGTGCTAAAACAGATTCAAAATGAATACGGTCCAGAGCCCACTTTAACTCTTGGTATGAAATTACTGAAAGACTTCAAGCAGGTCTCGGCTATATTATTAGCCAATATAAAGGGAGAAGCAGCATCTGTGGCGATTCGCCAGAAGTTGAAGGAGACAGTTATAGAAGATCCTGTTGAGCTTGCCAAAATCATAGAAAAATGCTATGAAGAATTAGGTAGAGACAGCTTGGGTGGGAAACCGGTGAAGCCCCAACTGCTCGAAAATCCTGAAAAATTATTTATTAAAAATAATTCAAACACTCCTAAAAAGAGCTGGGATGGAAATAAACAATCCACTCCCAAGGAAAAAGTTTTCCAGTCCAGAGGAAGGTCTCCTCGACGGAGGGAAAGAACTCCGACTCGAGAACACCAGTCTCCCCAGAGGGAGCCCTCTGAGAAAAGATATAACCTTAGAAATAGGGATAATCTGAAAAAACCTGATAGATATCAAAGTATTGATACACGTCCCTCTCGATCTTTTTCGCAGCAATCGGAAAGAAGAGGACGGTCAGACCCAGGAGAGCACACCAAGTCCAAAGACAAGGAACCTGCTCAAAATAAGAAATCACAATTTCCTAAAAAGAAGGAAGCCAGTATTAGAGTAATCAACCATGCCGAGAATACTGAGGACACAGTTGAAAAACGGGGAGTGGGCATTGACAATTTTGGACAGTGCAGCAGAAATCAGTATAGCGCGCAAGATCTTGATGAGTCATCTGGAGACAGTGGACACGAATGAATACATTCAGGTTGAAACTGCTGACACCAGACTTAGCGAGCCCCATAAAATATACGAAATAACATTGCGTATAGAGGGTGATAAGACTAGGAAAATTAGAGGTCTATTTTGGGATAAACTCTCAAAAGGCTATGATATTCTGTTAGCTGAAAAAGATTGGCCCCCAGAGTTTGTCAGGGAGTGCCCTCGTGGCGAAGAAGTGACTATGCCTGCCTTCTCGAATCACATTCCGATTCACAAAAAATATACATATGCAAGGAAATGGGCAGTGGCCCAGGCACCTGCATTATATAAAAATCATGTAGGATGGGATGAGGACTCAACTCCTCACAAAATCCAATTAAAAAGTGAACCAACTGCCCAACAGCAGTATCCCATAAAGCAAGAAGCGAAAAAACAAGTCAGGGAGATCTTAGATCAACTTGAGTACCAGGGGGTGATTGAAACATGCACCTCTCAAATGAAAAATCCTTTGTTTCCTGTCTCCAAGCCAGACAATTCATATCGTCTAGTTTTGGACTACAGACATCTTAATACATGTTGCAAAACTTTTGCAGTACAAAACTCGCATAGTGCAGCCCTAATGAATAACATAGTTAGGAAAAAATATAAAACGACATTAGACATATCTAATGGTTTCTTTTGTCAAAACATTGCACCAGAAAGCAGATATTTGACCGCTTTCTCTGCATTTGGGTCACAGAAAAAATTCTGTAGACTCCCACAGGGGTTCAAGAACAGCCCAGGACTATTCTCAGCTAGAGTAACAGAGTTACTACAAATATATGATGATGAAGCATTATCTTACGTAGATGACATTTATCTCACAGACGACGACTTGGATACTCACTTGAAAAGAGTGAACACCATTATACTTGGGTTCGCAGCAGAGGGTTACAAATTCAACTTTAAAAAGTCTCGAATTGCCCATCTGACAGTACTATTTTTAGGGTACGAATTATCAAGTGAAGGGAAAAGCCTAGCGGACAACTTCTTAGAGAAGTGCGCTGTACTCCAAGCTCCAAAAACGCGGAAGAATTTACAATCCATACTAGGTTTTCTGAATTTCGGAAGAACTTATATTCTAAATTACACAGAGAGGGTTAAACCTCTCTACGAACTAATTAAACCTGATTTTAAACAAATCAATTGGACTCAAAAACACACAGAAATTTTGAGATCACTGCAAACAGACATGTTAGCAAAAACTAAATTAGATACACGTGACAACACACGTGATCTTGTAATCCGAGTCATCCCAGGAAGATGCGGATTCACGTACCTGACCTCTAATGAGGGAGAAAAGGTACCAATAGCTTACAAATCACATTTGTACACAAAGGCTGAAATAAAATTCAGTTCAACTGAGAAAATTCTAACTGCGGTTCAGACTGCTGTAGCAAAAGAAAGGCCCCTAGCACAAGGTAAACGAATAATAATCGTAACACCTATACCGGCTTTAGAAGCAGTAACTAAAGCAAGCATTCCTAATGCTAAAGCTTTGCATCCGAGATGGATTCAGTGGGTTAATTCTCTTGCTGCAACAGACGTAGTTTACGAATTTGATCCTAACTTAAAAACACAGGAATTTTTACAATATGAATATGAATGTCCTCTGCCAATTGAAATCCTGCCTCTCGAAGAATACGGAAGTATTATATATACTGACGGATCAGCACAACCTGCAGTTGGGGGTAAGCAAGCTTACAATGCTGCGTGCGCGATTGTTAAAGGTCGCTGGCACAAAGGAAAATTTAGACCATTGGTCACTAAAACACAATCTCTAGGAGATTGCTCGGCTCAACGAGCTGAATTAGTAGCATTTAAGATGGCGCTAGAAAATACCGATCGCGAATTCCCCACACTAATAGTGTGCGATTCTTTTTACTGCGTACAATCTTATAATGAATACTTGCAGAATTGGGTGGAAAATGGTTTCAAAGATGCAAAAGGTGGCACAATAAAGCATAAAATGCTTTGGGAACAGGTAGTTCTTTTACAGAAAGAACTACAAAATACTCACGTGATACATACACTGAGTCATCAACGTGATGGCGTTCACGTTGCAGGGAATTCATTGGCTGATGAAGCCGCGAAGGCAGCTGTGCAAACGGCTTCCGTAGCTGCGATAACTCGGTCACAAACAAAAATAGACAGCGATATTCTACAAGCTGTCAGTGCGTCAGTAAAAAATGATAAGAAAACACTCCCAAAGGGCTTTCCTGAAAAGTACTTGTACTTAACAGATACGAATAATGTTCCTTTTGCTCGAATCCCTGGAGTGGGGGATAGAGTAATTCCAAACAGGGAACACAGATTAGGACTAATCAAAGCGGCACACGAAGGGCTTGCTTCTGCACACGCTGGCGTTTCCACAACAATATCACTATTAAAACAGAGATATTGGTGGCCTCGCTTGAGAATACAAACTAAAAAGTATGTATTAGAATGCGACATATGCCAAAGGATAAAAGTATCAACAGTAAAACGACCAGCGCAGACACCCCTTCTCATCTCGGATAAACCATTTGCATGTGTTTACCTGGACCACTGTGGTCCCCTACAAAGGGACGGCAACTATAGATATATCATGGTAGCAGTGGATTCCTGTACGAGGTTCATATGGATGTGGCCCCAGCGCTCGGCTGACGCTAGAACGGTTATAAAAGATTTGCGAGTCTTTATCGGCACATACGCAATTACCACGTTCCATTCTGACCAGGGTCCTGCTTTCAGCTCTCGAGCCTATAAGGAGGCCATGGCTAGCATGGGAATTGGGTTGCGGTATTCATGTCCGTCGCACCCCGAAGGGAACAGTGTGGTAGAAAGAAAAAAACGTGACATAAAGCAATCTATAACAGCGAAGGTATTAGGTTCAGGCGCTGGGTGGGTCAAACATTTAATAAGTGTCCAGACTAGTCTGAATAACATGCCAAGAAATTCTCTAAAAGGTTTCAGCCCATACGAACTATTGTTCGGAATTAGAATGCGTATTCAGGACCTCGATAGTCAGATGTCAGTGGTACAAGAAGAAACAACACACTTTGATGTAAAGGATCGTTTGGCTGTTTTACAGGAACTGAATGAAACAAGAAAATCCTTAAGCAACATAAAGTTAAAGCAACAGCCAGATACCACTGACGAGGCACCACAAGCAACAGCCCCAGCAAGGCCTGTCTGGATTCCAAAGATTGGGGATCTAGTCAGAGAAAAGATCGCGGTTAAGAAGGAATTTGGGCCTTCTTACAGAAAAGCAGTACCTGTCTTGGCAGTCACCGGAACAAGATCAGTTGTACTACCGCCCCTTGCTGGTAAAAAGGAGAACAGAGTCGTGTCCATCGACCTGGTAAAACCACAAGCATGTGGCCTATAATCAACAGTAGGCCCAGTGGACTCCCAAGAAACAACAGAATACCCAAACTTGCAACAATCCAAGAGGTTCAAACTGAAAGACTAATCACATTCGATCAGCCTGCAGTGCACAATGAAGGACTATGCAATAATGCCATGGAACTCGTGCCTCTTGAGACACAGATTGAAACAGTTCGTCAAGAAACAACACCAGTCTACAATGATGTGGCATCAGAAAGTGCTACCGAGAGACAGATTGAAAGAACAATCCCAACAATTGACAGAACTGCCTCTGGTTATTTCATCCACTTCGACAACTTCTCTGAAGATCAAAACGACCCCGAAGTGATGCCAGAAACAAAAAAGTCTTTTAAAGAAAAAGCAACGGAACTCTTTAATCAACTGAAGAAAATCTACTTTGTTTCCCCTTGGTTAGAGTTCTGGTTCGGTCTAGGTGTATTTTTCCTCCTGCTTTGGCTCATCATGGTACTGTGTTTGGGAAAATTCATTGAAGGAAAATATATTACAATGGACACAGCAAGTCAGAACATCAACTTAGTCCTGAAACCACACAGATCATCCCACGTGAAGAAAAGAGAACTGTCAACAGTAAATGTCACAGCAATTCCAATACCTGGTGGGGTAGTATGGGAGAAAACTGACTATGAGATTTATGGTCCGGTCGAAATCCTGAAGTATCCTCACCAACTGAAGGTTTCCTTAAGTGACTTTGTAAAACCTAGTACATTCTCTGATGATTGGGACTTTAACAGTATTAATGACATGATGTCTGATTTAGTAATGTCAGCTAGATTCACAGATCATGATTATTTACAAGGTTCATCTAGTTATGAGCAGCTATTCTGTTACACCCACTATGGGGATCACTATTTGCATAAATCTGCACAGCCTAGAAATGTTTTTATGTATAATCAATGGGAACATTGTGCTACACCACCTAAAAGCAGTTCTAAAGCATTTTTTGAGAAATTCAAATACTTCTCAGGGTTTAACACCAGTGATGCAGAAACGTTTTATTACAAACTGTTAGATAAAACAGGAATGAAAACAATGCTGACAAATTCTAAATTGATATATTCAGAAGCATTTTATGACAAAATGATGACATTTGGTTTTGATTATTGGAAAAATAATATTGAAACGAAAACAATTTGGGGTACAAAAGATTGGCAGGTACAAGGCATTGAAGCACTATTCAGAACCTGCATGATACCAGAACAAATGTTGTTTTTAAATGACACAATACACCAAACATCTTGTCTTGGCCTAGCTAAGATCAAAGACCTTAAAACACCGTCTATACCAAAGCCAATACCTGAAAATACAACTACAGATATTGAGTTAGACATCTCACAAATTTTAAATTTTAACAGAACACATCCTGATTGGAAAAAGTGGTTAATCTGGCCTATTGACACAAACAACTGTCAAGATAGATTCCTGAATAAAACACAGGGGTTAACAATGACCAGACTAGACCCGAGATATTCCCAGAGACAACATCCAGGGATAATAACAACATACAGTGTAGGGAAACTCTGCCTTGAATGGCTAACATCATCCACACTGGCTGAAATTAAGCAACACTTGTCTTTACTAAAAGATGGTGCTGATTTGCGCGATTTCATTCTTGGACCACGCAAACAGCGTCAAAAGCGTTTCATAGCGACCAGTATCTATGCTGCTTACAACGAGGCTTGGAAAGTCAAACAAATTGAAACAGCTGAAAAAATACGAGAAATTGATCGTATTAATTTGGAGAAATCACTTTCTGTAGTAGACAATGGGTTAATGACTCTGTCTTCCAGAATATATTCGTTGGACAATATTGTATCCTCTGCCTTTGATGTGATAGACAGAGACTTGCTAATGTTACAACATGGCCAGTCGCAATTACGTTCTATTATGGAATTAGGCTGGACGCTGCAAAATCTTCGTTCAGGCTATGTGCCTTGGCGTTTAATCAACACAACGTCATTATTTTCCATTTTTAACCTTACTGATATACAGATCAGTTTGGCACAGAAAGGAGCAGACTATACAATCCTGAGCATCGAAAAACTTGAGAGATTACCATTGACAATGTCAGAGAGTCCTGTCATTAAATGGATAATGCACGGAATTATCACAATTCCGATAACAACTTTCCGATTTAAAAAATGCCTTGAGTACATACCTGCTGGCCAGTATGAACAATTGGGTAAAGGATATGTAAAATCAGAATGGAAATTACCATACACACATTCTTGCTACAGTGACAGCGACAAAAATGTATTTCTTAGTGGTGACAACTATAAACATTCACTAAGCGGTATACTTTTGTGTCAGGGTATTAATTTACACGGAGCATGTGATGGAAATTCTAACAACCTTTCATGCCACCAGCTAGTCACACCTGCAACTCAGATAGAGCCCTTCTTTATGCAACTTGCAAACGGGAGTTACATTCTTAGAACGGATCACAGATGTTGTGGCCTTGTGCCAGGGAAAAGTTATCTAGTAAGAGTAACATCCATGGTCAAATGCTGTATGCAAGCATTGTTCCCGAGTGGGCCTGCAGACACAGTGACTCCCATCTGGCCTCGTCTGAATCTCTATTCTATACGAATTGATACTTTAAGCAAAATGGAATCTGTACTTTTACAGACAACAGTGCCTATAACGTCATCAAAAGAGACGTATGATCCTCTAGTTGCAAGGACAGCTACTGAAGTTCATGAACATTTATCAACAAATTGCCCCGTGCATTTCGTACAAATGCTAAGCCAACTCCTTAACATGTCTAGTGCCACAAGCATCCCAGGCATATTTAAGACGATTTTTACAGGACTGCTAACACCTTTTCAGGCAATTCTGGGAATCGTTCCTAATTTTGTGCACTCTGTTTTTGGCGGCATACCATTATTTTTGGGACTCGTCGCAGGGATTTTATTTTTGACCCTCCTGCTTCGTTATGGCAAGCCTCAGCTCAGACAAAGCTCCCATGGGAATGGAAGAGACAATCCTAGCAATGCGCTACCGGGACAGGATAACTAACGTCCTCGGATTGGCCAGGCTGAGAGATCTAAACATGACCTGGTTCCTTTCATTCAGACCCATATGGCAAAATTGCATTTTACCTGTGCTACGATGTATGCTTTGCGGCGATGAATGCGTGTTGGACATCTGTCTTTCACTTCCATCAGCAGTACCAATGGACGTCGATACTTTGCTCAGTCCAATAACGGCTCACGCATTGTGTTGTCCCCAGCGGCTACCAATCCTGATGACGGCATTCGTGGAGACTCCTGTGCTACAACCAAGTGGTAACAGTGGAGCGAGTGACAAAAGCAACATCATCCAGGTACAACGTTCCGTGAGCATTGCTGCTCCTGACTACGATGACAGCAATCATTCTCACACCTGCCAAGTTACAGCGCTATCTAATTTGGTTGAACTATCACCTGAATTTGTAGACCAATTCTTTGAGAGCCTGTCTGATATGATGTTCTCACCCAAAGAGAAACAATAACTTTTGAGAAGCTTTCCGACACACAGCGTTCCCATGAACTCTGAATTCGGCCTTCAGTTTTGAACAACAAAAACTGCTAAAAGCGTTGGAACTCTATTTTTTCTCCTTCAAGCAATAATTCTTTTTGAATTGAACATTTTTAAATATTGACCCTTTTTTGGCACAAACAAATTCTTTGCTTAAGGTAAAATCTATTCTTAAAGAACAGAAGTTCATACTTCTATTTTTACACACATCTAGAGACATAATAACTTACATCAGCCTCTAGCACATGTTATTGCAATGCATTTATATGTGATGATTTATCTCGCCCTTCTTCTGTTTCAGAGATACTTCATGTGTAATTCTTTTTGCATAATCGTTCATTGATTTTCATATACAATAATTTTTGAATGATTTCTATGCTTCAAAAACGTACAGTACCTAAATTTCACGTATTACAATATACGCCTATTTCAAATGCATTTATGTATTTTGGGGTGGGCAATGTTACACATGCATTTTATTGCTCTAGTTTTAGTAATTTGATGGACATGAAAACGTGGAGTGGGTGTTGCGTGTTTATCTAGGTTCCTGATCGATACTGTGACCTTATGCCCCTATTCGGCTATAAATCCATTTATTCCCTATATTGGCATAACCGTTCAAGTGCGATATTCAGAAAAGTCATCTCTGGCCTCACACGAACAAAGCCACATTCCAGAATAGTTATCTGCCACTTCCTTTGCAACCAATTAGTGCAATGACAGAGCAGAAGTCACTATCTGATATTCCTAGATTAACACTCCGAGTTCTTCAACAAGATAAAAACTCAGCAAACCTGGAAATCCCCGCTTGCTGTGTTTTGATTAGTAATGGAACTCTAATGAGCAACTGATAACTATCACTTCCTAGTGACATCTTTAATTGACGTCTTATGTCCAGCAAACTTGCGTCAAACCCGGCACCTGTCAGGTATAAATATTACCAACGTTGCCTTAAGCAATTGCTGTCGTGCACCCTGTTGTGCATCCCATTGCTGTTGTATGCTGCATGCAGTACGCTGCTGCTGTCCCCTTGGTGGTGAAGCTACTGATACCATTATCGCTGCTAAAGCGCGAACGATGGTGTGGTAAGCTTAGGAGCTGAACAGCCGTCCCTCTGCGAAGAGCCCAGCAGATTCCAGCTGCCGCGGACGCTGTCCCCCGCCTCCTCCTCCCGACGCGCTGAGAAGAGAGCCGCTGCCTTTCTCCTGCAGAGAAATCCAGCTCCAGCGTTTCTGGTCTACCCTTGCGGGTGACTGGGATACCGAGACCCCCTGAAGGAGATACCAGACCTCCATCATTCTATTCAGAGGTATGGTGTTGACTAAACCCTTAGACGAGAATTCTTGAAGCAAACCTTGGCAAAACCAACTTAACTTAAAGCTACTTACTTACTCCCCTTCCACGTGTTAGGCTTAGGTCAGGCACACTGGGGTAGGCGTAGTTAGAAGCACCAGTTGAGTATGTTAGCCTAATGTATATATGACTGTATATATGTTTTATTACTTTTAAACCATTGTATGGCTAAGAAACCATATCAATGCTTTTACAGTATTATTTCGCAATCCTTATCTTACTGTACGTACTTTTTATAATAACAAGTCTTGCAATTGTGGCAATACATTTCTCTTGTACGAGAAGAAAGACTGTTCAATAAATGTTAACCTTTTATTGACAAACGCCCGTCTCTCTATTCTCTACATATCGTGAAAGTAAACTGCACTAACCTGACTGAGTAAAATAACTGTCTATTGTTTCACACGACCCTAGAGATTGACTCTTGATCTGAGGAGCAAAGTTCTCATGTTGCACGGTTGTTGGAAAGCTGAATCCCTTCTTGTCTGTGCCAGGGAAGCTGATCACTTCCCATGCAGAGAAGAAAGTTTCCAGTGACCTCTGAGCTAGTTGGTAACACACCCAATTAAGTTTAGCATAGTCAGTGGAGGCCTGGAATATCCGCAGTTCCACGTCGATACTACTGTTTATGTTATTCCAATGCGCAGGGCCTAGTGGGAAACTAGGAACTACACTACAGCTCAGGAGCAGTTGGTTCACTCCCTTGCCCCACTGCACTGCATCAAGCCTACTCCAACTGCAGTACCTCAATAAACACTGTTTAAAATTGAACAAACACCCTCCCCCCCCCCCCACGGAAAAGCATCGAACAACAATAAGCCTACATATGCCCCCAAATACAAGTTCCAGGACCAACACCTTATCCCCACCCCGTCCAACAGAGACAGGTCCTCTTCCTCAGACTCCACACCCAACCACTCTTCACAGCAAAGTTACCAAAACCCAAAAGTGGGCCTGGTCTTAATTCTGCCACAGACAGCACCGTATATCCCCAGACCAGAGAAATCCCCCAAACAACCTCTATGTATCTCCGGTCCCCGCCGACCCCAAACGTTCTTACCACCTACATACCAAGGTCCCCCCCAAATATGAAGGAAAGCATGTAGTTTACAGTAGGATCAGCTCTGCATCATTTCAGGGTAAATCGTCGCTGACACACAGTCTACAGTGACACCGGGTATACCAGACTCCGGCCAGGCAGCAAGAGGGAAGGCAGTTCTCCTACCAGCATCTGCGAGTCAGCTTCTCCCGACACATGCATGGTGCCACCACTTGAATCGTTATGCGAGGAGCTTCTGGCAGAACAACATCTGAGAGCCCCTTTTGGGAATGGTTCCACCAGGACCCACGCTGGGGCCCTGCCCAAGAGTCCACTCTCCCCTGATCATAGAGCACCGCCATCTTGTCTTAGACCTCCGGCCATTCCCAAACCTCATCCAGGTGCCCAAAGAAGTGGATCCTCCCCTGCGAGAAGACCTTTAGTTTGGAGGGGTACAGGAGCAGCGTGCTCCGCTTTTGCTTGACTGCAATGAATGATTTTCACTGCTCCTGAATCTTTCTTGTGTAGTCCGGGTTGATGGCAATCCTGCAGTTGTCAATGCGAGAAGTCGCGGCACGTTGCTACCACTTGCATTGAGAAACCTTTCATTTTCATCGAGAAAAATACCTCTCGAGTAGAAAATCTATTCAAGCAGCAGAAAGGAAGCTGCGCCCTCTGGTGCTGTGCATGGTGCAGTTCGCAATGATTTTATAGCGCAAGACAAACAACCAGTGCTCAAAATCACTGCAAACGGCATGACCCTAATTCACTCTGTCACTCGTGGAACTCGGCGTAGCGCAGAAGAGTTTTTTTGTCTCATCTCTGCATCTTCCACTCTGTGCTCCAGATCACTGGTAGCCATTGTTAGTTTAGCTATCTGCTGCTTGAGGGTGGTGACCTCCCCCTGCAAAGTCTAAATGTTACTTTCAGCCGTGGTCACCTTGTTGGCCACCGTCCGTAAGTCAGCCCAGAGCAGGTTGAAATCATTGGAAACAGTTTCGATCTTTTGTTCCAAGGCAGTTTGTGAGTCCTCGCTAGCCACCAGCAACTCCGCCCTCAAGGCCTCCGCCTCCGTCCCCGGGGGCGCACAAGCAGAATTTGCTCTCCCGGTATATGATCCACTGAGACAGCTACCATGGTGTCATGTATTGCGTAATAATATTAATGGACTGCGATAGCTCCGGCTTGTCTTGCCCCATGCTGTTTGCTGCCATGGGCGTTGCATGTATCCACTCAGTACATCTTGCACTACAGGTATAGGCAAATCTCAGCCCCTTAGGTTAGTTGGACCATTCACAGTCCATTCCCTAGGCAGCCTGGCGTATCCAGCAGCCAGAGCACGTACCCACCACAGGGAGAGAGGAAATATCTGGTACAGTACCAGCTCCACAGCATTGCTTCCTGTGTGTACCCCCGTCACAATCACCTGGGTACCCCTGCTTCTGCCACCCGTAAACCGGACCTGTGGTGGTCTGCTCCATGTAGGGTCCATCTCAGCCGAGTCTCAGGAGGGCCGCTGTCACCTAAGTGCCCTGCTGCAGGGTCAAGCGCACTCCTCCATGCCACCTCCAAGAGTGCCTGCCCCAAGGGACAAGCAGTAAATGGCCAGCAGCACTATGGGGGCCCTTCAGGGGGCACAAGTCTCTGCAAGCCCAACTCCAACAGGGGGCACTGCTGTCTCACACCAGGGCTGCACCATAGGCCTAGTAATACCCCAGGGCAAGCCACTCACAGTCCACCCTGGCATCCGCCTGACTACCCTCCTGGGGGCGTTGATGTTAGGGGCACTACAGGGCTCTGCCTCAGGCTCTCGCATCCAGAGGGGGGCTTTGGCCTCCTGGCCCCGCTTCTCCGGCAGGGGCAGGCCTCCGCTGCTCAGAAGCAGCCTTGAAAACCCCACCCCAGCAACTCAGTGTGCAAGAAACTTCACTTGGGCCAGCCACATTTAGGCCTCACCAAAGGCAGGCAGCACAGCTTGGTCCTATGCAGCAGAGCGTGTCCAACGAACCCCTGATTACACTACTGGTGAGCGCAATACTTTGGGGCAGGTCTGAGCTCTGTCCCCTGCCTCCATGACCAGGAGATAATCCAGGAGCAAACCGGGAGCAGTGTGCGTCTCCCAAATGGTGCAGCCCAGACACTCCAATCCTGGCCACAGCATCCCCACTAGCCCAATTCCAGCCGCCTTCGCCTCTTGGCTGCCCTCGGCGAGCTGAGCCCCCGCAGTGGAGATGGGGCCCTCTGTGACAGTTCAGGACTCAACTCCTCCTGCCGCCCGGACTTGGGCCTGGCAGTCCGCCTCACCCTGGCACTGGTGCCACATGCAGCTAAGGCTGGGCAAACACCAGTGTCAACTGCAACTATAGCAGGCTCCCCTTCTGATCTCACTCAGCGCTTCTGGTGCACGCGGATTGTGGCACACTACATAGAGCAACACTACGGCCACTTTGATGTAACAGAAGATAGGATTTCAGCAGTATTAGAGCAGACAGACCGGGAGCCATGGAAACTCATGTCCTGTTGGCCATCTTGCTAAGTCACACCCCTTCACAATTTACCTCAGTAGTACCAAATTAACACCCAAATGCATCAGCAAGCAACTGAAAGATGATCAATCCTCATTTGCAAAGGGCCATCTGGTGCGCAGGATCAGGTGTCACCATGTTTGTAGTAACTTTTGATTAGTTTCAGTAAGACATTTTTTTTGGGTTCAAATCTGCTGATTATGTATCAGATGATGGATTATGTAGCAAATGCAGCAAGTCCATCGCTATGCAATAAACCACAGCCGCAGAATTACATAATTATAGTGGCCCTGATAATATGTGTAATAGTCTTAGGCTTCTATCGGATATGCAAAGTTCTAATGAACCCAAACAACGATCAAAGGCGAGACTGTAAGCACTCCCCCTCTCCAGGTTGTTAGACACTTGGTCAGAGACAGGAATCATGCCTCCAAATCTGCATGACTCTGACCAGAAATTTACATTTGTGGTCAAGGACATGCTCGAAGAGGGTAATGAGAAGGTTGGACGACATATAGGGGCCCATTAGGATGTCGGGCGGATCTCCACGGCCATTCCCCCCACGGGACCCCCTCCCTTATGGTGGGCGGTCCCAATCCGCAGGAGGATAGCAGGCGGGCAAAGTCCGCCCGTCATCCTAATGACCCCCATAGTGTTCAAAAACTATTACAAGTCAGCAAAGATGGAATGTTCAGCCTAAAATGTTACGCATTTAATAGAAAATGCGTTTAACAGCACCTGAAAATGTGCACAGACTAAAAAGTATATAAAACAGTAAGAAATCCCACAAAAGTATCACCGTGCAAAGTACAAGCAAGTAATCACTGTGCTATTGTTATCCTAAGGGAAGGATTCTGACTATTCATCCTCCAGCCAAAACAGAAGGCTTCAACTGAACAGCTGACAATCACCTCAGAGATTTCAAATAACTTGACGTATTCAAACCACGATCGTTTTACAAACGAATGTGAACTAATTTAATCCCATGAGAGTGGGTCTGAATATCCAACTTGCCCAACAAAATTGATGGTGGTCTCTGTATAAAGAACCATAGTTAGGAATAAATTATTAGAAGGGGTGTCAGAAAGAGATGCTGTCTATAGGGAACAGGATACCATTTCCAGCTAAATAAACGCACCATGGTTAAATCAGGATACAGTTGTCAGAAAAACTCTGCTCATCCCTTGGTAGCTGTGGGACAAGCAGGAAGCATGTTAACTCCAGGAGTGCTAACAAGTTTAGGTTCAAGAAAATTTCACAAATAAATTATCAAACAAAATGAGAAAAAATAAGGTAAAATGTTAATAGCAAACAATTCTAAAACTATTTAAAATCAGATAATGGGATTCCATGATATGCCCTTGTGTTCATCTCCAGCTCACAAAACTGCCCAAAGAGGCATTCTGTGCATATTTGTGGTTGTGCACATAATTCCAGAAGGCAGATGGAAGTGTCATGCTTCCTATTGAGGGGCTCCCCAATGCTGGCGGCAAGGTGGAGGTCCTTTGCTGTAAATGTAGGTCTCAAAAGATTTGGAAAGTCTTGCAAGACATTTGGAAATCTCAGGAGTCATCTTTAATGTCATCGACCGAACCACATAAACTGGTGTTCTTCCTGTTTTGAGGCGGGCCCCCCGGCATTTAGGTTTTAAATGGTTTGGAAAAAGATCCTTAGCGTTTGGAATCCAAGATTTGGTGCCTGCCTTGAACGTGAGGTTTACCATCAGACCTCTGATAAGAATCTTAGAAACTAAAGCGAGAAAGAAGAGAGAAGAAGGGGAGAATTCTCCATATATTCTCCATTTGTTATTCCTTGTGCTCCTTGAACGCTATGGGGCAGATTTACGAGCCCCTTGTGCTGCCAGTATGACACTTTTAGTGAAGCACTGGCAGTGCATTTCTCTGCCCGATATTTACATGGACAGGAAAAGCCACCCTGCGTGACTGTTCCTGTCCTTGTAAATATGGCCCCTTTACATGCAGCACTTTGTGTGAAAGGGCTTTCCATGGGTGTTGCTGTGGGAGTTTTCCTACGCAACACCCATGGAACCAGACACATTTCCAGATTTTCGAGGAATCGTAAACCTGAAAATGAATCAGTGTGAGGGGCAACGTGGAGAAATGTTTTAATTTCTCCTCGTTTTTCCCCCTTCTAATGTGTGCTGCATTCTACAGCACACATTGAAAGAGGAAAATGCCTGTAGTGATTGTTTTAGTGCAGGAAGATACCTCTTCTTGCACAAAAACAATCTCCCCATGACGCAGGCATCCTTGCACCATGGTAGCATGGCAGCTGTTTGTGCTCCAGCACAGGGGAGAGCACAGGAATGCGACATATCATTGTTAAATATGTCGCATTCCTGTGCTCTGAAAGTGCCGCAGCGTGGCACAGCCAAAGGGCTTGTAAATCTGCCGCTATATTTGCACAATTAATTAAAACCATTGCAATCCGCTACAAAAAAAGGAATAAAATGCATTGATAATACATTAAATACATCATGAACCATGAAAATAAAAAGAGAGAACGATTTAAAAAGTATTAAAATCATCATGGTGGGCTAAAAATGGGAGTCCTGGCGAATGCCAAACGGAGTTGAAGTGCTGCAGTGCTAAGCTTCCGCTAGAAAGAAGGGTAAAAGCTGCAGAGTGCCAGGGGGACTTGGTGGTATGCATTCCGAGGTGGACCCTTTGTTTTGTGACATGGCCCCAAAAGCATAGTATCTGGGATGCTTAAAAATCGTTGGGTTGTTAAATTGCAGTGCATTTGACATATGTCGTGTTATTGATCCAATAAAAAGCAGGGGTTGGAGGTCAATCTGAGAGTGGGATTGTGTTTGTGCTCCGTTCTGGATTCCTGGGTATTTGGCTATGGACTGTTTAATAAGAAAGTCCGCTTCTAATTGAAATATTGCAAAGTATGCCGTGTTTTGAGGACTTTGCCCCTTTCAGGCAGACCTAATGACGTTGGCTTCATAGATGTTTCAAACGTAGATTTTGCGCCAACGTCATAGAGCTGGGCATATGCATAGTATGTGCAGGAAGTCCTCCCGAGGACGTAGGCAAAGCCTGCACCCGTTGTCCTGTGAAGTTGCTGACATTTTGGAATGGCATCGAGTGAAAG
Organism: Lissotriton vulgaris; assembly: GCF_964263255.1. NCBI lineage: Eukaryota > Metazoa > Chordata > Amphibia > Caudata > Salamandridae > Lissotriton > Lissotriton vulgaris. The sequence continues at coordinate 385,762,077 of NC_141697.1, forward strand.
GAGCAGCCCAAGTCTGGCTTTGAGCACTTTTATTTTTAGGTGCTTTTTTTCGGTGGGCATCCATGTACAACTGCGTGGTGAAGCCTTGTATGTATAGATGGTCATCCATGTATTCCTTGTTCTCTTTAAAGCAGTGCAGTAAAATAGGAATCGTTTTGAGCCAGTCAGACAGTAAAATACTTTATTCGATAAATTAATATCATAAAAAGACATAGTACAACACAAGCAATTAATTACACAGAAAAACATCATAGACATCATGAGCCATAATATCAGGGTGCCCATAGAGAATATTAACACATTGAAATATTTTGAGCAATATGGTTGCACTGTAACGAAGGCTCCACTAACATAATCACCTTTTGCTGGAAGGTTTTATTTAGACCATTACATAAAATCTACAGACTATTTATGGTTATTAGACTTTTGCATAAGAAGAACTAATAACTTATGATGATACACGTGTCAGAAGGAACACGTATGCTTTGCACTGTAATAAGTGTCCTCTAATTAGGTATGATTTAGAATTTAACAAGATCATTAAGGAAACAGAAAAGTCAGAATAATTATCAATGTGAATACCTTTTTTACTTAGGTCAAAGGTGTGATTAGTCAGCTATATGATAGAAGGTGGAATTTATCAGCCTACTCTGAAGGTTTGAAGAGTAGGGTTACTTTGGTAAAAATTCCTTGCCTCTATTATTTAAAGAGTGCTATGTTGGTGTCATTATTGAGAGTTCCAGTCTTTAGTCTCATCCTGCTAATTTCTTCTTCCAGATCACGTTTCCTGAGGCACCATCAGATCCTGAAGTTGAAATGGGCCATCCCTTTAAGTCAAATATGGTTTTATCATTCTCTCACTGAAGCCTTTGTTTTTGGAGGCACAAGCTCCAAGTGGTACAAAGCCAAATAAGTCACTTTATAACTGGTACAGATTTTTTACTGAAGGAGCTGGGTTCCAAGTACTAGATCTATTCTGGAAACTCTGGCCGATGTCTCTTTTTGTCAGGATGAAAGCGTGGAGGGTAGGAAAATAATCAGCCAATCAGTCATTACAGTTCCAATGAACTATGACACCGAAGAATCACAGATTCCCAATTAGGTTTTGTTAGTTAATTACAAAGCCAAGAGCAGTTAGACATACAAGCACCTCAAAATGAGGGTGTAGAAATACATTGGAACTAATACAAAGCCGAACCTACGGGTGAAATTAAGGCAGTGCAGCATACACTGAATAATCAGTTCAAGAATCAGGATACAGAAGATAACAGCATCAACATCGAGATTACCCTTCAATGGAGGTTCGTAGATATAAAGCATTAATCTGTCCTTACTCTACCACTAAGATGATATCCATAAAGCCGTCAGCCCGTGAAGTCTTTCTAAGAAATCTCCCTACGTTTAGAAAGGTCAAGTAGCATGAAGCTACAGAGCTACAGTGCTCTTTCTCTCAAAGCAAGGCAGATGTCCCTGGACAACGTCCCTAACTTAGATACTTCACTTTGCAGGTAGTATCCCAAGATGCATTGCGGCATCACACCACCTATTCAAGCCACCTCCAAGTAGGTAACTTTCCACGTGGCAGCGATGCTACCAGGCCTTGGCAAGATGACCTTGATTAACAGGCTTACTCCGATGAGAAAGTAGAACTGTTCTTTATTATCAGTATTGTCGTTCAATGTATCCTCTCCTACCTAAGCCTAAGTCCTAAAACAAAGACATTATTCTAGCTAACAACGATGAATTCTCCACCTGCAACTGAAACATGAGAAAGAACAAATTCAATATGCACATGGAATTCACTAGTGAATCTAATGCTAAAGCTTCCAGGGAAAAAATACAATTCAGGCCCACAGAAACCGGTCAACATAAGAAGTAGCAAAAGGCCTCATAAAAATTACTCATATAAAATGAACATCATTACTAAGCACATCTAAGTTAACACGTTACATGAGCGCATCAATTGCAAGAGTACTTGTCAGCAAGATGTACAAATTCTGCACGTTAATGTTTTTGACTAACTACAAGTAGTTACAACATTAATTTCTTCACGTTTACATCAACAATATCCCTAACACATCACATTTCACATTATTACAGTTCATGTTCTAATGGCCTAAGTTAATGCAATAAATGATCATATGTAGGTGTGGACTACCCATAATTTAATGCACCTCTACAAATGGAAGAGAAAAATGTGCACTCTAACATCCTCTTGCACTGTACAAGGTTTTACCTATGGACTTAGTTCCAAAATTAACTGTTGGGGCAAGGATGAAGGCCACAGTTGGGTAGGGTGTGGCAAGGCAGGATATCTTTACTATGAGGTCCCACTATTTTCACCGCAGAAAACAAACGTAAGGACTGCAACCTGCTTTCCTTGCTGGCTAAGCATGCATCCTCTCTGGACAAGCCTCAGCAACTTGTTCCAGTCTTCCAGACATGGTTTTTAAAACTGCTGGAAAAGTTCCTCCTGGCTACTCCTGCAGCAGTCTGCAGGCCTGTCAGCAGGCCTCTCCCCAAAGCTCTTACAAGGTCCAGTTCGCTTTGGTCATCTGAGCCCTCAAGCATGCAAATAGTAGGCCAATCACTAAACCTTTGGAGAGCAGTTCCACTCCTGTGAAAGCTGCCATAAAATCTGCCAATTACTCCTGTCCCAACCTCAAATGACTAATCCATGCTAAGTGCCCATTTGCTGACAACACTCTTGTCACCCTGCTGCCAGGTCTAAAGCCATGTGTAAAGCCAATGTCTTCCAGGAGAAGGCTATCTAGTAGATCAGCCAAGCATGCGTATTAGGCTTCGCTAGTAGGGCTGAGAGGCAAACCCTTTCTAAACCAGTTTACTTTCAGACAGCAGGAATTGCACTTTTTAATTTTCTACTAATGTTATCGAAAATCAACTTTCAACATTGAGATAGATTTTTGGAACTATGTTAAAAATAACTTTAAATCATCACTCTTGCATTTCTCATCCTTATTTATTTGAAATAAGGGATGTTATTAAAAGCTATGCTTACTCATGTAAAATGCTTCTTTACCTACACAGAGAAAATAGTATTTTGTAATTGTTCACTGAGAGGGCATACTATTAACAATGTGTAGCATGCCACACGCTTATATGTTAAGCACACAGCTCTGTAGGGATGACCTAGGTAATAACAATAGGTTTTGTATATGACACAGGCTTTTTCACTTGGCCGGTGTTAAATTAATGCATTTGAACTGCAGCCCGTATACAAAATGTAAACCACTGCGAATTTCTTGTGTCATCTACCATTGTCTTACAGGAAAGTTTATTGAGTCAAAAAGCTGACTCAGTGCACAGTACATGTTTCAGGAAAAAGGCACACAATATGTGCCACTGTATAGCAGTGGCACAGTGCACAGAGTCCAAGAATCAGACAAAAGCAGACAAGATAACAGACAGGTAGAATGCTGATTTTTTTATTTTTGCTTTTACTTCACTCTAAGAAATAAATAAGTAATTCATGGCATATGTAACATTTTAAAGCTCACAAAACCAATAACCTTGAGCGCAATATGATGGGGTTAATGTTTTTGGAGAGAACCCAAAAGGGTTGGGTTCATTGAGGAAAGTTAGCAATAAATAGGATGTTTCAAGCACGTTAGGTCTCCAACTTAGGTGAAAACGGAATAGATTTTAAATTCAGGGTGGCAGGTGGTGGGAAGAGTCCCTGAAGAAAGTTTTGCAATAATGAGATCCGAACATGACGAGATGACTGAATATATAAGTATGCAGGCCGATGAGAGGAACTTGGGGCACAAAGGTGGGGTAACTCCTGTATGTTTCAATATGTTTGGTCAAAATCATCAATCTAAGTGGACAGGTCTTGAGGGCATGCCTCCATCAGTAACAGACAAGTAGTGCTGAGGATATGTACAAAAGGAGATCCTTTTTGGGCATTCAGCAAGGCGGCAAGTAGCGGAAGTGGGGGAAGTTTATCAGCAGGAAATGGACACTAACTTCATCTTCATATACATTGAGAGGTACCGCGCCTAGCGAGCAGCTCGCTCACCCCAATGCTATGGAAGTCAATGGTGATGCCACCAGTTGTGCCAAACTCTCCCACTCTCTGTCCCACTCTCTTTACTTCATTCTCTATTGCAGCTGCCTGATTGATGCTTCTCAGTTAGCTGCTGAAGGAAGTCCATTTGTCTTGGAAAAATATCAGAATCCTTATCTCTTCCATGGACACAAACCCAAAGCATAGATCCCTAATAGTGGCACCCGCCAAGGAATTTACCCTGCTTGGGCAGACATGCAATGCTATGTTGGAGTGCAAAGCTTTTACCTGCACAGGAACTAGAGAAGGCCTCAGGCCCTGCCAAAAGTCAGGGAAATGAAAGGATTACTTGTGAAGAAAAGAGGAACCTATGGGTATCAGGAATAAATCTGGTGCTTTGTTATATGAAGTAGTTTGTAGGCTGTCTAAGTGAAAGGTAACTTAGCGTAGCATTTTGTTGCCATAATAGAAACATGGGGCCGATTATGATGGCGGACGGACCGGAGTCCGTCCGCCACCATAGAGTAGGAGTGACCGTCCGCAGGGGCTGCGGAGGTCCCTCCGTGCAGATTAGGATGTGACCGCCAGGGTGGCGGTCACATCCTCAATCTTTAACATTGCGGTGGGTGCAGCTTCAAGCTGCACCCGCCGCAATGTTAAAAAGCATGCACGGTATTTGCGTGCACAAAGCAGCAGGCACCGCGCGGTGCCCGCCGCTTTGTCCACGCAAATGCAGGGGGGTACCATAGGTACCCCCCATGTGCACCCCCCAGTCACCAAGGGGGCCCGCAATGGGCCCCCGAAGGCAATCTGCCTATGCTTTTCCACGGCGGAAAAGCCGCAGTGGCAAAGCATATGTTTCCCGCTATCCTAATATGGCTGGCGGTGTCTGACAGACACCGCCAGCCATGTTAGAGCTTTTCCGCCGCGGTTGGAAGGCGACCGCGGCGGAAAAGCAGCAGACGGATTTTGAGACCCACCGCCATCCTAATTTGGCAGTGGGTCTTCTGTGCCTCCGCAGCGGTTTTCCCGCATCCTCCAGGCCGGCGGTGGCTTCCGCCGGCCCGGAGGATGCGTAAAAACCGCAATCCTAATCAAGCCCCAAAGTTTTCAATATTCCTGCTGTATATTTAATTGACATGACCAACACTTCAAGATATAGCAACCATGTCTATAATGAGAATTGATGAACTCTTCTCAGCCAGGGCATACCTTAACGAGTAACGTCAGGAGGTGTCATTATTAAGTGTTTGACTTGTAAGGAATGTGGGACCAGTAACATTTGTTTGACCTTACTAGGGCCTTAATGACCACAAAAAGGAGCAGTTCTGTCCCAAGGATTTTTAGAAGCTGAGTGCAAAATGGTAAATCTGAAATCATATTGAACCAGTAGCAATGATCAAACCTGACAAGACTTAAAGACCACTAGGCGATAGGCTAGGGGCTATCCCGCAAGGAATGCACAGCAACAGTTGGGGTGAATGGTGCACTTTAAACCACATTAATCAATTAACACTAGTCAAAACGTGATAGAATTGTAATGCCCAATGTGGTGGCGAGGAGGGAGGGTTGAGTTTTATCTCCAAGAACATGAAGAACATGTTAGAAAATTAGAGCATATTTGTGTGTTTGAAATCATCAACTAGTAACAATGGTCAAAACTTAGCACACATTAAAGACCAGTTGTGTCTGTTTGTGTGTATCTATGTAATTTATAGGAAGTGACTCTAGCTCAAAACAGAAGAGCGCTGTTGAAGAGGGATAATGTTGGGACAAGGTGGGGCAAAGAAGAACGGGTGTTCCCTATAGGGAAAGGGGTGTAGCTTGGGAGAAGGGTTTAAACAATCAGAGTGAAGAGGTTATTTACAGAACAGGAGTGAAATGATACAGCCATAGGCTGCAAAGGGTGGTCGGAGAAAGGTAAGAAGTAGGGGCGTGAGAGAATGTTGTCACATGGTTGACATGGTAATGTGCAAAGGGCACATGTGAAGGCAGGATGGAACCAAAGAGAAAGGATGGATCTCTTCAGACAGTACTGGATACCTGGTGGAGACTTAGCTGTGAGCGACAATCGAAACCAGTGGTAAATAGGGGGTAGGCAGCAAGGGGCGGGGGTAGGGTAGCAGGTCTCATCAAAACTGTCCGGTCAGGCAATGTAATTATATTTCGCTTGAAGAAGCTGGTGGATGTAGGTGCTTAAAATCATGTGACTTCATGCTATCGGGCCTCTGGTTGTTGACTGGCTCAGCCCTCTTTTAGGTCTAGCCTAGAGACAGCTTTTAGCTACCTATTGTTGAAAGACCTATTGTATACAATAACAGTACTTACAGTGCGATTTCGATTAGACCATTTACTCATCACTGCTTGGCTTTTTTGTCAATATCTTTGCTTGTTTCTTATTCAATTGTTTTCCTTCCTCTTCTGCATGTTGCTTTTGAATGGGTGACTTCTATCCTCCTACTACTTGCATGAAGGGAACAACTTTTTACTTTTGCTTTCAGCATTCCATGGTAGCACATAGATTTTCTTCCTCTACCCATATGTTTCTTCTTCTCTCACATCTGTGCACACATGCCTTCTCCATTTCTCCCTCCCAGCTTCTACTCCACAACTCTCAGTCCCACTCAACTTTTCCCCACATTTTTCTATTTCCTCTCCTCCTGACTCCATTGCTTCCCTGCCCCTCCTCACTGCTCCTTCACAGTGCCATGGGTTGTTTCAACAGATCAGCCCTCATACACTCGCCCCTCTGTTGTTCCTGGACACCCCCACTCCTCTGTTGCTAACCTATCCCTCCTCCGATTTTTTTTCACTTATTTCTGTCCCTGAGAGCCCGGCAGGTGCAATTTGCTATTGGGCTGTTCCTATTTTCAGAATGAGAATTTGCATATTTATTATTTTTAAATGTTCTGCTCCAAGACAGGTGTCTGCCATCTTTTAATAGTAATTTAAAAAATACAAAAAGTGGTCGCTGTAGCATCAAGGGGTTACAAACGCATGAGTGTGACACACGTAAACATAATTTCTATTTCTTTTTCTGTGAGCCAGGCGAAAAGTGCCATGAAATGAGTTGATTCCACGAAATGTTTACTTCAAAAAAGTACCTTTGGAGGCAATAGTGTTTGCTGAATCCCTTATCGCACAAGTAGCAAGAATGGTGCAAGTAGATTTCTCATATATTTCCATTTATGCGCTAATGTAAAGAGTGTGTAACATTGCCCTAGAGCACCAGCAGGCCATGGAAAGAGTTTTATCTAAATCCCAAAGAAAGGAAAGGGTCGCTCAAATGTAGATTCTACGGTTTTCTAATAAATGTAATCCGTTTCTGATTACTTTGCGAGCAGGACATTTTTTTAATCTCGCTACACTCGAATTTTGCAAGAACTGATTTTGAATATAATATATATAGAAGATACGGTAAAGGTCAACACATCTCTTGGCCACTTATGCAGCAACATTGAAATTTCCTTGGCAGAAGAAGAAAAAGATTCTATCATTAAAAAAAAAAAGGCATGAAGACGTCTTGCAGACTTACGGGGCTTTTTTTTGTAAAAGGAAGACATTTTGCTATCAACCTGCAATCGCAAGATTTTTTAAGCAATATCTTTAATCTGTTTTTTCCTTCCCTGGCTCCCCTCCCACCCCCGACCTTCCCTCTCAGCCCCCTCCTGCTCTCCCCTTTTCACATCAAGGTCTTTTTATCTTTCAGTTTTGCATCTAAAGATGAGGTGAATGCCATTAGCTCGCTTCAAACTCAAGTGTAGTCAGATGTGCCTGTGATTTCTCAAAAGCTTCAGCTAAGGTCACATTAGAATGTAGAAGAGCTCTCCGGTCCTTGTATGGAGGGTGGGGGCGGAGGGGGGGGGGGGGGCATTGTACAACAGTGGCGGCGTAAAGGAGAAATGTCACCGGACGGCTACTGCGGTAAACACAAAGGAGGTACCCGCTTTTGCGTCTTTTGTTGGGCAGTGTCTCCGGTTTCCTTTCAACACAGCCTGGGGCATTTGAGATACCAAGGCGGTCTCCTGACTGTAAACGCAAGCAGTTTAGGGAAGGGAAAATAAAACAAGTCCAACTGGTTTTCCTCTGCTTTTTTGTGTCCTTAACTTTCTAATACTTAGCAGCTTGTACTGCATGCTGGGAAAAATAAGTGCAGGGGTCCTCGGAATAAAAAACTCCTGGGGATGATTCAGAAATGCATTTTTGAATACGGGAGTAGAAGTACAGGAGTAGTCTTCTGAATGCTACTGTCTCACCTTTGTGAGGTGCCTTGAAGCGTCCAACTCCCCATTAGTAAAAATGCAAACAGTGCGCACCCTTTCTATTTCTGTATGAATATAATCGGAATCTTGCAATTTTATTCCCATTTTGGATGTTTTGGGTCCGATTCACAAAGGCATATAAAATAATGTAAAAGAGTGCAGGAGTATGCTATTATGTAACCTTACGTGCATTTGTGAATTGACTTCTTCTACATGGAGGGTGCAGTGCACTCATGTTTCCAACATGCAATAATCTCTCCAATTGAGGGGATTGACAATTACCTGGGTGTAGGGAGGACACATTGAGTACCTTCCTCCCCTTCTGGATCTACAGAGATTCTAAATAGATTAACCATGGTGGAAACCGTTAATTAATCAATCAATCAATCAATCAATCACATAATTTGTATAGCGCACTGCTCACCCGGATGGGTCTAAAGGCGCTGGGCGGGGGGGGGGGGGGGTCCGTCACTGCTCGAAGAGCCAGGTCTTGAGCTGCTTCCTGAAGGAGAGATGGTCCTGGGTCAGCCGTAGGTGGATGGGGAGGGAGTTCCATGTCTTGGCCGCCAGGTAGGAGAAGAAAATTAATGTTATTGTATTTCACTCCCCGGCCTAAATGTAGGCAAAAAAAAAATAAACCCGTCATAAGCAAATGGCTTATGCAAACTGACAAAAATACAATTCGTTCTCAGGTTAAATCTTAGTCACAGGAAGGTCGGGAGGTAATGTGAGTTACTCGAGCTCAGCACTCATCAGTGATCCACAAGACACAATAATTCCAATGTCCAGCCCAGTGCTTGGGTTTTCAAAGAAAGAAAGTACATCAGTGGAGGCTGCAAGTATAAAAGAAAGTATATCAGTGGTGGCTGCAACTATAAAAATATGGTGACGCAATACAGCGACAAACTCACCCTATACTGCTCACCCAAGTGAGCACCTTTCTCCCAGATCAGCGTCCATGAGCAGGAAAGAGAAAGACTGCCTTCCTGCTCAGTGGACACCAATACACCCAATCCTAGAGCTGCTCTTAGCTCCAGGATTGGACGGAGCAGTCTAACCCAGTGCTCATATTGAGGCTTGGGGCCTGTGCCAGCAATCGCCTGGCTATGAAACAGCCAGGGGATTGCTGGGTTTACAGTAGGCATGTTGGGCGGGCCGTGGTAATAGAGCGGACCAACTCAACATGTGCACTGCAAAGGCAGCTGTAATCCTGCAATTGCAGGATTCAGCCCTGCCCCCTGTCCTCGCACTGCGGCGTTTAATTGAAATGGCAAGGACATGCCATTTTACTTATTCGTGTGTGACTGCTGCGCTTGCAGCAAGCGGGGCGACGCTCCTCTGCTCAAATGGAGGAGCCGCCCCTGAAGTACATATATTCACACAGTCGTATTGCATATTGTACAATTCAATTTGTCATTCGAGTTAGCGTCCCTGTGTGCAATTCATATTCAAGGCACTACAACCTCCTTGTTCCCTTCACTAATGCCTCCATGGTGTCCCTCTAGGTGGGTATACCCCTTAGAGAAATTGAGCAATACTGCGAATGAAGTGCAGGTGCAAACTTTACTCCTTCATAGTCAAATGCACACTAAGGTTCAAGTCTTACCTCTTGATGTAGTGGATAGGCAGTGTTACTCCGGGTTCGGGTCTTATTGGCTCAAAAGGCCCTCCTGCGCATCTATTGTGGGAGCCATGGTGAGAGCCCCAAATCCACTGTGCAGCAGATGAAGCCGGGTGCGAGATGCATGCCTACCCAAGCCTCACTCTCTTGGATCTACATGCCTGCACAATTTCCCGATATGGCCAGAGTGGCCATGGATGGGTAAAATGATGTTGCCCTTCCTAGGTCAAGGACAAATGCAGTCCAGGCACGTCAATGATTGTCACATCAGTGCTTTTTCGCTTGGGCCAAAGGATGGAGTAGCCCAATCCGGGTCTATGAGGGTCACAGCAATCGCAGCTCGCATCTGGGCATACAGTGGTCATAGCAGTGAAGCCCAATCTGGGCCTATGATTATCACCGATCTTGATGGCACGCAAAATCGATTTGATCTTGCCCCAAAGCGTGCCTTGATGGATCAGGAGTTGTGTAGTCCCTAGATGAAATTTGGTGCTCCCTCCTGGATCTGTCTCAGTTTAAGAAGTCGAAGACAGTAATATCAAATAACGAAAGTGTAGAACCCGTTTAGTCCCACAAGAATGACAGACAATGAAGTCTCAGCCGTAAAGTTTTTATTTTAAGAATTTCTTGGCATACAGGAGTTAATTCAATATAGTCAAATCAATAGGTCAATACATCTGAGTGTCAAGCTCAGTTAAAGTACATAATCAATCCAGAACTCAGTTCAGTTCTAATAATCAAAGTACAGAGTATTAGATTAGTGGAAACTTCAGCATAGATTCATCTTCTAAAGTAAGTGGGAAGGGATTCTTCCCCTAAAAAGAAATCACACTCTTTTATAGGGTTCTAAACAAAGGATTTCATACATTCAATACAGTAGTATATGGTTCATGGGCTCTAAACCAATTAGAATAAAGCAAAAGAGAAACATTTACAACTGAATACATTCAACAAGATTATCATAATTCCACTAACTTGAGTTTCTCAGGGGCAACATCTGCACATGAAACAGTAAAGTTACATAGTAAGTGATACCCCAGGGGACAGCTAGAATGAGTATACTTTATGCAGAATGATCTGTAAAAGCCTTCGTCCTTCTCTATGGCATCCATTTAAGTTTTATCCTAGTGAGAGATGAAAATACAGGTCTATTCCCTTGGTTTAATGAAACGTCACAGTAAAAATGGAGTTCAAGGCCTAGTTTGCTTTAAGTTAGCTAAAGTACAGTTTAATTACTGCAAGCATTAATTTCAGCAAAACAGCTATATCTACCAGCATTTTTCAGCTCTGGCCAGGGTGGCCTTGGAAGGTTGTATTGATGTTGCCCCTCCTGGGTCCATGACCAATGCAGCCTTGATAGGTACAACGGTTGTCACAGCAGTTGCATTTCTGATTGGCTGTAAGGTAGGTGTAGCCCCAACTGGGTCCATGAGGGTTACAAGCAGTTGCAGCCCCTATCCGGGCCGACAGTGGTAACAGCAGTGCAGCGTCAACAGAGCCTATGATGAGCAAGGCAGTTGCAGCAGTGACAAGGCCAACGATGATCATGGCAGTTGCACCCCTGGTCGGAGCCTATGATGATCACAACCGTTGCGGCCCCAAATGGGCTCACAAAGATCACATTAATTAGCGCCTCTGTCTGGGACTACGATGATGGCAGCAGTTGCAGTTCCCACCAGAAATTGGAATAAGAGGTCAGGGGCTCCCTTGAAACATGTCCCACCTAGCTCTCACTCAGGAAGTCAGGTTTCTCCAGATGTTTCTCAGCCACCGGGACACACTGGGGCACTCCTCCTGCACAGTTTCTCCTCTTGCAGAGCTTGATTGATTCTCTCCATCTCTCAGCAGACAAGTAGATTTATAGGTGCTTCAGGCAGGTCCACAGCTCCTCCAACAGAAAGTGCAGACTTCAAGTGATGTCCCCTCACCTCTAAGGCATGGCTATCAGGCAGACATAACATAACAATGTGCATTTGTAAAGCGCACGTTTACCCAAGAGCATCTTGGCGATGAATAACAAATATTTATTGTTGTCCAACTCAATGGTAATCATTTTATCAACCTCAGAAGGATGAAAGGCTGAGTGGACATGCCAGGATTTGAACCTGCGAATATGAGGTTAAACACAGGCCCCTGCAGTGGATGCATTAGTCCTCTAAGCCGCCAGAGCCACAAACCAGGGGTGACACCTGCCCTGGTTGCAAATCAGTCCTTGTAAAGTGTGGTCACTTCATTGCCCTGCGAATAGAGGACTTGGAACTGGAACAAAGTTGGGTGGTTTGGGTTCCAATTTATACACAATTTCTAGGCAGGCAGTGCGGATCCACTCTCTCAAAATGTAGAACTAGTTTGGGCTGGTTCTTCTTTCAGGTTTCCTTTTCAGGCTGATCTCAAAGACAGAGCTTTTGTGTGGAGCAAGGCTACTCACAGCAGGTAGCACTAGGGCCGTTTCTAACCTGGAGCACCAACAACAGAGGCACATTGAGGTCAGAGACTACTATACCTAGTTGTCATCAGGCTAACTGAAGGAGTATTCAGAGACAGACAAAATGGCAAGCCTCACCTAGAAACGTCATCACCTCAAGCAACAAAGACTGAAATCCCACTCCTCCTGCCTACCACCTACCAAATAGCAGATTTCAGAAAGACTAAGTAGCAGCTCCTTGCTAACAATAGATCACATGGAATTTCTAGATGTGTCTTGTGTACATTCTCCTCACTTTAGTGTATTGTTCTCCTTTCTTCAGCCACAGAAATCTAAGCATTACACTGTCACTGTTTGGCAGATCAGTCTTCAACCACCATCTTGTGCTTTTCCATGTCAGGAGCATCCAAAACAGATCCCACTGACCTCCATTACTCAGGCTCACTCACACAGACCCTGCTTATCATCACAATTGTGTTACACATGCTACACATGCACATGCACTCCAGAAACACACTAGGCCTGGGCAAAATGTAAATTATACTGGCGTAGTTACAGTGATTTAGCGTTATGCTTGTTGCGCAAAATTCCCAATATTATGTTATTACACCAACCTTGCATGGTTACACACTAATCTTTTTAAACATTTACATCAAAATGCACCATAAAACAGTACACGAGCAGCTGTTTTTCGCTGTACTTTTGTTTTGCTGTATCTCGCATCATAAATTGATGCGGGACGCATTGTGTGCTAAAATATAGCATAATTGCATGTAATTTGTGTACTTTTGCTGAAATTTCAAGTAATTACGCTAAAGTAAATGACACAGACTTCACACATCCACTAACACAGGATGCCATCCCAAAGTTCTGAGCATCCACATAAGAGAGGGACTTTACTAATGTGGGCCAGCATGCCTCACTTCCACACTAATGATCTGCCCTCTTAGCATGGTATACTGCCTCGACTACCTGATGACCCAAGAAAGCAGGGGTAGCAGCCCACTGCCCATAATGCGAGCACAGAAGTGCCTCTTTAGTTCACCGGACTGGACCAGGACCTCCCATAGTCAGAGACCGGCCTATGCCTCTGGACACACGGCTAGATTAGCATGACACCAACACCAAAATAAAGTCAGTATACCAGATACACATGCAGTTGACCACTCAGGGCAGGGGAACATACCCACATACCATGCAGGGGACAATCATATCCCACAAGTGGACAGGATTATCTAGTGTCCTTTGCAGTTTCCATATTCACAAGTTTAATAATGTTTCACTATGGTAGAAGGCTGGTCCTTATTTAAGCACAAACAATCTTGCTACATGTTAATATCAAGTGCTTTAAGCCTCTTTTCCAGTTTATACTGCTAAACATTGACTAACTAGCAGAACCTGAGCACAATGGTTTAAGAACACCGTGGGAGATAAAATGGCATTATGTGTAAATGATAGTACTAGCACACGTTAAGATGAGACTTGTTCAAAATATTATATTGTCTTACAGAGCCTTGGGGTGAGGAGTACCCTTAAAACCAATTGTTAGTTGCCCCTCACTCCTGTTAAGGATGCAGTTAATGTTGTTTTATTATTCTGTTCAATGTGGCTGAAGGCTGAGTTTAAGAGGTGAGCTGAAGTATGAATGTAGGCACAACCTAGGCATACTCTTCCTTGAAACTACATAAGAAACACAAAAAAGGTGTCAAAATATCCATCACATATGTCATAGACTACCCATCCTCCAAACTCTAAATTAGACCCCCGTTTAATTAGGACAGTTATTGTTTATGCAATGAATAATTCGGGGAAATGTATCATTTTTACCTTAATGGAAGCCTTAGTGATGATATTGGTGGTTGAGTTTAAGGCTTCTTGTGTGTTTGCAAAAAATAGTGCTCGCCACAGATTGAGAGATGGCTGTAATTAAAAAGATGATGGATTGAAGGAGTTGGAAGGGCATTGGCCAACATTTGTAGTCAATAATGCAGTTAATTCAGTTAAAGGTAGGTAATTACAAAATCCACCACAATTACACATCTTACTTGCTCAGTTTTTCTCTGCAACTCAGTTCAGTCTCACTCTCTCCGTCACCCAGCAGTCCAATGTACATTTTTGCACTCCAGTTCTCAGTAGGGTTGCAGCAGATATCCAGGAGCACAAGATGTCACACATCTCCCTCTCTGACAGAACACACAACTGTTCAAGGTTAAAGAAATCTCCATTCTTACCGGAATGACGACAAATAAGAAACATGGAAAATACGCTACATAAGTAGGGTCCCAAACTACCAACCTTCCAAACAGCGTAAGCAGGTAAAAACCATACAATAAAAATACAAAATGACATTAAGTCAAATTGACAGGATACAAGTGCACTACCATTCAGACTAACAAATGATGAACCTCTTTGAAGACCTTCCCATAAATCTTTGAAACGAAACACGAGCCCAGAGCGACTAATTCTGCAAAATTAAGCACACACACTCCACACAAGTGAATACCACAACTCTAAACCATACAGCATACTAATCACAGCACAAAAACAGAAAATCTTATTCTACACCAACTTTGGACATTCGAATACTCAGACTAGGCACAATGGTGTAAATCTGAACACAAAAACACCAGTATGCATCACGTTGGAACACACACAGTACAGGCAAACACGTACACCAGTCCAGTACCTTCGAGCAGGGGGATTCCACACAGGGAAGGGAAGAGTCAGCACATTCAAGAATGCTAACTCTATACACTGGAATACCAAGTCTCCACATCCTATAGTATCAAGTATTTGCACTCTGAAACACACAAGAGTCACAACAGTAGCAAGAGTCAGCACTAAGAATTTACAGAAGCTTGTGACTGCAAATGGGGCACACTAACAAACTAGTGGAGTGTGCACCATAAATAGTGACACAGGAACATCGATGAACATAATATCTAGATAACATTTTGACAGATAAGTAAGACAAGATTTTTTATATTTAATTCCACATATGTATAACTTTGATATATATATTACTGAACTGCAGTTAATACGTTTATTTTAGACGAGGATAATGCGTTTCGACTCCAAGGTCAAATGACTACAGTTGGCATTTCGGAAACATAAATACTGCGTCATTCAGATGCGATAGTGCTAACAAGCATAAACAAAAGACTTCCGCACAACAATTTGGTGATGATATACTTCAAAGTAAATATATTTACATTTGTTTATAGAAACCAGTTTGAAATTAAACATAAAGTGCAAACAAAATATTGATCAAACAATAATATAAGTCTATGAGCATGATATTAATTCTCGGCTGTTTATTACTTGTCTATGGCAGTTCTCTATACTTGGAACTAAATCCATGATTACCCTCGCTATATCGGTTGGATTTTTAACAAGATGTTTAGGCATTCGTTTCGGCTCTACTCTGTGTTTCCTTGAGTGGCCATGTGTATTCTTCCCATGACTGTCTAAGCTAAGGGTTCCCTGGTGGGAAGAATGAAAACACACTATGTGGTGCCATTAATGAGGAAAGTTCCCATTTGGGATCTATCAACCGTGTGATGGTAGGGATCCGGCTGTAGTAGCCTAACTTGGCTTTTCTCCTGTTGACTTGCCACTGTGGTTAGGACTTACTTCGATAAACGGGGCGCCGACAAACAAAACAAGGTTAAAGTAACCAATATCATTAAATCTTAGCTCATCTTTTAGACCCAAATGAAGACCTTCCACATAGGTGCCACTTCATAGCAATTAACTTCCTGTCTGTGGTGTCAACTTGTCCACATGGGTGTAGGCCCAGAGGGATTCTGTAGAAGAATACAAATAAATACATATGATAGGAATAATCATTTCAAGATCATGATCGTTTATATAAACTTGTTGTAAACAAAGGAGGAACACATAGTAATTTCACCCAGGATTGAGGGGGACGTGGGTACCATCATGTTTTCCAGTCATGATAAAAAAAACTGCTCAGTGCCCAAGGCAAAGGATAAAATCTAATTATCAGACCAAAAAGGAAATTGAAAGATCATACTTGAAAAAAATGCTACAGAAAGATGTGTGTCTACTTGAATAACATGTATACGGAATAAAAGTTACATTTTATCAAAACACTGATTACAACCTGTGAAATGGGGTCAGGACTAAATGAATTACCTTTTATTGAGTGTAATTCCTCATCATTATTCATTCCATGTGGAAACCCGGAACCAGCTTGTAGAATGAACTTTGAGTCCGTTCCCTCCTCTCAGGTGTTTAAGGACTTTGTCAATGGCAAAGAATGTGTTTTTTGTCCAGTCACTTTGGTGTCACTCTCTGAAAGGCTTTGCTGTGCTGTATAACAAATCATTGTTTGCTATTGCCCGCCAGTGTTCAAGGATTCCCTACTGTACAGGGAAAGTGGTAGAGCTGATGTACCACATCTCGCATGAGCATGTGATTCCACAGACAACAAAATCTGTATTGCAGGTTATGTGCTTAGGTATCTGCCAGGTCTTATTAACTCTTCCTAGGGTGACCTTTTGGGTATTGTTGCTGTCTCTGCAAACCTTGCAGTAACTGCAGCATTTGAAACCATTTATCTGTTCTAGCCATCTGGGTTTCTTGGGGTTGAGGTAACTGTGTACCAGCATGTCTTTCAGAGAAAGATTGAATTGGTAGGTGATGTTAGGTGTTATATATATGGTAATGGATTCAAGTCAGTCCACCTGAAAGCATCAGTTTGGCAGAGGCCGCTGCCTTGGCAGTTCGTGACTTCACGACGGAGTGCGTTTCACTGCATTCGACTCTCGGCAGGCAGGACTTTTTGCTGGAAGGGGTAACGAAAAGCGGGGACCCAGGGAGGCTTTAAGACTTCATTTCGCCTGATATCACGCGCCTTGCCCTGCAGGACACCACCACTTGGTTTAACATTTTACCTCCCCACTTGCCACCAGCCCAGGGATGTTGCATTCTGGGAGTTGCAGTACCTACCGTGTTGCCTCAGGTGGAAGATCACATGGTTGGGGGAGGTGCCTGCTCTTTATCACGAGAGCACTGCAGGAACATTCAGAGCGGAGGCGAGTTCGTGATTTTGGTGAGCAGCAGGCATCCGATGAAGGCGTCACAGCCGAAATGCATTATGCCGTAACTGCCGTCCAATAAAGCCTTTCCCTGGATTCCTCGTGTGTGGCTGCTTCCTTCTGCATTGTGGAGGGGTTCCTGGCATATTTCCACGTCGGTCAGAGGCGTGTCAAGCAGTCCCGTTACAAAAGTTGGCTGACAGTTATTCTGGCGTCTGCAGCAGCAGTTCTCCTTTCTCCATGGTAATGGATTCAAGTCAGTCCACCTGAAAGCATCAGTTTGGCAGAGGCCGCTGCCTTGGCAGTTCGTGACTTCACGATGGAGTGCGTTTCACTGCATTCGACTCTCGGCAGGCAGGACTTTTTGCTGGAAGGGGTAACGAAAAGCGGGGACCCAGGGAGGCTTTAAGACTTCATTTCGCCTGATATCACGCGCCTTGCCCTGCAGGACACCACCACTTGGTTTAACATTTTACCTCCCCACTTGCCACCAGCCCAGGGATGTTGCATTCTGGGAGTTGCAGTACCTACCGTGTTGCCTCAGGTGGAAGATCACATGGTTGGGGGAGGTGCCTGCTCTTTATCACGAGAGCACTGCAGGAACATTCAGAGCGGAGGCGAGTTCGTGATTTTGATGAGCAGCAGGCATCCGATGAAGGCGTCACAGCCGAAATGCATTATGCCCTAACTGCCGTCCAATAAAGCCTTTCCCTGGATTCCTCGTGTGTGGCTGCTTCCTTCTGCATTGTGGAGGGGTTCCTGGCATATTTCCACGTCGGTCAGAGGCGTGTCAAGCAGTCCCGTTACAAAAGTTGGCTGACAGTTATTCTGGCGTCTGCAGCAGCAGTTCTCCTTTCTCCATGGTAATGGATTCAAGTCAGTCCACCTGAAAGCATCAGTTTGGCAGAAGCCGCTGCCTTGGCAGTTCGTGACTTCACGACGGAGTGCGTTTCACTGCATTCGACTCTCGGCAGGCAGGACTTTTTGCTGGAAGGGGTAACGAAAAGCGGGGACCCAGGGAGGCTTTAAGACTTCATTTCGCCTGATATCACGCGCCTTGCCCTGCAGGACACCACCACTTGGTTTCATATTTTACCTCCCCACTTGCCACCAGCCCAGGGATGTTGCATTCTGGGAGTTGCAGTACCTACCGTGTTGCCTCAGGTGGAAGATCACATGGTTGGGGGAGGTGCCTGCTCTTTATCACGAGAGCACTGCAGGAACATTCAGAGCGGAGGCGAGTTCGTGATTTTGGTGAGCAGCAGGCATCCGATGAAGGCGTCACAGCCGAAATGCATTATGCCCTAACTGCCGTCCAATAAAGCCTTTCCCTGGATTCCTCGTGTGTGGCTGCTTCCTTCTGCATTGTGGAGGGGTTCCTGGCATATTTCCACGTCGGTCAGAGGCGTGTCAAGCAGTCCCGTTACAAAAGTTGGCTGACAGTTATTCTGGCGTCTGCAGCAGCAGTTCTCCTTTCTCCATGGTAATGGATTCAAGTCAGTCCACCTGAAAGCATCAGTTTGGCAGAGGCCGCTGCCTTGGCAGTTCGTGACTTCACGACGGAGTGCGTTTCACTGCATTCGACTCTCGGCAGGCAGGACTTTTTGCTGGAAGGGGTAACGAAAAGCGGGGACCCAGGGAGGCTTTAAGACTTCATTTCGCCTGATATCACGCGCCTTGCCCTGCAGGACACCACCACTTGGTTTAACATTTTACCTCCCCACTTGCCACCAGCCCAGGGATGTTGCATTCTGGGAGTTGCAGTACCTACCGTGTTGCCTCAGGTGGAAGATCACATGGTTGGGGGAGGTGCCTGCTCTTTATCACGAGAGCACTGCAGGAACATTCAGAGCGGAGGCGAGTTCGTGATTTTGGTGAGCAGCAGGCATCCGATGAAGGCGTCACAGCCGAAATGCATTATGCCCTAACTGCCGTCCAATAAAGCCTTTCCCTGGATTCCTCGTGTGTGGCTGCTTCCTTCTGCATTGTGGAGGGGTTCCTGGCATATTTCCACGTCGGTCAGAGGCGTGTCAAGCAGTCCCGTTACAAAAGTTGGCTGACAGTTATTCTGGCGTCTGCAGCAGCAGTTCTCCTTTCTCCATGGTAATGGATTCAAGTCAGTCCACCTGAAAGCATCAGTTTGGCAGAGGCCGCTGCCTTGGCAGTTCGTGACTTCACGACGGAGTGCGTTTCACTGCATTCGACTCTCGGCAGGCAGGACTTTTTGCTGGAAGGGGTAACGAAAAGCGGGGACCCAGGGAGGCTTTAAGACTTCATTTCGCCTGATATCACGCGCCTTGCCCTGCAGGACACCACCACTTGGTTTAACATTTTACCTCCCCACTTGCCACCAGCCCAGGGATGTTGCATTCTGGGAGTTGCAGTACCTACCGTGTTGCCTCAGGTGGAAGATCACATGGTTGGGGGAGGTGCCTGCTCTTTATCATGAGAGCACTGCAGGAACATTCAGAGCGGAGGCGAGTTCGTGATTTTGGTGAGCAGCAGGCATCCGATGAAGGCGTCACAGCCGAAATGCATTATGCCCTAACTGCCGTCCAATAAAGCCTTTCCCTGGATTCCTCGTGTGTGGCTGCTTCCTTCTGCATTGTGGAGGGGTTCCTGGCATATTTCCACGTCGGTCAGAGGCGTGTCAAGCAGTCCCGTTACAAAAGTTGGCTGACAGTTATTCTGGCGTCTGCAGCAGCAGTTCTCCTTTCTCCATGGTAATGGATTCAAGTCAGTCCACCTGAAAGCATCAGTTTGGCAGAGGCCGCTGCCTTGGCAGTTCGTGACTTCACGACGGAGTGCGTTTCACTGCATTCGACTCTCGGCAGGCAGGACTTTTTGCTGGAAGGGGTAACGAAAAGCGGAGACCCAGGGAGGCTTTAAGACTTCATTTCGCCTGATATCACGCGCCTTGCCCTGCAGGACACCACCACTTGGTTTAACATTTTACCTCCCCACTTGCCACCAGCCCAGGGATGTTGCATTCTGGGAGTTGCAGTACCTACCGTGTTGCCTCAGGTGGAAGATCACATGGTTGGGGGAGGTGCCTGCTCTTTATCACGAGAGCACTGCAGGAACATTCAGAGCGGAGGCGAGTTCGTGATTTTGGTGAGCAGCAGGCATCCAATGAAGGCGTCACAGCCGAAATGCATTATGCCCTAACTGCCGTCCAATAAAGCCTTTCCCTGGATTCCTCGTGTGTGGCTGCTTCCTTCTGCATTGTGGAGGGGTTCCTGGCATATTTCCACGTCGGTCAGAGGCGTGTCAAGCAGTCCCGTTACAAAAGTTGGCTGACAGTTATTCTGGCGTCTGCAGCAGCAGTTCTCCTTTCTCCATGGTAATGGATTCAAGTCAGTCCACCTGAAAGCATCAGTTTGGCAGAGGCCGCTGCCTTGGCAGTTCGTGACTTCACGACGGAGTGCGTTTCACTGCATTCGACTCTCGGCAGGCAGGACTTTTTGCTGGAAGGGGTAACGAAAAGCGGAGACCCAGGGAGGCTTTAAGACTTCATTTCGCCTGATATCACGCGCCTTGCCCTGCAGGACACCACCACTTGGTTTAACATTTTACCTCCCCACTTGCCACCAGCCCAGGGATGTTGCATTCTGGGAGTTGCAGTACCTACCGTGTTGCCTCAGGTGGAAGATCACATGGTTGGGGGAGGTGCCTGCTCTTTATCACGAGAGCACTGCAGGAACATTCAGAGCGGAGGCGAGTTCGTGATTTTGGTGAGCAGCAGGCATCCGATGAAGGCGTCACAGCCGAAATGCATTATGCCCTAACTGCCGTCCAATAAAGCATTTCCCTGGATTCCTCGTGTGTGGCTGCTTCCTTCTGCATTGTGGAGGGGTTCCTGGCATATATATATAAAAACTCGCAGGGACTCGAGCTGGATATATATATATATATATATATATATATATATATATATATATATATATATATATATATATATATATATATATATATATATATATATATATATATATATGTATATATATATATATACTGTAGGCTTCTCTCTTTCGAAAAGAAGATCGAGCCACACCAACCAGGTACTTTCCAAATCGATTTATTTACAGGGCAAAAAAAGACGCGTTTCGAGCACACAGGCCCTTTGTCACATGACCATGGTTCCGTGTCGGGTGATCATATACCTTTTGGTTTAAAGGAAATCAATGAAAGAATCTGTGTTTACAACATCACACAGGTCCAGTGTCAAAATTTACGAAATCATATTATAATTCATTTGTTCATGACACAAATTAATTTCGTTCAGAACATTCCATTAGTGCAAATTTTTCCCATTGTTAGGTACATATATATAATATTGGTCGTCGATGTTCTAGTAAGATTAAGAGTTCCCAGTCTCGGTATCAGCAGTACATGTGGGGTTGCTTGGGTATAGTACCCTCAGATTTAAGGTCATTCTTTGTCACCCGGTTCATAACGAAACAGAGGAGGGAATCTAATGTTCTCTGGCTAAATATTAAATGGGTATAGTACCCTGACTAGTAGTTTAACGCTTGACCATTCATACTACAAATTATAACCAACATGTTCTAGTTCTCTCCTATATATATATATTCCAAACAAAAAAGATCACGCGGCACTCTTCTTGGCAGTAGATTATGATTTATTGCACAGGTCTCTCGCAAAAACTCCTACGCGTTTCGAACAAACGTTCTTGGTCACTGCAGGTGAGCATTGAGATCTGGGAGCGCAGGGTCGAGCAGTCTTCGCTGGGCAGCAGACTGGTCTGGGATGATTGCAAGGATGTAGGAATCATGCACACTGCCTGAGAAGTTTGAATTGACATTAGTGTACAGTCCCCGATGGTCCAGTTTTACCTGCACATTGTTGGAATGTGCGTGATTTCTGGTGATTGTGTGCAGTGGCGGCAGGGGGTACAAGTAGTACATATGTGCAGACAATTGCCCCAACAGGTGCAGGAAGCCTGCTATGGCGTGGTTCCCTTGCTTGGTCTCCAGCTGTTCGTGCACAGTGTGGGTGAAGTGAACATGCAGGTGTATCAAGCTGAAACAAATCGTGATGCTAACAGTTATGATAAATCCTGCATAATGAGACCGTAAGAGAAGTTTGTGTGGTTGTAACTTTTTTTTCGTTCCTACGAAGGTTAGGACCACACAAACGTCTGTTACGGTCATTTTGTGCAAGATTGATCATACCTGTAAGCATTCCGGTTTGACCAAGTGCAATACATTGTACCATATTACATTTGTGACCATACTAACGTTGACCATTGTCTTCATTTATCCAACAGGTCTCTGAATACGGAGTATTAGGATTTCCAGGACGATCTACAGTTATTTTGATCCACAAGTTGATGTTCCCTATTGGGAATGTCACTCGTTTGATGTTTTTGTGTTGTTAATTTATGTTTTTCTAATAAAGCACCTTTTTTCCACTACTGTTGACTACTAGACTTCAGGACCTGGCGCACCCCCAATTCAGTGACTACAATCTTGGATCTGGAGCACAGAGGCGTCAAGCAACGGCTGGGGTTGGGGTTGGTTGCGCAGGAATACTACGAATTGGGACGAGCAGGTGGTGCAGACACAAGGGTTCCATATTGCTTTTGTGGACATGCATCCAAGACGTGTGAGAAAGTTTAATAGGGCTCGCTGTGAGACTCTTCCAACTCACGCAGTTGTTAGTTGGAAGGTACTAGAGTCCAACAGGTACAGCACAGCCAGCAGATTTCTCTGCGGAAGGATGTTGATTGTCCGCTGTGTTGGTACCGTCAACCTGTGGGCAATGTGGCAGTGTGCACCAACTTGAGAATGGGGCGATATTTCTTTTGCCACTTTTGCTGTGCTAAAGTGCCGATAACTCGGCGAAAAGTACCCACTGTTGGGTCATAGGGTGACTCTACAACTAGCCATTGTGTTTATTAGGACTGTGTTGTAGCTACATGCAAACGTGAAAATGTGATACCAGTGGGTCACTGGGACCATCCCCTTGGGAACACCTTTTACTCCTCTTAGCAACAGAGGATTCCACACAGTTAGTTTGTATATATCAAATGTTTTTCATTTATTTGTCAAAGTTCACTGAATATTAATATGTAGCATATTCAATAGATGAAACTTTATCCACATTAGTGTACATGTATGGTTCAATCATTCATGAGGCATCATTATTTTTGAAATGTCCAATGCATTTCGGGCTACTAGATGAGCCCTTCATCAGGGAATAATGCTATGGAAAGAAAACATAAAACAATGCATTCAAGAAAAGTAATCATCCTGGGTTAGAGTTATGTATGTGTACATGCTGTTTTTACTGAGATAAAGTGAAAAGTAAATGCAAACGGTAACTTACATGCCATTAGCATTCGGGTAGATCAAAAAGCTCGCTTGTTACGTTACACTGAAATAAAAGGAAAACGCGGGTCTTGTTAAGTATAGCAGCGCTGTTTTGAAATGGATAGACCGAGCGTGAGGGTATGTTCTGGCAAACTGACCTGTTGTGCGGTGAGTTGGATTTTCGAAAAAATCAAGCGTGACTGCTTCTGTATGGTTTGGCGTCTCATCTGCAACAATGTTGCCATTTAGTTTGTAACTTCGAACCACAAACGCGGTCACGTGTCTAATGCAGGTTAAAGAAAGACTATGGGGAAATGGTTCCCTGTCGGTAAACATACAATTTAATTAGCATAATGTGCTCGCTATAAGCTGGTGTAAATGTCAGTGAGAGGTGGTGAAACTAAGGGTAAATAAAAAGTGTAGAAAAGACGATAAAAATAGGTTTAAGGAATGAAAGTAAAAACGGGCGGCCCTGGGTCTTGAACCGGGGTCTGGGAAAACTAATCCTTATGACAAGAGCTCTAATGTGTTGAGCTCTCGTACTGAGCTGATGGATTTCTTTTCGAAATGTATTGTAATCATACACAGGGGTACCAATCTGTAAGCACAAGGGGCAATTTCATAATTCAAAAAACATGATTTATAGGTAGCATGAAAATTCACTCCTTTCATTAAGTCCGAAAGGTCTGTGAGTACATAATTTATACATCCAAAAGTTCTCTTTCTGAAGCATATACTTGGTGTTCTCTCTTCCTTCTGTTCTTTGGACTGTTTCTAAGATCAAAAATTTGAGTTGAGCAATGCTGTGTTTGGCTTCATGAAAGTGCATTGCGACGGTGGATTTTTCATTCCTCAAGCGTATGTTCGACTTATGTTCTGTAAGTCGAACTTTGATTTTTCGTTCAGTCTTACCAATATATAGTTTGCCACATGGGCATTTCAAAGCATATATGGTGTTGGAAGAATCACACGTGGCATTGACCCTTAGTTTAATCTCCTGACCTCTCATGGGGTGATTGATTTTGTTGCCTCTAATAATGTTATTGCAATGTCCGCAGTTGTAGCATGGTTTGGTTCCAGGGTAAATTTCAGAGGTGGGTGTTCGAGGTTGGATCATTTCACCTATGTTTCTTGATCTAGTGAAAGCAAATAGAGGTGGGTCTTTAAAGCAGTCGTTGAAATCTGGTTCTAAAGTGAGTACTTGCCAATGCTTGAGTATGGTCTTTTTGAATTTGTGACTCGTTGTTGAAAATTTGGATATGGCAACTATCCTAGTTTGCTCTTTTGTTTGACTTGGTTGTAGTAAAGCTCTTCTGTCTTTCTGTTCGAGTTTTTGCTTAGATTCTTGCAAGATATTCTGTGGATATCCTCTTTGTTCAAATTTGTTTTCCATCTCCATTATTCTTTTTTTCAACATATTGGGTTCTGATGTAATTCTCTTTACTCTTGCCATCTGGGAGAACGGTAAGAATCGCTTTAGATTGTGTTCATGAAAACTGCTATAGTGCAGCATGTTATTCCGGTCCGTGCTTTTGATATGTAGGTCAGTTTCAAGGCCTTTATTGGTAAGATTGATTCTGACGTCAAGGAAGGTGATGGTTGTGTCAGATATTTCCCAAGTGAGTTGGATCCTTTCGTCCACTTGGTTGAATTGTGTGAGCATTTCCTGCAATTCTTCTTTTGTGCTAGACCAAATTAAGAAGATGTCATCTATATATCGGATGAATGTTTTCAGATTGTTTTGCCATTGAGTTTTAGAAAGTATGTGTTTCTCCTCGTAAAACTTCATAAAGAGATTCGCATAGACCGGCGCAGCCGAATTGCCCATGGCTGTACCGACCAGTTGTAGGTACCAGTTGTCTTTATGTTTAAAGTAGCTTTGGTAAAGTGAAAAAAGCATGAGTTCCATCAGGAATGTTTGAAAATTCACATCAAGATCTGTGTTGGTAAGTGCGTTCTCAATTGCTTCAATGCCCAAGGAGTGTGGTATACTGGTATATAGTGATTTTACATCTGCTGTGCATCCATCCGAAATTGTTTTCTGTAGCTACATGCAAATCGCAAGAAGAAAGATGAATGAACAAAAAAAGTGGGCAGGGAACAAACACCTTGACCCCCTAGGCTTGCGCAGGGGATCCAACTAATAACCTCAGGGCCAAAAAATGAATACTTTTTTTTTTTTTAAAGCAGCTAGGTGTTCGAATCCGGACAAAATTAAAAATAAAACGATGGGGTATATTCTCAAGGACTTATCGCTGAGTTATTTGCACTTTAGTGCAGCAAAGGTGGCAAAAGAATGATCCCATTCTCAACCTGGTGAAAACTTCCAATATCGCTAGTTTTCCAGCGATAGCTTCCGCAAAAAACCTCGCCACAAATGAGAGAGACAACTAACGCTAATGATATGCAGAGTAGGCATTCCCGTGCAAAAAAAACAAGAAAACACCACTTCACGATATTTTCAATGACCAGCCAAATCTGCGATGTGATCCAAATACAGGCGATAAGCCGCGTTAGCAGTAATAATTTTACAACTGTCTTTTACTGGTATAAAGCAGGACAACTACCTACAGTGTGAAAGGGAGCCCAGCCCAGAGCCACATCTGAAGACCAACACATGTCATAGAGCTACTGATCATGCAGCTCCGACACCCAAGAATGCCACAACACCCACCGCCACCCCCCAGGACCTCCCCCAGACCACCCCCCAACTACAACCGAGGCAACGCAGAACAGGACAGCGGACCTTACCAAAACGGCATGGCCCCTCAGTCACACAATAGCTGAATGTTGAGAGACATGGTAACCAAGTATGTGTGAAGGAGGTAAGTCACCAATCAATAACAAAGCACACAATGCCAAGTGTAGTGGTGATGTGCTGGACAGACCTCACTATGCAGAGCATAGGCATCTCCATATGTACATATTCTGCTGGTGCTTGTAGTGTTGTTGACAGTGGACGCAACCATGTTACCTCAGGCAGTGGGGAAGATCTTGGTCATGTAGCTGTGTCGTCCCCCCTGTAAGCGGAAGCGGAGTTGGCTGGTCCAACGTACGCCACTCCAGGGTAGGAGTGTGAATAAATAGGCTGGGGCTCTGGGCGTGGTTCACTTTTGGGAAGGCCAACGCATCTGCCAGAGTGGCGGCCCTCACCCTGCCACGAGGTCGCCGCCATGAGCACAAGCCGCCTCGAAACAGGCCCCCTACGAACCCAGCAGCACAGCAACGCAGAGGTATGTCTGTACAGACTACTGCTTTTGAGTACAGTGCGGATAGCAGGGCTCACAATTCAGATTGAGTCGCAATTGCAGATGACGCAGTCCAGTAGGAAACAGACATTGCTACCAGTGCACCAGCCCGGAGCACACATCATCGCAGGCTGCGCACACGTGGAATGCTTCTGGTGCCACTAACTGTGCAGCTCAACTCAACACCATGTGGCTGTGGGCCCTTGCTGACCACTGCCTCCAACCTACACTGCAGACAGCAGGGCTCACAATTCAGATTGAGTCGCGATTGCAGATGACGCAGTCCAGTAGGCAACAGACATTGCTACCAGTGCGGCCCTCCCAGACCACGCGTCATCGCTGGCTGTGCAGGTGCTGAGTGCTTAAGGCGCCACTTACTCACTGCACCACAAGTTACTGCCACGTAGCCTTATTGAGGCAGAATTCATTAGGCAAAAGACTTTGCTCCCAGTGGGGCCCGCCCGGACCACGCATCATCGCTGGCTGCACACACACTAAGTGCTTTAGGTGCCACTAACTTGGTGCAGCTCAAGTGAACGCCACGTGACTGTTGGCCCTTGCTGACTGCTGCCTCTGACCTACACTGTGGTCAGCATGGCTGACAATTCAGATAGAGTCGTGATTGCAGATGACACAGTCTAGTAGGCAACAGACAATGCTCCCAGTGCGACCCACCTGGACCACACATCTTCGCTGGCTGAGCACATGCTGAGTGCTTCAGGTACCACTAACTCTGTGCAGCTCAAGTCAATGCCACGTGGCTCTGGGCCCTTGCTGACTGCTGCCTCTGGCCTGGACTGCGGTCAGCAGTGCTCACAATTCAAATTCAGTCTTGATTCATTAATTGCACAGTCCAGTAGGCAACAGATATTGCATCCAATGCGGCCCACCCGGACGGCGCATCATCGGCGGCTGCGCACACGCTGAGTGCTTCAAGTGCCACTCACTCTGTGCAGCTCAAGTCAGCGTCATGTGACTGTGCACCCTTGCTGACCGCTGCCTCAGGCCTACACTGTGGTCAGCAGGGCTCACAATTCGAATTCAGTCTTTGTTTATTAATTGCAGAGTGAATTGTACTCTATGTCGTCTGACTTTGTCAAGAGGAAGTCACAAAAAGCATTCCTCGATGTCTGTGCTGACTACTGCCTTCCATCTACAATGCAGACAGCAGGGCTCACAATTCAGATCAAGTCGCGATTGCAAATGACAAGTCCAGTAGGCAACAGACATTGCTCCCGGTGCGGTCTGCCCGCGCCATGCATCATCAATGGCTGCGCACACTCTGAATGCTTCTGATGCCACTAACCCAGTGCACCACAAGTCATCACCATGTGGCCTTATCGAGGCAGAACTCATTAGGCAAAAGATATTGCTCCCAGTGCGTCCCGCCCAAACCACGTTTCATTGCTTGCTGCGCACACGCTGAAAGCCACTGTTACCACTAACTCAGTGCACCACAAGTCAACACCACATGGTTGTGAGCCCTTGCTGACCACTTCCTTCGGCCTACACTGCGGTCAGCAGGTCTCACACATATCCAATCCAATCCTGTCCTTCAAGGACACGCCATCATCGCTGGCGGCGCACACGCTGAGCTCTTCAGGTGCCACTAGCTCTGTGCTTCACAACTCATGGACCCTTTATGATTGACTTTCGTGCTGTAGACACCGGACGCAACAATGTCACTTCAGGCAGCAGGAATATCCCGAAGGGACATTAACAATTTCTTCACATGAGCACGCTCATCTCTGGTGCCCCTACCTCAGTGCACCACAAGTCAAGGACCCTTTACAATACAATCTTTTGTGTGTGATTTAAGATCTGGTGCCCCTACCTTAGTGCACCATAAGTCATGGACCCTTTATGATTGAATCTCTGTGTGTGATCCAATGATCACTGTTGTAGTTGTTGCCAGCACCAACCATTCCCAGAGGGCTGGCTTACACTCACCCCACACACATCCAGGAGAGACGTCACAGGACATGTGACCCTGGTAATAAAAAGGGTCAGAGCGCACGTGCCCGTAGCCAGTTCCACAATCTATCTAACTGTGTCTGTGTGTTCATTATGTATGCATGATGGCCCTGGGCCCTACCACATTACATTGTGCTGTTGACTCTGCATGCAACCATGTTACCTCTGGCACTGGGAAAGACCACAGTTATGTAACTTTGTCTGGGTCATTCTATGAGTACATTGGTAGAGACTAGATGATTAGAGTACTGCAAGGAGAGTGTATGGTGAATATATAAGTGCTTGGGGATGGTCAAAGTGATTGGATAAGTACATATTTTGGTGGAGCCTAACCCCCGAGCACGAGCTTGGCTCTAATTGGCTGCCAACCAGTGGCAATCCCGGTGTAGCATCAGGTTTGCAAACCAAGCCTCGGGAGAGCCGATGCTATGCATGGAGCATGAGTAGGCACCGAGCCGGTTCCTGAGGAACCCGCCTTCTTTGCTATGGAATCCCCACAGCCTTTGCTCTAGTACCCTAGGTTCCCGCCCACTAAAATCTAGGCCACTGGCTAGCGGGAATAATGCACGGATGCCTAGAAAACCGAGTCCAGGAGCTTGGAATTCTCTTTGTGGTATAATGCATTCTCATTCAGTGGATACCCTCCCAGGTCGCTGATCTCTGGATCAAGGAATTCTGACTGTTGCATCCCCGGTGTCCCTTCCACTAGATCCCCTAAAGTGAGCTGCTGGGTCTGTGGAGCACCGGTAATAAAAGGCCCAGAATCCTGTCTGCAAGATATTCTCAGCCCCACGGCTGGATCATTGACAAACAGCGGATAGAATCTATGGAATTCTGTAAGTGTAAGCGGAGTGGGCAGAGCCGGCGTACACCAGTCAAGGGCACAACTAGAGCCAAATTTCAGGTAAGTCTGATAAAAATTTCGGGGGGGGGGGGCTAAATCTTCCAGTCATAGGCAGAGTGGAGATGCAGGGGCTCTAAGAAGGGGTGAAAACACAACAAAGCCTAATTAAGAGGTAAATGGTCTATTAAATACCTGTAAAGTACTCGGGTGCCAGGCTGAGAGCAGCACACCCAGCGCATCACACTAGGGGGCCTCGCTGAGAGCAGCGCACCCAGCGCGTTCACATTAGGGGGTCACGCTGAGAGCCGCACACCCAGCGCATTCACACTAGGGGCCGTGCTGAGCACCACGTTAGGATCGGCACTCCAAACTTTTCTTTTTAAAAAAACGGTGTACTTTCATTAATTCGCCCCAAGGACCCCATCCCCCGGGCATGCCCAATTCTTGAATGTTTTTATTATTGGAAGGGGGGCGTGTGGTCCCTCTTCCCTTGTCCACTTCTGTCCCCGGGGACCTCATTCCCTGGGGCCTGACCTCTTCGTTGTCCCCTTGCCCAAAAGCAATCCTGCTTTGCTTCATTGAAGCGAGAGCAGGTTTTGCTCCTCTCGCTTCAATGAAGCAAACCAGGGTTTGCTATGACAAGGCGGGAGACGTGCTTCCACCCTGTCATAGCAAACAACAATGTCCCTGGGTGGGCTCCCCGGGACATTGCAGGAGCCGGCCCTGTGGGGTGGCGATCCCCAGGGCCATCAAGGGCTCCAGGAAGGGGGCTGTGCGGCCCCCTCCCTTTATTTTCAAAGCCCTGGGGAGGTCGTGGTTCGGGGGGCCCGCGAGGCCCCCTCTGCATATTTAATTAAAGCCCCGAGGGTGGCGATCCCAGGGCTTGGGTGGCCTCGAAGGCCCCCAATAATTACAAAACAAGCCCGGGGAGGTGGTGTTCCCCGAGTCACAAGATAGCTGCCAACACTTCCTGGTTTGGAGTGTTGGCAGGCAATCACAGTGAAGCTTGTGGTCATGGCTGCCAATCACAATGAAGCTCGTGGTCAGGAGGGTGTGCGAACCCACCGCTGCCCCAGATATTGAAACTTTTATTTTTTTTTAATTTCTCAGCAACTACTGAACGGATTTAAACCATTTAAAAAAAAGGTCGCTTTCTGAACCAAGCTCTACCTGTGTGACAAATTTGGTGCAACTCCGTTCAGCAGTTCGGGCTGTACCCTGTCGACGCCAAAGTTACAAACAAATCAAAAAATGCTTTTCCTATGGAAACTAGGTTCTAACTATAAGTACCTACTATATATATATTAGTGAGCAAGGCGGAGGTTGCCGCCGAAACGCGTCTGAGCAGAAGTTGATATAAAATAAACACCCTTGAACTAAGATACACGGAGTCAGCGCCTTCTTGGATGGTGAAGTTTGGTGTGGTATTAATATATATATATATATATATTACCTACTGGCGGTCGCCAGTGGGTATATATAGTTAGGATTTTTTTCCTATGGGATTTCTGAAAATTCTATGTCGAATAACTTTGGCGTTTGTGGACGGAATTGGCTGAAATTTTCAGGAAAATGGCAAATTTTGTTTCTGAGCAGCCCCTAATAATTTGGGGGGGTTTCGTCAAGGGGGGGCCGAGAAAAAAGGGGGGTCCCAAAACACGTTTTTCCCATTCATTTTTCCATAGGGCGGTTGGAATCACTTTTAGCTCGAACGGCTGAATGGATTTACACGAAACTTGGCAAAATTGTAGATATGGTTTGCCCGACATGCCTTTGCTATGACTTAATATATGTGCTCCAGTGGATTTTGAGAAATTAACGTTTTAAAAAACAGATATATCTGTGACAGCGTCCCGGTTAGCGCCCCGGTTCGCGTACCTGACGCGTAATGGAACTTCGCGAGGAGAAGCGGATTGGCTCTCCGGTGACTGTGAACATTCTAAACAGTCCGGAGTGGCCGCCATCTTGTGTCTCGGTAGGATCGAGACACAAGAGGTGGCAAAAACAAAGGGGGAAATGAGCATAAGGGGGCAGAGTACATCCTCCCTGACCCCCTAGGTTTGATGAGGGGGCTTTAAAAGGGCCCCGCGGGGCAAAAAAAATAATTTTTATTATCGTTTTTTTTGCGGGGGGAGCGCTCGGTATGCGCACCGGGAAGCGGTCCGGGGAGCATAATATAGGGAAAATAGAATGAAAGAATGTTCAAATAATGTATGTATATTGATTGTTCTTTTTGTTGTATTTTATTTTTTTATTTTTTTATTTAAGTACCAACATGTAGGTACCAATGCAGAGTCTAAAAATAAAAATACACTGTTTCCTTTGCAGATATCTTGCATGTTGTTTCAGAAGTTATTGTGGTATATGGAATTCATAGCATAGTCTGTGAGGAAAGCAGAAAGAATATGGAGGCAGGAGATGAAAAAGAGATGTTAAATACACATTGGAGATAAAATAGTGGGAGAAAGGAAGTAACTATGAGCAAACTTACTATGTTACACAAAAAAGTTGCACAGTATATTTAAAGTCTGACTTTACATTATAATCAATTTGGTACTAGTTTAAAAAATACATATAAAAATGAATAATGTCTCAAACAATTTTTGAATTATTAAATATAAATTTATTTCTCAGATTCGTTTTCAAAATTTAAAAGAACTTCTAATATTTGATTGTCAGAAATGTCCTCATTTTCAATCAGGAAATCTACTGATTCTACACATTGAAGAAGTTCATAGTCCCGTGATTCATCCATGAATTCTGAGTCATTGGGTTCAATATCTGTATCTTTGTTGCTTC
Source organism: Lissotriton vulgaris (assembly GCF_964263255.1). Taxonomy (NCBI): domain Eukaryota; kingdom Metazoa; phylum Chordata; class Amphibia; order Caudata; family Salamandridae; genus Lissotriton; species Lissotriton vulgaris. The sequence continues at coordinate 385,794,675 of NC_141697.1, forward strand.
CCAGAACAATTTTGATGGTATTTTTTTGCTCTCCTTCCATTTTTGTGCTGTAATTTGAATTTAAAAAAATATATCAGTAGAGATAGAGCACTGTTGGGTTTAAGTTCAGACAGGTAGTTTGGTTTTTTTAACAGTGATTTTATCTTTGGGCAGGGTATGGTATCAGAGTGGAAGTAAAAATATAAAAAAGTGTATGTGATAAAGCCTAAGTAAATTCATAATTATACAAGACAAGCCTAACTCCATCTATAACTATAACAGAGAAGTCTATCTTATTCTATAACTATTACAGAGGGATAGTATATAACTATCAGAAAATGTTTTCCTAATTAACTTAAAGTGCACAACATACTTCAGTTTTTAAAATAACATCTTACCTTTCAAAAAGAAGTTTAAGTTGTCAGTTGAAATGCACTTGAAATGTACTTCAGGAAGTAGTAGTCAAAATGGCTGTGTTTCTCTCTCTTTCTTTATATATATTCAGGTACATAACCAATCAAATGTCATGAAATAATGGAAGAAAATGAAAGTAGCATTTTAATTGGTTGTCAATTCTAACACTTCATAAGTGTTTTTGTTAGGTAATTTACCTCAGGATATTTAGTCAGGCCTACAGCAAAACTTTCTCAATGGAATTCCATCAAATTTGTGTAAATGGTAGGGACTGCTATGTAGTAGGGCCTATTCTATATTTGATGAAAGTGTCTCCAGTGTTTTTTCTGTAAATTACTTTCCCACCTTTTTTTATCGAGCGCTTACCGGTTTGCGCACCGGTACGCGAACCGGCAGCATTACGGGAGTCCTCCATTTTGTGTTTCGGTAGAATTGAGACACAAGATGGAGGGGAAACAATGTTCGTAATGGGTAGAAGGGGGCACGGTAGACACTTTGTGACCCTCTAGGTTTTCTGAGGGGGGCTTAGGACGCTGATATAGGCAAAAAAAAAAACATCGCGTGGGAAGCGCCCGGTACGCGCACCGGTAAGCGAACCGGGGAGCGTACTTTGGTGAAAAAAAAAAAAAAGTTAGAAAAAGATAAACGTTTTGAATGATCAGAGGTAGGGAAGCAATGAAAAGAGCTATTGGGTTCTGTGGCTAATTAAGGTACTTACAAGTAGGTTCCAATGCACAGTTTTAAATTCAGGAGGAATATTCTATTCCCCTCATCGGAGAAGTGCACACCATCTCCTCTGTAGATGTCTTGCATGTTGTAACGCAAGTTATTGTTGTATATTAAACCCATTGTAAATTCTCTCATGTAAGCAGAAACAGATTTATTCACATGTTTCCGTGCTTTCTCAAATTGTGGAAAAAATTGGTTGGACCACTTCCATTTCTGTCATTGGCATACATTGGAATATACCAAGGCAGTTTGGGGAAAAAGTGTCATCAATTGATGAAAGGTGACCTTTAAAAGCATTTCCAGACCAACCCCAGTCATAGTCCCAAAATCAATTCCACCACAGTGCACTATTAAGAGGTTAGGGTTTGGCAGATGCATAAAAAAATTATATTACAAACATATAAAATATATTTTTCATTTAAAAGAATAATACATTTAACAGTTTTTGATATTTGCAATAAAAAAACATTGAAATTCACTGAAAAAAACATAGGTTATAGACCATATATAGTTAGGAATTAGCATTTACAAAACCTTGAAAATTCACTGAAAAAACCATAGGTTATAGACCATATATAGTTAGGGATTAGCATTTACAAAAACCTTATTTTACTCACACAAAACCATTGAAATTCGCATATATAGTTAGTTGCACTAACTATATATCGCGCACCCGCAATCCACTGCTGATGATGTCACATATTACATCATTCATGATATGGTCAGTGACATCACTGATGACATCACTGATGACATCTCAAATGACATCACTGATGACATCGCTGATGACATCTCAAATGACATCACTGATGACATCTCATTTGACATTACTCATCACATCACTGATGATATAATTCATGTGATAATACGATGAACCTCTTCAGATTCTAATATAACCTTAGATACAATCAGTGTAAACAGACACTCACAGACTGTCACTCATCCATGGAGTTACTCACACACCTAGTCAGTCATGCAAAAAATCAATCACACCTCCATTTCCTCAACTATACAGTAATACACACCTTACTTATTCAAACATATACTAACACATATTTACTCTCTTATACAATCCCTGATACAAGTTTACAATGATCCATACAGCCACTCACACATTCACTGGCTCTTATGCACAGTTATTTATATATGTCAACTCTCACATGTACTGTGTTTTACATATGTTCTTACTTTGACATGTAGCACTGAGATATCCATTCACTCACCAATACACTCATGCACACAGTCAACCCCCCATACAGCTGATTCCACATGCACTTTTGAACCCATACATCTAGTGAATCAACTGTTCACACATCTATGCACAGAGTCACACACCTCCCAGCCACCCACACACACACACTCAGTCTACCATACAAATACTTGGGCAACCAATCAATAACCCATATAGTTACTCATATAGCTACTGATCAACACATGCAGCAGTTTACAGAACAACAGACATAATGATGCACAAATTTTGACAGTTTAGTCACTAACCCATGCACTCAGTGAGACACATTTAATCACTCACTCATACAGTCAGTCATGCACCTACTAAATCCTTCATCCAGACACTTATACATCCACTCATTCTTCAATATGTAAGACATATTTTAACTTTACAGAAACATACAGTCACTGGGTGATGTCATCAGTGATGTCATCAGTGATGTCACTGACCATGTCATGAATGATGTAATATGTGACATCATCAGCAGTGGATTGCGGGTGCGCGATATATAGTTAGTGCAACTAACTATATATGCGAATTTCAATGGTTTTGTGTGAGTAAAATAAGGTTTTTGTAAATGCTAATCCCTACCTATATATGGTCTAGTTCTAGGTTTCAGGCCTGATATAGTTAGGAATTAGCATTTAAAAAAACCTTAGAAATTCACTGAAAAAACCATAGGTTTTAGGGGTGTTATAGTTAGCTGGACATTTCACTCGTACAAAACCATTGAAATTCCTCTGATATAGTTAATTGTACTAACTAATTCTCGCACGCCCGCAATCCACTGCTGATGATGTCACATATTACATCATTCATGACATGGTCAGTGACATCACTGATGACATCTCAAATTACATCACTGATGACATCATCCAGTGAATGTGCTTTGGTTCATTATTTAAATATGTATTATATATATATAGCAATTTGCATTGAAGAGTGAGTGGATATATAAATATAAATATCTGGATGGAGGATTTAGTAGCAGTGTGATTGACTGTTTACTTGACTAATTTATAGTGTTTCACTAAATATATTGGATAGTGACTAAAATGTGCGAATATCTGTATCACTTTGTCAGTTGTTGTGTAAACTGCTGCACCAGTTGGTTACTAGCTACGTGAAGGTCTATATATTAGTTATTGATTAGTTAACTGAGTATTTGTATGGGAGAGTGAATGTGTATGGTTCTGTGGGGGGTGTGTGACAGCCCAAAGATGTGTGAATAGTTGAATCAGTAGGTATATGAAGTTAAAACTACATGTTATAACAGTTGTTTGGGTGAGTGAATATCTTTATGGGTGTGGTGATGAGCAAATATATGTCTCAATGGTACATATCCAACAAACTAGAAAAATAAAAGCCAGTGTATGTGTCAGTTGTTGTATATAAATAAGTATACATAAGACTCAGTGATTGTATGAGTGACTGTTTGATTAAATGTATACTTATAATAGTGATTTTATAACACACTAAGTATGAGTTACTATCTATATGAATATATGAAGTGGTGTTTGTATAAGTGTGTAGCTAAGTAAAAGTAAGTATGATCCATTGTTTGCATAAGTGAGTAGGATGACTTCATGAGTGATTAGGATGTGTGCTGGTGTGTAATGTCGATATAGGTGTATACGTATATTTGATAGTGTTCTATTGATCATTGACAGCATGTATGAGTGAATCTATAGGTAAGTGATTAGATGTGTGTATAGATCTAGGAATCACTGAGTGGGTGTTTAGAAACTTGTATTGGTGTGTCAATGGTTTCAAATATAGCACTCTGTATTTTACAGTGAGTGATGAAAGGTTATATAGTGTATGATGAGGTGTATCCGATTGTCACGTGGATTATGTCATCAGTGATGTCATTAGTGATGTCATTTAAGATGTCATCAGTGATGTCACTGACCATGTCATGAATGATGTAATATGTGACATCACACTCCACAACAGATTGGCAGTAGGGAATAGTGCACAAAATAGTATAAATGTATTTACTCTTTGTATATCTTAAACTAGTGTATGCTCTAAGGTAGAGATACAACCCCTACCATAGGTTGTAACAGTAAACAGATAAGAATCTATCCTAAATTATAAATACAATCTCTCAACCTGAGCAACACTAATAAGTAAAATGTCCAAATCAATCTTTTCCAGATATTGTGGATTCCATATCTTCTTTATTTTTTTCCAATCCAATGTCATAGTTCAATCCAATTAGCGGGTACAAGTCATAAAGGGTTCTTCAGCATTACAGATAACCAACATATTTTGCCAACACGTGTTTCGTTTGGCTCCTCAGCCAATGACTTTGTCAGGGCTAAAAGTAAGCAGATTGTATCCTTAATTCACATGGATATATACTATAAAAGGTTTCACATCCGTGATATAATTATATAAGTTATAGAAAGAACCTACAGAATAGAGATGAAAAACATAGAGTGCTCAAAATAGATCACAAACCCAAAGGGATACACCGATTTTCTGTGACAAAAGAAGTTGTCTAAATGTAGTAAAATAAAGTGAAAGGTGCCAAAGAGAGAGCCAACACTTATTGTGTATAGGGTGCCACTAGAACTAAATCAAATAGTGAATAATTAATAAGGACCAGTGGATTAAAGTTTGCGCCCCTAATAACTCTCAGCCAAATCTAAACATGTATTAAATTCAACTTACCAAGTTGATTAAATTTCAGGAACAATATCAAAACGAAGTAAAATTCCAAATTCAAAATTGACCAGATACATATAAGATTCCTACAAAAGGAAATAGATTAATCAGCAAAGACACTTGTCATGATTATTATCATGTATTTCTAAAGAGATGATTAAAAGGCTACACCTAGTTTTGACCAATAGCTGGTATGCCATTAGTTTCAAAAGACTATCTAGGATCTCTAAAATATAGTCAAAGTCTTTCTTATATATGATAGAGGCAGGGTATGTATCATATTTCCTAAAGAACTGTACACATTTTAATTCCAATTGGGGTTACAACTAGCAATCAGATACTAGCCAGTAGAAACTCAAAAGAACCGCAATTGACATAGAGGCGTATCTCCTGTTCTGTAATCTTAAAATACGATCTATCAACAACATATCACATGGTCCCGACAAGTCCGGGATTAATTATTAGGCGAAGGAAGTTTGTTTCTCTCTCTGGACAAATTGCTAACTGCCAATGTTTCAACCGATGTATTATGTTCAGTTCTAGAAAGTAAACATAAAAATAAATTCACGGGGATTAGATCACATCCTATCCATGTTCAATAGAGTTATAATCCAAATATACCTCAAATTAAGAAGAGCCGTATCACATCTATTTGAAAGGGCAAGTAGTTCTTTACAGCTAGATTATTATCATGTATACGTACCTAAGAAAGAGTCATAAGCCAATAATACAATATTGTTATCAACACTGCTTGTGTTATATAGATACACTATTTAATTCTCAACTAAAGCCATTATCTCCCGTCTGAGTAACGCACTATACAGACTTAGCGATAACGTAAATCAATAGTCTTCTATCCAGCACATGTTTACAGCGGCGTCTAGCATCGGCGCCATCTTGGGTTGGGACTTATATACCCTATCTTATTCAGAAGTAGAAAACGGACTTACCTAACAGATATTTCTACCATACCGTATATGAAGAAGGATATTTATGAATATCATATTAACGCGTTCCTTAATATCTATTCTTCATATAGTCGAATTCTAATAATTAAAAGAAAAATTATCTACATATTCGAATCACTATAATTAAGTTTTAATTTTGACGAAATAAATATATATAATAAGAGTACTATTTAGAACCACAAGCAGTGTCTAACTCGATCTAAGAGAAGTTGACATATTCTGATAATTCAATACTTTATTACCTCTTTGCCTCACATTCGTATATCTGTTCAGAGATAGAAGACGGACTAATTTTGGGCAGGTAGCTCCATCTTTGCATGTGTTAGCTAAATGGAAGGAGATTACAAATTCTATTAAAACCAGTTTTTATTCCCTAAATTAAAACCAAAAGAAAGGAATAGAAGATATAATGTTACTATATCATCTGTCTTGTCCTACATCGAAGCCATTATTTAACGGCTTAAAAAAGAGTTAAAATACCATGGAATCCATAATTTAAGATTCACTTATCATCAGTAAAAATAATCTAAATTGATTGGAGAAAAACGAACAACCTAAACGGTTTCAGCGTCTCAGGTTGAGAGATTGTATTTATAATATGTGACATCTTCAGAAGTGGATTGCGGGCTCAAGAGATGTAGTTAGTACAACTAACTATGGTCTCGATTAGGATTGCGCTGAATCCGCATCCTCCGGGCCGGCGGAAGCCACCGCCGGCCCGGAGAATGCGGATTCACCGCTGCGGTGAATGAAAAGACCCCCGCCACATTAGGATGGCTAGGGGGTCTTCCCGTCCACTGCTTTTCAGGCGCGGTCGGCTTCCGACCGTGGCGGAAAAGCACTAATATGGTGGCGGTGTCTATCAGACACCTCCAGCTATATTAGGATGTGCTTCAGGACATGCCTTTCCGTGGCGGCAATGCCGCCACGGAAAGGCATACGGTCTTTTCTTTGGGAGCCCGTTGCGGGCCCCCAGGGTGAAGGGGTGTGGGGGGTGCACATGGGGGTACCTATGGTACCCCCCTGCATTTGCATGCACAATGCGGCAGGCACCGCGCGGTGCCTGCCACTGTGGTCATGCAAATGCACAGCATGCATATTTAACTTTGCGGTGAGTGCTGCTTAAAGCGGAGGAATTTCAATGATTTTGTACGAGTGAAATGTCCAGCTAACTATAACACCCCTAAAACCTATGATTTTTTCAGTGAATTTCTAAGGGTTTTTAAATGCTATTTCCTAACTATATCATGCATGAAACCTATGTTTTTTCAGTGAATTTCAAAGGTTTTTTAAATGCTAATTCCTAATTATATCAAGCCTGAAACCTATGTTTTTTTCAGTGTATTTCAAAGGTTTTTTAAATGCTAATTCCTAACTATATCAGGCCTGAAACCTATGGGTTTTCAGTGAATTTCAAAGGTTTTGTAAATGACAATTTTTAATGTATTAATTGTTATACTGATTTTTTTGATACTGATTTACTATATTTTTAAACTATTTATTTTTAGATATTTTATTTTTCTAATTACATTATAATTACATTATACATTACAATACAAAATATACTTTCTCAGAATGAATTACTTTAGTTTAAATACTTTGCAAATCGACAATAGAATTTTAAGTACAGTAGTTACAGTTGTTGCAATGGGCAACAGCTCAATGTGAATTTCTAGTCAAATGCAATTAGTTACTTTATGGATTATTTTTCTAACCACAGGACTGGACCCTAGATTCAATCCTTGGACATCTCCTGTAAACAGATGAGTAAAAGTGTTTTGGTTACAGTAGTGATTTCTAAGGAATATTATTGTATTTTAAAAGTTGACAGAAATTTTTTCACATAGAATCACCAATGTTATCCTACGGCAGAATATTCACTTAGCAGGTAAGTAGTGTTATCGTTAGTTTTTCTTACTCAGTGGTGGATCATGGATCCAGCACTGGTGCATCTCCTGTAAACAGTTGAAAGAATGTGTTTAAGTCATACAGACGATTTTTTAGGAATATTTTTAGTTTGTGAAAATAAGCACTTAGAAACTTTTCTGCTGTAAACCACACAATCGATTCCTATGGAAGGAAATACAAGTTACTGGTAAGTACGCTTAGAATTACTTTTCAGGGTCAATGTTGGGCTAAAAGATGCAGCACTGGGTTCTCTCCTGATAATAGGTGAGTAAATCAGAATTCGTAGTTCGGCTGCTTTTAGAGGAATATTTGTACGTTTCAAAAATCGACACAGAAACGTTTGTGGTGAAAACCACACAATGGATTCCTATGGAAGGAAATACAAGTTACTGGTAAGTACGCTTAGAATTACTTTTCAGGGTCAGTGCTGGGCTAAAGGATGCAGCACTGGGTTCTCTCCTGATAACAGGTGAGTAAATCGTAATTCGTAGTGCGGCTGATTTTAGAGGAATATTTGTACAATGGTGAAGGAAGGGGCGGGCCTGAGGTGACAAGTGTGCAAGCATGCCCTGTGGTGTGCTTTAAGTTGGAAATTAATTCCTCTTCAATCCTGTGGTCCCCTGGGGGCCAACTAACCCACCAGGTACCTTCCAGTATACGCCAGGGAGCTGTGTTGCAGAGAGGTGTTCAGAGGCCACGCCCTTTTTACAACACTCTGCAACACAGCTCCATGGCGCTTAGTGGAGGTACCTGGTGGGCTAGCTGGCCCCCAGGGGACCTCTGGATGGAAGAGGAATTAATTCCCCAACTTAAAATGCACCACAGGGCACGTTTGCACACATATCACCTCAGGCCCTGCCCCCTACCTTCACCACTGTGCAAACACGCCCCGAGGGATTAAGTCTTCTTGAATCTTGAGGTCCCCTGGCAGCCAACTAGCCCACCAGGTACCTCCAGTAAGCGCCACAGAGCTGCGTTGCAGAGAGGTGTAAAAAGGGGTGTGGCCTCAGAACACCTCTCTGCGACGCAGCCCCTAGTGCATAGAGGAGGTTCCTGGTGGGCTAGTTGGCCCCCAGGGACCCCCAGAATTCAAGGGGAACTCACCAGGGGGGCGCGTTCGCAGAGTGGTGCAAGGAGGGGGCGTGGCCCCGGCCGATCCCGTTTTTTTTTTTTTAATGAAGGGGGTAATTTATTGGCCCTAGGGACCCATCCCCCAGGGCCTGCCCCCAATTTTTTATAAAAAATAAAAAACAGGAAGGGGGCTGTGTGGCCCCCCTCCCGAGGTCATAATTTGCAACGGGGACCCCATCCCTCCAGGCATAGCCTTTTTTTATTGTTATTTTGGAGGGGAGCTGCCTTGCCCCCCTCCTGTGGCCAGTTCTGGCCCCGGAGACCACATCCCCCGGGCCGTTTCTTTTTTTTAAATGTTGTTTTTTTTTGGAGGGGGGCCGCGTGGCCCCCCTCTTGGACCACTACTAGCCCCAGGGACCCCTCTTTGTTGGGGCCGTGGGGAGTCCCCAATCCCCCCACTGTCCCAGCTGGCTCCCCCGACCTGCAGGAGCCGGCATTGCTTTTCCACATGGGGAGCAGCTAACATGCTGCTCCCCCTGTGGAAAAGCAGTTTGCTTTCATATATTATGAAGACAGAGCAGGTTTCCTGCTCTCTCTTCCAAATAGGAAAGCTGTTTGCAGTGACGGTGGGAGCCGCGAGGCTCCCGCCCTGTCATTGCAAACTACAGTGTCCTGGGGGTGGGCACCCTGGGACACTGCAGGAGCCAGCCCTGGGGGGTGGCAGTCCCCAGGGCCTAGAGAAGGCTCCAGGAGGGGGGCCGTGCGGCCCCCCTCCCACATTTTGAAGAAGCCCTGGGGGGTGGCAGTCCCCGTGACTGGGTGGGCCTCAGAACCCCCCTCACTTAATGTTTGGAAGCCTCGGGGTGGCGGTCCCTGGGGCAGTGTGGAGGGGATTGGGACCCACCACACAATTTTTTTGATGATGCCCCCGGGATTTGCCCCCCCCCCTGGGGCAAATTAGAATATTTAGTGCGGGAGACCGCGTTTCTTTTTTTTTTATCAGCAGGATGTGCGTATACTGCGCGCATCTTCCCATTTAAAAAAAACAAATGTTGGTCTTGGGGGTCCTTGTGTGACCCCCTGAGCAGGCCTAGGGGGTCAGGGTGTTTCTACCCTAACCCCTTTTCGCGTTTTGCAACATTTTTTGAGGGTTTCTTGTGCCTCGGTTCGACAATTAGTTAAACAACAACACCTTTCTTATATTAAAACGATGCGTTAAAAACTAATTCATGTCATAATTCTAAAATTTGCTATAAAAATCCATATATATTAACTATGTACATAGAAAAAAATAATATAAATAACCAATAGAAAAAGGTTCTAAAAGATATTAATTAATCTATACTTCCTCTAAAATACAAAACCATTCTAAAATTTCCAATATTCTAAATGAGCAAGCTAAACCAATCTTCTCAAATTTTCATGGTGGTACACATATTTATCTGTTTGAATTCATTTGTGATATGGCTACGCACCTTTTCTATTTATTTTATCTTCACATGTTTACACCTTTAGATACGTCTGAAATATATGTGTATATTTATTCTTTCATGGTGTTAATATATATAACCTAGTGGTAGTCACCAGCAGGTAGTTATAGTTAGGATGCAGTTTCATCAGACAGAGTGTTTTTTAATTACGCAATTATCTTGGCGTCGTTTGACGAATACTAGCAAAATTACAACATCTGCTGTCTTGAAAGTTTCGTGAAAATCCATCAAGCGGGGACCTGGAAAAAGGGGGGTCCCAAAACGCTTTTTCCCCATGATAATTTCTGTAGGAAACTTTAGACTCGGCTACAGCCTGAACTGCTGAACAGAATGACACCAAAATTGTAAGGAAGGTAGCTTTTGGTACAGAAAGCGGCCTTTTTGTTAAATGGTGAAAATCCATTCAGTAGTTGCTGAGAAACTTCAAGAAATTCCCATTTGTATATATAGGGATGCAGTGGATCTGTGACCCCTCCCGATCTCGTTCTGAAATCTGATTGGCAGCCAACACTTCAAACCAGGAAGTGTTGGCAGCCATCGTATGACTCAGTAAAACCAAGTTACAAGAAAAACATTTTTTTTTAAAGAAAAGGGGTCAGGGTAGAAACTCCCTGACCCCCTAAGCCTCTTGGTGGGGTCCCACAGGGACCCCCTCCAAGGCCAAAAAAGCAGTTTTTTAAACAATATTTTGGAGGTGGTCGAGTTGGCTCTGTGACTCTCCCTGAACAAACAAAAAAAGAATATCAGGCCAGGTCCAAGTGCCTATTCCGTTGCTCGCTGTGAAGGGATGTGGAAAGAGACAATTTGCCGGCTCCTGCACGTCCCCAACTTTGAAAATGTGAGTACCATGGGTGGGACCAGGGCACCCACACTACAGGCCGGGCCCTAAGGAATAGGGTTGCCAGGACCGAAATCGGCCCAGGAGAGATGCCGCATGGCCCCCATCCAATGTTTTTTTTTTAATTAAACAAATTGAGCAGGCCCCGGGGGATCTGGCATTCCCAGTGCTGGGGCATGACAATGTATTTCTTTCAGCTCTAGGAAGGCTTTTAAACATTGATGGCCTGATGGAAGGGGATTAGACACATCCCTGTGTGTCAGCCTCAGTCAAGGCTTTGCACCTAAGGAAATATTTGGTCTCCACTATCTATAGTAGCCAACCATTCCCAAAAAATCCTGACTTCTTTCTGTGTTCAAAGTGAATTCAGCTGAAGAATTGCTTCCACTCTCTCTGGTGACAGTTTTCTAGTTCCCTTCACAATTATGTGTCCCAAATATTGAACTGCTTTCTGGCAGTACTGCAGTTTATACGGAGAGGCTTTATGTCCATTCTTAGCCAGGTGATTCAAGAGTGTAATGTTATCTTGTTTACAGGCTTCTCCTATTTCTGATGCCACAAGTAGGTCATCAATATTTTGCATGAGTACTGTTCTGTAGGGCATCTGTAATGACTCTAGATTCTTTTTCAGAATCTGATAAAAAAATTATGAACTCTCTTTATACCCTTGTGGGACTACACCATGCCAAAACTCTCTACTGAAAAACGAAAATAGGAAAGGGCTATATTCATGCAATGGCACGGAGAAGAAAGCCTGGCAAAGAACAATGACAGTAAACCACTCTGGATTACAAGGAATTCAAAATATTATTGTGGCTCGATTTGGTACAATAGGAAAGCATGGGACAACTATCTTGTTTATTTTCCTCTGTTCCTGAACAGATCCAATGTTTTTCATTGGATTTCTACAAAATGTTAGAACCGGCTGTCTCTAGTTGGCAGAGGTATGCACTTCTGACAAATAGGGACACTCCTTTTCTAGTCAGGGCAAGGGGATCACACCCTTCGATAACCCCTGCTCACCCCCTCGGTAGCTTGGCAAAGCAGAACAGGCTTATCTCAGAGGCTGTGTGTTAAGCAATTATGACCACATACAGTAATACAGTGAATACACTACAAATGGACACGACACAGTAGTATTATAAAAATAAGTATTTTTATATAAGGCTTAGCACAAGACCAAAATAACGTCAAAACTGTACACAATCGGAATAAATACGTTTAGGAAGGAAAAAGGATAGTTCAAAGGTAGTTTCTTCTGTAGCACAAAAAGTCTTTTAGTATCAAGCAAATCTTCTTCTTGGAAACACAGTTCTTAGCAACAGGGTAGCTCACACGGGAGCTACACAACGCCGGGGCAAAGATGATCCACAGGTTCGGCGTCGACCGCGAGGAGTGCTACGTCGGGCCTGGAGTCACACGGACCCCCAACAACACAGTACCTTAGGAGAATGAAGCACACGATGATCAGCGGCGTCGGGCAATCCGGCGTCGCGTCTTCGGTGTCGATCCGGCCTCAGCAGGCGTTGTCGATGATGCAGTTGCACAGAGTGAGCAGCGCTCACGGCGTCGAAGGGCACACGGTTGATGCGATCAGCAGCGGGGCAGACACGAGGTCCTCTGGAGTTAGAGCCGTACTCCCACTCACTGGCGTTGCTGCTGGCGTCGGTCGGGCCCAGCGTCCGATCGTCGTGATTGCTGGTCCTTTCAGAGGTGCTGGATTCACACTTCACACTTCCAGCAAATAGCACTTTGAGCAGATGAAGTCCTTTAGCCCTGTGACTTCAGCAGGAGACTGGCACTCTTCCAGTCCTTGGAGATTTTCTTAGCAAGCGTGAGAGTACACACACAGTTCCTCTCTCCTGGTTCCTTGGCAAAAATAAAGAAGCACTGCAGGATTCCCCCAACAACAGCACACTGGCAGAAGGGGTAGGCAGTCCTTTAGATCAGCAGGCTTCTTGTCCTTGGTTACAGGGTTCCTTGTCAGAAGTGATCTGATTTCCTAGTTCAGGGGTCCTTCTCTTATACCCCTTTTCGTCTTTGATCCCTTTGTCTATGCCAGGGGTTTCCCAACATCCTGGGTCTGTGGTGGGTGGAGCTAGGCAGTAGCACCTGGCCTATTCATTGAGCCGGGCCGGGTCCTCAGACGCCCCGCAGGAGGTGGAGCCAGCATTGATACTGGCAGGAGCAGAGCTATCGCCCTCCTGGCAGGAGGTGGGGCTAGGATCGTCCATGGCAGGCACAGAGCCATCAGTCGCTTGGCAGGAGGTGGAGCCAGCATTGTATCAGGCAAGGCAGGCTATCAACAGCTACTCTCCCCCTACTCTCAACGTAAATGTCCCACTCATCCCACACTGACTCATCCAGACCTCTTGGAACCACCCAGCTCCTGTCACACACACGCAAGACCAGCAGAAACCAGATATGGTTAGGCAAGAAAATAGGCACTTTCTAAAAGTGCTATTTTCGAACCCAGAGTCCAAAAACCATCCACACCAACGGATGCGTAATTAAACCCCGAGTTCAGGGATACCAAACTCGACATTGCACCATGCTCCCCGAGCCAGCTAGGATTATAGCGTTAACAATCCCGGCGGCCCATTCTATCCAACGGAGAGCAGGCTACCTCGCAATAGTGAAGCACGAAGATGGCGGCACTTCACTATCAGGACATGCCAACTTGGTCAGGCGTATCCTACCTTACACTTACAATGCACCCTGCCCATGGGCCTACCATAGGGGTGACTAACATGAAGTTAAGGGAAGGTTGGAGGGGCTGGCAAGTAGGGATACCTGCGCAGCCGGCGTGACAGTACAGGACTGCACGTGGGTCTCGCAATGACCGACCCGTAGACATTCTTTTACAAGGCCGCTCCTGTGGGTGGCACAACACGTGCTGCAAGCCCACGAGCGGCATTTGTATTTACAAGCCCCGGCACTCCTGGTGCACTAGACTAGGGACTGACAGTAAACCAAATAAGCCAAACATGGATACAATAGATACATCATTTTAACATAGGGAGCACTTGCGCTATGGCACTGATCAGCAGTGACACGGCGCCCAAAGCATATACCAGCAAAACATCGTAAAACAGTAGAGGCAAACAGAAAAAATGGAGGAGAGACTCAAGCCAATGATGTCAGGTCTAACACGTGTCCCCTCCAGCTGAAATGTGGGGAGAACTACCCTTAACCTAGGGAGTCCTCATCACTAAGGCGGAAAAATCTGGACAGACCATCAGCATTGGCGTGATCTGTACCAGGGCGATGTTCCACCGTAAAGTCCATCCCCTGTAGAGCAATGGACCACCTCAACAGTTTTGGATTCTCACCCCTCATTTGCATCAACCATCTGAGGGGCCTGTGGTCTGTCTGAACCCGGAAGTGAGTCCCAAACAGGTAGGGTCTTAGCTTCTTCAGCGCCCAGACCACAGCAAATGCTTCTCTCTCTATCGCACTCCACCTCGTTTCTCTGGGAAGTAACCTCCTACTGATGAAGGCTACCGGCAAGTCTCGGCCCTCTTCATTCACCTGAGCTAGAACAGCCCCCACGCCATGCTCTGAAGCGTCCGTCTGAACAATGAATTCTTTCGAAAAATCGGGTGCTTGGAGTATAGGTGCTGTGCACATTGCAGTTTTCAGGGTGTCAAAGGCCGTTTGACAGGCATCAGTCCAGATCACGTTTCATGGCTGCTTCCTGGAAGTCAGCGAAGTCAAGGGGTGCACAATGTTGCCGTAATCCTTGACAAACCTCCTGTAATAACCTGTGAGTCCTAAGAAGGCTCTCACCTGCGTTTGGGTTTTGGGCGGTGCCCAAGCCAGGATGGTATCAATCTTGGGTTGCAGGGGGGCCACCTTACCGCTCCCTACTTGGTGCCCCAAGTACACCACAGAACCCTGCCCAATCTGGCACTTACTGGCTTTGATTGTGAGGCCTGCTCCGCGCAGGGCCAACAACACTTCCTGGAGGTGGCGCAAGTGTTCCTCCCAGCTGGAGCTGAACACTGCGATGTCGTCCAGGTAGGCGGCACTGAATTCCTCCAGTCCAGCCAAGACCTGGTTGACCAACCTCTGGAAGGTGGCAGGGGCATTCTTCATCCCAAAGGGCATCACCCGGAACTGGTATAGCCCATCTGGTGTGGAGAATGCTGACCTCTCTTTTGCCCCATCAGTCAAGGCGATCTGCCAGTACCCAGACGTTAAATCGAACGTACTAAGGTACCGGGCAGCCCCCAACCGATCGATGAGCTCATCAGCTCTGGGGATGGGGTGCGCGTCAGTCTTCGTGACTGAATTGAGCCCTCGGTAGTCCACGCAGAACCGGAGTTCCGGTGAAGCACCAGGCGCTGCAGCCTTCGGGACCAAGTCCACTGGGCTGGCCCAAGGGCTGCTAGAGGACTCAATCACCCCTAACGCGAACATTTTGGAGACCTCCTCCTTAATGTACGCTCGGACCTTGTCAGTCACCCTGTAAGCCTTGTGCTTCACAGGAGGGCTGTCTCCGGTGTCAACGTCATGGACACACCAATGCGTGACACCCGGAACCAAGGAAAACAGATCCGGGAATTGCCCCAACAGGTGGTGACAATCCTGTCTCTGCTCAAGGGTCAGTGTGTCAGAGAGGACCACACCATCCACTGACCCGTCTTGCTCTTTAGCATACAGGAGGTCAGGAAAAGGCTCACTCTCCTCCTCCATTCCATCATCTGTAGCTAGGAGCATGCCCACTTCGGACCTTTCTAAGTGGGGCTTCAAACGGTTGACATGCAGGACCCGCAAGGGGTTCCTGGGAGATTTCAAGTCCACCAAGTAGGTGACATCGCTCTTCTTCTCCACAACCTTAAACGGTCCAGTCCACCTGTCCTTGAGCGCACAAGGTTCCACAGGGGACATGACCCACACTTCCTGACCAGGCTGAAGCTCTACCAGAGTGGCATTCCGGTCGTACCATCGCTTCATCTCCTCCTGGCTGGCCTCCAGATTTGCCTGAGCAAGTTCTCTGAAGCGCCGAGTCTGGTTCCGAAAGGCCAGCATGTAGCTGTATACATCCTGGGGAGGTTTCCTGGGAGATTGCTCCCAGCCTTCCTTGACCAGACTCAAAGGTCCTCTTACCGGGTGACCGTATAAGAGCTCAAAGGGGCTGAACCCTAGAGCCTTCTGCGGCACCTCACGGTAAGCAAACAACAGGCATGGCAAGAGGACGTCCCATTTCCGCCTCATTGGTTCTTCAAGACCCATAATCATGCCTTTCAGGGTCCGGTTGAATCTCTCAACCAGCCCATTTCCTTGAGGGTGGTAAGGAGTGGTGAACTTGTAGGTTACCCCACACTCCTTCCACAGAGACTTCATATAGTTCGAAATGAAGTTGGTGCCTCGGTCGGACACCACCTCTCTGGGGAACCCCATCCGGGAGAAAACACCCATCAGTGCTCGTCCCACCACGGGGGCCGTCACTGTTCGGAGAGGGATGGCCTCCGGGTACCTCGTGGCATGGTCCACCAAGACCAGGATGAACCTGTTGCCCAGGGCTGTCTTGGGGTCCAGGGGCCCAACAATGTCAATACCCACCCGGTCAAAGGGGGTGCTGACCACCGGAAAAGGTTGGAGGGGAGCCTTCTGCTTCCTTCCGCTTTTCCCACTTGCCTGGCAAGTGCGACAAGTCTTGCAATGGATGTCTACATCCCTACGCATCTGAGGCCAATAAAAATGGGTGACAAGCCTGTCATAGGTCTTGTCCTGCCCCAGATGTCCAGCTAATGGTACGTCATGAGCCAAACCCAGTAGGAAGGCTCTGAAGCGCTGGGGTACCACCAGCACACGGGCTGACCCAGGCTCAGCAGCCTTAGGCTCGCTATACAGGAGGTCGTTCTCCCAGTACACAAAATGTGACCCTGACTGATCACCTGAGGATTGGGCTGAGGCCTGCTGCCTCATGCCCACAAGAGAAGGGCACACCTTCTGTTCTGCACAGAATTCCTCCCTGGAGGGACCACCATCCTGCTGCCAGTGGGTCAGCTCGGGCAGATCTCCCAGTTCGGCAATTTGTTCCCCTGTGGGCTCCAGGGCATCCCCCTCAGGGTCTACCTCCTCCTGGACCACGGGAACAACGGGGGCCGGTTTCCCGCGCCTCCTGCCTCTTCTCTTCACAGCTGGGTCCTGGGCCGTACTTTCAGGCTCCGGGACCCCATCAACACCCTTACTCGCTGTCATGGATCGAGTGGTTGCACACACCCACTCTGGCACATCCAACATTTTCAAGTGCGCCGCTCGCTCCACCTTAGCCCAAGGGGAGTCTTCCAAATCATTGCCCAGGAGACAATCGACAGGCATGGCGGGCCTCACAGCAACCTGAAGAGTACCTGAAACTCCCCCCCATTCAAAGGAAACCTGAGCCACCTCACACTCTTTCTGGGAGTTATCGGCAGCTATCACGGGGTAGAATGCGTGGGGAACCACCTGCTCTCTGGACACCAAGTGACACTTGACAGCTGTCACACTCGCTCCGGTGTCTCTGAGAGCTTCCACTCTATGGCCATTAATGGTCACCCACTGCCTATATTTACTAGTGTTACTAGGCAGAGGGGGTGGAGGGACCATTTGCATGTCTCCTAGCGAGACCAGGGACATTTCTGCGGGACCCCTCCCACCATGGACAACCATCTCCCCCCCTCCCAAGGCTACACTTGCCAACTGACGAGGGGGTGCACGCGGCGGTGCATTCGAATCCTTTTTGGGACACTGGGGGTCATAAAACCGGTGTCCCACCTGCCCACAACCGTAGCAGGTTAGGGGGCCCCTATGAACAGATTTACCCGTCGGGCCCCTGGCTTCTTCTCAGGGGGAGGCTGGGAACCTTTCCCTTGGTTCCCTTGGGGATTACTTTGGGGCCCTTTCTGAGACTCCTTCTGTTTACCCTTGTACCCCCCACTCTTCTGCTGGGGACCCTGCCCACCTTTGGCTGAGTCTCCCACTGGACCCTTGTGGACCCTGGTACTGACCCAGCGGTCCGCCTCCTCAGCAAGTTTTCTAGGGTTAGATATCTTGCTATCAATCAGGTGCTGGCGCAGCTCTGGAAAACAGTTATTAGACAAGTGCTCCCACGCAAACAAATCATAAAGAGCTTCATAACTTTCCACTTTGCTGCCCTTTACCCAACCATCCATGGCTCTGCAAAAATAAGACACATATTCAACCCACGTCGTACCAGGCAACTTCTTACATTCTCTAAAAGCTTGTCTGTACTGCTCGGGGGTTAAACCATATCGCAACATTAAAGCATCTTTCATATGAGCATACGACATCCTATCCGCAACAGGCATGTCTAACAGGGTATCTCTTCCCTCATTCACAAAGCGACCCCACAACCCCGCTCCCCAATTCTTCTCAGGGACCTGGTGGGCCAACAATGCTAACTCATATTGACCAATATCTTCATTCTTATTGTAATCTTTGATCACATCTTTCGGGAAGTAAAACTTACTTTCTGCAGGCTCGGATGGAATGCTGCCACCAGAGGGATTCAACTCTAACTTTTTAGCTTGGATATCCAGTTCCCTCAACCTGGCTTCACGCTCCAAAGCTAACTTCTCTCGTTCAAACTCCAACTTTTTGATCTCTAAATCAGCTTCCCTTCTACCTCTTGCATTTTCTAACTCCAACTGCCCATTTATTTTTAGCCTTGCCATCTCCATGTTGTAAGCTCGCTCTTTCGCCCTTTCTTCTCTTTCTTCAGGGGAAAGACCTTTGGAGGAAACACTGCTTCCGGGAGAGGGCACAGGTCCATTCACTGGCACCTCCTCATCCCCTTCCTCTGTGGGTACCACCACCACATCAGAGGGATTTCTGGACTCCCACCAGGCCTGCAATGCTTTATAAAAATCATCTTTTCTCGAGAGGCCGGTGGTAGGAACTTCAAACTGGTTGCAAAAGTGTTTCAGCTCATCTTTCTTGTATCTCTTTAGCTTACTCCTCTCGAACTCTTCTACAACAACGATAGCAGGGGCAGTGACTCCGTTGTCACTCATGGTTAAAACTGGCAGTGTTCAGAAAATCAAGTTTCAGAAAAGCGGAGAACAAAAATAGGATCCTTCCGAATCAGATTGTGACTGCGTTATGGTCTGCTTTCACTATGTAGCGCACACTAATCACTGTACATGGGTCATAAATGCAAGGTCCAAATCCTCACCGCTGCATCCAATGTTAGAACCGGCTGTCTCTAGTTGGCAGAGGTATGCACTTCTGACAAATAGGGACACTCCTTTTCTAGTCAGGGCAAGGGGATCACACCCTTCGATAACCCCTGCTCACCCCCTCGGTAGCTTGGCAGAGCAGAACAGGCTTATCTCAGAAGCTGTGTGTTAAGCAATTATGACCACATACAGTAATACAGTGAATACACTACAAATGGACACGACACAGTAGTATTATAAAAATAAGTATTTTTATATAAGGCTTAGCACAAGACCAAAATAACGTCAAAACTGTACACAATCGGAATAAATACGTTTAGGAAGGAAAAAGGATAGTTCAAAGGTAGTTTCTTCTGTAGCACAAAAAGTCTTTTAGTATCAAGCAAATCTTCTTATTGGAAACACAGTTCTTAGCAACAGGGTAGCTCACACGGGAGCTACACAACGCCGGGGCAAAGATGATCCACAGGTCCGGCGTCGACCGCGAGGAGCGCTACGTCGGGCCTGGAGTCACACGGACCCCCAACAACACAGTACCTTAGGAGAATGAAGCACACGATGATCAGCGGCGTCGGGCAATCCGGCGTCGCGTCTTCGGTGTCTATCCGGCCTCAGCAGGCGTTGTCGATGATGCAGTTGCACAGAGTGAGCAGCGCTCACGGCGTCGAAGGGCACACGGTTGATGCGATCAGCAGCGGGGCAGACACGAGGTCCTCTGGAGTTAGAGCCGTACTCCCACTCACTGGCGTTGCTGCTGGCGTCGGTCGGGGCCAGCGTCCGATCGTCGTGATTGCTGGTCCTTTCAGAGGTGCTGGATTCACACTTCCAGCAAATAGCACTTTGAGCAGATGAAGTCCTTTAGCCCTGTGACTTCAGCAGGAGACTGGCACTCTTCCAGTCCTTGGAGATTTTCTTAGCAAGCGTGAGAGTACACACACAGTTCCTCTCTCCTGGTTCCTTGGCAAAAATAAAGAAGCACTGCAGGATTCCCCCAACAACAGCACACTGGCAGAAGGGGTAGGCAGTCCTTTAGATCAGCAGGCTTCTTGTCCTTGGTTACAGGGTTCCTTGTCAGAAGTGATCTGATTTCCTAGTTCAGGGGTCCTTCTCTTATACCCCTTTTCGTCTTTGATCCCTTTGTCTATGCCGGGGGTTTCCCAACATCCTGGGTCTGCGGTGGGTGGAGCTAGGCAGTAGCACCTGGCCTATTCATTAAGCCGGGCCGGGTCCTCAGACGCCCCGCAGGAGGTGGAGCCAGCATTGATACTGGCAGGAGCAGAGCTATCGCCCTCCTGGCAGGAGGTGGGGCTAGGATCGTCCATGGCAGGCACAGAGCCATCAGTCGCTTGGCAGGAGGTGGAGCCAGCATTGTATCAGGCAAGGCAGGCTATCAACAGCTACTCTCCCCCTACTCTCAACGTAAATGTCCCACTCATCCCACACTGACTCATCCAGACCTCTTGGAGCCACCCAGCTCCTGTCACACACACGCAAGACCAGCAGAAACCAGATATGGTTAGGCAAGAAAATAGGCACTTTCTAAAAGTGCTATTTTCGAACCCAGAGTCCAAAAATCATCCACACCAACGGATGCGTAATTAAACCCCGAGTTCAGGGATACCAAACTCGACATTGCACCATGCTCCCCGAGCCAGCTAGGATTATAGCGTTAACAATCCCGGCGGCCCATTCTATCCAACGGAGAGCAGGCTACCTCGCAATAGTGAAGCACGAAGATGGCGGCACTTCACTATCAGGACATGCCAACTTGGTCAGGCGTATCCTACCTTACACTTACAATGCACTCTGCCCATGGGCCTACCATAGGGGTGACTAACATGAAGTTAAGGGAAGGTTGGAGGGGCTGGCAAGTAGGGATACCTGCGCAGCCGGCGTGACAGTACAGGACTGCACGTGGGTCTCGCAATGACCGACCCGTAGACATTCTTTTACAAGGCCGCTCCTGTGGGTGGCACAACACGTGCTGCAAGCCCACGAGCGGCATTTGTATTTACAAGCCCCGGCACTCCTGGTGCACTAGACTAGGGACTGACAGTAAACCAAATAAGCCAAACATGGATACAATAGATACATCATTTTAACATAGGGAGCACTTGCGCTATGGCACTGATCAGCAGTGACACGGCGCCCAAAGCATATACCAGCAAAACATCGTAAAACAGTAGAGGCAAACAGAAAAAATGGAGGAAAGACTCAAGCCAATGATGTCAGGTCTAACACCCATGATCGGAGAATTACATGGACTCCCAATCAATTCCCTCAAAAATCCTTTCTGGGGCAGGCCTTTATTACAGGCGTAATTTCTGCAATTATTTCTGGGGCCAGATGGTATGGGGGTATTCTTGGAAACTGCATTTGATTTTACGGTAATCTGGACCTGTTCTACTCCTTTAATCAGTCCAATATTTTCTCCTGTGAGATCCAACACTTCTGGGTTCACAGTTTATTTCAGATCAGTAGGCAACCCTTCAATTGTCATTAATGGAAACAAACCTTTTGTTGAATTGTTTTACCCTCCACATCTTCTTCATGATCCTGAAACTTAACACCATCCAGTAGACAGTAGATTATATCATTTAACTTCCATAATAGATCTCTCCCTAATAAGTTTACAGGGCTTGTATCACAAACAACGAATTGGTGTTTCCTCAAATGAACTTATTTTCACAGGGACCTTCTCTGAAACTAGATTGGTAACCTGTCTATTTGAAACTCCTACAACCTGGATCTTCCAAGAGGGCTAGGTCTGGGACTTCCACAGTTCTAACTATGGATCTCGTAGCACCAGATGAGAAATGATACGGGTGGCCAGTCACCTCACATTCTAAAAATGGACACTCTGGTATACCTCTAAGACAGCACCAAGCACGCAATCTTCCTCTCCCCCTCCAGGCATCATTATTGAGATTTTGCAGACCTGAGTCATCATTATTGAAAAAAGGAAATGGCTGAAAAGGATTCTGATTTGCGTTAGGGAACTCTTGGAATGCATTTTGATTCATATTTTGATTTGTATTTGTTTTTGGCATCTGGTTCAAATTAAATCTCGGATTTCCAATATTTTGTGGGACCATTTGAGCCTGTGGGACCTGTATCATCTGGACTTTTCATTGGCACCTGCAAATGTTCTACTGCCATATTTTGCATAGGTACTCCCCTCTGCATTGGCACATTTCCATTTACATGATCAGGATTAAATCTACACTCTACACTTTATCATTGACGAAGCCATAAACATATATAAAATCCCAATTTAGTTGTCAGATAATGGGCAAGCCCACCCTCATGAGGTGCCTATTCACTCTCCTGTATTGGTATTGTAACATCACCCCTCACAAAACTCTTAAATCCTTTAAAGAATTTCATGTGTTTACAAATTTGTAGAATAAACAATTCACATTTCAATATTTTGATTCAGTTCTGTATACGTCAATTTTCTTTGACTCCAGTTCTGTCACAGTGGTTATTTTACCGAACTCCTATTAATAAATCCCAATGCTATATTCACACAAATACTGATCTATCACAGCATGACACCCTGATATCACCAACCAATCAGAGTTCGAAAGCACACCAACCAACCAATCCAAGCGCGAAACACTATGATGAATGAGCTTTCTCCTTGCAGCAGCTCACCCTTCTTTACAATTTTTCTAGTACTCACTCAGTTTCAATAAAAACTTAAAAAGCAACCATAAAAATGTATAAATTCTTGCTTGATCTACTAAAGAAAATAATAGTAATTCAACAACCGTAAAATTAAGGTTTTTACACCTTCCGATTTTTATCCACAAAAAAAGAATTTCACATTCACAAGTGAGAACTCGACCAGCATGAAATCACCCAAATCAGTGCAGCTTTCTCCTATTGCACAATTAGGCTCTGCCAACATCAATCAATATTAGGCAATCACAACAGATTATCAGTATTTCTATTTTAATTGTGTAGGTGATGGTACCTCACACTCTACAACACAAAATCTCTGCAAACAAGAAAATACCATTCGACAATGGTTTACTCAAGTGTCTTCTACACTTGTCTTAATTCATCTATCTATCTGTCATGGGAACTTGATACTCACTTGAGACAAATACTCCCGGGAGCAGAACGTTGAATATTTCTCAATTCCCACCTCAGGTCTCCACATGAAACCCAAATTGACAGGTGGTCGCATAAACCCCGATGGGGGAAAGGGGAAGTGGACAGTGAAGAGACTGCCTTGACCTTGATGGTATCTTCTCTCTAGCATTCTTTTTCTTTCTTCTAAGAGTGCTCTATCCTGTTTCTATTGTGGAGATACTGTAACAGAAAACACACTATTATTATTTTCGATTACGTTCCCTCCATACCATTCCTTGATATCTTTCTCCTAAGCTTCCTTACCCAATTGGTCAAGGCCTTAGCTTCTCTTCTATCATCTTTTGTTTTAGTAAGTTACGTCCTAAACCATAAACAGACTTAATAAGTTCTCATATAGTAAACTCTCACGTCATTTATTTTTGCTCTCACACTTAGACTCTGTCTTACTTGTATTTTTTCTTAAACTCTCTTTGTATATTCTTCTGTAGGTGAACTAGAGGGCAGCATGCCGTCGTCAGACCGTTGGATGAATCAGAACCAGAAGACTAACGGTAAGTGAATTTTCTTCTTATGCCTATTTGTGCCTAAAGAACTATTCTAATCCCTGTCTAACTACCGCCGGAATGAAACACGCTACCCTACACCTTAGCCTAGCATGAATAAACTAACCTGAACACTGACTAACTGCAGCTTCTAAGAAATGCTCCTCACACGGGAAATTCATTCGTGAAGTGCGTGAGACATCGCACCAGAACCCAGGTACGAGAAACTAGACTGCCAAACTCTCTCGCATTCCTACCTGTTAGAAAAAGCAAACTGGTTGCCTTATTACCCGTAACGATCACCTGCGATTTAACTTGAGCGAGTGATCGTTTCCAAATTGCTTTTCCCAGGACAGTTGAGGTGCATTGAAGTTTCCGACTTCTTTTCAATCTCAGGATCTTAGGCTATGCCAAGTTTGAATTTCTTTAATCTCTTTATATAGAAACAATAAACATCTCCATTCTTCAATCCAGTCCCTCTCAACTCAATAACACAACAATTAAACACCAGGCATTGGAATTCAGGATTGGGTATTTTTTTCTAACTTGGGGAATTATTTGTAGCTCCTTCTTCAAGATACTAAACTATAGCTCTGCAACCAGAAAACTAACAGTGAGGACTAGACCCCAAAAATCTTAAATAAACAATATGATTCAATCAGTTATTTGTGCATCACTTGATGGTTTAGGCCCTATTTCCATGCTAGATCCTTATCTCCTCCGGTGATGGACCTTTGAATATCGTATTATGAATAAAGGAGCAAATCAAGCATTACAAAGTTAAATCGCATTACCAGGTTTAAGTTCAGTCAATGATAAGAGTCTGTGTAAGTTGCTAAAATCTTATTTTCATTGAGAGATCACTAAAATAATTTTGTCATTTGTATTTTGATTAGTCCATAAATTAAATAAGTTTACAGAAATCTCATCTAAAAGAATGGTTAGAATAAATCATCAAATAATGCATCAAGCACGTTCCATAAAGGAATAATTACCTATCTAAAGATCAGTTTCCGAGTTTTAGATTAATAGAATTCATGAAGAGATCGAGTTTAAGGAAAAGATTGAGATCAGAGGAGCATAAAGCACAAAGTAAACTTAAAGCAGCAGAACTTCCCATAAAGAGTTGTTCTTGAAACTCAGCTGAGTCTAAATAATCCAAATAAATTAGCACACTGTTGCAGTAGCAATCTGTGGAATAAAGCCTCAAACTAGAGTAACAAAATAAAACAGAATCAGCAGTAGCCACAACCATAAAGGGAAAAAGCATTGAAGCTAAGTAGGAACATACACTATTGTAAAAGACATGAATACAAGTTTCAGGCATTGAGCTTCCTCTCTGAATCAATCAGGTGGCAATCCTCATCATTGAGCAGGTTCAGCTCCTCAGTTCTAAAGAAAATGCATGTGATTTGTAAAGTTTATCACAAAGTTAGCTACAAACATTCTTGCTTAGCTAGATTCTGGAAACATAACCCTTAGGTCCCATGGGCATTTGAGCATTCTACATCACATTTGCTTCACTGTGAGAACAATGAACTATACTAACTGAGAGACAAATTCACTGTTAGGTAATACATTCCATTTAATACGAAACAGAAGTATTGTCTATAATGCACAACTATTCTATTCAAGCATTATGTGAGACATGTGAAAATATGAAGTTCTTAACATTTATGAATACATGTTGCTTGTAAAGTAATACATTTGTTAAACCGGATCATTCTGTAGTTATGACAAGCATTTCTAAGTATGTCATTTCGAGGTCAAGCTTCTAGTTCGTGTTGTGCAAACTTCAGCAATATTAGGTTTGCTTTTAGGTAAAGAAAATGTGCTTCTTAGGTTTTCTATGGTCAATACAGATAACTATGCCTGCACATTGGAAATCGGCACATTTTAAATGCGTGTCATTTCAGTTTTGAATGTTGCAATAATTATTGCACAGTCAGCTACTAAGCTAAATAATTTTGCTTGCTAATTTATGGACTCTATTTCATGTATTAGATTTTAATGGTATTACATTAGTATGGCACTTCATATCCCTTTAGAGGAGCCAAAGTGCATTTATCGATGGGTAGCATGCTAGACCAGCAGAAATATTCAGTTGGAATGAAGAGCATTGAATCGCAGTGTGGTTATGCGGAAAGCGTTTTGGTGTTGCATGTGGTAGACGTGGTGCAAAGTGCATGGTGTGAGGAAGCCTGAGTAAAAGGAAGCAGAACAGGCACCAGCCACGGCTGTTTAATAATTGCACAGACACCCAGCGCTGCTTGCTTTTACTTGGGGTAGGAGTAGAAATTGCCTTGCTCCCGCCAACCTGCCCATTGGCCTGCCTGGAATCTGCAATTGAGGCTTGGTTAGACACCTGTTTCAATGGATCTCAGTGGTGACAAGCAGTTCTGGGGAAACACAAGGACGTGAGGTGAGCGTGTGATTAGGACACTCAGCGGAAGTTCCCAGTAGGGAGGGCCTCGCTAGGGAGGAGAGCATGAAGGCAGCAGAGGCGGTCGAGCTAGAATTCAGTGTGGCTTGCTGCCCTGCCTCCCCTTTGTCCAGCTCCCTCTCTCCCTCCCTCCCTCACCAGCAAGACAGCAAGCAATTTTAACAGAAGAGCATTTTTAGCTATAGTCTTTAACATAGCAATACGCGTGCCAGGACGTGGTTGCGGTGTTGGAACCTACAGGTTCTGGATAAAGCACCCAGTCCCCAGCCTACTTGTCCTCATCCTCTTTTATGACCACTGCCTACCCTATATTTGAAGGAACTCCCAGGGTTGAAGTCTGGCATATTTTTCAGCTTAGTGGTGTGCATGTGAAGCTGTCTTTGAAATTGACTGCGGCCTGCTGTCGTTCTTCAGTCTTGAAAACTTGCAAGTGGTTTTCTACAGCCGGTTGCAAGCAGAGCGGCCCGGCTAGGACAGGGGTGTGACTTGCTCTGCGCTGAGTGCGCCCCCGCTAAACAGTGCAGGTGATGTAGAATCAGGAGCAATTATGGTGGCCATTTGATTTCTCTCCCATAAGAGTCATGACTTCATTATTGGTACCAGTGGATCACAACTATAATGACGGTAAGGAAACTGAGATCGGGCCTTTGATTTTAGGGAGGGCCTATACTAAAACCAAGTCTAATCTGCTGCATAATAGAGTCTCTCTGATTAATGTGCTGAAAGGCAAGAATCAAATCTCCTCCCTTTGGGGTAAAGAGAAAATAACCCAAGAGGAATTGAAGGACAGTACCAAACTCGCTTAAGGGCAAAGGGAAGCCAATCCTCTCGAACAGTCTTGACATTGAGCTCAGTTGCATATATCCAATGTCCCCAGTTGTGTATAAGTCAACAGCAATGCCTCAAGAGGATTTGTCTCAAAGAGAAGCATCTTTAAAAAAATAAATATTTTATTGATTTTCAACCACAAACAATACATCATACATCATTGCCAAAGAGCACATTTCTTGATACCTGCACATGTTCATATTTCTCTTATCCAGTTGACATTATACTCCCTGACATGCATTGCCCTGTAGCCTTAGTACTAGCTTTTATCGAAAAATGCTTCCATCGCGTCAGGCTAGCCTAACAGGTTGTGTGATCTATTCCTTATGCCATCTAGTCAATCAGGCTATGAGCTCACCCAAGTATTTGTCATTCCCTCCCCCTGGCCCTCCCTTACCCATTCCACCAGTGTGTTCTCTGCTAACAGGATTAGGAAACTACCTATAGTGTATAATTATTCAGGGGTGTATTCCTCTCCGTCTCTCCCTGGGGAACTGGCTTGACGTAGGCCATTCAAGCATCTGCAGCAGTGTATCCCAGAACCGCGAGGAACTCCACTACAAACGGGGAGTCCCTGTCGGCATATCCATTGATTCGTCACCTGACTCCATTTCTGGCAACAGCAGCAGTGCAACCAGGGCCACCCATGCCCTCGCAGTTTCCAGTCCCTTCTCATTGTTGACTCTCCTAGCTTGTTGGAACCGAATCATGCTCTCACTGGCTGCCCAATTGGCAAACTCCATCTTCCAGCGCTCAATGCTTACTCGTTACTTTCGTCCAGGCTGTATGAGGAAACCAATGCAATATACATGCCCCCATTACAGGGTCTATCTGCCTGTCCGTTAACCCGCACAGTACATCAACCACTTCCTTTAAATACATTCCTAGCTACGGGCAATTCCGCATCATGTGGATAAAATCCGCCTCTCCTTATTTGTAGCGGGGGCATCGGGCTGTGTCCACATTAAAATATTTGTTTATCCATGCCGGGGTTAGGCCCTGTGTAGCACATAGAAATTGATAAGTTGGAATCAAGCATTACGCGTGCTTTTCCACGCTCTCTCCCCTATCCCAGACCACGTTGTTTCAGGAATCACCCTGCCCAGGTTCGCTTCCCATTTCACGCGCAACTGACTCAGCGGCTGCAGCCCCTTGCCTACCATTCACCTATACAAGCACGTTATAGCTTTAACAGTCCCCGCCTCCATCACTACATACAGACAAGTTAACGACATCTGTGGCTCCGACAATCCTCCTCCACAATGCTGCTGGATTGCCGATATCAGGGCTGAGTGCAGTAAGTAATTGCCCCTGGGAAGGCCTTATCTATTTTGCAGTGTCTGATAGGGCAATAGGACACCCTCCTCATATAGGTCTCCCATCACTTGCAACCCCTGTACATCCCACTCTGCGAGTGCGGACCAGTCTCCCCCATGCGGAAGGGCTGTGCACATGCCTAACAGGATCTCTGGGGCATATGGCTTGGTAGCTCCACCTCTACGCTGGCTCCGGTTCCAACACATCCTCAGCATTTACTCTTCATGAGTTAACAATCCAAGTCACAGACGTTGACAAAGTACAACAAATGACAACACATGGTGTGGGATCCATCGGCCCACCGGACCATCCGGCCCCCTAAATCCCTTGCACTGCTTGGGTAAACCACTAAAGCTGAGCAGCTAGGTAATACAGTTCGAAATCTGGGACCGCCTGTCCTCCCTCTGCCCGGCGTCGCATCATCGTATCCAAGGTCACTCGCTGTCTACCACTCCCCCATAGAAAGTCCCCCATCAAGGAGCAAAGCGTCTTGAACATCGAGCCTGTTATCCAAATCGGAGGCGTCCTGAAATAATACAGCAGTCAAGGTAGCGCCACCATCTTTAAAAGTGCCACTCGGCCCGTCACCATTAACGGCAATATACTCCAGAACGCCACGCTCCCTTTGATCCCTCGCAGCACTCTGCCCACATTGCCCTCTAACAGATCCTCCTGCCCAAGGTAGTTAGTCCCAAGGTAGGGAAAGCAACAAGGTTCCCACCATATTCCTTCCAGTTGACTAGGGCTCTCCATCACTTGATGCTTAGGGAAGAGACAAGTCTTTGCCCAGTTCACCCGCATTCCTGATTCTAAGCCAAACCTGCACAGGAGCGTTGTCGCTCCCACCAAGACCACGCCTGGAGTGGCCAAAAAAATAAGCAGATCATCTGCGTAGAGCGAGATATACTGCATGTCTCCAACCAGCTCCAGCCCAGCATAATGCCTCCCCGACCTGGCGCCCGCAGTCAACGGTTCCACCGCAAGAACAAATAACAGTGGAGACAGTGAGCACCCTTGTCTCGTTCCTCGCCCCACTGAGCAGGGGAACGAGACCGTCACCCCCGTCTCTACTATGGCTGTCGCTGAGCTATAAAGGATCTGAGTCCACCCCACGAAAGCCTCCCCCAGGTCCATCACTCGCATAACTTGAAACAGAAACGGCCATTCAAGACTATCAAAAGCCTTTTCAATATCGACTGAGAGGACCATTGCATTAGGAACCAAACTGTGGTCATCCTCCAAAATACGGAGCAATCGCCGCACATTAGTGGACGTGTTCCGTGTGGGGATTAAACCCACCTGGTCCCGATGGACCAGCTGTGTCATGTGCAGAAGGAGCCGAGTCGCAAGAATCCTACTTAGGATTTTGTAGTCAGTGGTCAGCATTGATAATGTGCGATATGCTGTCATATCAGTCGGTTCTCTCCCAGGTTTCAGCAGTGGAACAATAATCGCTTCCCGAGTGGTTATCGGTAACTTCCCTGCCTTCCGTGCCTTCCGTGCTTCCTGATACACCGCTAGCAATCGTGGGGCTAATCGATCCACATACGCTGAATAGAATTCTATCGGTAGCCATCCACCCCAGTGTTTTGTTATGCGCCATATGCTTAATTGCGCTCCGAATTTTTCTGAGCGTGATCTCCTGCCCCAGTGAATCCTCTTGCTCCTTCTCTAATCTAGGCAGGGACAATTCCGTTAGAAATCCCCCTGTGGCTTCCTCACCGTGTTGTATTGTGCTGCAGTAGAGTGCAGTATAATAATCCAATAATAGGCTATATATCCCCTGCTGCGTATATATACCAACTCACTCGTCTGGGCTGCCAGTCCTAGAATGGGTGTTCCCCGGGGGTTCGCCAACCATGCCAAATGAAAATTCATAAAATTCGTTGCTGGTACCCTGTCCCTTGGAAAGTTGGGCCATTCCCTATTCTTTTTATATAGCCAACCATGCCAACAGCGCACCCGTCTTATATCCTTCTGCGTGCACCCTCGCTCGGTAAGACCTGTGATCAAAGGCGTGCAGCCTCTCCAGTTGCACAGTCATTGCCTTTCTAGCCTCTAAAACCTCCCCCTGTGCTCCCAAATCCTCAGGGCGGGCTCTTTCAGCGCTACGCAAGCGCCGCTCGGCTGCCTCCATGTCATGAAATAACGTTTTCCTCGCCCCCACCATTTTAGCAATACATAAGCCCCGAACTTCCACCTTAAAAACATCCCATTCGACCGCTACTGATGTCGCCGTGCCCTAATTTTCGTCAAAATACTGATTTCTGCCCGCTCCCAGAAGGTCGGATCTTCCAGCGCTTCCGGTCGGTACCACAGCCCTCTCCCTAAGCCATCTTATCTGCACTAGTAGCGGGTTATGGTCCGAAATCGTCCTAGTTAAGTACTCGCTGTGTATGACCTTGGTGTGGACCTCGGGGGTACACAATATCGCGTCCAGCCGCACATACAATTCAGGGAGTCCGGAGTAATAAGAGTAGTCTCGCTCCTCTAGATGATGTGCACGTCATGTATCCATCAGCCCCCAATTAGCCTACCATGTACGTCTCGCCTTAGAGTGTCTATGTATCGGGGCATCAGGGAGCGGAGGGTGGGATCTATCCACTTCTACGTCAAAAATTGAATTGAAACTCCTCCCATTATAGTTGAACTAGTCAGATATGGCGCTAACTCCCTGACATTGGGTCAAAGAAGGCGGTCTGATCTACATTAGGGGCATATATGCTACATAGTGTCACATCCACACCATTTAGGCACCCCATCACCACCACAAACCACCCCTCTGGGTCCACCAATTGTTGCGTCGGCTGAAAAGGAACCCGCTCTGACCCATATCAGGGCTTCCCTTGCAAAAGCTGAGTAGGTCGTATAGAATAGTTGCCCCCTCCATATAATTTCAGTGCTAGTCCCTCAGGTCGATTAATATGGGTTTCTTGAAGAAAGGATATGTGAGTCCCCCGTTGCACCAAATAAGCATGCACCCTATGACGTTGCTGCATTGTATGGAGTCCCCGTACATTCCAGGTGACACATTTCAAATCATGTAACATTCCCATACTGATCCCAATTCCTCCCAATCGACTGCCCCCTACATTGAAACACACCGGTGACTCTAACTACCCCAACCAAACCCCAGAACCAATCCCAACTCCCCCACCCCAGAACAGGTGCCACAACGCTAGCACCCATCCAAACTTCTGCTCAAACTACTCCTTTAGTAAAAACCCAAGGAGCTACACCCACACAAAATTAGGGAAGTGGGCCCAAAGCTTCAGAGGGTCGATATCCTAGCCCTCTTCCAGTCCGCGCTTGACCCCCCCAAGAGAGGTAGTCGGCCCCAGCCGGGGCAGCTACATAGCAGGACCATTTTAATGTGTACTGATCAGACCTCACCATCTCCTCTAACCGCCAGTGACCAACCACCACCCAAATCAAGGGGACATACCCAAAGGCCGGGTCCAGCTCCCTACTCGCTCCTACATCCATGCAGGGCAAGCCACAGTGTTACCCATCTACAATTTCAGCCGCTGTCCCAGCCATTACATGCGGCAAATGAAGACTTCCTGCATCTGAGTCTTCAGTGTCTGATCCCACTGAACCCTTTTCCGAGTTCGATGCCACCAGTGACACCGTTCCGTTCTACTGCAAGATGGCCGTGACGGCCTGCAGAGCAGCAGTAAGCTCCTTCTCCGTCTGTGTCTCCGTAGACTTTTGCGCTGCAGGAAGGCGTCTCCGGATGCGCCGTGATCTACGCGGCGCGGGCCCTCCGCTGGTGTATCCGTGCTGCGTCCCGCTTCCCCAGCTCCCGCCTTATACATCTCCAGCCAAATCCAGGCTTCCCCAGGACTACTGTGGAAAAACGACTTGCCATCCATGGTTATCTTTAGGTGCGCCAGGAACATCAGGGAGTACTGGAGGCCCTCATCGCGGAGGGCTCTCTTGACTGTCATAAACGAAGCTCGGCGGTGCTGCACTTCGAGCGTATAGTCCGGGAATAGCGTCACCTTACTGGTGTCTACTTTGTATGGACCCGCGGTTCGGGCCTTGTGTAATAGGAGGCCTCTGTCTTTGTAATGGAGAAGCCGGGCCACCACAGATCTAAGCGGTCTTCCGGGGGCGAACGGCCATTCCAGTAATCTATGCGCTCTTTCCAGGGTATAGAAAGATGTCAAGCCTTCAGGTGCCACTTCCTTCCTCAACCAATCCTCCAGATAATCCGCCATGTTAGCCCCTTCCACTCCTTCCGGCAGCTACACCACTCGTAAATTGTTTCTTCTATTCCTCCCTTCGGGATCTTCTGGATTTGCAATTGGTGTTTGACATCCGTCAACTGGCTGTCATCGTCTTTTGGACGGCTCCAAGGATTCTAGGGCGACCGCCCTCTGTTTCACCCTGTTGGCAAGTTTGACATGTTCCGCCCGGAGCTGTCCAAGATCCTGTGTAACATGCGCAATATCCAGTCGCAGAGCTTCCCTGGTGTCTGTAATAGCTTTGAGTATTTGTTCCACTTGTTGGAACATCCCTTCAGGATGGGACGTGAGCCCTTCCTGCTTGGCTGGGGCTCCCTCGTCTTCTTCCTGCTCTGGGGGCGCACCTGTATGTTTTCCTCTGGGCTTTCCCATGAGCAGTTATGATATGGTTCCCTGCGCTCAGGCAGGCTCTCTTCCAGTCTTCAGCCCCACACATGTTTACCACCAGCAGCAATCTCGTGTCTCTGACGATCAAGCCGCCCTCACTATCTCAACACTCTCCTCTCTCCTTGTGGTCTGCCGCCTCACTGGTTCGCCCCTCCGAGTACCCCTGGGAATCGCCTGGGCAGTGCACCGACTCCCCTCTCTATTTTAGAAAACTGCCGCAGGCAGGAGACAGAGCAATATGTCACTGGGATCCCGGATCTATACTTGCCACAGTGCATTCGCCCTGATGTGCCTCAGAATAGCACCAGGGGACCCACTCTGCGGTCTGTGAAACCTCCAGTTCCTCTTCTATTGCGCATCCACCACCTCTTGGTCCCTCCCCACACAGAGCGGCCGTGCGCTGCTCTGTTCCATCTGGAGCGTCTCATCTATCTGAGTCACCTCTTACTCACGCACTCGGCCAGTGTCCGCTGCACTGCATGCAACACAGCAGGTCATGGAGGGCATGCACACACTAGTGGCCTTAACTCATGGCTCCCTAGCAATGCCACTGGCTCCCCATCCGCTGTACCAGTTCCATTTTCACTGTAGCTGGGCAGCCCCCTTGAAATCCAAGTCCTTTCCGTCCAGTCTTGCCCAGCCACTCTAGCCTGCCTGCTGCGCTGTTCTGGGGTCTTCGCCTTTGCAGGAGCCTCACTCAAATGCTTGTATCATTGCGCCGCCCTGCGGTGTTTGTTCATTGCCCCCTGCCGATTCGTTGCCGCTTCCAGTTCCGCCTCACCCCTCTTTGATGGCCAACGTCCGCTCACCTCTCAATTCTTGCCGTTCCAATGTTTTCCAGGGTCTGCTCCGCATTGCTCCCCTGTTTCAGAGTGTTTCAGACCGCCGGCGTTGCTGGTCGGCTGTGCTTTGCAATGCTCACCGCAGCCCGCTGTTCGGTCCACTCTTCCTTTACGCCAGCTGCTCAAAATGGCGGGCCGCTCCTCCCGCCGACCTCTCCAGTAGGCTACGCCCCATCCAGCCGGCACCTCAATGTTCTTTCTGGCACCACAAATTTATGCACACTTCCTCGAAGGGATTATTCTGTGTTCTGTGGCCAAATCGCTAATCTCGATCATCCCTTGACCTCAGCGATCCGCAGCGGCAGTAGGCTCCCCCGCACTATGTCCGCGGCGGGTAGACCCGGGCCCTCGGTGTCCCCCACTCGGTACTGTGGTGGCAAGCACCAGCACGCAGGTCCCCGCAACCCCGCAGCTCCGATCGCAATCGTTGAGGCTGTCCCTCAGCGCCTCCGCCGGGATCGCAGCCTCGCCATCACCGCCATTTTGATCTGTCCGCAGGCGAGCAGATTGTTTTGTCTGTCTTCACGCAAGCGGGAAGCTGAGCCTCCCCAGGAACACTGCGGAAGCCGCTAGGCTCCCACCACCGCCCTGCCAGGAGCTCGGGGGCTCTTTACTATGTCCCAGGTCAGGATAAGTGCCAAGGTCGGCGCAGAGCTCCAAGCTCACACGTCTTCCATCATTCACTCCGTGGCCACGCCCCCCTCAAAGAGTAGCATCTTGTATATTGAATGAGGATTTCACTCTTCCGGATACAGATTGAGAACTATGCAGGAAGTGCGAGCCACAAGATAAGGTCAATAAACCACATATCCTGGTCATGCCCTCATTGACACTGCTCACTGACCTAAAACTTTTCAGCAGTATGCCCTCAAAACATTCCTCATTATTGTCCCAGATATCGGCTGCATCAGATTTGGAAATGATTGGTTATCAGTTGTACAATCTTCCTGCCCAGGAGGCAAAGGTCTCCACTTCACTGTTCTGCTTGGAGAGAATGTTATCTTTTATCTTAACTTCACTTGAAAAACTTGTAGGGTAGTCCGATTCTATTCACAATAGGATGAGCGCAATATTGAAAGCATTGATTCATTGAAAAAAAGATAAGGAAAAGATAGCTAAAGATGATCTTCATGCGATTGACCAAATGGCCCCTATTGTTGCAGCTCCAATAGTAAATATAGAGGGTGACCCAAAAGAAGTGATTACACAATCTGAGTTTGACTCACAAGCAGGAAAGCCACAGTTTAAAGATATTCCCAAAGAAGTCCTCATCATCAAAAGCCCCACTCACTCTATAAGATATTTCTTTGACTCTGGTCTGGTTGATCCTGAAGTAGTGGGAACCTCAGAGTAGGCCTTGTACAGGGAACAGGCTGTGTTCTTCATTTTTATATATAAATCTACACAGGATTCAAGTGTGGTAATTCCTCGCTCCTCCCAACCTAAGCCCAAATGTAAGACAAAAAAACAGAGAGGGAAGAAAAGATCCAATCGACGAACTGCAAAAAAGGGTTATAAAAAACTTTGCTTCAGCGATGAGGGGAATACACCTCAATGGACAGAGGTGCAAGTATCAACTACAAGCCCGCCTATTGAGAGGAATGCAGTGGAGCCAGTAGTAGTGCCTCTCATTTGTCAGCTATTTTCTTGTCCTTCCTCTCTTAATCCAGTGTCTGTAGGATTTCTGGTCTCAAGTAAGATGAAGGGTCTACTGTCATTATTCGACCCAGATGTCAATCGCTTGCTCTCCTGAAATGCTGATGTTATCATGTTAGATTTTGTTCCACTTTTTGATTCTGATTTAATTTGGAATCGTGCATTTCTACTTTAGGGACATCAAGACATTGAATTTAATTTAAAGTTGTGACATTTCTTTGGTGACTTTAAAGAATTCTGGTCCAGGGACTAAATCAAGGGTAGCTTTCTATAAAACTATCATTCTGAATATGATACTGCAAAATTGGCACAGTTTGCAATATAAAGGTATTGATGTTTTCCCAGTGTTTGAAGAAGTCGGTGGGCAGAATCAAGATCTGGTTCTGCGTAAAAGAAATGGTAGCGGTGGGGGGTTTAATCCATCTTATACCTAACATGTGAACCCCTGGTAGACCATGAGGGGCTGGGAGTCCATTTCAGAAAGAACTGTGGACGGGTGTCAGTTAGGGAATGTTAGAAGATTTATGTTGAATGTATAAAAGACAAAATTCAAAAATGGAACTAGTTGCTTAGTGTTTTAAATAGTGCATGTATTTCTAGTTTCCCTCTGCTGTCCCTTAATTAGCAATGAGCTAAAAGTCGTCTCCTGGAATGAAGCGGGAATGAAGAATAGTAGAGAAAAGTTGCAATTCCTGAGTTTGTTAAATGCGGACGTGATTTGCCTCCAGGTGACCCGGTGTGATGGGGAGTTCCACTATGATGATAACTTATTTATTTATTTATTTATTTGGTTATAAAGTTTTACATAGCGCGAAAAAGATCACAAATCATATCAGAGCACTTTACAAAAAGTTGGAAGGAAGGTAATAAATGCAATATTGGCATCAAAAAAAGTATAATAAACATGAATAATTACAGTACAAAGGAGTTAAAGGTGAAAAATCCAATAACCATACATATCGGGCTAATAAGGGGGTAAACGATGAGGTAAAGAAGAGTGGCATCAAATGAAGATCTAACGGTTGTAGGATCAGAGACTTCGACCGGATGATCATAACCCATTTAAGGTAAGAACTTGTTCATTAGGAATCTTTTGGCTTCCAGTTTGAAAGTAGCCGTCGAGGAGATTCTGTAAACTTCCGGTGAATTCATTTTTGATTGTAAAGCTTACTATGTAGGAGGGGACACACAAAAATGGGTGGTAGTGATTCTTCTGACTAATAAGATCAGTTGGAATTATGCATGCCAAAGACATACATCTAATTGTTTCTGACAAATATTGTTTCATTACTGGAATACTCCTATATTGCCCGCCCGGCCCTAGATCATCTTTTGCACAGGAAATTTCTAGTCTTTTAGAAGAGCATATTCTCCCCACCTATTTCACTGATTTAGGTGATTTAAGTTTTTACTTAGAGGCCCCCCCAAGACCTGGAAACAGCAAATCTTCGCCAATCTTTGTCCAGCTTTGGTCTCTCTCAATTGGTGAATGGCCCTACGCACTCTGCAGGACATACACTAGACGGAATATATATGAATAATGTAACTCTTAACATTTCTAATATTCACCCACTTGCATGGTCAGACCATAACGCAATTCTTTTTAAGTTGACAAATAATGTCTCTCTTAACAGGCCCTCAATCAAATCAGGCTCACATATCTCTCAGACTTGGCATACCATGAAGCCTCATAGGCTGTTGGACGAACTTAACAATTCACCTCCCGTTCTTTCCTCCAACATCGAGATTGCGGCCACTCAGTATACAGCATGGCTTGATAAAGCTACCCAGCTGCTAGTACCACCTAAACTAAGGAAAGCCAAACGAAAGACGTTATCAGCTCCTTGGTTTACAGAACTGTGGGCACATAAACAAAACTGCTGAAGGCAGGAGAAGATCTGGAGACGAAATTATGAAAAGGTAGAGTAAAATAATATAAGCTCTGTCTAGCAACTTACAAATCCCTTATTCTTAAAGAAAAATCATCCAATTTTATAAAAGAAGATATAGGAAGCAAAATACTGCTCAAAATAGCTTTCCCCAACAGTAACAAACCTAACCACAGTGGTATCTGATACATCATCAATCCTTTTGCAATAGTTTAGCAGACTTTTTCTTGGATAAGGTAGGAGTGTACAATCATTTATCCTCTTTGACATCCTCTCCTGATGATATCATGGTTCCTAATATGACACGTAAATATGGACCAAGTCTTAACCTCATAGCTGCTATTACACATTCCTCCCCAGTGCTGCGCTGTCCATTAGAACTAGTGCTGAATGGACGTTCAATGGTCGTGCGCAGCACTGGGGAGGTAGCGCTGCTGACGACCATTGGCCGTCATCAGCACTTAAGGGGTTAACAGATTCATGCCACCTACCTTAGAACAGGTCACAAATCCATTGAGAGCAACTTTATCTGGCTCTCCACATGACCCATGCCCTTCTATCATAGTAGGCTTAGTGGCAGAGACTAATGCTTCTCCACTCATGGCTATTTTTCCAAATATGACTCTGGTCGGCCAATTTCCTTCCATCTGAAAGAAAGCATCAATTCTTTCTCTTTAAAAAAAAGCAAACCTGAACAATAAACACCCAAGTAGTTACCGTCCTATATTACTCCTTCCTCTCCCTTACAAGGTCATTGAGAAAATCATAAATATACAATTTATGGACCATATTGAGTCCAACAACCATCTGGATACCACACAGTTTGGTTTTCGCAGCGGACATAGCACCAAAATTGCCTTAATCAAGGAAACCAAAGAGATCAGCTAATCACTCAATCAGAACCAAGGGGCAGCACTCATACAGCTTGATCTCTCGGCTGCTTTTGATATGGTAGATCACAGACTGCTGCTAAACCGTCTATCAGAAATCAATGTTAGCGGTACTGCGTGGACCCTAATAAAATCTTTTTTCACAGAAAAAGAACAGTGAATCAGGCTTGGCGAGTACACATCTCAATCGTTCTCCTTTCCTTGTGGAGTCACTCAGGGCTCTCCACTCAGCCCTACTTAATTTAATATCTACATCGCCCCCCCTGCCAACCTCATTAGAAGCTTTGACTTTTCCTTAACATCCTATGCAGACAACATTCAGATTATTGTATCTCTGACCAAAAAAGATCCAGGAGTCAGCAATAGACTCCATGACTGCATGCAAGCTGTGAACACATGGATGAGTAAAAACTGTCTTACACTGAACGTGGATAAAACGGAAATCATACTCTTTGGAGCACAAATTTCCTTCTAGACGCATTCATGTTGGCCAACAGAAATGGGCAACCTGCCCGCTACCGCTACCAAAGCCCAGACTCGGGTGGTTCTGATTGACCACAAATTAACTTAAAATAACCATTTCAATGTTCTTTCATCTTCGAATGTTTTACTTTAAGGATGCTGTAAAAGATCTTTCCTTTCATCCCTTCACATTTGCAAAAAACCCTACTCGCATCACTAGTTATGTCTAAACTAGACATTTGCAATGGTTTGTTTCTTACTGCTTCCCAATACACTCTTAATAGGCTGCAAACTTTGCAAAACTTGGCAGCAAGGCTTTTATTCAAGATACCAAAATACCAATCTCTTTCCTTAACCATTATAACATTTTGCACTGGCTCCCCATCAGGCAGAGGTGCACTTTCAAGGCACTCTATATTGCTTATAAAGCACTTCACGGTTTAGGCCCGACCTATCTGCAGCATAGCTTCAAGTTGCACAACCTAGCCAGCCTGTGCAAAACTCACTGTTGTACCCAGATTCCGACTGTCCACTTGGGACGTTGGGAGCTTCTTTTAAAGGCACGTCTAAAGCTTGGAACGCTATACCATTAGATATCAAAAATGCTCCCAATCTACTGAACTTTAGGAAACAGCTGAAAACTCGACTCTTTAATACGTGCTAACCTAGACGGATGTATGATGATACATCGCGCACCATTTCATCGATTGCTTTAACCACGCGTTCATTGCATCGCAAACACCAACACTTCGTCATCTTTCACCTCGCAGGTCCTAGCAACGCCAACGCGTTGATTCCTATTGGCAAGTACCTAACATCGCCGACACTTACATCGCATGTCATGACATTGTGTTCTTTTTAACCCTTGGCCGCCACTGCCCGCCCCCACAACGCTATTTCTTCCCTTTCTATTTCCTCAAATAATTCTTTTTACACTAAATGCAGCAATTGTAATCCCTACATTATTTAAATGTTTACCTTCAGGATTGTGGACTTGTTGAGTGGGGATGAGCTAATGCTGTATTGTAAACACCCATGTATGAAATACAGAATTTAGTAACACACATTTTATCAAAATGGATGCGCTAGAACTGCAGCGTTTCCCTGCTCCTGCGTGATGTGCTGCAGCAGTCTATATTTCTGTATTTGAACTCTGGAACTTGTACATAGTCCAGAATACAAAAGAAAACACTTTGACTGGATTAACACATCCTGCAGGGACCTGGAAATTTGACAGGGGTGATGTGTTGCGATAAATATCACCACATACAGCCTTAACACCTTGCCTGCGGTGCCGATTCTCCCCCCGGTGCTGAACATTCCATTCGCGGGTGTGGTCATGACGGAATGGTTCCGTCATGAGCACAGCACGACCGATTGTCATGATGGAACCGTTCCGTCATGAGCATCGAAGGGGTTAATAAACAGCCAAGAAATATAATATCACAGAAAATAAAGGGAAGTGTCTTGTGATGTGGTAAATATGTAAGTCCCTTTGGGTACTCCCGAGAAGGGGACGTTTATTACCCATTTTCTGCCAATTGCGGCCTTTATAACGCAACCAAACTTTTGGGAATTGAGGTATCCTAAATTCAGTTGAAATACCTCGTCAATATTTGGATGATGATGCGTACCCTTTATTTTGCCAATAAATTAAAAACCAATACAACATCGTTATAGGGGGAAAATGCATTTGCCCCGGACCCCCAACTCCTTAAGCTGACCCCGATAAGCAGAGAAGGGTGTAGAGGGCGGCAGGGAGAACAGCATACGTTTGCAAACAGAAATAGAGTTGATACAGAGGGGGCCCTTTGGAAGGTGGGCCCTGGGCAGGTGCCCACTTTGCCCATGCCTTACCGCGCCTTGCTGCTTCCCCTCAGCCCTTTCATTCCAGGCTTTCCTCCGTCACACCCTATCCTGCACGCCTCCTCAGCCGCCCTCTTTTCCTCAGTTTCCTCAGCCACTTATCTGCTCATTTTTTCTTTCAACACCTGCCTCTGCGTCACCTCCCCCACACACACGCACACCCCTCTCCACTTTCTTCACTCTCCTCGATTCGGCACTTCTTTCTTTCCTTTCTGGGTCCTCCCTTTCATCCCTTCACTTGCACACTCCCACAGCCGCCCCATCTCTCGTCACCCCCACCCCTCAGTCTCAATCATTTCCCTTCGGCCACTGTCGCCTTCTTCTCGTTTCTGAGTCGCGTCTGAAGCCGATAACGTTGAATGCCAGCAGGGTTCGCTCAGCCCCTCATCCTTCCGGTGTTGATACAGCGTGTCCTTCCGTTGGGTGGCTGTACCCTCCCCTCCTGTTTCCAATGCTTTCGATGGTTACACGTTAGTGAAGGTGCATTCATCATGGAGTGACCCTCATACACTGCGCTTTGCCCTCTCCTGTCCCTCCTTTTACTCATCTTTATCACCTCTCTTTACCTCCTCCTAGCGTTCATCCCCGCTCTCTTATTTTCCGTTCCTTTCCTCCCTTATCGGGTCTCTCCCTTCCTCTCAGTCCAACCGGCTCCGTCCGACTCCCTTCAGCAGCCTCGATGCTTCCCTACGCTCCCCTGGCCGGCGGTGCGTGTGCAGGGGGGGCTTCCAGGCAGAAGCTGCGGGAAACGTTACATTTGTGGCAAATGCACCTGTCTAGAAACGTTTGGATTCATATTAAAAAAAAACCCATAAGAGTGGTATTCAAGAGGTAGACTCCTTCAGTTGCTGCCCCTACCTCCTAAACTGGCAGACTTGGGGGTGGGGGCATTGCCATGGACTCGGCTCGGTGGAAGGGGATCAAGGCGGCTGGGTGTGAGCAGAACACGGACCTACCCAGGCGTTGAGCATTATTAAAGGATTAAAGCCCGGTTTAGGGTCAGCTATGCGACTGCTAATGGCTGGGCATTAACTGTAGTACTCTCAGCACAGCACCACCAGCCAAGCACAGCCGTGAACTTTAACATAATGGGTGCTGCAGTCACTCTTAAATACCCACACACACACACTCTGCCTACACATATCCACACATTCACACATACAGATTTTCTCTTACATAAACACGCTCACAAGTGCAA
Source organism: Lissotriton vulgaris (assembly GCF_964263255.1). Lineage (NCBI taxonomy): Eukaryota > Metazoa > Chordata > Amphibia > Caudata > Salamandridae > Lissotriton > Lissotriton vulgaris. The sequence continues at coordinate 385,836,836 of NC_141697.1, forward strand.
GTACTCACACAACATACATCCACCCATCCATCCATCTATCCACCCATCATGCATCCATACTTTTATCCATCCATTAATCCACCCACCCACCGATCATGCATCCATCCACAATTTTGGCCATCCATCCACCCATCCACCCATCCAACCATCATGCATCCATACTTTTATCCATCCATCCATCCACCCACCCATCATGCATCCATCCGCAATTTTGACCATCCACCCATCCATCCATGCAGCCATCATGCATCCATCCACACTTTAATCCATCCATCCACCCATCATGCATCCATCCATCCATCCACCCATCAAGAATCCATCCATCCATCCACCCATCATCCATCCATCCATCCATCCATGCAGCCATCATGCATCCATCCATCCATCCACCCATCTTGCATCCACCCATCATGCATCCATCCACCCATCATGCATCCACCCATCATGCATCCATCCATCCACCCATCATGCATCCATCCATCCACCCATCATGCATCCATCCATCCACCCATCATGCATCTCTCCATCCATCCACCCACCACGCATCCATCCATCCATGCAGCCATCATGCATCCATCCATCCACCCATTATGCATCCATCCATCCACCCATCATGCATCCATCCATCCATCCATCCACCCATCATGCATCCATCCATTCATCCATCCACCCATCATGCATGCATCCATCCACCCATCCATCATGCATCCACCCATCATGCATCCATCCATCCATCTAGCCACCCATCATGCATCCATCCATCCATCCAGCCATCATGCATCCATCCATCCATCCACCCATCATGCATCCATCCATCCATCCACCCATCATGCATCCATACTTTTATCCACGGGCACGCTACAATGCGGCCCGGGCAATCTTTTTGTAAGTGCTTCACGTTTTTATTTAAGGCGCTATTGCACCAAAAATGAGACTGCCTGTACCAAACAATGAGACACCCTGAAGTGTGCGCTACAATGCGGCTATGAAGTGGACAGAAGCGCTCCAATGCGGCATTGGCAATCTTTTTGTAAGTGCTTCCCGTTTTTTTTTGGGTCGTTGGCAATGTTTTTGTAAGTGCTTTGAGACAGTCTGCACATCTTACATGTCGCGCACGGCCTTCCTTGGTTCTTGAGCCCTCTCCCCCTGAAGTGGCCTAACAGAAAATGAAGGCGGGCAGAAGTCAGAAGCGCTACAATGCGGCTTTAGCAATCTTTTTGTAAGTGCTCTGTAAGTTTATCATCGTGTTGTCATCAATAGCGATGTAATCGCTTGCGATGTAAATGTCACTGTGCGTTCTAGCATGCGTTATGAATGCATGCGTAGTAAAGCCGCCTGCGATGCGAAAGTCTCGTTGCAATGGCACCGCGTGGAAACGCCCTCGTTGTTGTGATGTGGTCACCGCCATTTGTTAGCAAGCCTGAAGGGGTAGCGGTGGACCCCTTGTTGTATATATTGTGCAGGAATGCTAATTGATGTATTGGGGGCGGGGTTTGTGTACAAAATAAAAGGATCCTGGTGTGGACAGGATATTGAACAGTCCTACCGGCGTATGGTGTTTCTTTCTGCTGCGACATAACATTACTGGCGACGAAGGTGGGATCCCTGCTGCTGTTCTTTCGTGCTTGGATCCTGGCTTTTGGGCGATTCGTGGTGTTCTTTGTACCTGCGGTGCCCCCTCAGGCGGTGTCTTTGTGCCTGTGGGGCCCCTGGAAGCCTTGCTGTGTGTCTCAGGTTTCCTGTTTTGAAGCATTGCTGTTCGCCCGCTCCGGCTGTGTTTGGGGGCGTGACCAGCGCTGCTGATGATGTGCAGCGTGCTGCTGTGGGCCGGATGGTTCGCGGTGGTGACAGTGGGTGCCTCGTGCTGCCTAGTGAGAGCAAGTAAGCACTGAGAGCGATCCCTGACTGCCCAGTGAAGCCAGTGAGAGCGAGGCGAGATAGCGCTGAAGACGATCTCTCTGTCTGATGCCTGGCAGTTTGTGGTTACATCCTGTTGCACTTTGGAGTTATTGTCAGTGCTCCAGTGACTGGATTACTGGCCAAAGCCTCTACTTTGATTTTGGGGGGGCTGGTTGCTGTGAAGTTTGTCCTGACCTGTCTTCAAGGGGGTCATCATGTCGTCCATTCCCCTAGTGGAGCCTTTTTTATTGGATGGTCCTCCGTCTGCCCAGGCGGCCCGGTGGAAAGAGTGGGTGGATCGTTTAGAAACCTACTTCGAGGCTATTGATCTGGTGGAGGAACGAAGACGCCCGATGTTGCTGCATCTAGGAGGGGCTGCCATTCACCGTTTGGGACGGTCAGTGGTGGAAGGTACACCACATACATATAGTACTTTAAAGCAAGCTCTTACTGCCCATTTTGAGCCGCTGGCTAATCCTGATTATGAATGGTTCTTGTTGCGTCAGGCTCGGCAATTACCTGACGAATCTCTGGACATTTTCTATGCACGTTTGCGTACTTTAGCCTGTACCTGTCGATTACCTGATGCTGCGGATGAAATTAGGGCTCAATTCATTCAAGGATGTTATTCCAGTAAGCTGCGTGAGGCAATTTTGCAGGTGCCCGACATGCCTATGGTGGATATGTTGGCCAGTGGCAGGTCTAAAGAACTCTCAAAGGTTAGAGCAGCTCATATGGATGCTGCGCTTCAACATGCTGGAAAGGTGGAGCCAGTGAATGCTTTTACAGCCAGAGTTCCTGACAGATAAAGAATGTCGAATCGGGGAAAGGAGGAAGGACCCCAGCTTTGTTATGGTTGTGGGTGCTTTTTTCCTCATAAGGGGACTCGTGCTGCTATTGGGAAGCGGTGCTCTAATTACAATAAACCTAATAATTTTGCGAAGGTTTGCCGTTCCGCCCCTGCACCTAGTTCAGTTTCCATGTTATCTGCCCTGGTGTACACTGCGGCTCCGTTGTTGGAGGAGGGAGATATGGATGATGATGAGGGGACTGTACATGTACTACATGCTTCGCAACCTGGGGGTTCCGTACGAAGAGGTCTTCCCAAATGTTGTGTAGTGGTGGACGATCATCCGGTACCTGCTTTGATTGATACAGGGGCTTCATTAATGTGATGGCCGAATCAGTGATGATAACACTTCCAACTGTCCCTGTTTTGAGTGCAACCTCTACCAAGGTTTTTGCTTATGAAGCCTGTGACCCCCTTCCTTTGGCTGGTGTTTTCACTGCTGAGGTGGCACATGATTTGCATACTGTGAAGACAAGGATATACGTCACGAAGAGTGGTCAAGGGATGTTGCTGAGTTGCCAGACAGCAGAGGGGCTACAGTTGGTTGCTTTTGCTTTGGCCGTGCATCAATGGACTGTGGATGATTTGCTGGTCCAATTTTCCCCGTTATTTGCTGGTATTGGCTGTTTGAAAAATCGTATGATTAAGCTTCACATTGATGACTCTGTCCAGCCAGTGGCATTGCGTCATAGGAGGGTGGCGTTCTATCTTCGGCCGAAAGTGGAAGCGGAACTGGTGAAATTGGAAGAGGCAGATATTATTGAACGGATGGATGTCCAACTCCCTGGGTATCTCCTATTGTAGTTGCCCGTAAGCCTAAACAACCTGGTGAAGTCCGCATTTGCGTGGCTATGCGTTTGCCTAACTTGGCGATCAAACGTGAACGGTACCTCATCCCTACTGTGGATGATATCGTGGTGGAGGTGAGCGGGTCGAGGTGGTTTTCCAAGATGGACCTTCGTGCTGGTTACCACCAGTTAATGCTTGACCCTGCTTCCTGTGCAATAACCACGTTCTCTACCCATGTGAGTTTACGTAGGTATAAACGTTTGAGTTTTGGTATTTCTAGTGCTGCAGAAGTTTTCCAGGATACGATCCGCTGGGTTCTGTCTGGACTGGATGGCGTAATTAATGTCAGTGATGACATTCTGGTGCATGCCCCTACTTTTGACGGACATTTTAGTCGTCTTAAGAGTGTGTTTCAGCGGCTGCTGGATCATGGACTTACACTACATGGAAATGTGAATTTCTGAAAACTGACATTTCATTTTTTGGATATAGTTTCTCACAGGATGGTGTGTCTTCTGTCCTTTGAAGGTGTGTGACATTCAGACCACCCCTGCTGACCACCCCTGCTCCTGTTAATGTGTCTGGTGTGTGGAGCTTCATGGGAAAGGTCAATTATTGCGGCCGTTTTATCCGTAATTTATCTGATTTAACGGCTCCTTTAAGAGAGCTCATTAAGTCTAATGTTGCATGGGACTGGGGTCCAGAGCAGGAATCTGCTTTTCAAGCCACCAAGCGGGCCCTTTCCGCTGATACAACCTTGGTGTATTTTAATCCTTTGCTGGACTCTGAACTATCTGTGGATGCTAGTCCCAGTGGCCTGGGGGCTGAACTTTCTCAGCGGCAAAGTAATGGTGAGCTGGCTCCTGTGGCATATGCCAGCCGTGCATTGACAGCAACTGAACAACGGTATTCTCATATTGAAAAGGAGGCTAATGCTATATACTGGGGATGCCGACATTTCCATTTGTATTTGTATGGTCAGCCTTTTGTTGTGCACACTGACCATAGGCCGCTCATTCCCTTGTTTATAGGGTCATCTTCTAAACCTCCACCTCGCATTGAAAAATGGATCCTGCAGTTGCAGGATTATTGTTTTACGGTGGTGTTTCGCCCTGGAGCTTTGAATCCTGCTGACTATCTTTCCCGGCATTTCCGTCTTGCTACTCCTGAGGAGGATTAACTAAAGACACGTGATGCCAATGGTATTTTACTTACAAAAGACTTTTTAACAGAGACAGATTTTAGAAATTATCTATCTCGGAACACTCTGAATTGTATAGAACCAATCTATGCTAATCTTAATACATTCATCTAGTGGCTATCAACACAAACTAAAATAAATGACACAAGCAAAAAATTATAATTAATAACTTTCTTTGAAAAAGACTTTTACATTTTTCATCATATGTACGAATCAACTATTCACACAATATTTCATCTTGTGAGAAAACAATCAACACAATCAAATTTTCTTTTTGTTAACCCTAAATTCATGGGTTATATATGAGAAGCCCAATTAGTTGTATGCAAGGAAAATATTGGCAATGTCTTTACGGCCTTAATTCCTTTTCGAACACCAAAAAATCCAAGGAGCATGGGAAGCAATAATCAATGTCTATATGGCTTCAAATTAAATTGTACTCCTAGGGATTATATCCATGCAATTTTCAAATCAAAAGGGTGTCGAAACTGGTGATAACTGTCGACGCGTTTCGGCCTGTCAAGCAGTTTCAGGCCTCATCAGGACAATGGACATCAAATACTCAAAATGATTTACTACAGCATACTGTCATTAATTTCCAGCCCAATTCCAGCTATGGTATAGATCAGTTATAAGTACGAATCACTCCAGGTGACCCACAAGTGAAAATTCCTCCATTAAACACAACCTGTGATAATCTGTATATCTCGCCACCAAGGTAACTCAGGAACCTTATCTTAAACTCGTCTTCTTATTCACGGTCCCATTGTGTTCGCCAGTCCCATTACGACGCAAACACACTCTTCAAAGGAGCCCAAGTCTTCTATCCTGAGGAGGAAACTGCTGCTGAGGACACTGAGGAGTATGTGCGTCTGGTGGTGGAGCGTTCCAGGCCTCTCACTATTTCTATGGAGGAGATTGTGGAATCCACAAATCAGGATGGGTGTCTTCAGCTTTGTCTTTCTGCTGTGGGTACCGAGAAGTGGAATGGTCTCATGGATTCTGCCAAGTGTCGTACTGAGAATGCTAGATCGACCTTGGCATCTCTTTTCAATGTACGGGAGGAACTGGCAAGATCCACGGAGGGGTGTTTATTGAGATGTCCCCGGTTGGTGATTCCTGCCTGTCTCCATCAGAGAGTGGTGGATTTGGCTCATCTGGTTCACCAAGGGGTTGTGAAAACCAAATCCAGGTTAAGATCTAAAGTATGGTTTCCAAGATTGGATGCTTTAGTGGAAAGTACTGTGTTGCGTTGTGCACTGTGTCAAGCTGCTGGAGGTGGCGATGTTCCAGCTCCCATCCTTACAGAGGACATTCCCTTGTTTCCTTGGCAGAGGGCAAGTGCTGACCTTGGATGTTTACCGGATGGGCGACATATGCTGGTAGTTATTGATGACTTTTCTAAATATCCTGAACTTGAGCTAGTTAACACTACTACAGCTTGTCGCAATATTCCATTGTTTGATAAGATCATGGCGACACATGGCTTGATTTCTGAGTTACGTACAGATAATGGTCCTCCTTTTTCCAGGCATGATTTTACGACCTACCTGCAATCCAGGGGTATTCGCCATCGAAGAGTTACCCCTTTATGGCCGCAGGCCATTGGAGAGGCTGAACGTTTTATGCGTACCTTAATAAGGCTATCAGGATTGCCGTCAGCGACCGCCAAGATCTGGACTGTGCTATATTCATGTTTTTGAAGGAATACTGGATGACTCCTCATTCGACTACGAAAGTCAGTCCGATGTCTCTATGCATGAATTGGCCTATGGGTGATTTTGTTCCTCAGATGGAGGCAGTGTCTGAGAAGTATGCAGTTGTGGCTAAGGAACTGCAGAATCATAAGGCGAAGAATGATAAAGTGGCTTTCAGGCATGGAGCTAAGCCCAAGATTTTTAATGTGGGTAATGCTGTAATGGTGAGGAATCTGCACCTTAAAGGAAAGTTTAGTCTGCCTTTTGAGCCTGAGCCATGGTTTGTGCAGTCCGTTCATGGGACTAAAGTTACTGCGGTGAGGAATGGATTGAGTATCTCCCGGAATGTGTCTTTCTTTACACCATACTAGGCTCCTGTTGATGCTCAGGTGTATGATCATATGATCCCATCGGATACTGAGTCTTTGGGTTCTGAAGATGAGTTCACGGATGTGGATTTGTTTCCTGTTTCTGTTCCGTTATCGGATCATGCAGTACCTGGACATTGTAGCGTACCTCCATCTGCCATACCTTCTGGTGTGGCCACAGACCTGCTCTGTTGAATCCATCTGGTGAAAGTCAATTGTTTGGATCTGACTCCCAGCAACGGGGTGTGGGGAGATACCAACTGCGGCCATGTCCTGCCAGATCCTCACGTTTGAAGAATTATGTAACCTATTGAAACGGACTGATGTTTTGTTTATAGTTTTTGGTTCTTTATGTAATTTATTGAAACAGACTTATGTTTCGTTTTCATTTTTTGATTTTGTGGTGGAGTGTGATGTGGCCATCGCCATTTGTTAGCAAGCCTGAAGGGGTAGCGGTGGACCCCTTGTTGTATATATTGTGAGGGAATGCTAATTGATTTATTGGGGGCGGGATTTGTGTACGAAATAAAAGGATCCTGGTGTGAACAGGATATTGAACAGTCCTACCGGCGTATGGTGTTTCTTTCTGCTGCGACATAACAGTTGTAACGGTTGTTTCCCAATCTAGACATACCTGCTTGTATCTTCCTTCGTTACACCGTTACTCTAAGTTCGCGACAAAACACCTATGGGTAATCGTGCGCTTTGTAAGACTTATTAACGGTATACAACGTTTAGCACGCATTTTTTACCACGCACTACCATTACAACGCAGGCATTACCACGCATACCATCACAACGCATTGCGCTGGGGGGCGCTCTAGGATAGGGAATAAGTTTAATTTTATATCCAACACCTTCCCTAGTGTCCACGGGGACTGGAGTTGGAATATAAAATTATACTTACCACTATCCAGCACCTCAAAGCGCTATGCGTTGTAACGGTATTCGTTGTAAATACCGCGTTGTAAAGGTATGCGTGGTAATAGTATGCGTGCTAACGTCATACATCCCTTAATAACATAACATAACATCTTTTTCTGGCAGTAAGATTGTTCCAACCGGTGGGGAGTTACGTTGACAACCCCTTATGCCAAAGAGAAATGCTCAATAGCATCAGAGGTCAGCAAGTTCTCCTGACTGAATTGCTGACAACATACTCCACCGCTCATGAAAGCCGCGGTTGAGTACAGAATTACTGCGGTTGAGTACAGGATTTCTCTTTTGAGGGAAAGTGATGCACAGAACATGCAGATTTCAGTGCATCCATTGGTGAATGAAGCATGCACGGGAATCTGCACTGAGCCACATCACCTGAGTTGTGTGGGCACATTTTTCACAACAGAGGGATACACAGTTTGCACACATGCAGCCACTTTTTAGCACAAACAGACTGAGATTTGTCAGGAGTGAAAAATAAGGCATTTTTTGCAAACATCCAGGTAACACACATTTAAATCTCGCCATATGTGTGTCGGAAGATAATGTTTCAATCCAGTTTCTTGCTCTACAAAACACTGTTATCTAGAGCTTAGTCCATCTAGTAGAACTCCCAAAATGATTTGTGAAGAAAATCTAGGACTGGCTCATGGTTTTCCAGGTGACTTTGGGAGTAGAAACCTTTTCCGTTTATTAATATTTTTTTTAAACGAAGTATATACTTGTATAATTGTTTCAGTTAGACAGTGGATATTTGAAGTTTTCCTTTTCCTAATTTTATTTTGGGGTAAATTAAACAGATATTTGGGGGAGCGGGAGGGGGATGGACAGTATCTTTCCCAAACTAAAAACTTAAAGCTACATCACTTACTCTCTAAGGGGGTGGGGGAAGGCTGTCATCATTTTGTTGGGGATCTAGTAATCCTAACATTGGAATTTGAGAAAGTAGGAACTAGCAGTATCAATGCAGTTTGTTATTGTACTTTAATATAACACTCTGATTGGCTGTTTAGGGTATATTGTCCCTCCTGCAGGCCCTCTTAAACCTAAATAAAAAAGGAGCTTCTGCTGCACCTGCGACTGATATATTATTGACTCAATCAGTGGGTTTGTTCATGCACGAGCCCCCCACTAGCGCGTATCTTCATGTTCACACCTCCGCACGGCTAAATGACAAAAAAGTGCTATAAATATATGGTGCGTGTAATTTAGAGACTAGTGGCAACTGTTTGATTGTTCCTTGTGAGGTTCATCAGCCATTCTGTGCGGAATGGGAAAACAAGAGCTGTCAGCTGCTTGATTTTGCATAATTTTTTGCAGCATCCTTTCGCGAGACACATCAAGACCTGTGCAATCAATAACAGCTACAAAATAAAATGTTTTACTAAATGTTATCAATACTCCACGTGCAAAGTTATATACGAAATGTAACAAAACCTACACGAAACGACAATGTAATAAACATTTCTTTTCTCAAAATATGGAAGCAATTTAGTTTCATGTCATCTTTTCGTTCAAAGAATATCAATACAAAATGCATTTTCTCAATATCAATTCTCATTTTCTTTCCTTCGTTTATTGCATACACTACTGATACAAATTGTCAGAGAATCAACATTCATAAGTATGTCTTTGCAATATTCTCTTTATCAATTTTTAAAGTATTACAGACATGTTTGAACAGCAGTACCTTTCCTGGTCTAATTTATGAAATGCAATACATATTGTATTATGCGTTTTAAGACCAGTTGCTGAGTAATTGTACATGTAATTTAGGTGTATGTATTACTTATATGCCCGATCCACGTTGTTCTTTTAAACAAGCATTGACAACACCAATGCACCAGGTTTGTATATTAGGAAGAGAGACACTTAACATGTATGCCCACATTCTCACAGAGTTTACACTTGCATGTACACATACAAACAGATCAATACAACTATGAACATTCCTATACATAGATCAAGGGAACTAACGACACCCAAGTACAAAAACTAAAAAACATTCAGGCACCTATGCATACAGACCAAAAGATGTACATATACCTATGCACACAGAACCACAGATATAAGAGCACTATTGTTGGTCTTGGCCCTCTCTGCAAGGTCACCCTCGAAAGATTTGCCTTCACGCCTCCTGTTTTCTGACACTGTTTTTGCTAGTGTATAGGATTGCTAACCAATGCTAACGCGTGTGTGCTCACTCCTTTAAAAATGGTAAAATTGGCATACACCCAATTGGCACATTTAATGTACATGTAACTCCCTAGTCAAGTGGTACTACATGTACCCCAGACTTGTAAATGTAATGCTACTACTGAGCCTTATTTTGCCACCACTTAAGCAGAATTTTAAAACGTGTCTCAGGCCTGTCAGTGCATCCAGTGTGCAGTTTTAAATTGCCATTTCGTCTAAAAATTCCCAGTTATTACATATAAGCCCCCCCCCCTCTAAGGTAGGCCCTAAACAGCCAATTGGGCAGGGTACATTGTAGTTAAAAAGTTGGATATTTACTTTTATGTTTTACATGTCCAGGTAGCAAACAACTCAAATTTATTTTTCACTGCTGTAAAGGCCTTCCTCTCTCATTGGCCCATTTTATTGCATTTAATGTGTGATAAATGTTGCTTGTGAACAGGTAGAAATTCCATGTTTGATCTCTAAATATTTGTAATTTAAAATCCTATTTAATGGTAAAGTCGAATTTTAAGCAACAAATCTGAAAATGCCGCTTTTAGAAAGTTGACATTTTCTTGTTGTAACTATTTGGTGCCTGCAGCCTGTGTCACGGGCCAAATGACGAGCTGCAGTTGCCAGTAGGCCTTTGTGTATTCCTCCCAGACAGTGTCACAAAGGCGGATGACCCATTCTGAAAGGATGTTTGGGGGTGGCGTTGTCATCTACGAACACTCAAACTTTAATAGGGGCTGCCTCCTGCAAATATTGGATCCGGAGACCCACTCTACAGTACACTGCTGGACCGGTGGATACTACAGAAGTAGGTCTGCCCTGTGCCAAAAGACTGAACTGCTCCCTGAGGCCTGCCATGCTGTTTGAAAAGGAAGACTGGACGAGCTCCCTTCATCCCAGGCTAGCTGAAGTGACTCCAATAATAAACTGATATCCTGTTCAGATCTACAGAGACTTAAGAAGCTCCAGAGGCCTCCCTGCAACTGCCCAGCTGACATGCTACATGTGGACCTGCCTGGACCTGCAACTAGACCTTCCAGAGCCCTGCTGGCCTCTGCAAGAATGGTTCCCGGATCCCCAAAAGGCTCCTCCTCACATCCTGGGCCCTTCGTTGGCATCAGAGTGCACTCTTCTGAACACGAAGGCGAAAACCTGAAGTTTTGGGTGCTACGCAACCATGAATAGGCTTGTTTGCACTGAGATCTTGCCACCCGTGCCACCAGTCAACCCAAAGCTCTGGTGAACACGACTCTTTGAGCTACATCGATCACTAGCAAAGAGCATCAACAGGAGATCTGCACTTCGCGCTACAACATTAACAGCCCACGGTGACCACCAACAGGAAGCTCCAGGAACGACCGCCTGCAACGCTCAACAGGATCTTCGTGGTACAGCGACAGCCATCCGCTTCACTCTACCTGCTCTACACACTTCAGCGACGACCATCCGCAATGCTTTCTCTGCTCCTTGCAGCCTCCTTCTCTGTAAACTAGACTCTTTGTGATAGACTTTGAGAAGGTAATTATTTCAGTGGGACTAACCTGGTTCCTGTATCTGGCCTATGTGCCATTGAGGTCGACCTAAAGTTGTGACTTTCACCCGATTTCGCATGACCAGATAAGCGTGAGTGATGCATTGTGCTTTTAGGTGCAACACTAACCATAAATCTTTGAAATTGCATGTCTCTGGCTCTACTGATTGGATTTTGTTGTCGTTTTGGCATCTTATTTGGTGTGGGATTTTTCTTCTGCTGTTTTTAGGTTGAGCTTTAGTGGCAGTGCGCATGCGCTGCTCGTTCTGCGAGGCATGCAGTAGTAGAGTATGGGAGACAAGCTGCCCTCCCTCTCCGCCCATATTTTTCATTGGCCTCTGTCTTTGTCCTTCATCAATTCTGTCTTCTAATTAATTATGAAGCGTGTTAGTCCTGCGTTATTATGGTCATGTCATCATTTGCACCCTCCCATGGCTTTTGGCCCCTTTACTTTGAGTGTTAGATTGTACGGTACGTGTTCTTTAGGGCACTATTTTTTTCCATGCCTTTTCAGCTCCTCCAACACCCTCACTCCCGTTGCCCGTGCCTTTTCCCCCTCCCCCGCACTATCGTTGTCCGTGTCTTCTTGCACGCCCTTTACCCCCGCGCGCACTCTGACTGTCCATGCCTTCTCGCCCCCTTTCCCCCACCTGCACTCCCGTTTGCAATGCATCTCTGCACCTTTGGCAGCCACAGCAACAAGGGGAGAGAAAACCAGGAGGAATATAAGTTTAAAATTGAAAGAAAAAAGTTTTGAGTTGTTTCCTAAATGATAGGTGTTCTGAGCACTGTCTGAGAGCTCTAGGGAGGCTGTTCCATAAAGAGGGCCTAGCCACAGACAGAGCCCTGCCACCGTGTCTAACTTTCTTTGCCCGGGGGACACATAATAGACCTTGGTCACTGTACCTGAGAGAACGTGTGGGAAGGTAGGGAGTGAATTTGTTTACCAGATATGCAGGGCCAAGTCCATTAAGGCTTTTATGAATTATGCAGCATGCTTTAAATTTGGTCCTCTGTTTGACAGGCAGCCAATGAAGTTTTGCCAGGAGCGGTTTGGAAGGAGTACGGGGAGGGGCGTTTAGGACCAGTCGAGCTGCAGTGTTCTGAACTACTTGAAGTTTTGCCAGAACTCCTTCGTTAGCAGACAGAAACAGGCCATTGCAATAGTCTATACGACTTAAGACAAGAGCCTGCACCAATGTTTTTCTGACTGAGTCGGGGAGTAGCGGGAACACTTTCCGTGGAAGGCCAATCATGTGGAAACAGGAACCCACCACGTAGTTGCTATGCTGTTTCAGTGGGAGCTCCTGATCCAATCGGACTCCTAGGTTTTTTACAACCTGTTTAGGTTCTGGAACTAGTCCAAGATCTTGTGGCCACCAGTCCGGGGTCCACTGGAGTTTAGCCTCTCCGAACAGCATAACTTCGGTCTTCCCAACATTACATTGAAGGCAATTGGATGCCATCCAATGCGCCACAGCCTTCATACCCTGGGGAAAAGAGTTCTTAATCTCGGAGGTGAGGGATTTAAAAGGGAAGAGGAGCTGAGTGTCATCAGCGTAAGACACCGGAATGAAGCCATATGTTCGCATGATATTGGCCAGGGGTGCCACATAGATGTTGAAAAGGGTGGGGCTTAAACAGGAGCCCTGTGGCACCCCTTTTGAAATCTCAACCTCCTCTGAGCAATAAGCACCCATGGTCACACGTTGGGTGCGGTTGGAAAGGAAACTCTTAAGCCAGGTGAGTGCCTTATGTTCCAAACCGATGTTGGCCAACCGAATTGTCAAGATGTTATGTGACACAGTGTCAAACGCTGCAGACAGGTCCAATAGCACCAGGATCACGGAAAAACCCTTGTCCTGTTACATATGTAGATCGTCTGCGACTGACATCAGGGTGGTCTCGGTACTGTGCTTTGGCCTAAACCCCGATTGGGAATAGTCCAGCACTCATGCTAGTTCGATATAGTTGGGCAGATGACGATTGACATGCTTCTCAAACAAAGTGACCCAAAGGATGCAGCTAAAAACTGAACAGAAACAATTAAATGTGTCCCGTTTTACAATCAGCTGCGATAACAAGTAAGTTTGGAAAGGGGCTCAGTGGCGAGCTCGCCTCCCTCTGGTGGTCACTGTATTAGCTGTGCAGACCTGTGTTGCACAAAATAACTGACCGTCAGTCGGGGGCAGGCTCCGTCTTCCCTCCGTTTGCCTTTGTCTGTTTTTTTTCTCTCATCTTTGCCTTTTCCTTTCTGCTGCACATGAACAGCTCAACCACGAAGGAACCACACTTTGGAGCCTATCCGGCTGCACAGCCCAATCCATGACCAGCTGCCAGAGCTGTGCTTGAATTCTTCTCAAGGCTGTCCATGCACCAGGACTGGAGTTGGGGGGTGTCTAGGGTTACCTCTGGCTGTAAGTTTAGCCGCAGGGTGCCAGAGGGAATGAAGACAGCAAGCCTTGCAGCTCACACAAAAAAAACTAAAAAGTGTCTCAGGCAGGCATGTGATATAAAGCTAATTTACAAGAGGCTATTACAATATATACATAATAAACATTGTGCGAAAAAGTCATTTGGGAGCTGGTGTCTGCTCTTGAGGATGTTCCACAGCATGCATGCTTACAAGTGCTACAGAAGGGGCTGACAATCCTCTCCCCCCCCCCCCCAGCTGCCGTGCAGTGATAGAAATAGATGCAGGGCCTAAGGGTGATTGGCAGCCTTCCTTCCAGACACTTCCTGGCAGCTTCACTGCTCTTCCCAATCGTCTTTGCCCACCCTCTCTCCAGTTCCCTGATCCTCACTGAAACAATAATTTCGCATTTCTTAATCAGCTCACCTTTTTCCGGCTATACTATGTCCTTCCTGCTCCCTTCTCCTTATTTCCTATTCCCTCCTCCTTATTGACCTTTTCACAATGTCAACACACCACTTTTTCATGTACTATTGGAATGGAATAATGGCTATCCAGACCCGGTTCCTTTTCTAGGAGTTTTATGGACTAAATAAAACAAGGCACTTCTAAGCTTAGGCATTCAACATTCATCCTGCATTCATTCTGTCACTCATCCTTGCACTTGCATAGCCAATCATCCACCATCTAACACATTTTTGCACTCTCCCTCAGCCATCAACAGCAAAACACGCACACAAACTGTGAACAACTGGTCTGCACTGAATAAAGTGAGCAGGTGAAGCTGCAGAGCATTTACAGCCAGTAATTAGAGGGACAAAGTAACGCAGGCAGGAACCAACCTTGTTACTCCCGACTTATGTCCATTCGAAAGTAAAACAAATCATAATCAATTTCTTTTCAGATTTCTGTAGCGCAAACTCAACCCGAAGGTATTGCAGCGATTTAAATAAGCACCAGTTACATTACACAAGTTCACATACATTTTTGTTGTGCACAGGGAGATTATGTTATTTGCCCACAACCACACTAAGGGCCTCATTTATGAAAAGTGACGCATCGCTGCGTGAAAACAGCGATGAGTCACTTTTCATTGCGCCCTCCTTGCGACACCAATGATGCGTCATATTTACAGTATGACGCATTATTGCGCAAGGAGTTACAGATACGTCAGTATTTCTGACGTATCTGCATGGCACAAAAGTGACGCATTGCTGGAGTGTGTCACAAAAGTGACTCAACTCCAGCAATGTGTACTTTCACATGGGGCTAGCCCCATGTGAAAGGGCCTGTGTCATTCTTACGCCTGCTGTGAGGCAGGCGTAAGAAATTGACTCATTTGCGTCCTAGAAGTGGCGCAGTGAAATCTTAAAGATTTCACTGCGTCACTTCTATGACCCTTTCTTGCGTCAGAACGTCCCCCCCTGCATACATTATACCTGGCGCAGGTATGATGTAGCGCAGGGGTTTACAAAGTGACGCATCTACCTAGATGCATCACTTTGTAAATATGGTGCAACAAGGCACATTTTTTACGCTGCTGGTGCTTCACAAAAAGTGAAGCACCGGCGGCGTAAAAGTGACGCACGGCCTCATAAATGAGGCTCTGAGTATTTCTCAAGCTTCACTCTACAGCACAATTCTCTCTCCAACTTTAACAACTTACCTATAAACACTCTCTCTCTCTACCTTTCTCTAACTCTTTCGCTCTCTCTCTCTCATTCTTTCTCTCTTCACTCTACCTCTCACCTATGTATGGAAATAACTGTTTCTCTATATACCATCTCTCTCTCGCTTTCTATAATTTTCGCACTCATGCACTCTCTCTCACATAAGTAAAAAACATTTCCATTACAGTACCAATAGCTCTAACACTCATAAAAATGCGAGACCTATTGCATTGCAAATGCTTGTTTCACGTTATTACTGTTTGTGTGCTGCATAATTTCTTTGCCACTACATCAGAGTTAAGCCTTGCTGCCTTTGTGCCAAGCTGCTAAGGAGTTACCCACAGGTTAATTTAGTCATTTTGTGGTTCACTCCGTGAAAGACTGTAGTTGTTGCTTGAGAAGGGTTAACACCCCCTCAACCAATAACTCAGATTCTCACAACCCTATACACAGATCAAAAGACATACAGTCATATATAGTTTTCTGCAAACTGCTTTTAAAAACATTAATCGAACTAGGATTTAGTTTAAAGAAGTCTAGAAGTTTAGGGCCTCTCAATTCAGACTTAATCCCATGACTGCAAGAAAGTGATACAGGTACTAATATGGTAACACGTTTTTATAAAAAATATAAAATTAATATTTAATATCTAAGCAAGACTAAAACGGCGATCTTGCATTTCATTGTTGTATGTTTTCTTCTTCCAAGCCTGATAATACAGAGAGAAAATGTAATTACCTTTCTTCCCGAATGTCTACCTCGGTTTTTTTCCGTGTTAAAATCCATTCAACAGCTTGGGTCTAATTTTTGGTGAGTCATTGTTCAATGGTACTGTTTCCGGTCTTGAAGCATTTCCTGCTTTCGAAGTGCTTCTTCTAAGGTAATGACTTCTGAAATCTTCTGCATAATTTTTCTCATTCTTTAGGAATTCTGCTCTTTCTGTTGATGGCTGCCTTTTTTCACAACACCCATTTTATTTTCCCTACCTGGTCCAGGCATTAAGCTTTCATTTCAGGTGGAACATCTGGCACCTTTGTTTTTTTCTTTTAGGATAATCTGTTATTGCCCTTGCTAGTATCTTTGTATTGATTACTGTTAAGGATTGTTTTCTTGCCTCTAACATTTGCCATTCTTGTCTTTTGTAATTTCTAGTATCATCTCTCCTCCATACCCATTTGTCCATACCCACTATTTGTCTTCTCTTTAGGACCCATATTAACTATTAGCAGATTCTGCTCTGGCTAGAGCTGCAAGCTTCCATGGCTTGCATGAATGTTTTCCCTGAGGCTGTTTCTTCATGTCTATGGAACTTGGGCCTTTGCTGTCCTGGAAGAGACTCTCTTCGCCTCCAACTCTTCCAAAGCTCACTGCCATGCCCTCTCTCTCTGGCTCCTTCCTTCCAATGTCTTCCAATTGTGTGACAAAGTCTTTGCAAGACTTAGAGACTTATTACGAGCGAGGACGTCTATCAACCACTGTACCGACGGTGGCGGTCTGTCCGCAGCGAGCTTAGCGGTCCAACCGTCATATTATGAGATGGGAAGATTGAGTTTCCAAGCACCTCGGCTGAACCTCGGACATCGCCAGCACAATGCTGACTGCCAGGCTCGCGGTCAGGGAAAGGCATCTGCAATCGAGCAGTACTGAGAAGTTCCATCGCCATCCGTATTACCAGTTGGCTTTCTGCCGGGCATACTCAGCCCTCTCCTGTTCTTCCAGGCATAGTTCAATGAGAACTGTACACACATGCATCAATAGATACAAAAAACCATTGCCCAGCGCCACAAGACCACAGGAACCACATCGCGGGCCCCACGGTCAACTTATAATACGGTGATCTAAAGACCGCCAGCACTGTGGGCTACTGGTGTACGCGGACTTCGGAAGGTCAGACCACCAACCTCGAAATCAGGCCTGTAATATCCTTTATGGGTCAGCTGGAACTATCACCTAATGTCCCCTTTTTTGTTTCACTGCAATAAACAAAAAGTCTATCACAACTCTGCCACACCTTCCCAGAGAGCTTTCACCTCACGTATAGATTGTGCAGCTCTCCCCTTTCAATATAGAAAAGCTGGTATCAGTGGCACAGAAGAAGCGGACTAAGGCAGTGAATTTGTACCCTCCGTACTTTCTGCTTCACTCAAATATTAGAGACCCGGGCTAATCAGAGGGACAGTTGAGGCACAGGAATTGGCGACAATAGCTTGAGGTGCCCCGCACTTGTAGCTAGAGTCATGTTTTGCTGGGCTAGCACCCTGGGCCGAAATAAATGTTGCCCTCTCGCTCCTGCTTGTGAACAAAATGAAGAAGCTTGGGGGCAGTTTTGTGTTCACAGGTTAGTCAGTTCCTGGTTGAGCAGTGGCTGGCGTTTGAAAACAAATATCTTCTCTCATCCCAGAGTTCACCTTTCACTAACAGCTTAGTTCCATCACTCTGGTAGCAACGCACCCTGTATAACTTTGAATGTTGGCGCCCTGGTCATCGGCCAGCTTGTCCATGCCAAAGGTAGGCTCCACTAATTGCATCTAACAACAAGAGAAAATGTTTGCGCCGAAGGGTAACAGATTATGTTATTTTATCTGTCTTTACCAGACATTAAAGAGGGTAGGGGCGGCTCTAGGCTCATGGCGGTCCTGGGCAGGGAGCGTAACTAGGGGGCCCCGGAAGAGGGGGTCTGGGCGGGGCGGATCGCAGAGGCCATTGAAGAGGGGGGTGGTTGGGGTGTTTGGAAGTGGAACAGAGCCGGATGCTGCCAAATTCCTGCCAGGGGCCACCATGCAAATATGTATCCATCCTCAGAGGATTATTATATTAAGGATATATATTAGCGTAATGGCCCCTGGGATCAAATATACCATTGCAGCAGTGGTCTTCAAAGGGCCTGAATATGCTGGCAGTGCCGATGTCGGCACCGCTGAGCATGTTACAGCCTGTATTTTCACCAACCATTTCATGGCATGGACCTCACCATGAAAAGAGGGGGGGATGCAGGTAAGCCGAATCTGGCCATGAAGGTGCGTGTGGGGGGTACATGTAGTGCCCCCCTGGAATTGCACCTTAGTTTCTGCATGGTGTGGGATGCACAATATGGTGCATGCCACACCCTGCAGGAGCCTGCTTCAGTAACTCTCACAACAGCGGTATGCTCTTTAAGTTTTCCATTGAGCCTAACATGCCAAAGTCATCAGACCGCTGCAGCGCTGCCCCCCGCCCACCCTCAAGTCATAATCCGGCGGGACGACTCATCACGGGCTTGGCGGTCTTTCTGGGTCCGATGAGGTAACATTGGAAGACCGTCAAACTCGGAATAAGGCCCAAAGTCTTTGTGCCTGTGGGCATTGTGAACATCATCAGAACATTAGCAGGGCATGCATGGTGTGCGATATATAACTTAATCCAAGCCCCATGCAAGTCTTCCCAGCACCAAAGCTGTGACCATCTGCGCTGTCATCTACATTGTGAAATACACAATAATATCCTGCTGTGGGGTGTCTTGTTAAATCAGCCCTGTCTGGGACACCGACTAAAGGCCATGATTTCTACTTTGGCAAAGGGCATTTAGTACTCGTAAATACCCTACATGAATACCAAAAGTCGAACTTTACTGCTTTTGGTATTCACAAAGGGCATTTACGAGTAGTTAATGACCTTTGTAAATACTGAAAGTCGTAAAGTTAGACTTTCGTCTCCTTTTACCTTTGAGAATCTGGCCCACATATATTTACAAATATCGATAACAAAAATTTCGGAAACACAAATATCGTCACCCATAAATAAACATATTACATGTCACAAATATCAATTACCGCAATATCAACTAACAACTTATCATCAAAATCACTAATATATACACAAAATAAACACAAAAATACAGATTTTAACATAAACCATTTACTTACAATTAACCCTACTTTTATTATTAGCATTTATAATTACATTAAAATATATTACACCAACAACCAATTTAACATTCACTCCAAAAAATTATACACCTGATTAACATACAAGAAATACACCAAAAACACTATTATTAACTATAAACATTAATCCACAAATAAAAAACAAATACATTTGTATTTATTTAACACAACTCTCAAGTATGCTACATACATGAAACATAAATCAGCATTTACTAAACAAGGACTCAATTGATTTATAAAAATTCAAGCGAAACTAAACTAACCAATAAAATAATACTATAAACAACTTTAATCAATAAAATGACACAAAAAAATTAACCAAACAATATAAAAGGCACACCAATTAAAGCAAACAAATGGTTCAAAACATGACAAACATTGCAAGAGGAAAAACTTCTGGATTCTCACAACAAACAACTATAAAGGAAAATATAAATTTGTAACTAAATTAAACAATATTAACAATCCATTAAATAGTAATACACTCACTAACTTTTATCGTTTTTCATAGACTACATAAAAGAAACAAAGACATCAAAGTCAACAAACTGCCAGAAAATATCAACAATAACAGAGCAGAAAGAGCACTATACAAAATTAATAAATTAGAAAATGATCCAAACAGCTATAAAAAAGCTCAATTCCTTAACCCCTTCCATGCTGATGACGAACCCCAGCCGTCATGCACTACGGTGCTCGTGTGCTGATGACGGCTGGGGTTCGTCACGGCCCGCACCTGTTCGTGCTGTTTACAGTACACCAGGGGAATCGCGGCCGCATGGAAGGGGTTAAACCCTAACAAACTAGTAAGAACTATAACATCTTAATTAATTCTATTTTTTCCTCTTTTAACAGAAAATAAGCACCTGCTCCATGTTGAAGCAAACTTAAAAGAAAGGCGGCAAAACTGTGCAAAACAACTAAACAACACATAGAAGTAGGCAACAAAATAAATGAAACTGCATTTTAAATATATAAATAAGTATCTACCAAAGGTTAATCCATAATATAGAGGAAAGCATTAGTTCTCAGGTGACTGCGAGCAAAATCCTTAACGACATAGGGCCACAAGTATCAAAAAATGTTGCATTCACAAGCTGTGCAAATCAGTCATTTTGGCAGTATCTAATGTAAAATAGCTTCAAGATATATGAATGGTTTTGTAGTGGGGCGTGGCTTGGACGCAGATGGCGATGGTCGCCTGAGAGCTCGGCTCCGGGACTGAGCCCACTTTGATCCTGCAGATCGGAGTCCGCGGGGCACCCCGACCCCCGCAAACCGACGATCGGACCAGTGGGGACCTGCTGGGACGCCCGGTGATACTCGAAAACCGGTTGTTCCGACGAAAAACCGAAGTTCTGGGGTCCGCGGAGTGGGACCCAAGATGGCGCTCGGACCTTCTCGATTGCTTGGCCGGGACCCTAGACCCGTGGGAGCATAGCAGGGCACAGCGCATCCTCTCTACATCCTATCTCCCCGAGACACGTTAGTCTTGTTGACGATTTGGAAGGATCCGGGCACGGTGGCCGTCCCCAGACGAACTGTTAGCCGAATTTTCGTCGAAATCAGAACACGGACGACCGGAGGCCCTGTGTGTGAAGACGGTCCCACGAGCCGCACCCGACTGCCCCCCACCGAGTGGCTGAACTTCATGGGCAGCACAGCGCCCTGGCGCCACAGAGTCTCCGGCGGCACTGGTGACTCTCATTCCAGATCCTCATCGGCCAGGCGGGCCTGCCCGACCTGGCCCCGTCCGTCCCCGCCTCCTTCTCATTGGCCTCCGACGGCACGGCGGTGGCACGGCCCAAGGTTGCGGAGGAGCAGCGGGCCCTGGCGACGGCGATCGGCGACCCTCGGCACAACGACTGCGTGCCAGGAGCGACATAGTCGACGCCCGCACTCGGTGGTGCCTCTGACGAACTTTCCTCCACGGGACTCAACCGCCATGGGAAAACCGAGGGGGCACAAGGGGACCACCCCAGCCGCCTCGGATACGGAGGCGCCGGATAAGGATGACCGAGGAGACCCGGAGAGCTCTGGTGGTCCCCACTTACAACAACAATTTGACCGGGTCCTGGAGGCGATCGCAACCATGCGCTCGGCCCTACAGCAAGACATCGCCCAGGTTGCGACGAGCTTGGGCCTCCTCAGGGCAGACCATGGCAAGCTCTCGGACAGAGTTAAGGAGGTGGAGAGCTCAGTGAAGGTCTTGGAGCCGGCACAGAAGACTCTGGCTGCGACAATGAAGGATGCCCCGTCCCGGATCGAGGCCTTGGAGAGACGGGCGGAGGATGCTGAAGGACGCAATAGGCGGAACAATATTCGGGTGGTGGGCCTGCCGGAAAAGATCGAAGATGGCGACATGGTGGCCTACTTGGAAGCTTGGCTCCGGGACACAGTGGCCCCAGAGGGTCTGTCCTCCTTCTACACCCTAGAACGGGCACACAGAGTGCCGGCGAGGCCGCCGCAACAGGGCCGCGCCCCGCGACCGGTGGTGGCACGTTTGCTGCACTTTCGGGACAGAGACCTCATCCTCAATGCCGCCAGGCACAACGGCCCTTATCAGGTGGCGAATAGCCAGGTGAACATTTTCCCGGACTACACATATGAGACCCAGCGCAAACGGGCTTCTTTCCTGGCGATCAAGCGCGAACTCCGGAGCGAGGGCATCCAATATTCGCTTCTTTTTCCTGCAAGGCTCCGCATTATCATTGACGACAAAACCCAGTTCTTCGATTCCCCGGAGGAAGTCTGCAACTGGCTCGAACTCTATAGGGCTGGCAAGGATGGTTTCGGCTCGTCGTCTCAGCTGGCTGTGGAACCTGGGCAACAACGTCGTTCCTAAAGGCTTCGCAGCCGCCGCGGCAAGCCAGGCAGGCCTTCGACTGTGGAGACATTGGCGGAGCGGCGGGGAGTGCTGGAGATGGTGTCTACTCTATCTGGTTCACAAAGTGGCCTCATTATCGAGGAATCGGAACCTGGAGGCGGAGGGGCGCAAACAGACACGGAGGAATCAGAGACCGATAGTGTCCACTTGCCGGTGGTTACTCCAGACTCGGCTGAGGGCATGCTGGATGGACAGGGATGACTGGGTGAGCTACTTCCATTTGGGTGGGGGTTTGAGGCGGATGTGGTAGGGAAAGCGATTGATTGTAGACTCCGGTGGAGGGGGAGGGGGGCCCCGTTCGAGCTGTAGCTTTTTGTTTCGGGCTCAACTTAGTCTCGGCAGCCCGAGAATCGAGGGCCCATTACCGGCGCCCAGCCCGCACCTAGCCCTTAAGGCCTTCCTGCGGTGGCGACCGCAGGATTAGTCGGGGATTGTGGGATTGTTGGGGGTATGGTTTGGATGGGAACTAGATGACACTATTTGGGTCCTGTTCTGGGGAGGGTGGGTAGGGGTTTGTTTCAAACGGGAGTTGTTTTTTGGTTGGGGAAAATGGCCGCCATCAGTGTTGAATTGACTGTCGCTCGTTCTTTGTTGGGGCCTTGCTGGGGAAACCCGGAACCTACAGTATGGGACAATGGTTGATATTGCTAATGTGAAATGCATCACTTGGAATGTACGGGGGCTTCACACTATGTCTAGACGACACAAAGTTCACGCTTATCTAGTGCGTGGAGGGGTGCAGATAGCGCTGCTGCAGGACACTCATCTCAACAAGGCGGAAGGGGCGCCGCTACAGCGTAGATGGAGGGGGCAGGTCTTCTATACCTCGTACTCAGCGTATGCAAGGGGGGCGCTCATATGGATCAGGGCTGGGGTTCCCTTTCAGGTTACGAAATCAGTGGTGGATCCGGAGGGTCGCTACGTGGCTCTCTCAGGCACGCTGGGGGGTAGGGACTTGAACATTTGCTGCATTTACGCGCCTAATGTGGACCAGCTTGCCTTCCTCTCCGGGTTATCGGGTTTGTTGGCCTACTTCTTCTCAGGAACCCTCCTACTCGGTGGTGATTTTAATTCAGTAGTGGACGTAGAGGCCGACCGCTCGCACCCCCCCCTCCCAGACTCCCCAGTTCGCCGGGTGGCGAAAGGGAGGAAGGAATGGCAGACGCACTGGGGGCTCACGGATATCTGGAGGGCACAGCACCCCGACACTAGAGACTACTCCTATTTCTCTGGCCTACATGAGTTGCACGTGCGACTGGATGGGTTTCTGGGATCGGTGGAGTTGGTATCCGCAGCGGTCCGCTCTGAATATTTGACCAGGACCATCTCAGACCACAACCCCCTCTTGATGGACTTTCGTTGGTTTCCCGGGGTTCCTAATGTGCCCACCTGGAAAATGCGCCCAGAGATCTTAGAGGACATAGTCTTTAAGGCGGACCTGGAGGACAAAATCTCGGAGTATTTCGCGTCCAATAGGGGTACTGCGGGATCGAGAGCATTAGAGTGGGACGCCTTTAAGGTGGTGATCAGGGGCTACTGCATTTCTAAGAAAGTGGGCATGCGGCGAGTCATCCTTGATGACTTGGCTGCGGCTGATGGGAAGCTCCGCGAGATGGAACTTCGCCGCCCCGGTCATCCTGAACTCCAGGAGCACACGGCGGCGGCGAGAGAGACAGTGGCGGCGGAGGTCGAACGGCTGCGCTGCTTTGACTATAAGGCCTACACTTCTAGGTCGCTCCGAGAGGGGGATAGGTCGGGCGCGTTGTTAGCGTGGCTAGCCAATCCTACGCGCCGGACCTCTCTGACGACGTCCATGCGCACGGCGGAGGGGTCTGAGGTGCACACTCAGCCGGAGATTTTGGGCTGCTACCTGCGCTACTATGAACAACTGTACCGCAGTAGCTCTGCCAGGGACCCCGACCTGATTGACGAATACCTGCAACCCCTAGAGTTGCCAACGCTGGAGCCGGAAGTGGCGAAGGTTCTGGGCTCCGACATCGAACTAGGTGAAATTCGTAGTGCCATTAAAGGGATGGCGAGGAATAAGACCCCGGGCCTGGATGGCCTCCCGGTTGAATTCTACTCCGCCTACGCTGACCTCTTGGCGCCTCGGCTGTTGATAGTCTACAGAGAGGCAAAGCGGTTGGGTCGCCTCCCCGGCTCGATGTGTGAGGCCTTAGTGGTTCCCCTCCTCAAACCTGGAAGAGAATCGACCGACCCGGCGTCCTACCGACCTTTATCAATGCTGACGGTCGATTATAAGATCCTGAGCAGCATATTGGCATCGAGGCTGCTGGGGCACATGCGCTCTTTGGTACACGAGGACCAGGCTGGATTCATTCCCAAGCGAAACACAACCATGAATATTCGCAGGCTGTTTCGCTTGCTGGGGGAACCGCACATAGAAGCCCCATGCCCGGTGGTTCTTTCGGTGGATTTGGAAAAGGCCTTTGATAGTCTGGAATGGGACTACCTGCGCAGAGTGTTGCTGCGATTCGGTCTGGGAGAGGGCTTTGTCAGGTGGACCACGATATTATATGCCTCGGCGTCGGCCAGGGTAAGGGCAGGCCCGCCGATCTCCTCACAATATCCGGTGGAGAGAGGCACGAGACAGGGTTGCTCACTATCCCCGCTACTCTTCGCGCTAGCGGTGGAGCCACTGGCGCTGTTGATCCGGTCCGGGGTCTACTTTAACGGTTTCCGGACACCATCTGGCCCGCATCATGTCTCGCTTTACGCTGATGATCTGTTGCTCTTCCTTGAGGACCCGGTTGCTGCCTTGAATGGGGCTGCGTCGGCGCTAACGGCTTTTGGGGAGGTCTCGGGCCTTCGGGTGAATTGGGCTAAGACTTGTCTGTTCCCGGTTCGCAGGGGAACGCCCAGACCTGACATCAGTGGGGGAATTAGGTGGGAACCTAACTGTTTCAAGTACCTGGGGGTATACATATACCACGACCCAACTGACCTCCTGGATAGGAACATAGCCCGCTGTACTCGCGCGTTGCGTGGTAGCATGGACTTTTGGGCCACCTTGCCGCTCTCGGTGGCAGGGCGGATCGCTCTGTTGAAAATGGTGGCACTCCCCCGGCTGCTCTACTACTTTCGAGCGCTGCCGATTTGGATCCCGCCGGCCACCTTTCTGCTATTGCGATCCATGGTGGTGGGATTCCTCTGGGGTTCGGGCCGCCGGAGAGTGGTCCTCAAGACCCTGATGAGGCCGAAATCTGAGGGTGGCCTGGCGGTGCCGGATTTTGAGAAATATTATTTGGCGGCGCAACTACAGACCTTCACCCAGGAGGTCGCGAGGGAGTTTCGTGGCCCTGAATCCGGGAGGGGCACGGGGATGCCTAGGCATGTTATCTCCTTCATCACATTGCGACAACGTCTGGCCTTGCAGGACCTGACGCTCGAAAATGTTGGAATCGCGCCCACGCCCGGGGACAGTTGAGGTTACCATATGCACCTGAAATACCACTAGGAATGCTGACGGCCCTACCTCACGGGGGAGATTGGTCACGCCTGGGGCACTGGGAGGAAGCAGGACTGCAGCTGGTGGGGGACCTTTATGAGGACGGGGCGTTATTGCCCTTTCAAGAGATCATAGACCGCTTCGGCGTTCCTAGAGGCGATTTCCTTTTGCACACGGCTCTGGTCCGAGCGATTCAGGCGCACTGGAAAAGCGGGCTGGGGGATCCGCCTACGTCCCGGGTGTGCCAGTATGTTATGATGTCCGCGGGGACGGTCAAAACGGTCACGTGCCTGTATAGCAGATTGGTTAACGAGGGGTTGACCTCCCTCACCACTTTACGAACCCGCTGGGAGGCAGACATAGGGAAGGAGATACCGGAGACGACCTGGTCACAACTCATGAGACGGGCCTGGAAGGGCGCATGCCATGCCCGCTTCCAACTGGTCCACTTCTACGTACTCCACAGGGCCTATTTGACCCCGGCGAAGATACAGCAGTACTTTGCCGCGGATTCTGCTGAGTGCCCCAGGTGCCGAGCGCCTGAGGCGGACTTCCTCCATATGTTGGGGTCTTGCCCGGCGCTGTCCTCCTATTGGCTTGGAGTAGGCGACACCCTGAATAGGGTAACGGGGAGGTCCTTATCGGTCGACGCGGCGGTGGGGCTCCTACACTGGTTCCCGCATACCCCCAAGAATAAAATCTCAAGTAAATTTATTGATCTGGGGCTTCTCCTCGCTAAACGGGAGGTGACCAGGAATTGGAAGGCAAGAGTTGGTCCGACAGAGGTTAGGTGTCACAGCGAACTTTTGAAATGGGCGGCGGGGGAGAGCACTCTGCGATACCAATTGGCTAGGCGGCAGCACAACGAGAGAGCGCTGGAATCAGCACTAGAATGGGAGACGTTAGTGCAAGCCCTCAGGGATTATTGCGCTTCTAGCGATTCCGAGATTGAAGATGCAGCACATCCCGAGTCCCGATAGGCAATTATACTTCAGATACCTATAGAATCCTCTGGGGTTTTTTTTCCCATAGGCTTTCCGACACGCACTACAATACACACTGATGGCGGGGTTGGGGGGGGAACTAGTCGAATCATTGGGTTGTTGGGGGGGATTTCTTTTGCCCTTTTTGTAGGATGATTTGGAAAAGCAGATGAAGACCTTTGGATCATCCGGACCAGCTTCGAACTTATATCAGATCCCCTTTGGTGTTCGCCGCCCGACCCTTGGGTTGTGGGCTGAATGGCTGTGTACACATGTCGTTTGCCAAAGGGGGATGGGATGTGTTAAATTTTTTCTGATTGTGCCTATATTGCTGGTCCGATATGTAATTTTGGCTAATTCCTGCAATAAAAATATATTAAAAAAATAAATAAAATGAATGGTTTTGTAGTCGCAATTTTAGGTAATCACAAAAACAGATATAACCAAAAATTGCGACATTATGTACGGAATCACAATTTACGATTCCCTTTGCACATGTACCAAGCATTTTACTAAATGCAAACCGTACATTAAGGAAAATGCTATCACTATCGACTTCAAGTCGATGGTTATTACCATTGACTTCAAGTCGATGGTAACAATATGCACATTTTAAAAAATGCACAAAAGTGCATTTTTCAACGTGCCATGTACCGCACACATACCCCTACGCATGTATGCACTTTACATGTCCACATTTGTTTTGGGGCGATGCTTCAGGGTGGCTGTAGGCACCCCGGGCACCCTTGACTTTGCATTACCTAATTTGTGATTACCCATTAGGCAATTGAAAATTAGCTAATGCAAAAACTTTTGCACCTAAGGGCCTGAAGGCCCATAAGAACTAATGGAGTAGGGTTACTTAATAGGGATTGCCTATTTAGGGAATCGCTATTTGGCAATGTAAAGGAATCGTTAAATCTTTGTCAATTCCTTACATGTATTGCATTTTGCAGTTATCAAATACCGATCAGGAAAAAAAACGCTATTTGGCAATAGCAAAATTATTTTTTTTATACTTGTGGCCCCATACTACCCAAAGTCCCTGAACACATAACAGGCCAACTACCATCTATTCCCACTGCAAAACGTCTGATTGCATGTACTAAAAGAGCCTCCAGCAATACCCCACCTGCTCCTAAAAGATACCCGGACATACACATTTCAGACCATTTTACAATTATGCATAATGAGGAACACTTCCTTTTACTTAACAATCTAAATAACAAAAAACGAATCATAATCTTTTCTACTGCAAACAACTCAGGAGCTTATTTCCTAGGACTGCCGCACTTGGGGTTGCGGTCCAGCCACCCCTGTGGGTATGCCCACCGTATTCGGAGTTTAGCTGTAAGACCACCACAGGATGGCCACCTCTGCCAGGATCCAGTATCCCGCGGCAGTGTGTGAAGTGGCAGGAATATGCTAGCTCTGACGATGCCAGCACCACCAAGCATATTCCGAGATGCATTTCCACCGCCCATTTCATGGTGGTATGCCCACCCTGAAAAGGGTGGCAGACGTACAAGTAAGGGGGCCCTAACAGGACCCCGGGTGAATCTGCCCATGGAGGTGTGTGCAGGGGAGCCAGGCTGTGCACCCCTAAACTTTCACCCATGTTCCTGCACTGTGTGGCATGCACAACATGGTGTATGTCACACCATGCAGGAACGTTCTGATGGCGAATTCACTGAGGTGGTCTGCATGTTGGGCTCACCAATGAGCCTAACAGACCACCACCTTGAAACTGCAGCCGCACCGCCCGTCCGCACTGGATTCAACTCAGAATCCAGTGGGTGGATGCACTACGGGCTTGGCGGTCCTCCTGTCACTGCAGAGTTGGTGGTCTCATAGGAGAATAATCAAACTCGTAATAAACCCCTTAATGAAACTTACCTAATGCCAAACCTGGAGGATGGACGGTACCTTTAAACTCTGTCCTAAACCATTCATTCAAATATACAGCATACATGTGAATATCAACATACCAACATTCCTTTAGTATATGCTTTACTCCCAAATAAACAAAGCAGTACATATTCTGAACTCCTAAATTATATCAAGCAACAAACAGATAATCACTACCCCCAAAAGATAATCGTAGACTTCGAACATGCTATGGTTGAATTTTTTTTAACAATCTACCTCCACACAACCATACAACGTTGTTACTACCACTTTAATCAGAGTATATGGATACACCAACAAAAATCTCACTAAGCGTAGACTATTCCACCAACAGCCAATTTGCGTATATAACTAAAATAAATATAGCACTAGCTTACTTCCCTGTCACAGTGGCAGTCAATCACTATACCTTACTAACAGAAAGCCCTTTCTACCAACAAAATGAAGACAAATGTAGTCCCCTAATGGATTATTTCAAAGACACATGGGTGGGCAGGCTGCATCGGTCAGGACACAGACGCCATGCTAAATTCAAAATAATATGGTGAAATGTCCCCTGGCATAGGAAGCCAAAGCCAACACCACAGTGTAAAGATGGCACAATTCCTCCCAATCCACTCTAGGCTGAATTCAACCTACATTATACACATTTATTGAAGCAACACAAAAGCAGCAAAGCTGCCCAGAACTAAGAATAGAAAAATCTGTTTCTCAAATCAACCCTAAACTTAACAAACTAAAAAAATGCACAAAATGTTACAATGCAAAGTCTGAATCTTTGAAAATTATAAAGGACTAGACTACTTAGAATAGCCAAATCAATCCTCTAATACACATTAAACCCACCATACACCTCACTACTAAATACGCTAAACCAATAAATCAATGTATTTTTTTAATAATAATGATATGAATATTTTATTACATCAATGAAATAATTATATACAATCAAAAACACTGATATAATAAGAATATGCATATTAATGATTACAAAACAAAACTACTAAGTATCTAACCAATTTAAAAACAAATTTGAACCATCACATTAAATAAATACAACACATAATCAAAACAACTCCACATAATATTAAAATAAACACAACATAAACAATATATAACATTTCCCCCACATCAAAAAATCTATATAAAACTTACCATTTTGTAGCTGTCCATCTTTCTCCACCACCACATAACAAATAATATTAATACATATTCCATTTTTCAATCAAATATATACACTAATTTAATATATACTCATTAAAAATATGGTAAATAATGTTTACGAAATGTATAAATAAACTTTTTGAAATATGTAAAAGTTATATTCGAGGAAAAATTATATGTGAAAATATACAAAAAAAAAACATGGCAGACATCTTTCTCCAATACTAAATGTTGTAATAATGTTACACACTAAAATGTTGACATTTACTATTCCTACTCCAACCTTAAACCAACCTGGGGAAGGTGTTACACATTAAAGGGTGACATTTACTATTCCTGCTCCAAAGTAAAAAACTTGGAGAAGGTGTTGGACAATAAAGAGTTTACATTTACTAAACTCATTCCAATTTAACCAATTCATAGAATGTGTTGGACTCTGAAAGGTTAGCATTTACTCTTCCCATTCCCACCTAACCATATTCAGAAAGGTGTTGGGCACTGAAGGGGTGACATTTACTATTCCCATTCCAATATAAACCATTTTGGGGAAGGGGATGAACACTAAAGGGGTGACATTTACTATTCCCACTCCAATCTAACCATATTGGGGAAGGTGTTGGGCAATAAAGGGGTGACAGTCACTATTACTACTCCAGAGTAGTGATGTTGGGGAAGGTGTTGGACACTAATGGGATGACATTTACTATTCCCACTCCAATCTAAAACAATTTAGGGAAGGTGTTAGACACTAAAGGGATGACATTTGCTAGTCCCACTCCAATCTAAACTAACTTGTACAAGGAGTTGGACACTAAAGGGGGGACATTTATTATTTCCACTCTAGTCTAAACCAACTCATTAAAGGTGTTGGTCACTAAAGGGGTGACACTTACTTTTTCCACTCCAATGAAAACCAAATTGGGGAAGGTGTTGGACACTAATGGGGTGACATTTACTATTCCAACTCCAATCTAACCATATTGGGAAAGGTGCTAAACAGTAAAGGGGGTCATTTACTATTCCCTCTCCAGCATAACCATATTTGGAAAGTTGTTGGACACTAAAGGGGTGATATTTACTATTTTCACTCCAAACTAAACTAACTCATCGAAGGTGCAGGATACTAAAGAAGTGACATTTACTATTCCCACTCCAATCTAAACCAACTTTCATAAAGGTGTTGGACAATAAAGGGGTTGCATTTACTAGTCCCACTCCAGTCTAACCATATTGGGGAAGGTGTTGGACACTAAAGGGGTGACATTTACGTTTCCCACTAGAGTCTAACCATATCAGTGAAGGTGTTAGACACTAAAAGGTTAACATTTGCTATTCCCACTCCAGTCTTAACCAATTCATGGAAGGTGTTGGACACTAAAGGGGTGACATTTACTAGTCCCACTCCAATCTACACCAACTTAAAATAGCTATTAAAAACGGAAAAAAATGTTTTGTCCAATTCAAAATTCAACTTTGTACTTAGAATATTATATATTAGAAATGCACAGTACACTGTTAATAGCACAAATTATCAAACTTTAGTAGATGTTTACATTTAAAAAATATTGCTATAATAATCCACTATTTTCAACTACTAACATTTAAATAAAAATTGCAATTTAAAAAAATAACATTTATATTTTATTTAATTATAGATTTTTCAATTTTGTAAACAATATTATCTAACATTCATAAACTTAAAAAAATACAATTGCACTTATTACAAATTAGCAAATTTACTAAATAAGCTGTATTAAGAATTTCTTACATTTTTTCATTTCTTTTTTTTTTAATATGTTCAAAACAAATTTCTAAATGTTTTTCTAATGTTAAATAATTTATGCAATTACATTTTCATAAAGAAATTAGTATATTTTTAACTAATCTATTTGAATAAACCCAAATATAATACTTTATACAAATATTTTTTTAAATGTATACTATTTCTAATTTGAAATGTTTTTATTTTTATCAAGAGCATTAACATATATCCTATGTCACATAAAATACAAATATAAATATACATTTTCTATACAAAATGTGTTGGCATATTTAAAAATTATTAACTTAAAAATAAAAATGATTTTTTTTTAAATCATTACATATTATTTTATAAAAAAAATATATTATATCCAACAATATTTACCACATTGATAATTTTAATATTGTTAGTATAATCAACACTAAAAAATGATATTTTAAACTATTATACTACTTGCCACGATATATGTGAAGTTGCGTTATTCTTGACATAATATTACAGCATCATATAATTTGTATCTGACATTTTGTCCAAACACCACATTCTGATTAGCTTCTGTGTGTAACCAGCAGCATCTCATAGAACACAACACATGCAGAATCTGGCAAAACCCTGTTTAGTGCAGGAGACTTCCCTGAATAAAGGAGGTTCCTACAGTGTGCACACTTGTATCCGATACATTCAGAGTCATCATCCCTGCCCTCAAAGAAGTCAAGAGACTCATGTGATGTAATGTTGAGGTCCACTTGTGTTCAATACCAAACATTAGTATTGAACAAATTAATAATCCGCTGGAGACTAGGGGGCTGATTACGATGTAGGGCAGATCGCCACTGCCCGCATGGCGGTGGCGATCCACCCTACATTACCCTCCGCCCGCCACCCATATCCCCCACCATATTAGTATGGCGGGGGGACCCTGGCGGACGGAAAGACCGTCCGCTGGTTTTGCGCCGGTCGACCAGACGATCGGGCGGAAAAGGGGCTAGATATGGTGTTGGTGTCTGCTAGACACCGCCATCCATATTAGCCTGGGTGCGGGTAGCAGCTTTTCCGTGGCGAGAGGCATGCGGATTCTGCTGTCAGGGACCCGTTGCGGGCCCCCAGGTTAATGGGGGGTAGAGGGTGCACATGGGGGGTACCTACGGTACCCACCTACATTGTCATGGACGGTGCCTGTCACCTTGTGCATGAAAAATGCTGGGAATAGAGGATAGCGGTACAAAAGGGGGTGATAGAGTGGGCTAAAGAACGGTGATGGATTAAACCCAGATCTGTTGACTAGGTGTGAGTGTTTGATTGCTTCAGATGCTCTGTCCATCACCACCCCCTTTTGTACCGCTTTATTTGCCGTAAGTTGGCAGGGACTGCTCAGACGTGAGCCCCTTGCTCACTTTGCCACTGGATTCAAGCAAGCCGGGCTGAAGATGGCTGAAATGCCAGAAACCGGTCCTTGAAGCTTGTTTCCGGTCCAGTGAAGGCATGGCTTGGCAGTTCGGGCTGGACTGTTCCCATGAGGCACAGGGTCAGACTGATTTGCCATGTCTTAACTTGGGTGGCAGAGTGGGCTAAAGAACGGTGATGGATTAAACCCAGATCTGTTGACTGGGTGTGAGTGTTTGATTGGTTCAGATGCTCCGTCCATCACCACCCCCTTTTGTACCGAGAATAGAGGATGCCACCGCCACGGTGGCGGTGGCATCCTAATTGCAGGTGGGAGACCGCCGCACTACTGGCAGCCGGTCCCAGCACCGCTAGGGTGGGGGGCGGATGAAAGTCTGCCCGCCATCCTAATCGGCCCGAGGTATGTTTCTGCGGAGCACACTTTAAAGTTACAGTGTCTGAATTAAACATGCACAATCATAGTAACTGCCCACGCACCGGGACATCCCATGGATATAATGCCGATGGGCACACATGTATGATATCTGATATAAACTCTCACAGTGCTTGGCACTTCTTTCACAGACAAAGGGCCAGCATCAATAGGGGTCTCTTAAATTCAGTGTTGAAAGCTCTGTAAATCACACGTAGTAATGTTATGTTATTATGTGTGAGTTACAGAGTCAGCAACTTCGAATTCAAGAGACCTCAGTAATGTTGATACTCACACATGCTCAATATCTAACCCCATGAAACTCAGATGCCACCAAGTCCACCCCCTCCCAGGCGTGATTATGAGTTGGACTGCCGAACCCATAGTGATGGTCCACCTGCCATAATATGAATACGGAGGTTGGACTTCCGCAACCCCTAGGGATCATGGATCATGCAGCTTTGGCATGGAAGTTAGAGGCCCTAATATGCTGCTGGTGCCACTGCAGATCCCCAAAGAATATTAGGGGGTCCTCACCACCACAGTTTTCATGGCAGTGAGGCTGCCATGAAAACTGTGGCAGTGACAAAACAAAGGTGGATCTACAGGGCCCCCTGTTGCACCAGGGCCATGGGGTACCTGCAGGGGGGCACATGTTGTGCCCCCTGTGTGCAGTTACCCCTTTTCCTGCATGACATGGACTGTGCATACCATGGCATGCAGCAATAGCCTTTGACGCTCCCATGCGGTGCCTTAGTAATAGGCACTACCATGGGAACCCCAAAGTACCACCCGCCAGACCATGAGATTATGGCATGGCGGCCCGCTCCAAGACTGCCGCCCTCGTAATTAGGCCCTTAGTTGTCTGCCGCTCCTGTGTAACCATTCGCTTTCCTACTTGTCATAGGCTGGGGTCAGTAATGCTGGCTGACCCACCCCATCTTGTGACGACTTGGGAAAGGGTTGGGTGTTGAGGCAGCAATGAGTGACATCCAGGTCTGGAAAGTACAGGGCTAATGGCCTAAGTGCCAAGGGCTGCCTTGAAATGTGACATTGTCCACACATCACTTGGCCATGGTGCTCAAAAATCCTAGTACTACAAGACAAGGTTGGTGAAAGATCATCCACTCGGTTTAGGCTGCGTAACCCTCCCACCTTCAAAAATAAAACCCAATGATAGCTGACACATGCTCACTAGCACATGTGCCTCTAAAAACTGCCTGACTGCCTAACCCTCTTGTACTGAGGATGAGAAACAGAGACAGCAAGGCTCTGTACAGTGACTGAACCTTGCAGACATTGTTTTAATACAAATGTGCTTGTTAATGACTGTTGGTAATTACTATTCATGATACGGAGGATTAGTAGAGCAGAACGCCGATACCTTCATTCAGGAGCCGCCCCTGTCCAGATATCCCAGGCCTCCATGACACCGATAGCATGAGACCTGGCTCTCTTCCTCCCACAATGCCATGCTCTGTTCTGTTCACAGACATTGCTCCGCTCCTGCCATCCCCCAGTGAATAAAACGTTCAATTCATCTGCACGTGGCTAACATTCCCCAGCTCTGTGTGTGTCAAAGACAAAGGAAAATCTAATTATATTTATATTCCCAATGCAAGATACATTCTTTTCCATGATACAGCTTGCTGCCTTGTAAAAGTAAAACACTCTGTGTGAAGTCAGAGAGATTGGAAGCCAGCTGCTAAGAGGGGAAACCAAATTTCTCTGTAATTATCTCTAACATTGTTTGAAAAACCATGATAATGCAGACCTACCAGATTGCTTTACTGTGGTAATGAAAGTACGAGCAAGAATACGAATGGTGACTTTTAAAGGCACTGGCAGAGTTTTTGGTGCACATTTATTCTTTGTGTTGCTGTTGGGGCTTGTAGCACTGACATTGGCTAGCAGAAGAGTGGAGCACCAAGGTATGGATTTCTCAAAGTTCCCCTTTATTTAGGTCTGTCATAATTCCCTACTGGGGGATGAGTACCTAAATATTTGCAAATACAGAAAGGAGAAAATGAGAACAGTGGTTCTGACTATATATAGGTACAGATGTGACAGGAGCCAGCCATTTCCCTCTTCCACGAAGAGCTGAAGTTTCATTTCTTAAAAAAACACACCACCACACTGTGACTCCACAGGACCACTTTGTGCCTAAAGAGAATCACCCATGCATCACTTTCTTTTCTCTCTCTCTGTTCCTGCACATTTCCTTCTGTGTACTGGTACTCCCCCTCTACTCCCAACTCCTCAGTTATGTGCAACTCGCTCATGTATTCCACTTCTCTTGTAAAGCACTCTCTTGCTTTCTAGCAAGGTTTGCACCCTGTAAAATCACAAATATACATAGAAATGCACAATATTAACTTGCATCCGGCGCAAACTCTCCCCCTGGTTTGAATTCAAAACGCAGATAGTGCATGAGTGTCAGACTCCCTTAAGTATGGCCATGGGACAAGCATTGGCTGCTGTGCCTCAACCATGGTGTTACGGTTGTTAGTATCTGATGTCCTGCGATCTGTCCTACAATGGCTCTGCAAACTGGCCTGGGCCAAGTACAAACTCTTGCGCATTTGTCTCTCTGATGGAGTACTGTCACAGGCTTCTCAGGGAGGGAGGTACTATTGTGTAGTTCGATCTCAGAGCTCAGCAATCATACAACAACTGTGAGTGTCTATCGCCAGCACAGCCTCTATTGCAGGAAAAGGTGGGAGGACCTGAGGCCCTGGACCTGGAAGATCACAGATGTCCAGCTGCAATGTCCTTTCAATGCAAATGGGGCAAACGTGGACCCTGACCCCCCTAATGGCCCGCCTACTGCCGGTGGCCTACCCGGAGCTTGAGGGGCAGTTGAGGGCCCAACAGCAGCTACAAAGGGATGAGATCCGGCCAAAGTCACACATGTTAAATTGGCAACTTTGTGTGTTACAGGCAGGCATTTCCCAATCAATATTGAGGGTGGCCCGTGTGAGATGCGCAAGAAGAGTTATTGGTTGTGTATGTCTGGTAGTAGGTGCATGCTGATGCGCTTTGCCTATTGTCTTTCTGACCAGGAACGCAGCAGGGTCACGTCCACTACCAATTTACTGTCTTGAGCAGACACATGGGTGATTAAAGTGATTAACCAGCTCATGTTTTGTCATGTTGTGGGTGAGAATTGTACCAAACAGGCCACTTGTCTTCAGTGTGTCAGGAGTGATGCTCCCTCAATACCGTGTCTCTCTGTGTACCTCTTGTTACTGATATTGTTTCTACTTTGTATAGAGCTATGTTGCCTGGAACACCAGTCCTATGATGTCAGGTACCTCCACTACTTTGGGCAAATGTTGTATTAACTCTCCCTTCCCTGGCAACTCCCTTTCATATTTACCTCAGAACTTTCGGTGCCCATGGATCCTACTGATCCACGGACTCCTCTTTTATACAATTATTGCTGTTTATCTTGTTTAGCGCCTTACGTAATCCCAGTAAGTGCTGCTATTTTGTTCGATATCCTGTTTGCTTTTTTTTTTACCATTACTGTATTTATTTTTTAGACCCTTTATGTACCTCAAGCTATTATTGTTGTGCTTACTCTTGCCATTACATTATATACATCTCTATGCACTCTGTCTAGTTTGCGCTATATAAAACTCACAAATTAATAAATAATAAATACATGTGATGGTGGCACTCTTACATGTGACAGCATACAGTGCATTTTGGATGCAGTAACTGAGCAATACTTTTCCTTGGTAGGTGGGGAATGTACAATAACATGGGAGTGCAAACAACACAGGTGCCTTTAGTAATAATGCATACATGTGTAGCCTTCTCTTTTGTAGAATCATCTGCACTACTGATTCATACCTGATCTACGTGTAGGATGATGACTGATTCCATAACAAATGTGTGTGTAGGCCAATTTGTACTGGTAAATAGTTATTTGTGATGGGCATACAGTTCATGTGTTACCATAGACAGGAGTGTGTAGGCATTGTTGGGCGGGTCACACATATCTAAAGCCATTACCCAATGTCATTAGTCAGGTCCAATTGATTAAGCAATGAAGGACATGACAGACTTACAGTAATTTCTCACAATATGAATTTCCATGCCACTGATGTGGGAGTATTCAGTAAAGTGAATTACATATGTGGAATTGTCAAGGTTCATTCACTGGCTGGTGACATGCATCAGGGAGTAACATGCAGGAATGGAGGGATCATATGTCTACACTTAGTAATACAGTGTCTACACTTAGTAATACAATAGAATTTGTGTTTGTAAGACAAAAAGGTACTGTCATGTGCCTTCCCATTAGGACACAGGTTAAACCACCTCTTGATGTAATGGAGATTCCCTGAGCCTCAACAACTTTCAATGGTGTGTTGGCTTTTAGGTTTGCAATGTAAAAATGGTGTTCTCGCCTGTACCAATCTGGCCCGGGGATGCCCCTTGGTCTAGCTGACTCATTTTGCTGTGGATATTTGTAGACAAATCCCCCAGATATTCGGGCCACATTGTCTCCAGTCTACTTTTCTGTCCACGCATAGAGAAGCAACCTAAGAGCAACTTTCATGAGACTCTTCTGACAGTATACATATCAGGAAGTTTCTATTAGAATGTGTCAACAGTGTGAAATTATCAATTCCATTTCACCTTCTTCCTGCTACTGTGCATATTGCTGCAACCTAGCCTCATTAGTTGACCATCATTATATCTTGATGTGGTATTATGTATTAGACTACTTGCTGATTGCAGGGCCTTGTGTGGAATCTGTAGGAATGAATTTGTCATTGCCATCCTGTTTGATGACATCAGGTTACTAAGATATACCACAAGAGTCAAACTTTACATGGTGATGAAGTAGCCTACTAGATACATGAGGATGGAGATCAGACAACTTCACGTATGCTGTCTGTGATTATGACTTTAATGTGAGCAACTGGTTACAGGTCATGTAGCATGCTTGCATGGCTCATGCTGAAGCCTAAGTAGTGAACCAAGCAGCTGGTATAATCTGTGCACTTTAGAAATGTTTTGTGTTGGTAGCTGATGGTCAGGTATGGTAACGCAGTTGCAATAAACCAATATTATATATCATTTCCGATTCATCCAGGGCAAGTGAAGGAGAGAGGCCAACATCGTTGAGGACACAGCTGGTCACAGTGGTTCCTGTGTGAGAGTACATGGAGGGACCCTGAGACCGAGAGGGTTTGGGGAGTGCCACGGAGGATGGAAGATCAACTTCTTCATCATCAGAGTCATACTCCAGTGGCCACTCCCTAGTGGTGGTGAACCCCACAGCATTTCTTCCACCTTCATCCTTGTCCTCCACCAACCTCCCTGTTGCTCTCCACCCAGGTGGCCGGGCCTGCTTCCCTAAGAGGGGAGCAGTTTCCTTTACTCCAGGCAACTCAGCCCCTGCCCCTGCCCCTGTTACCCCCACTGCCCTCAGTGTGGAGACTATTAACCTCCGGAGAAACATCTCTGTGGAACAGACGGAACTGCTGCGTGCTATCCAGGGACAAGACAGCCATCTGCAACAGATGGTGCCTACCTGGAAAGCACCACTAGTGCTATGTCGGTTTCTGGCCTCCTCCCTCACGGCAGCCTTCCACCCACCCAAACTTCCACCCCACCTCCTGCTTTTCCCCACCCAAATTCCCTATTGCCATGCCTGTCTTAAGCACACTCACACATATGTACGCACACAATTTAACAGCCCCGGGCAGCACACGCAAACAGAAAGTGTGGAAAACACACAAGCAAGCAACCACTCATATGACAATCACCCCCTAATCACCACCCCCTTCAACATATTCGCAGACACCACACCCGCACCCACAGGCCCATCCCCAACACACAATCTACCCCCAGACGCCACACCCGCACAAACAGACTCATCCCCTACATCCAGCATTCCCCCAGACACCACTGCCACAATCTCAGACCCGTCCCCAACATCCACCATTCCCCCAGACACCAGACCCGCACCCATGGACCCATCCCCAACAACCATCATACCCAGCATACCCAGGTCGTCCACATCACACACACACACAAAACACAAATACACACATTCACCCACACAACAGACACCTACAAATCACAAACAAGATACATCAGACACAAAGACACATGCACCAACAACACACCCACCCACACCTGACACTTCCACTGCCTCTACCTCCCAAACCCTATTCCCTCCTGAACATCCTGCTAATTTTCCCCATGAAAGTCTGTTATTTGCTCTTGTCTTTAACCTTGTCAAACCTGACCTCCCTCCCAAAGCCAAAAGAACCTCTTCCACCCCCTCCAACCAATCCCTTCCACATCCTAATCCACCTCTGAGAAACCTGATCCCCAGCCACTAAACACAGGCATACTCCAACGAAAACCAAAGCTCTTCCCAAAACCAAAGACACCCCTCCCAAAGTCAGGACCACCCCTCCCAAAACTAAACCGACCTCTCCCAATATGGACCCCTCAAAGTATGATCTTCGAGATGCCTGTCACGCTCAATGGAACCCCTTAGTGAGGAGGTTCCCTGGCATTGTCATGAAGGGCATGTATAGTGGCACAGCAGTGTGCTGGAGCACACATTGTGTACAAGGATGGGCCAGTGCCCTTTGGATTACTCCATCTAATTAGTTCTGAGAAATAAAAATATTTGGTTGGTTTATAACAGATTAATCCTGCCATTACCTTTCTAACTATTTGATGTTATTGGATGCTTAGGATGTGAGACTTCAGTTGTGTTTGTTTCACCCTGGTTGCTGATCCATTGGAAGTGGTTAGTATGATATGACCTTGGAACCAGTGTTAAAGTCACACAGGACAAAGGAAAATGTTTAATGGATAGATATGTGGGGTGAATTCCAATTGGGTCTGAGATTGCATTGGGTGGGATTTCATATGGTAAGTTTTTCAGCTTGATTTGGCCAATGTCAACATCATTTAGCTTGCACTTCTCTCTATGATGTAGGTTGGATATGTATTTTATGTGTGTAAGGTAGATATTTGTTTATCCACACATGGAGGGTGTTACATTGTCATACCTTTGACGACATTTTTCTATGTGTCTATTTTGTGTGTGTACCTTACACCTACTTCATCTAAAGGTGTGACAAATGATGTTAGTGCTGTGTTTGCTTTCATGACTTGCACTTTTCCCACATATGCTTGGCACTTTTTTATGATGTTGGTTGTCCCTGATATACTTAAATCCACAGGTCCTGTGCACATAAAGGTTTTGAGGAATGTGCAAAGGTGACTGTGGCCTAGGACCCCAGCCTTTCAGGGGGCCCCCCGGTAGAGGCATATCTATTCTGTTGAGAGTCTTTAGACTGTTTTTTTGAAAGCTTGTCACACTGATCAATTGGAATTCCATTTACGTGACATTATCTTTTAATGTGGGTGATGTCTGAGAGTCTATTACAGAGATTTAGAAGAGAAGGAGTGCTTCAGTTTCAGGACAAATCCATATAGATGTATCTTTTAACATCACAACAGGACCTAGCATGTGAGCAATGTGAGGGTGTCACATAGATTAATAGGTGTGATATTGATGAGGAAGTGCTGTTGTGTGACGTAATTTAATGCACACATCACTATCTAAGCATGGGCGGAAAATCCGTTTCGCTCGCGGATTTTGCGGATTTTTGGTAAATTCGCAATCCGCGAGATTCGCGAATCTCCCGCAAAATCCGCAAATCCGCGAGCAGCGGATTTTATGGCTTGCTCGCACTGTTCGCGTGAGTTCGCGGCTTCCCAGTACAACTTCGCGCCCCGCGAATAAGCGCAAAATTGCAGAAATACGATCTTAGCAAAACTGAAACTACTTACCAGGTTCAAACGTTCAGGCTCATCATTAGTAGCCATTTCCTGTAGTGCTTCCTGAGGGGCCCCTCCAGAGTTCAGTTGCCAGTTGCAACTATTATGTGACCCTGCTCTGAACCTCAGAATAGTTACACATATGCCACAAAGGTCCTGAATTACAGCTAAGGGAGACAAGCAGGAGCCAGGCTGGAAGTTCAAATCCATTAATCAGCCCCTAATTCATTATTGTCAGTTGGGGCAGGGCGGGTGTTGTAACTAATTTAGACAGTGCTATTATAGCATTTTTAATCTGACAACCTTTTTAATCATTTGAGTGTATATTTTTGCAAAAATTTAAAATGTACTGCTTGTTGGTTCAGATAACGTATCTCATGTTATTATGAATTTTTTAACTTTTACAAAATAAATGAATGATTTTTTACATAAACTTTTGTCCTTGTACATGAGGTTTTTATAGTACGTGTGGGTCCGACATATTGTTTCAGGTGTAAATTTGGTAACCCGTATAACACTGCAAATCCCTTGTTTCCCAATGAGAACGTCCTCTTAAGGGTGTACCTCATTTAAGATTTACTAAATCCAGGAGAAGGACATCTGTACTTTGTATAATTGGTGACCCAATCCTTTTCCTGTCTGAAAGGGTAGCTCCTTGCTCAAAACTTTTTAGATCTCTAAGCACAGTTCTTTAACTGGGGAGTTTTTGTTCTCTCGTCCTCACTACATAGAGAGTTGTGATTTATCACAGGGTGTTCCAGAAATTAATAAATGGACACCTTCAAAGTGTTTAGTTTTTCAGAAGATCAATTCAACAAACTAGTAAATTGTCCAGACAAAAACGTTAATACAATAACTACAACAAATACTGATGTAGAACAATGGAAAGAACTTTGGAATCATAAGAAAAAGATTATTAGGACCGAACTACATTCAGACTTCCTAATACAATACTGTAAAAAGGGAATGATACCCAAAGGACTACAGGTTAAAAATGAACCAAGCCTTTTTGTAAAAAATGAAAAGTTCCTGGAGACATGGACTTTCATAGCCAACAGATGCAGCAGGGACTGGCTTCTATTAATTATTGAGACAGCACAAGCCACCCTGATCATAGAAAGAACAGAATTAGATGAAATGGAGAGGAAACTGAGGGATAACACCACAGTGGAAGATGCCAAACAAAAGTTAGAAGAAATTCAAAGGGACTTGGATAGTTATAAAGACTATCTAATAAATAAAAAAAAGCAATAAATTTAGAAAAGACCTTAACCAGTACAAACAGGAATTAGTCTATCCTTATATACAAAAAGATTATTTTGACAGACCAAGGGAGGACTGGTCCAGTAAAAATAACTGGCAATCCAATAAACGGAATGGCCCGAGAAAGGCAGTAACATTCTCTGACACATCCTACATGAGTAGTGAGTCAGAAAATGAAACGACTCCCGGAAACCAAACAGAAAAAGAAAGGGATATGCCACAAAAACAAGCTAGAGATAGCCTGGTTTTTTTAGACCGACACAAGGGAAACAAGAACCAGAACCCCACCCCAAGGACACGTGGGAGAGGGAGAGGATACCATCAGACGAACCAGGGCCAGCAACGTCCAAATATGAGAACAAGGAGTCAGAAAACATGGGACTAACCCATGACACTAAAGCACCCATAATCAATTTGTCAAATAGGGAAATTACTAATGATGAAATTTGCTTACTAGAAAAAGGCTTAGGCTTCGCAATAGCTGGACCCCCAGATAGGTATACACTAGAAAGGGACCTACAACAACTGATACGAAAAATTAGACTCCACAAATATTTTGAAGGCAAAGAAAGAGCGCCCACAAACAATAAATCTGGCCTACGTCCTAAGTCTCTATGGACTCCATTGAGCTCAATGGTAAATAAAAATGTAGAAACGTTTGAGAAAGTGATGATAAGAGAACTTGATGACATACTAGAGCAAAAAATGTGGGTCAGACATAATCTCACTATAGTGGAGAAGAAAGCCCTTAAAGATCTAGAAAAGGATGATAAAATTACAATTAAGCCTGGAGACAAAGGTGGGAGTATAGTGGTTCTTGACACAATAGACTATGATAAAAGAATGTACAATCTACTAGATAATCCAAGTCATTATGTAAAGTCAGACATGCAAGAATGGCAGGTATTAGGGAACCGCATAAAAAGTCTACTGCTTCTAGCTAAAGAGGATGACGTAATAAATCAGGAAGAATTTAACTTTCTAAACAATGAAACACCCACCATCCCAGCAATATACGGCCTACCAAAGGTACATAAAGATATTAACGACCCCCCCATGAGACCTATAGTATCTAGCTTAAATTCTCTGACAGAACCTCTAAGTAAATATTTAGATAGATTTCTCCAACCACTAGTTACAGTACAACCAGCTTACATAAAAGATACAACAGACATGATAAGCAAAGTTGAAGGTGTTGAGTTTAATCCCTGTACTCAGTGGATGGTAACGCTTGATATAGAAGCGCTATACACGAACATCCCCCA
This sequence comes from Lissotriton vulgaris, assembly GCF_964263255.1. NCBI lineage: Eukaryota > Metazoa > Chordata > Amphibia > Caudata > Salamandridae > Lissotriton > Lissotriton vulgaris. Next base: position 385,880,650 of record NC_141697.1, read on the forward strand.
AAACGACACCATAACAGTAATTAAAAAGCTATTAACCACTGATGAAGATCTGTCAGAACACTCCATCTTCATGATAGAATGTCTCGAGATTATTCTAAAAAACAATATTTTCTTATTTAAAGACAACATGTACAGACAAATAAAAGGGACCAGCATGGGGGCCACCTGTGCTCCCAGTCTGGCGTGTTTGTACGTAGCTGATTTTGAGACAAAAAATATTTTTAACCCAATGGCGCCATTCTATGAAAATATCTCAAAATGGTCGAGATTTATTGACGACATTTTCTTCATATGGCAGGGGAATGAAGAAGGCTTGCTAGAATTTATCTCTTGGCTGAACCTTGGTGATGAGAACCTGAAATTTACATCCGCATACAGCAATGAAGAGTGTAACTTTTTAGACATTAAAATAAAACATGTGGACGGCCATCTAGAGGTGGAACTGTTCACAAAACCGACGGATCGCAACACCATGCTCCACTTTAAAAGTCATCACCCAGCCACACAGAGAAATAACATACCCTTCGGACAATTTTTAAGGGTGAGGCGAAACTGTACAAATAGAAAAGAATATGATAAACATGCCAAGGTTTTAATTAACAAATTTGTAGAGAGAGGATACCCGAAAAAGATGGTCAAAAAAGCTTACAAACGGGCTAAGTACTTCAACAGAGAGAGTCTTTTTATACCAAAAATCACACAAGAGAAGGAAATCAAACCTATGGTTTTCGTGACAAATTTCTCATGTATATCTAATAAACTGAAAAATTGCATCAACAAAAATTGGAAGCTGATAAATGACCCTGGAGAAATACCCATTCCGAAACCAATTTTTGCTTTTAGACGGAATCCGACAATTAGGAACTGTCTAGTTCAGACCTACCCAGATTGAAACAAAAGAAATCTGATTAGAACCATAGATGGTTCAACACCAACAGGCAATTTTGCTTGTGGAAACTGTAAGAACTGCCCTCTGATTCTACCAGGTCCAACTATAACCTATGGCAAAATAACGCATACATATAAGGACTTGTTTAATTGCCGTACTCAAAATGTGATCTACATGATCAATTGTCCGTGCGGCAAAGCATACATAGGCGAGACCCAAAGGGAAATAAGAGTCAGAATAAATGAGCATAAATCAGCCATTCGCACTAAAAAAACAACGGCCCCCCTAGTGACTCACTGGATTGAGATGAATCACAAAGTGGAGGATCTGCGATGGTGTGTATTAGAAACTGTAAACTTAAATAAAAGAGGAGGTGACTCAACCAGAAAACGAAAACAAAGGGAACAATACTATATGTCCAAATTGAGTACCTATAAAACAGGATTGAACAACAAAGAGGATTGGGAAAGAATTCTTTGAGATAAACCTGTAGGGAACTAAATCTGAATAAAAAGATCATACATATGGAGATCTAGTTTATACCCACATTTGGATTGATGGGAAATGAACAACATTGTCCAATTCACAAACAGCCATATCCCCAGAGAGCCATACACAGGAGCACTATCTCCTGAGTAGCGAAGAACGGTTAGCTAATCATAACTACCTCGACAATATGAGGAGTCATGAAAACCAAACATAATGTCATTAAACTAAATTGAATATACGAACGCGGATAAATGCCTACAAATTGCAAGCAACTAATGCAAGTGGATGAGGGAATAATAAAAACCATCCAGCTAATATGTGCCCCTAGAACAACTCCTTAATGACTAGAAGGTCCCAAATAAGAAAGTCAGTTTAAAATTTTCTTGTTATGATGCCGTAGATATGGAATAATTAAGAACATATGCAATAGGCAACTATCCTACAGCCCTTCCCAAATCAAAAGGGCACCATAGCAATTAAAATAGGGACTAAAAACCAGTAGAGGACTTGGGGGATAAAGAGATGCATAGCAACAATACTGATAAACAATGGCACTGTTCATCATCAAATTCCAAATATTTATTTGCCTTGGAATTAGGAAGAACACCCGCCATGCGCCAAAAATGACCGACTGCACTATCCACAATGGCAATTTAATCAACACTGCATGATGGATTATAAAACGTCCAAACCGACTGTGGATTGAATAACAATCCCATAAATGCCCAGACAAATAACCATAATCAAAAATGGACCTTGGGTGACATCAGGAACCCAGATCACCATAGGACAAAATAGCTGCTTGGAATTAACAAAGGGTCTAGTTCCCAATCTAATATGGAGAACGCGATCGGAGCTCGCCCTTCTAAACCGGGCTCCCTAAGATAGTAGTGCCCAATCTAAGATGGCGACCGCAATCAGAGCTCGTTTTTTCAAACCGGGCACTTCAAGACAAATGCAAATAATAATTATAATAGGATTGTCCCTGAATAAAAGCGCACATTATGAAATTAAATATTCCACCATAAAAGAAAACGCATTATACTCGGGACATCAACGATCGTCTTTAAGGAACACATATTAATATATATTATCAAACGAGAATTATGTAGGCAAATGTCTAGAAAATACCCATATTAATATAGATTAAAACAACTGTTGGGATTATGAAGGATCGAGGTCCCAATTCAATATGGCGACCGCGATCGGGGCTAGCCTTTCTAAACCGGGCTTTCCAAGAAAGAAGGATCGAGTGCCCAATCCAAGATGGCGGCCGCAATCGAAGCCCGTTTTTTCAAACCGGGCTGTTTAAAACAATCTAAATGACAATAACAATAGTATTTGTCATGAATAAAAGCCCACATTGAGAAATAAAAAATATCACCTTAAAGAAAATGCAATTTAGATGCAGGGCTAGCCTTTCTAAACCGGGCTTTCCAAGAAAGAAGGATCGAGTGCCCAATCCAAGATGGCGGCCGCAATCGAAGCCCGTTTTTTCAAACCGGGCTGTTTAAAACAATCTAAATGACAATAACAATAGTATTTGTCATGAATAAAAGCCCACATTGAGAAATAAAAAATATCACCTTAAAGAAAATGCAATTTAGATGCAGTGCACTTAGCAGAAAAATTACATTTATGAAAGCACTAATGTCCGGACATCTAGTCCACATAAACAGTACTGGATGCTTATAAAATAAGGAAATATCAAATCGTGGATAGTAAGTATGTTTTATGAACTAAATAGGATGGCTGGTACCAGATATATAAACAATCAAACGAACTACAATATGGCAGCGCTAAAACCCAAATCAAACAAACTAACTAACAAGAAACAGATACCAGGTGATAGCAATTAACCAATAAACAAGGGTATATAATCTGAAAACAGTAGGTGAGTTTACCAGTTGAAAAAAACCGGGGAAGAGGAAGGCGCCACGCAGTTCAGCTACCTATACTAAGTAAGTAGGACAAAAAGAGGGGGCTCAAACTTTAGAGAGAAGATGGGTATAATCATTATTGTCCCTATTCTTTTTGTTTCCCTAGAGTTGAGAGCTGAAAATTTTTAAAAAAAGCTCCAACTGGGACACTGCATAACCTTAAGATCTGGACAAATAAGAGAGTGAACCAAACAGAAAGTAACTCCTTATCTAACCAGTGAAGTAAGATGATTACTGTAGATATAAGACAGAGCACCAGATGTCCTAGAAAAACTTAGATTAAAACCACTAAAACCATGAATTGTTTTTTGATATAATACAGCTAGAAAGATATAAGGAAAAGAAAAGGTAGCTCCCAGAGGCGTCCTTCCCACCACGCAAAGTGATATGGAAAGTGGACTGGTAAGAATCTAAGCACACTAACATGTCTGACTTATGCAAGCATAAGGGTAGTGTTATAAAAATACGTCTTTTTCCAATTAGGATTGAAGTGGGTCCCTTCCATAAAAATAGAGTGAAAACCGGAAATTAACCAGCATATGAGGTAAAAATCAGAACTATAGTTTTTCTGAAAAATGTCCCCTTAAGTCAGCAGAAATAACTATATGAAAAGTTTTGTTGTTCTAGCATAAACAAAGAAACAGTGTAAAGAGCGGATAGAAACAGGCTCAGACATCAGATCCAGGAAATAAAATACCCTGGGTAAGTCAACCGCCAGGGTGTATATAGAGTCAATAAGATAAATAGTCTGTGATGTTAATTAATGAAACATCCAACATGTATCTAGAGTACAATAGCATGATACAAGTCCTAGATGCATAATTTTTTTTTTTTTTTTTTTTTTTATTCTTTTTAACTATCATGTCAAATTAATTCGAGTGCAAAGAAATTGTTTAATAATTTTTAATTGTAAATAATCTTGTTTTTATGTCCTTTGTATGATTTTAATTGAATCGAATAAAGTTAATTTGACTGACTGACTGAAGTCCTAGATACAAATACTTAAGAAAATAAGCATTGCATTGGAGATGCTGGTGAGCAATATGCAATGACCTTTGTATTGCTATGTATGTGGGTTACCAAATATTAGGGAAAACTAAATAGTGATAGTAATCTAAGTGTAACTGATGCAATAAAAGTATGGGACCTAATGAAATGTACTATGATTTTTGTAGATGTGACAAATACAGGGAACGAGTCCTGAAGAAGGTGCAAGAATAAAACAAAGGGCACCGAAACGCCGCGTCGACAGTTTGTTCCTTTACCATTGTTTGACCAATAAATGAGATGTTTTTAATATGTTGATGTAGACAGTGCTATTATAGCATTTTTAATCTGACAACCTTTTTAATCATTTGAGTGTATATTTTTGCAAAAATTTAAAATGTACTGCTTGTTGGTTCAGATAACGTATCTCATGTTATTATGAATTTTTTAACTTTTACAAAATAAATGAATGATTTTTTACATAAACTTTTGTCCTTGTACATGAGGTTTTTATAGTACGTGTGGGTCCGACATATTGTTTCAGGTGTAAATTTGGTAACCCGTATAACACTGCAAATCCCTTGTTTCCCAATGAGAACGTCCTTTTAAGGGTGTACCTCATTTAAGATTTACTAAATCCAGGAGAAGGAATTCTGTACTTTGTATAATTGGTGACCCAATCCTTTTCCTGTCTGAAAGGGTAGCTCCCTGCTCAAAACTTTTTAGGTAACTAATTTTGCAACAATGAAAGCACTTAGCAAGTGCAAAAGATCACTAATCAGGAAGCACTAAGGAAGCAGGTGCCAGCTAAAAAAATATTCTGTGACACATTAATCAACCACAAATTAATTCAGGTCACTTGAGGCAGGGAAGGTGTGCTTGCTTTGCCACAATAATGTACACTGACTGGACAACCAGAGGGTGCTGTGATGAAACAGAGGGTGGCATGGGTGGGCCAGAGGGTGGCATGAGTAGTCAGAGAGTGGCAGTGGTGACAGAGAGTGGCAGTGATGAAGAAGAGTGTCCCAAACAGGCTGGACACGTAGAAACAACAAGTTCGCGAAACTTGCGACCCAACAGGTAAGTTCGCGTTTGCGAAATTGTACAAAACCCTCGCGAACTGGCAGAAACCCGCGCGAACACACAAAAAAAAATCCGCAAATTCGCGAGAATTCGCGGATTTTGCGAATTGCGAGTTCGCAAATCCGCAAAATTCGCGAACGCGAGATTCGCAAAATTCGCCCATGCTTATCACTATCCTTGATTATGAGATGTGAACACATGTCGACTTTAGTAGAGTGTGTCTGTGCAGTGTCAGTGACCTGGCCAAAGAGGGCATCAAAGAGCTGTAATTGTATCATACATTAAGAACAATTCCGAACAGGGCCCCACAAAATATGTTTGGCTCAGGGAGCCAAATCCCCTTCCCTGGTCCACGGTAGGGCATCTATTTGCTGCGGAATCAACAGAAACAGGTATGAGTATAGCTTACTGTCAGTTGCGTCCAGGATAGTGTCAGTTTTGGACATCATCAAGCATCAACATCAGCGGCAGGATATATATGATCTGCTCCATTGCAGCACACGACTTATGAACCCTAGTACAGGTACGTTTCAGCCTTATATCGCTCCCTTTCTGCCAGATCAGATGTGGTGGTTAAGCCGCCACAGTCATGCCGGCAGGAAGGCACATCATAATAGAGCCGGAGGTAAAGCTGGTGGTCTACCCTCCGACAGACACATTAGCCTATTCCATCGCCGCCACGGTTGAGATTTACAGGCAGTGGAACCACAGTAGTCTTTTGTCTATGAAACTGCATGCATCGCAATAGGGCAATCGGACCGCCAATGGTGCAGCGGTGATAGCTATGCCATTTCAACGGCGGAACCATGGTTGTCAAACCCGCCTTCAGGCCATATGTCTCCTCCCTCCAGCTTCGGGATATGAGCAATACAATTCTACTGTCTGGAAAAACAGCCCATTCTTCAATTTTGATCAAAGACCAGGGGTATCCAAAGTGGATCCCAGATGCCTCCATTACTTTGTCTCACTCACGCACACAATGAATATTTCACACAGTCTCACATAAACACGCACAACATACACTCAGGATGTTAATGCATTGAACAAAGTAGGTATTTTGAAGTAGAACTTAACAAGAGTGGGACAGTATGCCTCCAGTCTAATGAAACAGATGAATAGGTCTTGTCAGCGTTATGGATTCACAAAACATATATGCTGCTAGAATTGTTTTGTGCTAAATCTATGACAGTAACAGTAGTCCACTATCAGTCAATGATCATGTTTGGTGCATCACTCCAGGTCGCAGGACAAGTCTAGGGTCTTACTCATGCCAAGGAACAGGTCTAGGCCTCTGCATACATTCTAGATTAATGTGACGCCAGCTGTTTAACTCAAATATCAGTATACCAGATACATGCAGTCAGGAACTCAGGACTGGAAAACACAACTGTGCACCATGCAGGGGACATTCCTGTCCCATCAATGGGGAAAGAGAATTATTACTCTGTTATTGCACCATTATCCTGGTTCCTAAAGTGCAGTGTGTGTGTGTGTGTCTGTGTGTGTGTGTGTGTGTGTCTGCGGGGGGGGGGCAAGTCTGCATGCATGTGTGTGTCTGTTTGATGCTTCTATGTGTCCTCATGTGCTAGTGTATTTGCAATACTGTGCCCTGGAATCACTGTAGTGCAGTGTGTATGTGTTTGAATATTTATATATCTGAATAATTAGAAAAGAAGGAAAGTAAAAGGAAAAGCTCTGGGCTTGATGCTGATACTTGCACTGGCAAAATTAACCAGGATAGAACTCCTTGCACTGGTCTGTTTATGTATCTCTAATAAAATCTTTTCATAATTTCTCTCTGATTCATTGGACAGTTGTCCTTGCTTGGAATTCCCTTTTCTGCATGCCACCCACCCCAGACACTGCACACTTTACTCATGCTAACCAGTGGTAAAGTGCCTGTGCACTCCCTTTTACAGGGGCGGCTGTAGGGTGGTGCGACCAGTGAGGCTGCACTGGACACTGACCTGGAGGGGGGCACTGACATCAAGGGGGCACGGTGTTTAGCAATAACATACGATTTAAAAGCACCTGCTGCAGAGTTCCTAGTGCAACCAGCTTTCAGGAATCAATACAAATGTCATGATACCTCTTGTGGTTCATGTTCCTGCTAGAGAGAGAGATCAGAGTTTTGTCTAATGGAAGTTTTGACTCACCATAAAGTAGGGATGAGGATTAATATTTCTACTGCACAGAACAGATCTGTATTTTATGTGGATAGCTGAGTGGAATAGTAATGCCAACCTTTAACAGCACTTTAAAACAAATTAAATGTATTTGAGGGAGGGGGTATGGAGAGATGTGGGACACTTTTGCCTGGGTGGTAGTGAAGGAATCCAAATAGGAGGTCATATGGGGGGGGGGGGGAGGGAGACGGGGGCGCCAAAAAAGATTGTCGCATTGGGCACCACCATAAAATGCCGTCCCTGTCCCTTTAAACACAGTAAGATTGGTATACACCTATTTGACACATGTAATTTACTTATAATTGTTTGATATATCGTACTAAATATACATAGGACCTGTAAATTAAATGCTACAAGTGGGCTGTAACCATGATTATGCTACCCACTAAAGTAGCAGTGTAAAACGTCTCCCGGCCTGCCCTTGCAGCCTGTGTGTGAACAGCCATTTTGACCTGGCAACATAAGCCTTTTGCCAGGCCTAAACCTTTCTTTTTAACACTTATAAGTCACCGCTAAGGTAGGCACTAGGGGCCAGATGTAGGAAGGGTATTACCAGTCGGTAACGGCCGAAATTAATGAATTTCGGCCGTTACCGACCGGTAATAGGCTTTTGTGATGTAGGTGGCCAATTTACAGATTCGGTAAATACCGAATCGGTATTTACCGATTCGGTATTTACCGATTCATCATTTACCGATTCGGTATTTACCGAATCCATAAATGACATGTAGGAAGCACTTTGAAGAGTGCTTCTGTGCTTTAAGGATTCGTTATTTACCACCAACTATAAGTTGGTGGTAAATAACGAATACCTCTGTAAATGCAAATCTGTGCATTTACACCAGTGCGATGTGGCAGACATGTATGTGTGCCACATGTGCACACAAGCACTATTCAGGGGTGCAACAGGGTGTCAATGTAGCACCCTGCCACCCTTGACTCTTTTCCTATTTTACCGAATCGGTATTTACCGATTCGGTAATTGACATTCATTCCTATGGGCCTCCAGGCCCATAGGAATGAATGGCAATTACCGAATCGGTAAATACCGATTCGGTAAATACCGAATCTTAACGATTCGGTAATTTTTACCGATTTTTTAGCTACATAGCATTTACCAATTCAAAAATACCGAATCGGTAAAATTCGGTATTTTCTAATCGGTAAATTTCAATTACCTACATTTAGCCCTAAATGCCCATAGGGTTAGTGTATGTTATTTCAAAATCAGAGCATGTATATTTAAGGACTTACCTGTCCTGGTAGTGAAAAACCTCCAAAGTAGTTTTTATAGTAGAAAGTCAGTCTGTCCCATAGGGAAACACTGAGTTAGGTTACACCAACTTACAATGCTTAATGTTGGTTTGGAAGCAGCTAGTAAATTTATACAAGGACTTATTTTAGTAGTCATGTGAAATCCAACATGATGGTGAAGTCAGATTTTACATCACTATTTTGAAAACCACACTTTTAGAAAGTTGTCATTTTCCTGCCTAAGCCAAATGTTCCTTTCTGCAGCATCCAGTGTCACCTAGCTGGTGAATGGCTCCCTTGTAGTAAAATGTGGATTGTTCCCAGTCAGTGGACAAAAGGCTTGGGTTTTTCTTCCTTTAGCAGGATGGCATTGAGGGTTGTTTCCAGTCCTTTCCTGAGCTTCAAAGGGCGCCTTTCCTGTCACTGGAAGATGTAGCTCACACTTAGGCCTGTCTCCCTTTGTCTGTCCAGTCAGCCTGGCGTCATGTCCAGTGCGGGGAGCTGCTTCAGAACTGATTTGGAATGACCACAATGAGGGGGTATCCATTATCATAGCCACACCTCTGGGTGGACACAGGGAAATATGACCAGGGGAAGACGAGTTTGGCCATGTTGGATTTAAGTGTAGAAGGGAACATGGGATAGTTTACAGCACAACTCACAGGAAGTGCTGCAAAAGTGAGTAGAGTTACCCCTGAGAACTTTTACCCCATTGGCTAGGGAGTGACCAGGATTGACCAGCTGTTCCTCCAACCACAGGCTGGCAGCAGACATAAAAGTGGAACCCCCGGTACCCCTCTCAGAATGCTCCTGGACTTGCGAAGATCAGAACAAGCTGCTGTATGAATCCTTAAGAAAGATTGGACATGCTTGCCTTGAACCCAGAACACCAGAAGTGACTCCAAAGGTCCTTTGAATTACCTTCTATTTGACCTAAAAGGACATAACAAGATTCTAGAGGCTTTTTTCTGCAACTTCCCGAAACTGCCCAGATGACCAGTTCTAACTGCACCTGCCACGGATTCTGCTATGACCACAGCTGCAGTGAGTCTTGACCCCCTTCCCCCCCAATTGAAGTCCCCAAGGTCCTGGACTCTTGGCTCGTGTCAAAGTGTACTCATCCTTCAGTTTCCTGTATCCTGGGAAGTAGAAAACTTTTACCAACGTATTGCTCTGAGAACTGAGGGGGGACTGGGATCAACCTGCCAAACCGATCTACAAAGGTGGATCGCCACAAGGCCAAAGATTTAGGTTAATCCAGCTACGTTGAACGTCATGGAGAAAGTGTCCGGTCTCTTGGTGCCATCTTCCGAGGCAGCCTTCAGTCTTCTATGCTGGATGAATCGGAGCTCCAAAAAAGACACTAAGTCTAAAGCTAGAAATCTTCACCAGACAAAGGCATGAAAATAATCCAGCTGGTGAGGGACCTTCTCTGTGTGCGAAATTCAAATTTCTCCTGCTCTGAGCTTTACTGCCAAAAGTCAACAGAGGAGTATTTACTTCCATTCAAGAGACTAAGTTTGAAGGTAACATTTTCCACCAGGACAAACCTGGTCTCTATGTCTGATTTGAGCTCCATCATGGTCGGCCTTAACTTTTGACTTTGTCCTGGTCTAGTGCAACCAGATGACAGAGGTTGGTATTTATCTCTTTTTGGCTCTGTTGTGAACCTTAAATCTTAAAACACATATCTCTAGTTCTACTGATTGGATTCTGGTCATTTTGATATCGTCTAATTTATTAAAATATTCTCTATTTTTTTAGTTGTTTGGGATTTTTCTTATGGTATGTTTTCACTTTGATACTGTTTGAGTGCATATTGCCTTTAAGTTAAGACAGACTGCTTTTGTGACAAGCTATCATAGGGTTAAGAACAGGTTTATTTAGTTACTTTTGTCGTTCACCCAGACAAGAATTGTGATTATTCCTTGAAATAGGTCCTTACCCATTTAATCAAATAATCCAATTTCTGACAGTCCTCATGTAAACACCTGCCAATATTTTTCCTATTATGTGTGTTATGATGTCAGAAAGTAAAATTGTGTAAAAAGTAATTGTGACAAAAAACTATGCTACTATCCATCTGCAAGATAACTTTGAGTTCAGTGACCTTTAAAAAACAAAAGAAAGTTAACAACTCCACGACTTGGAATATTCTTAAACTGTATAGACACCTATGGCTGCTACTACCATGTTTGGTTTTAAGGCAAGTCATAATGAGGAAGCCATAAAGTGTTCTCTCAATAGAGATCACAAACGTGCCTCTGAGAAGGAAAAGGTGTGCATGTGCAGCATAAGGGAAGGGCAGCAGAAAATAATGTCAGTTTTTTACTTTGCCCCAATCGTTTTGCCTTTCTCCTCCTCTTTTTCTAACCTTATTTCTGTTGGCTTTAGGACTCCGAGCACTTTACCACTGCTGACCAGTACTAAAGTGCAAGTGCTCTCTTCTCACAAATATTGTAAAATTGGTATATACCTGATTGGCATATTTAGTTTACTTATGAAGTGGTATACCATATACCCAGGGCCTGTAATCTAAATGCTACCAGTGAGCCTGCAGTACTGATTGTGCCACCCTCAAAAGTAGCCTTTCAAACCTGTCTCAGGCCTGCCTTTGCATGGCCTGTGTGTGCAGTTTCCTGTCACTTCGACTTGGCATTTAAAACCACTTAGCAAGCCATAAACCTCCTTTTTGTAACCCATAGGTCACCCCAAGGTAGGCTCTAGATAGCCCTAAGGAAAGAGAGCTGTGTAAGTAAAAGGTGTAATATGTTCTTTTATGGCTTACATGTCCTTTTAGTAACAAACAGCTACATTTGATTTTTCACGACTGTGAGGTCTAGTCCTCTCATAGATTAGCATTAGGAATTCCTTAAAACACTTTAAGCTGCAATTCCTGATTAGAAAGGAGTAGCTAATTTATGTTTCATAGCTTTGGAATGGTAATGATAAATCCACCTAGGAGTAAAGTTTGGTTTGTGTCGGGATTGCAAGCGGCGCAAATACAGTCGCGCGCCACTAACCTGAGGAATCGGGCCAGCAGGAACGATGAGCTGAAAGTCCCCTCGACTTGTCTAAACACAACCCCCAGAGGTGACGTTGGAATCACCTTCTGAGGGAGTATTGCGAGAAGCCGGGAGGTAAGGAGGTTTTGATAGAAGCGCTTGGGCGGTTGCCTTCGGGGTCGGGGTAATCCGTAGTACTCGGTTGAGGGGCGGGCTGCAGCGTGGAGAGACAAAGAACAGGTATAAGCGCCTGGTCTCTTCAATGCCTCTTCCCTCCCCTGGTCCCAAAGGATGACACTTACCAGAGACACAACTCTCTCGTCTTTATATGCTAACAAGCAGTTCCTCAATCCGAGATCCCGGATACTTGCCAAGAAAGTTATTGTCACTTTCTTAACGGCTAGGCATCCGAAGGGGCTTGGCTTCTCTTGGACAGTGTAGAGATAGTTTCTCTCTACACTTGTTCTCAATACTTCTTGAGAACAGTAAATCTGTTGCAAGATACGATTATCCTGAATCATTAAAGAGGAATTACTCTTGTGACTCTGAACGTAATCTCTTCGGGGGGAAAATAAGCGAACTCAAAATACTTAGAATGCGGGAACTTAGGAAGAAAGAAAACATACAGGGGAAGAAGAACGATCCCGTTCTTCTTTAGTGATACTTGCGATATGTCGGAAGTTGACTCCACTCCTCTGACCTCGCAGGCTCTTCTTCGGCGTAGACTTGGTTTCACTCTGAACACGCAGGCTCTTCTTCGGCGTAGGCTTGTCTTGAATCTGAACACGCAGGCTCTTCTTCGGCGTAGGCTTGTCTTGAATCTGAACACGCAGGCTCTTCGTCTGCGCTGGGTTTCTTCTCGGTATACCTCCGGCCGGGAAAACACCATCCGCCAATACCTTAACCACCATAACAATTGTCAAGCGCCGTCCTGTTGCCGAGGAGGAGCTTATATAGGCTCAGCCTTCTTTCCGGATCTCCAGAGCCGCTTGGCCTTCTGGGACATGTAGTCCGTTTGGAGAGATCGCGGTATTATGCCTTTCTTTCCTTTCCTCGCCGTGATGGCGAGGGAGATCGCGACAGAACCCCCTCTCGAGGACTGCCGTCCCGGCGGTCGGCCCGGCTTCCCAGGGGATCGATCGTGAAATTCAGCCACCAGATCCGGGCAATGCAGATGGTCCACCGGTTCCCATGTGCGGTCTTCTGGTCCATACCCTTTCCAGTCGACCAGATACTGGATCCGGCCACGCACCATACGAGAATCCAGTACCCGTAACACTTCATACTCCTCCTGGCCTTCCACCTCCAGAGCAGGGGGGCGCTCAGGCACCCGCATATTCAAGGGACACGGCTGGAGGAGCGATACATGGAACACAGGATGGATCGCCCAGGAAAGAGGTAGAGACAGTTTCATGGCCACTGGATTTACAACCTCACAGATGCTGTATGGTCCGACATACTTAGGCTTCAGTTTATGAACCCCTTTCAGATGAAGGTTACGTGTGGAAAGTCACACTTTGTCCCCCACCTTGTAAGCCGGCTCCTCGGATCTTCTCCTGTCCGCAAACACTTTCAAGGCCGTTTGCGCCGTCTCCAAACAGTTACGAGCATCTATGAGGATGGCCCTGAGATGAGCATGATGCTCATGTATGGAAGGAACCAAAGATTCCGCAGGCCAATCGAACGGGAGCATGTTCGGATGAAAACCGTACAGGCAAAAGAAAGGAGAACACCCCAAGGTGGTATGGGCAGCATTGTTATATGCGAACTCCGCCAACCACAAAAGTGTGGTCCAATCCGTGGCATTCTGCATTGTAAAGCAGCGGAGGTATTGCTCTAGCGTCTGATTGAGGCGTTCAGTTTTGCCATCCGTCTGGGGATGGTAACTAGAGGATAGTCTGGCATCAATTTGCAAAATGGCACAGAGGGCTTTCCAAAAATGCGACGTGAATTGTGTGCCGCGATCAGTGATCAGCACACTGGGCAATCCATGTGCCCTCACTACGTGCTGGAGGAACACTTTTGCCAACTCGACAGATGTGGGTAAGCCCGGTAAGGAAATGAAGTGTCCCATTTTTGTGAGATGGTCTACCACCACCAGGATAACAGTTTGATTACTGCAAGGAGGCATCTCGACTATAAAGTCCATGGATACGGTATGCCAAGGTTTAGGTGGAATTGGCAAAGGACGGAGGAAGCCCGACGGTTTAGTATGGAGGGATTTGCCTTGAGCACAAATCGCACATGACTTAACGTATTCTTTCACATCCCCTCGAACATTCTTCCACCAAAAGGACCGCTCCACATTAGCTGAGGTTTTGTAGATACCCATGTGTCCACTGAGTACCGAATCATGAGCCCACTTTAACACTTGTTGTTGCAACGCTGTCTGGGGTATGTACAACGCATGGAAATGGTATGCTAGATCGTTTTCCATGTGTCTATGCTCTGGCTCTTCTTGTATCCATGTGGCGATGTCGTAGTCAGCGAGGGCCACTTTCAGGTCGTCCAAGAAGTCCTCGGACGTGACCAGGGCCAACGAGTGACTAGAGCCTTCTGCTTCTTGCAGGATATATGGAGACTCCTCAAGTGTCACAGGTTCCTCCTCGCCCAGGCGGGATAATGCATCTGCTTTGCCATTGCGTGACCCCGGCCTGTACTTGATTACGAAATCATAATCGGAGAAAAACAATGTCCAGCGTAGCTGCCTCGGGGTCAGGGCCTTAGCCGTTTTGAGGAACAACAAGTTTCGGTGATCCGTGATGATCTCCACAGTGTGTAGAGCACCAAGGAGGTAATGTCTCCACTCCTCACACGCCCTTTTGATGGCAAGGAGTTCCTTATCTGTGATAGAGTAATTTATCTCACAGGGTGTAAGTTTTCTTGAGTAGTACGCCACTGGATGTAACTGCCCCGTGTCCGGATGTCTTTGCGACAAGATTCCTCCGAGGGCGTATTGGGAGGCGTCGGTTTCGAGGATATACGGCCGATGCGGATCCGGATGCCTGAGAATCGGTGCCTGTGTGAACCTGTCTTTGAGGTGTTGAAAAGACTGTTCTGCTTCTGTTCCCCATACAAACGGCACGTTCTTTCGGAGGAGGGATGTGATGGGGTGGATAGTCTTAGAGAAGTCCTGAATAAAGCGTCGATAATAGTTGGCAAAGCCAAGAAAACTCTGCACTGCCTTCACATTATGTGGAGTTTTCCAGTTGAGGATCACCTCAACTTTGCTTAGATCCATTCGGAAACCTTGGGCGTCGATAATGTACCCTAAGAAGGCTACCTCGTGTACATGGAAAAGACATTTCTCCAACTTAGCATACAACGAATTCTGTTGTAGCTTCCGCAGGACTGTTTTGACATGGACGACGTGATCAGACATTGTTGTTGAATAAATCAATATATCGTCAATGTAGACTACACAGTATGATTCCAGACATCCTCTCAGCACCTCATCCATGAAGAATTGGAAGGCTGCGGGGGCGTTGCAGAGACCAAAGGGCATTACCTGGTATTCGAACAGCCCGAATTTGGTCCTGAAGGCTGTCTTCCACTCATCGCCTTTTTTCACCCGCACCAGATGGTAGGCCCCTCGAAGATCGAGCTTTGTGAAATATCGGGCTCCCTTCAGCTGATCCATCAGGACTGGAATCAAGGGGAGAGGATAGCGGTTTTTAATCGTTACCTTGTTGATCGCTCTGTAATCGATACAAGGTCTTAGCTCATCGCAGTCCTTTTTGGCAATGAAAAACATCGGTGAAGATGCAGGGGAGGTTGAGTGTCGGATAAATCCAGTAGCCAAATTATCCTCAATATAATTCTTGAGGTATTGGGTCTCTTTTTCCGTCAAGGCATACACCCGACTGCAAGGGATATCCGCCCCCGGTACCAAGTCTACTCGACAGTCATAGACCCTATGGGGTGGTAACTGAGCTGCTTGTTGTTTGTCGAACAAGGCCTGGAATTCCTGGTATTCTACGGGAAGTACAGTGGCACAACAGAACTTCTCAATCGTGCAGGCGTTCGCCAAAAAGGTGGCAGGTGAGGGTTCGGTGAATGCGGACTGTAGTTCATGCTTCCTACAATGTTCTTTACAATAGGAAGAGGTCATATTAACGGAACGGGATGACCAACTCACAAAAGGATCGTGCAACGTGAGCCAAGGCATGCCCAGGATGAGTCGGAATTGCGGGGCATCGATCAGGTCAAATTGTATGTGTTCTTGATGGTCTTCCCCAAACTCCATCAAGAGGGAAAGAGTGTTAAACACCACTGGCCCAGAGGAAAGAATGGTGCCGTCCACTGCTTTTACCATTTCGGGTCTTGGCTTCTTTTCGCACGGGATGCCCATCCTTAAGGCGAATTCCTGGTCGATGTAATTACCGGTAGCACCGGAGTCAAGGAGAGCATCAATTTGTAGCTGCTGATGAGTGGATATCCAGAGAGACACACTGATATTCATGTGGGCCACAGCAGGATGAAGGGTGTTAGCAAGAACGGGGGAGATCATGGGAAGTGGGCATCTCAAGTCAGAGACCTCCGTCTGATTTGAGATCTTCAGTTTTCCGACGGCTCCGCGTTCTTCATGGTAGCTTGTACTCGGGGAAAGGCAGAGCGTCCGGGAACGTAATTCCGGGCTCGGCATACCTTAATAAAATGTCCACCTTTGCCGCAATAAAGGCAAAGTTTCAGACGTCTGCGTTTATCTTTTTCTTCGGAAGTAAGAGGGCCTCGGATGCCTCCGATCTGCATGGGCTCAGACTCATCAGACACCTTAGTTCTCTCCTCGCCTCCTGTTCGTGGTCGGGAAACCGGATAATAGAAGCGATTGTCTCCTCGGGGTCTTTCTCCCTTTCTTTCTAGCAGACGGTGATCTAACTGGACCGTGAGGTCAATAAATTCTGATACCGTCGTGGGTAATTGCCCCACTTGGGCCAACACATCTTTTAATTCCCCTCTTTATCCCTGATAAAAGAGGGAAATTCTTTTTTCCACCGGCCAATCTGTTTCTACTAGCAGGCGATTGAAGGTGGTAATGTACGATAGCAGGTCCTGCGACCCTTGTCGCAATGTCATGATTTCCCTATCGAGAGTTAACATGTGGGATTTTCTATCGAATAATTTCCGTAACTCGAGACAGAAATCAGAAAAGTTATGTAACACAGGGTCGTTACGTTCCAACAAGGGGATGGTCCAACTAGACGCATTCCCTCCCATGTAGGACATCATGAATGCCGTTTTTGTCGCTTCCTCCTGGAAGACAGCGGGCTTACACAAAAAATGAAGACGGCACTGATTTAGAAAAGTCTCGAATTTACGAGAATCCCCGTAAAACCTCTCTGGTGGGGCGAGAGGTATCCCCGTATTCTGAATGATCTGAACCGTTGGTAAGGCATCGGTGGTCGGGGCAGGAGTAGATAAAGGCAAAAAATAACCCCCAGTCCGGGTGGAAGCAGGAGGGGGTAATGTGGCAGGTTTGAGGAGGGGTTTGACCACCTGGTCTCTAAGTGCTAAGTCCGAAAACTCTTTGCGCATCTGTGTAACTTCTTGGTATAAGGTTTGGTTCTCGGCTCGGGACGTAAGGACCTCCTGACGGAGTTCTGTGAAGCTTTCCATTAGGGAAGCGAGAGTAGCATCGACGTCCATCGTTCGGGCTGGTGAGTATTCGTGGGCTTGACAATCTGTCGGGATTGCAAGCGGCGCAAATACAGTCGCGCGCCACTAACCTGAGGAATCGGGCCAGCAGGAACGATGAGCTGAAAGTCCCCTCGACTTGTCTAAACACAACTGCCAGAGGTGACGTTGGAATCACCTTCTGAGGGAGTATTGCGAGAAGCCGGGAGGTAAGGAGGTTTTGATAGAAGCGCTTGGGCGGTTGCCTTCGGGGTCGGGGTAATCCGTAGTACTCGGTTGAGGGGCGGGCTGCAGCGTGGAGAGACAAAGAACAGGTATAAGCGCCTGGTCTCTTCAATGCCTCTTCCCTCCCCTGGTCCCAAAGGATGACACTTACCAGAGACACAACTCTCTCGTCTTTATATGCTAACAAGCAGTTCCTCAATCCGAGATCCCGGATACTTGCCAAGAAAGTTATCGTCACTTTCTTAACGGCTAGGCATCCGAAGGGGCTTGGCTTCTCTTGGACAGTGTAGAGATAGTTTCTCTCTACACTTGTTCTCAATACTTCTTGAGAACAGTAAATCTGTTGCAAGATACGATTATCCTGAATCATTAAAGAGGAATTACTCTTGTGACTCTGAACGTAATCTCTTCGGGGGGAAAATAAGCGAACTCAAAATACTTAGAATGCGGGAACTTAGGAAGAAAGAAAACATACAGGGGAAGAAGAACGATCCCGTTCTTCTTTAGTGATACTTGCGATATGTCGGAAGTTGACTCCACTCCTCTGACCTCGCAGGCTCTTCTTCGGCGTAGACTTGGTTTCACTCTGAACACGCAGGCTCTTCTTCGGCGTAGGCTTGTCTTGAATCTGAACACGCAGGCTCTTCTTCGGCGTAGGCTTGTCTTGAATCTGAACACGCAGGCTCTTCGTCTGCGCTGGGTTTCTTCTCGGTATACCTCCGGCGGGGAAAACAC
Organism: Lissotriton vulgaris; assembly: GCF_964263255.1. NCBI lineage: Eukaryota > Metazoa > Chordata > Amphibia > Caudata > Salamandridae > Lissotriton > Lissotriton vulgaris. The sequence goes on from NC_141697.1 coordinate 385,899,077, forward strand.
CATCCGCCAATACCTTAACCACCATAACAATTGTCAAGCGCCGTCCTGTTGCCGAGGAGGAGCTTATATAGGCTCAGCCTTCTTTCCGGATCTCCAGAGCCGCTTGGCCTTCTGGGACATGTAGTCCGTTTGGAGAGATCGCGGTATTATGCCTTTCTTTCCTTTCCTCGCCGTGATGGCGAGGGAGATCGCGACAGTTTGACAATACTATTTTAGATATGCCACTTTTAGCAAGTAGACATTTCCCTGCTCTAAACTTTGCTCTGTGTGCCTGCAGCCTGTATCCAATACACGTCTGGGCTGGGTGGCAGCTACACTTTGTGCATTCCCTCTAGACAGCCACAAACAAATGAAGATGGGGCTCATCTACAGTCTAAGCACTCATCTGCATTCTGATGGGTCTTCCTGGGCAGGGAGGCGTGGGAGGGGCTGACACTGGCACTTCAATAGGTAATGTCCTGCCCTTACACAAAGCACTGACTCACCCCCCATAGATAGCCTGGCAAACAGGGCTGGGTTAAAAGGGATCATTGTGCACTTTAGAGACTTGCTTTGAAGTCACCCCTACATCAAAGGCACTTTTTGGTATACGTACTTGGACTCTCACCCCACCACATCAGTACACTACTGGTCCTGGGCACAACTCTGCTGGAGTAAAGACTGCTGTACTGTAAAGATTGTCACTCTACCTTAACTGACTGTTCTTAGGAACTGCTGCTCTGTTTTGCTGAGCTGCCCCGCTGTCTGCTGATCTCTACCCTGCTGAGGACAAGTACCGGACCCATCTCACTTGAACCCAGAGTGATTCCAAGGGCTTGCTGGTTTACCTCCAGTTTTCTGAAGTCACAAAAAACTTTCTGCAATCCTACTGGTGCTGCTGGACTCTGCCATCTGTGAATCCTACCCTTGCCTGAAGTGCCCCCTTCAGTCCTGGGCCTCAGAAGTGGGTTCTGCAGCTGTTTTGCTACAAAACTGATGCCTCGTCCCGACTGCGCCAGTCGGGACTGACGCATCACCCTTCAACACCGATGCAGAGGCTGTTCGATGGCAGCGGTTTCACAGTCTATGAGGCCCAACACTCTGCACAGTTCAACCATGACACGGTGCATTCATCTCTACAGAGATTGATAGCAAACGCAGGAAGCCAATGAATGAATTTGAACAGACACATAGTGCTCATGACATCAATCCAAGGTACTATCCAAGGTACTTTTTCAGCGTGATCTGCATGCGTCTCGTTGCTGACCTGCCCTCCATTGCGGTCGGACTGAACTTTGGATTTGTACAGGTCCCCTGCAACCTCAAGTAACCTTTTGACCGCTAATGACTTCTGAGCACTGTTTTTGCATTTATTCTTTGAAAATCCACATCTCAAATTCTACTGATTGGATTTTTGTTGCTTTGGGTTTGTTTTACTCAGATAAATATTTTCTATTTTTCTATACCCATGTGGACTCTTTTTGTGGTGTTTTTATTGTGTTACTGTGTGTGTGTGTGTTGCACATATACTTTACAGATTGCCTCTTAAGTTAAGCCAGCCTGCTCTGTGCCAAGCTACCAGAGGGTGATCACAGGTTAATTTAAAGTATGTAGCTAACTTAGCCTGACTAGAATTAAGGTCCCTACTTGGACAGGATTCACACATCTGCCAACTAGAGACACACTTTATAACAACCCTATATAAGTTCTTCCAGTTGGTTTTGTCTGACTAGGGACCCCGAACAGACTGGTGAATAAAGACACCATCTCAGAAGGCTATCTGCCATACTTTTGTCTTCATTGCAGCAAAACAGGGGGCCTGAAAGTGATTTTTGTTGTCTTAAGGTAGCTAATCATTACAAATCAATGTAGACAGAGTAACAATCTCCTTGACCACAGGGTCTCATAAAACATATAGCACCTACCAAAGAAATTAGTCATCCATTATTACACACATGATGTGCCCATGTACCTTACTAGGAGGATATTTTATATTGAGTCTTAATATGACTTTGGTTCTAGGACAAAATCCACTCTCCCAGACTGATTTATTTATTTATTTATTTAGAGTTTTCTATAGCGTGAACCAGAACCTAGGTAGGGTATCATGATATGAATAGCATAATAGTAAACACATGGCATATAAAAACAACATATAGAAAGTAACACTATAGCATAACGGAGATCCGGTGATAAAAGCCGAATAGAGAATTGTTCTGAGCAGTACGAATCAGTTCGAGATTGTGCATGTCTTAGCTTCAAATTATCAGTGTACGTAGAGTATAGGCAAGTTTGAGGTTGAAGCTGGCGTAGTGTTTGTGCAGATTTTAAGGGAGGAATTTGCTCATCAAGAAAAATGTTGCTTCCTTTTTGAAGAGAGGTATCGAGGTGATTTTTCTGATGAATGGCGGAAGCGAGTTCCAAAATCTTGGCGCCGCTCCAGTGAATGCTCTGTTGGAGGTTTTTGTCTTTATGAACCATGATGGTTTCAGGAGTAGAATATCTGTCCTCCTAGAGTGTCTGTTTCCTCCAGATAAGGTACGTTTTTGGGCTAGGTACTGGGGGGTGTTGTAGTGTAACGCCTTGTGAGTGATGCAAGCCATCTTTAAGTGAATACGAGTTTCATAGGGTATCCAGTTGAATGCCTTCAAGTGTGGCGATATGTGGTCAAATTTCAAGATCCTGTCTTGCTGCGTCATTAAGACAGGCTTTTGCAGGGGCGGTAGAGATTTTGGGAAGCCCTGAGAGGGTAGAACAACCGTACTCCAATCTCGATATGACTAAGGATAGAACTGCAGTTTTGAGGTCCGGGTTCTCGATGAATAGCTTCATTTTTCTGAGATAGCTGAGGTGAAAGCTGGTATTTTTAGCCATCCCGTTGATGTGAGCTTGCATGTTAAGGCTCTTATCCAGTGTGATTCCAAGTGATATTGTGGAGTCCACCAACGATAGCATGCAGTTCAGAGCAGTGATCATTTCGGTCCAGTCCTTTGTTTCTTGGGAGTTATTGGGGGGAGATTAAAAGAAATTCTGTTTTTTGTGAGTTAGGCTTGAGGAAGTTGGTTGCTAACCATTGGGCGTTTTTTTCAAGAGCTAGATTCATTGTCTTTATCTCTTCTATGGAGGTGATCTTGAAGTACAGTTGAGTGTCGTCCGTGTACATTTGGAAGGAGATGTTCGCCTGCTGTAGTAGATCGGTAAGTGGTGAAGAACCGGGGTTTAATCCAGAGGCGTCAGGGGCACGCCTAAGATCTTCGAGTTCAACTGTCTTGGTATACAGAGACACGGAATACTTCTGGATGGCATCAGAGACCAAGTTTATTAGCTGCAGCTAGTAACAGTGATCCTAGAAATACATCACGAGGTAAATTCTCAGGAGACTGCTCATTTTACTAAGGCGAGACGTCTCCTTTTATACCCAATATTCACATTATAAATGTACACCCACTGCACAAAATTCTAGCCAATAAGGTACATTTTCAAAGTATCACATAACAAAAACTCAAATTACAGTATCCCAACCCAATTATTAGAAATGTCCCAAATTCAATCTCCACAAGCCGGACAAACCTATATCTGAAAGCATAACCCATGTAATGAAGAAACATAAAAAAGAAACGGTAACAGATGTTGAACAAGATAAGGCATGTGCAAGGAAACTAAAAGTTAACGATGTCCTGAACATTGATTGGCAATCTTAGACAAAGATCGATCAGGGAAATTGGCTTTGTGAGGTCAGTTTCAGGTGAAGAGGTCAGTTTCTTACAGTTCATTTCAGAGTCAAAAAGAAACCTAGTTAATGTATACATGAACTAAGAAGGCCAGGCCACTTTATTCGCCAGGCTACCTTCACAGGCCTACGTGAGGGCAACACAAAATGGTGGCACAGAACAAAATGTAGTCAGACTCGAGAATTACAAAACCTCAGTGGTTCAACATATAAGTTGAATAGAGTGGGGGAAAGGGTAGAGCCTTGTGGTACTCCTAGTAGGTTAGGTGAGGAGAGAGAAAGAATCCTGTTTTCTAGTCTTCTTAGAAGTTTTGTGTGATTGACCGTATCGAAGGCTGATGAGAGGTCAAGCAGGACTAGGAGACAGGTTTCATTGTGGTCAAGAGCTAGGAGGGCTTTGTCAACTATATGCAGGATGGCGGTTTCTGTGCTATGGCCAGGTCTGAAACCCGATAAGTGGGTGTTCAGTAGATTGAAGTTTGTGATGTGTTAGTTCAGTTGTTGCTGAACACATTTTTCCAAGACCTTTGCTAACATGGGAATGTTGGTTATAGGTCGGAAGTTGTTGGGGTCAGAGGAGTTAGCTGTCGTTTTTTTTAGGATAGGGGTGACTCGTCCAGTTTTTAGGCAGTAAGGGATGTGACCATGTGTTAGCGAGGCATTGATGATTTTGGTCCTGAGTGGAGTGATGATATGGTAGATGTGGGGTAGGCAATTAGATGGGACGGGGTTATTGAAGTTTTTGTTGAATTTGGTAGTAGCTAGAATTTTGGTGATGTCATTGAGATTGTAAAGTTTGAAAGTAGACCAGTGAGAGTTGTTTTTGGGCAGAGTTAGCTTATCTTGTACTGGGTTAGTGGCTTGAATAGCCTTTGAGGTGGCTGAGTTGATTGCCGCCGTACTAAGTTCGAGTTGTAGAGAATTTGTTTTTGCTGCGAAGAATGAGGAAAACTCTTCACTACTCAGCTGCAAAGTCGTTGTTCGGAGTGAGGATTTGGCCAATTTGTTCAATTGTTGTTTTAGGATTTCGAAGAGTTTTTTGGGTCTATTTTTGGCCTTCTCAAGTTCTGATCTGAAGAAGTCTTTTTCTTGGTTGTAGAATACTTTTATTGTATGATTTTCTGGCTTTCCGGAGTAGCGTCAGATGGAGGGGGGAGGGACATTGCCTCCAGTTCCGTTCCATTAATCTGAGTTTGCGTCTCTCATCATTCAGAGCTCCGCTGAACCATGGACTTTTGTCTTTGTCAGGAATTCTTTTGAGTTTTGGCGGAGCGCCTTGGTCGAAAACTTTGTTCATTGTGGAGTTATAGTGAGCAGTGAGGGCATTGACGTCTACCATGTTATTGGGGGGTAAGAGCCTTCTCACAATGGGAGGCAAGGTTGTTCCAGTTGATGTTCTTTGTGTCTCTTATCCATTGTATCGGTTTGATTTATTGCTAGAAAGTTTTCTTGATAGCAGATGGGATTTGGAAGGTGATAATGTGATGGTCTGACCAGTCACAAGGGGTAATCGAGATCGAATCAATTGTATTTTGTTTAGAGATGAGCCAGTCGAGCGTAGCACCCTTTGTGTGTGTAGGCTTTGAGATAGCTTGGATCAGGGAATGGTCTACAAGGAAGGTTTTGAGGGCATTAACCTGCTTGTCCTGAGGGTTCTCCCAGAGGAGATTGAAATCGCCAAGGAATATGTCATTGGAATGCGGGGAAGGGTTTGCAGTAATGATTTCCATAAGTTGTTCTGTGAAAATTGTGTTCAAACCTGGAGGATGGTAGAGTATATGTAGTTTGAGGAAGTGGTTGTTTGATGATTTCACCGAAATCCCAAGGTATTCACATGAGTCCAGGGGTTCCGAGTGAAACTTTGAGGTGGTGATGTCAGAACGATGTATGCAGGCTAAGCCTCCGCCTGTTTTGTGTGGTCTGTCTAATCTAATGATCTTGTAGTCTGGGGGAACTAGAAGTTCAAGGCATGGTGAGTTTGATTCCTTGAGCCAAGTTTCTGTGAGGATGTTTATATCCATTTTCATATTACAAACGAGGTCGGCAATGTCAGAGGCATGTTTAGGGGCTGAACGGCAGTTTAGTAGAAGGCAAGAGAACTGGTTTGACGAATTGTTTACAGTAGGCTCCTGATTCTCGTGGTTCGGGGTTATAAAGTGAAGGTTATTCCGGTTTATTCCTGTATGGATTGGATGGAAAGTTCTACTAGGGTTGATGTGGACTGGGAGAATAGCGTGTTCCTCTTTGTCTATGCTACGGGGAGGAGTTTTGTATAGCATTAGCAGTGTTTGTATTTCCTGGTCTGTTATGTAGTTGGAAAGTATGCATGTGCGCAAGTGTCACTTGGTTACTGGCAGGCTGATAGTTTTTGCTATGTTGTCGTCTGTCTCTAGAGAGTTTTGAAGATGCTTAAGTTTAGCAAGAGATTTTTCAGCAAGTTGAAGAATGGCTCTGATTTCTAAGATAACATTTTGTAGGTTCTTGGAGGTGAGGTAAGATTGGGTTTTGAGTGAGTCTGCTGATGTTGAGAGGGAGAACTGTTGTTGTTACTGATGGTAGTTCTAGATGAGGGTGTTAATGCAATGCGTGATCGAAAAGGAGAGTTGTTGACCCTTTCTTCATCGGTTCTGGGTGAGGGAAGGGGTCTATGTTCTTCAGGAGAAGGCGGGGTGTTGGGGGTAGTAGTAAGGTTTACAGATGCTTAACGAGAGGTAGATGAGGGTGTCAGTGCACAGCGTGCTATGGAGAGAGGGTTGGTGATGCTTCTTTCTTCGGATCTGGGAGGAAGAGGGGGTTGCTGAGAGGTGCTGCGAGAGGTAGATGAAGATGTCAGTGTAATGCGTGAAAAGGAGGGAGAGTTGGTGATATTTCTTTCATTGGGTCTGGTTGAAGGAGGGGGTGCTGAGCTTCAGGAGCGGAAGGAGTGGTGGGGGTAGTAAGGTCCTGAGAGGCACTGCATGAGGTGATGGTGTGGGTTTGTAGGGTGCTGAAGTATTTGTCGAATCGTTCTAGGTCCTTGTTAGCTGCTTGAATAAGAATAGTGCCATTTTATAGGACGTAATATTCAATCAGGCTCTGAGGTTCTGCGTTGGTGTCGTTGTGATCCTAGGTGGTCTCTAAACAGGTGGGATCTGAGGGTACATACAGTAAACTGGTGAAGCAAGAATATGGTGAAGATAGCCACTGTGAGTTACTAACTGTCCTGTAACAGTTTTGTCCATCTAAAATATTTGGACGTGCCTTTCAAAACTTGTGGGGAAAAATTGGATCTAGGGTCCCCCTATGTCCATTCTTACCCACTCAGCTTGGTGACCCTACGATGGTGACTTGCTATGAATGGCCCACTTACTACCTCAGTAAGAGTCTAACAATCCAGGTTTCAGACAGGAGACTTGGTAAGTGCAGATATAAATAACGAGCTAGGTAGCTTCTAAGATCAAGTTCAAGTAAATTTTTGGATTTTCTATCAGATGTAATGCAGCTCTGCTGTAAAAAAGAAGACAGTTCAGCCCAGCAAACATGCTGCAGAGTACTCACACTGGGCAGTGGAGGCTGTTGTGAACACATGGGCTCCATGGAACATAGGGGTGCACTCTATAGAGGCTGTAGTGGAGCTAGGTTCTGCAATGACCATAAAGGAGACAGCATTTAGTATAAAGGGCTTGACTAGGGATAAAGGTCTGCACTAAGTATAAGGGGTTCACTTAATATATTGCACTGCATTGATCACTTGTGGCTGTACCGAGTATGAAGGGCAGCACCGCTGCACAACAGAGGATGCACTTAAAATAGGGGATGCATTAAACAAATGGGTCTGAATTAAACGTAAGGGAGCATGAACAAATGGGGCGCCATTGCCATAGGGGCTGCACTAAACATGACTAGTGCTGTACTCAACATTAAGAGACTTGAAAGAACCTAGAGAGGTGCATTTACCATAGAGTTTTGCACTTATCATAGAAGACTGCGCTGGTCATTCAGGGGTGGCATGGTGCATAAGAGGATGCAGTAGGCATAATAGTGCTGGAAATTTCACCTTGAGGCTGCACTGCACCTGCTTCTGTACTAAAACAATAGTGCCCATACTTAATCATGTGTGGCAGCATTTTGCATGTGTAAGAAGCTGGTATTTGATGATGTGGTTTGGCATTTGAGGCTAAGCATAATTTAAGCAGGGCCCTGGCATTTTCCTTACATTAGTGGATGTTCATAGGCATTTGGGGCTGAACCTCTGCTATGTCCAAGCATTTACATGCTGTGCTAGGACATTTGAGGCTTTGCATTGGCTTTGATGGTTGTATCTAAGCATTGATGCTGGTGCCTCCATACTGATGTTTCTGCTTCAACTTTCATGGTTCCACCAAGGTATTTGAAGCTGTGCCTGGATATTTAATGCATGTCAGAATATAATAGCAATTCAAGAACATTTGAGACTATGCATGTGTATAAATGGTTATGCCCAAGAACTGATGTTTGTGCATTGGCATTAAAAGGTGCACCTTAGCATTACCACCTTTGCCTGAGCAATAGAGAATGTGTCGGCACATGGGAATTTGTGATCTGGCATTTAGGGCCATGCTTCAGAATTTGGGCTGGGCTTAGACATATGATAGGGGTAAGCATTGGGCACTGGGTTTAATTAAGACTGTGGCACAGGGAATTCTACAGAGTATGCATACTACAGTGAGTGTTGTGGGCTAAATTTGGCTTAAAGAGCTCATTTGGTTAGAGTGCCCTATGGCTGGCAGCACTCCACAGTGACTAAAAGATAAATCCCCAATATTAATTGAACTTTGCACTTCTGGAATTCATCCATTCCCTGCGTATTTCTATCCTGTCCTGTTTTAGGCATGTAATAACTGTGATATTTATCCCCAACTTTTTCTAACCTTGAAGACATATGATATAAATCTACAATTGAAAACTACCATAGACTAAGGGGCTTTTTACGAGTTTGGCAGTCCAGCTGCGGTGCCGCCACCGCGTCATCCGCAGGAGGACCGCCAAAGCTGTGGTGCACTTGCCAGATTACGATTAAAATCCATGGTAGGTGGGCGGTGCTGCAGCAGTCTAACAGAGGTGGGCTGTTAGGCTCAAAGGCATGCCTAACATGCAGTCAGCCACCTTGACAGCACTTGCAGCACATTCCTGCATGGTGTGTCATGCATGCAACACTGTGCAAAAACAGGTGTGTAATATCTGGAGTGAACAATGTGGGCCCCCCTGCATGCAGCCCAGGCAGAAGAGTGGCACGGGGCCCTGTTAGGGCACCCTTTGTTGCCTCTTTGCCATTATTTCCATGGCAGGCACACTGCCATGAAAACGGTGGTGAACAGGCAACTCAGAGCATGTTCGGCGGTGCCACAGCTGCACCTCCTTTTGTCAGAGAGAAGTACTTCCAAGACCATCAATCAAATCTTAACTCTATGTAAGAACCCTAACTATCATTTTTTCAAGCATCCATAATTTAGCCTGTTTTTACTGAATAAGTTGTTCGATACTGTACATTGAACTGTATCACGCCGGAATAGATTAATCAAAAGTACAAAAGTAGGAAAATGAACATGAAGTCCTCTTTCTCAATTCATTCTTTTTTTGAAAGTTCAATTGTAAATACATACAAACATTAAACAGGGGGAGTTTTGCATTCATTTGACAGAAATGACATTAATGAACACACTAGTTTAGGACAAAACGTGTATAAACAAAAAAGCATAATATAACATGATTTGTTATATATTTAGAAAGAAATTAAGCAAAAAACATACAGGATAAAAGGGATACACAGTTGCGTATCCAGTGTCCTACGTTGTCAGATTTAGGAGGCATTTATCACTATAACCCTCATAGTTGTAGTCTTCAGCAGTACTACTTGGCCCTATTCCAGTTTTGGTCAGGGCCTACATTTATGTTCGGATGAGATCTTTTGATTTTGTCATACGTAATGCACAGTTTTATGCGTAGATGTTGCACTCAATGGTCGCCCCTGACCTTGTTTGTATATGCACCGATGCGTTTCGACCTTCAAGGTGGGCCTAAGGCAGAGGTCTTCAAACTTTTTTACTCTGAGACCCCCTAAGCAAAATGTTTTGAGGTCGGGCCTGCCTCCAAAACTTTAAGGCAAGGATTGGGGGAGTAGGAGGGACATGGCTGTGTGCAGGGAGTAGGGCTTATGAGATGATTTCAGTAATACTTTTTCCATAGCTTATGAACCGCACCAAATATGAAACTTATAAAACAGCAAATGCATCAAACAAAAACAGATATCTCAAACAAACTTCTCCCCATAATTGGGGTGTTGTGAGCCCCTCACACTCTTTGACCCCAATGCAACTATACCCACTGTGCTAATGATAACTGCACTCCTGAGTAGCAGGCTATCTCCTCTGCCTCATTTACCTCTTCCCCACCATGATGGATCATCACCTCTGTCCTAATGCTTGAAAGGACAATAAGCTGTGATGCCCCTTTTTTAAAGGTAGACCGTCATAATTGTGATGCAGTGGGCCCCCCAAATCCCTGGGCCCCAGTCCTGCTGCATCTGCTCCTTTATGATAACCAGCAGTGGCCACTTACACAGTTGGCAAATGCAAAAACCACAGATGATGGACAGAATGCAGAACAATGTCATACATTCACCCCAGTACAGCAGTACCAGCTTCACTAATGAATGTCCCTTTTAAAAAAACAAAAAAATATATATTTTCCCCTTCTTTGGGGTATCTCTAAGAAGAAGTGGTTTCTGGATATTTGTAAACATAAAAATGAGTCTGCTCTGCTTACAGCGCTCCCTATTCTGGGCCTTCTCTTTGACAATATCTATGAATCTCACTCCTTTCCTCTGTCTCCTAGACCATTACTGTGAGGCCCCTATGATCAAGAGAATTAGGGCTCTGCATCTGAATGCAACCCTGCTGGCTTTCTACCTGCCACCCCATGGACTCAGCTTTCACAAAAAACTGCCCCTGAATGGTTAATACTGCATTGAGATGCTTCTGCCTGAAATTGAAGTGTGTGGTGGTAGTGCAGAAAGTTAAAAAATAAACCAGCCATTATTTGATTGAGTCACTTAAGCCAGGGCCACTGGAATTATTAGTTTTAGCAGCAACAGCATTTTCCACATAATTATCAGTTTTCTGCATTTGCAACATAATCTGCAAATTTCAACAACAACAAAAAACTTGATTCCAGCTCAAACGGAACAGAAGTTACTTAAAGCGTGACAAAGTGTTCCAGAGCAGTGGAAGGCCCTTTGCAAAGATTGACTGGTAATCTTGTAGTTGCTTACTGCTGTATGTGGGTGTTAAACTGGTACTAATGAGGTGAAATATTTCCCCTGACAGCGTTACCGTGAGTTAAAATGACAAAATAATGAAGAAATGCTAACCACAAAATGTGGCCATTATGCAGCATAATTTACCTTTTCTTGCTGCATAATTTAGTCAAACCTGCCGCATAAGGTTGTCCTCTTCTGCTAAATAATTCCAGTTGATCTGCTTAAAGCTTTACGGTGGCAAGGATCTATTCGTTTTAAGATGTAATGTAAAGGAGTTATCAGCTGGGATCTGGAATAGTGGATACACTTACAAAAATGTCTGCATTAGATACAGTTTGATTACTTATTAATAAAAAGTATATTTTGTAAGAACTCGTTTTGTCTCAATCACTGCATCATTTTGCAGCAGCCTAGCTTTGAGTCTGTAAATACTGCTTTAAAATAACGGCTCACATATTTACAGTGCTTGCTGCCACATATTGGGACCTCATAGCACTATAAACAGGGCAATTGGAATTATGAGGCTGGAGAAGGCCAAATTCTGCAGCATGGTTGACTAAATTCTGCAGCAAGCAAAGGCGAATGATGCTGCATATTTTGTGATAGCATTACTGCACTATTTTGCTATTTTTACACTTGTTAACATTGTCCTGGCCTTTATTGCCCCTCACAAGTACCACATTAACACCCACATATAGCAATAAGCAACAGAACGGTGACCAGTCAGCCTTTAGAAAGGGCCTTCGACTGTGAGGTAAAATGTGTTGCTGCATTTTTTAATCTGCAAATTGTGCAGCAGACGATGGATTATGTGGCAAATGCGGGAAAACCATAACTATGCGCTGTGAGTGCAGGGTGAGCGTGAAAGTGAAGGGTGAGAATGAGGAGTAAGTTGTCTGAATGCAGGGTGAATTCCAGACACGTGAAGTTAATCAGCATGTTATTGACGGGGCCTAGGGTTTCAGATATAAGTTAACACCTTGGCTGCTAGGTGTTTTCCCCTCCTATGCTGACTTATCGTCAGGTCCATTGATCATGACGAGCTCAGCTCGTCATCAGCACAGCTCAACCGTGCATCAGCTCGTCATGAGCATGGAAAGGGTTAAACTATTGCTATTATGGAATTAATCAGGGAATTGAGGGTGCAGGAAATAAATAATGTGCTGATCCTGCAACAAAATTCCAGTCTCATGATTAAGTTTGCCAGCTCATTATTTTGATGTTGCAGAAGGTACAAAAATAAACAGTCACCTAAAGCTCTATTTTCAGCACTTATCTGTGCGTACTACGAAAAGCAAATATAAAGCACTTTTAAATGTATTTTAGGGCTGCCTGAATGATTCATGACTAAAAATAAAAGGAACAGACATAAAGTTACATTACAAATGAATACATACTTTTTTATTTAAGACCCTATTTAGTGTCAAAGCAAGGTCTTTGCAGGCTCCTTAAATATACATGACTGGCATTTTTTCTATTGGCAGCCCTTTTTTATATTCCTTTTTATGAAATGCATTTCCAAACTACAGCAGTAAATTTAAAGTACAAATGTAAGGAATAGGCAGAGTCCGACTCAGGGGGTACTGGGGAAAGAAAAAAACTAAGCCTCAGTAACCAGTTTCCAAAGGTATGCAAATTGTCTTGAAAGACCTGTGAAAAATTCGGGTGTGCTGGTGTCTGAATAGGACTCCAGACAATGCCCAGCCCAGCCCCCAGCAGCACATCCATTGACCTCTGGCCCCACGGCACTCTGAGGGCTTCGGAGTAAATGAAGACAGCCTGGAAATGCAGCAAATAAACATTGCTGCACTTCCAGGCGTCTTCATTTACATGTGCTTGCAGAGGCCTTTGCGCCCCCCTGTGAACCCATCCATGCCTCCCACAGTTTGGGGGTGCACCTCACAGTTTGAAGACCTGTGGCCTAAGGTGTATTTCAAGAAAGGTCTTTTTGAGGGCTGAGAACTTTGTGGCCTTGTTAAGACAGCTGATTCCTGTCGGTTTTCTCCAAGGATATAACAAATTCCTCTGAGGACACCTCCCGTTTCATCATTTGGCCCTTCAGGTTTGTTTATTGTTGCACACCTTCTGGGTTCTTTTAAGGGACCTGTTCTGGATCCCAAGGACGCCTTGGTGTCTAGCCTAGGTAGTGGCTACACGCTTGTTTGGCGGCCCTCTGATGGGTTCTTTCGGGGTCCTTGATTAGTTGAGTTCAACTCCTCAATCTGGTGACTGGTTCCCTGCATGTTCTCGTGCCACTCCGACAGCGGTCAGAACCAGAAGTATAAGGGTGGGCCCTACTTGATAGATGACGGCACCTCTCGCATTTTCCTGCTCCTGACCTCTGCGCGACTGCTGTGGGATCCTGGATCCCGGGCGTGCACAGCAGTTCTTTGGCAGTTCAACTGCCACACTCATAATACTGGTGGCTGGACAGCAGTGTGGCGGTGGTCAGACTGCCACATTGGGTAAGGCAGTCCCAAGGAGCCCCGTACTCATATTAAAGCTCTAAATCAATTTAAGGGTACTTAAGGTAGTCACCTCAGAGAGATAACATGCACAGTATACCATGCCAGGATTCAAGCTTGGAAACTGTGGAAAACAGCATATGTCAGTAGAAAGTTCTTAATTCTGTGCAACAGAGTTTTCTGTTAGACAATGATCCACGAATAGCCTTTATTAATAAGATGTTTTCTCAACATTAGGCTTTCTCTTTCATGTTTCCTTTTGTGTAAACAGAACAAAAATAAAGTGAGCTCAGTTTACTATCTTTTTTTGTCCTGGTGCAATATTTTAGCTTAGAGCAATTGATGTTTTCCATTTCCATCATGACCCCATAAAACAATTTGATAAATACAATAGCTGCAAGAGTGCAACCCTGACACGTTTCCAAACTCTCCATAACATTCCACAACAGTCTCCCTTTTTCCCAACACTATTGTCCCTCCATTGGTCTACTTAGTCTCCAAGATTTCAGTGTTATTCTTCTAAAGCTCTCTTTGTAAAAAGTGGTGTCCTACCAATCGTCACATAAATCTTAAAACAAGTTATTGATCACTTTGAATTAAATTCATTGTAAATCTATGAAAATATATGTGAAAATCTGAAGGAATTATTGAATCTTTCTCAATGGAAATGTGTAAATTCTACAAGATAAAAAAACAAAGAAATCTGTTCAATTGTTAGGGAAAAGAGATGTATTTCTCATCATAATGCCAACAATAATAAAACTACATTAAATTGCACTCACTGCAGAAAGTACAATTATTGAAAGATTGTCTTATAATCCCTAGTGCGCATCCTTGGAGACCTAATGTTAATGTCTTCGTTCCACAAACACACATTTGTGATCGCCAATTTCAATATACTCGTGCCAGGGTCTTGCACCCTCAATCGTTATGTCTCATTTTAAACATTTGTGCCACCAAACCCCAAAACAGCATTTTCAGTTCACCCTTTAATTCTACAATAAATAACTGAGGGAATTAGCCTTGGCAGTGCCCCAATAAACACTCTGGGGCATAGTGAGAGCAGCGCGAGCAAGGCGCTGGGCGGTGTGTGAAAGAGTAACGTGCATATTTTAAAACTGTTTCAGGATCATTTTATCGCTGCTAAAGCGTGCTACTAATTTTTAAACTTATTGCTGGTGGGATTAGGGGGATGCAGACATTGTTGGGCTGATTTTATTAACCCCTTGCAGTGTCCCGGTCCGTCCCCGGTCCGCCACGGCTTATGGGTGCCGATTGAGCGGAGGGACGCGACTCCTCCCCCAGCTAGCATTCTGTTAGATAAGGCACACCTGATTCCGCCGCGCTTGGTGAGAGCAGCGCGAGCAAGGCGCTGGGCGGTGTGTGAAAGAGTAACGTGCATATTTTAAAACTGTTTCAGGATCATTTTATCGCTGTTAAAGCGTGCTACTAATTTTTAAACTTATTGCTGGTGGGATTAGGGGGATGCAGACATTGTTGGGCTGATTTTATTAACCCCTTGCAGTGTCCCGGTCCGTCCCCGGTCCGCCACGGCTTTTGGGTGCCGATTGAGCGGAGGGACGCGACTCCTCCCCCAGCTAGCATCACTTCCGGGCCAGACCCCTACTAGAGGCGATGTGCATCCGGCCGCGCAGCGGACGAGCGCAGCGGGCGCGTCGATGGCGCGCCGAAGTCCAGCCCGTCTGCGCCCGTCCGCGGCCGGACTGCGGCCAAGGCCAAGCATGCTGCCCCAGCGGGATCGGAACCCGACAGGACTGTCTGGTCGAGGCAAGATCTTTTGGCCATTAATCAAAGGGGGCTTTGCAAAACACACTCCCTTATGGAAGCCACGCTCCCACTTACTTGTTCAGAATGCGGGATTGCGTGGATCAAGGCCGACTCTCCTCCTAGGCTAACTCCAGGGGCTGCCTCAGCCCAAGTAACTAGAGGTCTCAGAGCGGGACTTGTGAACTGTAGATCATTGCCTCAACACAGCACGGACATTTGGCTGCTCTTGGAGAGCCAGGACTGGGATGTATTGTTTTTAACTGAAACTTGGCTAAATGAGCAGAATGTGTCAGCCATTAGCATAGCTGTGCCGGCAGGTTTTTCCATGTGCACCTCGAATCGCGAGGATGGCAGACGCGGAGGTGGGGTGGCAGTAATTTTTAAAGACTGCCTCTCCATATCGTCCGCAGTATCAGTTGCAGTCCCTGGTATGGAATGCTTATACTTTTGCCTTCTCCTAAACCCCCAACTAGCCATTGCTGGGATGGTAGTTTATCGCCCCCCGGACTGTGTTGAGAGTAGTACAGCTCGTCTTATAGACGCAATCACACTGAACGCGCTGAAGCACGAGCACTTCCTGGTTGTGGGTGATTTTAATGTCCACATTGATAGGGATGGCAATAGAGCGGCAGAGCACCTGATGGCAGCATTGAGTGCTGTAAACCTGATGCTCCTTAATAAAGGTCCCACACATAGATCGGGACACACGCTGGATTTAATCTTCTCCACATTAGAAAGCATAGTAGTGGATGATGCACTCCCAGTAGTATGGTCAGATCATTGGCTTATACCATTCACACTAGTATTAGATAGTGTAGAATCTAGACAAAGCAAGCACTCTTACATGAAGAGGCAATGGATAAATCTTACTCCGGCCATCATGAACCCAATTCTGTCCCATGATCCGCCCAAGCGTACCATGAATGCCAGCGTGGATGCCCAGGCATTTCACTACTGGATTAGCAGCATGGTAGAGGCGGTAGCACCAGCAAAAAGGGTGACAGCGCAGAGAACTTCTCCCACGGCCCCATGGTTCTCTGATGATTTAAGAGCGGAAAAAAGAGCCTGTAAGAAGCTCGAAAGACAATGTAGATTAAACTACTGCCCTCTAGCAAAAATACATTTTAAAGAGGCCACCAAGCTGTTTCACAAGCATATCAGGAAAGGAAAAAAGAGTTACTATGCCTCCGTTATTCAACAGGCAGAGAACCCCAGCAAAGAAGTGTTTAAACTAGTTGAATCCTTTCTGAAGCCCCACTGTATCGAAAGGGATATCCCCCAATCCATAGCACTCTGTGATAAGATCTCTGTCTATTTTGACAATAAAATACAGATGGTCTATGACTCCTTTGGCCCGCATAAACCTACGGCCAAGGAGGATAGAGAGAATGGGGGCCGGCCCCCAGCCTCCCTGAGGAAATTTCAACCTATCCCACTAGTTGAGGCAAGCCAAGAGATAACCCGGTGTAAGTCTGGCTCCCCAGAGGACCCTTGTCCGCCTAAATTGTGGGCACCTCTAGCGGACGCTATTGCACCTATGCTTCAACATATCTGGAATATTTCCATAGACACTGGGGAATTTCCAGAGAGTTGGAAGCATGCGACGCTTCTTCCACTGAAAAAGAAGCCAAACGGGGATGCGGAGGATTTAACTAACCTCCGTCCTATCTCTCTGCTGGCAGCTCCCGGGAAAATGCTGGAAAAACTAATTCATCGCCAGCTGAATGCTCATGTTGAATCTAATAACATCCTGCATGAGACTCAGTCCGGGTTTAGACCCGGCTTCAGCACGGAGACGGCGTTGATTGAGGTGGCTGATTCTCTGAGGTGGTCGTTAGATTCAGGGGACTCAGCTCTGCTGATGCTCCTGGATCTCTCGGCCGCGTTTGATACGGTGGACCATGCTAGGATGATCCAACGTTTGGCAGACATTGGCCTACAAGATCAGGCACTCGGTTGGATGCAGTCCTACCTGTCAAACCGAACGCAGAGGGTCACTCTAGGCACTTGTGACTCAAAGCGTAAGCCACTGCGATGCGGGGTCCCGCAAGGATCTGCCCTTAGCCCCCTTTTGTTTAACGTTTATCTTGCCCCTCTTTTCTCCCTCATTGCCAACTGGGGAGTCACCGCAATATCTTATGCGGATGACACCCAGTTGGTTTTTCCCTACTCTGAGGTGACAGAGGCGGCATTTGCAAACTTTAAGGGGTGCCTTCAGGATGTGGCCTCCTGGATGAATACTAATAAGCTGAAATTGAATCCGGGAAAGACGGAAGTGATCTTTTTTGGTAAAGGCAGTCACCCTCCAGCTGAGCTCTGGTGGCCAACTGAGATGGGTACTCCACCTTCCCCTTCCCAATGGGCTAAAAATCTGGGAGTTAAGTGGGATGAAAATCTCTCCTTTGCGTCCCAGATCCATCAGGTCACAGGCTGCTGCCTGAGCAAAATGAGGAATCTCCGCCCAGTCCTGAAGCTTTTGCCCGAGTCTTGCCGGAAAACCGTGATCCATGCGACCATCACCTCGAGATTGGACTATGCTAATGGCCTGTATAGCGGCCTCCCGAAATACTTGGTTCAAAGGCTGCAGACGGTGCAAAACGCGGCAGCCAGGTTGCTCAAACATATTCCTTTTAAAGAGCACATTTCTCCCCATCTTCGGGCCTTACACTGGCTCCCGATTGCCAGTAGAATAAAATTTAAAACTCTTACTCTGGCATACAGGTCCCTCTACGGCACCTGTCCTAATTACTTGAGAGCCCGTCTGCCTAGATATACACAGTCCCGCTCCCTTCGTTCAAATGATCAGGTGCGACTGAGTGTGCCGCGAGTCAAAAGGGCCAGACTGGGTGGTCGGACCTTTTCAGCCAACGTGACCCGTCTCTGGAATTCCCTACCTCCTGAGCTGCGAAAGGCCCAATCAGAAACAAGTTTCAGGAGACAGCTTAAGTCGTGGCTGTTCTCGGAGCATCTATAAGTTGCAGACTCCCAGCTAGCTTTCTTGTCGAGCCCTCACAGCGCCGGGACGCCTCCTAGTTGAGGCAGCTGTTCGCGCTTTATAAATACTAGTATTATTATTATTATTAGTGATGGGCCCCTTTGCATCGTCCTTGCACAACGTGGTCCAGGAGTGAAGCAAACTAAAAATGAAATTCATGAAGTCACGCAAGGCCACCTTGCATTGCCCTGAGTGGCTTCAAAGATCTTGAGTAATGCAACACAGCGCCAATCGGAAGCAGAGAGGGATTTTCATGGGTGTTGCATGGACATTCCCATACAAAATCCATTGATTTTGAGACATTTCCCAGATTTACCAAAAGTGGTAGACCTGGGAATGCACCAAAAACCTACGCCTCCCCAGGAGGCATAGCAAAGAGAAATATCTTTATTTCTCCTCATTTTTTGTGCTTACTGTGTGTGCTGTATCCTCCAGCACACATAGAGAGAGGGAAAAACCTCAGGGGATTGTTTTTGTGCAGGAAGGTGTCCTTTCCTGAACAAAAACAATCCTCCTTACAATGCAGGTACCCTTGCACTGTGATGCAAGGATGCCTGCGTTGGTGCTAGGTACGCCTCTTCCTAATAGCGACTCGCAAACCCTATTTTTCCAGTCAGTAATAGATTACCGGCTTGCAGAATAGTGTTGGTACATGTCAAAAACAGTTTTAGCAGTTGTAAACATCCCAAATCTTTGTTTGCAGCAGCTAAAACGGTCGTACATGTGCCCCTAAGGCCCCATGTGCCTTTTTCTAAAAAATGTCAGCGCTTCATAACTTTTCCTTTTTCATTCAGTTTATTCTCATTTCAGAAGCAAGCAGCAGGCACTTTACCAGCCTCGTCTAAACAACACTGTGACGTTATGCAGCAGCATCATTGCCTTACTGAGTAGTAAAGCATGAGCATGAAATGCAATGCAGCGCTCAGTAACGGCGTGAGTGCTCGTCGTGAGGTTTACAATTGCGTCAACCTCAAATAAAAAACGAAATTTGGTAGAAACTGTATGATGTTTTCCCATTTCTGATCAAAAAGAATAGAACGATGCCATCTGCTGCTGTTCTGCAGTACACAAGCTAAGCATCTCAGCCCACCAAGTGGGGCGTTTCAAGTAATTTAACTGACTTTACTGTAGAGCTGATGCTCTAATATGAGCTCTTATTTTTGCAGTTGTTTTTTCTGAAAGTATGATGTGCTTCTTGTGTTCCATTATATGAAGTGCACATGAACATACATGTGTTGTGGCACTTTTGTGTTACAAAGTGGGCAGCAGATGCATATATGCCTCTAATGAGATGTGGTTCACACTGCCACAATAATGCAGCCAACAGGATCACAAGCAGGTGTTCCCTCATTTGCATGTTGGAGTGACCCCAAGCAAATGAGAAACTCTTTGTCATAGGGGAATCAGCCTTTACCATGCAGTCTTTACCACAAAATGCTGTTACATGCAATCTTTACCACGCATATCTTTACCTCGCATGTTTTTACCACACATATATATATATATTCACTGAAAAAAACATAAACATATAAATACATATATAAAACATTTATTTGTCAGAAAGACACACATTCACTGGATGATGTCATCAGTGATGTCATTTGAGATGTCATCAGTGATGTCATGAGTGATGTCACTGACCATGTCATGAGTGATGTAATATGTGGCATCATCAGCAGTGCATTGCGGGCGCGCGAGTTATAGTTAGCTGAACTAACTATAACGGGGGGAATTTCACTGGTTTTGTATGAGTGAAATGTCCAGATAACTATAACATGTGTGAAACCTATGGTTTTTTAGTGAATTTCTAAGGTTTTTTAAATGCTAATTCCTAACTATAACGTGTGTGAAACCTATGGTTTTTTCAGTGAATTTCTAAGGTTTTTTAAATGCTAATTCCTAACTATAACGTGGCTGAAGCCTATGGTTTTTTCAGTGAATTTCAAAGGTTTTGTAAATGATAATTTTTTTAATGAATTAATTGTTATATATTTTTATACTGATTTAGTACATTATTTTAAATTATTTATTTTCAGATATTTTATTTATTAAATTACATTACATATTTTTGAAAAATATATTTTTTTAAATATTGAAATTGTAATATTTTTTTTATTTCATATTTTTTTTTAATTTATATTTATTTTATATATCAGGCAATGATATCCTATGGAAGGAAATTCAAGTCACTGGTAACTACAGTTAAATTTACTTTTCAGGGATAGTAGTGAGCTGAAAGATGCAGTACTGAGGTCTCTCCTGATAACAGGTTAGTAAATCGGAATTCGTAGTTCGGCTGCTTTTAGGGGAATTTTTTTAAGTTCCAAAACTCCACACTTAGAAAAATTTCCAAGTGAAATCAGTCAATGTTAGCGTATGGAAGGAAATTCAAGTTACTGTAAGTATGGTTAGAATTACTTTTCAGGATCAGTAGTGCGCTCAAAGATGCAGCACTGACATTTCTACTGATAACAGGTGAATAAATTGGAATTCATAGTTCGGCAGAATTTACAGGAATATTTAGCTCAATAGTGAAAGAAGGGGGCGGGGCCTAAGGTAACATGTGTGCAAACACGCCCTGTGGCGTGTTTTAGATTGGGGAATTAATTCCTCTTCAATCCTGAGGTCCCCCTGTGAGCCAACTAGCCCACTATGTACCTCCTGTATGTGCCAGAAAGCTCTGTGGCGCTTACTGGAGATACCTGTTGGACTAGTTGCCCCTAGGGGACCTCTGGATTGAACAGGAATTAATTACCCAACTTAAAACTCACCTCAAGGCATGTTTGCACTCACATCACCTCAAGCCCCGCCCCCTACCTTCACCACTGTGCAAACGCGCCCTGTAGAGTGTTCTAAGTTTGGAGATTAAGTCCCCTTGCATACTGGGGGTTCCTGGGGCCCAACTAGCCCACAAGGAACCTCCAGTATGCACCAGGAGGCTGTGTTGCAGAGAGGTGTAATGAGGCCACCCCCCTTTTTACACTACTCTGCAAAGCAGCTCCCTGGCGCGTTTGCAGAGGGGGAACTAATTCCCCTTGAATACTGGGGGTCCATGGGGGCCAACTAGCCCACCTGGAACCTCCACTATGCGCCAGGGGGCTGTGTTGCAGAGGTGTAATGAGGCCATGCCGCTTTTTACAACTCTCTGCAATGCAGCCCACTGCTGCTTTTTCAGAGGGGGAACTAATTCCCCTTGCATACTGGGGGTCCCTGGGGGCCAACTAGCCCACCAGGAGCCTCCAGTATGCGCTAGGGGGATGCGTTGCAGAGAGGTGTAAAATAATTACTTTTCCCCGGGGGTTTCGGTCCCCGGGACAGCGTGGGGGGGATTGGAGCCCCCACACTTCTTTTTCACTATGCCCCCGGGATTTGGTTCCCCCCCCCCCCCGGAGGTAATTTGAAAAAAAGCAGACAGTTTTTTTCCGCGGAATACGCGTACGTACGCATACCCCGCGATTTAAAAAAAATATATAAAATAAAAATGTTTGGCCATGGGGGTCCTTGTGGGACCCCCTGAGCAGGCCTAGGGGGTCAGGGGGTTTCTACCCAGCCCCCTTTTTGCATTCTACACGTTTGTTTTTCTGCTTTCTTGTGCCTCGGTCTACCGAGCACAAGATGGCTGCCAACACTTCCTGGTTTGGGGTGTTGACAGCCAATGAGCATGCAGCTCGTACTCGCAAAGATACGCATATGTACGCATACGTACATGTACGTACGCGTACCCCACAAGTTTTCAGGAAAAGAAATTTGGGGGGGGCCTTGGGGGTCCTTGTGGGACCCCCTAAGCAGGCCTAGGGGGTCAGGGTATTTCTACCCCGCCCACTTTTTGCGTTCTACACGTATGCTTTTCTGCTTTCTTGTGCCTCAGTCTACCGAGGCACAAGATGGCTGCCAACACTTTCTGGTTTGGAGTGTTGACAGACAGTTGACAGCCAATCAGCATGCAGCTCGTGCTAGGGAAGGTACGCAGGCCTGTACGCGGACAGTACGCGTACTGTAAGCGCCTATAGATATACTTATGATTTTACTTATGATTTTCTCAGGAACTACTGAACGGATTTACACCATTTAAGAAAAAGTGTGATCTGCGGACCGAACTCTACCTTTTAGCCAAATTTGGTGTAATTCTGTTCAGCCGTTCGGGCTGTAGGCCTGGCTAAAGGTCCTTTGGAAATTGCATGGGGAAAACACGTTTTGGGACCCGTTTTTTCTCGGCCCCTGCTTCACGAATCACCCCCAAACTTTCAGTGAAGGAGCGGACCGTAGCAGGCCATTTTCTTGGAGAAATTTGCGAAGATTCGTCCACCGGCGCAAAAGTTATTCCAAATAGAATGTTGCGGATTTCCAATGGAAACTAGGTCCTAACTATAACTACCTACTGGCGACCGCCAGTAGGTAATATATATATATATATATATATATATATATATATATATATATATATATATATATATATATATATATATATATATATATATATATATATATGTGTGTGTGTGTGTGTGTGTGTGTGTGTGTATACGTATGTGTGTGTAAGAGTTTACTTACGTTTACTTACCTTAAGGCATGCATCTGTGTTATAGTACAGCTGTGGATACAAGGACAAAGAAGATGTCAAGAAGCACTCTGTTTGTGTACAATAGATCCCTTGTGCCACTTAAAACTAAAGTCAATCCACTTTAAGGCATTTTGGCATAGGGCAGCGCAGTAGGGCACCTTACTGAACTGCCCTATGACATGGTGAAAAGGCTGGAATGCACTGTATTTAATTAATTTGGTCCTTTCTACCTGTATTGATGCCATTTTGGCAGCCTAGCGCCAACGTAGGCACCCTCGCACCATGATGCAATAGTGCCTCCGTTGCAGGCAATCCTACGAGGCGGTATCTTCTTTCAGGGAGGAAAAAAACTAGGAGAAATTAACATAGTTCTCTTTACCTCTCACCTTGGGCGGTGTACAAATTTGACTATTCCCTAGGTGTACATCAATTTGTAAATGTGGGGCAGCATCAAATTCCATGGGTATTGCATAGGAAAACTCACCGCAGCACCCATGCAACGCATTCCAGGCGCAGATTAAGGCAATGCATTGATTTGCGCTGCATCGCCATACTCATTAATTATGAGGCCACTGGCCTTGAGTGGCTTCATAAATCGTCAAGACACCCCTGCATCACATATATACCACTCTGTGTGGTGCAAAAGTGACGCAGGCCTCTCATAAAGAAGCCCCTAAGTGTTGGATGTTGCATCTGCGTTGAGAACAACACTTTTTAGTGCAATTGTACGTTGTCTTGATCTGTACCAAGTCCAAGTTAAGAGGTAAATGTAAAGTACCTGTAGAGCGCACTGCTACCAAGCGGTTTCGTGGCGCTATTACTCATACTGCTGTGGTACCCTTCCTGGCTTTCCCTGTGAAGTGTCCACTCCTGGGCACCCCCAGGGTGAAGCCAGGCATCCTAGCGCTGTTGGGGCCGTTGTGGAGATTAAGCAAGCTATTGCCCAGAGTTGCATCGTGGGACCCTTGATTGGACTAGGCCCTGAGGCGAGAATATCAGGTCCGAGGAATTTTTGAGCCCGAGACCCGCCGAGGTGGGAATCAATCCCTGGTCCCGGGCCAGAGCTCTGCATCAAGGTCTGCCACTCTAACCATTGAGCCACACTTCTCCACAGTGTAAACCAAGACAGTACACGCAATGCATAATTCGAGACTTTATTGCAGTATTTAGAAACACTTTAATTAATGTGCTTATTCAATTCATAAATCAATATGTGGCGTTGTAAATCAACATTTAGAAATGAATTATAAACTATTCTGCAGGGAATCCGTCACTTTTCTAATGTTATTACTCAATTATGCCCCTTTCCTAATGGAAATGTGAATACCTTTAATTTACATTCCCTTGAATTTTAGTACTCTGTATGCAAAACGACAGAGCTCCACAACTGGAGTGATCGGTGATCCAAAAAACCATTGAGGACTTGATCACACATAGACAACACAATATGCGGTCTGTAAATACCCATTTGTGTGGAGATTGGTGTTCACTGGGTGTGCACAGTACGCATGATTCTTCGTTATGCCTCATTCAGATGTTCACTTACAGCGCATGTGCGATACTGGCCTAGCAGATTTGCAGTACACCTGGTCTGACATGACGAAATTTGGCAACATTCCCAGGAATGTGCAGTTTGAGCCTTGGTTTCAGTACTGAGTCGTGTACAAATAGGAGTTTGCTTCCGTCCCATTATTACCTCAGAAACTGGAATCGAGGCCTAAGTGTGAATGTACCTTTTCTGGCGGGTTCTATACCAGGCCAGCCTAGTACAGTTAGGGCCTGGCCTTTATCCGGGTCACACTAAAAGGACCCAGAGCAACATTTTGAGGTCATTTTCTTAAGTTCAATTAGCGCATTTGGCTTCCATTATAGCAGCCGAGCCCAGTCCGTGAAATGATAAATGGTAATGCTTGTTTTATATGTTTTTCCACTTTATCTCTTTCAACGTTTTTACAAGTAACAAGTCAATGCGTTTTTAATGATAAATGCAGTCTGAGTTTGGCCCTAAATTCTTGTCAGTCTTGCTTTTTAAACTGTTGCTGTTTGCCTCCTGAACACCTCTCTCAGAATAAACCTTGGGCTGAGCAAATGCTACCAGAAGGTGAGTCTAGGGTGCATCCCACTTCCTAAAAGAGCATGGTATTAAACACCCCAGAGTGGCCCATCCCAGCTTCAAATGGTCTATGGGCAGAAAGACCATTTTCTTAAGGAGGATATTCAAACAAGGTTATCCGCTGGATTGGTTGTTATTGATTATTTGACTGACAAAAGTTTTTCTAGTCTTACATTCCCACACTCTGTGAGGAGAAAAAAGAGTAGAAGTTCATTTGTTTAGCAGCCTCAAAGAGCACAGAGCCCCTGAAACACCAAGGGGGATCCGAGTGCCCAGCAATCTTCACACACAGACTCCCTGAACACTCGATAGCCCACCAATGTCCCAGGCAAGAACCAAATTCAAAACAGGTATAAAGATAACACAGTCATTGTACATACCACTTGCTCGCCCTTGGCTAACGAGTTGTTCTGGAAGTCATGAGCTCCAATCATAGCCAGGCAGACTGTTTAATCTCTCCTAAATTAAGTAGCCCAAGGTATGCAGCAGTTGAAACAGCATAAGTCCAGTATTTAGCACTGTATAAGCAAACAAGTTGATGCTATAGGCATCTGCAAGCGGATTCCTCCCACAACTTTCCCCTTTATGACTTGGTCCGTAATTCCCTGCTTTGGGCAGCTCTCTACCCCAAGGCTTATCACCTCAGAGCGCATCACGCACTGAAACTTCACCTTCACTCTCTCCATCTTTTCTCTTCGTGTGTCTTTTTCCCTCTTTTTCTCTCATCATATTGTGGACATATCACCTATGCAGTTCCCTATCCCAGAGCACAACAATAATGCTGCCGCTTTGTCTCCCACATCCCATCTCAAAGCATGCAGCTAACTCTCCTGAACATTTATTTATTTATTTTATTTTAAAAGTGTTATATAGCGTTGGCTTGAGGTTCCCTGGCAATTGTAAGTGGTGTTTTCGACTCGCACGAATATGGTCGAGTCTGGTATCTACGAACCGCAAATGACGAGTTTAGTAAGTGTGCGCAGTTTCGCTGTGCTAACTTAAACCGTTCGTTTGTTACGTGGGTTTTTCATCTGTACCCACGGGTTCCATCTTAGATACGGCATCCATTTTGTCTCTTGCCCTCAAGTAGCCAGCGAACGGACGTTGTCCGCTTCGCGACCCTGGGATTCCCAAGATATCTGCGGAAGACACATGTCCTTTGAAAGTGTCTTTATGACGAGGGGGATGATACTGTAAGGCAGATGGCCCCGCTCGAGGCTCATCTTGCCGTGCCGGTGTATTGTCTCAGCCGTGCATCTCATTAGGCACGTCCCTTTGATGCCTGTAGCTCGTGTTTCCCGATACCTCCCCTTTTACACCCTTTCCAATCTCCCCACTGTTTCCATCTTCCTCCACACCTGTTCTTGTTCCTTCTTCGATCTGTTTTATTGCTGATTGGAATGTACTAATGGTGGGAAGATGGGTTTTTACAGTTGGGAACCGCCAAATGTTTCCGCACTTATATTCCGGACCTTGAATGTATCAAAGTGACCAAAGCGACCCCTCTCGGGGATATTTATTTATTTATTTATTTATAGTCTTGTATCGCGCCTGAATCAGCCCCGAAGGGGTATCTCCGCGCGTGGCTTCTGAGTGAGTTAAGCAAAACTATAGATCAGAAAAGGCAGAAGGGAGGCTAAGTTAGTCCTGTGTAAATAAGTGAGTTTTCAATTGCTTCCTGAAATTAAAAAGGTGATGAGTATGTCTTAGCTGGGGGGGGATGGAATTCCACAGCATTGGACCTTTAAGGGAGGGGGCACGGCCACCCTGTCTTGCTCTGTTTACTTTAGGTACATATAGCAACATAGTGTTGCTGGAGCGTAAAATGCGTCCAGGAGAATAAGGAAGAAAGATATCCTTCAGGTATTTGGGACCAGAGCCATAGATACATTTATGCATGATACAGCAAAGTTTAAATTGAATCCGCTGTTGCACTGGGAGCCAATGAAGGTGGGAGAGAAGGGGGCGGGAAGGGGTGCGGGGGGGGGCATTCAGGATAAGTCTTGCCGCGGTGTTCTGTACCACCTGCAGTCTGCGAAGTTGTTCCTGGTTGGCGGATATGAGTAAGCTGTTACAATAGTCCACCCGTCCAAGGACTAGTGCCTGAACCAGCGTCTTCCTATGGGTGTTTGGTAGGAGAGGGAAGATACGCCGTAGAAGACCAATTGTGCGGAAGCACATTCCCGCAACCTGACTGACATGATCTTTCATGATCAGGGCTTGGTCCAGGCGTACCCCCAAGTTCTTGATGGTTTGCTTGGGCGCTGGGACAGGTCCGAGCTCAGGTGGCCACCATTCCGGGGACCAGAGCAGGGTGGCCCCTCCAAACAACATGACCTCAGTTTTGGTCACGTTGCATTGGAGGAAGTTCTGGGCCATCCAACCTGCCACCGCTCTCATGCCGTCTTGGAAAGATTGCATGACTGCGGGTGTAATGGTTTGAAAGGGGAAAAGCAGCTGAGTATCGTCAGCGTAAGAGATTGGTGAGAACCCGTGAGATCTGATGATCTCTGCCAGGGGGGCCACATATACGTTGAATAACGTGGGGCTTAGACATGAGCCCTGTGGCACCCCCTTGGTGAGCTTCCTGCAAACAGATTTGTAGGAGCCTAATTTGACCCCTTGTTGTCTGTCCTCGAGGAAGCTTTCCAGCCACGCAAGGGCGGTCCCTTCTACTCCAGCTCCCTTCAGACGGCCGAGAAGAACTTCATGCGACACCGTGTCGAAGGCAGCGGACAAATCCAATAGCACCAGAATCACTGAGCTCCCTCTGTCAAGTGACATTCTGATGTTATCTGTCACTGACAGAAGGGCTGATTCGGTGCTATGGTTGGGCCTAAAACCGGATTGTGAGTGGTCTAGGCCGCCCGCTGCCTCGATGTAGTTGGACAGGTGTGCGTTGACATGCTTCTCGGCCATCTTGCTGTAATAAGGTAGGAGGGAGATAGGACGGAGGTTGGAAAGCTCCGTCCAAGGAAGGGCCGCATTCTTGCGGATTGGGTTCACCACTGCTCTTTTCCATTCAGTTGGTACTTTTCCCTTTTTAAGAGACTGGTTGATGATATCCTGAATGTATGGGGCTAGCAGGGTACGAAGGGGGGTTAGGATTTTAACAGGAATAAGATCATCCGGAGATCCAGATTTGACTTGAGTCATTATTGTGTCAAGCTCTTCAGTGTTTATAGGAGGGAATGTAGTTAAGGTAAGGTTTGTATTCTCATTGAGGGAGGAGGCATTTTGAGAATCGCTATTAGGTTGGGATCCTAGGATTTTTCCATAAATCGTTTCTATTTTATTTTCAAAGTAAGATGACACTTCTTCACATAGGCTTTGTGAGAAGTCGTCTGGGCATATACATGCCGTAGGTTTTACAAAAGTATCCAGAATCCTATACAGTTCTCTGGGAGAGTTATCGGCTTCCATGAGCTGTTGAGCGATGTTATTTTTGCGGGCAGCCTTGATGTGTTTATAATAATTGGCTTGGGCTGCACGATGTGCCTTTTTATTATCCTCAGAGTGTGATTTCCTCCATCTCTTCTCTATCCTTCTACATTCTTGCTTCTCTTTTCTTAGGGTCTCGGTGTACCATTTTTCCTGTTTAGCCACAGAAAACTGTCTGAATGTTTTCAGAGGGGCAATTTTATCAATGGCTACCGTCAGAGTTTGCTGAAGCACGGTTAACTTTTGTTCTACTTCGTCAATGTCTCTGATCTCGGGTTTTTTCCACACCTTTTCTAGCGCATCCAGTGTAAGTTTGTGCCACTGTCTGCGTGTGGTGGATGGGAGGGATTTCTTTGGGGGACCCTTATTAGCTTTAAAAATGCTAAACTGCAATAAAAAGTGATCTGACCAGTGAACTTGAATAGGTTTGTGGCACAGAATGTTATCGAAGTTGGTATATATCAAATTGATACAGTGACCCCCTTCGTGGGTGGGATCCTGATTTTTTTGTATAAGACCGATAGTTGTCATATCAGTCAACAGAGTTTTTGTCCCTGTGGATTCACACTGGTCAGTGTGGATGTTAAAATCTCCAAGGAGAAGAAAATCCTCATTGGCCCGCATATAAGGGCCAAGTATCTCTAAAAGAGATGTGGAGAAACTGGGGCATGGAAGAGGTGGGCGGTAAACAAGTGCTCCTTTGATGGTCTTTCTGTTGGGGAGCATAATTCTAAAAACCATTATTTCCATATCTCTGCAACATTGTCTATATAAGACGTCCAATTTAATAGACTCTTTGTAAATTATGGCAATGCCACCGCCAGTTTTATCAGGGCGGTCAGAGTGGTGAAGTTTGTACCCCATAGGTACTCCCAGAGCAATGGCAGACACTGTATGGGGCTTTAGCCAAGTTTCAGTAATGAAACATAGGTCTGGGGACAGGGAATGTAATAAGTCCCAGATCTCAGTTTGGTGTTTAGGCATTGAGCGGACATTCATAAGGATACATTGTAGGTCATTAAAAGATTTACAAGAATTGTTTAACAGCAATGAAGTATAATGACATTTGTTGCACGAGAACGGGCCGTTAAAACAGGGTCTGTTACCCTCTGCATAACATGGGACGGAGAGTTGCCTCAGTGAAGTCAGGAATGAGGAGTCATACCTGATGTGTGTGTCAGCGCGAAGGGGCGGCATGATATAGGATTCCCGCCCCGTCGCCACGTCCTGTCGCGGACGGGCGCAGACGGGCAGCTCTTTGGCTGGTCTTCGGCTGCTATGAGGCTGCGCGCAATCGCTGCGCGCTTCCTGTGAGGCGATGGCTAAATAGCCCCCAGTTGAGCACTAGAGCGCTGACCGCTCGCCGAAAGTGCCTGGGCCTCACCTGTCCACCCTCCGCACAACGGTAATGAATTACCGAGTCGGACCGAGGCGGGCAGGCACAGGAATCGAGACCAGCACTCCGGATGGATTTTAAAAAGTTATTAAACAAATTAGGTGTAGCACACATGCTAAAATCGTGCACACGAGATTTTATAAAACATGAAGTTTAAAAAGCGCAATTTTACAGCAACGCTCTACCGTTTGCAGAGTGTATTCACCAGCTCATCCAGTAGCCAGCAAGCGGAGTAGGACACTGCCACTGTCTTCCCCCGCAGCTGCGCTGACCTAAGGCTCCGCCTAAATAGCCCCCAGTTGAGCACTAGAGCGCTGACCGCTCGCCGGAAGTGCCTGGCCCTCACCTGTCCGCCCTCCGCACAACGGTAATGAATTACCGAGTCGGACCGAGGCGGGCAGGCACAGGAATCGAGACCAGCACTCCGGATGGATTTTAAAAAGTTATTAAACAAATTAGGTGTAGCACACACGCTAAAATCGTGCACACGAGATTTTATAAAACATGAAGTTTAAAAAGCGCAATTTTACAGCAACGCTCTACCGTTTGCAGAGTATATTCACCAGCTCATCCAGTAGCCAGCAAGCGGAGTAGGACACTGCCACTGTCTTCCCCCGCAGCTGCGCTGACCTAAGGCTCCGCCTAAATAGCCCCCAGTTGAGCACTAGAGCGCTGACCGCTCGCCGGAAGTGCCTGGCCCTCACCTGTCCGCCCTCCGCACAACGGTAATGAATTACCGAGTCGGACCGAGGCGGGCAGGCACAGGAATCGAGACCAGCACTCCGGATGGATTTTAAAAAGTTATTAAACAAATTAGGTGTAGCACACACGCTAAAATCGTGCACACGAGATTTTATAAAACATGAAGTTTTAAAAGCGCAATTTTACAGCAACGCTCTACCGTTTGCAGAGTAAATTCACCAGCTCATCCAGTAGCCAGCAAGCGGAGTAGGACACTGCCACTGTCTTCCCCCATAATAATTGTGGGAACCAAGTCGTAAACCTTTGTGTACCATGTAAACCTATGGGAGAATCGTGTATAAAAGGAGCGATCCACAGAACCAATTTGAAGCAGTCTCCCCGAACTACATTCGTTGTACTTCCTGTGACTTCTGTGTTTCCCTGCAGTAAATAAACCTTGAATCTTTGACGCCGAAGGAAGTGTCCCGTGTCTCTGTCATTCGTACGCCGGAGCAGGTTACCCACGAAGGTTTCAGGTGTTGTCCCCTGGCACCGCTGGGTCTTAAATAACCCAGTCCTTCAGTTAGCGCCCAACGTGGGGCCCGATCAGTGGTACCGGTCCAAGCCCGACGATCGTGAGGAACTTCGTGTGAAATCTCCGAGGGAAGGTGCACTCCGCTTCATCGATCCTGTTGTCGAAACAAGTGACCCGAAGACTTTTCCCGCGAAGATTCCCGCCTCCTGACGGCTGCGACGGACTGCTGCCCTGACTGTAGACCTGTTTTGGCGCCTGGCATAGACCTTGGTATAGTGAGACGATTGACGGGCCTTCCTGGTGACGCCATCGATCTTTGAGTTAAGTATTTGTGGGTCGCTCCCAGAGTTCTTGGTTGCGGTTGCTTAGTTGTTGCATGGTTCCATTGCATTTGTAAGTTCTTGGTACTTTGTTGTGATCTTTGACGTCTGCAGTCGCCAAAAACCGAGGGTTTTTGCTCTTTGCTGGGACTTGGTAAATCCCGTAACCCTTGACGTTTGTGAAACTCGGCTAGTGTGCAAGATGCCTGGTCGCAGTAATTTGTTTAGTTGTTTCAGACGTTGTGGTACGGATTCCCGACTGGAGGACTCGTGTCCGATACCTCCGGTTGGAACTCCAACTTATGAGCTGTACAGTAAACACGGGCTAGGCCCCATTACTTTTAATGATTACTGGATCCGTTACACTAGGAAAGACGGTGCCCTTAGTTGGCCACCTCATGGTAGTTTTGAGACAACAATCTTAGATAATCTTGAGGCTAAATTGTTCGAGAGAAAGTCAAGGCCGGCCATGTTTGATGCCTTTCGGTTGTGGCGTAAAGAAGCCCAACAGAAAGAGATCAGACAGACTAAACGAAACCAGAGAGATGGTGTTGCTACCATTGTAAAGAAAGCAGAGCAGTTTCAGCGTGATAAGGAGGTTAAGGAAAAGGAAGTGTTTGACAGGCTACAGTGTATGTCCATAGATAAGTGCTATCCTGCTCTGCCTACGGAGTCGGATAAGAAGGACGAATCAGTTGAGGATCCCTTAATGTCTTATCTTATGAAGTCACCACCTCCGTACGTGCAGGGTACAGCAGTTCCTGTGGCTCCCCCTGTACCTGTTCCTCAACCTGCTCCTCAACCTGCACCCGTTCTTCCGACTGTTCCCGCTCCTTTGCCTATGGCTATTCCTACTGCTCCTCCGCTTCCACATACTCCTGCTCCCGCTACTGCTCCTGTTTTACTTACTCCTGTTGCTTCTTCTGTTTCTACCTCTTCTCTTGTGAGTCCTTTGTGCTATACTTCTCCGTCTACTCATAGTCGTACTCCTCCTGTTGCGGCTAGCTTTTTCCATTCTCTTGGTCCTGTTCTTGGGTCCGCTGGTTCGGACGGTCCTCAGAGACGTAGTCAGCTTCCCGGTAACCGGGAACGTGCTTCGCTATACAATATGGCGATGGGTTGGATGACGCACCCTCTTAGAAATCCTCCGCGTGCCGTACTCGATACGTTTTGCCAATGCAATGAACCGACACAAAGATACGTGTTTGAAGAAATGTGCAAGGTACTGCGTGATCAGATATCGGCCGATGCACCTGACGAGGTGCTGACCGCCTTGTCTGATCTACAGCTTCTCGAATGGACTGATAGTGGATACTAACGTTCGACGTGCTATTGAACGGTTGTTATCTTTCCGTCCCGTTCCTATACCTCAAGCTTTGTTTGTTGAGGATGTTGAGAGGCAGTTAGATGCGTCCGGTCAGTTCCCCATGCGAGAAGTTCCACCAGTGTGGATGCCAGGTGATGCTGCTCAAATTCCACCCATCCTGCCACATTTTCAGAGAGTATGGATACATCTCCCATGGAAACGATCAGAAGTTTTACAGGTGAAGCAATCTTTGCCTGACCCTCGCAAAAATCCTGCAGGGTATTATAAAGAATTATCGCAGCTTGTAGACGCTACGATAATGAATCTTGCCGATATCGACATGCTGTTCGGCAATATCGTACCGCAACCGGTATGGGCTAAGATTCGGCACGAAGATCACGCAAACGAATTAGGTGGCGACTGGGCTGCTCTTACTGCGGCCGATACGCGACAAGTTGGTGGGGCTAAGCCTGAACAACTCATTACCGCTCTCCCTCAAAGAATAATTACCCTAATGAAAACACTTATGCCAGCTATGAGGGTGAATTGGGACAAGTTGTCAGCTTGCAAACAGAAAAAGGACGAGATTGTCTCTGATTTCTTTACGAGATTTGAGGAGGCATTCATCGATCACAGTGGTCAGGATATGAGCACTGAGGGTGGTCAACAGTTGTTCGTGGACAAATTTGTCTCTAATTTATTGCCCGATTTGAGCAATAAATTGAAAAATTCTGAGAGTGCGTGGGCCGTTTCTACCTCGGCTCAAATATTGGCTACGGCACAGTATTATGAGAACAGAGAAAAAGAGGAGAACGACCGCGCTGATAAAAAGACGAAAGAACTCAAAACTAAAGTGTTGTTACAGCAGGCGTACCCTCCACGCTCGAATCAGAATACTTCGCAGCAAAATAGACCGCAGTCGCAATCAAATAGGTCACAACCTCGAAATGACTCCTCTTCCCAAAGATCTTCGTTAGGGTACAATCAATGTGCCTATTGTAGACAAGAGGGTCGTTTAAAATGTAACTGTCCCGTTTTAAACGATCGTAACAGTGGTAACTCATCTAGAGGAGGTCGTGGTGGTTCTCAGCAGGCATCACGTGGTAGGGGTCGTGGGGTTCAAAATGATCGTTCAGATAACTCATCAAATTCCGATAATTGTTTTGATCAACGTGGATCATCGCAAGGACGATCTGCGCAGTACAATGTAGACAATTATTACGTCGATCAGGGAACTGACGACAGTAATTACTAGGACAGCCATAGACAAGGAGAGGGAGTGGTATCAGTTCCGGTTGATCAGAGAGGGCCTTACGTCGCAGTTGCTACATCGGGCGTCGTTGAGCCTTTTCTGTTGGACACTGGTGCAGCGAAAAGTTCCATAATGCATTCGAAACTCCATGGCGCACCTTTGTCTGGCTTAACAAATGTTTCCGTTGGATTCTCTGGCGCCCCCGTTAGCAATCCAGTTTCACACCCTTTGCCCCTTACAATTGGGCCTCGTGAGCTAGAAGCTCCGTTGATTTTGACTACGGGTTGTGGTGAAAATCTTTTGGGCCTGGATTTGCTAAAACGTTTGTATGCAACTCTGTATTGTTCTCCTGCGGGTGTAAAGCTTACTTTAGGAGAGAGGGTTGTCTCTCCTATGTATTAGTCTCTCGATAAGCTTCCACCGGAATTGAGTTCTCTTCCTGCATCTTTGTGGGCAACAGGTCCCAATGATGTGGGCCTGCTTGACATCTCCCCTTATGTTGTTCAGTTGAAATCTAATGTGCGGTTGCCACGTATTCCCCAGTATCGTATCTCTCTTGATGGTGAACGAGCATTGTTAGCGATCATTTATGATTTGATCGAGAAAGACGTAATTGAAGAAACACGGGGAAACGTGTGCAACAGCCCTGTACTGCCCATTCTAAAACGTACTGATCCTTCGAAACCACCTGTTTATCGTTTCGTTATCGATTTACGGGAGGTAAATAAAATTGTGATTCCTCAGTTTCCTGTTGTGCCTGACATCACGGCACTACTGACTCTGATTCCAGCTTCTGCATCGTGGTTTTCGGTGATCGATTTGAAGAATGCGTTCTTCAGCATTCCCATTGCAGAGGAGAGCAGAGACCTTTTCGGTTTCTCTCTTGGTGGACGCAGCTTCCGGTTTAAACGCGCTCCTCAGGGCTACTGTGAGAGTCCGTCGATTTACAGTCAAGCCTTGAAGGGTCAACTGGATGCGTTTTCATTGCCGGCTGGTGCGGCCTTAATTCAATATGTCGATGACTTATTGGTGGCCGCAGATACTCAGGACATTTGCAAAATTGCTACGGTGTCGTTGCTGTAACATCTCTGTGACTTACATCACAAGGTGTCACCTTCTAAACTCCAATATTGTTGTCAAGAAGTAACCTATCTAGGTCACTTATTGTCAAAGGAGGGAAGACGGTTGACCCCAGAGATAATTGCAGCAATTGCGCGAATGGCTGTGCCAACAACCCAAAGAGATGTGCGTGCCTTTCTAGGTATCACGTCGTATTGCAGGCAATGGATTCCAAATTTTTCATTGCTAGCTAAACCATTGATGGCTCTTACGTGCAAGGATGTCTCAACTCCTTTACCATGGACGGAAGAATGTCAGAAAAGTTTTTCTGAATTACGTGACTCATTGTGTTCGGCTCCTGTGTTAGGTACTCCTGACTACAGCAAGCCGTTTACACTATATGTTCACGAGAGGGAAGGTTGTGCCTTGAGTGTCTTAACGCAACCTTTTGGTGGTAAGCAACGTCCATGTGCATATTTTTCCTCGACCTTGGACCCGGTAGCTAGAGCATTGCCGAGTTGTTTGAGAGCAACAGCGGCAGCTGCGGTGTCCATCCGACAATCAGCAGGATTGGTCATGGATAATATGCTTACGGTGATGGTTCCGCATGCAGTCGACACTCTTTTGAACCTTACGAAAACTCAGCACTTGACGAGTGCGAGGTTGTCTGGGTACGAATTGACGCTGTTGGCAAGTCATATTCAGATCAAACGTTGTAATGTCCTGAACCCGGCGACTTTGTTACCCATTAGCACAGAGTCAGATGAAATAGCAGCCCATGACTGCTATTTGAGAACTGAGGAGGAAACAAAAGGTCGAGTGGACCTTAAAAACACTCCTTTGGAAGATCCAGATGGAACGTTGTATGTGGATGGTTCATGTTTTAAATTGCCGAATGGTGATGTGACTACTGCATATGCTGTTGTGACATTGAATACTGTTGTGGAAACTGCAAGATTGAATCAGAACTCTGCCCAGGCTGCAGAGCTGATCGCTCTAACTAGAGCGTGTGTGTTAGCGAAAGGGAAACGTGTGAATGTGTTTACCGACAGCCAATATGCTTTTGGCGTCGCCCATAGCTTTGGACGGTTGTGGAGAGAGAGAGGTTTTATGACATCGCATGGTACGAAGATTCAGCATGGACAGCTCGTGAATGATCTTTTGGATGCACTTACGTTGCCTAAGCAAGTAGCGATTGTTAAATGTAGTGCGCATCGTAAGGTGACGGATGATGTTGGTCGCGGTAATGCCTTTGCGGATGAGATTGCTAAGGAGACTGCACGGAATCTTAGCACTAGAATGTATGTGATGAGTTCGGTTAGGTGGCCTACCGAATCGAGTATGTGTGAGGACACTATCGAGAGTGTGAAAGCAATTCAGAATGAGGCCACTGAGACTGAAAAGTCGAAGTGGAAAGAAAGTACGGGAAAGTTGGATGTGAATGGTTGTTGGGTTGATTTGTCGGAACATAAGAGATGGATGTTACCGGATGCGTATGTGCTGGCTGTTGTGACAATGGCGCATGGGTTAGCACATATTAGCGTGAAAGGTATTTGTAAGTTGCTGTCCCCTGTGTGGAAGAATGATGGTATCACGAAATGTGCTGAACGATTGGTTAAGAATTGTATGGTATGTATGTTGTACAATCCTGGTAAGGGAACCCCAACTCCTCCTGGTAGTTTTGCTCCCCCTTCAAGTCCCTTTGAGGTGATCCAATTAGACTTCATCCATATGGAGCGATGCAATAACCTGAAATACGTTTTAGTTGTGGTTTGCGCGTTCTCCCGATGGATTGAAGCCTATCCCCTCAAAGACAACACTGCTTTGTCTACTGCGAAAATCCTACTGAAGGAATACTTTCCTCGGTATGGAATGCCTCGGATTGTATGGTCGGATAACGGAAGTGAGTTTGTGGGGAGTGTGATGAAGAGTGTGTGTAAGGGCCTTGGAATTAATCAAAAATTCCATAGCGCCAACCACCCCCAGTCAGCTGGTTTGGTTGAAGGGTACAATGGCACCCTTAAATTGAAACTAGCGAAGATTCAGGCTACGACTGGTCTTTCGTGGCCTGATGCTTTACCCTTAGCTTTGTTATCAACTAGGGCAACCGTACACTCCCGAGTAGGGCTTAGTCCCTATGAAATAGTGTTCGGTCGTCCTGCGAATGTGTGGGGGGTCCCTAGACCGGGTGTGTTTTCCAGTCTCGAATACCCAATGTTGATTGACTATCTTCATGATCTGACTGCTAAACTGAGGTTAATTCACCAACAGGTTTACGAAGCATTGCCGACGCAGACGGAGGGTCCAGGCCACCAGCTCCAGCCCGGAGACTGGGTGGTCACCAGGAATTTTTCCCGCAAGAAGAACTTGGAACCCCGGTTTACTGGACCCTACCAGGTCCTCCTTGCCACGAGAACTGCCGTTCGTTTAGAGGGCCGGAAGAATTGGGTGCATGCCACCCATACAAAGAAAGTTCCTATTCCTTTGCCGGCAGACTCGTGGGTGAGGAGGGGCATTGCTTCATCTGAATCCGAAGGATTGCCGGCGTTTGTACCTTTCAGCGACGCACAACCTGTCGGAGAATCCTCAGTGCAGCAGAAAGACACTGTTGAACATTTGTTATCAAAAGACTCGAGACCAGAACATTCGGCTGATCAACAGGACTCTGTTCCCTCATCGGATCCTTTGTTTGATGAACATACACGTCCTGGGAAAACTCGATACTTTTTGCGTTCCAGCACTAAGGACAAATAAAAAATCCCGTTCTGCCCCGTGACAATTGCATTATCCCGTTTTCCACGATCAGTCCGAACACCCGTATCATTGTAATTATTTTTGTATATATATTGAGTTTCGTTCCACATGTGGTTTTTTTTGCTTCCACAGCTGAGAGACATTTTTTTTTGCATATACATTGTGAATAAAGGCCGTAGGGCCGCGCGTGTACTTCCTTCTGGTTAGCAGGTCTTGACGCTAGGTTAAAGACCGTCGGTTCCTGGGAACTCCTAGGGATTGACTACTGCTACACAGAACGAAGTGCGTCAAGAAACGTTGCGGACGGTCATAGGGGATGGCGTTTTAGAAGCTGATGGACTTGGAAGAAGCTCAGGCGCAAAGGTTCAAGTTACAACAACTTACTCGTACCAAATGTTTTATGTTTCAAATATTCGTACTGCTTCTGATTGTTTCTGCACTATTGGCGGGTGGGGTGTATTATACGATGTCTTACTTCTTACCTTCTGCCATACCTACTCCTACCTCTGACCCTACACTTACCTCCACTGCATCTCCCCATTCCTTTCATATCCTACCCGAACACGAGCAGGCTAGACGTGCAGAATTCCGCAATAATTCCTTTATTCAGCTCCTTCACCAGCACCAGTTAGTGGTAAAGACTACTAATTGTTGGGTGTGTGGACTAATCCGCATACCACGGAAAAGGGAATTCCATATCTGGTCCTACCGTATAGTTCCCAGGGTTCAGCTCGAGCATTCCAAACAATGTTTCGAAGCGCACTAGATTCTCACCCCAGTCGAGAGCCACGTTCTCCCTACCTTGGCCCTGGCTCGTACTATAAGCCTTTGTCCATAGCGATAGAAGATTTAGATAGAGATATCTATGAGCCGTCGCTCATCCCAGAGGAATAGGTACAAGCCTATAAGGTCTTGAGTAAGGTCGAGTACAGTGCGCTCACGAGTGATAAACAGCTTAAAAGCTCGCCTCCGATATGGGTCGTACCCCACATTGGTAATTTTTGTCTAATGGGTCGTGGCCGAAGATCGAAAGCCCGACTTGGAGAGAGTGCTTGCACCGAGAATTACATTCTGCCGATGGTCTCGTCCCCTGTGTTTCTGG
Organism: Lissotriton vulgaris; assembly: GCF_964263255.1. NCBI lineage: Eukaryota > Metazoa > Chordata > Amphibia > Caudata > Salamandridae > Lissotriton > Lissotriton vulgaris. Next base: position 385,937,827 of record NC_141697.1, read on the forward strand.
CTGCCAAGGGTACGTACTTTGTCTGCCATGATCGTGCGTATGCATGGTTGCCCTCCGACTTTGCGGGCGCATGCTTTATCGCAAATTTGTTGCCTCCGACGTTCACTGTAGATGCAGATTATCACAAGACAAGAGTTGTGAGAGGCGTAATTAGCGAAGAGGATACTGCCGGTCAAGAGGCAGGAGACTTTTTCAAGGGTTTCCTCCCGTTTTGGGGGCCTATGGTTAATAGTAGGAACCTGAGACAGTTGACTCGAGTGGTAGAATCGACAGCTAATATTACTGCCAGTGCCCTTGGTAATATCACCACAGAGCTTCAGGCGGATAGACTTATGACGTTACAAAACCGTATGGTTTTAGACATGATCTTAGCAGATCGAGGTGGGGTATGTAAGGTGATCCATTCGAGCTGCTGTATTTTCATTCCGGATAACGCTCCGACTGTCTATCAAGCCATCTCAAAGTTGCATAAAATCTCTGAATCCATACACGTGGATGTAGGGGATTGGACGCTACTTGGGTGGTTTTGGGGCCTGATGTCGACTTGGGGTTGGAAGATTGTGATGATTATCGGAGTTGTTGTGGCGTTCCTGTTCACGTGTTGCCTTTGTGTGCAGTGTGGTCCTGCCTTATGTGGCCTCTGTGCTACAACGTGTATGAGACAGCCACCTGTTACCAAGGGGACTCGGTTGGACAGAGCTATGTTACAGCAACATCTAGATGGTCTGATGAATATCGAGTATGATTCCGACTAGTGCTTGCCTACATGAGGGCAAAAGGAGCGTCTGAGGTTCCGTGGCAATTGTAAGTATTGTTTTCGACTCGCACGAATATGGTCGAGTCTGGTATCTACGAACCGCAAATGACGAGTTTAGTAAGTGTGCGCAGTTTCGCTGTGCTAACTTAAACCGTTCGTTTGTTACGTGGGTTTTTCATCTGTACCCACGGGTTCCATCTTAGATACGGCATCCATTTTGTCTCTTGCCCTCAAGTAGCCAGCGAACGGACGTTGTCCGCTTCGTGACCCTGGGATTCCCAAGATATCTGCGGAAGACACATGTCCTTTGAAAGTGTCTTTATGACGAGGGGGATGATACTGTAAGGCAGATGGCCCCGCTCGAGGCTCATCTTGCCGTGCCGGTGTATTGTCTCAGCCGTGCATCTCATTAGGCACGTCCCTTTGATGCCTGTAGCTCGTGTTTCCCGATACCTCCCCTTTTACACCCTTTCCAATCTCCCCACTGTTTCCATCTTCCTCCACACCTGTTCTTGTTCCTTCTTCGATCTGTTTTACTGCTGATTGGAATGTACTAATGGTGGGAAGATGGGTTTTTACAGTTGGGAACCGCCAAATGTTTCCGCACTTATATTCCGGACCTTGAATGTATCAAAGTGACCAAAGCGACCCCTCTCGGGGATAATTGTGGGAACCAAGTCGTAAACCTTTGTGTACCATGTAAACCTATGGGAGAATCGTGTATAAAAGGAGCGATCCACAGAACCAATTTGAAGCAGTCTCCCCGAACTACATTTGTTGTACTTCCTGTGACTTCTGTGTTTCCCTGCAGTAAATAAACCTTGAATCTTTGACGCCGAAGGAAGTGTCCCGTGTCTCTGTCATTCGTACGCCGGAGCAGGTTACCCACGAAGGTTTCAGGTGTTGTCCCCTGGCACCGCTGGGTCTTAAATAACCCAGTCCTTCAGGCTAGACCCGAAGGTATCAGAGCGCTTTCCATGAGAATCAAAAATGTAACAGAAAAAGATCAACAATTACACAATGCATCAAAAAATAGGCAATACAATTAGGAGAGGAGAGAAAGGAGAGAGAAAAGTAGTGGAGGGGGCAGGGGAGGTGAGAAAGGGAGGATAAGGGGAGAGACAATAAGGAGAGACGAAAGGAAGTCTGTCTAAAGACCGACTGGGTAGGTGACGACCAAAGAGGGAATCCACGGTCCATCTCCCCTATAGCTAACCCAGGTAGCTCCATCGGGCATCAGAAAAAATAGTTCAGTCTCAGTACATTGAGAGAGGAGAGAAGGAGAGACATAAATAGTGGGAGGATGCGGGAAGAGACTACAGGAGAAACGAAAGGAAGTCTGTCTAAAGACCGACTGGGTAGGTGACGTCTAAGGAGGGAATCCCCGGCCTGTCTCCTCTATAGCTAAACCAGGTAGCTCCATCGGGCATCAGACAAAATAGCTAGATTTCAATTGACGAGGGAAAATTCACAGATAAACAGGGTGGGGTAGTGCTTTAGCCACACAGTTCCAAGAGTAAGGTGAACATGAACTGCTGGAAGAACAGGAACATGCAGAAATGGAAGTCTGCTTCACTCCTTGGCTTGGATGACTCCTTCCTACTGAACACTGCTGGTTCCTCTAGCCAGAATGTGGGAGACCACAAGTCCATATGTTATCAATCTCAGGGCACATCTTGATTTTGCAGATCCTACTTCAAAGAGGGTATTAACTATCTGTTCGTCCCTCTCTCTCTGTCATCTCGCCTGTTAAGTCTCACATCTTTTATGTGTGTATGCTGTAGCGATCTTACCACCTGTGTATTATCTTAAAAGGCATCCTTTAGCTCGCTCTTCTGGAGCACATCAACACAGATCTACTCCTTGGAGAAACTCGTGCCTCTGTAAATCCTTCTCCAAGGGCACATCTCACCCCAGTAGACCTTCTCAGAACATATATTTAATTATATTTCGTCAAGCTCTCTGAAATGATGCATGGCTTTTTTGTTCCTCCTTTTGTTTGACCTTTTTGTGTAATACCTTCAGAGTTGTCCCTGGTATCCCAACATGTCTCTTACTACACAAAATATCCCATGTATCTGTCATACCCATGGGCTTCTCTCCTTCTGGGCCAACTACCTCTTCTCTTGTATATCCAATGGCACCTCTATTAAAGAGTTGACTATGCGTCTCATACACTCACTCCCTGCCTCATGTATCCAGATGTATTTGTTTGTTTAACGGTGTTTCTAAAAAGTATGCTATCACCTACAGGTATCTTCGCGCTAGACCTTTAGAAACTATGCAAGGAAGCCAGTAGCATTGCCTAGACTGACCTCAATTTGGCTTAAAAACAGCCAAGTTCTTAGTGCTTTTATGAAACAAAGAAAATCAGAAATGCTTCTTAATTTTACTGGTAGAGGGTTCAATTGTTTAGAAGCCTTACAAAGTCCTGACTCCGATGGTTTCACATTTGTAAGAAGGAACTACAACCCAAATCGTTTGCTGGAACCATAGTAGCTGTTGAGGACGCTAAAGCAGAAATTTCTGGGGGAAAACAGCATCTCATCTCTACCTAGGGCTTTGTGAACAAGACAGAGTGACTTGAAAAGAAGCTGTTGCTTTACTGGTAGCTAGTGAAGTTTGGCCAGTGCACCAGACACAGACTCAGAGGCCTATAAACAAACTGCATTTTGTAGTTTGTTGAATAGTACTACAATAATACTACTAATATATTACACAAAATGCTGATATACCTACGTGTAGAGCTCTATGCCTCTGCCTCATCTATCTTTAATTGGGAAAACCTCAGCCCCAACTGCACAGATCTGTGCAACAAAGTTTACGTTTTCATATTTGAGAAGTACAGAGTGGAGTGACTGGAAAATGGGTAATACTACTACAGTTGGGGTGGTGAAAGGAGCAGTAAGGGGGAGTTTGGGAAGTAGGGAGAGATTTTGACAGGGGCATGCTGCCATTCACAGCAAGTGTTCCCAATGCTATTGCAAACTGCCCTTCTATGCTTACTACTGCCAAAAGAACTCAAAACACGTGTAAATGTACTCCAGCTCAGAGCAGGAATAAGTCCAGCACCACACATGGCCAACTGGTGCCGCAACATCCTCCCATGGAAAATAATGGAGGTAGAATCTCAAAGTAAAACCTAATAGGAAGTAATGTTAAAATACATTAAAATATTTAGAATATACAAAAAATATAAATACATATAATTTAGTGCTGCAAAATTATCTATAAATAGTATATATTTATAGTTTTGTTAATATCTAATGTTTAAAAAAAATGTTAACATTATTTCACTTTCATTGTTAATTAAAATAATGTATATTCATTTAATAATTGCATAACAAATAAATATAAATGTTATGCTTTTTGTTGATTTGTTTATTTAAATTGTTAAAAAAGAATTTAAATTTAATTTAATTCATGAAAATAATGTAATAATCAGCTCAAAATTAGGTTAATAATACAGTAGCATCTGTTTATTTTGTTTAACATTTTAAATACATATTTTAAATTAATTGACACGGATATTTACCTTGAAATAGTCTCTATGTATTTTAAACTATACCAAACTTTTCCCCCTAATTTACCATAGGGAGATCTGCACCACTGTGGCTGAGATCTCTGGCTACATGTGAAAAGTTAAAAGTAATAACGTTTCACTTGTTAATTAAGCTCTTCCCCCATCCACAGGTTCAGGAAGTGGAGACATGTACGTTTACACATCGTAGCAAATTACCTCATACATGGCAAATAGCCCAGAGATGTAAAATTACTACAAAGAGTAGGAATAAACTTACACTTGTAGATTTAACTTCATGTGTATGTTACATTTGTGAACAGCCCCTCAGTCTTTTTAATGTACAGAGCAAGCCTGCAGATGAGTTTTGGACTAATTTCAGTTTTTTGATCATTTTATCTGGGAGATCCAGTATCAATGCATTGAAGTACTCCAACTAACAGAGATGAATGCATTTAAAATCATGATTTTGTGAGGCAACAAAAAAAGTACAAAATACGTTTCCGCTTGGAGAGTGTAAGTGCAGTATCAAATTTTATGCCCAGATTTTTCACACAGGGAATTGGTGTGGATTTGTCACCTACACACAATGGTCAGAACTGACTGAAGATCCCTAAAGGTCAAAAGTATCTAAAGCCTTTCCCCCATATAATTTTAGCAGTTAAAAACTCATCCAGACATTGACTTACTGCTTTCTGGTAGCTAAACGGTCAGCATAGATATTGATATTTCCTCAGTGCTTGAACTAGATTTGAGTGTTAGCTACATAAATTAAAAGGGGAAAGCCAAAAGATTGCAGGAGAAAAGGGAGAGGAAAGATGTAAAGGTTGAGTAATAAGGTTTAAGTATATATCTCTCTGAAACTCCTTATTGTTTTAAAGATTTGGAGCCTTGTTCATGAGATCCTTTGCGCCACCGGAACATCACTTTTTGTGACGTTCCATGGCGCAGAAGCCGTCTCCATATTTACGAGGCAGCACTAAGTCACTCTTTTTGGCTTAATACTGCCTCGTAAATATCGTTCCGTTTAATGCAGGTTTCTGCAGTAAAAGGGGCACGCAATGGATGTTGCTGGGGTGCTCCCAGCAATATCCATGGCTTTTTGACACTGCCCCAGATTTGCAATAAATTGTAAATCTGAGACACCTGCAAAAACATATGCCCCCCAAGGGGAGGCATATGGGAGGCACAGCTAGGAGAAATATCTTTATTTGTCCTGTTTTTTTCCTTTTTCTATGTGTGTGGCATTCTGGGTTCTGTTGGCACCTGGTAGCACATTGTGCGCTGGTGCAAGGGAAAAGGACAGGAATGCCCAGTATGAGATAGATACGGCGCATTCCTACCCTTTTCTTTTGCCGTAGAGAAGCGCAGAAGGAAAGCCTGCGACACTGCCCTACGGAAAAACCTCATAAATGCGGCCCTTTGTCTCTGATACACAAGAAGCAATGGAGACCTGGATTTTCCAATTGAATAGAAAGTTGGCAAACCACTCAGGAGCTACATCTATAATTCCATAAAGTTTCAGCTGTTCTACAAGCAGCTGATGATCAATCGCATTGAATGATGCCAAAGGTCTAAGAGAATGAGTGCTGTTGGAATATCAGGGTCTGCTGCGATGCAAAGGGTATCCAGTGCAGTGGTAGCCACAGCTTGAATACTGGAGCCTGTGCTAAAACAAAGCATGCAGGGGATGAACAAGAATAAAATATTTAACATACCTTGATAGCTGAGAATATCCTGCATACTCTAACGGCTCTGATATGTCCAAAATGTGTTCCATTGGTCTATGATTTTCATCATTAAGGGTCAAGAGAAGGTGTGTTCAGCAGTGGAGTGATAAAGGCAAGCCCCCATTTGGAGGGAACAACACTAGTTTTTAATGAGCATTAGTTATGGCTTGGGTGTAAGTCTGATTCAAATAAAGAAGATTTCTAAGTAATGTGGTTGATAAAATACCAGTTTAGGAGACATTTGATTTATTTTAGTCACTAAGGAGATGAAGTGTTCATAATACTGTGTTAGAAATTGCAAAAACAAAGCCTCTATTAAAAGGCAGTGGTTGTGAGTGAGAACGAGCTGAGGTAAAATCCACTAGTAAATTATCGGTACCTGAACATGCAGGTAGAGGTGTTGCGTGCTGTGCCAGCTCAGATGTAATAGGATCAATTTTACTTTCATAGTAATCTGCAAATTTATGATTTCTGTCCTTGAACACAAGGACCGTGGGGGGAAGGGGGAGGGGCGGAGAGGAATAGTCCTTTAACTCGTTGATGCCAGAGAAAATGACTTAAGAAAAGTTTAGAGATCGTGGAAGAAGGAAGATGGCGTCTGTGTGCTGTGTGAGCGGTCGCAGCGGTTGTGCTCTGCTGCGCTGGGCAGATACAGCATAGAGAATACCTCTCTACATTCCAGGACCACATACATCAGCCTGCTATTATGATTCCCCACGTCTACCAGATACAATCTGTTCCGGCCTTTACCGACCTACAAAGAACCTTTAAATGAACCCTCGAGTAAAGAACTAGTGAAGAACGCCATACTCTGCATCACTACTTCACAGCACAGCGGCACCTGGTAAGAGTGACGGTTACATCCTGATGGCAAGGATGGCAAATTAACTTTTTCATTTGACTTTCTATGTGCTAAAGATAATATCGGCCTCTGCTTCCGCCTCCGCTTTTTTCTTCGCTGTTGGCACAAAGATCTGTACATTCGTGGCTGCAACACACAAAGTTGAATCTTTTCAGACCGACCGACCGTCTTTCCCGTCTTTCCGCGCCTATCATCTCTGACTCACCTCCCCATCTTGCAGACATCGTACCGACGCCAATGCATCTGTCAATTGCTGTTCTCCCCCACAGAGATACCGAGACACCGAAACCTCTCCTCGTCTTCGTCTCTCTCTCCCTGACTTCAAAGGCTTCGTCTGCTAACACAAGAGCAGGGGCCTTAAATCTCATGCACGCTCCGTGTCCCACGCCTCCCGTTGCCAAAAGCAGACCTAATTCTACCTGAAAAAATCCAATGATTAAATCACTGGGAGAAACATCCCGTCAAAAAACAACTGAGCCCTCATTGAGCGAGGTGCTAAGCTCAATCAAAAACTTCCACGAGGATGTGAAGAAAGATAGTCATAGGAATCGCATGGCTATTGAAAAACTACAAGGTGCAGTGAAAAAAGTGGGCAACATTTGCTCTGAGATATCTGAGAGGATGGTCATGGTGGAAACTCGTACTGAGAATCTCGAAACAGATATCGTGAAGCTCCAAAAAAACAAAAAGGAACAAGATGGAATAATAAAGGATCTCATGGCCAAAGTGGAAGATCATGAAAACAGATCTAGATGGAACAATTTAAGATTCCTTGGAATCCCAGAAAACTTTGAGGGAAACGACGCTAGAGGAGCAATGATCAACATTCTTAAAACATCATTTCCGGAGTTGGAAGCCTGGGATATGGAAAGAGAGATACAGCGGGCTCATCGTTTTCCCCTAACGCCATCAAAACACTCTAACAAACAACATCAATATCCCAGGGCAATGCTGGTCTACTATTCCTTCCCCGTGAAGCAATCTATGACCTTGCCAGACCGACTACTCAAAGAGAATATAAGGGATGAAAATGTTTTGCTAGACCGGATTTCGCTCACTCTACTGTCGAGCGAAGATGGAAAATGCGCCAGCTATTTGAACCTTTTGGAAAAATTGGAGTATTTTTCCAAAACCCTGCACGCCTGAAAATCATATTCAAGGGGTCAACAAAAAGCTTTAATAGCGAAGTGCAGGCAGAAAACTATCTACGAGAAATCTCAGGGACTGGGCCACAAAATTCAGGGAAATAATGCAAAACCACAGACAAAAAACCTATAGAAGGAATAATTAAGACATATTTAGTTTATAAAATTATGTGCAAAATGTTTTTCATATTATCCAGGTTTTGGTTCATTAGGATTAGATAGGTATATAATACACACTATTAAGCTATCTCAGCCCGCAGGGCCCGCCTTCACGGATGTCACACCCCTGGTCCAGACAGGGTCAGGTAACCTTCAAAGGTGGTGGGGGGTGGGGGGAGGGAAAGAGGGGGCATCGGGAGGTAGGACAGGTCGGTGGGACCTCTTGGTGGGGGAGGGGGAGTTCAGGGGGAAGGTCAGACAGGAATTAAAAAAATTACAGAGAAAAGGAAAATCATAAAGATATAGCTAACACTTTTCTTATGGGAGAGTATCTTTCTAAGATGGGTAGCACAAACAAAATGGGGGCACTAAAGATTATCTCACTTAATATCTGCGGCCTAAATGACATTAAGAAGAGACAAGCAGTTGCAGTGGGTCTACAAACTACAGGCCCCAACATAGTATGTATGCAGGAGACGCATATTGAAGGCTCACAGCTACACCTTTTAAAAACATTAGGGTACAAATTAATCTGTGCTACTACTCAGGGAGTTCGTGTCAGGGGGGTGGCAATCTTAGCTAGAGGCGGAGGTTTTAGCTTTAACCGATGCAAAGCAGATAAATTCGGGAGGTAGGCAATCACAGAATGCCAGTTTGAACAATCACAGTTAGTTACCATCTGCTCAATTTATGGAAGCAATTGTGATGATCCCACCCTGATAAATGAGGTCTCTAGCGAACTCGCACATTGGCCATTACCAGTTCTCATTTGCGGGGATCTCAATATTAATTTACCCTCCGACTGGTCAATGAAGGATAATTGGGTGTATAATGGGAGGACACCTAATGTGTTCAAGGCCCTAAAAAATCTATGTCATATGCACGGACTTCTGGATGGGTGGCAGATCTCTAACTCTGAGGATCCTGGCTACACCTATTTCTCAAATCCACACCGGGTGCATGCTAGGCTTGACTATTTTTTTATATCACAGTCATTAAGCTCTATCATACAAATAGAAAAACTGCCTCGAGTACTATCTGCCCACAATGCCCTAGTATGCACCCTAGAGCTTATACAAATGGCCCAAAAGCCACGAAATTGGACCTTCGAGAAGTCCCTGCTCCTTGAAGAAGATTATTGTAATCACATGCGAGCATGGATACCCAATTTTCTAGAAAATAATGTAGGGAGTACCTCTATAGAGATAGTGAGGGACGCTCTAAAATCAGGAATCCGAGGGGAAACCACACAATACTCAATAAGGGTTAATAAATTGGCCAGAGACCTGCATAAATCGCTATCGGAAAAATTACAGGGTTCTGAAGAAGAACTCATCAGGGCAACCCATAATTCTTTAACGCTAGAAGACCTCACTAAAATTCAATATCAGGTAGCAATAAGGCTGCTATTATGAATACATTTATCACCAAAGCGGTTAAAAAAGCCACTGCACATAGTGAGAAAATCTACGAAGTAAGCGAACTAGTTGGCCATCAACTGGCCATACGTATGCGGCAACAAACATCTCAGAACTTCATACGGGAAATATCATTCCCAGTGGAAGGCTTAATCTCAGAAAGTAATAAAATCAGAGAGGCATTCTGGCACTTCTACAGCACTTTATACTCAGAGGAAGGAGGGGCCGATATAAACAGTATGACAGAATACTTAAATCGGGGAACACCCAGTAGACTTGCTGAGGAAGACCAAGATGATCTACAGGAGATACCAGTCCTGGAAGAAATTTTAGAGACAGTCAAGGCTTTGCCTAGAGGAAAGGCAACTAGCTTGGACTCTATCCCTCTAGAGTTTTATATTACTTTTTTAGATCAAATCAAAGAGATTTTCTTAGATCTATGTGTGCACATATTTAACGGGGGACAACCTCCAAGGTCATGGTCAAAAGCAAAAATAGTAGTATTCCTGAAAAAAGATAAACCTCCGAATCAGATGGGCTCCTATCGTCCCATCACCTTAATCAATGTGGATTCAAAAATATATTCCAAATTAATAGCGAATCGAATGGCACCATTAATCCACAAACTTGTCTCAAATTCCCAGCACGGGTTTATACCTGGAAGAGGGACTACAGATCACATCCATAGAGTGATCACCCTTTTTGACAGCACAGAGGTGACGGGAGACCCAATGGCGCTCATCCTTTTAGACGCCTTTGACCGGGTCTTCTGGTCATTTCTGTGGCTGGCAATGGGTCATCTTGGCTTTAAACAAAGATTCGTCCAGGCAGTACAAAAACTATATACCAACCCTAAAGCTGTAGTGATGATAAACAGCAATCTCTCTAAAGAATTAACAATATCAAGGGGAACTCGACAGAGATGCCCATGCTCCCCGCTGAAATCTACATTGATCCCTTTATTCGCAATCTGGAATCTATGCTGGTATTACCCCTACACTGACCCAAGGCTATAGGACCAAAACTCTTGCTTATGCCGATAACATAGCCAAAGTAACACCAGATCCGGCATTAGCCTTACCTGTAATTGAAACTGAGGCAAAAAACTTTGGTAATATGGCCGGCTACACTCTTAATCAGAGTAAAAACCAAATAATCTTAAATGATAAATGTATCATGTAGATCCTCGAGTAACAACAAAAGCGACCTACTTAAGGGTATGTATCTCCTCCAAACTCGATAAATTGGTCGAATTAAGTCTGAGCCCCCTGCAAGATAAAATGCAGAAAGATCTTCACTGTCTGAATAATTTACACTTATCTTTGATCGGCCGGGTAAACGCTTTAAAAATGGTATACCTCCCTAAACTGCTTTATATGTTTAGAGCAATCAACCGGGAAATCTCTGAATATTGGTTCAAACTGATGGAGCGCACCTTTTCTAGTTTTATTTGGTCCTATTCACAACCTCGAAGAGCCTACAAGCTCTTGACTCTTCCTAAAGAAAAAGGAGGCTTAGCCCTCCCTAACCTTAAGTTATATTATTGGGCTTGTATGCTCACATATAATCATGAACTCTTTTTTCTATTAGATAATAATGAGACAGTCTCAGGGGAAGACCAACCATCAATCCATCAGTTGGTATTAGGTAATAAGAGCAAAGGGTATCTGTGGCAATTTCTCTATGATAGCTACCACAAAAAGGTCTGTCTAAAGACCTTACTGGGGCGGTTTAAAGCATAGAAAGCTGTGAGGAAATTACTGGGCATAGGACGACTCTCGCTCTACTCTCCTCTAAGCAATAACCCGGTTCTCCCTGAAATCTTTAGTGGAGCCTGTATTGAGAGATGGACTACAACTGGAATTACACACTTTGGATGTCTCTTCGCAAATGAAGGGCTACACTTGTTTGAAACCTTGAGGGAAATATATCACTTGGAATGGAGGGACTTTTTTAAATATCTGCAAATTAGAGATTTCTTAACACGAAGAACTAGAGAAAATACCTCATTTAATAAAATTCCTATAGCAGAAACGTTAAAAAAAAAGAAATCACAATCGGTGAGATGTATTCTCACATGTTATCCCTTCTTCCGAACAATCTTGAGAAAACAGCACAGAAGTGGCAGGGAAAATTAGCAATCACCACAGAAGAATTTAATTATGCCTATGATTTATCCCAAACCATCCTTATGTCAACCAAACTACAAACACAGTTTTATAAAACCTACTTTTTTATGTATTATACCCCTGATAGAATTGCTAAATGGGGGGGTGGGAGGGGAACATGCTGCTTTAGATGCACATTATCTAATGCGGATAGCTTACACATATTTTCCTCCTGTGCAAGCCTATCCTCCTTAAAACTGAACATTGAACGGTTTCTAACTGATATCCTAAAAACCGGAATAGTTCTCTCTAATGAAATGATTTTGCTTGGGACAACTAATCTCGCAGAACCATCTTCTGGACATGAACTAATATTTATCGCCATGGCGGTCTTAAGAATCTGTATCGCCTCTGCCTGGTTAGACCCTAAACAACCATCTTTTCAACAATGGTTTTCTAGACTGTTAGCTATATTTAACTTGGAAATGGCTATATATAAATGAAAAGGCAGAAGACGGAGGGCCATGGGATTGAAAATCTGGAATCCTCTAATTGAGTGGTCCCAATCTCAAAGCAATTTTCTGTAACATAAAGCCATAACCTGCGGGATCTAAATACTTCAAAATTTAATTTGTTATAGTTATATATTATTTGAAATCTATAATTATTTAGATGTTATCTCTATCTCCCCAAATAGATGGGAAATGTTTTGGTTGTTTGATTAACCTATTTAGCCATTAATGTACAATGTATGAATCCATCCAATTCTCTAACTTCTGTGTTTATATTTGAAATACTCTTTTTTGAACTTGTCTGACTTGGGGTGGGGGGGAGAGCTTTTTAAACTTTGGAAAAAAAAACAATAAAGATATTTTTTAAAAAAAGTTTGGAAATGAACAAATGTTTCTGTTTTTTTATTTGTTGCTTTGTAATTATAATTATATTTTTTAAATTGTCTCTGCTGAATAATCTGTTCTTGATGTCATTGTCGATGAAAAGTTAGTGTTCTCTGTAGTAAGGAGTGTGATGTGTGTCAGAAGAATGCCTTGCTTAAAGGGGCCATCAAGTGAATGATGTCACAATAGATTTCATAACCCCATCTGGCCTCATCAAACAGTCTTCAATGTCTATTGTTGCTGGTTGTTACAAACTAGGCTGTGAGAACTACTTTTTTCCCTACAATGAATGCACCTTCAAGATGAGCATCTCTACTGCCCCTATTGGTGTGTACGTAATCATGCACTTTTCAACTTGAGAGGTCACCTCTGAACAGGATTTAGCAGCTAGTGGGCAGTTTGTAATTGGTATTGTCATCGCAGTACTCATCCCCACAATTATAAAAGACACATGTTACACTTTTATCAATGTCTTTAAAGCATTCAATCCAATGATAGGCTATTCTGAACATCACGCTGGCTCAGGCTACCCACTGCCTGAAACCTAGCACATCACCACATATCTGCCTTGGAGGAGCATGAGACCTTAATAAATATTTGGTTTACGATTCAGTATTTATGTCTCAGCATACCTGAAAATAAAGTCCCTACTTTTACTGGGCCCTAAGGCTACGGATCTTTGCCATAGATAAGTATTATTCAGAAGCTGCAAATCAACATTAAAATTACATATCACAGTTAAAGATCAATTATTATGAGTCAGTCATGAGATTTTGGTATGAGTTTCAAGGGTTTTATTAATCTGTTTTAGTAGATTTTTTTAACTTATCAATAAATAATCAATTCATCAGTAGTACAGTAAAGAACAATTGAATAAGTGTGTTCCATATAAATGGAGTCCCTATTCTAAATAATAAAAAGGAGAAACGTATCTTTAACCCATAAAGAGTTCAAAATCTAGAAGTGAAAGCATAAAGTTTTAATCCATTCAAGAAGATTTCCGAATACCAATGGAGTCAGATAATTATAGCATAAATTCTGGCAAGGGAAATTAATACAGGTCTGCTCGAGCACAAGGCTGCTTCAGAGCACATTGAGTCTGAGAAGTTCTCCTGAGTGTCGAAAATAGGAAATTCCCATCTGCCAAAAAAGCTCTCTCCCTATTCTAGGAGCACTAAATACACATTTTGATATCTAAACTAACACAATTGTTGCAGTAGTCCGGTTTCTTTGTCCAATGGGATTGTGATGTCTTCATGGGAACAGAAATCTTCCACCATCTAAGCTGTCTTGAAAAAAAGTCTTACAAATATTAAGTGTTACATGTTCATTACTAATAACATTGTACAAGTTGTGGTTTTGTTTCCACTCACCTCTATTCTAAAATCAAAACCAGTTCACGGTTAGGCTTGTCATTCCACAGATGAAATCCTCTCTTTCTCACATATTCTAACTTTCAAATCTTAATCATGAAAAAACCATTAACGATTTAACTACATTTTAAGGGTCATGTTTCTATAGGAAGGTCGAAAACTATCTTTTCTAATAGAGTATTTGCTTCAACACATTGAACTCTTTACTTATTCACATTACCAAGAATGTTGACCTAAGGTCAGTAAAAATAAAAAGTAAATCTGCATCCTAAAGCATTTCTAACTTGACATGACTAGCTATAGAAGCCTAGTGCTCCCATTTGCCATTTTAAAATGTGGCTTCTTATTTTAAACCTACACATTATTTCTACAAATTAATTTCACAAATTTGCATTTATTAAAAATGCCCTATCAAACCGTCCCCCGTTGATGGTTTATAACCATCACAACATTCACAGATTTATGCATAATTGGCTGTCGCTTTCCATTGAATCTCTTCTTTTTCTTTTTAAGTTTTCTTTATCTTTACGCGTGTTATATTCTTTGTTAATGTTTTTACTTAGTTCTAAATCCGTTATTATTTTCCTATTTATTTCCCCATTTCTTCTCTTTTGTAGCAGAATTTTACTAGCCTTATATACTCCTAGAGAAGTCAGAAAACCTATAACTACCATTAATACATGAACTAATATAGCTTTGAGGATTCCTCCTCCTGTGGTTGCAATCCAATTGCCTGTTGTATAATCTCCCTGTGTGAAGTTTATTTCTGTACTGGAAGTTTCTAAATGTTCCAGGTCACATTTAATGTGTGAAATACTTTTTGCATACTCTTTGATTTTTCCACTCTTGTCAGGTATATAAGCACAACAATATTCTGACTTCAGAATCTTACACACCCCACCTCTTTCTGCAAGCACAATATCTAAAGCATATCTTTTCTGCAAAACTATAGATCTAACCAGTACTAGTTCATTGTTTGTGACCAATAAAGCCCCAGATGTATTGGTTGGAAGCCTGGCCACTACTGTTGAAAGCTTTCTAATTTTCACATCATTCAGTATCACCCCTTTGACACAGTGTCGTATGCTGATGACACTAAGCTGTTAATTACTCTTGGGCCAGACCCAACCGATACCAAACACTGTTTCAGACAGTGTATGTCTGATATACATGGCTAGATGTTAAATAATCATTTCCAACTGAATGCCAGTAAAACTGAAATCATCCTTTTTGGCAAAGCACAAACCATGTGGTCAAGTGACTGGTGGCCTCTTAATCTGGGCACATGCCCCTCACCTAAAATGGATGTCCGAAACCTAGGGGTGCTGATTGACAATAAACTCTCCATGCCGGGTCATGTCAATCATGTGACCGGCATCTGCCATGGATTGATGTGCATTTCTGTGTATTAATCTTTCCTTTGGTGACCAAAAGGCCTACACATTCAAATCATTACCAATTTTGTAATTATGGTATTTACAGAGATGTTTCAATAGATAATCGTACTCCACACTAGAAAATCATTTTTTTACTCTCAAAAGTTTATTATGCAGAAACATTTATGTTAAAAACCATTGTTTAAAATTGCAGACAATTAGTGTTATGATTTGGGTGCTCTGGTACAATCTTAAATACTATCTAACAATTCCGATTTACGGTATCTACCTCAGAGTCACTCCCCATTAAAAAGATCATGCACCCCAAATGTCAGAAAGATGGGATACCCTTTAGTCAATTCCTAAGAGTCAGGCGTAACTGCAGTGATAGAGCCAGCTATGAGAAACACGCAGCCGTCCTAAAAACCAAGTTGACTCAGAGAGGATACCCGAAGCGCCTTATAAAACAAGCATATAAGCGCGCAAAGTACTACAACCGTGACAGTCTGTTTGAGGGACACTCAAAAACAAATGACCGCAATGATGGTATCATCATGGTATCGGACTATAACGGTTTTAGTAACAAAGTAAAAAATCTGATAAACAGAAATTGGGGTATACTAAACAAAGCAGGGACAACACCTATGGCTAAACCAACATATGCATATAGAAGAAATAAGACCATAAGGAATCACCTACTACATACTTTCAAAGAACCAAAGAGTGGAGGACAAAGAAATGTAGTGAACAACAGTCCTATTAGGGGAAACTTGCCTTGTGGCTCCTGTTCACATTGCAGGAACATTATAAAGACCGATAAACTGGAAGTCAATGGTATAACCCATTGGATGAACGACCATGTCAACTGTCGTACTACCAATGTAGTATACCTTTTGCTGTGCCCATGCAACAAATGTTACATTGGGGAGACGGGACGCGAAATGCGTCTACGCCTCACGGAACATCGTTCTGCAATAAGAAATAAAAGAAAAAATGCTCCGTTGGTGGAGCATTGGATAGCTGAAAACCACAATATTGATGATATTAAGTGGTTCATTCTGGAAAAGATTAAAATTTCAGTAAGAGGAGGTGATTTAAATAAAAAACGAAAACAAAGAGAACAGTTCTACATGTCCAAATTCAAATCATACTACAAAGGATTAAATGGCCGTGAGGAATGGGATAGAATGATCAGATAACATTGTGGATCTCTGCCTATGTATATCATCTTAAACTAATGTTTGGTGACTTATGTATATGCACTGTTGAAAACAAACCATAAGGGATCAAATGTTTGAGAGCCACTCCTCCTGAAAATCACTATAATCATACTTTGAGCATATGTTTATTGAGTAGAGCAAAATGCTAATGAAAATGTTGCAAAGTGAGATAATAATAAATGCGGAATTGATTTTGTTGCCCTTTTTATTAAAAATTTAAATTTATTGTCGCTTTAAATAGAGGCCACTGTTTATGTGTACAGGTACAAGATGGAATGAGAGAGAGCCATCAATGATTATAAAAAGATACATCCTTGTAAATTGACAAAAATAGTGTCATTTAACAAAATACACATAATGTATAGCTAGTAGTCCTATTCCAGTAAGTCTGGGCTTCCCGTATTTAATTTAGGTTAAGGAATACTATTAATTCTAAAAGCACCACAATAGAAAGCGAGGACTTAACTCGAAAACAAGATGCCCCTTAACTAAAAACACAGCAGATGACGCCAGATGACGCCAAAAAAATGTGCTGCCCATATCTAAATGGCACTGCATGCAATCAATGACGAAATGTAAAGATATGCAAGAGTGAGATAACAAATGACAATAAATATACATAATAAATAATCATTATACAGATGGCGTTGCACAAAACAGATAGTCATAGGATAGACAGTCCGAGGATCGAACCCGCGTCCTGGCAGTCATTGGATGATTTACATCCAGAACTACTAAAATGGCCTCCATACCAGGGTATTTGCCATTAAACAGCGAAATTGGCACTTAGCACCGTTACCCGTAGACGAAATTCTATAGAATGTGTGACCTTTGGCAACAAAGAAATCATATTAAAATACAAGGAGGGCGGGACCACAATTCGAAATTTTTAAAAAATAATCCAACCTAAGTCTCGAACCCGCGTTTTTGTAGTTTCTTTCAGAGTGACGCTTGGTACTACTAAAATGGCTCCAAGGTCGCACTCAGCTTCTCTATGCTTAATGAAACGCCAAAGAATGTATGAACTTTGGCACTAAAACAATATTAAATGCGAGGACGGGGTGCCTCTATCCGTAATTCCCAAAAATTAATCGGCCCAAGTCTTTGAAGTCGCGGTTATGTAGTTCGGAGATAGTGATATTCAGATCTACTAAAATGGCGCCCACACATTAGTTCTGCTGATAATTGCACAAATGCCAATTAAGCAGCTAATTAGCAGTTAATGAGCAAATCGACAGGGTACTTAAGGCCCGTGTGCTTCACTGCTTCAACCAGTCGCGGAAAAAGCAGGAAGCCGTCAGGAACAGGTTCGCCGAGTGTCCGTCTTTAAAGGTGAGAACTAGGCTGCTGATAGCTACTTTATAGAGGGGGCTGGAATTTTCGTTTAAGTAATGAGTAGTAAACGGAACCCTATACCTCATTGAAATAGACGCTAAGCTACTACTTTAAGGGCAAAATGTGGGATATTAGTTAAGTGCTCGCTGTGACAACGAAAATGCATATGTTAAATGAACAAGTGGGGCAATGCATTTTCAGTGATTTGATAGACACTCAGTTTAAACAGCATAGTTAAGTGAATTAGATTTCACTGATATCAGCATTAGGATTAAGCATCTTTGCAGACAGTAAGTCTGGTAACTAGGTGAACTAAAAGTATAAGTACTATTAATAATACATCTGTGTCTAAGCATAGGCCATGACAGTAATCCAAATACTACTTATTTACTATTCAGGTTGGGTGAGGACTGTATGAAAAATAGCCCCCCATCTACAGTGCACTTTTACAGCGCTCAATGAAAAGGAGAGTACGCTGCATATCAGGCGATAAAGGGACAATACAGCCCGGAACCGGTATGTACTATCATTCATACAATGAGCCAGTAGATAGGAAATAGACAATCTATAATCCCCATATCTACATGTACTAATCATAACGTCATGCAATTTGGTACAAGTACTAAGATACCTTTGAAAAGGGTGAAATAAAGAACAGCCTGATTGTCTGCATTTGACGCAAAAGTTATTGGTATGTATTAATCCACCCCTATACCCGCCAGTCAGTTATCTTTCATTTAAAGTGTATATTGACACACGTGTACTTTACAGGCACGGCAAAACAACCTAACCCAGACGGTGCACATTAGTAACTATGTACCTGTTCGACAGACACCATTTAATCACGTGTCAATAAGAACCCTATGAGTAAGTGGCCCTTGATAAATGTAAAAATAGGCCATAAGTCTCTGTAGTATGGTATATAATTCCATGATCTTGCATTATAGAAGTCAATGATTCAAAAAGACCTCGTAGTGAGAGAACCTATCCGCAACTACACAAGGAGACACAGCTGTCCTGGAAATCAATAGAAGGACCTTAATCCCTATACTTCAAGTAAGGGTAGTTAACATACAAGAAGTAAATTTCATGAGACTTATCCACAACTAGAATAAACTCTCTGTAGGAACAGTATATTAATTATATGTATTCTCTTTTTTAGAAAGAAGTAAAATAATCTTGTGGTTTTAAACTCGTCCGTCCTGAGGAAGGTGCCATAATTGTAACCTACGCACCGAAACGCGTCGACAGTGGGACTTTTAAATGTATATGTTGTATATGTATTCTGTATTCATTTTGTGAGCATAAAAATGCATGATCTTTTTAATGGGGAGTGACTCTGAGGTAGATACCGTAAATCGGAATTGTTAGATAGTATTTAAGATTGTACCAGAGCACCCAAATCATAACACTAATTGTCTGCAATTTTAAACAATGGTTTTTAACATAAATGTTTCTGCATAATAAACTTTTGAGAGTAAAAAAATGATTTTCTAGTGTGGAGTACGATTATCTATTGAAACATCTCTGTAAATACCATAATTACAAAATTGGTAATGATTTGAATGTGTAGGCCTTTTGGTCACCAAAGGAAAGATTAATACACAGAAAGGATTCCCTTTTGATAAATACTTGATACCCAGTCCTTTCTGGTCTTTGGGAAACTCTCTATTTTTTGGAGATGGATTGATGTGCAGCCTCCGTAAAATCTTTAAATGGGTCCCACTGTCATCTCGCATGCCACTGGTGCAAGGATTAATCATCAGTGGTCTGGTTATGGTAATGCCCTATTGGCTTCCATAAATGAAGAGTACTTAACAAAACTCCAGGTCCTCCAAAGTAGGCGGCGAGATTAGTACTAAACCTACCTCCCCGCTCTCCCTCTGCACCATGTTTGAAAACCCTTCACTGGCTCCTGATCAGAAAATGTATCACTTTCAAGATTACCTGTCTAGTGCACAAAGTTCTCAGTGGACATGGCCCTCATTACCTTGCTAACAAACTGAAAATACATCAGTCCTCCAGAACTCTTCGATCAGCCAATAAACGCCTTCTGATATCTCCTAAAATCTGTATCGCCAGAAATGGTGGAAGATCTTTTTCCGGTCTTGCACCCACCCTTTGGAACACACTCCCCCATTCACCTCCGTACAGAGACCGACCATAGAAAGTTTCGTAAATTGCTCAAAACCTGGCTGTTTTAGGACCGTTTCCTTTCTAGTCTGTTTCTTCATTCACCTTCTTCCGTTCTCTGTGTCAGGCTACACTTTGAGACATTCGGGTGAAATGTGCGCTCAATAAAAACCAATACATAACATAACTCCCACAGCTGGGATATAGCTCCAAATATATATCTCGCCAATTGTGTTCCCTCATTTGTACTTCCGGTGTATCTGTGTGCAGGTGTCATTGTTAAAGCCTTTCATCTAATTGCATGATACATTTCAGGAAACAAGAAGCCTAAATAGCAAATACCCTCCCAGTTAGCTGGTAATTTGAAATATGTTTCTTGTACAGAGATAAAATAAACTCCTGGTTGATCACTTTGTAAAATTTGCCTTGGGATATCTTATAATTCAAATGTATGTTCACAATTACTTTTCCCTATATGTCGCTTCCTATTCTGAATTGTTCTCCTAAAAACGCATATTGTCCTCTTTTATTCAGTCTTAAATTTGGGTAGGTCCTTTCCCTTCTGAAGTCATCTTCTTCAATGTATCCTTTAAAACATCTTCATTCGTATTGTCACTACGTGGAATGTGTATTCTTCTCACTGTTAACATCGTGATACATGTCTTCTCTAAAGTTCTCATTAAGCATGTTAAATTATTTTCATAAGCCTTGACAGTATAAATAGGAAGGTACGGTCTAAATATTTGCTCTTTTATAAAGGCAATTTTGAAAGAATCATGACAAAAGGTGAATAATACTAATTATCTATAAACTAAAATAAGCAATATGCTGCCCAAAAATGCATGAGACAAGGAATGTGATGGTATGTCACCACCTCCTCAGCTGAGGATGGTAAGTGTGCGCACACATAACAATCCTTAGCATTCATTGCATGAGTACATTCCTTTACTAATCTAGAATAAACGTTATTTGAATATTCTTCTTTCAGATAATCTACAAATGAGATTTCCATGTCATCCTCATCAATCCCATTTGACAGTGTCAGGTTAGTGAATGGAATTGCAGATTTCTCTTTGTCAGGTGTAAAATGTATAACCAATTATAATGTTATAGCTACCAAAACCATTGCTAAAGAGGTAATTCCTACAATAATGTTGCACCTCGTCTGGGTTAGAATACACAATGTATATCTTAAGTCAAATCGCTTAAACAATAAGTATAACAGCAAGTTAGTGTCTTTGTTTTGTTTCACAAGCAGTTATTATTATTATTCTTTTTCTTCACATGTCAGTTAGTTTCTTGTAACTTTATTTAACATAGTATTTATATAGTCTTCCTTAACCCTACTCCATGTTGTTCTAAAATGTTATCCCTTCTTTTCTACTGCAGCCTTAGGCCCAGGTAATCTTCTTAATTAGTCTTAGCACCCATGTCAGTCTTTACTTTTAATCAATTTGCACAGTTTAAAACGTTTGTCAACAACTGGGTTTTTCTTTTCAATCTTTAAAGTCAACATTATCAAGGGGGTTCAGGCAACTCTTTGGTCCAGTCAAGCAAATCTGAAATTGCAACATTCAGCACTTGGCTCACGTAAAAAGCCCATACAGGTGGAGAATACCTTCAACTAGGTACTCCTGTTCTTTTAGAGTTCCTTGGTATTTATCACTTTCGATGATACTTATACAACTTAACTCTGTCTCTTCAGTGATTGTGGGTGGTATTTATCCAAGAGGCACACTTGATCTCAGCTTCTTTCTTTCATTTGTTCGTGGGCATTCAACAATGAGAGTTCTTTCGGGTCTCATTAGAGTGCTGGTGCTTTCACCTAGATCTTCCGGCTGCTCTGTAAGTAAATCCAACTGGCATGTTTGCTACATTATTTACCTCTCCTTCTTCTGCCTGAGCTCCAATGCTACTCTTTGTGATATCAGAAAACTAACTTTCTTCACCTGCCTGCAGATCTTGATCCTTTGATCCTTGCTGTTTTGCACAATGAGGTCTTGCATTTACTAGTGTTCTCGTCCTCTGGCTCATGGAGCACAATTTCTTGTACAGGTCTCTTGTCCTTTGAGTATGCGAGGCTTGCACCCAATTTGGCACTCCAGCGCACTTGACAGCAGAATTTGTGATTAAAATCACCTGATAGGGAACTTTCCACCTTAGCTCCAGACAGAACTTTCTCACATGCTTCTCTTGATGCAGATTTGTAGTGACAGCTTCAACCTGTTGAAAAGCAGAATGCACCATATCAGCCAGTGCTTTGCAGTAGTCGAGTACCATGTCATCTGTTATGTTTACAAGTGGATTTGAAGGTACAGGAGGCAGTCTCATTGCTCTTCCAATCAAAAATTAATGTGGTGATAAACCTGTCTTTATGTAAGGTGTACTTCGAAGACTCATCAACACAAAAGGGAAAAGTATCAGGCCTTTCAGTGAAGTGGATGCACAGACTTTTTCCAATCGAGACTTTATAGTCCCGTTCAACTGCTCTACTACTCCAGAGGTTTGCGGTCAATAGATACAATGTAAATTCAGTTTGATTTTTAATACTACACACAACAGCTTGAGGATCTCATTGTTAAAGTGAGGTCCTCGATCTGACTCAAGATAAACCAGCATTCCGTACCATGGGACCAATTCTCTCAACAGCATTTTACCTACAGTGAGACTGTCATTCCTCCATGTTGGTTAGGCTAACACCCATGTGGAGAAGTGTGGCTCAATGGTTAGAAGAGGCAGACCATGAAGCAGAGGTCAGACCCGGGCCCAGCGTTCAATTCCCGACGCAGCAGGGTCTTGTGCCCAAAATGTCCATGGACTCAATAATTCTTGCTTCGGTGCCTGCTCGAATGACAGGTCCACACTCTGCAACTCCGGGCAATAGCTTGCTTAATCTCCACTATGGCCCCCCGTGGCGGGATGCCTGGCTTTCACCTTGGGGGTGCCCAGTATGGGTTATCTCACAGGGAAAAACCAGGACGGGTTCCCAAAGCAAGCGCTTAGAGACCGTTGGTGTTAATGCGCTATACAAATATAAATTACAATTTACAATTACAATCGGGAGACAAGGCCTCACGGACTGTGGCTTGACAACAGTGACATAGATCCCCTGCAAGTATTCAAAATCTGAGGGGTAAACCAGTTCTGCTTCAATGTCCTGACCATTATGCCCCTGCCTAAATAAGTAGAATCATGAAAGTGACGTGTCATTTGTGGTGATAAACTGTCTGGTAATACAGGTCTTCTATCTGGCAAAATCCAAATGTCATTTGCATTCTATCAACATTCTGCTCTGATCCAACCCTGCTGTTCTGCCTCTGTGACATTTTCTTGCCAGCTCATAAGTTCTTCCCAAGTGTCAGCTAAAGACATCAGCGTTGAAAAGACTGCATCTTCTTTAGATTCACCTGTGAATGTTCTGTTGAATGTGCAGGCCACTAGGGCACAATAATGTGCTCCGTATAGGTTGCCAACCATGACATGTCATTGTCACTTCTGTGTACCGCACATTTAACAACACTAATTTCTGTGGGGAGTTGTAACACATCCATTAATCTTTTAACATGTTCACCATTTCTAATCGTTGAACAAGATGATGTCCTGAAAACTCTTTGTGACCATAACCATCCAAAGTCATGGACAACACCAAAGCCATACTGAATGTCTGTAAAAATAGGCATTCTCGTTTGGGCTGTTAGATGGCATCCTCTGTAAGTGCAATCAGTTCTACAACTTGGGCTGAGTTTATACTCTGAAGTCAGTAAGCTTAAACAATTTCCTGAATTGTGCAGACAGCATAGGCTGCCTTCAGAAAACCATAGTTTGTTCTCAAACATGAGCCATCAACAAATAACTCAAAGAAGGGTCTTATTAAAGGCTCATCTTTTATGTCGGGTCTTGGCTTGGTGCATAATTCCCTAATATCTAGACAGTTGTGTTCAAACTCATCAGGGTTTTCAGGTAGGAGCATCAGAGTACTGGGATTCAAAATCTGAAATTTCTTAATTGTGGATTTTCCAAGGCCAGAATTTGCTGCTTATATCTTTTTAGTCTGGAGATAGTCATGTACTGGGTTTTAGTTCTTGTAAGCAAGATTTCCACTGAGTGGGGCACAATGAAAACGAAAGGATGCCCCATTACTATGATTTCACACATCTCCAGGCTGAGACTCACAGCAGCTCACAGGTTCAGACAACCAGGCCACCCCGTAGCCACAGGATCAACTGTAATAGAAAAGTAAATAATGACCCTTCTCACTTCACCTTGCATCTGTGTCTGCACTGAGAAAGCGTGTCCCTCCCTCTCATTGTAAAACAAAGTAAATCTCTTGCCATAATCTTGCATTCCCAATGCTGGGGATAGACAGAGACTTTTTTCTTAGTTCTAGGAAAGCTTTCATGCATTTGTTGTCCCAGGAAGCACCTCAAGTACATCTCTGTGTGTCAGCCTTAGCAAAGGCTTTGCCAAGGGGAATGTTGGGTATCCACTGTCTACAGTAGCCAACCATTCCCAAAAACATTCTGTCATCCTTCTGCGTTTTAGGAGGTCCCATCTTTAAAATTACCTCCACCCTCTCTTGGGACATGTTTTTCATTCCATTTTCAGTGTCATGTCCTAGATATTAGACTTCCTTTTGACAGTATTGTAATTTACTCAGGGACACTTTTTGTCCATTTTCAGTAAGATGATTCAAGAGAGCAACTATATCTTGTTTGCAGGTGTCTTTTGTATCTGAGACCACAAGTAGGTTGTCAACGTGTCGGACAAGAACTCAAGACAAGTCATTTGTAATGTCTCCAGATTCCTCTGAAGTATCAGGTTGGAAATTGATAGACTTTCAGTTTACGCTTGTGGGACTCTGCACCATGCCAGAACTCTCTCTCAAAGCACAAATGAAACCAGAAATTGGTCGTCTTCCTGTAAGGAAATCGAGAAAAATGCTTGACAAAGTTCCACGACAGTGAACCATTCTGCTTTGCATGGAATCTGATATAATATGCTGTTTGGATTCAGTATCACAGGCCAACATGGGGTTACAATCTCATTCATTGTTCTTAAATCCTGCACTATTCTAAACTTGTTATTAGGTTACTGCAATCCAATAATCTTGGACCTCAGATTATTTCTCTCGAAATCCCTTTCTGTAACATCTTTTATTATTGGTGTTATTCCTGTGACTATCTTTGGTGTCATGTGACAGGGTGATGTTCTTGGAAAAATGGCATTTGGTTTGACTGTGATTCAGACTGGTTCTACACTTTTTATTAGTCCGATGTCTTTTCCTGTGAGATCCCACACTTCTGGATTTACAGTTTCTTTTAGATTTTGGGTCAATTCTTCAAGGGTTCTTGATGGATATATCTCTACAACATTCTGCTGTGTTAGTTTAAATTCCACATCTTCTTCTGGTGTTTTGAATTCAGCAACCTCTGGGGTAGAGTAAGTTGCACAGTTTTACTTGCACAATAAATCATGTCCCAATAAATTTAAAGGACTCAAATCACATACAATAAACTGATGATTTTCTTTGAATTAACCTATCTTTACAGGCAGTTGACTTGAAATAGGATTTATAACTTGCATGTATGTGACTCCTACAACTTGGATCTTCTTTTCCGATAGGGGTAGGTCTGGGACTTCCGCTGATCTAAGAGTTGAATGGGTAGCACTTATGTTGATGAGAAATGAAACTTGGTGGCCATTTACTGCACCTTCTACAAATGTTCCACTCTGGACTACCTCTAAAAGTGCGCCAAGTATGCAATCTGCCTCCCCCTCACACACTCCATTGTGCCAAACTGGCATCCAATTCCTCATTTTCAATCATAGGGAACTGCTGGTATGTATTTTGATTTTGTGCCTGAAGTGTGTATTTGTTCTCTCTGAGCATCTGATCTAAATAATTTTTTGTGGCATTCTGCATTGCACCATAGTTTCCAGCAAAGACAGATTTTGAAAACCTTTATGTGCAAACGTTATTTCTCCCAGCATGACTTTCTTTTTACTTTTTCTCTGCTGCATCTTTAGTTCATGACAACATTATTTCACATACTTCAGGATCTCATCCGATGACTTAGTCTGCCAACAAATCACACTATGCTGTTGTGCTGACTTATCTCTGGCATTAATCCAATCACATACTGCAAAAAAAAAAGAATCCCATATCAGTAGGTTCAAGATGAGTCTGACCTGTATGCTGCTGAAATGCTTTTAGCAATCTTTTATAACAATCGTGCACTGAGTCTTTCAATTCCTGCTGAATTCTGTTAAATCTCATGTATTCCAAATCTTTTGGAGGCACTCTGCCCTTAAGGAAAGTATGCACCTCATTATATTTATCCATCACAACAGGTGATGGCGCATTTGTACAAGATTTTCTTGGTGGTTCTGCGTCCGGCCAATGTACAGCAATTTTGCTTTCAGCCCACAAATAATTCAGAACAACAATGTAAGAGAAGGTGTTCAAATCAATCCACAGCACCTTTGAAATCTTGACAAACCTTGTAACTTGTGTATACCATAGCATTGGACTTCCTCTTAATTTGTGAAAATTGTTTGTAAATGATGCAAGTTCTCCTCTGCTCCAAGGCTCATGAACATACCCTCCACTTGGTATTTCTCTTAATAGGTAACCTAAAGCTCCCTCCTTATCCGGAGGACTTGGAGGTGGCTTCCGCCTAGCCTCAACTGTTTCTGCCTGACTCTTTTTCTTTTCATGTTTTTTTGCCCATTTATTTTCAGTTTTTTCAAATTCACTCCATTTTCAGGCACTCTTTACTAATTTAACAATGTGAATTGCATTCCTGAAGAAGCATTGTCTTGATTGATTCATCATCCAACTGTACATTAAAGCTTTTCTGCAAAAATCAACTGAAAAATCAACTTCATATTTATTTGCCAATTCAGTCTGTTTGTCATGCACTGTTGCAGCTCTGCTAGTAATTTCTTTACACAGATATATCAATTATTTTTCTTGCTATTGAATTTTGTGATCAAGATCCAAATACCCTCTAATTATTTCCTCTAATTCTATTTTTAATTTCAGGACATTTAATGGTCTCTCCCTCTTCGCATCCTTACTAACTTCTAAACCTCCGGCACTCTCTGTCTTGCTGGTAGCTCTAGCAGTTTACTCCAACCCTGGGGGGGAAATCCTATCCTCAAACACATTTATCCCACCCTGAGTTGTTTGTGTTGTGAAAACTAATATCTATCCTTCCCTTAGCGAACGAAAAGCCTGTGGCGGTGACAATAAAACAATCTGTGAATTCTGTGATGTTGTGATGAATCCTGTTGCTGGCGCTCCTCCAACAGATCCTGGAATTGCTGTATTTGAGATCATATTAATCTGAACATTTCCCATGCGCATCCTTTTTAGCTGTACTGTAATCATCCTAGTAACAGATGCTGTTGCAGTTACTGTTGAAGCAGTACCACCTGTAGGCATTACCGTCTGAACAGTTCCTACTTGAGCTGATATATTATTTGTTATGACTGGTTGTGCATCAGACTGTCTCATAAATGACTGTGTCATCACACGTTGTTATGAAACAGGTTGGGTAATTGACAATGGTATATCAATTTGATGTGCATTTGTATCAACAGGAGCTGCAGCCACTGTCACATTACTAGTTGTCGACATTTCAGTATCAGTCATAGGACCCAAGTAAGGTGGTCGAAGTGTAGCCAATAAATCGTCCAAAATGTCACCTTCTACATCAGTTTCAGTATCAAATGTTGCTTCCTCTTTTGTTTCTTTTTTCCCCTGTGGATATAGCTTTTTTGGATTGCTCAGGTTTTCTCGTGTTTCATTTGTAATAGCTGGATATAATCTACTTCCAACCACTACCACTTTTCTCCATCCTCGCTGTCGTTCATCCCATTCAGCTTTATTTGTTTTTGGTATTTCTCTCTCTCTATTTTGAGCTATCTTCTCCCAAGTGCTAAAGGATTCAAATTGTCTAGGTCTAGGAGGTGATTTCATATCAAAAGTTTCTCTCTTAATTAATCAATAATTCTCAGATTAAATGTATCCTATCCAGGAAAACTAAATGGACCCTCCTTCCCAGAGATCTTGCACCACTGGCGAAGCCATACACATGTGTGTAAGCTTCCTCAGTCATCATGTGGTTAGCAGTCGTACCCTCAAGAAGTGCCTCTGCACCTTCCCAAGCAGCAATAGTCACATTACCTCTTGTTATACCTTTAATCGCTTTGCAGAATTTTATGATTTCAAACTTTATTCAACAGTGGAAACAAAATATAAATATAAACTTTCAATGTTTTGAATCTGTTCAGTATACCTTAGGTTCAGTAAGCCATTTCTTCTAAATATCAGTACGACTCTTAAAAAAACAACCAATCAATTGCAATGCATCTCTCCACACTGCTGAACCAATCTCAACCCAGATTTTCACAGTAAACCCACTGATACCACTATGGCATAATGTGATGTCACAACCAGGTCCGTGCGGTGCTTCACCCTCCTTTGCACTGTCTTCATACACACACACAAAGATTCAATGCTATAATTCAATGGAACATAAAATATCAGTCTTTGTCTGTGTCTTCTAAAGAAAATTAATATTGAACAATTCAACAAATGGAATTTTTTAGGTTTTTACAACCTCTGTCTTTTCTCAAGCAAAATAATAATTTGACACACTCCAATGAAATGTTGACCAGCAGGTAATCATGTACACAATGCAGTGTCACCTTTGTGCATCAGGTTCCACTAACACTGATCAATTTTAATACAATCACAATAATTTGTTACAGTCCCTCTCTCAATTGTACAGTGGACACTGTCTCACGACCTGCACTTCAAATCATTAGGAGACAAAAAACAAATCAACTCTTTGTTTAAATCTTTATCCCGGGATCCTAGACTACTTCTTAGTCCAATAACATTTTAATCTTTTTCAACAAAGGCACATGAATATCAACAAATTGCAAGCTCATGAACTCAATTCAACACATCAATGCTTTTTCAAATTACCAACAAAAATATCTACCTTGGGCACTTTTTACATTTTGCAGCTTCTCTTTCTCACTATGTAACTTGTCCTCTCTACCAGCTTTGGTGGTGCATGGGGCCTTCATAAATATTTGGGTTACAATTTCAGAATTTGGGTCCCAGCATACCTGGAAATAAAGTTCCTACTCTTACTGGGCCCTAAGGCTACAGATCTTTGCCTTAGGTAAGAATTAATCAGAACCTGCAAATCAACATTAAAATTACATATCCCAATTAAACATCAATTACTGAGAGTCAATGATGAGAGATTGGTAATGAGTGTAAAGGGTTTTATTAATCTCTTTTAGTAGATATTTCTTTATTAGTTATCAATAAGTAATCAATCCTTCAGTAATACAATGCAGAACAACTACATAAGCTTGTTCCATATAAGTATTCCAAATCTGAAGAGGTGAAAAGTATCTTGAACTCATAAAGAGTTTGGAATCGAGAGGCAAAGGCATAAAGTTTAAGCCATTCAAGTTGTACTTCCCATGAAGTGAAGTTAAGATTTTCTGTAGAGTCTACTATAATTAAAGCATAACTTCAGATGAGGGAAATGAATAAAGATCTGCTCAGAGCACAAGGCTTAAGTGCAGAGAGAGTCCGAGAAGTTCTCCCGAGTGTGAAGAATAGGAAATCTGCGTCTGCCAAAAAAGCTCTCTCCCTAGTCTAATAGCACACACTAATATAACATTTTGATATCTAACCCAATACAATTGTTGCAGTAGTCCAGTTTCTTTGTCCAATGGGATGTGATGTCTTCATGGGAACAGAAATCTACGCTGTCTTGAAACAAAGACTCACCCTGGCCCTGCCATCGTCCAAGCCCCAGCCCAGCTGAAGCAAACCAAATCCTCTAAGCAACTGCCGACTACACCCGGACCGGGTCCCGCGGTTGTTGACCTTCTACGGAAAACGCCCGCTGCTCTTCCCTCTCTCACTCCCACTCACCTGTTAACAACTGCAGCGCCGACTGCGGCGGATCGGCCCATGGCGGTGGGCCTCTGCCCTGGGCTGGAGACTGTGGGAGAGGCCGGGGGAGTGATGCCAGGAGGTGGTGCTCTCACTCATGACCAGGAGGGGGAGCCGACTGGGAAGCCTGATGCTGCATTGGCAAGTGGAAACCCGATCACTTCAGGAATGAACAAGATTAATCACCCGCAGGCTCTCGGAGAACAGATGACTTTGGATTCTGAAGGTATTGATTTACAGACCTCAGCTCATGTTTTGCCTTTTCCTACCCCTACCCCAGTGGCTATTGTGTCTGTGTCTGTGCCTCCCGTGAGCTTGGATTTGGAAGATCCTAACTCATCGCTACCTCTAATAAACACACTGATAGTGCTTAATGAACCTGAAGCTGAAGCTGATGCTGAAGCAGTTGCGCAACCTATGATGCATAGCATGGAGCATAGCATGGAGTGTCCGGATCCTAGGGGGAAGGCTCGCAAGGCTCGCAAGGATCGTACTATATCTGACTCGCTGGACACTGATAGAGACCCGTCCGACTTTTACTCGATATCCGAGGGTCTTGAAGATCCCAGGTGGTCACAGGACTCAGACTTAGAATCAGAGATTGACACTGGCTCTAATACCAATGCAACGGAAAGTGACCACGATCCAGCCCAGGGCGAATCCAGGGGGAGTAGGAGAACTATGCGGAGGAAGAAAAGGAGCCACCATGGTGCGTCAGGACTAGTATGGGATTACTCTCCAGCACCAGCCCTTAATCCTCAGGAGCATGCTTCCATATCTCATCCTGAGTTATCCGTCTCTACAGACCAGCAAAGTGCTACATTGACTACTGTAATGGATACAATTCTCCAGGCCATCGCCTCCCATCGGGAGCAGACCTCGAGGGATGGTCGTAGGGCACAACTAGCTCTACACAAGGTACATGGTGTAGTTCGAAAACTCTCAAAATCTGTTGCGGCTTCTAATGTAAGAATGACGGAGATGGAAGATCCAACAGACCACAGCTCCACTCACGACGAAAAGCATCTCCAAGCGAGTGCCTCCTTGGAAATTCCAACATGCAGAACTGATGACATTGCACGTTATCTTCGGTGGTGAATAGATCTAACCAAGCCTCTCCCCACTGCAGAAAGAGACCTTGCGCCACGTCAGAGTTCAGACGCCATTCATGATCCATCAAGCACCAGTGGCTAACTTAGTCAGCCGTGGTGTTCAGAGAACCTGCCAGGTGTTGTACCACCAAGGTAATACCTTGACGTTCCAGCCATGTCCAGAGGTCCAGAGCCTCCTGACAAAGGGTCCAGGACCCCACCCCGCTAGTTGCAATACCACATGACAGTGGTGTTGTCCGTGAACACCTGCACCACACTTCCCCGGACAGAAGGAAGGAATGCCTTCAGTGCAAGCCGGATCGCCCGTAAGATTGATATGGAGCCTGGACTCCGACGGAGACCAGAGGCCTCTAATCTCTGCCTCTCCCATGTGGCCTCCCCATTCAAGAGGGACACATCTGTCACCACTGAGTGTTCCAGTTAGGGAAGGGAGAGGGATCTGCCACTGACCCATCGTGATTCGTGAGCCACCACTGCAACTCTCGTGCAGCGTCCTCCGAGGTCTGGACGTGATCGGACAGGTTGCCCTGATGCTGTGCCCACTGAAACTCCAGGTCCCACTGCAGAGCCTGCATATGCCACCTTGCATGTGTCACCAGCGGGATGCAGGAGGCCATCAGGTCCAGAAGTGGGGAGTCATCCTGACTGAAAACCGGGATAGAGGCTGAAGGAGAGGAATCATAGCCTGAATATCCCAGACTCGCTGCTCGGGAGGATAAACCCGAAACAGCGTTGAATCTAGAACTGCTCTGATGAAAGGGAGCTTCTGAGAGGGACTCAGGTGCGAATTAAGCGCGTTGATGGAGAACCCCAGAAAATGCAGAAGGTCGGCCGTAGTCTGGAGGTGGGTGACGACTGCCTGGGGTGAGCCCGCCTTTAACAGCCAGTCATCGAGGTAGGGGAAGACTGACACCCCTGACCTGCGCAGATGAGCTGCGACCACCGCCATCACCTTCGTAAACATCCGAGGAGCGCTGGTAAGGCCTAAGGGGAGCACGGCAAACTGAAAATGCTAATGGCCTACCGTGAACAGCAGTTAACGCCGACAGGACGGGAATGTGAAAATAAGCGTCCTGCAAGTCCAACGCTACCATCCAGTCTCCAGGGTCGAGGGCAGCCAAGCCCTGAGCTAGGGTAAACATCTTGAACTTCTCCTACCGAAGGAAGCGATTGACGTCCCGGAGGTCCAAGATGGGGCACAGGCCCTGCTTGTCCTTCTTGGGGACCAGGAAGTAGTAGGAATAACAACCACTCCCTACTTTCTGACCGGGAACGCACTCGAAGGCCCCCTTGGCTAGGAGGGCCGGGACTTCCTGACGGAGAAGAGCCAAATGATCCCCCTACTGCCGGTGGTACCGAGGTGGCATGGCTGGAGGGGATGACAGAAAGGGGAGCGAGTAACTGCAGCACCCACTTGTCCAAGGTAATTTCGCGCCAGTGGTGGAGGTGGTGTTGGATCCTAGCACCCACTGGCATGGGGTCCTCCCTGAAGCTCAGATTCTGAAGGCTTAGAGGTGGAAGCAGCAAGGTGGTGGTGGGCTGACCCGCTCGCTGGTTACCAGAGCCACCCCTGTGGAAGCCACGTCCACGCTGAGGCTAGTTCTGCACAGGCTTAGTGGTGTCCAGACCACACCTGATGGCAAACTTCGCCACACCCATGTTTAGAACTTGTATTTCTTCAATTAATGATTTGCACTCTATATTCCAAACTTGTTTTGTTGAGAAGTCCTGTGAAAATCTCAACAATTAATCAGACTGGTGCAAGTATCACCAGCTTTTCCAACGGCTGCGGGACGCTAACACACACGCTGAAGGTGGCGCCCGCAGGTTGATGCCATCGCTCGTTTACAGCTAATCCTGTTTGAAGACTTGTAAAAGGGAGACAAGCAGCTATTACATGTGCGGCTCCCGTTGTTTCCATTAGAAGTAACAAGCTTGTGAGAGAAATGTATCGAAAGCCATAAGCTAGACGCCTATGGATATCCCGTTCTCGGCGCCTTGTCGTATATATATGCAATTATCCTTTTGCATTTAATCGCACTAAATATTGACAGAAGACTTCGTCATTGACCCAGGTGCAATCACATATGTTGATTCAACACGTGCACAAAAAAAACCCCGATGGGCCGTTGATATAATTAAACACCGGAATCTTTCCACAGTGCCTGAATCAGTGAATACCTTGAATGCATCAATTATTTTGATTCAAACTTTCATGGAGTAAAAAGTGACTGCGCCTACATGACAACAAGAAATGTATTTCTATCCAAGTGTGACACTTATCTAAGGAATACGGAGTGAACATTTTACCCATGTTCCCCTTGGTCAGATTTTAATGTGGCTCCTGAGGAAGGCGTTCTCGTTAAAACGCCGAAACGCGCGTCGATGATTATTTCTGTCTGCCACTGTTTTATGAATTTTTGTGTAACTGTTGTAGAAAGATACTCCATTTGCATTGAATTAATTGGTTTCTTAATTTGTTCTCATGTTCATGTTTTTTGAGTTTAAAATGTTTTACCTTAAATATGTATACTTACAAATAAATTCAATTTTGTACTTTTTAATTGGTTGCTGTGCTTCCTACATGTTGTTTCTCCCTGGCTACGTTATCTAACTGTTTGCTATTATTACATTGTCTATTTTCCCTGTATAACAAATCCAGTTGTTCCGGTCGGGAGCCGAGCGGACAGGATCCGCCTCGGCTCCCGACCTGTGTCTCCTACTCGGGGGATGCCGCCGTCGTCCAATCTGCGGACTGCGCCTGGGGCGGCGGACCCGCTGTCCGACACCCCGGAGCATGCCTGGCTCGAGGTGCGGGGCGGGTGGAGCAGTGGTGGCTGCTCTGGAGGGCGATTGCTGTTGAAGCTGTGGACAGTGGCCGCCATCTTGGCAGTAGCGGCGGGGAATGGCTGCAGCGGACCGCGCCTGAGGGGGTTGGCGTGACAAGCAGCCCTCGCCTAGCCGGAGCACAGGGGGGACCCTGACCTGTGTGGGTCGCCGGGAGGGCATGGTCAACGGAGCGGTGAGTGTCCCGACGCGCGTGCAGTCTGGATGTGCACCGGCGGGCTGCGGCGATCCTCCGTTGAGAGCTAAGAGGAGAGCGCCAGTTTGGTGCTGGAGCGGAGCGCATACCAGCTGCGGTGGTGGACCAGACTTGGAGGGCAGCTGCGGGGCGGTCCAGGGCACCGGAGTAGTGCCCCAGCACAGTGCCTGACCTTGAGATGGCGGGCGGTGGCTGACATCGCAGCGGAGGCACCCTTGGGCTGAGTGCTGACAGATTGAAGTGGGTGCAGCGTGGGGCCAGCGCCGGTGGTCGACCTGAGGACTGACAAAGCACTACTAGGTGGGACACCAGAGGCTCAAAGGCAGATGACACGAGGTCTGCCTGATTCCAAAATGGCCGGCATCCCCCGCGGTGAGCTAGACTCCATGTAGCACCCTAGTGCACATCTACAAGTCCTTCAGGCATCTACAAGCTTCAGGCCGGACAGGACACCTTCATTTTGGACAGGGGCTCTCCTATAAGACGCATCGGAGAGTCGGAAGACCATAGTTACAGACCCCGGTACAGGAAACACTTGAGGCACTACATTTGTGGACCACAGACTCTTATGGACTTTCCCTTCTGTCCGGCCCGCCATTTTGCTGCTGCTCTCGGCCGTTTCTCTCTTGTCCCCGGCTTGTCTTCTTGCCCATTCCTTCGTCTTTTACCGTTTTCCCCCTTGATGTTCCTCAAATGTTTCCTCCCTTTTTTGCTTTGCCTTCTCTCCCTACCCTTGATTCCCTCCCACCATTCCTTGGTGTTATGACTTCGTCCCCCCCTACAACCCCACTTAAGGGAACTCTGCCTGAGAATTTCTACTATGTGTGCTTATTTTTGTTTATAGGGATAACTCTTATCACTAGTATTTGCAGTAGATCTTTGTACCCAAGATCAAAGCTAAGCTTTGTAACTTTAGATCTAAGCTTGGGTAGTCGCTGAAGTTCTTACACTATATACCACCCCTATGCGTCTCTTAGAGGTTAACCAGTCATATCCCTTCCGATGTGTATGCAGTTGACTCTGATCACTAGTGTTTGCAGTGGACCCTTGTACTCTCTACCACCCCTATGTGACCCTTAGAGTGTTTCCAGTCATATTTGTACTCTCTACCTCCCCTATGTGACCCTTAGAGTGTTTCCAGTCATATCCCTCCGGTGTAGATAGAAGATAACTCTGACTAGTATCCTATGTGATTTTTAGACTGTATCCATGTGTATCTCCTCCCTGTGTTTAGAGTTATAGCTTTAACGACTAGTCGCCTGTGTGACTGTGGAGTATAGCCAGGTGTATCCCTTCCCTCGTGTGAAGAGATAACCCTATTCACGAGAACAAAAAGAAATGTGTTCCTGAAATGTGTAACGTAACTGATTCTATGTAAAGTGCTTTGATAACATGTAACGGAACTGATGCTATGTAAAGCGCTCTGATAACCTAATCGGTTCAAGTTCGCGCTATATAAAACTCTAAAAATAAAATAAATAAAATAAGTATAGTGACCAATGAAGCAGAAGCCACAGTCACTCAGTAGCGGGTGGAAGCCCACGAGGCGGAACTAAAGGATGTCAGATGGAAGTTGGAGGACATTGAAAATCGCCTTCGGCGCAATAATCTCTGCGTCCTCGGAATTCCTGAAAAAAGTGAGGGCGAGGATATACGTACATTCATTGTTCAGCTATTTAAAGACACACTCCCTGAGCTTGCGTCTTGGAATTGGGATTTGGAAGTCCAACAAGTTCATAGAACTCCATTTACCTTGAAGGCCTCTTCACCGCAGGGGAGGTACCCGCGTGCAGTCTTGGTATACTTCGGAAACTTTCTTCTCCGCCAGGCCATTGCGGACAAAGTGAAACCCGAAGCTCGGCGTAGCAGAGATTCTATTTCTTACTTTGTCAGGCCTGATTTTTGCCATACTACCGTGGAGAGGAGATGGCGCCTTCGCCAGCTGTTCAAACCTTTTCTGGAAAAAAAGGCCCAGGTGTATCTCAATAACCCTGCTAAGCTGAAGGTTATTTTTAATGGCCAGGTTAAATTCTTCACTTCAGAAATAATAGCTAAGGAATTATTAGATAGTCTGACCTGAGCTTTGACATCATGCTAACAGTTGAGTAATTGAATATCTAGAATATGTTGAGACTGAGCAGGGATGAAGGGGTCACAGTGAACTAGGGATGGCTATAGGTCAGTAGAGAGTCCGCCTGTCGTATTTTATAGGCTAACATTCTTTTTGTCTTGGTTGGCTATCTGATAGTTATCTACCCGGCATACTTCTTTGTAGAAGAGGAGCCTTGGTCATGGAAGAAGTATATGAAACTTTATAGCTACAGTTATATATACAGATATAATCTTGACAATCCCGATAATAGGTCTGTGGATGCTAAAATAGCCACCTCGCTCTGTTATTTATCTTCTTTTGTGGCACCCCCTTATTTTTGGGTCTTTTTCCCTGTCTCATGCATTATATTCTCTTCTTTCTGAATTTTTCTTCGATTTTTTCTCTATTCCATCTCTGATTTATTACTTTTGCACTTTCTCAATTCTATGGGTTTTTGAGCATATAAGTTCATTGTTAGTGGTACTGGTCAGGGAACGTCTCACCATCACCACAGACTCTTTTAGAGTCTAAATGCCTTGGTGGTTGGTGTGCGGGGGGAGGAGGGTGGTGGGTAGGGGGAGGGGAAAATTCACAAAAATGAGCAATTTCACTCAAATAAGACAATGTCAAGCATTTTTATGTATGTGGGATCAAATGATGGTAATAAGGAGGAATCAGATTATGAATTTGTGGCTTGCTATCTGTTGTTACATGCTTTACTGTTTTTTGAAGGCCAGGTTTGGGATCTACCATCCTAGATGGGGAGAGTAAAACTCTGCAGCTGGAATATCGCAGGTCTTAACGATAGAAATAAAAGGGCGCAATTATATCAATTACTACGACAAGATCCTGTTGATATTCTATGCTTACAGGAGACCCATATTACAGAATGTGGTAAAGAATTGCTAAAGATCCCGGGGTGCAATGTGATCGTAGCCACCTCTCAAACATCCAAAATACGGGGGGTCGCTATTTTAGCAAAACCTGCAATCGGTGATCCTAGACGCAGACTGGCCGACAAACATGGCAGATGGGCTATAGTTCAATTAAAATCAGGTCTTACTATTAGCACAATATACAGATCAAATCTGGATGATCCCCTAGTGTTTAGTGATCTAGAAATAGAGTTGGCCTCTTGGCCTGGTCCCCTTATCCTTTGTGGAGATTTTAACATTGCTTTAGGGACCTTTATAGATAACCAATTACCTCGGAAGTATAAAGGACGTAAGCCTAAGGTATATAGGGCCTTACGCCAATTGATTGATAGCCATAATCTACTTGATGTCTGGGACTTGATGAAAAAAAACGATTCCGGATTTACGTATTTCTCATACCCGCACAACAAATATGTTCGAATTGACTATATTATGACATCTTTAGCGGACTTGGATCTGTTGGATATAATTAAGTCTCCAAAAACGATTTCTGATCACAACGCACTTACCCTTATTTTTGATTTGTCCAGTTTTGTAAGACCTAAGCCCCAATGGTCCTTTGATAGAAAGCTTCTTGTTGACTCGGAATATATAACCCATATAACATCTTGGGCTCAGGGGTTCTTCGACTGCAATCAATATAGTGCACCCAGATTGAATGTCTTGGACTGTTTTAAAGCAGCATTAAGGGGTGAAACTATATCATTTGTGGCCAAGTGTAAAAAGATAGAGTATAACATTAACCTGAAGCTTAAGCTGGAATTATCTAATCTCGAGGCTTATCATGCCACCCAGATCCATCAAGGAGATTCATCCTCTGACACTCTTCAAAAAATGTTA
Source organism: Lissotriton vulgaris (assembly GCF_964263255.1). NCBI lineage: Eukaryota > Metazoa > Chordata > Amphibia > Caudata > Salamandridae > Lissotriton > Lissotriton vulgaris. Next base: position 385,975,872 of record NC_141697.1, read on the forward strand.
GTGTTGAAGACTGAAATTAATAGCTCCTTAATCCGGAAAGCTGCTGAAACATATCAAGCAAATAAAAGTAGCATATATGAATCCGGAGAAAATGTAGGCAGGCAATTAGCCCTCCGAACGCGCCAAAAACAATCTTACAATAAGATAAAGCTGATTGAGTATGAGGGCCAGCAATACACCTCCTCACAGGATATTGTAGGGGTTTTCCGGAAGTATTATCAAAAGCTATACCAAAGTGAAGATCTAAATTCCGGTAGTGATATAAAAACTTTCCTTAACAACTGGATGTCAGACCTAGACCCCAATCTCCTGATTGAGGAATCAGTCAAAGAAGATCTTGAAAGAGAAATCTCAATCACGGAGCTGGAGCTTGCACTTTCTGATCTCGCAAACGGTAAAGCCGCAGGTCCTTATAAAATCCCTTTGGACCTTTATAAGGTCTGGGTAAACAAATACTCCCCTATTTACTGGATCTGTTTCTAGGGGTTCAGTATCATGCAACACCACCTGAGTCCTGGAAACACACCAATATAGTGATCTTCTCTATAAAAGGCAAGCCGCCCCAGCTTCCATCCTCATACAGGCCCATATCTCTTATAAACTCCGACTCAAAACTATACACCAAGGTCCTAGCTAATCGGCTGAGTGGGGTTGTCGACAGTCTTGTCTCCCCGTGGCAGCATGGCTTTATTCCCGGGAAGGGTACCACGGATCATACCCGGAGAGTCATTACCCTATTTGACATCATGGGTGCCACGGGGGGTGAGATGTCGATGATCCTTCTCGATGCCGAGAAGGCATTTGACCGTGTCTCTTGGCAATTTTTGTGGAACATCCTGGAACTTAATAACTTTGGGCACAAGTTCATCAAAGCCATAAAGGCCTTATATGTTGATCCAAAGGCAAAACTTTCCATCTGTGGTTCTGAGTCGGAGTTTATTGAGATACAAAGAGGTACGAGGCAGGGTTGCCCCTGCTCCCCGATATTATTCGCACTTTATATCAATCCTCTAATCTTAAAGTTGCTTTCTTCACCCATTATTCAACCTGTTAAGGTGGGTCCGTTTTCAACAAAAATTTTGGCGTATGCCGATGATGTTGCTGTTTTAACTACTAATCCTGCTGATGCAATCCAGGAAATTGAGTTAGCCACCTAGACCTTTGGCTCCTACTCAGATTATTCCCTTAACAGGGACAAAAAAATGGTCCTGTGTACAAATAACACTGTATTTGAGAGTCCCTATAAAGTGAAACAGGCTACTTATTTAGGTGTTTGCATGTCCTCTGATGTGAATGAAATCAACCATCTTAATTATACTCCCTTGATTAATAAAATAAAACATGACCTTAGGAGAGTGGATAATTTACATCTTTCTATAATTGGAAGGGCCAATTATCTAAAAATGACTGTCTTCCCAAGGATACTTTACTTGTTTCGAGCAATTCCGCTATTGGCTGGAGGTAGTATTATTAAGATCCTTGACTCCTCCATGTCTAAGTTCATCTGGAGCTTTGGAAAGATTAGAAGAGCCTTACCACTCCTGACTCTACCTCAAGATAGGGGGGGGCTTAGCTATCCCTAGCCTAACTATATATCTATGGGCAACACTTATTCAACATATGGGTCCTCTGCTAAATTTTAAAGCAGCCACCTCAACTACTATGGCATTTTATATCCCTTCCATTTATGAGTTGAGTCTTGGGGACAAAAGCCAAGGGCTATTTTTAAGGCAGGTTGAACCATCATATTATAAAAGAATTAAGTTAAAGCTAGTTACAGATGCGTGGAAGGTTTGGAAATCTGTATCTAAACAACTAGCTATTCCAAAATTTACAAAATACACCCCTTTATGGCGTAGCTCGATTCTTTCGGCCTGCCTTGATGATAGTACCTCTCGGAGGTGGGAAATTCTAGGCATTAACACAGTTGCAGATTTGTTTTGGACAAGAAACTTCTTCCTCCTTTGAGTGGCTGCAGCAGAAGTATACTATTCCAGCTACTGATTTTCTCAAATACTTTCAGGTGCTTACAAGTATTCGTAACTGTATCCCCAGAATCAAATTAGATAGTATTCATTTTTTTTCAATCATTGGGAAACGCTCCACTAGCATTGGCAGCCTATATCAGATGCTGATCGAAAATGTTGTGGATGACTTAGAGCGGGTTGAGCAAGCTCGGCTGCAAGGTTAGGTAATCCAAATATCGACATTGATCTTTCCCTGGCCCTCTCATCAAAATTGTTCATCACCTCTAATCTTAAAGCCCAATACTATAGAGTCATATACAACCTTTATCCTACACCTGCGAAGTTCTTCTCTTGGGGTTTACGGGCTGATGACAACTGCCCAAGATGTAGACAACCTCAAGCGAATCTAATTCATATGTTCACTGAATGCCCCAAATTGGACTTATTAAAGGTAATGATTATGGGATTTTGGGCCCAGGTATTTGGACGGAATGTACGAGACTCAGTAACCCTTTATTTGATGGGTCATGACGATTCCCTCGGTCATAGTATTGAGGAACAAAGGACCATTTTCTTAGGTACCGCAATCTTCTGTATTATTCTTGCTGCCCGATGGAAGGACTCTGAGCCACCTACATTTCAGATGTGGCTTAGTCGATTTTTGTTGAACCTAGTAATTAGAGATCAACCGAATGATAGACATATACTAGATAGTATATATGACTACTGTCCAGCCGGACAGAGTTTTTTATTTTTTAATTTTTCAGGTTAAGTGTGTAGGTATAACATCCCCGCCAGAACCCACGGTACCGGCTATTAAGCAATACCCGAATTGTAAACCCTATTATGGATGTATGGACCGCCGAGAACGCGAGCACTGCTACATTATCATAATCCCCACCGGCGAAGGCGCTGTGAATAATCTCTCACACGCAAGTACATTGTGCTAGATAACTTTTAGCTCCCATAGCTAAACAACCACGGTTGAAAGCCCGAGTACCCCCAGGAATGCTATTATGCACAGCTAAGGGGTAATGAAATTGCTTAAAACTTTCAAGACAAACTTGACACACCAGTTTTTGTCCTGATGATGATGCATGCATTTAGAAATTGCATCGAAACGTCGTCGACCATAATGCACCATATGTTTGTTTTAATTCACGTATTGTGTTAAACAATGGGTTGCCATGATCTAATTCCAGTCTGTAAAATGGATTACTAGTACAGACCGCTTTTGTGCGCTTTTACATAATTGTTTTGTCATATGTTTTGTCTTGTCCTTTGTGGGTCACAGGTTGTGCCCACTTTTGTATAAATGTTATACCTACACACTTAACCTGAAAAATTGAAAAATAAAAAACTCTGTCCGGCTGGACAGTAGTCATATATACTATCTAGTATATGTCTATCATTCGGTTGATCTCTAATTACTAGGGTCCCCTGTTCCGTAAAATATACTACTGCCCAAGGACCCTAGTGGCATTCCTTTTGGGTTTCCCTTGTTCTTTGAAAATGTAGTCGATTTTTGGCCACCTATAAACAGGAGATCTCAATTTATGGGACTAGAGGCAAAAAAGTTAGGATTCTTGGAGCCCAGATCTGGGCTCCAATCTCTGGTTGGTATTCTAACGTGAGGCCTCTTGCTCTCCTTGTCCCGATTTGATTTGATTGGTCTACTTTTGTGTAATTTATTTAACATACGATATATTTAGCTGTGTTTTCTTTTTTTTTTCTTTTTCTTTGTATTTTATGTTATTTCTTTCTAGGTTCTACAATTATGAATATGCTTGCCATTTCTTTTTGATGTCCTATTATGACTGTAGTATTTTTTGTACATTTAATGAATTTGTATTATTGAATCCTTTGATTGAATTTTCCTCAATAAAACAACAAAAAAAAAAGAAACAAAGACTCACAAATATTATGTGTTACTTGTTAATTACTAACTGTATTGTACCAGGGCTGGTTTGGTACCCACTTGCCTCGCTTCTAATGTTTATGTTTGTGATACCACAAAGTAAAGCATCTATTTCTCACATATTCTAACTTATAAATCTTATTCATGAAAAAACATTGAATACAAATGTAACTACATATCTATTGTATTTTATGAGTCATGTTTCTATGGTAAGGTCAAAAACTATATTTTATACAAGATCATTTGTTTAAACACATTTTATCATTGAACTCTTCACTTGTTCACATTACCAAGAACGTTGACCTAAGGTCAGTAAAAAATGAAAAGTAAAACTGCATCTTAAAGCATTCCTAACTGAACATAGCTAACTATGGAAGCCTAGTGCTTCCATTTGCTATTTTAAAATGTGCCTTCTCGTTTTAGGCCTACACATTATTTCTACAAGTCAATTGCATAAATTAGCGTTTATTAAAAAAGCCCTATCACCCTTTATGCAACTTTGTATTCTCCTTTCCGTGACCAGTCTCTCAATTCCCTGCCAACATTAGTCAAATCTGATAATAACAGCAGAAAACAACTACAATGTGTCCATTGTCTGAGAATGGGAAGGTGACCCAAACTCTGCTATTGATAGTGTTACTGGTGTCTGTCTTTCAGAAATTGCCTTAAGACTGGCACTTGTATTTCAGTTATTTTCCAGCCTTCAGGGTTCCTTTCGACATACTTTGCATATTTTCACATCTCACTTTTTTTTTTACAAAAAAATTCACAGCGTTTACGAGTGTTTATGCAGACGGTCATATGTGGGAAGGAATTATCAGTTGAGATGATGCAGGAAGTTCCTGTAGATAAATGCAAGTCAGTAGTGAAAGTAGGCCATATGGTACTTTCTGAGATAAAATGAGCATTACAGTACAATATTGCTCTGTAAGTAATCTATTAAGCAAAATGTTGTATTTCAAGAAAGGACCAGCTACCAAATAATTCATGCTGTAACTGTGTCTATAATCCTGCACCTTTTCAATATATTCCTAAGTAAATGATACAAGATGAAAAAAGTAATAGGTACGACTATAGGATTCTTGTTGAGTTGCGTAGGGCCAATTTTGACAGGCAAAGGCAAGTACTGAAACCTTTTCTTATTTATTTATTTGACATTTATATGACGCAGCAAATCATCCTCAGGGGGAACTCTTGGCGTAAGGCAGCACAATGGCAGAACCCTCACCCAGCCTGGCCCCCTAGAACAACCAGGTTTTTAGACTCTTCTTAAAGTGTCCCAGAGAAGAACAGCAACGCATCGCTTCCGGTAGCCTGTTCCAATGGAAGGGGGCAAGATACGAAAAAGCACGCCCTCCCATTCTAGATTTATTGATCTTGCAAGGGATTAAAAGATTTTGATTACTGGATCTCAGCTGGCGACCCGGGACATACGCTCTTACCTTCTACCTTAGGTATACTGGTCCCAGGCCTTGCCTTGCCTTGAACACCAGTATAAGAATTTTAAAGACTGCTCTCTTCCTGACGGGCAGCCAATGTAGGGCTTGCAGCAAGGTTCGGGACAGGGAACGTCTTATTCAAAGCCCTTCTTGCAGCGGTATTTTGCTGTACCTGGAGCCTAGAGAAAAGCTCTTCCCAGGCTCCTACCAAGAGTGGGTTCCCATAGTCCTAACTACTCACAATCAGCGCCTTGATGAGAGTCTTTCTTGCATCCAAAGGGATCCAAGGAAATACTTTCCTTAGCATTTTCAAGATCCCAAAACAGGAGCTGGACAGTGTCTTTACATGGTCTTCAGAGGATAGTTTGCTATCCAATAGGACTCCCAAATTCCTAAACTGTTTTGTGGGGGAAGGAGTCTCCCCCAGTTCAGAAGGCCATCATTCTGGTGTCCATATTTCCTCCGCCTTCCCAAACAGGAGGATCTCCGTCTTATTGAAGTTAATCTGGTGGAAATAGACTCCCATCCAGGCCGCTATGTTCAACATACAGGTCTTAAACTTGGTTTTGGTGACAGATGGATCCGATTTGAATGGGATTTTTACCTGTGTGTCATCTCCATATGAAATCTTCTCGAAGCCGCAGGATCTTATAATGGCAGACAACAGGGCCACACATATGTTGAACAGAGTGGGGCTTAGGATGGAGCCCTGGGGTACCCCCTTATCAAATGGGGTGGTTGCTGACATAAATGAGTCTAATTTGACCCGTTGAGATCTGTTTGATGGTGTTGAAGGCTGCCGACAAATCAAGAAGCACCAGCATAGTGGGTGTCCCTTTGTCTAGGGACATTCTAATACTGTCAGTAACTTCCATCAGGGCTGCCTCTGTGCTGTGTCCTGCTCAGAAACCCGATTGAGCAGGCTCTAGTAATTGGTTCTGCTCCAGATATCCTGCCAGTTGCTGGTTTATCATCTCCTCCATGACCTTCGAACAGCATGGCAGGACAGAAATAGGCCTGTTATTTTTCTTCTCTGATGGATCAGCTGCCGTTTTTTTTCAGGAGCAGTCTGATCAGTGCATTCTTCCACTTATCTGGAAAGATAGCCGTGTCCACAGAGATGTTACAGACTTCAGTGAGCGAGGGAGCTAAGACGGTGGACAATTCTGCCATGATGAAAGGAGAGGTGCAGTCTGACTCTGAGCCTGACTTAGTTGCTGCAAGTGCCGCCCTTACTTGCTCCGTGGTAATGATGGAAAAAGAGTCAAGCTTGGGTAAGGAGGGGTTCCTAATCTTCAGGCTGGGTTCCCTTGCAGCCTCTCCTCCCCCCAGAGAGTTATAGATGTTGTCTATCTTTTCTCTGAAATAGGTGGCCAAATTATTGCATAGATCTGGCGTATGGGGGACTGGACTGGACAGCCTTGAAGGATTACAGCCTTTATTCCTAAGGACAAATTGCCATATCTGAACATAGTTTATAGTAAAAATCGATTATTTTCACCTGCTACGGTGATTACTAAAATGGGCAAACAGTCCTGCTGTGTGTCAGTACCTTCTCTCACAGTCACACACCAGGACCAACCAACTGCCTGAATAAAAAACTAAAGATCTTTCTGCAGCGCCGGTGCAAACTCCTACTGTGTGCACATCAGTTCTTGAACCACCATGCTGACTTTCACAGGGAGAGGATAAGCATGAGTTTGGAAGGGGAAGGGACCCCGGAATTCCATTTCACCGAAGGGTGAAGTGTGTGTAATGTACCCCTCTTTGCACCTGCACCCGTTTGAGTAATATGCCACAAGGACAAAGCTGATCCTTCCTTTTTAAGGGAGAAAGATCTGTGCAATGTGTCAAAGCCACTATAGCATTGGATGGATGCCAAATTTGCACAATGGGTATTCTAGAAGGATCCATGCAAGGGTCTACGACCCCTTTTATTCTAGTCACTGGTTTCCATAAACACGGCTGGAAAGCCTTTGTAGATTCATGAAAATCGTACATTTATACCCATGTGAGGTAGAGAAATTTGTAGGTGCAGATTTTCTAATTTCTTTGGGAATCATGCCCTAATCATGGCCTCACTAGTAGTGCTTGTCATGGGGGAAGGGAGAGAAAAAACGACACTTTACTGGTGTTGTTTGCACCAACCCAATCATTCAGTGATTTATCTACAATAAGACAACTGTCTGAAAGTCACATATCCACTTCAGTAAACCAGTCAACATTGGTGGAGATTAAAACAACAGTTTGAATATAATTTGGATGAAGGTTTGCAAAGAATGATTTCAGGATATCTTACTACCGCTCAGATGTAGAAATGCCTCCTACCTCTCCCATTCTAAACATTTCAATAGCAGACAATGCACCAAAGATTGGAATTATTGGCTTTCTTCTGAAATTGACCAAGTGCAGTCACTTTACTTATTAGCTACCTTCTACACCACCCCTTTGACTCACTGGCTCCTTCGATTTCAGAATGTCTGCTCTTACAGCCACAATCAATATTGATTTATGTGTTACCTGTGCCCCTTTGTTATGTTAGTGTGTGTTGCTGGGCTGGTATCACTTTTGTTTCAGTAGTTTGAATGCTTAGTTTTGCCTTTTGTTGTTAGAAATTGTTGTTTTTTGGTGGCTGATGTTGAAGTGCTGATGCACGAGTCAACTTTTAAAGTAAAAAACGGTATGCTGGTCAATAATGTATTAATACTGGTGTGTTTAGGAGGAGGGCCTATTTCATCTTTAATCACAGGCTGAGACCTTGAGTCACAAAGCTGTTTGGGTGTGTATGTACCGCCAATACATAACAAGAATTTTCAAAAGTTGGTTCGGTACCATTAAAAGGATTTACTCAAATATGTTTGTGTGAGTTAATCTGACCACAGAGGAAGTGACTGGACATTCCAGGGTTGGAATATCTTGAAGGTTTATGGATATTCCCAAACTCACCTCTGATCTCTTAGAAACGTGCACCTTGCAGTGGCAGGAGTTGGAATGGAAATGTCAACCCCAACATTGGTGAATTTGCAAGTTTACCAGCTTTTTCCACGAATTGGTATACAATTTATTTTCCCATGCAAAATTGAATAGAAACACCGTTGCCTGGGAGTACTTACACCTGGAAACCAGTGGCTGGCAGAGATGTCCAGACTTATTTCTGGAAACACTTGCGAATTTGTGAAAATCATAAATCTGCACCTAAGTGATTTGCCCAGAATCACACTGATGTTCAGCATCGTTGCCGAGACTCGAACCCATTTCCCCAGATTCGAGGTCGACCGCCCTAGCCGTTAGGCCAACTCCTCTCCCTTTAAAACTCAACCCATTTTCCTTTACGGAAAAAGCGCAGCATAATAAAAATGATTGATTAATTTGAAAGCATTCACAGACCCCAGCAGGCCACCATCCATGTGATGGTAGCGAATCCTAGTGTGTCACAAATTGCTACCTCCCTCATTAATATTCATGAGGTAGGTATATTTGCAACCCACTATCATTCTCTAATGGGACAGATATTACTTTTGTACACAGATAATAGGGATTACCAAATAGCGATTCACACAAGAATCGCTATTTGGTAATCAGTGTCGTGACCTGATAGGGTGGGCGACCGACAGTAGGGCGTTAGGACCCTGTGGGTCCTGAGGGAGAGTGACCAGGTCGTCACCGGACACCAGATCCGGTGAGGGCACAGGAAGAGGACAGACAATGGTCAGGACATGGACAGTAAGGACGTGCTGACGAGCAGCTGTACGATATGGAAATAAAGGGAATACCCGACTAACCTGTGTCCTGTGTTTTGGTGTGCCGCCCAACAACCGAGAGGAACATGACAACTGGCGACGAGGGAAAGTGACGAACGACGCGGGAATCGTCGAGCAACAATTTGATGGCTGGAAATACACCAGGAGCCCACCCTGGAAGTATAAGAGAGACAAGAAAGACTGCCCATTGAGCAGCGACTTGGGAGCTCAGCCAGGACTGCCACAGATGAAGACCAGCGCGGATGAGGTAAGCGCTGGGAAAAGAGCATGAAGTGAAAGAGCTGGCGCGAGCCATCGCAAGAATAGCGAGAGTCTCGGCGGCCATATTGGAATAAGGCGAGCCGAGCCAATGGGCACTAAGAACAGCAGTGGCGGCCATCTTATGAACAGGCAAGGCGATTATGACCGCGAAATAGCGCGAGAACAGTGGCGGCCATCTTAGATGAGGAAACAAGCATAGACAACATTGGAGCGGCCGTTTTAAGGCCAAATAACGTCGAAAAAACAAGGAAATAAAAAAGAAAAGAAAACCAGAAGCTCGAAATAGACAAATTAAAGGCAGACTAAGGAGAATAAAGGGGCATGATAAGGAAAGAAAGAACAAAGAGTACCAAAGTATCGTTGAGAACGACGGCGGACATTTTGAATGGGACATCCAAGAAAAGATCATAGGAAACAGCAGAGCAGCCATTTCAAAGCCAGGCAAAGGGCAACTAAGAAGAATAACAGAAGAAAAAGTAAAGAATAAAGGATAAACAAAGAGCAAAAAGGGCGCACAAGTGGAAAAAGAGCAATAAGACAAAGAAAGAAGACAGTGCAACAAGAAAAGAGAAAACCAAAGAAAAATAAATGAAAAAAAAGAGAAAGGACATAAACAAAAAGACAAATCGACAAAGAGAAATAAGGAAAAAACTTATAAGAAAGGAGCAAAAGAGAGTGGAAGAAGCCAGAGAAGGTTAAATAAAAGACAGCAAAGAGAAATAACAAAGAAAAGAAAATAAAGGAAACAAAGCAGAACAACAAAGAAAAGAAGGACAAAGATCGCCCAAGGAAAAAGAAAGAACAAAGGAGAAATTACAAGGCAATAAAGAAGAGAAGAAAGAAGAAAGGAGAACAAGAAAGAAAAGAAAACAAAAGGAAAGACACAAACATAAGAAATAAGTTGCAGGAAATACGCAAATATAAGAAAACAAGGAAATAAAGAAGAAAAAGACTAGGAAAGCCCAGAAGAGGCCAAATAAAATAGAAGAGGATAACTTAAGAAAAGTGCCAAAAAAAAGCACATAAGAACACAGACAAGAGGAAAGTGCCGCAAAGAGCACAATAAAGAGAGAATCACAAAGTGCCCAAAAGAGAAAAAGGACGAAAATAAGTGCCAGAAAGCACGAAGAGACAGTGAACAAGAATACAAAAAGTGGAAATAAAGAAATAAAAGAATAAGTGCCAAAAAGAGCAAAAAGGACGAAAACACGTGCCAGAAAGCATGAAGAGTCAGTGAACAAGTGCTAGAAAAAGAAAAGAAGAACATAAAAGGAAAGGAGAAGAGGAAAGTAACATGGTTGAAACGAGACCAAGTACACAATACCGCAGACAAAAAGACAATAAAAAAAACAGAGTCCTTAACCATAGGGGTGGGGCCCCACAAAGCGAGGCTCGCGCTCGACAGCAGCGCCGCAAACTTCTCAAGAGAATATGAGAAACAAATAAGAGGACTAGGAAAGCTGAAAGGGAGAAAAACACTACTGAGTTAAGAAATCAACGAGCCGGCATGCGGACCGACAGCCTGGGTAACACCAATGGTAGATCACCAATAGTGATGGACCACCAAGCACTAAAAATGATTTATGGCAACAGAAAAGCAAATTCACCACCAAGGACAGAAAGGTGGAGAAGAAGGTTGATGGACTACGAATTGAAAATAATTAACAAGCATGAAAGAGAACAAAATATAGCCGACTACATGTCCAGACATCCACGGCCATAAAAAAAAGACGCAAGAACAAGGGCGGAAGATCACCTAAACTACATCCTAAAGAACAACGCACCGATATCAGCAACAATGTCAGTGCTAGAACAAGAGACAAAAAGAGACACCACCATGCTAGCGATCCAGAAAGTATCGAGGCAACAAAGATGGAGACACACAAACAATAACAGCCTCACGGATCAAGGAGTCAGCAAAGAAGAACTATTAACGCTCGAGACAATAAGTGAAGAACTGTCAGACGCAGAGAAAGGCATCTTAATGGGGAAGGCACGGATAGTAACACCTTACAGACTGAGCAAGACGAGACTGCTACAAGTGGAAGATAAAATAAGTGCAGACCGAAGGGACTTACCAATAAAAGACAAGGAGGCAAAAGAAAAGATAAAAACACATGCTGATCACCGGAAACATGCATCTGAACTAAAACTGAAAGAAAGCGACATGACTGGAAAAAGAAGATGCATCAACGGAACAAGCAGCAAGGACAATGGAGGAGATAGGTGACAAATAAAGGACGATGAAGCAAGGATGAGAAGAACATGCAAGAAATAACAGAGACAATTTGTTTGAAGAGAGATAAAAGGAGCAGGTTTTCTTTCTCTCTCTCTCTCTCTCTCTCTCTCTCTCTCTCTCTTTTTCGTTCTTTCCCCTTCATCAATGTAACTGTGAATGAGGACTGTCAATGGTGGGCGACAGTGGTTATGATTAATGTGTCATGAACATTTGTTTGAAACAAGGGGGGAGATGTCATGACCTGATAGGGTGGGCGACCAACAGTAGGGCGTTAGGACCCTGTGGGTCCTGAGGGAGAGTGACCAGGTCGTCACCGGACACCAGATCCGGTGAGGGCACAGGAAGAGGACAGACAATGGTCAGGACATGGACAGTAAGGACGTGCTGACGAGCAGCTGTACGATATGGAAATAAAGGGAATACCCGACTAACCTGTGTCCTGTGTTTTGGTGTGCCGCCCAACAACCGAGAGGAACATGACAATCACTATTACTAATCTTCATACATCTAGCCCTAATCTCCACGTGCCTAACAAAAATAAATGAGACCTCATGTAACGCAACTGGTGCTATGTAAAGTGCTCTGATACCGGATTCGGGGTTCGTGCTACATAAAACTCTATTTAAAAAAAATGAAAATGTAAATTTTTCTTTTTTTAAAGCAGGCAGAGATCCATGGGTCCCCTTCCCATTTGCGAATAAGTTAACACCAACATTGAGTGGGTGGTAAAGTGCAAATGTTTGCAACCGCATTTCGGTCACAAAACATTCATAAATCCCACTCGTAGTCACTATTTGAAAAGGGTGCCCTAAACATGTCCTTTCCAATTACCTCCTAATTGGTATATATTCGCAATTCTGCTAATCGGGCCATTTGCAACTGGAAAAATGGTCCGTACATGTAGCATAAAGTCACTTGCACTCGCTAACACTTACTCAACAGTCCTTCTTAAGAATGCTTCTTGTAGTATTAATGTTTTGTTCAATATGCAGAATTCTATTGGACTTATAAACTATAGAGTAAAAAGGAGACAACTAAGCTGAAGAAACATTGAACAGTAAAAGTCGAAGGTATGATTTTGTATTTCCAGTTTAAAGAAAAGTGTTAGTTTTTTTTGGCTTTTTTTAACACAGCTAAGGTAGACATTTTTGCTGCCACATTTTTCAGTGTGAAGAGGGTGAATTGCAAACGCACATGTGACCTTGTGCCTGTAGGTCTAGTTTGACTTATTACTACAGCTTAAACAGACCGCTATTCATTTACAGGAACATATTTATTGCCACTATTAGTAATCAAGTGTAAATATATTCGTTTCATTAATTCATCTAGTTTGCATTTATTTCAGTGACCCATAATGACTGTTTACACACACTGCCTCATCCCACTTCCATCCCACCTTCTTGCACTGTCTTGGCCTCGTCTCACAAAAAACTGTTCTGTCTATAAAGACGGTGCACAATTTCCATAATTAAAATAAAAACATAGGTCCAGAACTAGAATTTGATGGACGGTACTCCATATGTCAGGGAGACAGGGGACATTGCGTCTGTCACCCTGAGAGACTACCGTCCACCAAATTTAGAGCTCACAGTTGACCCATCGGTGATCTCTGCGCCTTGACAGAACCCTCCAGTAGTAGCCACCACTAACAAAGGTTGATGGGGTGGGTGGGGGAGGGCACGGGGCGCGTTAGTCATAATTTAAAAAAAATGTACCTGAAGCCGCTAGGTGCCTCGCGCGTCACGTCGCTCCTGCTATCCTCTTCCTGGTCCCAGCAGCCCCTGGAACAGATTCCCATTAAATCCCTGAGCGGGTGGGAAGGACGCTCCGCTCAGGTCATGGAGTCTGAAGGGTTTCTCCAGCCCGGCTACTGAATGCAGCTGGAATGGAGAAACCTAAGTGTGCATGTGTGTTTTGGTCGGCCTGAGACTGCCGGCCAAACACATATGTTTTGTTATGTTACAAGTTGCTTGTAAAGCGCACATACACCCAGGGGTTTAATGGCGCTACATGGAACACACCGGGACTGAAGGGGGAGATTAGTTGTGAGCTCTCATGAACAGCGACGTTTTGAGCGATTTCCTGAATTTGAGTAGGTTTGTACAGTATCGGATCTCCAGAGGGAGTGAGTTCCATAGTATAGTGGCCAAGTATGCGAACCGCAGACCACCTTGTTGTTTCCAATTACAGTTAGTAGTGGTCAGTAGCTGGAGGTGCATTGAACGGAGGTTGCGAGAAGGTGTGTTCCTAGTTAGAAGGGTATTGATAAATTTAGGACTCTTGCTGTGTAGTGATTTAAGGACCAAGCATCCCGTCTTGAATTCTGTCCTTTGAGATATTGGAAGCCAGTGTCGTTTCTTCAGTAGAGGTCTGGCAGATTGCCATCTAGGTTGTTGATGGATTAGCCTGGAGGCCTGATTCTGGACCGTTTGGAGCCTCTTAGTGAGGTAAAGTGGCAGTCCTAGGTAGATTGAATTAGCATAATCCAAGTGTATTAGTACCAGCGCTATCGTTACCTGTATTAGTGCTGCATAAGTGAGCATGCGGCTAATCTTTATAATCTTTCGTAGCTGATAAAAGCATTTAGAAACCACTGAGCCCACTTGGGCTTTTAATGATAAACACTATCTATGAAAACCCCAAGGCTTTTTACCAAGGTAGAAGGTGCTGGTGGGGAGCCAAATTCCAAAGGCCAGGACTATGGGCCCCAGAAGTTCCTGCTCTTGCCTGTGAGTAGTAGTTCCGTCTTACTGGGATTGAGCTTTAGATGATTTTGATCCAACTATTGGTGGATAAAGATCATGGTGGTCTGAAATTCAGCCACTGACTTGGGTGAGTTATCAATAGTGAAGGTTAACTGAAGGTTGTCGGCGTAGTTGAAGGTTGTCACATTCCTTTTCTTCAGTGATTGAATCAGGGGGGGGAGGTATAAGTTGAACAAGTGGGGGGAAAGCGAGGAACCTTGTGGGACCACACATGTTGTTGTTAACTTAGGGGCTGTAAATGTGGCCAGGCGCACTGATTGAGTGCGACCTTTGAGAAAGGAGCTGATCCATCGGAAGGCTGGACCCTGGATGCCAGCCTGTCTGACACAGCCTTCCAGTATAATATGGTCAACCGTGTCAAATGCGGCTGACAGGTCTAATAGTACCAGGGCCTGTGGGATGTCTTCATCCGCTTTCTTATGCAGTTCATCAAGAACTGCCAGTATCACCTATTCAGTCGAGTGGGCAGGACGGGAGCCCGCCTGGTGAGGGTCTAGATAACCAGACAATTCCAGAAAGCTGGACAGGCATTTTGCCACGTATGCTTCTAGCACTTTCGCCAGATAGGGGAGCAAGGAAATAGGGCGATAGTTTGACAAGTTCAGAGGGTCGGCCCCAGGCTTTTTTAGGAGAGGGACCACGATTGCGTTTTTAAAAACGTTGGGGACATAGCCCTGTAAGAGAGACTCGTTAAGGAGGGTCATGGCAGAGGTTGGTAGTGCAGAAAATATGTCTTTTAAGATATGGGGTGGGCAGCAGTCCAAGAGGGAGCCAGATTTTACATTAGGTAGCAGGTCCAGGAAGACTTGATTGCTGATAGCCGGGAAGGCAACCAAGGTGAGGGAATTAGTAAGCGGACCAGGGAAGGTCTCCTTGGGGTTTGAGTTGGGAATGCCAGCTTCAATAGTGGCTATTTTGTCCAGGAAGAAATAGTTCAGAGAATTACAGAGATCTTGGGAGGGTGTGGGGGAGGGTGAGATTCTATCTATGTTAGATAATTCATTGACAATTGCAAAGATTTCCCTTGAACCGTTGGATGAGTTGAGAATTCTGTAGGAGTAATGTGAGGCCTCTGCTGCGCTTACACCTTTTTAATATTCCTTCTGTGCTAAAGAGTAGATATGCCTGTCTTCAGGGGAGTAGTTTAGTCTCCACCTGCGTTCTTTTAAGCGGAGTGTTAGGTTTTGCTTTCTTAGTTCTTTGGAGAACCATTTGTGTGCCTCAGAGCGGTGAGCTTGTTTAAGTTTTTTTAGTGGAGCATGCGTATCGCTGGCTGCTGAGATCCAAGCTGAGATGTTAGATTCTAGGAGGTCCACATCTGAGTCTAAAATGACAGATTGGTTGGCTAGGGTGTTCAGGAATTCTTGTTTATTAAGGGAACCCCATGCCCTAATCATGCCCCCTTCAGTCGAAGGGATCTTTTTGTCAATGGGCATAGTTACTGACAGTTTAAGTAAGTGATGGTCCGACCATATATACTGCATACTTAGGAAGTGCACAAGCACTTCTTCTCCGCCCTCCCATGCCCCGCCCTTCCCTGCACAAGCTAGCCCAGAGCAGGCAAATGAAAAATAAAACAATGCTAGAACATCGTTTTCATTTTCATTTTCTGACTCTGCGCCAGGCAGTGGGGCAACAGTCCTCCGCCACTGCGAAGGAGCTGCCGCTGGAACTCTCAGTCGTTTTTTTTTTTTTTTTCTCATTCCCCTTTCTTTTCTTTACCTCCAGCCTTGAAACAATCAGTCCAATGTATTGCCCTGGATTTTGTCTCGAGGAAAGGTTATAGGCTTGAGAAAAGAAATTCAAAATCATTTCCGAGCTAGTCCATAGTTCAAGGTTCGTGTAATCATAGGACAATCATATTTGTGCTATATATCTCCACAAGATAATGAAAGGTCTCCAAAATGTTGTTCTTCTTAGAGACTTCTGGGAGGTGTCCATGCTCCAAAAATACCCACTTCCAGCATCTTTCCCTTCTTGCCAGCAGAATCAAGTCAAACACCTGCATAGTGCATCCTTTATTGTTTCATCGGGGGCTACTTTACCAAAAATAATTATTCTAAGGCTTACCTTGATTTTTGAATGAAGTAGATTACCTTGCATACCTCCTCCCAGAACAGCCGAATCACTGGGCAAACCATAAAAAGATGTTATCAACCCTTTACAGGCCACACATCTTGCAAGATATCAGGCTTGACTTCCCCATTTTTGACAGCTTGTCTGGGGACCAGAAGGCTCTATATAGAGAGAAAAGATGATTCCTTCTCAAGTTGCCAAGTTTGACAGTGGCATAAAGCAAACAAATAGATACTTGCCATAAATCCCGCATCAGCACCTGTGGCAAGCGTCTTGCCCCAGGTGCTGGAAAGTCACAGGTGCTCCCGAAAGTTAAATTCACCATCTATCATATTCATGTTCAGCTAGATCCAACAGGATACCTACCTCTTACTCTTTCTTCCTTTCTAAAGCTGGCTGATCTTCAAGCTCAGTCAAGCTCCCTATATCCTGCCTCTGGTCGCGGGTCCACCTCTTAATCTGCCAGATCTTAAAGGCAGAGACGCCCTCCGTGAACCACTTAAAAACTCTTCATCTTATATTAGCTTCATATCCTGCATCAACTGCCCCCACTTCCCTAACCGTTCTTTCCTGATAGGAATTGCTTACTGAGAAGTGTGGCTCAATTGTTAGAGCGGCAGACCCTAATGCAGAGGTCTGGCCTGGGACCAGGGTTCAATTCCTGCCTCGGAGGCTCTTGGTCTCAATCTCCCCGGACCTGATAATTCTCGCCTCTGTGCCTAGTCTAACCATGGGTCCCACTCTGTGACTCTGGGAAATAGTTTGCTTAATCTCCACAACGGCCCCAGCAGCGCTTGGATGCCTGGATTCACCATGGGGGTGCCCAGGAGTGGACATCTCACAGGAAAGCCAGGAAGGGTTCCACAGCGGTATGAATACAGCGCTACGAGACCTCAGGGTAGAAGTGCGCTATATAAATAGAAACACACACACACATCCATCACACATTTTGACATTCCTGACAAATTCCAGAATGGTGTGTGTTGCTGTAGTATGACAAAGTTATAGCTCTCTGAATCTGTGCTCAAACGTAAACTATTGCTTGAAGCACTTTTTTGTAGAATCTTGTGCCTCTAAATATATACAAAAAGTGAGATTTACCCCCCTTGACATATTTCAGCATCGCGTTATACAAGCTCCCATTTACTACTGTTTCTTTTAGTAGGCATGTGCGGTTTTTAAGATGGAAGTCCCAAGCATTTACCTGGAAATCCATGACCGCAATCCCTCCCTTCTGATGTCTCCTTTGCAGTTTCTTTAATGAAATGCCCGGGCCCTATGATGACCAGATGAATGAACTAATGCTGCCATTTTCTCTCAAAAAGTAGAGGCATTGCATTAAACAGGAAAGTTCATTTTGGCAGGATAGACATTTTCATTAAGTTTGCCCTAACAAAGATCGTTAGAAGTAGATGGGACCAGCTGACTAAAAGAGTCTGCACCTCCTTTATAACATTCTTAAAATGAAGCTTTGATATTTTATCCCCTTCCTGTGCGATTTTAATGCAAAGGTATCCCGTCGCCTT
Source organism: Lissotriton vulgaris (assembly GCF_964263255.1). NCBI lineage: Eukaryota > Metazoa > Chordata > Amphibia > Caudata > Salamandridae > Lissotriton > Lissotriton vulgaris. Next base: position 385,993,824 of record NC_141697.1, read on the forward strand.
TTTTAGTCCAGGGAGGGGCTCCCCCATGTTCCAAACCATTGTCTCTGTCTTGGAGGTTTTAACAGCATAACCGTATACCTTCCCAAAGTCCCGAACCAATTGCTCTACTATTGGTAATGACTCTTTTAAGTTAGCTATTTCTATCATCAGTGCAAAGGGAGATCTTTTTCCCCAACTCTCATAACTAAATGGGACCAAATTATTTTTCTCTTCGAGTTTCCCCACAAGTAGTTTAATGTTATAGATTAAAAAGCAGGAGAGAAAGGGGGACAACACGGTCTCTTCCTTAAACTCTGCTGTCTTAGCCCCTTTAAGAGGAATTGTGTCCCAGGGAGTGAGGTAAATTCTTTGAATGACACTTCTAAAATTTTCCCCTGTGTTGTTAAGTTTTAAGATGGCATTCAGATAAGACCAGTTTACTCTGTTGAAAGCCTTTGTTGCATCTCAAGTAACAACAGTTAGAGAAATCTCAAAGGTTGTGGCGAGATCAATAGCACCAATTAATTAGTGTGTGAGCTCATGACGGCATCTACCCTTCATTAAGCCCTTCTGATCCTTATGGATCAAAGTCCCGCCACCAAACTTAAATCCTTTGACCATGATAGTACTAAGCATCTTATAATCATTATTTAAAAGTGAGATGGGTCTGTATGACTAACAATACTTGAGATTTTTTTCTTGGTTTCAAAATTAAGGTGACCACTGCCTCTTCCTATGAATGTGTGAGTGGTATCCCACTTCCTAATATTTCATTGAATAATTTAGTCAAGAACGGGATTATTACCACTTCTGAGACAAAATAGACCTCATTAGGAAAGCCCTCCAGACCCGCTGCTTTCCCTCTCTTGATTAATTTGACTGCCTTCCTCACCTTCTCTATTTCTATATCTCGATCTAAGTGGATTCTCTGATCATCAGACAATTTGTTAAGTGAGTCCCCTGCTATCCATTTGTCCACATCTTTTTCAGATATCGTTCCGTTTCCGAGTATAAATCAGAGAAAAACTTTAGTAAGGCAGACTCTATGGGCCTCATTAAAATGCCGGTCAGATCACAACCGCCAGGCAGTCGATTGCAGTCCGACCAACATCTGGGGCTGCGGTCCGACCACCGCATTATGATGGAGACCGTCCGACCATCGGTTGGAACGTAATACCCTACAGTAGGGGTGGTGTCTGCTCAAGCATCGCCATAGGGGTTATGATGTCCCTTTCAGACAGCCTTTCAATGGTTGTTGGAAACAGACTTTGGGTACATCTTTGGGGGCACCTGGCAGAGCTCCAGTTTCCCCGCAGCCTCCACTATTTGGTCCCCCCATACATTCCTACCCTGTGTGGTGCCCGGCACACGGTGCATGAATGTTTCAAAACATACGTTTTTCCAATGCAGCTTTTTAGCTGCAACACAAGCCACAATAAAAAATGGATGATTCCGACGGCCTCCTGGGTGGCTCATCCCAATTTGTTGGATGGAACCATCGACTACTAGTCGGGCGGTTTCCATTCAGAAACAATGTCAGTCAGATGCGTATCCCACCGCATCATAATAAGGCCCTGTGTCTTGAGTATTTGTGGAAATGTGCCCTGTTGCCTCGTCGATTATTTCATGTACTGAGTTCCTTGCCTGATCTGACCTAACTTTCTGTGCCAGCAATTTCCCTGCATTTTCCTCATACTCAAAATGAGCCACATGACTTGCCTCCCACCTAGACAGCAATTTCCCTGCATTTTCCCCATACTCAAAATGAGCCAACTTACTTGCCTCCCACCTAGCCTCCACTACTGACAAAAGTTGTTCCCTCTTTATAAGTATTTATTTCTCCATAGCCCCTCTCTTTTCCTTAGACAACAATTGGTCCAGAAGAATACTTTCCAGCTGACCTAGACATCCTCTGCTGACTTGACCTCTCCTTTATACTGCCTGACTTTCCAGGCAGAATTACTGATCAGCCTTCGCCTCATAAAATCCTTAAAGGCATCCAAAACTATAGGTCTTAGAGCGAAACCGACATTGAAGCTCAGGAACTCCTCGTCCTCTTCTTTAGTCAGTCCACTACCACTGGATCCAATAATTTAGGTTTCTGCTCTGTAGTAAATGCCAAGTCTAGGACGATTATTGCATGGTCGAACAAGTGTGCCGTAACATGCTTAAACATTCTAATGTCCTCACAAATGACCCGGTCAACTTGGAAACACTACTTTCTTAAGAAATGGCCATATTGTTTGTTGTAAAAGGTATATCATCATTGCCTCACTGATCTCATCTTCCATATATATCACATTTGCTTTATCATATCTTTTAGGTACATCTGCATTTAGGATATGCTCTAGCTTTATTCTTATCGGACCTATCCAGATAAAAATCCATAATTGTGTTGAAGTCTCCAGCCATGATAAATGTTTGGAGAAGGATAATAGTTCCCGAGACACAGCTTTTAAGGGATCAATGTCTTCCATGTTAGGGCCATAATAACCCACCAACATGAGTTATTTGCTGTGGGACTGGATAGTGGCAATTGGCCATCTACCTTAACTATCCACTGCACTCCCAATTATAGTTGCCTCAAATTTCCGTTTTATTAATATTGCTAGTCCCATCATGTTACCGGTCAGATCTGTACATATAATATCTCGTAATCATTTTGTTTGTGATAAAAGTTCTAGGCATTCCCCTTTAATAAGACGGGTCTCTAGTAATATTAAGATATAAGCCGCTGAGTCCCTCAGTTATTGTAGAAACTAATGGCGTTGCCTAGCACTTCTTCCATGAAAGAATTTAAACCCTTACTTCCATCTATGTTGTCCTGGTTTTTGCCTGTCACTAATCTTACAGCATACAGAGTTCACTCTTACAAAACAACTCACAAAGGCTTCTGAGGACTTTTTATACATTTTTTTACTTTGTTCTCCATTTTAATCCCCACCCAGTTCATCCCACCCTCCCTGCAGAACCCATTCCTGTGTATTCATCGCAATGCTAGCCTTTGGGTATCCACGATGCAAGTCCACAATCAAAACCTATCTACAGAACTAAAGAAACAGGAACTCCTCCATTCACTTCCCTACATTGCAACACTGGTGGACTAGTAGGATGGGGAGCACTAGAACAAAATGCTTTTGCAATCTTTGTGGCCCCTGCCTCCCTACAGAGTCACCTTGGTTGCTGCCGTTCCTGCTTTTCATGTCCCTTTTCATACCCTACTTTTGTAGATGCACTGTTCAATACCTGCTGTTCAGATTGCAAATGTGAATGCCTGTTCAGTGTTTTGGTGAGCACTGGGACTGCCAGAATCATTTTTTAAAGATCCTCATCAGTAGGGTGCTGAAACTAGGTTTTAGCTTACCATGCCTCCAAGCTATCTTCATCAGGGGATAGAATAGTGGATGTGGATGTCGGGTGGCAGAGGCTCCCTATGTTCAAGGCACAGTGCTGTCTTTGATTCTAGGGAAAGACTATCTGATTTCTCCCAGTCAGCTGTTTCATCTTCCAATCCCTTCTCCTTCAAGTACACCTATCTAAAGTGCTTTGAATACGAGCACCTGCAGGGTGTGGTGGAGCATCAGACATGTGGAATAATTAATATGTCTCGAGAAGTTGTTGGAGTGATCATTGAATTCCTAGAGGTCTAGGCATTGACTATTGACAAAAGGCGGTAGATGGAAAGTGATAAAGGTTTGTTGTCTAGAGTTACACAATGTCATCTTTCATAGTCTTATCTTTTGAAGATGCAGACACCAGTCTGTTGTCGGCTGCACTCTCTGGGGATGCATGATAGAGTAGTGGCTCATTTTGAGGTGATAATGTGGTGGCTTTGGCTTTTTATCTTCCTCTAAAATGATGCCAATTTTGATTCAGTGAACCACTCAGAGATGCATCTCTTCCTCCTGAGAAGCCTTAGAGAGAGTGGTAATGCTGGAGGGCTTGTTATAAGGAACAGCTTGTAAGATTCCTGTCATAGGTCCAAACTTCCCTCTGCAAGCCCTCACCTTCAAGTCTCACATGTATAGCATATAGTGGTTGAACTTCTAAGGATGAATGCAAGGGAGAGTTATCACAGCAGGGCTGAGGAATTCTGTTAGAGAGAGTCCTCTGTGGATGTCAGGATCAGAAGATAGCAGCTCAAATGAGCAAAACACGTGGCTAAAACTTTACTGAGGAGATGGCCACATGGTCTATGAGCATGCACTCCTTTCCACACACACTGTGAATTCTGTAATTACATTACTGCACTACAGCCCAGAACGTTGGGGGTGAACGTTGGTGTTGATTGATGAGAACTGGTGAGAACTAGTGTAACAAGTAGCACTGGCACACTTTGATTGCTTTCACATAAAGTCCTAATGATTACTTTAATTTAATACTTTTAATTATGCTACTACACACAGGCTAATACACGGGGTTATCCTGCATTGTATGATATTTTTTACTTGTTCTTCTGTTTACCCAGAACCAATACGCATATTTGTTGTTATTTATCATATATTAATGGGCTCACCTACAGAGGGGACCCCCAGATTGACAGGACAACAGTTCAGCATCCGGGCCAACACTCCCTAGAGTCACCAAAAAGTTTGTAGGATAAGCTCTGGGTTCGTTCTGCTTGTTGGCACAGAATTGCTGTTTTTAAAAATTGAATTTTAATTATCTGTGTTGAATATGTTTGCACTCACACTATGTTGCACATCTTGAGGGCTGTATATTAACGTAGTCGAAGGCAGTTAGGAGTGGCTATACATCTTTTTTCTAGGAAGTCGGATGATTTTTCTACACGTCGACAGAAAGAGGCACCATGTTATGGCAGTGCATGCTCTAGCTGTCCATAAGGTCAGATGCTTTTAACTGGGGACCCTGTACAGACGCGCCAGCTCTAGAATTTCTAGTTTGCACAGGATTGCTAGGTGTTTTTTTAATTTAATTTTAATTATCTGTGTTGAATTTATTTGCACAAGTACTATTTTGTACATCTTTAGAGCTGGTATTAACATAGCTGAGGGCAGTTGGGAGCAGCTACAAATCTTTTTTATGGGAAGCCAGCCATTTTTACTACATGGGGACAGCGAGAGGCGACATTTTTCGGCAGTGGCGCTCTAGCTGTCCACAAGACCAGATGCTTATATCTGGGGACGCTGCACAGATGAGCAGCAGGCAGGTGCAGCGGTTTTGCCGCTGGCACACCAAAGGCAACGGCCTGACAGCGGCCACCACCAGCCACCCTGCCCGTAGTCTACCAGGAGGCATACAATAGGGACTTACTGTATAGATTGGCCCCTGCCCAAAAATTAACTTTACAAACCTCACCACTCACATTGAAGGAAGACCATTTCTGCTCTTATTGTGGCTTTCAAGTAAAACCTTCCCTGCATGGCAAAGACACTGCCCCCAGCCCCACAGGTTAGTGAAAGCAACATGCAGGACTCTGCTTCTTTGATCAATGTTCGCTCACTGCAGAATCATGCTACAAACCTTTTTGATTTTCTCAGTGAAGAACACCCAGATATGATATTTATGACTGAAACCTGGTTATCTGAGACCTCTAACCCCTCAATTGCAACAGCTATTCCTAAAGGCTACAAAATACATAATAAGGACCACCTTAGTCGAAGGGGCAGAAGGGTAGCCATAGTTTATATGGAAAACTGACGTTCTGTATTGGAGACCTAGAGGGAGCAGACGTGTTGGACTTCTGCCTCACCCTGTCTCCTCGTCAATCCTGCAGGACCTTTTCTTAACTCCTTGGGCAATGCTCCTGCACATTTGGCCCTAAAATATGTACACTTCATGCTATTGGGAGATGTTCTTTACAAATGGATAAAGTAGAAGATAACGAGTTGGCTGCATCAAAAACTATGTTATCTGTTGAACTTACCCAATACGTGTTCAGTCCTACACATCAAGAAGGTCATGTGCTGAATCAAATCTTCTGTAATGTCAATATGCATGTGGGTGAACCCTTGCCTTAAGTCTTAACAGATTACTATATGATTAAATTCAGCTGGCCTGTCTTAGTGAAAGCGCAAGCCCCGATAGTCAGAGCTTCATAGAGTACAGCAATTGGATTTCACTCGCTCCCTGGAAGTGTGCCCCCTCTCTCTTAGGCTCAGTGAAGGAATAAATCAGATTGCTAGACAGCAGTATCTGTAATACAACCAATAAGCTGGTGCCCTTTTCTCAATGTACATTCTCCTGAAATAAGCCATCAGTCTCCTCGTTCACAGATAGCCTCAAGGAAGAGAAGTAATTTTGTAAGACTCTGGAAAGACAATGGCGGAAAGACTACAGAGCTAACGATAAAGTCATATATAAGGCAGCTCTCAAAAAATACTATGCTGCGGTAAAAAGAGCTAAGAGGCTTTATTTCAAAGAATTGATAGAGGGAGCAGAAAATAAATCAAGTGAAATTTTTAAAGTAGTAAAAAACGTTATGTCCCATGAGGCCCTTGCCAGAGTCCAGCAACGATCGGTGGGATGGTGTGAACAGCTTCCAATTTTCAAAATAAAATGTCAAGTCATTCAAGCTAGTCTTACCTCTGTCACCTGTTAGAAGAGGGTTTGATGGACCAAGTGTACTCAGGTACAGCCACCGCGGTGGAGTCCACACTCTCAAGCTTCCACCACATTTCCTTGTAGGGGTCACTAGCACCCATGCGTCGTCTTAAATTGGGATCTCTCATAGATCCTTGTCGTCCCAAACTGTTAGCACTAGGGGTTACTACCATTTAACCACTGGCTAACAAGGTGATAAATGCTTCACTGGCAGCAGTACCCTTTTCCGGGAAGCATGCAAAAACTCTCCCCTTGCTAAAAAAACACAGCAAACCCGGAGAGCAGTCTAATTTCATACACATATCTCTGCTGCCAGCCCTCTCATAGGAGCTTGAAAAGTCTGTAAATCATTACCGTTCCAAGTATCTGGAAGACAATAACCTGCTCCATCCTAACCAGTCTGGCTTCATACCAAATTTAAGTATGGACACCGAATTATTGGAGGTCACCGAATAGATCAGAGGTATCTTAGATGCTGGTGGAAAGGTAGTGCTGATTATGCTAGATCTGACAGCGGCCCTCAACATGGTTCCCCACACCAGGCTTTCGGAGTTGTTTTGACTGGCTTGCTCTCTTCTTGGACAGAAAAGGACAGGAGGTATGGGTCTATCCTTTTTCTTCAGCCCCACACTATTTAAAGTTTATCTCATGCCTCTAGCCCACTTGGTGGAAGCATTGAGGGCAAAATGATCACCTATGCTGATGACACTCAGCTGCTGTTGTCCTGTGAAAAGTGAGAAGATATTGCAGGCAAACTTATTAATTCTTGCTAGCAGCTGTATTTCATTGGATAACCACTAATCAACTAAAGTGTAAAACAGATAAACCAAAATTCTATTCTTTGGTCAAAATTCCCCAGAAACGTGATAACCCTTCTGGCCTTAAGACGCCCCCCTCTAGGCCCTTAGGTGGAGACTGGTCAAGAATCTGGGTGTGAAATTTGACAGTTATCCTTGTTTTCAACCACAGATTAGTGGTGTGGTCTGCTGTGCATCCTAAATAGGTTCTTGCACTTCCTCTCATTTGCTACAAGGAAGGCAGTCACCCAAGAAAAATAACTTTGAGGTGGGATTATGGAAATGCCCCATATCTGGGACTACCTGCCAATAGACTGTAGGTGGTCTAGAAAACTGCAGCCCACCTTCTTCTTAGGCTACCTCCGAGAACGCATGTGTCCATCAACTTAGTGCCCTCCAGTGGCTTCCAATAAGGAAATGGATCCTGTTTAAGTGCGGTCCTAGTCCACAAAATGGTCAATCACACATGTGCAGGCTGCATAAGGGCAAGAATCACCTTTTATGTCTCCACCAGAAACTCGCAGTTTGCCAACAGCCCCAGGCCAGGATTCCCATGATTCACATTGCCAGAGTTGGGAGACAGGTCTTCTCTCGTTTGGGGCAGTCAGCATGGAATAAGCTCCCTCTTGAGTTACACTCGGTGGCCTCTATTTCCCTGTTCAAAAAAGGTTGAAAACATTGCTTTTCACATAAGAATAAGTGGTCTTGGCAAATTCTGCAAATCTGCCCTAAGTGGAGCAGCAGGACACTTCTTGGCGCAGCATTGCACTATACAGTTCTCATTTCATTCATTCATAAAATTTCTAAACAGTCAAACTTTTTTTCACTTCAAGTGACCATCTGGGGTGATACACTGCTTAGTCAAGTAGCCCCCATATAAGGTCTGTGGGTGGAACCACTTGGGATTTCAGACAACATCCCATATAAGGTGATTTGAGTGTCCCGTTATTATTATTTTGGGATATATCCTTGAGAAAGTCAGTCATCCTTTCCAACATGGTTTAACCTTTGTTGGTCTTTGACTAAGGGATACCTCAATTACTTATTGCTAATAGGGCTTCTGGGCATGCCACTCTTTGTTACTGATCCATTGTTTGCATAAGTCTACAAGGAATGCATCTGATTCATGCCTGGGACCGCATCCAAGTACACCATTTCGAATAGCTTTTCATGCTGCAACAAGACAGCCTACATGCACCTAATGCCTATTACACATAAATGGTCCCAGTAGATCTTCAGAGCAGTCAATCTCCTGGGATAAAAGGTTTCCAAATGACACTAACTATATCTTTAAAGCTGTCCTGGTAAATTGTGCCCGCTTCTAAAATGTGTCTGTGTGCAGTGCCCTCAATTATAAGTGAGTCACAGTTTTCCAAAGATGCTGAGTTAAATTTAACCAGAACAAACCTGTCAAAATGTAAAGGCTAACCATTGCCTGACTCCATGGAAAGTGGATTATGATGCTACTGCACAAAATTCTGCATATTATTCCCCATTCGGAAGCAGAACCTTGTGACAGGACTATTTATCAGCTTTGGCTGTAGAGGATGCTTTTGGGTACATGACATTCTGAATTCTTGTTTTCATCTTATTTAATTATAGTCTGGGAGGGAACAATCTGTCTGAATTATTATATTTTTCATACAACCTTTGTTTTTCTCTCAGAAAAGTCCTTTTGGAGCATTCTTTATGGAGCACATTGAGTTGTCCTCACAATGCAGTAGTTTCTATCAGTGAGGAGAGTGAGTCTATTTCCTAATATCGCTTTCTACTTTGAGGTCAGGTTCTAGCCTCAGTTATGGTCCAGTTGTGCCTATTGACTTCCTTTGGTGCTATGCATTTGTCCCTCATTATGGCCTGAGAGGCATACCAGAGTGTTTCTACACATAGCTTCCCATTATCCTTTAGCTTGACAAAGTCAGTCAATTTTTCCTTATTTCTACCATATATCCTATCTTACAGAACATGAGGACCAAAGCACCATGTCCCCTTCTTTCTAGAAAGATCCATTAATCTAAATCCCAAATGATTGAGTGTGGCTAGAAATTCTAGCACCCCTTCCTTAAATCACACTGAATTAATTGGGAAGTAGGGCCTGTTGCTGAGTGAGAAGAATGCATATTTCCCATCAGTGGGGTGAGTGGTTCTATCTATGCACAATTGAGAATCACAAATAAAAGTAAGCATTTGAAGGATGATGAGACACTCAACTACACAAATGTCAGTCTTGACTGTGTCTGCCTAAAACAAGGGCCTACACATTGATCCCTTCAAATGAGATCCCCTATTATCTGATTGTTTATGGTTTCAAAAATGCAAATTGATCCTGATTGGAGTTAGAAGTGATAGAGGCCACTGATGTCTTATCCTTTCCTTCTAGATTTCCTGTAATCATTCAATATCTTCTATCCTTATTATCCCACAACACTTCATCTACTTCAAAGGCTACGAACCTTATTTAGAATTTGGCTGACAAGGTAGCCTGGCGCAAAAAAAGTGATGGAGGATGTGCAGAAGGCACTGAAATCTTCACTGGCAGAGATTTATGTTGGACTACAGTTCACCAGAGTACATCACTCAGTTGGCCTGCTGGAATGGAGGGCTGCAACCCACCATACTTTAAATAAAGTCCAAAGTCCTTATGAAATGCTATTCTCATTGTGCACTCTTTTTGGTACCCCAAAGTGTAATATTGGATTTATGTCATAAAGTCTGTATTTTTAACAAGAATGTTCAAAAAGTCATATAACGTAAAATGGTAAGGTCCACCAAATCTTACGGCATTTGAACTGGCAATTCTACCATAAAAGATCCCATATTCACAACAGCTCCCTTTTTAAAAGGTGTTAAAAAAGTACTTTTTAAATTAGTAATACTCTCTTGCATACCTGAACTCCTCTAACTTTTTCAACATGCTATAGACTTTTATCGTTTATTTCTCGTGTCATTTTGTTGCATTTTTTAACACCATGGACTTAAGCGGTTGTATGATGGAACTCCGCATGCATTTACCCTGCATGCCTTTACAACGCAGTCACTGCTCAGATTGCAACATTAACACACGTTACTTTACCATGCAAGTCATTACAATGACTTGCTTTAGGGGGCGCTAGATTTTGGAAAAGCATAAATTAGTATTCATACTCCAGTTTATGCAACAGTAGGGAAGGTGTTGGACTTAAAAATCCAAGACCAGTACAACAACACGCCCCCCTACAGCAAGTCATTGTAATGCCTTGCGGGTTAAAGTAACATGTGGTAACGTTACAGTCAGGTAGTGACTGCATTGTAAAGGCTGGACGTTGTTGAGACTGCGGGGTACAGGGGTGTTTCCACACTTCAGCCTGTGTGCGCCGAAAAATATTTAATAAGAACAATACAATGTAAGTAACAGGACCATCCAGAATATTCATCTCTATTGTTCCTTTCAGATCAAATCCCAGTACTACATGATGTGCATTCGGAGGAAAAAGACCTATTACATATATCATCCTATTTACACAAAAGCTTGTTTGTATATACATATTATCCAGCATAAGTACAGTCTCATCTCAAGAGAGGTAATCGCATAATTTATATTTGCCCCTTTGTGGAACCAATTTACAATCCAGGCTGTATGGAATGTCGAAGTTTCGATCTGGCAAGATGTGGGGGGATCTAAGCTTTAAAAGCAGGTCTTCATCAGGAGTGGGCAAGATCTTGGGCTGGAAGTGGTAGGGTGTTCTCGCCAGAGTTCTTTAACAAGAGAGGTTGCAATTCTTAAGAGGCGTGGAATGGGAGAAGTAAAAAGAGTTAAAGAGGATTCAAATGGACGATGGGTGATTGCCGAACTCAAAGTGGGTGGACTGATCATTACAATATGTTCCATGTATGGATCTATATTGGATGATTCAGGAGCGCTTGATCTTCTAAGTGTAGAGCTGGCACAATGGTCACCCAATATTATTTTTTGTGGAGATTTTAATCTACATTTGGAAGAAACTTTCGATATTCACAGTAGTACTCCATATAAGGGTAGGAAAAAGAAAGTATTTACAGCACTTAAAGGAATTACCCAAGAATATAGACTAACTGATGTAGGTCATGAGAAAAGAAGAGGAATGTTTGGGCACACTTTTTTTTCTGCACCGCGCCAAAGATTTTTTAGATTAGACTATTTTTTTGTATTTAAGGGATTATATAATGATCTAGCGCAAGTAGATTATGAGGTTCTTCCGAAAGTTATCTCAGATCATAATCCTTTAATACTCAAGTTTGTACTGAATATCTCTAACATCACCCGTTCATGGTCTTTTGATCGCAAATTACTGTATGACCCATTCTATATTGATCATATGAATGTCTGGATTTCAGAATTTTTTTCCAATAATAAAGGTACTGCATCACCAGAAATAGTTTGGGATGCCTTTAAATGTGGAGTCCGGGGGGAAACACTTAGTTACTCATTAAGCAAACAAAAGGAAGTAAGAGTCCAGGAAACTCTTGAATTTAAAAATCTTAGATTTTTAGAAGTCCAACTTATGCAAGCATGCAATCAAGGATTACCTACTGAAACTGTGATAAAGAATTTAACAGCTCTGAAAATCAAGATTTATCAACGATTCGCTACGAAATTTGCGCAACAAGTCTCTGTCTTTAGGACAGAGCTATATGAAGTTGGGGAAAACTCTGGCAAATTATTGGCAAAAAGGGCGAGACAGAAAGCAGCTTTTGCTAGCATTAATAAAATAAATAATGATACAGGGACGACTGTCAACAAAATGGAAGATATTTTGAGAGTCTTCAGTGATTTTTATTCCAAACTATATGCTGATGATGATCGTCCCGAGTGTTTAGATCAGATTAATCAGTTTGTTAACCCAGCATTGAACTCTACCCTATCTAATGAAGAGAAGGAGAAACTAGACTTACCATTTACCTGGGAGGAGATCGAACTCTCCTTAATGTCGCTAGCTTCAGGAAAAGCTGCAGGACCTGATGCTATTCCTTTAGAATTTTATAAATTCTTTAGGAATGTGTTAAAATTAGAACTATTGGATTTATGTTTGAATGCACAGCAAGGTAAAGCCCCTCAATCATGGCATGATTCTATCATTACGGTGTTTCTTAAAAAAGGCAAACCACCGTTATTACCCTCATCCTTTCGCCCTATCTCACTTATAAATTCTGATAGTAAAATGTTTTCCAAAATCTTAGCGGCAAGACTTTCCAACATTATTTCCCCTTTAGTTTCTAAATATCAACATGGTTTTATCCCAGCCAGAGATACCGCGGATCACATTCGACGTGTGATTTCCTTTTTGGATTGGTCCCAAGCAACTCGGTCCAATATTGGACTTGTATTTTTAGATGCTGAGAAAGCTTTTGACCGGGTTGCTTGGGGCTATCTCTGGGAAATTCTCCTCAGGAAGGGACTAGGACAGGGGATCATTAAAGCTTTGAAAACTTTGTATATCACCCCCAGAGCGTATATTCGTATTAATGGGCAACTTTCATCACCTTTATTAATTACTAGGGGTACCCGTCAGGGATGCCCATGTTCTCCCCTACTTTTTGCTTTTTACATTGACCCTTTAATTAATCGTTTTTTGCTGGAAGTCAATATCAAACCCATACACCTAGCCAATAACAATTACCGAGTCCTTGCTTATGCCGATGATATTGTGATTACAACTACAGACGTACAAACAGCCTTACCTATCATCGATCTGATTGCTAAACAGTTTGGGTCTTTCTCTGGTTATAAATTGAATCTGGAAAAGACCCAAGTCTTGTGCTCAGGAGAGAACCCACCTATAAATATTCCAACCACTGCAGAAGTTACATATTTAGGAATCAAAATTTCGCTACCTATAGAAAAGATTCCAGAGCGCAACCTAAACCCTATTATAACCCAAATTAACACATCATTACAGGGTCTTGATCATTTACGGCTATCTCTCTTTGGCCGACTTAACATTTTAAAAAATGGTGGTTTTACCGAAGGTTCTATACTTATTTCGCACAATTCCCTTGGACTTCCAATTACTTTTTTTTTTTATTTAGAGAGAACTGCATTTCGATTTCTTTGGGGCTATAAACGTCACAGAAAAGCTGCTAGGAAAATGATTCTTAGCAAGGAATGTGGTGGATGGAATGTCCCTTATTTTCTTTTTTATTACTTTTCTGCAGTGTTACAATGCATTGGCCCCTTAATTCTGGGGGATAGAGTCGAACTGGTAGAGTGCCAGACCCCATCAATTTACCAAATGATTTTAGGCGAGGAAGTTAAGGGTAGCTTTTTAAGAATAGTTGAACCCAGCTACCATAAAAAAATCAAATATAAGACTTTGAAATCAGCCTTCGGAGTCTGGCAAAAAATTCGAAAACACATAAAACTAACGAAACTAAATTTCTATACTCCTCTTACATCAACGGAATTATTTTCGGAATTTTTTTCTGATTTAATTATGTATAGGTGGCAGCAGAAAGGGATAAAGTATCTGGGTGATTTATTTTATAATGGTCAAATGATTTCATTTCAGGATTTAATGACTAATTTTTCTGTGGGAAGAAACGATTTTTTTAAATACTTACAACTTCGTAGCTTCCTACAGAATCATCCTTCAATTCCTCCAGTTAAAATTCCCCTACTAGAGCTTATGCAAAAAAAACCTCGGATAGGCGCTATATATTTAACCCTAATGCAGGAATTTGGGGATGATTTAGGCCAATGCCAGATGAAATGGGCTAACAGTCTAGGTATATTGGATGTTGATGTCTTATTGTCGATTAAAATGGCTACAGAGTGTCTCATAACTGGGATGATGAAATCCCAACATTTCATGTGTATCCATAATCTTTATTATACTCCAAGTAAAGTAGTTAAATGGAGTACGACGGTAGGCACGACTTGTAGTCGATGTGGATTGTATGCAGCCGATGAATTACATATGTTTTTTCTTTGTTCCAAATTATCATTGTTGTATCAACAAATTGAAACTTTTCTATCCATTATTTTGAAATGTAATATAAAGATAACCAATGAATTAGTTGTACTTGGTATAGATCATACTGTTACTAGGCCCAGACCAATTTCTTATTTCCTTTTTCTCTGTATGGCTGCAGTCAGAGCTTGTATTACTAAAGAATGGGTCAGCCAGGATCCCCCCACGTTTTCCATGTGGCGGGAAAAATTATTATTTATGTATAACATGGAATCTGCTATCTATAAGCTTAAGGGGGTTAAAAAAAGAACTATGGGGGAAAAATGTGGGCACCGATTGCCGAATGGATTTGACTTAATTGCCTGTACTTTCTGCCGCATTTTTTTTTTCTGTTTTCTTCTCTGTCAAAAATTATTATATTTTTTGTTCCTTTTTTCTGAAGATACTGTGTTATCTTACTTATTATTATGCTTTGCTGTATTCCCTTGCAATAAAACAATAAAACTTAAAAAAAAAAAAAAAAAAAAAAAGGAGTGGGCAACCATTTAGAATTGGGTGCAACCTGAAAAGCTCATCCGGTGTCAAGACTACAGACTCATTTAAATAACGAGGTCCAACTGGCTCCTAGCCGGCAGTAAATTTAATCCAGCCCTCAAAGCAAGTGAACGGTGTCAGCCTTGAAGCAAAAAAATCGCATATATTCCTGAAGCAAGAGTCAGTTAATGTCCTTGCATAACTGCACAGTAGAGATGAAGTATGTGAGTGTGTGTATTAGTGTGTGAGTGAGTGTGTAAATATATATTTTTATTTATTTTTTCACCAAGGTTCAGGACTCTGCTGTGACGTACATGGGGTAGCCACGCTGAGCGTCGTAATGGGTCTGCAACCCCTACACAAGAACAAAATACGTTTTTGCATTTTGATTCTCATAAGGGGTCTCTCAGAGACCCCTACAGTACAGCAATGGGACAGGGCACCTCTAACCTGACCTCTTCTACAATTTGGAAGCTGTATTTTCATCCCCCAGGACTGTGTCCCTATTTGTAAAATGATGGCCACAACTTTCTTCACAGGTTGCGGCTAGCCAGTCACAGCACTGCTGCTAGCGTGTGGGTTTGCAAAGTTCTGGCATGGGAGTCACAAAGCATTGGTGTCCCTTGATCTACAAATGTATTTTCCATTTAATATCTCAAAAACGACTGAATTAATTTACACTATATCACAAAAAGTTCGCTTTCTGGACCAACACCTACCTTTCAGCCAAATTTGGGGCACCTCTGTTCAGCTTTTCGGGTTCTAGTCGTGTCTAAAATTCCTATTAGAATTAACATGGGAATCACACATTTTTTGATCTCCCCCCTTTTTTCTAGACCCCCGCTTGACGCATCACCCTGAAACTTTACATGCATAAGACCAAACTCGACACATTTTTGGAAAAAGTTCGGGAAGACTTGTCAAACAACGCTAAAGATATAGAAGGTCAAAAAACACACATACATATAAATACACATACATATATATATATATGAATATGTATTTATTTTTTTGTTTTCAAGGTATATAAATGTGGAGTTAAGAAAATTAAAGCTATACTTACAGACATGCACTCACCTCTGAAGCTCTCCCTGGTGAGCACTAGGGCTGCGAGCTACTCGAAATTAGTTTAAAACTTACTGCTGCATTGAAAACTGTTCAAACTTGATTTTAATAGCGTTTTTTAACTTGTGTGAAATATCGAGCTGGGGGTACGATTTCTTCTTTCAGTGTAAAGGGAATTTATGTGTGGCACACTGACATCTACTCACCCTATTAATCTTCCTCTTTTCGCCTTTCCTTGCCGCTTTTGTTGATTAAAGGCGGCGGCGGGCGCCATATTGGGTGGGGGCTGGGGCTGCGCTCTAGTCGCGCTGCCCTCCCGCCCTCCCAGACTACTTAGCCTGTTGAACTCGCGACGCTCGCTGCCTCTGAAGCTCTCCCTGGTGAGCACTAGGGCTGCGAGCTACTCGAAATTAGTTTAAAACTTACTGCTGCATTGAAAACTGTTCAAACTTGATTTTAATAGCGTTTTTTAACTTGTGTGAAATATCGAGCTGGGGGTACGATTTCTTCTTTCAGTGTAAAGGGAATTTATGTGAGGCACACTGACATCTACTCACCCTATTAATCTTCCTCTTTTCGCCTTTCCTTGCCGCTTTTGTTGATTAAAGGCGGCGGCGGGCGCCATATTGGGTGGGGGCTGGGGCTGCGCTCTAGTCGCGCTGCCCTCCCGCCCTCCCAGACTACTTAGCCTGTTGAACTCGCGACGCTCGCTGCCTCTGAAGCTCTCCCTGGTGAGCACTAGGGCTGCGAGCTACTCGAAATTAGTTTAAAACTTACTGCTGCATTGAAAACTGTTCAAACTTGATTTTAATAGCGTTTTTTAACTTGTGTGAAATATCGAGCTGGGGGTACGATTTCTTCTTTCAGTGTAAAGGGAATTTATGTGAGGCACACTGACATCTACTCACCCTATTAATCTTCCTCTTTTCGCCTTTCCTTGCCGCTTTTGTTGATTAAAGGCGGCGGCAGGCGCCATATTGGGTGGGGGCTGGGGCTGCGCTCTAGTCGCGCTGCCCTCCCGCCCTCCCAGACTACTTAGCCTGTTGAACTCGCGACGCTCGCTGCCTCTGAAGCTCTCCCTGGTGAGCACTAGGGCTGCGAGCTACTCGAAATTAGTTTAAAACTTACTGCTGCATTGAAAACTGTTCAAACTTGATTTTAATAGCGTTTTTTAACTTGTGTGAAATATCGAGCTGGGGGTACGATTTCTTCTTTCAGTGTAAAGGGAATTTATGTGAGGCACACTGACATCTACTCACCCTATTAATCTTCCTCTTTTCGCCTTTCCTTGCCGCTTTTGTTGATTAAAGGCGGCGGCGGGCGCCATATTGGGTGGGGGCTGGGGCTGCGCTCTAGTCGCGCTGCCCTCCCACCCTCCTCACGGCCTATAAATGAGCACTAATAACAGACGGCGCAGCGGGCTGGCGCAGCGGGCGCGCGCCGAAGCCGCGCCTAAGCCAAGCCCGTCTGCGCCCGTCAGCGACCGGAACCGGCCCAGGGCCATAACCCCTGGTTCCCGATTGCAGTATTCTTCATTCTATTTAAATGAGTTGAATCCAGGTAAGATACACCCGGATTGTATCACTGTTGCTATTAGCACTGAGGTGGGCACTCCCCCTCCCCCTTGCCCAGGCTGTAGTTATCAGTTCCCCCCTTCTCGTTTACCAGATCATCTAGACCCTAACTATGTTCCACATCTTGCTTCGGACAATACTGCACTGCATGGTTGTCGAGCTGCACTAATTAATATGCGCTCACTCCCTTGTCACAGTTTCCAGGTTAATGAGTTTATTCTTGCTCAGGACCTGGATCTATTGTTTGCTACTGAGACCTGGGCGGATGCCGGGTCAGGCCCGGATTTCTGCAACGCTATTCCAGATGGATATAGCGTCGTCAGACACGACAGGCCTTTAGGAAGAGGTGGAGGCCTTGCAATTATTTACAAGGACATACATCGCACTACGCTCGACCCTATAAATTCTGCTAACTGTGAATCAGCTGCCTTTGCTATCAGCATTACCCCTAAGCATGCTTTTAAGGGTATAATATTATACCGCCCTCCTGGCCCCCGTAATCTTTTTCTCTCCACTTTTTCTGACCAGAACAACAACGTCATAGGCTCAGACAAATATACCATACTGGGTGATTTTAATTTTCATTTGGAAGATCAAGATAACGCAGACACTATCCAACTTATTTCTGACCTTTCCAACTTAGGACTCCATCAATTAGTTAAGGGCAGTACTCATCAAGCTGGACATACCCTTGATGGTCTATTTACTAACGATCCTGACATCTCTGTGTTGGATATCATTCCCATCACATGGTCAGACCACAAGGCTATTATATTCCAGCTAGATAAAAAATCTGTGTATCCCTTATCTTCCAGGCCCCGAAATAGGGTGGGGACTCGCGCCTGGAAAAATGCAGACATCCCTTTGATGCTAGATTCTCTAGCCTCTTCCTGTACTTGGGACGGAAATACCCCTGCATTATCAGCCTCAGACTTTCAGGATTGGATTCGCACTGCCGCTGATTTAGTGGCCCCAGAAAAATGCACGAGACCTAACAGAGCATCCCCTTCAGCTGCCTGGTATAATGAAGATCTTAGACTTCATCGCCAACGTTGCAGGAACTTAGAAAGGCGATGGAGGAAAGCCTACTGTCCTATAGCTAGGCAAACTTATAAAGATGCCCTTGCAGTTTATAAAAAGGCGATTATAACTCAAAAAACGGCTTTTTTTTCGTCGCAAATCGAGACTGCTGCTAACTCTGCCAAAGAGTTGTTCTCTGTTGTCACGACTCTGTCCACACCCCCCTCTGGCCCTGGAGTTGAGCCCTCACAGAATTTTTGCAATAAATTATCCACTTTCTTTACTTCAAAGGTGGTAGATATATATGCATCTTTTAAAGGGGAAACTGAAACTGAATACAGAGGTTGTACTGGGGAAGAAGGGCCTCACCATCATAATCATGATTCTTTCTCACGTTTCTTACCTGCCTCACACGATGATGTCACCAAACTCATTTCTCTTATCAAATCTGGCTCCCCTTTTGACCCATGTCCCCCCTCAGTGATGTCAAAACTCACAGAAGTGATCTCACGCCCCCTTATGGAGATTTGCAACCTTGCATTTCAGACAGGCCAGTTTCCCAATATATGGAAGAAGGCTGTCATAAAACCTCTTCTAAAAAAACCTTCCCTAGATCCTACGGCTGTTGCTAGTTATAGACCCATTGCGTGTCTACCCTTTCCTGCCAAAGTATGCGAATGCCTGATGAATAGACAGCTCTCAGAGTTCGTTGAGATTCACCATCTTCTCGACGAAACGCAATTTGGTTTCAGGAAAGGGCATGGAACAGAGACCGCTTTGATAAAGGCCTCTGATGAGATCAGGGTGATCATGGATCAGGGAGGAGCGGCTGTCCTGATCCTTCTGGATTTGTCAGCGGCCTTTGACACGGTCGACCATGTCACTCTAGTCGACCGTGTCACAGCCCTGGGGATAAACGGTTTGGCCAGGGATCTTATTTCATCTTTTCTCGCAAACCGTACCCAGACGGTGAAGCTGGGAGATTTTTATTCACCTATCTCTGCTCTCCCCTGTGGAGTCCCACAAGGCTCCTCGCTAAGTCCTATGCTATTTAATATCTACGTAGCGGACTTGGCGAGGGTAATAAAGGCCTATGGGGTTCGGCTCACATCTTACGCAGATGATACCCAGCTGGTCCTGGCTATCCACAAGGACGGCCTTGCTGTGGCAGCTAATTTCCAGAGAGCCATGCTTGAGGTCAGTACTTGGATGACCTCAAATTGTCTTAGGCTCAACTCGGATAAAACCGAGATTATGACCTTTGGAAAACTCTCCCCTGAATGGTCTCCCAGTTGGTGGCCGGAAAAGCTTGGCCACCCACCTGTCCCAGTGGACAAAGCCAGAAACTTGGGAGTGATATTTGATAGCAAGTTGGCCTTTGACCTGCATACCAACAAGGTCATTTCATCATCTTTCTTTATTCTGAAAAAAATAAGGAAACTACTGCCTTATCTTCCTCCCTCAGCTGGGAAGACTTTGGTTTCTACCTTAGTCTTCTCAAAAATAGATTATGGCAACGCTCTCTTTCTTCATACTCAGAAGCGTGTCATAACTAAGCTGCAATCCATTCAGAATGCGGCTGCCAGGATTCTCTTAAACATTCCTCGCCGCAAATCCACTACTCATGGCATTCGTCAGCTCCACTGGCTGAGAGTTGAGAGCCGTATAAAATTTAAGGCCCTCTGTATTGCATATAAGGCAGTACATGGCATAGGACCTAGGTTCCTGACTGAAGCCTTTCAGCTTTATGTCCCTAGAAGGCAATTAAGATCGGCTAACATCAGTCTCCTCCCTGTGCCACGCACAAGAACGGTCACTTGGGGAGACAGGCGTTTTCTTGTAGCCGTACCTAAACTTTGGAATCTTTTGCCACTTGCCATCAAAACTGCACCGAATCTGATGAGTTTCCGCAGGCTCTTAAAGACATGGTTGTTTAACCAGTAAGAGGTTAACTGAATCTAGTAGTTCCACAGCGCCGAGACACCTCAGGGTATTTGTTGCGCTATAAAAGTCGCGTAAATAAATAAATAAATAAATAAATAAATAAATAGATATTTTGGTCCTTACTTTTATACCTGCGATATCATGATACTTTTGAAACAATATTTTGACATACAACCCATGATACATACTAGCATTTACTTATTGTTATATACTGATACAGAAGCCCGTTAAGAAGCCTGTGGAGCCTACAGGGTCTACTGGGCCCAACCGTGGTGGTTGAGGCCTTTTACTCATGATGTCCCAGGGCACGACCTACTATGGATTCTGAGCAACAGGACCAAGTACCACTTCTGCACTTGACTCTCATTGGTAGCTGTGGACGAGCAGTCAAATGCTCCCTGGGGAGTTTGGGGTAAGTGTAGATACAGGTCAGTGAACATGACTCATAACTTAAAGTGCACACAGAACCGTCAATACATCAATGTCCAATCCAATACTTGTTTTTTTAAAGTAAAGTAAGTATTTTATTTCTAACTCTACACATTCAACTGTACAACAACATTCGTAAGCAATAACGCAATCCCATTGAGGGAAGGATTCTACAGTTTGCCAGGCAAATCCCTGCCCCCAGCCTCTTCCTTGTAATGTGGTTGGGGTTATTCCCCATTCACAGGTCACCTCATCCAGGAAAATCCCACTAGTAGGCCGTACTCAAGAGTTCCCATTTGACTCTTAGGAATTAGTCAAAAGTGTCTATGGAGATGCAGCACCTCAGAAGTGAGTCCCCCATGGCCCCTCAGGCCCAGCTCAAGTCTTACCCACTCCTGCAGCATGGAAGCATGAGGTGTTGACACGATTGCCCCGGGCACCGGCACTCTAGAGTTCTGAGCATGCTAGGAGAAGTCAGACAGCTCGCGGTACACATGGCAGCACCTGGCAGTCACAGGCTCCCTCAAATGGGCTTCTGGCTCTCCCCAGTGATTGGAGCAGTGCCCAGCGCTCGAAGACACAATAAGTCGATCTTCCCCAGCAGTTGGATTTGATACTCAAGCTCCTGTCCAGAGCCCAGCGAGGGTGCAACATCTTCCTAAATGTCCTCCGCAGTCCTCGGGGGTCAGTCAGGGCAGATCTCTTGTCCAGGCTCGACCCACAGATCACAGCAGCACTCTCGTCCTGAGCAATGGCCCAAGATCTTTGGCAATCTAGTACCAGCAGCATTTCCTACCAGAGAAGGTTGCCACAATACCTCTGGACACGACATAGACTCCTCCGGTGAAATTGCCCACACCACAGTGCTAAGGCACTCACGTGTCCTGGCACACTGGTCACACAAATAATTCAACAGTGGCCCTTCTGGCATACTGGGTCACCCCAATGAGGCAGTACAGGGTTGGCGCTCCCCGCACAGCGCTCGATACATGGCTCAGTCTGCGGTAGCCCTCTCTTGGAATACTGGGGTCACCAAAAACAATCCTGCACAAGGGCAATGACTTTGTCGGTGCACAGTCAAATCCTCACACATCACTAAGGAAATCCACTCAACAAGATTCCCCTCTAGACCTTGATCCCTCCAATGCTCTCCTGTTCCTCATGGGGCCACACTGGTATTGGCAAGCAGGCAGGCATTGGTGCTCCTGGCTCCAGGGCAGGTGTTGGTGGTTTCCCTGAGGGATGTCCCCTCACCCAGCAGGTAGACAAGAAGGCCTTGGCCACCAGTCCTGGTAACAGGCAGAGGTTTTGAAGAGCTTCCCCTATTCACACAGCCTGCCTGGCTCGTTGACTGGTGACAATGTTTAGGGTCTCAACCTCCCTTTCTTATTGTCCTTTTCCAGACACCAAATGTGATTTATGGTCGGAGTCTTTGAGGTTTTTATGTGGGGGTTCTGCTTCTTTTGAAGTGTACATTTTTCCTTCTCTTCTTCCCTCTTCAAAGGCTGTCTGTCACAGCAGAAAGGACTCCAAATGAATGTCAGACACAGTGGTATGTGCATTAAAAGGTTAATCCTGGGCTCCCAGCACTACATTTATGATTCTGTTATCAGGCCCATCTCCTTCCTGAGATATGTCCAAGCTCCTCACTCGTGATCTATCACTGAAGTAAAAAGCAAACTTTTGAAGTGTATAGGGGAGTCTCTTTCTTCTTTCCTCCAGTGTGTGTACCGTCCAGCTCACAGTAATGCAGTAATACACAAACCTCTCTGGGGGGATTGCTCTACTTCTCCCCATATCTTTACCAGACAGGCCTGGGCTTCCCAAAATTGAACCCAGGATCCAAGTGGCGTAGCAAAGGGGAGTGGTAGGGGGTGGCGTTTTGGGGCAGGGGCCAGCCCGCCTCGCCCCTTGCCTTACCTGTGGCCATCGCGGCCGCAAGAATCGCCAGCACCCCCCCCACTCTTATCTGCGGCACGCAGTGTACTTTCACAGCACACTGCCCAAGTACTATTACCTCCCTACATTGTACCAATGCAGACACATCTACATTCAGCACACACATTCAGTCTGCGTGCACTGCTCAGTAGCTTTTCCGTCTTGTACCAGGGAAGGCAATTTTGAAACACACACACCGCCTCCATTTCTCGCCAGGCTAGACCCAATTCAGAGTAATCTTCCTCTGCTTATTATACAGAACATGCATGACCACACCTTTCCCCTGTGAAATACTCGTATAGTTCCTACAACATCATATGCTAATATAACTGACTCATTCTCATGCACAGCATAGGTAGACTCAAACTACTTCTGGAATGGGGCACTAACACTACGAACAGTGGGGCAGAGCAAGATTCAGAGTCAAATTACTTTGATTGGGATCCCTTCACAGTTCTGATGAAAGGCATAATATGAGGAGTCATTTATCTGGAAAATATGCGGCCTTACTGGCATTTGAAGCATAGTGGCCCAGCGGTTTTGACCCCACGTGACAGGGCATGATGGCCATTATAGGCACATCAGGGTTCTCCCACAAGGAATTTGTTCAGGACCTAAGGGAAACTTTGCATTTTAATACATATTGGGACAGTAAACCTAGCTTGATGTTACATTTTGGGCTCTAGTTTAGGGAGAAATAAGTGGCATTATAAAACACATTAGACTCCAAACTTAACCAACATCATTAGATTTTAACCATATTGGTGCTTCTAAAAAGGAAGCAGTTGCCACAAGGCAATATCTGCACTTATGTCTATCAAGTTTAAGTGTTGTTCTCATACTACACAATTCCCCTGCCTCCTTCTGCCCCTAAGACCACAGTTAAAGAACTGACATATCTAAATCTGATGACCTGGTAATCTATAAATCCACCTCTCTTTCCAGCCCACTCTACATCTTTCTCTTCTGCTGTTGGCACAAAACTAAATGTAACTATTAGGGGGGAGTATAAAGAGAGGTCTAACCTTATACTTGTCAAATGGTCCTGTGGTGCACCCTTATTTCTACAGCTGTTGTTAGACCTGGTACCTTGGCGTGGTTTCCCCAGTCTTTTTGTCTCTACCGCCTGTATTTTTTATTGTATGCTGGCTTCGCTTTTGCTGGTTTTGTAACTCTGGGCACTTTACCACTGCTGAGCAGTGCTAAAGTGCAAGTGATCCCTGTGTAAATTGTGATTATGATTGGCTATCCATGATTGCCACATTTGATTTACTGGTAAGTCCCTAATAAAGTGCACTCTGTGTGCCCAGGGCCTGTAAATCAAATGCTACTAGTGGACCTACAGCACTGATTGTGCCACCCACATGAGTAGCCCTGCAAGCATTTCTCAGGCCTGCCACTGTAGTGTCTACAAGGGCAGTTTTAAACTGCCATGTTGACTTGGCAAAGTGCAAACACTTGACAGGTCCAAACCCTTTCCTCCATGTAAGGCACCCTTAAAGTAGGCCCAATGGTGGTGCAGCGTTTGTGAAAGGTAGGACATGTGCTGTATGTTTTTCATGTCCTGATAGCAAAATACTGCCAATTTCATTTTTCACTATTGTAAGGACCATCTCTCCCATAGGTTAGCATTGGAGCTGCCTTGTAACACCTTAGAAGTGTAACATTCAATTGGGAAAATATAGAGATTAGGAGTTTGGGTTCCCAGACCTCAGGATTTAAAAACAAATAGTTCAATGCAGGTAGTTTTGAAAATGCCACTTTTAGAAAGTGAGCCTTTTTTTGCATTGCCATCCTGTGCCTCACCCTGCCTGTGGAATCCACTTCTGGTTTAGACTGACAGTTGGGCTGATTGTGCATTCGCTTTAGACAGTCACACAAAGGGAGCTGAGGTGTAACCTGCATATCCTGATTGCCCATCACCAGGCCGCTGGGCCTTCCTGAGCTAGAGTGGTGGGAGGAGTTGTCACTGACACCGGTTGAGGGCTGTGCCTGTCATCTCACATTGCTGTCTCCACCTCGCTGTAGGATGTCTGGATCAAGCTCAGGGCAAGGCAGGATCTGTGCACTACAACAACTATCCTTTCAGTATGCCTACTTCAAAGGCACGAATGGGTATAAGTATTGGACATGTAACCCCACTTTTTTAGAACACTTCTTAACTGAGTACTCTGCCACGAAGAAGAGCTGAAGAGCTGTCTGGAGGAGTACTGCCCCTTTGCTGTGTTGCTTTGCTGTGCTGGCCAGCAGTTGCTGCTTCTGTCTGTGAGCAGTGAAAGTACTGGATTTTGTTTTCTAGAATCCTGCTTTCCAAGTTCTTCAAGAGCTTGTGTGTGCTTGCCTCCTGATGTAAGTCTCATGGCCATCAAAGACTTCATTTGAAGCTCTCCTCAACTCCTCTACTGGGAGTTCTGACCTGCCAAGTGGTGCCAACTCCAGTTCTGGGCCCCTGAAGTTTTGCCGCTTCAAGAGTTGAAATATCCATCTATCGCCCTTCAGCGCCGTTTTTCCCGCCACAAGCTTGCCGTTTGGTTGAGAAACCAACGCATCTCTGCAGTGCGGCTGAAAAATCAACGCAGCGCATATTCACAGCTGGAAGAACCACTGCAGCCCAAGTCAAGAGCACCGTGTCTCCGATGTTCAAGAGCCCCACTCCGACTTCGATGCAGGCCCTGTTGTGCTTCTGAAAGAATCAACGTACCACCTGCCCGCGGCTGGAAGCATTGACACAGCGTCTGTTTCACAGATGTATCTACCCAGCGTGCCTGGAATTTCCACACATTGCACCTGTGCGGCAAGTTTCTAGCGCATCGCTCCACAGAAAGGACCCACTTTCGTAAATCAACGCATTGCTTCTCTTCGCAGTAAGGAATCGATGCAACACTTCAACCGGTGTGCAGCAGAACTGACACATATATTTCCCTGGGATTTAAGAATTAACGCATTGCTGTGTTTTCAAACACGTCTCTCTTTGCGTTTTTTTATCTGAGATGTTGACGCATCCAAGGTACTTTGTGCTAAAATCAACGCATCCCTAGAGTTCTAATGACAGAATTGCTAAAACCTTTAAAAAGTGTTATCTTTGCTTCTGTATGTTGGATTTTTGTCATTTTGGTCTTGTTTTGTTTAGATAACATTGGTTATCCTTCTAACCTTCAGAAGACTACTCAAGACCTGGCTATTCGAGCAGTAGCAGCATACCCCCCCACCCCCAGCGCCTTGAGACCCCTACGGGTAAGGAGTGCGCTTTACAAATGATCTGATCGATTGATTGGTTATTTTTCTGAACTGGTGTGGTGTCCATATGTAGTGTTCTTATTGTGTTACTGTGTGTTTACTGTAGAAAATGCTTTACCCATTGCTTCTGAGATAAGCCTGACTGCTGGTGCCAAGCTACCATGGGGGGTGAGCAGTGGTTATTTTGGATGTGTAACTCCCTGACCAGAAAGAAGGGTCCCTACTTGGTTCGGGTGCATACCACTGCCAACTAGGGAACACCATTTCCAACAACTGTCATCCCATGATTTCTCTTAGTGTCACCCCCTCATCTGACATCTACCTACTTCCCTCTCCTGTTCCTTCCGGTCACCTATTATTTCTCAAAGTCTGTTTGCACTACAATTGTCAGGCAACATTTTCTTTAATTTAGAGAACTACTGGGGTTCTCTCACTTGCTTGCACTCTCTTTCTCACTTTCACTCTCTCTCACTTCCTACCTCTCCTTTCTCTCACTGGCGTAACGAACCTCGAGGGGACCTCCCTGCAAGGCACCTGGAGGGAACCCCTCTGTGTTCAATCAGGAGCTCTGCAGCCAGAGTGCTGTGCTGAGGGGGCCCACTGAAGCTTGGGTCCACCCCGCACCACGGGGGCTGCGGGGGGCCTCCCTGCAAGGCACCTGGAGGGTCCCCCTCTGGGCTCAATCAGGAGCTCTGCAGCCAGAGTGCTGTGCTGAGGGGACCCCTGAAGCTTGGGTCCACACCGCACCACAGGGGCTGCGGGGGGCCTGTTTTACGCCCTTGCTTTCTCTTACTCTCTCACTCCCCCTTACCCATCCAACCCCACCTCCCCCATTTCTTCCCTGTCTCCCTCTCTCTCTCTCTCCCAATTGGCCCATCCTAGAAGATGAAAGCGTCAATCACATGGGAATCTGAGCAGAAATGCGTAATCTCTCTAGTGCTTCTCACCAGCCCACAACAAACAGTGCATTAACCCCCGTTATCCTCTGTGTCAGAGCAGCACGAATTTCATAGGTTAAACGTGTTTTTGATTATAATAATATGTAACTCTGTGCAACCACTGAAAGCACAAATGTGTTACGTGTCTGCTTAATTTGGACCCGAGCAGGTAGTGCACTAACCCACGCGGGTGACGAAGGCCTGTCTACACCTTCACAGGTGTGAATCCACCATGGTATTTCCAGTTCCCCATCATGCCAGCGGCGAAGTTGTACACAAAGTTCTTTCGCTGACACTGTGGAAACACCATTGGCGAAAATACCTCCACTGCACAATGTACTCCTGCTGACACAGCAGGAGCAACTTTGGAGAACATGCACACTGTGGAGGCTACCAAGATGGAGCCCGTCTCAGCATGTTTTTGCTAATAAAATATAGGCATGGCCATCACTCGTTGGAAGTGAAACAACACTGCTACTGGCTTTAATTGTCTATCTGTTAGCGTAAGCAGACTGGACCCGTAAAAGCCCCTTGTAAGCAATCCACTTGGAAACCCTGGCCCGCATAAACTGAAATACATTAACCTCTTCGCTGCTCATGACGAGCTCAGCTCGTCATGAGGCACAGTGGAGCTGTGCTTATGATGAGCTGAGCTCGTCATGAACAATGGGGTTGGATGAGGATCAGCACAGGAGGTGAAAACCCTTAGCAGCCAAGGTGTTAAAGACAGAAAGCAGAAGACTTAGAGAATGCTTAGTTAGTAAGATTTAGGGGGAAGAGGGTATCTTTAGGTTTTCTGACAATCAGGCTGGATTATAATATTTAGATATATTTTAGGACAAGCAGGGTGCATGAGAGGGGCCTATGGGGCAGCCGCAGCCCATCCAGGTAGGAGCGGTGGGGTCGTGGGGCCAGGTGGGGAGGATTTTGACAGACAGCGACAAGGGGAAATTGATTATTTATTTAATTTTCCCTCGTGATTGTCTGTCGAATCCCCTCCAAACCGGCACCACCGACTCACCGCTCTTACCAACATCGTCCCACAGCTGCTATGGGGAAGTCGAAAAGGGAGAGGAATGCGGATTGGAGGAGTACTAAGAGAGAAAACACAATATTTTGTAAAATAACCAATGTTTTTGAGGGCTTTCTAAACAGAGAGGGAGAAAGTGTGTGTGCGTTTTTGCCTGTGTATGTAAATATTCCTGGTGAAATTCGACAGACGCCTCACCATACCCAAATGAAAGCACCTGGACCCAACTATTTGTTGGAAAATACATTTATTAGGGGGGTGTTAACACCCCAAACATCCCCCTGAAGGTACATCCCTGACTGTGGATGGGGTAGCTGCTGCTAAAGAAGGTCTGAGACCCGTAGCATCATGGTGTCACAGTGGGGCTCTGCAACATGAGGTCCAATAGTTCAGGGAACAAAATACATCAAACCACTGCGGCTAGTCATGAATTGATAGTGCACTACGGTTATTTGCCATGGAAAAATGGGGAAGGCAGCCTCGAGGGGACCATGGTGCAAGACTTATTTGTTGGTCTGCGTGCAACGACTGAAGCTGATAATACACACCACTTAGGGTAGCCAAAAGCTCAGCCACCATCAACAAGAACAAAACTGCCCAATCACTCTGTATTAGTACTAAGGTATCAAACCTGCCAAACATAGCATATTCACTAGCATGTTGGGTCCAAAAATTGAAACGTCCTGCAATTCAACTCACAGTCGAAGGAGGAACTTAGATCTAGTGACTACAATGCTGACTGTCGAACCAGAAATCCTGTGTTTTCCTCTCACATTTCTAATTTCTCAAAATGGTGGTTTACTGGGCAAATCAAGAAATCCTTTTAATACATTACCTGAAAAAAAAATTAAACTGAGTTATCAAAAGTCAAAGGGCCACATTAAAGAAGCTGTACAGAAAGTAATTAAATATCATTTTTTTGCTTTTTCACTAACCTATATGAAAAATTGACATGTGTTGATGGCTGGTCTCTTTTACAACACCCCGGAAATAGTGACATAACATTAGCCCCGGAAGCCCCTATGGTGCGGGGGGCCAAGCTCCAAGCCGCCATCTCCGGCACTGTGCACAGGCGGCAGGCCACTGGCCTGAGAGCTCCTGGCTAGGCCCAGTGCATGGAGGGGCCTCTTCATGTACTTTGCAGGGGGTCCCCTGTGGTTTCTTTAAGCCAGTGACCTGAGCATGGAAAAGGAATACGCTCAGGTCAATGGCTAGTCATCGCTGAACCCAGTGACATAGCATGGAGGTGGTAGGAATTTTGGGGGCGGCTGCCTCCCCGGCTGTTTATGCAGCTGCCGCAGGTGGCAAATCAAGAACCTCCAGCAATCCCCGTACTCTTTCATGTGGCCGCCAGGCGGCAACAGCAGTGACCACGACGGGCGGCACAAGGGCTAGCTACACCACTGGCTAACCCAATGACCTACCTTCACAACTCCATCATTTATTTGTTATCAACATATTAGGACGTAAGAGGATGAAGGCAGCAATCACAACCACACATGAGGGATAAGAAAATGATATTTTGAGATGCTGAGAGATGCTTCTTAGGGACATCCTTAGCTCTGCAGCTTTATTCAGGACTCGGTCTAGACAGTGGTTAGACTGTACGCATCAGAATGCCCTTGGATAGATATCAACGTCATATTCTTGAGGCAATGTTTCTATTATGGGCTGGAGGATGTTTTTCCATTTGATATATGAGTGCTGACATAATTACCGCACTGTGTTTAGGCAACCCATTTCTTAGTTGCATGTACAATCTTAAATGGCATATTGTCAAGGGGTTAACTTGCATAAATATCCATCTATATCTATCTGTATAGCTATGTATCTAGCTTTATCACACTTTGCAATAGCGACACTGTAGATATATACTTAAATCAGACTTTCTGTAAGAAAGGCGTTTCTTGTTTTCTTAACAGCTTTGGAACAGTTTGAAAAATCTGCACAAAACTTTTCAAAAGAATAGTTCACACACTTTAAAACCTTCAAGGAAAGTTATGCAATGAACTGTCAAGAGGGACCATGAAAAAGGTGGTACCAAAAGTCTGATTTCACATTTTAATTCCCTTCAGAACGTTTGTTCTACGATAAAGAAAAAAGGCTGAACCGAATTACACCAAATTTGGCACAAAGTTGAGACCTCACTCAGAAAGTGTGCTTCTTAGTTCTGGCATTAGCAAAGGCTTTTTGATTTTACTAAAATAATATGTATAATTTATTTCTTTAAAAGGGCTTTCAGTCACCTCTCTTTACCCATTGCACTGGTGTTGTGTCATTCTCATTTTGCTTCCGCCCACTACAGCATACAGCATGGGGCAATGAGTCAGCCTACTTAAGCCTCCGGTTAAAGTCACTTTGAGTGACTGCATTTTGTACTCTCAGAGGGTGGCACCTGCACAAACTGAGTTCCCTTAAGTGCCAGTGTTGCCAGATATGTTTTCAAGGGCACATATAACAGTTTTCTTTAAACATAGGTGGGGTGTAATTTGGATTTTATTATCCAATATTTTATACTATGAACCCTCTTTCCTTCCTTCGTTCCAGCTTCTTTCTTTACTTTGTTTCCTTCATGCTTTCCTTTTCACTTTCTCTTTTTCCTTTTTTCTTTTTAGTCTTCCTTTTTCTTTCTTTTTTCTTCTTCCATTCCTTTTTTCTTTCGTTTTTCTTGCCTTCTTTTTTGCCTTTTATTTTTCCTTCCTTCTTGTTCTGTTTTGCTGTCATTAATCTTTTCCTAATTGTTGCCGTATTTCCTTTTTCTTTCCTCTTTCGTTCATTCTTTCCTTCATTGTTTCTTTTTTGCATTCTTGATTTACATTCCTACTTTTTCTTTTTGCCTGAATTCTTCCTTCCATTCTTTCTTTCCTTCTTTTTTATTCTTTCCTTCTTTGTTTTTGCTCTTTCCTTCTTACTTTTCTGCTCTTTCCTACTTTCATTTCTTTCCGTGTTTGGCTCCTTCTTTCTTTCTTTCCTTTCTTTTTTGGCTCTTTCTTTCTTTCCTAATCTTCTTTTTTCTTTTTTTTACACTTTCCTTCTTCCTTTTCTGGCTCTTTCCTCCTTTCTTTTTTCTTTTTCCTTCTTGCCTCCCCTTCCTTCCTATCTTCCCTTCTTTCTTGCCTTCTTTCTCAAAAGTGAGGCTCTCAGCCAATGCCAAACCAACAGCTTGGTTTAGGTCTGTGTTAGTGAAGACCTTTTGAAATTACTAAAAGTATGCATAAAATAGTTACTTATAGGGGTTTACAGACAGAATGCGTCCATTAGTCTGTGACTGTGTCATTCACCTACTCCAGCATGCATCAAGGGGCTATGTTAGCCGACTTCAGACATTAACTGATTTCACTATGAGTTACGGCATGCTGCTCTCTCACGAGGAGCACATCCATATATAAGGTAATTCTCTTCAGTACCATGTGTACCATGGTAATACTTGCATTTTTTAAACCAAAAACAATGCTGCCTTTAGCCAATGTTTTTTTGTTGTTTTTTTTAGATTTATTGATGGTCTCGCACCTCTCCAAGTGATAACTTTTGCAAAAATAATGACCACAAAATTGCCAAAAGGCTGATTGCTCATGCCATACCTGTTGGCTGTGCCAATGCTTGTTTAAATTTGGTGCAAATCTGTAATAATAATAATCCACATTTGTAAAGTATGAACAATCCCCCGTAAGGGTCTCTAGGCACTGGGAGCCGTCGGGATGATTAAGCAAGCTAGTGCAGAGTCACATAGTGCTGAGCTAACCTGCCGCCGGAGCTGGGGATCGAACCGTGATCCCTAGATTCCAGCGTCAGTCGCCCTGGCCGCGGCGCCACACCGCTCAGTAGTTTGTTAGGAAGAAGTTGCTCAGGGTAAGCATTAAGGTGTTAAAAGTTAAAGATATCTAGTGCAGCGGTCAGTCCCGGACCCAAAATCCAACAAAACTAGATTTTGATTCATTGGCCATTCCGGTACTGTAGATCCAGTGAAGGATCGGTGGACGGCTTTGGCTGTGTGCAGCAGGGGTATGGATGCCAACGGGATGGGGGGTTGGGCACATGTCACCAGAGTGGGGCTGGATGCAGACTGTGAACAAAGGCCAGACGCAATGTCCAACCTTCTTCTGCACGCGGCCGAAGACGGTGTGCCGTGGAGGGTTTGGTTGCACACTGAGAGTTGAGCCTATGGTCAGCTTACGAAATCATCAAATCAATACAGACATTTGCCGAAAAAAACAAAGGTTAAAGTAGCAGCGTAGTTATGTTAGTGTGAGGAGGAAGGGAGGACCGACACTATGAGAGGGAGGCCGCCACCATGTAGCCCTGGTATCAGCTTCTCCCCGTCTATGTCTCCACAGTGTCCGCCACCAATACAGGCTCCCTGCATGATTCCAACAACCGAAACTGAGCCATGTTACTTTAACTGGGCGGAGTTAGCAGGCGTTCCAGCCACCTTGAATGACGTCACCGGAGAGGAGCCCCATTGGAAGGGTGTGCGAGTCACCAGCTCGGAGTGAAGCGGAGGAAGAGACGGTGTTTGCGCAGTTTGTGGAGTCATTAGGCGTAGATCAAGAACCCTAGCGAAGTCCGCAGAGGGCCGTGATCGGGAGACAAGAGGAGCCAGGAGGCCAACGTCCCCACGGGCCGCCCAGCCGCTCTTCAGGAGATCGCGTATTGCGGGTTGGGCGGGGAGAACAGTGTGAGCCGATCCCCTCACCAGATCCCCTCTTCCTGAGCACATACCCTTCCTGTGCACTGCCCACACCTACGAGTTTGTGTACAGCACCGTGTGAGGTGAGGAATCAACCTGGAGAGACGACGTCGGTCCCCTAAGAGCTGCCACTTACCAGAAGATGAACCAGAGGCTACCCTACCTCACTACCACCCCAGCCCAAGAAGGAGGAAATTATTGTTAGGCCTTAATAAAGAACCTGCATACAAAGAACCTTTGTCCTTGCCTTCCTCTATCCCGCTCACAGTTAGATAATAAAATTTTAATATATGTTGAAAAAAACAAAAAGAAAATCACTGAAAAAAATCAAAAGTTAGCATGACATAATAGTCAGATGTTGATATAAGATAAGAACCAAAACAGTGACATTCACCATTTATTGTTTAGTAAACTCACTATAACTTGTGCCCCGTCATACACTACTTATGACCTCAAATATGACTTTTCTTATGGCATGTTAAATGTCATCATAAATGACTTCATCCATTATATTCTTCTTCACATATCTCCATAACCCCATACATCATTTACAAAAAGACAATTGTTAATAAATGATGGCGATCTCATTTGAGATTTTTTTTTTTTATTTATTTATTTATTTGATTTGTAAAGCGCTACAGCTACCCAAAAAGGGTTTCCCGGCGATGTTATCAGTGATGCAGTCAGTTATGTCATTTAACTTATAGCCTTTCATCCCTGCATGTAGAGCAAAGAA
This sequence comes from Lissotriton vulgaris, assembly GCF_964263255.1. Lineage (NCBI taxonomy): Eukaryota > Metazoa > Chordata > Amphibia > Caudata > Salamandridae > Lissotriton > Lissotriton vulgaris. The sequence continues at coordinate 386,027,222 of NC_141697.1, forward strand.
AACATGGCCTTGAGAGTAGTAGTATGTGTATATGTCACATGCAGTGTAGCATGTCCGGAATACTCCACGCTTCCACATACTGTGGCCACGTCATCCCGTGTGTCCTATGCTCTCTGTAAGCCAAAGCTGAGGTCCTCGAAATACCCAAAAATCACTTGCAATACCATTCATGTGTGATGTCTTTTAAGAGGTCATTTGGGGGTGGGAAAGTTAGGGCTGCATGGTCAACCATAACTAATACATTTCAGCGGTTTAAGAGGTTATGGATCGAAACCATAATGACCCTTCAACTAAATGTTGTCCAGGAAATATATATTTAAACTCATACATAGATAGATAGTCAGGGAAAGGGTGAGTGAGATGGCCAGAGAGAGAACTAGTACTTATATTTAGCAACAGCAGTAAATGAAACCACAACAGTCATATATTACAAATAAAAACACTGACAGGCAAGTAAAGAAACGGAAATCAATATAGTGTCAGACAAATTAATTATTGGTATATGAAGGTAAACATAATGGAATGAGATCATAGTTTCCAGGCGATTGAGCTGTACGTTTTAATTTAATGTTTCAAAGACATCTTGTAAGTCTGGCATTCTGAAACCCACCTACCCGCTCCCTTGGAATGCTCCACCATCTCTTCCTTTACAAAAAAAAACTATAAATTGTAATGTCTGTTCTAGCAATAATTAAGCATAAACAGCCGTGAACGGGGTGACATTTTAGTACAAACACTGGCACTGCTCAATGTCATGCATTAAAATAAATTAATCCTTTCTAAGGGCTTTGCACTGAAGTAAACAATAAACCATGTTCTAACTAGAAAACATTACATACCATTAAGAAGAAGCATAAAAATCACAAATGTTTGTTTTAATAAGTTTCGGCTAAATTGCTAAAACGAAATAGTTCACCGACATCAAAAACTGCAGACTATTAGTTGAAAATAAACACAGGACTGGAAATGGCCTCACACCAGTGATGATAATGTACTACAATACAGTGGTGATGCCTAACATGTGGCATGTTCTCGCTGGGCATGTTTTCAGTGAATGTATACACTTCCAGGAAATGGGACACTATTGACAAAGATGTGAGTGTACGTGCATAGCCCAGAAGAACCAGAGTCAAAACATGAAAAACCTAAAAAAATAAAAAAAATAAGCAGGATCACCTTTTTAAACGATAGTGGACTAGCTTAAACACAGACATGCTTTACGACCATTCGTTGCTTTTTTTAAGTAATTTGCATTGCTTTGACTAAACTGAACATCTAAAGCAGCCCATTCTCAAAGATATCAGAAATTGAACAGCCCGCCAACCCGTCCATCACGTGACCTTTGTTTCTTATTGTTTTTGCACCGAGGGTCTGGAAAGGCCAGCGCCTGCGCAGTCGATGAAGCAACCCCGGTTGTGCAGGTGTTTTTTTTGTCTGTGTGCAGCAGAGGGATGGCAGCCTTAGGAGACGTTAGGCGGGGGAAGAGGGGGTGGGGGCAGAGTGTGACCGGATGTCAGAAACTATGTTCATCCCTCTTCTCCGTTCGGCTGATGACAGTGTGTTGTGGAGGGGTTGGTTGCACATGCAAAGAGTTAGGCCTATGCTCAACTCCATGGGCCTTATCCAATGGTTTTGCCGCATTACTTCAGTCTCCATGGAAAATGAGTATTTTCATTAACGCAAGCTGGTCCACGGTCCTTGATGATGTTCAGTTGTGAATGAAGCAAAGGTGTAATGCAGGCCCTTGAAGCCCCTGCAGCGTTTGGGGTCTCCTACCCCTCAGGACCCCCAAAACCTTAATGGACCATCATTCTGCTGCCCAAGACCAATGAATATATGTACTATATGGGAGATTTGGGGGCCACTCTTCATATTCTGTAAGAGGGTCTCATTATGTGATACACTACAGGAGTGAAGATGAAGGACGGAGTTGCAGAGTACCTCTGTGTATGTAGAGTTCTTTCGCCAAAGTACGTATATTTTTCTGATAGGGGCCTGGTTTTTTGGGGGGAATTCTGGCCTTTGGCACATGGGCAGTTAGTAATGTGAAAAGAATTAAGAAACATTCACAGGGGCACAGTTAGGCAATTTTGCATGCATAGCTCTCAAGATTTTGACGTTTGTCTAATCTTTTATCGCAATCCAGAGCAGTGCAAACAAGGGAGGTAATACCTCTTCAGGGAAAAAAGGTGTCTGGCTATAAGGTTTTGCAATCTGTGGTTTAGACATACACTTGATACAGTGCTCATCGTAAATTGTATTGCAACTGATCAGGAGACACACAGCAAGCATGATTGAGTGTGGCACCAGCAGTAGAGGTAGGATGCATCACTGGAGGCATAGGTGCTAGAATGAATTAGTTGGCACAACAATTGACCAGAATAATGCTTTGGGACAATCAAATAGTACACGCAAGTAGTACATTTTCTGCTTGCGATTTACTATTAGGTTCTATGGGTAGGTTATAGTCCCCCTTGCATAATGTGAACCTGGGTCTGAGAGGCAGTGAAGAATTGTTCACATTGGCTGGGGTATGTAGCAAGCACACATGTCTACTGGGCGAAGATTACTTACATTGTACAAGACTTACATAATTACACTAGGTATGGGGAGGGTGAAGTAGACAGGGAATTGCCTAGTCAGGTAGATTTGCATTCTCCATGCTGTGAGTTGCAATTGTGTGAATGTCTCCTGAGAATGGTCAATGCATTCGATGGACAAAGACAAGTGTGTCTGAATTAATGATTCTCAATTCTAGCACGATTTTAGTTACATCCTAATATTATTGAAAAAGTTCAATATGTACACTTTGTGTCGTGAATTTAGAAAGGAAGACTAGATTTCACATTTTGCCTGATTGTTTTCTGAATAATGACCCCAACACCAAAAATGTGTAAATGTCTTCATAAAACAATAGCTGTTCAATTTTAAGATCACTGAAAGATTGTACTCCTCATGCAAAAATGTCCCTTACCATTGTAAAAAAAAAAACCTAAGACCTCAACATAATCCCTATATGCTTTACCTTTGTACACCATGCATATGAGACCAAGATGATCATAATGTACGTAACTTACCTTTGTATACCAGGCGAAAGACCTCACCATGACTCCCACATACCTTACCCTAGTAAACCATGCCTAATACCTCCACATAACCTCAACATATCTCACCCTTGTGCAGCATACCTATGCCTGAAAATGGAGGCAGAAAGCCCAAATGATGCCAGGGATATTATAGTAAAAATAAAATTGGGTAGGCACCCCATGCAGGCATCAGGCCATGTCCCCACCCCTTATCTGGCCTGAATATCTTTCTCAAAACCTACTAGACGCCAGGGATAACTAATAAAAATAGTTTTAGGCAGTCCCATCCTGACATCAGGCCATACCTCCACCTATAACACCCCCAATCGTCTTTCTCTTCCATCGGGACCTAGAGCATCCCCATCCCAATGGCAAGCAATAGGAAATCTGAATTCTTCTGGGTATAATTTTGACAAATGGGTCAGAATTGAGCTAATAAATGCCAATTTCCTCTCACTTGGCATGCAGAATGGCCACACTATTCGAGCTCTGGGTCCTCTGGCAAGCAGGGAACCCTACAAATCCTATACATTGCCGACAAAAGAGACCCAGGCGAATCAAGGGTACCATGGTTTGTATGGGTCCAAGTATGTTTCCTTGGCAAGAACCTCAAATTTTGGCTAAAATAATGCATTTTCCTCAGTCAGTAAAAGTTTACCGACTTTAAAATGGACTTTGTACATAGCAGAAACCCTTTCTGCGGTCGCAAATGTATCTAATTTGCAAGTTGCTTTGTTTGAAACCAAATGATAGGTGTGCACATCAGGTCCAATGTATATGCATACTAGTGGTAAGCAGAATCACCTTGAATGTGGTTGAACGTCTTAAAACAGTGACGCACAAACGTTGCATCCTTTCCATGTTGCTTGCTGATGCTTAATTTAAGAACCAAGAAAACTGAATGCACAGGTAACAGGGTCGGGTCAAAAATGTATCAGAAAGTAATTTTCCACGTGGGCTAGGCTTAACCTTTGCTGGGGTGAAGTTTGAACAAAGCACCTTAATTGTAAAATGGCACTACTATAATTGCATGGCCCACTCATTTCCATACCTGTTCAGCAACATCAAATACTTCTGCATTAAATTAGTGAAACTGTAATAAAAGAGCTCCTTCAATGCATTTACGAATATGCAAAATAAATGACAAAAGTGCATAATATGAATTGTTTTAATACCACACACATGCAATATGAAAACCTCATATATGTATGTAACCCTAGAGTGCGAATTTTGGTAAAACATTACACCATAAGCACCAGTGCAATCCATCGTGATTTGGCCCTATATTTACTAAAAAAATACACATGTATTTGTAATCCTATTAACTCAGATGTAATGCATGACAGGGTGAGATCTCATTAAGACCTATTTATTGCAGAGTGCAGTTCAGTGACAGCATGCACACTTTGTTAACCAATTACCTATTTTGCGCAGTGTCATAAAATTTGGCATCTCAGATTTATTATGTCCAAATGTTACTTAGGGTCTAAATAGGACCTCAGGGCCCTGTTTACTTCCAGATCACAAGTTTTTAATTAATGGATCCCTTTGGGCCCATTGTTCCCTCTGTAACTTAAATCTATGGATCATAAATTTAGTTGCAGAAGAACAATGGCAGTGCTGCATCTGTAAGAAGGCAGCGCATTTCAAAATTTCACATACAAATTGCAAAATACACATTGTTTACATATGGCACAGCCATATTTGGACAATTGCAAGTGGGCCACAAAAATTGCCTTTTTAAGGCACACACTGTCATAGAAAAAAGGTTGAAACATATTGATTTAAAGTCCAAGAATTGAAGAGGTTTGATGTTCTTATCAGCAAGTAACAAATGTGACATTTATAGTAACATTGCAATATCATCTGTGAATATTTTGTGTAAGGGGATAGCTGGTACAGCTGTACCAGAATGTAATGCTTTGTCTACATGTTTAAGTAATAAAGATGTTTCAAGTTGTGAAGGAGTTCATGTGACCACACTGAGGAATGTCGCCGAAGTTAATATGCTTTTATAGCAAGGGTGTCGACCATAGGTCTAGGAAGGGCTATTAGTAAAAGATGTTTGAGACAATCATGGAAAATACAACTGCATACATAAAATCTGCATGCAATCTATATAGTCAGTGGTTGTGCAGAAAGTGGCCATCTTTCCATTATTGAATAATTGTTCAATACTTCAAGGTGACTCGCAGTCACCATTTTTATGTAAGGGAGGAAGAATTGGACTCTCTCTATTCTTAGCAATTCTGTCTGGGTTAAGGCACTAGCAGGGCTGGAGAGGCATGGGACGGACGTGGCCAGGTGGAGAGAGCATCCCGAGATGAACCCATGTCTTAGAAGGGGATTAGGCAGGATCCGTGGACTGGTACAATGCTGTACTTGCAGCCCAATCCAAGTTTACCAGCTGGATATTCTGGCTGGTAAAATTGGATCTGATGCTCTGGCATCCAGGAAATCTAGGAGCAGGAACCTCAGCCCACATATAATTATTTGTAGCAGTTTCCCACCCAGGCACAACACTCTGGCCATTTGCAATTGAAGTCTTGAAATCATTCTGTGGAGCATTTCTGTAAATTATTAGGGTCTTTTTATGTTTTATTTATGTGTATTATATAGCGCCCGAATCACCCCCAAAGGGGTATCTCCACACTATGAAAACACTATTAGGTCAGCATAGGGGAACGAAAGGGAAATTACAGGGAAATCATCGAGGATGTTTGAAAAAGTGCGGTTTTGAGAAGTTGACGGAATTGTAGATAGTTGGTGCGTTCACAAAGGTAAAGCAGATGTTTATTTCAACATGAGGGGGCCAGGTGGTAAAAGGCCTTCCCCCCCTGTGAGTGAGTCTTTATCCGAGGAACCACAAGGAGTGATTTTGATCCAGAACAGAGTATTCTGGAGGGCTGAAAGCGCGTAAGTCTATCACTAAGGTAGCTGGGGGCGTTGCTGTGAAGTGCCTTATGCACTATACGGCAGATTTTAAAGCGGATCCGTTACCGAACAGGCAACCAGTGAGTCCCTGGAGTAGAGTCAATGAAGCGGTTCTGGCTGGAGAGTTAGAAACCAATCTTAATTTTGGATGAGGCTCCAATGTTATTCCACTTTATATTTTTTCATATACAGAAAAAGGATACAGCCATGAGAGATTAAGGGTCTGATTACAAGTACAGCAGGGTACAGGACCGCCAAAATCGTGGTGAGAGTCTGACCAACTACAGGTCTGCCCACAGTATTATGAGTGTCGGGGTCGGACCGCCACAAGACCACCGGCTCCACAGGGATTAAGAATCCCGCAGAGCTGGCAGTCTGGAAGTGGGCAGTAATATGCTGGCAGTGCCGCTGCCGCACTGCCGAGTATATTAAGGGTTGCCTGTCCACCGCCCATTTCATGGTGGTGAGTCTGCCATGAAAAGGGCAGTGGAGGGGCAACTAAGGGCGGAGTAAGAGGGGCCCCTGAAGCTGCTGTGCCTGGGGGTGCATGCAGGGGGCACATGTTGTGACCGCCTGGAAATCCACCTCCCTTCCTGCACGGTGTGACATGCATGCCACACCGTGCAGGAACGTGTAGTCAGAGTGCTCATGGCGGCGGTCTGAATGTAAGGCTCTCCTATGAGCTGGATATACCAATACTGCGAGACCGTCGCAGCACCACCTGCCCAACCTGGATTCAACTCTAAATCTGGCAGGCATGTGCACCGCGGCCTTGGTGGTCCTCCTATGGATGGCGCATTGGCATGCAGGAGGACCACCAAAGTCTTAATAAGGCCCTTAATCTCAGAATTTCATGAAGGATTTTTTTCCATTAAAATGGCTTATGTCACATGTACAAATATTAATTGGGATATTTGTGAAGCAGCCTCTGGATCGTTATTATAGCATTTATTTCTAATGGGAAGAAGACTGTAGAGAGGGAGCGTGACAAACTATTTAAATTATTATTAAAAGACATACAACAAAGATAATTTACAACAAAAGCATAAAGGTTCCAATAAAGGGGGTAGTAAAAGAAAAGCTTAATTTCAATACATCAGTAACTGAAAGTGTTAATGGCTTTCTTTTTAAACTTAAATATAGGTACTACAGAGGTCAGAAATAGGATGTGAGTACACTGCCTCACACCCCAGCACCCAAGTTGCACCAGTGCATCATGGTAAATGCAGTGCATAATCGCACTTCAGTAGTAGTATTTAATATTCCACCCTTGTTGGTGCAACCTGTGTTGTGAAACTCTAGATGTATTCCATTATTTGTAGAGGTCAACAAGCATTTCCAGCATTTCAAAAAGCATTCTGCTGAGGAAGGCCAGCTATCCTGAAACACATGTCTGGAGATACACAGCACTGGCTGCACCAACAAGGATGAAAAACGAAAGGCTGTCATTGAAGTAAGTGTTATCATGCACTGCATTTACACTGATGCACTGTGGCAAACTGAGTGCTGGGATGTGAGGTAGTTAGTTCCTATACGCTTTGTTTGAAAAAGCTCCCTTGAGTTAATGAACTGACAATCTCTGGCTGAGGCACTTGCAACCAGTAAGTATTGCTGAGAACTGAGAACAATTCCAGCACCCCCAAAAGAACGTGTTGCTATCTACTGAAGAAGGTCAACAATCTTGAAACATGTATCTAGAGATACATAGCACTGGCTGCAGCAACAAGGATGAAAAGCTAAATCCTGTCACTGAAGTAAGTGTTATCATGCACTGCACTGAGTACTGGGATGTGAGGCATGTGCTCCCACCATCTTTTTACTACAGAAGTCAGTGTAAGAAAATGTTAGCTCATTTACTAATAGAAAAACATGATTACTCATTCTTACATCTATAAAAGATAATGAAAGGAAAACAATATCATCTAATGATACACGTCCCAAATTGTTTACTGACCTCCCTAAACATCTGTGGTCACCAATGCAAAACCCTACACTTGAAGTTATAGTTATTTGTTGTCTATAAAGAACAACAAATTGTGTGGATTTGTGTTCTTTAAAAAGAGAAATAACTGATTATAATGCGGTATTTACAAAGAAAAAGGCATCAAGCACTTATGGGGGTTGCTTGATATCTACAGCCATTTGTTTTAAATCATTTCTCCAAAACAACAACAATTCTAAAAGGAGCTTTGTAGTGTTAACAATACTAAGGTATCATTTTAAATACTTACTTATGTTTTGTACTTTAAGTAAATTAGTATCTAACCTTGTCTATAACTTAAAGAAGTATTTCTGGAAAATGTTTGCCTATTTAGCTATCAGACTAGAAACATTTTATTAAGCTAGAAATTGTTCTCCCTCACCTAATTATATATGAACCAGATAGTTGAATTGAAGGGTGAATCTCATCTGACAATACAAGAGTGCTTGTTTAAATCACTAATCAGATGTAATTATTTAAATTGCATTAAGTACAGGAACAGCATTCATTCATTTGGTATGGGGTGTCATAAAGAAGGCTTCACAATGGCCATGCCAAAGCTCTTGATGAGTAGTCAGGTACTAAAATAATAACATTGTAAAGGTATAATATATTTATAATTATAATATATATTTAATATATTTATAATTATAGTCCCATTTACATTTATGATAAAAGTTACATGCATGTTATAGAAATCAAATATATATATTTCAATAGTAACTTCAAAAATGTATTATAAGTCTAATTGATAAAAAAAAATGTTTCAACTATTAACTATTAAAAACATAATCTCGGAAACTGTATTTAATGTAATAATTATTACATATTTTAACATCAGTTACTATAATGTCAGCATGTGAATGAAATCAAATATTGCTAATAAAAATATATAATTTTAATAAATTTAAAAAACAAATTCTATTTAAAAGCACCATAGTATGTATATATATGTATATATATATATATGTATATATATATATATATATATATATATATATATATATATATATATATATATATATATATGTACATATATATATTTTATATATATATATATATATATATATATATATATATATATATATATATATATATACCAAGTTAAAACCACTGTTACGAGTCAGTGATCTCTATGGAAAAGAAAGGGCCTTTTGGCAAAAAATGAATTTTGTTTCCTTAAAAATGATTTCCCCATGACGGCTGTCATGTATTTCATTCCGAAAATTCATAAGAGCACTTCCCCTGTACCGGGCAGACCCATAATATCAGCTAGAAACAATCTTTTAGAGGCTATGTCTAAAAACGTTGATTACTTTCTCCAGCCCCATATGACGTCCTTGCCTTCCTTTATTAAAGATACAGGAGACTTTTTAAATAAAATTAAAACCATAAAGTGGAGAACCAATTATCTTTTGATCACACTTGACATAGTGTCTTTATACACTAGCATTATCCACACACAGGGTTTGGAAGCTGTCAAACATTTTCTTAATTCACGTGCCATTAACTTCTATGACCATAATGAAATGCTTCTCCAAATGACTGACCTTTGCTTGCATAACAATGTATTTCTTTTTGATAAAACTCTGTACCTGCAACTGAGGGGAGTCGCGATGGGGGCGTGTTTTTCTCCTACCTATGCCTGCCTTTTGGTGGGATGGTGGGAGGAGTACGACCTCAAAGTGGCACACAAGTCAGTTTGGGATCAAAACATTAAATACTATGACAGGTACATAGATGATATTTTTATCAAATGGGAAGGCACTGAACAAGAGGCATTGTCATTCATAACCACTCCTAACAACAACGCTATGAATTTGCAGTTTACTGCCACCATTAGCTGCCAGAAGGTAGAGTTTTTGGATGTGGAAGTGTTCATCTTGGGTGATAATATAGAAACGAAATTACATCTTAAGTCCACTGCTGGCAATTCCATACTTCATGCCAGCAGTGCTCACCCACCACATTTGATTCGCAGTATTCTTTATGGCGAATTTCTTCGTTTGCGGTGCATTTGCAGCCCTGAAATTGATCTTGAAAGTCCTCAGAAAGAAGACTTACATCGTTTCTTAGCTAGAGGTTACAAAACATGTGATCTAGAGACAGCATTGAAAAAAGCCAACACCCATTCTCGTGACTCTTACCTCATGACAAAATGACAACGTACCTCAATCAGCACTTGTGAGATCCCAACAGAAGAAGTATAACCCATGAGATTGATCACCACATACAGTAAACAGGACAAAATTGTTCGCAAGATTATTTATAAACACTGGCCAATCATTTTAACTGACGTAACTCTCACATTTTTGTTACCTACTGTCCCTGCTATCACTTTTAGGAGAGCACCCTCCATGAGGGATGCCCTAGTAAGATCTAGCCCGGAGCTTACCTGTAAAACCACATGGTTAACTAGAAGTGGCTTCTTCAAATACTCATTCTGTCGAGCCTGTAAGTTTGGGAGAAATGTCTCTGAGTATTGCACAGCTTTTAGCAACACTGCAGTTTCCATCAAAAGCCATTTCACATGTTGCACAGATTTTGCTGTATACGTTCCTAAGTGCACTTGCCATCTCAAATACATTGGCAGCACCAAGTTACCAGTTTTTAATTGCATACTACATCTTCGTGCGATAATCAACTCAGATCCCAACTACCCAGTTGCTCGGCATTTTAAAGCTGTTCACTCCAACAAAGTTAGCGATCTTGAGTATTATGTAATAGGAGCCGTCCCTTCATGCACTCGTGGGGGCAATCGGGAGAGGACGTTACGCCAACTAGTCTTTCTTTATTCTGTCTTTATACACTAGACTACCCAATGGTTTAAATACCAGTGAAGACCTCCATAATTTCTTGTAATTCTGTACTCTAGTCCTAGGTAAAACTGTATTACGTGTTTATTGTTGTAACAATCGCAATTGGCTTTATATGCATTAATCGTGAAGACATTCATTATAAAAGACCCAGAATAAGCCCATTACAAGTTTGTTTCCAATATATGTTATTACTGACATTGTACATTTGCACACATATCTGACTTCATATGTGGCAGGGCACATGCCAGTATCAGCACTTTATCATAAATTGTTTACATCAGATTGCCATCATTTGCACCAGCCCCACCGTCTACAGGTGTTTTTAACATTTTTTTATTGTGGTGGTTTTATATATACCTTTTGCACAGTTCGACATTTGTCTTTTAGGAGCAGTTTTTGCAATTATTTATCTCGTTATTGGCCAGCCTTTTACCAACTTATCACAGGCCTGTTACTGGCTATTGCTTAGAAAAGTAGTTTATCACATCAGAGTTACAGAATTTATCAAGTATGATCTTATGGTGCTATTTAGGCACTTGCCTTTAATTCTAGCCACTGATGTGTTACTAATACTTATATGCCGCCGCCAAAAACTGATATGGACCTGCTGACGTTGTATATTATTTGATATTTATTTAGGCTTGCTTTTAAATGTACTTTGTTATATTTCAAAATGTTTTTAAACATTTACAAATAAGTCGAATTATCAAAATGAATTCAATGCTCCTTCTTTGCACAGGTATGTTTTTTATATTCATTACACATCCCTACAAGCCCTTATATTATTGGTTACACACTGTTTGAAAATGGTGGTCCGATCTCAGCGTGTCAGGTGATCAAGATCACACACACCCCAGAATCCATTGTACAGGTAGGTTTTGCTTGTGGTGTGTCCTTATGGATAGCGATATTGTGGCAGTTTTCCTGAAGGCCAACAGTCCATGCCCAGAGTTTAGAGTCACTGCATGCTTCCTCCCGTCCCCACGTTCCAGCCCCCCATTGTCAATTGTCAAGCAGGCAGGGTTTGAAATGACAGTGCTGATTTCAATACCGCCGTGAAGTCACAGCCTGCTTCGCAGCCGCCCAGAGATCCAAAATCGTGAGGAGCGGGCACCGGGTAATTGCAATACCTTGCATGAAGAACGCCACCGAAGCAGAGACCAGATGAATCCCGGGCCACTTGGAGGAAAGGGGCCTCTGAAGCGCGTATCTGGAAACCTGCGCAAAATATCAGGAACACCTCCTCCCACCGTTCGTGAATTACATATTAATTAAAAGTATTATTTCAGTGATCCCACTAGAACATGAGCTCAAAATGTATATTATTGTGTACTGCGGCTATATGTTATGATAATGCGCTGTTATATTCCAAGCTGGCGCTCATGTTTTGCTAAGGTGGTATAGTCCCATTTTGATTGTTGTGGCTGTATCCTGAAAACTTTATTAATGTACCAACTTCGTGGTGTTGTGAACACCGATGAAGGCTTGACGCCAAAACGCGTCTGTTCAACTTGCATTAAAGAAGTTTACGAAAGCGTCCCCCAGCAAGTGTGGTTATTTTTGCCAAATTACGCAGAATGTGAGCTATATATATATATATATATATATATATATATATATATATATATATATATATATATATATATATATATATATTGGATGTGAGGGTGTCTGTATGGCTGGCTGTGACAATGGATGTGAAATTTTTTCCTGGGTGTGAGAGTCACTGTGAGAATTTCTGGCAGCCTGTTTGAGTAGGTGTGTGATTATATATTGGGTTTTTTTTCACGCTGGCCAATATCCGTGGATCTGCCCGCAAATTCGCACCGGGGCTGCTCCAACCCCGCAGGCGGATCCACGTATATCGGAAAACGTTAAAAAATATATATACATGCATTTTAACTTAACAACTATGCTTACAGCTTACTTATATCCCCCCATCTCATGTAGTCAGGGACTATTTATAAACATGACAGACCAAATTAGAGCCCCCAGGAACCCACACATTTTCTCTGAAGCTGCAGCCAGCCAATCAGGTCTTTACTTTGGCACATGAATCCACGGATCTACCCGCGGGGGATCAGAGGAGGATCCACATCCCTATGTATCTATATTATTTACCTTTAATATCTCTAAAACTACTGAACGGATTTACACCAAATCAGAAAATGCATGAGCTGCATCACCAAATCTACATTTCTCCCAAAGTTGGTGTAATTCCATACAGCAGTTTGGGCTCCAGGCATGTGCAAAGGTCCTATGGAAATTAACATGGGGAAAATTCATTTTTGGACCCCCCCCCCTTTTTCTCGTCCCCGCTTGACACATCAACCTGAAACATTCAACACAGCAGCTAAGGCCAATGTGGATACTACTTCTCAGCTGAGTCATATGATGTACCATGCTTCCCACAGTTAGGTGCCACATAAACAGTATCCCCACATGAACTAGCAAGAATTCTGCCCAAGCCATAGGCCGCGAAGTGTTATGGGAAAGGAAATTTACCTGCATGTAAGTGAGAAGCAGGCAAATCAGCAGTAATCAAGCCTTGCCTGCTTCCACCTTAGTGAGTCATATTTTAACTGTTAGACCAATTCTTGTAGGAATGACAGATAACTTATGGTTTGTGCAGACCTGGCAATAAAGTAGACAGTGGAGCTTTTACCCCACTACTTTGCCAATAAGGATGGTTTTGAGAGCTGATGACAAGTTGTGTTCCCTTTTCACAGGCAAGTGCATGTAGCAAGCACACCGGATTGGGTTACAGAAAGAAATGCCATGTCAACATGGACATGTTGATTAGTAATATGAATGATGGGTCACCTTCCCCTCTAGTAAATTTACATATTTGTGAAATGAGTAACAGAAGACAATCCCACAAGTGTTTTAGTGCAGTCTTGCACTGTCAGTTTTACATTTTCCAGCTCTAAACATTATTTTGTACCGCCACATTATAGATGGTGGTAAATGCAAGCATGAACCCACAGTGTAGTCAAATAGTGCCAACTCATAATAAGTGCCTCTCCGGAACCAGGCACCAAAAATGTTTATGCTATTTTTAGTGCAGTGCCCTGCGACAAACTCGCCAGCCTGAATGTTTTTTTTGCTCGTTCTCATGTAGCTATTCAGAGTGTTATTGCATGGCAAGGTCTACATACTCGATAATGTTAAGAATTTATCTTCAGCCTTCTTTCACAGCGGTCACTTGGAAGTTGTTTTATGTTTTCAAAAGTCGGTATGTGTTTGATAGCTATAATAACAAAGGAAAAATACAACACAAATTCAGTGACAGTTTTTGAAGAAGGCTACATTAACAGACTTTGGCAAAGCCAATAAGTCTCACCTATGCAAGAGCTATTGCGTTGCCAACGAGTTTTAGCCATGCTGTACACCAGCTTATAAGAAAGTAGCGTTGAGTGGAGTGTCATAGAGTGAAGACACATAGCGTGTCGTAGAAAAGGGTTGCATAGAGTGGCGTAGAGTGGAATGATGTAGAGTGGAGTAGTGAATTAGAGTGAAGTAGTGTGTCGTAGAGTAGACTGGAGTAAAATGGAGTGGTATAGACGGGAATAAAGTGGCAAGGAATGTTGTAGAGGGAGTTGAGTAGGGTGAAATAGAGTGGAGTAGAATACTGTAAAGTGGAGTGGCATAGAGTGGAGTATAGCATCATAGAGTGGAGGGGCGTATAGTGGAGTAAAGTGTCATAGAGTGGAGGGCCAAAGGGTATACTAGAGTGTTTTGGAGTGGAGTGGGGTGAAGTGCAGTAGAGTGGAGTGCCATGGAGTAGGGAGCATAGAGTGGCATAGAGTGTTATAGAGTGAAGTGGAGTAGAGTAGAGTAGAGTAATGTGTTATAGAGTGGCGTCCGTTAGCATGGAGTGGCGCAGAGTGAGTGACATGGAGTGAAGCGGCTAAGAGTAGAGTAGGGTGGCAAAGAGTAGAGTGGCGTAGAGTGGAGTGGCATACAGTGTCATAGAGTGGGGGGCATAGAGAGTATAAAGTGGAGTGGAGTAGAGAATTGTAGAGTGCAGTGGCATAGAGTGGAGTATGCATGGTGTGGTAGAGCACTGCTATTATGGACAACACATTTTCAAATAAAATGGCCATGAAATTTGCACAAACATACAGTTTCACTGATAAAACTATACAGTGCATAAAGGATAATTTGTAGAAATGTCATAAACTAATATATTGATATCCAATAAAACACTTGCTCCCACATTCAGAAGAAGGCTGTATTATAGCACCATCGACTACATCCTCATATATATAAGACTCTGGAGTAAACTGGAAGAAATGCTGGTGGTAGAACATAAGGAAAGTGACCACAACCTCTGATACTTCAGCTGAAACAATGAATGACATTGTCCTATGTGGCCTACATGTAGGGTGTCCAGAACCAGCTCGAAGCCACAAAAAAGAGGAGGAACTTTGTGTGGGAGGCAGTGAGTTCTGCGCCTGAAGGAGTACAGGTCCTAGTTTCAATTCTCGCTACCCATACTTCCTGTCTTAGCTTTCACTGCACATTAGAGGAACATGAGCCAGGGGACAGGTCTTTGTTTTCCCTGTAAAATTATAAAGGAAATATTGCTGTTCTTCGGCCCACTTTGTGTTTTAAATAATACTTCATTAATTTTGCAAAAGATATTTCTTAAATTGTTACTTATTTGTGTTTTTATTCTTGTATCAATTTTATGTACTTTATCTCAGTTTGTACAATTTTTAATTTTGATTACTATGTATCTTTGATGATTTAATTACTGTTTCGAATTATTAAAAAAATGATACGATTTGTTGATCAATATTTGTTTCCTCCACACTTCAGAATTACAACAAAAAGTGTTTCATTTATGATTTCGTAATTCTGATATATTCTGGAATATTTGCAAAGCGCATTTATAGAAATCTAAAATTTGGCATGTGCAAGAAGAAAGCCTTTCCATTCACAGCAAGATTGTCACACAAATCCTAGCACTTTGACCTCAAAGAAAGAAAAGTAAATGCCAACCTCCCTCAGAAGACACACCATGACATTTCACCTATGTCTTTAAATCCACAGCAAATGTGACAAGATGAGAACAAGATTTAAAGGTCTGTTTACAGAAAACAAGCACTCATGGAGTCTGTCATTTTCTAGGTAGCTGACGGCATGAGGGAAGCAGCAGATAAATGTCGGGCCCAGGCACTGGTCCTGTTGGACCTGTCTGCGGCTTTTGACATGGTGGACCAAACTCTTTTGGTCAACTGTGTCAAGGCTGCAGGTTAGCAAGGCACAGCACTAGACTGGGTATAATATTTCCTGTGTGATCGCTCTCAGTCAGTCCGTCTAATTCCCTACCTTTCCACAATGGCTCAATTAAACTGTGGCATACCTCGGGGCTCTGTGTTATCACCCCCTATTTATTCTTTATTTTCGCCCTTTGGTACATGATCTACAAAAACAGAGAGTGAAAATCTAGGATTATGCTGACGACACACAGCTGCTCTTCAATATTGATAATACACAAGAATCTACAAAGCTATTTCAGAACCCCATGGTGTATATTAGAGATTGGATGAATTAAAATTTGGAGAAAACTGAAATTGTTATCGCTAATGATAAAATCCAGTATTGGGATCCCACTTCTGGTCTCTAGAGATGGGCTCACCTCCTACCCCTAATAAAGCAGTAACAAGCCTTGGAATCCTCATTGATGAAGACCTCTCTATGAAGCAGCAGGTAGAAAAAGTGATTTACTCATGTACTTTTTAACTTCGTAAGATCAAGAAAATCAGGAAATATTTTACCCTGAAGCCATTCTTCAGATAATAATGGCATTAGTGATGTCTTGCATTGACTACGCAAACTCCCTTTATTTAGGACTGCCAAAGGGACTGAATCAGAGGCGGCAGACAGTGCAAAACAAGGCAGCTCGGCTGGTTTGGCATCAGCCTAGACTTTGCCATACTAAGCCCCTGTGAGAAAGATGCACTGACTTTCAGTTACCCAGTGGACCATTTTTTAAATTGGCTGTATTATTTTTAAAGCACTCTATGGGAAAGCCCAACTTTTGTGTCCACCAGAGTTCAAAGCTGCTTTCCAAAACGCAATCTCAAATCAGCCCTTCACAACCTGCTAGCTGTCCCTAACTTCAAAAGAAGAAATGGGGTGGTGCAAGATTTTAAGTGGCGCCCGCATCTTTGGAACTCCTTTCCCTCTGACCTAAGAACCACCACTGTTTATCTCAGATTTATGACATGTCTAAAACCAGACTGTTTAAACAAGCTTATGTCTAGACTTACAACCTTGATGTTCCACTCTTTACTCAGCGCCATGAAACCTTTTTGGTTTACGCGCGCTTTACAAATGCTGTGTAACAGAACATAACATAACATGGATAATACAGTAAATAGGCTGTGCTCTATGAGAGCAGCAAACTCAAGCTGGGCAGCCTACACCAAATAAGGCCAGCAAATAGAAAGCATTCAAATGTAAGTTACAAAACACAAAGCCAATGGTAAACACTGGGAGGAATGCATTTCTTGGCAAGGTATTAGAATGTCCCCATGAAGTCGTTAACAAAGTAGATAGTTGGCTTTGACCTAAAAATGCCCTGATGAAGGAGCATGCCCGCGGTGGGAGCGTGATTGCACCTGCTTCTCCCAGCTCTCCCCTTGACCCTTGTACATTGGCATAAGCCAAACATGTTTGCTTTTCTAAAATGAAGTGGACCGACCGTGAGGCACATAGACAATGGGCGGGAAAATAAATACAGTAAAATTTAACAGATTAACACGAGTGCCTTGTAGCACACACGTCTCTAGGGCATGTGTGCGCTTTACATGTATACATAAAAAAAAATTGGGTGCTTCAGAGTGCCTTAAGACCCCCGGTCCTCCTTGGTTTTGCATTCACTAATTTGTAATTACCAATTAGGTAATTGCAAATTAGCAAATGCAAAACCGTTTGCACCTATCGGCCTTTCGGCCATAGGAACAAATGGGGTAATATTACCTAATAGCGATTCGCTTTTTATCAAATCACTGTTAGGTAATGTTGAGGAATCGCTAAATCGTTGGCGATTCCTTACATACATAGCATTTTGCAATTGCCAAATAGCGATTCGGTAAGAATCGCTATTTGGCAATCGCAAATTGTTATTTTGATCCATGTGGACCTATGTGTTCTGCAAAATGCAGCACACAAAGATAGAGGAAGAAACCCGGAGAAATAGGAATGTTTCTCCTCCTTACGCCTCCCATGGGAAGGTGTAACATATTGGCGCATTCCTTGGTTTACAAGTACTTGTAAATCTGGAAATGTGTCAAAAACCATAAGGGCTGCCAGGGAAAACCCACAGGGAAAACCCACGCAAAGCCCATGGAACTCCTTCCAGAGTAAAGCAACGCATCTATTTGCTCTGCGTTGCGTTACTCCAGATTTTTTAGCCAAGCACAACCACGCAAAGTGGTTTTGGGTGGCTTCAAAAATCTGACAACGTTTTCATTGCTCTTGCACCACGATGTGTGGTGCAAGAACGACGTAAAGTGAGTCATAAATATGGCCCGTGATGTTTGAGGAGATATGGAAAACACTACTTGATTTTAAGTCTCAGGGTCTTGTAAATGTGAAGTGCCCTCCAAGCTGGAGAGCGATGGAGCTGTTGTATTAAATATTTCTTTTAGTGACTAGGTAAAGGAACAGTGGATTTGTGAAGTATCCATGATTATTTATAATGGATTACGAATTGAGCAACTGAGTGTGTTAAGCTGTAATGTGGCCCTCTTGGGTGGTTCTTACGTGGGTGATTGGATGGGTGGAGTTGGGGGTCTAGGTATTGTATGACACTGTATTATGTAATGGGGAAATGTTGGATAAAACACCACAGGCTTATTGCCAAGATTATTGCGCCACTTTTGCATCATTTATAACACGGGAAAAGAGCCGCAAAGTGGCACAAGGGCCTTGTAAATCTGCCCCACGTTTTTCGACGAAATGTAATCAATAGTTTGCCAAAAAATGGTTTGATGCAGCAGGGATAGGCAGAGAATGTACTGATGGAAAGGTGTACAAACAATGAGGGGATCACTCAGGTTTCCGTGGTAACATGATTTAACATGAAAAATTCAGTATTTGAATGCGTACACAATTTTTGCATTTGCTTGTACTATGGGTGATGAGGTGTTATGGGGTAAGTGATGCGACTTATCACATCAGACACATTATCATCAAAAAACATTGATAGCAATTAATTGAAAAAAATGCAGAACAAGAGCAGTGACATTGTAACTGCATGTTAATTCTCATTTTAGCACCGAACAAGTAAAAGCTGACACAATACCATGAACTGAGTGTATTCTATAGATTATATTTACCCAGTTTTTAGCACTATAAACCAAATGTGCGTGCAGGTTGACTATCAAAGCGATGATCTGTTCAGGAACAGAAAGCTGATTGCTCATGATAAAAGCATATATTTTAGGAAACTTTTTCAAAATTAAAGTTGATAATTCAATGTGAGATCAGCCTTTACATTTATTTCAACATTTTGTTGCCCTCCAAGTATGAATTAGGGGTGGGCGAAAAGGGGAGACTTTGCTTCCTCAACCGTCGAGTAATTATATATTAAATTTTGTGAAATACAAAAAGTGTAAATTTTGTAAAGCAGGGAAATTCCTTCATATAATTCGTGTTTTTTCCGATTAATAGCATATGCTTATGTTGGGGCGTGATTCAGAAAAGAGGGTGGTGATGAACAGAGTGTCTGAATTAAGCAGACCACTCTTACCCCGTCCAAAGATCAGGGCTTGATCCATCACCGTTATTTATCTCACTGCACCATCCCAGCTCAGAACCTGGCTATATGCAAATCAGTCTGTCCCTGGCCCAGTGCATCATGGGAACAGGGCAGACTAAACTACCAAGCCAATTCTTCACCAGAAAGGAGACAAGCTACCGGGGACCGGTTTCTGGCATTTCAGCCTTCTTCGGCCCGGCTTGCTTGAATCCTGATGGTGCAGTGAGAAAGGGACTCATGTCTGAGTATACCCTGCCACACCTATAGTAGCCTTTACATTTATTTCAACATTTTGTTGCCCTCCAAGTATGAATTAGGGGTGGGCGAAAAGGGGAGACTTTGCTTCCTCAACCGTCGAGTAATTATATATTAAATTTTGTGAAATACAAAAATTGCAAATTTTGTAAAGCAGGGAAATTCCTTCATATAATTCGTGTTTTTTCCGATTAATAACATATGCTTATGTTGGGGCGTGGCCACGGAGGCAACCTAGATGGCTGCCTCCGCTTGAAGCTTCGCCGGTCGGGCTTCCTAAACTTCATTTTAACATGAAGTAAACTCATCCTACTCACAGCGGACTTCCTCCATCCTTCCAGAGCACTCGCTGCAGCTTCCTGGAGCCCCGCAGAACAATAGCGGCGCCGTGGGGATCGAGTGCGGCGAGGTCCTTGGTGGTGCGGCCTGCCTGCCCTCTCCCCGGGAGATCTGAGCCTCGTTTGGCCATCGGTAGGTGCTGCCTTGTGGGGCCCGCGCTGTCCGGTGCGCCGTCTTGCGGTCTGTGGGGCTTGTCTCCCCCCTCCCTCCTTCTTGCGACAGCTCCTGCTTGGTCCCGGTTATCGGGACGTGCGTTCAGCCTCCCAGCCTTCTGCGCGCTCCCGGGCCTGGATTTTGGGCTACGGCGCTGGTGGTGGGGGTTGGGGTGGGGACCCTGCGCTGTTTGGCCTGCCGCGGCGGGGAAAGGGGGCTCTGCCGTGCACACCTCTGAACAGTAGGCACAAACTCCTTCACTTTAAGTTTCTTCGCAGGCTTTACCATACTACTGCACGCTCACACAGAATGTACCCTAGTCGTCCCCACCATTGCCCTAAATGCAAAGCTTCCTTTGCAGACTTTGCTCACCTCTCTTGGACTTGCCCCAACCTCCAGGATTACTGGACTCAGTTACACAGGACCCTGGGCGACATTTTAGGCATGCAACTGGTTCCTACTCCCGCAATTGCTTTGCTGGGCTATGTCGCTAACTTCCCTCGTGCTGTTAGGAAACTCGCTGCTTTGTGCTTCTTGTTAGCCAAGAGGGAAGTAGCTTTGCGGTGGGGTGGTAGGTGTCCACCAACGTTGAAATCATGGCTTAGCAGTATGGCTTTTTGCAGCATTAATTGTGAAGAATTCTCTGCTCAGATCCATAGTGCGTCCAGACCGATTGACATCTGGGGCCCATACAGGGCCTACATTGCTAGAGTAAACGCTGACCACCAGTCACAACCCGATAATGGGATTGTCCCGAGGGGGTTGGCTGATTTGATACGGAGTTATAATTAATAAGCATATGTGCTCTCCGATTGATGTTCTTTCCTTAGTTATCTTTATATTTTTCTCAATGTCACCAATGTAACCCTGGTGTTGGCCCCGGCCACACATGTGTCATGGTGTCAACGATGATCTTTGTGATGCCTCCAACATGCTTACATAAATGCCGTCCTCTGATTGTCTGACGTTCCTGAACTGCAACTCGTTTTTGAGATATATTGTGTAATGCACGCCCTCCATATTGTTATTATTCGTAGAATATGCCTTGTAATGTACATTTTGTTACTGGACATTTCTGAGAAAAGGGTAAATAAAGTCTTTAAAAAAAATAACATATGCTTATGCTATATCTGGCTACATAAATGATGTCATAAAAATATACTTCTCAGCAAACGGTTACAATGTATTTTCCACCTCGAATATCATTTGCACATTGTGTTCTGCTTAACGTACGTTTTGTTTGTTTACTCACAGAGGCGATACTTGAAAATTCATTGTCGCAAAAACACTAATTGCTAAGTTTGTTTGTGGCAAATCATTTACAGTTTAACTTGCAGCTCAAAAAGACAATGGAGACGAGCATTCCCTCTGCTTCGCTATTCACGCAAGTGTTTCCTCTAGTAGGGACTGTTTTCTCCTCCTCCCTTTACAGAAAAGTACTCAATGTCAACGCTGGCCATTTCTTCTCCACTGAATGCCTCTCCCATTTTCTGCCAAAGCACTTTAGTGTTATATACTAAAGTGTTGAAATGATAACTGCACAAAGCACCACAAAACACCACAAAGGGAATTTGTTTTAGGTATTTGTGAATTGAGTTGTAAGTGGAAAGGAAGGTTGGCGAAAAGGCTGAAGGAGATGTTGAGTTTGATTTTGGAGTATACGTGAAAAACCATTTGAAATTACACAGCACGTTATATTTTATACGGGATCGAAAATTCTGACAATTTCATGTACATCATTTTTTTAAATAAACTGTGGCTGAAACTTTAATTGACAGTTGATTTAAGCTGCAAAGATTGTGGCTTTGGTTAAATGAAATTCACAAGGCACAATTTTGCTGAGGACGGTATAATTCTACTTACCAAGTGAAAACGCGTCAATGTTAGGAACTTCTCAAAGTCCTAGACAACGTACTTTGCAACAACAAATCACATTTTTACCAAAATTTAGACTTCAAAATATGGATCACAAAAATCGTGACCAGAATATTGTGATGTCACAAATGTCGTGCAATTGATAATCTAATGCCTCAACTCCCAACCACCAAACTGGTATGCAAGGATGCTCAGTTGCCCAATCCAGAGAGACTAATACTGGATTAATGTACGAAACCATTCTACACAAGTATTCAATACTGTGAACCGCATTATGCACAGACAGGGAGCACAAAAATGTATGAAGCCTGACATGAAGCTCATGCACGGTTAAATAAAATGAAAAGTCACGCTTGGCAGGATGCAGGTGCCTCCAAGAATCCACAAGGCCACAAAGCCATTGCTAGGTTGTGAAAATTTGAGCTGTCCAGGACACTGGATAATCCCCCAAGGATGGATGTGAATGGCCTAGTTCTGGATCCGCAACACAGTTGAAATCCCACCCCCCAACAACACAGACTGGGTCAGGAAAGGTGCCAAGGACCCAAACAGCTTCACAAGAAACACCACCAAGTTAGGTGCATAGATTCTGACGATTGCAAGATCACGGCCTGCCACCCTCCCAGAGATAACCACATACCTGTCTCCTGGATCAACAAGCTCAGCTGTTTCCTGGAAGGGAAGCCGAGTTCTCACCCAAACAAAACTGCCATGGCAAAGGCTGAGTACGACGTAGCCTACACATGGCCAGCCATCTTTTGTCGAAAGTCAAACCTTCAGCCCTAGTAGGATGAGTCTCCTGGACCAGGGCATGTGCGTACCTCACCTCTTAAGATTGAGGTTTTAGGGAAAGTTTCCCCTGTCTGCTGCTTTTAAGTTGACATGGTTTCAAGGCGGGCCGCTGTTGGATGGACTGCAGAGGTTTCCCCCCCTTGCTCATGCTGCATGTTGACCCCCATGAGGTACAACTTAATCTCTTGGAACGTCTGAGGTCTTAATAGCATGTCCAAAAGGTATAAGGTACCTTATACCTTTTGGTATAAGGTACCTTATACCATGTCAACTTAAAAGCAGCAGACAGGGGAAACTTTCCCTAAAACCCCAAACCCCGAACAACGAACTCAACTTCCCTTCCCTAGGACCAGAAGCAAATGACTCCTTATCCAAAGTAGCTGGATATTATCCAACACACTTGGTTGCACAACAAGCACAACAACCACAAAGAAAGGGGGTGTAAAAGCTCCTACCAAGGCGAACACCTGTTCAGAAACACACTATCAGCCTGAAACAGACAGAAGACTGACATAAAAATTGAGCCCAGCAGACACACAGTACAAACGCACCTGCACTCTACAAGACTTAAATGATTTCATCTGATGTGCCTGGTGTAATCTTAGGCAATGATTCTGCAGAGTCCCGTGAAGAGTCAGATGTTTGATCAGAGTCTGATTCACGTAAATCATTTTCATCTTGAATTGACAGAGCAGCAGAGTCCCCACCACCCAAGGCAGCCACTGCTTCCACAACCTGCTGACATTCAAAATGCACCTGCAACAGGGACGGCACAGCACCATGAACTTCCCCAACACTCTGCTTATGAGTACGCTGACTTCTCCTCAGCTTAGTCTCCACTTTTTGCTGAGTCTG
The DNA here is from genome assembly GCF_964263255.1 of Lissotriton vulgaris. Classification (NCBI taxonomy): domain Eukaryota; kingdom Metazoa; phylum Chordata; class Amphibia; order Caudata; family Salamandridae; genus Lissotriton; species Lissotriton vulgaris. The sequence goes on from NC_141697.1 coordinate 386,051,087, forward strand.
ATGGTCCATCAACTCCCAAACAGACTGCGATGTTGTGATTAACTGTACCTCCTCGCCACTAGTCACCCGCAACCTGGCAGGTTATAACATAGCATAATTGATCCCAAGCTGTCAAAGGCACTTTTTGGCATCAGTAAAAGTGGACTTTTTCTTTTGCACATCTTGTGTAAAATCAGGGAAGAGCATGATTCTGTGCTTCTCCACCATAATGACACTTCAAAGTCTGGCCTGGGCCAGAATATGTCCAATGTCCTTATAATGCAAGAGCTTCACCAATATTGGATGGGGAGTCACACCATGCAAAGGAGGCCATGAAACCACACGATGAGCACGCTCCAAAACAAAATGTGGAGAGAGGTCCTCCGGGCCATGTTTTCTTTAATCCAAGTCTCAAGGGAACTAGACATATTTGCAGCGGAGCCCTCAATTCGCTCCAGAAGCCCAATGATTGTGATTGTTTCCATGGAGCTCTATTTTCAGCATCCTCAGCTCTGGGTTCCAAAGATTTCACCTTTATATCCATCATAGCAAACCTTGTTTGCACCAAGGACATTTCAGTAGAGAAGACAACTATTGTACGTTCATTAGAGTAGATGTTCTCTGCCAGCTGCCTCTGATTGTCCTGTAATAGGCCTATGTCTGCTACCTTGGAATCAACTTTTAGCTCCAATGCCTCCCTAGAGGCAGCAATAGCCAGGAGAACTGAACACAGAGTGGGCACTGTGCACTCCCCAGCAAGCATTTTTTAGGTCTGCGCTCAGAAGTCCACCTCCAGAGATGGGTCAGACTTGAATGTCTTCTTCATCGTACTAACTTTTCCTATGGGAACTCCCTGTTACTCAAATGAGAAGACTCAGAGAAGGTTCACAGACCACAGCAACAGCTTATCAAATGAAAGCACTCAGGAAGGTGGAGAAAAGTCTTGCCGGTGGCAGAGGCGGGCTATATCTGCTTAGCGCTGTGCTCTACGCTGTGACACTGCATGCGCTGTTGTTATAGCGTGTTGTTTTTAAGTTAGCGATTGAAGGCTAATTTTAAAACTTTCTTTGTGTAATAATTCCTGTAACTTCTGTAACTGCACCTCACCTCTAGGCTGATTTCATAGCTTGGGTGACCACGCATTCCGCCCTCTCCCGCCCCGGTCCGCCGCGTCCATTCCTGGGCGTTTGATGCGGAGGGTGAGGAGGAGCCTAGCACTTCCGGGCTCAGGGCTGACAGGTCAGCGCTCTAGTTGCCCCTACACTCTCAATAAATGTGTCTAGGCCAGCGACCGCGCAGCGGACGCGTGCAGCGGGCGCGCCGGAAGCGCGCCAAAGTCGAGCCAAAGTCAAGCCCGTCTGCGCCCGTCCGCGGCCAGACGGGGCGCGGGGCCACAAACTCTGGTCGGCCAAAGTCCCACAATTTACGGTATGGTAGACAGGAACTTTTGGATCTCTGTCCGACTACTACTCTTCCATGTAAACACTCTATGGAAGCGCTATTGCTGCACAGCTGCTCAATATGTCCCTTTACTCCTGAGAACACCCCTACTACATCATGCACGAAAGGGCAGTTAAAGGCGGCACTGATAAACTGTAGATCTCTCAGGAAACATAGCACTCAAATTTATCATCTACTTGAGGATGAGGCTTTAAACATCTTGTTTCTTACTGAGACCTGGTTAGGAGAACATTCAGACCCTGATATAATAGAGGCCATGCCACCTGGCTATTCCCTCTCCAGACTGGACAGGAAGGACGGCAGAGGTGGGGGGATTGCTATCGCAACCAAAGCGCCGTTGGAATGTGCCTTCTCTCCTCTGACGATAGATCACAGTGAAGCCGGCTCCTTTACCATCATAATAGGGCCACAACACTCCCTCTCGGGTATCCTTGTATATCGACCCCCAGGTAGGCTATTTGATTTCACGACTAGCCTAGTGGAGGCTACAGCTCATCTAGCATTAAGGAAAACCAGACTATTAGTGCTTGGAGACATGAATGTCCACTTTGATGATCCCCTTGACAAATATGCCTCGGACATCAGGTCGGAACTACACTCCCTACAGTTAGAGCTTAAGAATCAGGACCCCTCACACCAACTAGGACACTTGCTGGACCCTATATTTGGGAACTGGACCGGAGTGCTATCTCTACCTCCACTACCGGTACCCTGGTCTGATCACTTTTTAATTCCGCTGCTAATACGGGTATCTGAGATCGAGCTTAAAAAAGATAGTGAACAACGCTACCTTTGTAGGAAATGGAAAAACTTTTCCCTTGACACCTTTATTAAGACACTTGAAAATGCAGGACCTCCAGGAGGGTCAGATCGTGAAACTGCTTATAATCAATTACAGAATTGTATTATAACTGCCCTAGACAGCACTGCCCCTATGCGAACTCTAGCAAACACCAAGAGGGCGAGGAAATCTACCCCGTGGTTTACCCATGAACTCCAGACAGCTAAATCTGCATGCAAAAAACTTGAACGGGAATGGCGAACCAACTTTTTCCCGAAAATTAAAATTCTATATAAAAAGCGCAAAAGGACTATAATAAAAAGATTCGAATCACCAAAGCATCACACTATAAAAATCGCATTGTGGAAGCAGAAAACTCCTCGAAAGAGCTTTTTAAGATCTTCAAAGAAATCTCAGTAATAACCACTGATAATACATCCCATAGTGATTCGGTTGATACCTGTAACAAAATCGCCAAATACTTTGCTGGTAAGATTACTGACATTTATGCCAACTTCTCGGGTAATTTGACTTCTGGTCATGGCTTTGTTGAGAGTGAAGATGCCGCTCTCACAGAATCATGCCTACGATATTTTTCGGTCCCTCCTCCTGAAATACTTACGAAAATCTGCAAAAGCATTAAATCAGGTTCCCCCCCCGGGATCCTGCTCCTCCCAAGGTACTAGGAGCAAGTCTAACTGTTCTGGAGCCTTACTTTAGACATGTGCTCCAAGTTTCCTTTGCCTCAGCCTGTCTCCCAGAAGAATGGAAGAAAGCTATTGTACTCCCTATAAAAAAAAAACAATGTTAGCCAGGACACCCTAGAAAACCTGCGACCCATCTCTCTGCTACCTTACCTAGCAAAAGTGGCGGAAAAAATAGCCAATAATCAACTCATGGTCCATCTTTTATCCCACAATGCTCTACACAGCTCGCAATCTGGTTTTAGGTCGGGCTACTCTACAGAGACAGCTCTCTCGAGAGCGACCGAAACTCTACTGGAAGGAGCAGATGAGGGTCAGACCATGGCACTTATTATGCTGGACCTCAGTGCCGCGTTTGACACTGTAGCACATTCCATCCTGCTACAGTGTCTAAACAAGGCAGGGGTCACCAAGGCGGCACTGGGTTGGCTGAAAGCCTTTCTCACCGACCGCTGCTTCCAGGTTCAGAGAGGCACTCACCTCTCAGACAGCATAGCCTTAGAACAGGGGGTGCCTCAGGGCTCTGCCCTGAGTCCCACCCTGTTCAACCTCTATTTGGCTCTGCTGGCAGAGGTGGTCCAATCGTACGGCGTAGAGCTAGTCTCCTACGCCGACGATACCCAACTGCTGATCTCCTTGTCCCAAGCTCCCACCTTTGCTGCTGACAATTTCAAAACCTGTATGAAGGATCTTGCTGGTTGGATGACCCAACACTGCCTCAAACTTAACGGCTCTAAAACTGAGGTGTTAGTAATAGGAGGTAAGGACACTAGCTGGACTAAAGATTGGTGGCCATCCTGTCTTGGGCCCCTACACACTCCATGTAGGGAAGCGATGAACCTGGGTATTTGGGTGGATCCCAAACTCTCTTTCGACAGCCATGTACATAAAGTTGTAGGGAAATGTTTTGGGGTTATGAAAACCCTCAACCGCACTCTGGACCTCCTGCCTCTGGAGGCCAGACGCACCATGACTCAAGCCCTGGTAACCTCACGTATGGACTACGGATTTTGCTTCTTCTAGGAACCTCCGAAAAGAACATCAGGAGACTGCAGGTGCTCCAAAATTCGGCAGCGCGTCTAGTTCTTAGACTACCTAGAGAGCTGCCTCTAAACCTACCCTAGCCACTCTACACTGGTTGCCTATAAGAAAGAGAATTCTATTCAAAGCGCTCCTCATGTGCTATAGGATCATCTCGCACAAAGCACCGTCCTACCTGACAGATCTAGCCGTCCCCTACGAGCCTAATAGAACTCTTCGCTCCAGGGGAACAGGCCTTCTCTAGATCCCCCGAACAAAAAAAGCCAGAATGGGGGGTCGCTCCTTTTGTGCGCTGGCAACCAACAAATGGAACTCTCTTCCCACCAATATTAGGCTAGCAGACAATGAATCCACATTCAGAAAACTTTTGAAAACCTACCTATTCTCCCTTTAGCTCCTACCTCTATTATCCACCTGTACTCTGACCCTTCTCCACAGCGCGGGGACACGCCGGGAGGCGTCACCAGGCGCTTTATAAACCCCTTTATTATTATTATTATTATTATTATTATTTCACACACCACAGTAGCAATAGCTCAAGCATCAGGCACCACCTAGCACCACAAGCAGGTCTGAATACAAATTGAAGTCAAAATGCGAGCTGAAGACTGTAAAGGGGCTGGCAGCAGTTTACATCAGGTCAAATTTCGAGATGGGTCCTGCAGTGAATACAGGCAGCTCACTACCCAGTCGACCACCATCCCATGACCCGGGGGGCTTATTTGCGACCAACAATAATAACCAAAGTACCTGCAATATAGACTGGTGCCAGTCCCCCACTCACTCAATGGGTAGGTGCTCTTCGCACAGGTCAGACAATGCGCAACTGTCAGTAGTCTGCCATCTTGTTGAGACCTTCTGCAGAACGTTCAACAGTCAGGTCACATGCTGGAAGGCGCAACTATCCACATTGGAGACAGTTCATACTACCACATGAATGTAAATCTGCTCCAACATCGAAGACGTTTACCTCACCAGAAAGTACTCCTTCCACTGGCCAGTTAACACTGGCGCGGCTAGGGTGGTTTGGGAGGGGGAGGTCCGCCCCAGGCGGCACTATTTTTGGGGCGGCGGCCTTTATAATTTATTTGGGGACATTGACAGAGTGTCCCCAAATAAATTATAAACGCCGCCATCATGGGCCCCGCAGTTGTGGCTTGCCCGTGACTCGGTTGCGGTTGCGCAAGCTGCTGCAGCAGGCCTCAATGTTTCATAATGGGGATCCAATCCCAGATCATTGAAGCCTGGCCTCGACACAGGGGACGTCACATCCTGCTACTGGAGCGCGGAGTTTAAGAGAGCTAAAGGCGGCCGGCTATTTTATCCTGGCCAGAGGGAGGCCTTTTTTCATGGCCGGAGGGAGCGCACCATAATATTGTGGCCTGAGCGCTTCAAATGATGAGGGCCGCCCGGAGCGCTATAGATAGTAATCACGGCTGCCCAGAGTGCTATAGATATCATGATGGCACCCTGCTGTGATGCTCGCAGCTCTTCCTGCAACAGCTCCAACAGGCCGGGGCTGCCGTGTGATCTCAGCTCCTGCTATTTCAGCCCCTCGCCCCCGCTGAATTCAATATTTTATGGGAAGAGTTGACGAAGACTGGACGGCCCCGCCCGACTGACAGTAGCCAGGGCAGTACAGCGGCCTGGACGGTTTCCACTGCAGGCGGGCCTGGGGGCCAACTTGAATTGCCACGACCCGCGGTGGCTACAGCCTGCCTTCATCCATCTGTAAATGTGTGTGGAGAAGCGTGGCTCAATGGTTAGAGAGGCAGACCCTGATGCAGAGGTCTGGCCCCATACCAGGGTTCAATTCCCGCCTCGGTGGCTCTTGGACTCAATCTCCCCGGACCTGATAATTCTCGCCTCGGTGCCTAGTCTAATCATGGGTCCCACTCTGTGACTGTGGGCAATAGCTTGCTTAATCTCCACAACGGCCCCATCAGCGCTTGGATGCCTGGCTTCATCTTGGGGGTGCCCAGGACTGGACATCTCACAGGAAAGCCAGGAAGGGTTCCACAGCGGTATGAATACAGAGCTACGAGACCTCTGGGTAGAAGGCGCTATATAAATACAAACACATTTACATTTACCCTGCATTAGAGTCGTATGCCAATATAACTTGAAAGGGAATTCTTGCTAAATACATGCACAGGAAACTATTTAAAACAAACAGTGCACATTATATATTATTGCCCAGCATCAGTCCACAGACCTGCAGGTACCGAAACTAACTTTCTGTTGAGTGCTGCTCTCTTTGATACTCTCTCTATGATTGATGGTCATGCTGACAGCTCTTACCTGTTTATGTGCTATAGTACATATATGATATGATTCCTTCATCTTCATTTCTGGATTTTGCTTGTGAGAAAGTGTCACTCAAAGTTGTTGAAATGTCACTCATATTTAAACTGAAATTATAAAATGTCACACATGCTAATCTGGAACCTTGGCAGCTATGCCGGTGAGGCATCCTGCTTGACAGAGGCAGCCTCAATGCTGCCCCAGGTGGCAGCCAGTGCATTGCCGCGGTCGGGGTCCGAGTTGGTTTACGGCAGCCGGCCACCACCAGCAGGCTCTCGATCCAGCAAAAATGTAAGTGCCCAGCCTAGCGCCTGATCTGACACACAGGCACATTAGCCACATTCAGTAAAGACACGTACCCATTTATTGGTGTTAATATTAATAATGTGTTTAAGTTAATTTTGCGTAGCATGGCCTATGGTGTATCACAAATACTGCAACAATGTGCTCAGCATTTGCCCAATGGCGAGAGAGGGCTTATGATATTAAGGTGGGCTGCCCACGGTGCGAGGGCGGATGTTATCAGTTTCTTTACGTTTGGCTGGAGTGGAACTCGCCGCTGCTCGAACCGCAGGCCAGTATTGCATGCTGCAGCTTCTCATCAAGGTGCCATTCGAATCCAGAATGGAGTTGGACCGCGGTTGCTGCAGTGCTGAAGAGAGTTAGCTGGTCCCTGCAATCTTTCATAATGATGCAGAGCGAGTCTAGACCCGAGACAGAAGGCAAAGTCTTGAGATCAGCCCGTCCTTCACCAGGCCTCGGGCTCTGTAAAAGCAACATGAGTAGGGCTAGCAACTCTGGTTCACACGGCGTTACCCCAGATAGTGCACTGTGTACTAGCCAGCCTGGACAGGGTCAACAACATTGACTGGCATCGAGGTATTTTATTTTAACTCAAAATCCTCCCGGCACGGCCTCCAGGAAGTCATTGATGAATGAATCTAAAGAAAACAGCTGCTCGAGTCTTGTTGACACGTGCTGCCCACAAGATGTTTTTGGCGCGATAGAACCAATCTACACAGTTGACTTCATTGGGAGCTCCGGAGCAAATATGTCCTTTTTTCCGCAGCCCCCCTTCCCCTCCCGCTATCGGCCATGGGCGGCAATCTGAGGGATAGCCCCGAGATCCAGAAGCTCTAGCTACGCCCCTGCCAGTTAAACTATATTCAATCTGCCAGTTTGCTAATACATGTGAAAGACAGGAGCCTTGATTGAAGCTGCACAAGTTATACAAAGTGCACCAAGAAAAGCGCGACTCGTTACACCAGAGGCGGAGCAGCCAGGAACGTCCTGGCAGCCAAGTTGCTCATTGCCTCTGAAAGAGTAGACCAGCCGACAACCGCAATTGCCACATTAACTTTCATCCCGCCATCTTAGTATATGCCTGAGGGTCGTCAGATGGCAAGGCCCAACACACTAGCCCCAGCTAAGTGACAGCTGCCACAAAGTACCTCTAACAAAACCCTTGTTACGCTGGGTCACAAAACAGCCGCAGATATGCACAGGAGACAGCAACAGTCATGAAAGTTTTTGTTTTCGCTCCGCCATCTTAGTATAACGCCTGACGGCCGTCAGAAAGTCCAGCTCTCCGCACCAATCAAAGGGAGGTGTAAACACTTCACAACTGCCCCAAAGAGCCTCAGTTCAGACCCTAGTTTCACTAGGTCTCAAAACAGCCGCAGATAATGAGGTGGAGGCAACTGTATGTATCGGAAGGGGGCAAGCAGACAGGAGCGCCCTCATTCCTTGTCCCCAACCATTGGCGCCTGGCCACACCCCCCTTATAACTCCACATCTACGGTCCTTAAAGGTATATATCCTCAACGTATGTATATAGAGTTTAGTATAGTAAATTCACAATTATCTGCATTTAGGTACCTTCCTGTTGTTTTGGGACTCAATAATCTGGTTTTATGGGCCCCATGATGGCATCTGATCTGTAAAGTCAAGATTCCACTCCTCTAAATACAATGATACTCTGTTATGTAGGTGAATGTACACACATATATATGCACATTCATTAGTTGCGTAGTACTATAAGAATTCCCTTCCATTTTATTCTGCCAAATACACTGCCTCTTGTGGGGTATATGGTAATGTCGTCTTGGCACGTGCAATCCCTATAAAACAAAGTCGAAACGAAGGCTTTTTTTCATGAAGTGTTTTGGCACTGCAGTAAAAAGCATGGTTAATTCTGGAACTCGGCCCTGCATGCGCTTTGCTGAGGAACAGCCAGCTTTCCTTGATTCTCGCAGACGCGCACCGGCGCTGCTCTGGGAGGTGTTTGCGCGCCTCCTTCAGCAGGTACCGGGGCCCGGCGTCCAGGAGAACATGACATTGTAATCTCGGTCATGTTTTATTTATGGGGCGTAGAGCAGCAGATAGGGTGTTAACAAACACAGATGATTGCTTCTGGGGCACTCTCTCATCCTAAGGTAATTAAGACAAAGTAGTTTCACTGGTCGGGGGATTGGTGCCGCAGACATCCTTTTCTTCGCAGAAAAAGATCTTGCTGCGTGCAGGCCAAGGGGCTAAATCAGGAAGAAAAAAAACGCTAGTGCTTTATCAGTGCATAGAGGTGCATCATTAAACATGAATTATGCTGCTTAAAGTCCACGGTGCATTGGAGTGAGAAAAGCAGTGCGACGGCGGTGGACTCATTTGCAGCTCAAGTAGGTAAGAAGCACGAATTGAAAGCTCGGCCTATTTAGGGTCAACTTGCAGCATGTAAATGTGCAACACTGTAATCTTCTTCACTGTTGCTTTTGTAAAGGGGAAATCAGGCATGGGACAGGCTTGACTTGGTGATTACTACTTGATTAACTCTAGTGTGGTAACAGGCGCGCGCACAGAGCCATTTGCATGTCCATGATCAACTTAAATGCGCAAATAACCCGATTTACAAGTGAAATGTTTTCATAGAAGTTGACTTGAGCTCGTCAATCCATTTACTCTTGTATAATGCTGAGGGTTGGACTAGGGAACCAAAAGGCAGCCTGGCAAAAATGCTCAAATCAGTCACGCATTCATCTGTCTGTCTGTCTGTCTGTCTCTGTCCGTCCGTCCGTCCGTTCGTCAGTCTGTCTGTCTGACTGTCGGTCTATCTTCCTACCTACCTTATCTATCTATCTATGTATCTATCTATCTATCTATCTATCTATCTATCTATCTATCTATCTATCTATCTATCTATCTATCTATCTATCTATCTATCTATCTATCTATCTATCTATCCAGTCTCTTTCTATCTCTCTTCTCCCTCTTTGATTGTTTATCTCTCCATTCCACCCTTCCTCTCTTTCTCTTGAAGCCTCCCTGGGCCTTCTGCAATGAACCTCATGGAGCTGGACAAAGGGACAGAGGCACAAGGAGCAGACCCAAGATTTTAAAGCCAGCCTCCAATAGCCCCAGCCCCCTGGGGAAAAGCCCAGTGGAATAAAACGCCTGTCCGGCCCTGATAATAATACTCTGTGAGGGTGAAATTTTGAGTATGAGTAAATTGTACGTGAGGGGCAGCAGGAGAACATTCTTGAGTGGGGATGGCCTGGAAAGTATGAGAACAGATTTATACTCAAGAGTACATGGGTACTGACAGAATGATTTTGATTGAATGATTGAAGGTTTGTTAAATGTCCTGCAACCGGATGGGTGGTCAGGTGCTATTACTGAAGGGAAAGTCACAGGGAAGCTAAGGCCTAATTAAGAGAATACTTAGGCTTTAAGGTGTTTCGAAAAGGAAGGTAAAAGTGCGCGTCTCGCTGATGAGTAGAAAGCTTATATCACAGACTGCCAGTAAGAAAGGGGAACAGGTGGTGCACAAATAAGCTTTTTCTCATCTTGGGAATGACCAAGAAACCAGTAGATGCCAGTCTTCAAATAGGTTTGGGGTATGTTTGGTAAACATAATTCTCAGATAAGATGTATCAGCATCATGAAGTGCTCTGTCTCAGAGACAATGGGATTCGAAACTACTTCTTTTATCTACTGGCATGCATTGCTGGTGGTGAATATGTGGTGTTAATAAGCCATATTTGCTATACCCAGCAATAGGTAGGCAGCCTCAAAGGCTTGTGAAATGTACTCCTGCCAAAGGCAGGTGTAAATCCTTTCCCCTGCTGAAGATGTAAGTCTTTTGGAATTCCCAGCTCAGCCACAAATGTATTCCTGATGGTGCATGAGCCATTGGACTCCCTGAAGAGAGCGGAAAAGTAATCAGGTTTACTCAAGTAGGGTGCTTGGGGTGCCTCATAAATCACACAGCATATTTTGAGTTACATTCAGGCTGAAAATGGAGACAATGCACTTCTTTCTATGTAGAAGAGATGTGCTCAAATTTTCTGTGGTTGGTGATTATTGATCAGCTGTGTGAAGAACAGCTTTGATTGTTATCAAGGAGGATTTCGGTAGATCAGTGAGCAATGCAATGCCTCCCTCAATGAGTCACAATATAAGGATCTAGACTGTGGACTGGAACTTCATTGGAGTGGAACAACTGCTTGATTGTGTGCATTATTGTAAGCAGAATCCGCACTGTGTTTTCTTCTTGATATCCTTCAAGTGCATAGTGATGTTACTGGTAAAGGGATTTAGCAAAGAATAAAAGACGGATCTAAAGCTTTATCGACTGCTGTATTCTTCTCTAAATTTAGACGTCTCTCTAGAAATTGGGTGAATTCCATTCCTGCTCAATTCTAAATCCTGTCCTAACTCTTAAGAGTTCTGATGAAGGTCTATCTTACCTCTCTCTTTCACATAGTATGGTAAATTCCCCAAAATAACATCTAGCCCTGCAGTCGGGTGCTCTTAGCTATGGAAAATAGAACAGCCCTTTTTTATGAAGGGCTTGCGTTGCTGGTTCGTCACTTTTTTGGGACGCTGCAGCGGCGTAATCAATGCACCACAGTTCTCCCTATTTACAAAATGGCGCATCTAGGCAGATGTATCACTTTGTAAAGGCCTGCACTACATTATACCTGTGTCAGGTATAATGTATGCAGGGTGGGCGTTCCCCAGTAAAAAAGCCTCGTAGAAGTGGAGCAGTGAAATTTATGAGATTTCACTAAGCCTCTTCTACAACTTGACTGCGTCAAAATCCTTACGCCTGCTTGAAGCAGGCATAAGGATTGACACAGGTCTTTTCACGTGGGACTCACTCATGGGTTATGACACATTAATGGAGTTGCGTCAGTTTTCCGACACATTCAGCAATGCATAATTTTTGCACCACCAGATACGTCAGAATTCCTGACGTATCTCTAAATCCTTATGCCATGGAGCACCGTATTATGAATACAGTGCATCCATGGTATCATAAGGATGGCGCTATGAAAAGTGAGGCATCGCTGTGTTTGCCCAGCGATGCCTCACTTTTCATAAATGAGTTTCTACATTCGTGGGCACGGCTACTATTCCAGGCACATCCCACTAAAAGAAAAGTATGAAAATCTGTGTGTTGATGGAGTTTACTGGCCTAGTAAATGCACTGCAATTGAGGCATGTTTGGCTTACGATCAAGTGCTTGAGGGAATCTATGTGTAAACTGTAACTTGGAAAAGTAACCTACACGGAGATTGTACTGAGAGGTGTTCCAAAAAGTAGGTGCACCTGGCATAAATCCAAAGATAAACAACAAGTACGTTTCTAAAGTCTGCCACTAGGGGTAAGCGGGATGTTGCCCATACATGTGGGCATATGCTGTGGTTCACTCGATAAATGCGCAAACTACATTTCAAAAACAAATGTGGTCCATTTGTAAAATAGATAGGAAAGACAAGAAACGCAAGGCATTTGCAAAGCAATAATTAATTTCAATATGATTGTTTTTTTTTATTGAGAAGGCAGCGTCTCTGTGGATAGTGTGAGAAATAGCAAATGTAGACATGGAGGGCTGGCAGGTAAACAGATTTAGGCATTACTCATTCAAGGGAAACTGGCACTGCAGTGTTTAGTTGTACTGGTTAACCAGCTGGCTAGTACCGAAACCTGTAAGTCAACTAAACAATCATCTGAGCTCATCAGCTCTTTCAACTCTACAAGATGGGTGTAAATCGGTCCAGTACACAGGAGTTACTAATATCAGGGTGAGGTTCCGTGACGATCGTAAGTGATGTTTTTGACTCGCACGAATATGGTCGAGTCTGGTATCTATGAACCTCAAATGACAAGTTTAGTGGGTGTGCGCAGTTTCGCTGTGCTAGCCTAAACCGTTCGTTTGTTTTGTGGGTTTCTATATCTGTACCCACGGGTTCCATCTTAGATATGGCTTCCATTTTGTCTCTTGCCCTCAAGTAGCCAGCGAACGGACGCTGTCCGCTTCGCGACCCTGGGATTCCCAAGACACTTGCGGAAGACACATTTCCTTTGAAAGTGTCTTTATGGTGAGGGGGATGATACTGTAAGGCAGATGGCCCCGCTCGAGGCTCATCTTGCCGTGCCAGTCTATTGTCTCAGCCGTGCATCTCATTAGGCACGTCCCTTTGATGCCTGTAGCTCGTGTTTCCCGATACCTCCCCTTTTACACCCTTTTCGATCTCCCCACTGTTTCCATCTTCCTCTGCACCTGTCCTTGTTCCTGCTTCGATCTGTTTACTGCCGATTGGAATGTACTAATGGTGGGAAGATGGGTTTTTACAGTTGGGAACCACCAAATGTTTCCGTACTTATGTTCCGGTCCTTGAATGCATCAAAGCGACCCCTCTTGGGGATAATTATGGGAACCAAGTTGTAAACCTTTGTGTACCATGTTAACCTATGAGAGAAATGTGTATAAAAGGAGCGATCCACAGTAGCAAATTGAAGCAGATCCCGCGAACATACCCGCTGTGTACTTCACGTGACTTCTGTGTTCCCTGCAGTAAATAAACCTCGAATCTTTGACGCCGAAGGAAGTGTCCCGTGTCTCTGTCATTTGTACGCCGGAACAGGTTACCCACGAAGGTTTCAGGTGTTGTCCCCTGGCACCGCTGGGTCTTAAATAACCCAGTCCTTCAGTTGGCGCCCAACGTCGGGCTGCATCAGTGGTACCGGTCCAAGCCCGACGATCGTGAGGAACTTCGTGTGAAATCTCCGAGGGAAGGTGCACCCCGCTTCATCGATCCTGTTGTCGAAATAAGTGGCCCGACGACTTTTCCCGCGAAGATTCCCGCCTCCTGACGGCTGCGACGGACTGCTGCCCTGACTGTAGACCTGTTTTGGCGCCTGGCGTAGACTTTGGTACAGCGAGACGATTGACGGGCCTTCCTGGTGACGCCATCGATCTTTGAGTTAAGTATTAGTGGGTCGCTCCCAGAGTCCTTGGTTGTGGTTGCTTAGTTGTTGCATGGTTCCATTGCATTTGTGGTTCTTCGTACTTGGTTCTTTGTTGTGATATTTGACGACTGCAGCCGCCAAACACCGAGGGTTTTTGCTCTTTGCAGGGACTTGGTAAATCCCGTAACCCTTGAAGTTTGTGAAACTCGGCTAGTGTGCAAGATGCCTGGTTGTAGTACTTTGTTCAGTTGTTTCAGACGTTGTGGTACGGATTCCCGACTGGAGGACTCGTGTCCGATACCTCCGGTTGGAACTCCCACTTATGAGCTTTACAGCAAACATGGGTTAGGTCCAATTACTTTTAATGAATATTGGATCCGTTATACCAAAAAAGATGGTGTCCTTAGTTGGCCACCTCATGGTAGTTTTGAGACCCCGATTTTAGATAATCTTGAGGCTAAATTGTTTAAGAAAAAGTCAAGGCCGGCCATGTTTGATGCCTTTCGGTTGTGGCGTAAAGAAGCCCGACAGAAAGAGATCAGACAGACAAAACGTAATCAGAGAGATGGTGTTGCTACCATTGTAAAGAAAGCAGAGCAGTTCCAGCGTGATAAGGAGGAAAAGGAAAAGGAAGTATTTGATAGGCTTCAGCGTATGTCTATAGATAAATGTTATCCCGCTTTGCCAACGGAGTCGGATAAGAAGGAAGAATTAGTTGAGGATCCTTTAATGTCCTATCTTATGAAGTCACCACCTCCGTACGCACAGGATACCGCAGCTCCTGCGATTCCTCCTGTACCTGCTCTTTTACCTGCTCCTCAACCTGTTCTTCCGACTGTTCCTGCTCCCTTGCCTATTGCTGTCCCTACTGCTCCTCCGCTTGTACTTCCACATACTCCTGCTCCCGCTACTGCTCCTGTTCTACTTACTCCTACTGCTTCTTCTGTTCCTACTCCTTCTCTTGTTACTACTCTATCATATACTTCTCCGACTACTCGACGTTGTACCCCTTTAATGGCTGCTAATTTTGCTAATTCTCTTGGACCTATTCTTGAGTCCGCTGATTCGGACGGTCCACAAAGACGTAGTCAGCTCCCTGGTAATAGAGAACGCGCTGCGTTGTACAATATGGCGATGTCATGGATGCTGCATCCCTATAGAAATCCTCCGCGTTCGGTATTGAATACGTTCAATCAATTCAATATACCAACACAGAGGTATGTTTTTGAAGAAATGTGCAAGGTTTTGCGTGATCAAATATCGGCAGATGCATCGGAAGATGTATTAACTGCTTTGACCAACTTACAGCTTCAGTTTTCGAGTGGAATGGTAGTGGGTACCAACGTTCGACGTGCCATCGAGCAATTATTGGCCCTCCGTCCCTCTCCGATACCTCAAGCATTGTTCGTTGAGGATGTTGAAAGACAGTTAGATGCAGATGGTCAGTTTCCCATGCGTGAAGTTCCACCCGTGTGGATGCCAGGTGATGCTGCTGCTGTTCCTATTATCCTGCCACATTTCCAGAGAGTATGGATACATCTCCCATGGAAACGATCAGAAGTGTTACAGGTAAAGCAATCTTTACCTGACCCTCGCAAAAATCCTGCAGGGTATTATAAGGAATTGGCGCAGCTCGTAGACGCTACGATAATGAATCTTGCCGATATCGATATGCTGTTTGGCAATGTCGTACCGCAACCGGTATGGGCTAAGATTCGTCAGGAAAATCATGCAAACGAATTAGGTGGAGATTGGGCTGCTCTTATTGCGGCAGACGCACGACAAACTGGTGGGGCTAAGCCTGAACAGCTTATTACTGATCTCCCTCAGAGAATCATTACCCTAATGAAAACACTTATGCCGGCTATGAGGGTGAACTGGGACAAATTGTCAGCCTGTAGACAGAAGAAAGACGAGAGTGTCTCTGACTGCTTTACGAGATTTGAGGAGGCATTCATCGACCATAGTGGTCAGGATATGGGCACTGAGGGTGGTCAGCGGTTGTTTGTGGATAAATTTGTCTCAAACTTATTGCCCGACTTGAGCAATAAATTGAAAAATTCTGAGAGTGCGTGGGCTGTCTCTACATCTGCTCAAATATTGGCTACGGCACAGTATTATGAGAATAGGGAGAAAGAAGAGAATGACCGTGCTGATAAAAAGACGAAAGAACTTAAAACTAAAGTGTTGTTGCAACAAGCGTATCCTCCGCGTTCGAATCAGAATGATTCGCAACAACGTAATCGATCGCAGTCGCAATCTAATAGGTCCCAATCGCGAAATGATTCCTCTTCGCAGAGATCTTCATTAGGGTAAAATCAGTGTGCCTATTGTAGACAGGAGGGTCACTTAAAATTCAACTGTCCTGTTCTGAATGACCGTAATAGTGGTAACGTATCTAGAGGAGGTCGTGGTGGTTCTCAGCAGACATCACGTGGTAGGGGTCGTGGTGCTCAAAATGATCGTTCAGATAATTCGTCGAATTCTAACAATTGTTTTGATCAACGTGGATCATCGCAAGGACGATCTGCGCAGTACAACGTAGATGATTATTACGTCGATCAGGGAACTGACAACAGTAATTACTAGGACAGCCATAGACAAGGAGAGGGAGTGGTATCAGTTCCGGTTGATCAGAGAGGGCCTTACGTCGCAGTTGCCACATCGGGCGTCGTTGAGCCTTTTCTGTTGGACACTGGTGCAGCGAAAAGTTCCATCATGCATTCGAAACTCCCTGGCGCACCTTTGTCTGGCTTAACAAATGTTTCCGTTGGATTCTCTGGCGCCCCTGTTAGCAATCCGGTTTCGTGCCCATTGCCACTTACAATTGGGCCACGTGAGCTTGAAGCTCCGTTGATTTTGACCACTGGTTGTGGTGAAAATCTTTTGGGCCTGGATTTGCTAAAACGTTTGTATGCAACTTTGTACTGTTCTCTTGCGGGAGTAAAGCTTACTTTGGGTGAGAGAGTCGTCTCTCCAATGTACTTGTCTCTCGATAAGCTTCCACCGGAATTGAGTTCTCTTCCTGCATCTTTGTGGGCAACAGGTCCCAATGACGTGGGCCTGCTTGACATCTCCCCTTATGTTGTTCAGTTGAAATCTAATGTGCGATTGCCACGTATTCCCCAGTATCAAATCTCTCTTGATGGTGAACGAGCACTGTTAGCGATCATCTATGATCTGATTGAGAAAAATGTTGTCGAGGAGACTCGGGGAAACGTGTGCAACAGCCCTGTACTGCCTATTCTGAAACGTACCGATCCCTCGAAACCGCCTGTTTATCGTTTTGTCATCGATTTACGGGAGGTAAATAAAATTGTGATTCCTCAGTTCACTGTTGTGCCTGACATCACAGCGCTACTGACTCTGATTCCAGCTTCTGCATCTTGGTTTTCGGTGATCGATCTGAAGAATGCTTTCTTTAGCATTCCGATTGCCGAAGAAAGCAGAGACCTTTTCGGTTTCTCTCTTGGTGGCCGTAGCTTCCGGTTTAAACGTGCTCCTCAGGGCTACTGTGAGAGTCCATCGATTTACAGTCAAGCCTTGAAGGGTCCACTGGACGCGTTTCTGTTGCCGGCCGGTGCGGCCTTATTCCAATACGTCGATGACTTATTGGTGGCTGCAGATACTCAGGACATCTGCAAAATTGCTACGGTGTCGTTGTTGCAACATCTCTGTGACTTACATCACAAGGTGTCACCTTCTAAACTTCAATATTGTTGTCAAGAAGTAACCTATCTAGGTCAGTTATTGTCAAAGGAGGGAAGACGGTTGACCCCAGAGAGAATTGCAGCAATTGCGCGAATGACTGTGCCAACAACCCAAAGAGATGTGCGTGCCTTTCTAGGTATCACGTCATACTGCAGGCAGTGGATTCCAAATTTTTCATTGCTAGCGAAACAATTGGTGGCTCTTACGTGTAAGGATGTTCCAACTCCTTTACCATTGACGGAAGAATGTCAGAAGAGTTTTTCTGAACTGCGTGACGCATTGTGTTTGGCTCCTGTGTTAGGTACTCCTGACTACAGCAAGCCGTTTACATTGTATGTTCACGAGAGGGAAGGTTGTGCGTTGAGTGTCTTAACGCAACCTTTTGGTGGTAAGCAACGTCCATGTGCATATTTTTCCTCGACCTTGGACCCGGTAGCTAGAGCATTGCCGAGTTGTTTGAGAGCAACTGCGGCAGCCACGGTGTCCATCCGACAATCAGCAGGATTGGTCATGGATAATATGCTTACGGTGATGGTTCCGCATGCAGTTGACACTCTTTTGAATCGTACGAAAACTCAGCACTTGACGAGTGCGAGGTTGTCTGGGTACGAGTTGACGCTTTTGGCAAGTCATATTCAGATAAAACGTTGTAATGTTCTGAACCCGGCGACTTTGTTGCCAATTAGCACAGAGTCAGATGAAGTAACAGAACATGACTGTTACTTAAGGACTGAGGAGGAAACAAAAGGTCGAGTGGACCTTAAAAACACTCCTTTGGAAGATCCTGATGGAACTTTGTATGTGGATGGTTCATGTTTTAAATTGCCAAATGGTGATGTGACTACTGCGTATGCTGTGGTAACTTTGAATACTGTTGTGGAAGCTGCAAGATTGAATCAGAACTCTGCCCAGGCTGCAGAGCTGATCGCCCTAACTCGAGCGTGTGTGTTGGCGAAAGGGAAACGTGTGAATGTGTTTACCGACAGCCAATATGCTTTTGGCGTCGCTCATAGCTTTGGACGATTGTGGAGAGAGAGAGGTTTTATGACGTCGCATGGTACGAAGATTCAGCATGGACAGCTTGTGAACGATCTTTTGGATGCACTTACGTTGCCTAAGTAGGTAGCGATTGTTAAATGTAGTGCGCATCGTAAGGTGATGGATGATGTTGGTCGTGGCAATGCGTTTGCGGATGACACTGCTAAGGAGACTGCCCGAAACCTTAGCACTAGAATGTATGTGACGAGTTCGGTTAGGTGGCCTACAGAGACTAGCATGTGTGAGGATACTATCGAGAGTGTGAAAGCAATTCAGAATGAGGCCACTGAGACTGAAAAGACGAAGTGGAAAGAGAGTACGGGAAAGTTGGATGCGAATGGTTGTTGGGTTGATTTGTCAGAGCATAAGAGATGGATGTTGCCAGATGCATATGTGCTGGCTGTTGTGACGATGGCACACGGGTTAGCACATATTAGCGTGAAAGGTATCTGTAAGCTGCTGTCTCCTGTGTGGAAGAATGACGGTATTACGAAATGTGCTGAGAGATTGGTCAAGAATTGCATGATATGTATGTTGTACAATCCTGGTAAGGGAACCCCTACACCTCCTGGCCACTTTGCTCCCCCTTCATATCCCTTTGAAGTAATTCAGCTAGACTTCATCCATATGGAGCGATGCAATAACCTGAAATACGTTTTAGTTGTGGTTTGCGCATTCTCCCAATGGATTGAAGCCTACCCTCTCAAAGACAACACTGCCCTGTCTACTGCGAAAGTCCTGCTGAAGGAATACTTCCCTCGGTATGGAATGCCCCGGATTGTATGGTCTGATAACGGAAGTGAGTTTGTGGGGAGTGTGATGAAGAGTGTGTGTAAGGGCCTTGGAATTAATCAGAAATTCCACAGCGCCAATCATCCGCAGTCAGCAGGTTTGGTTGAGGGGTATAATGGCACCCTTAAACTCAAACTGGCTAAGATTCAGGCTACGACTGGACTTTCGTGGCCTGACGCTTTGCCTCTAGCTTTGTTGTCAACAAGGGCGACCGTACACTCCCGAGTAGGGCTCAGTCCCTATGAAATAGTGTTCGGCCGTCCTGCAAATGTTTGGGGGGTCCCTAGACCAAGTGTATTTTCTAATCTCGAGTACCCAATGTTGATTGATTATCTTCATGATCTGACTGCTAAACTGAGGTTAATTCACCAACAGGTTTACGAAGCACTGCCGACGCAGACGGAGGGTCCAGGCCACCAGCTCCAACCCGGAGATTGGGTGGTTACTCGCAATTTTGCTCGCAAAAAGAATTTGGAACCCCGCTTTACTGGACCTTTCCAGGTCCTCCTTGCCACGAGAACTGCTGTCCGTTTGGAAGGGCGCAAGAATTGGGTGCATGCCACCCATACCAAGAAGGTTCCTATACCTTTACCGGCAGACTCGTGGGTGAGGAAGGGCATTGCTTCATCTGAAACCGAAGGATTACAGACCTTTGTTCCCTTTAGCGACGCACAACCTGTCGGAGAATCCTCAGTGCAGCAGAAAGACATTGTTGAACATTTGTCATCACAAGACTCAAGATCTGAACAATCGACTGATCAGCAGAACTCTGTCTCCTTGTCGGATTCTTTGTTTGATGAACAGACACGTCCTGGGAAAACTCGATACTTTTTGCGATCCAGCACCTGAGACTAATAAAACTTTCCGTTCTGTCCCTTGACAACTGTATTATCCCGTTTGCTACGATCAGTCTGAACACCCGTATTATTGTGAATATTTTTGTAAAAATTGAGTTTCGTTCCACATGTGTTTTCGCTTCCACAGCTAAGAGACTTTTTGTATATACATTGTGAGTAAGATACCTTGCATCCAGGTGTACCGTAGGGCCGCGCGTGTACTTCCTTCTGGTTAGTAGGTCTTGGCGCTAGGCCAAAGACCGTCGGTTCCTGGGAACTCCTAGGGATTGACTACTGCTACACAGAACGAAGTGCGTCAAGAAACGTTGCGGACGGTCGTAGGGGATGGCGTTTTCAAAGCTGATGGACTTGGAAGAAGCTCAGGCGCAAAGATTCAAACTGCGACAAATTATTCGTACCAAATGTTTTATGTTTCAAGTGTTTCTATTGTTTTTGACTGTTTCCTCGCTATTGGCGGGTGGGGTGTACTACATGATGTCATACTTCTTACCTTCTGCCATACCTACTCCTACTTCTGACCCTAAACCTACCTCCACCGCATCCCCTCACTCTTTCCATATCTTACCCGAACACGAACAGGCTAGACGTGCAGAATTCAGAAATAATTCCTTTATTCAGCTCCTTCATCAGCACCAGTTGGTGGTTAACACTACTAATTGTTGGGTGTGTGGATTAATGCCACATACCACGGATAAGGGAATTCCATATCTGGTCCTACCTTATAGTTCCCAGGGTTCAGCTCGAGCATTCCAAATAATGTTTCGAAGCGCACTAGATTCTAACCCCAATCGAGAGCCACGTTCTCCCTACTCTGGTCCCGGCTCGTATCAAAAGCCTTTGACTATAGCGATAGAGGATTTAGATAGAGATATCTATGAGCCGTCGCTCATCCCAGAGGAAGAGGTACAAGCCTATAGGGTCCTGAGTAAGGTTGAGTATAATGCGCTCACGAGTGGAAAACAGCTTAGAAGCTCGCCTCCGATATGGGTCGTACCCCACCTTGGTAACTTTTGTCTAATGGGTCGTGGCCGAAGATCGAAAACCCGTCTTGGAGAGAGTGCCTGCTCCGAGACTTATATCTTGCCGATGGTCTCGTCCCCTGTGTTTCTGGCTGCCAAGGGTACATACTTTGTCTGCCATGATCGTGCGTATACGTGGTTGCCCCCCGACTTTGTGGGCTCATGTTATATCGCAAATCTGTTGCCTCCGACGTTCACTGTTGATGCAGACTATCACAAGACTAGAGTTGTGAGAGGCGTGATTAGCGAAGATGACACTGCCGGTGAAGGACTAGGTTATTTAAGACCCAGCGGTGCCAGGGGACAACACCTGAAACCTTCGTGGGTAACCTGCTCCGGCGTACGAATGACAGAGACACGGGACACTTCCTTCGGCGTCAAAGATTCGAGGTTTATTTACTGCAGGGAACACAGAAGTCACAGGAAGTACAACGAGTGTAGGTTTGAGGAGACTGCTTCAAATTGCTACTGTGGATCGCTCCTTTTATACAGATTTCTCCCATAGGGTTACATGGTACACAAAGGTTTACAACTCGGTTCCCATAATTATCCCCGAGAGGGGTCACTTTGGTCACTTTGATACATTCAAGGTCCGGGGCATAAGTGCGGAAACATTTGGTGGTTCCCAACTGTAAAAACCCATCTTCCCACCATTAGTACATTCCAATCGGCAGTAAAACAGATCGAAAAAGGAACAAGGACAGGTGCAGAGGAAGATGGAAACAGTGGGGAGATCGAAAAGGGTGTAAAAGGGGTGGTATAGGGAAACACGAGCTACAGGCATCAAAGAGACGTGCCTAATGAGATGCACGGCTGAGACAATAGACCGGCACGGCAAGATGAGCCTCGAGCGGGGCCATCTGCCTTACAGTATCATCCCCCTCATCATAAAGACACTTTCAAAGGAGACGTGTGTCTTACGCAAGAGTTTTGGGAATCCCAGGGTCGCGAAGCGGACAGCGGCCGTTCGCTGGCTACTTGAGGGCAAAAGACAAAATGGATGCCGTATCTAAGATGGAACCCGTGGGTACAGATGAAAAACCCACGTAACAAACGAACGGTTTAGGTTAGCACAGCGAAACTGCGCATACCCACTAAACTCGTCATTTGCGGTTCGTAGATACCAGACTCGACCATATTCGTGCGAGTCGAAAACACCACTTACAATCGTCACGGAACCTCAGACGCTCCTTTTGCCCTCATGTAGGCAAGCACTAGTCGGAATCATACTCAATATTCATCAGACCATCTAGATGTTGCTGTAACATAGCTCTGTCCAACCGAGCCCCCTTGGTAACAGGCGGCTGTCTTATACACGTCGTAGCACAGAGGCCACATAAGGCAGGACCACACTGCACACAAAGGCAACACGTGGACAGGAACACCACAACAACTCCGATGATCATCAGAATCTTCCAACCCCAAGTCGACACCAGGCCCCAAAACCACCCAAGCAGCGTCCAATCCCCTACATCCACGTGTATGGATTCAGAGATTTTATGCAGCTTTGAGATGGCTTGATAGACAGTCGGAGCGTTATCTGGAATGAAAATACAGCAGCTCGAATGGATCACCTTACATACCCCACTCCCGGTTTTATAACGTCATAAGCCTATCCGCCTGAAGTTCTGTGGTGATATTACCAAGGGCACTGGCAGTAATATTAGCTGTCGATTCCACCACTCGAGTCAACTGTCTCAGGTTCCTACTATTAACCATAGGCCCCCAAAACGGGAGGAAACCCTTGAAAAAGTCTCCTGCCTCTTGACCGGCAGTGTCCTCTTCGCTAATTACGCCTCTCACAACTCTAGTCTTGTGATAGTCTGCATCTACAGTGAACATCGGAGGCAACAGATTTGCGATAAAACATGAGCCCACAAAGTCGGAGGGCAACCATGCATACGCACGATCATGGCAGACAAAGTATGTACCCTTGGCAGCCAGAAACACAGGGGACGAGACCATTGGCAGAATGTAATTCTCGGTGCAAGCACTCTCTCCAAGTCGAGCTTTCGATCTTCGGCCACGACCCATTAGACAAAAATTACCAATGTGGGGTACGACCCATATCGGAGGCGAGCTTTTAAGCTGTTTTTCACTCGTGAGCGCACCATACTCGACCTTACTCAGGACCCTAAAGGCTTGTACCTCTTCCTCTGGGATGAGTGACGGCTCATAGATATCTCTATCTAAATCTTCTATCGCTATAGAAAAAGGTTTATGATACGAGCCAGGGCCAAAGTAGGGAGAACGTGGCTCTCGACTGGGGTAAGAATCTAGTGCGCTTCGAAACATTGTTTGGAATGCTCGAGCTGAACCCTGGGAACTATACGGTAAGACCAGATATGGAATTCCCTTATCCGTGGTATGTGGCATTAGCCCACACACCCAACAATTAGTAGTATTAACCACTAACTGGTGCTGATGAAGGAGCTGAATAAAGGAATTATTTCGGAATTCTGCACGTCTAGCCTGCTCGTGTTCGGGTAGGATATGGAAAGAATGAGGGGATGCAGTGGAGGTAAGTTTAGGGTCAGAAGTAGGAGTAGGTATGGCAGAAGGTAAGAAGTACGACATCATGTAATACACCCCACCCGCCAATAGTGCAGAAACAGTCAAAAGCAATACGAGCATTTGAAACATAAAACATTTGGTACGAATAAGTTGTTGCAGTTTGAATTTTTGCGCCTGAGCTTCTTCCAAGTCCATCAGCTTTGAAAACGCCATCCCCTGTGACCGTCCACAACGTTTCTTGACGCACTTCGTTCTGTGTAGTAGTAGTCAATCCCTAGGAGTTCCCAGGAACCGACGGTCTTTAACCTAGCGTCAAGACCTAATAACCAGAAGGAAGTACACGCGCGGCCCTACGGCCTTTATTCACAATGTATATGCAAAATGTCTCTCAGCTGTGGAAGCAAAAATACATATGGAACGAAACTCAATATATACAAAAATAATTACAATGATACGGGTGTTCAGACTGATCGTGGAAAACGGGAAATGCAATTGTCAAGGGACAAAACGGAATCTTTTTATTTGTCCTTAGTGCTAGATCGCAAAAAGTATCGAGTTTTCCCAGGACGTGTATGTTCATCAAACAAAGGATCCGATGAGGGAACAGAGTCCTGCTGATCAGTCGAATGTTCCGGTCTTGAGTCTTTTGGTGGCAAATGTTCAACAATGTCTTTCTGCTGCACTGAGGATTCTCCGACAGGTTGTGCGTCACTAAAAGGTACAAAAGCCGGCAATCCTTCGGATTCAGCTGATGCAATGCCCCTCCTCACCCACGAGTCTGCCGGTAAAGGTATAGGAACTTTCTTCGTATGGGTGGCATGCACCCAATTTTTTCGGCCTTCTAAACGGACGGCAGACCTCGTGGCAAGGAGGACCTGGTAGAGTCCAGTGAAGCGGGGTTCCAAATTCTTCTTACGGGCAAAGTTGCGTGTTACCACCCAGTCTCCGGGCTGGAGCTGGTGGCCTGGACCCTCCGTCTGCGTCGGCAATGCTTCGTAAACCTGTTGGTGAATTAACCTCAGTTTAGCAGTCAGATCATGAAGATAATCAATCAACATTGGATACTCAAGACTAGAGAACACACCCGGTCTAGGGACCCCCCAAACATTCGCAGGACGACCGAACACTATTTCATAGGGACTAAGCCCTACTCGGGAGTGTACTGTCGTCCTTGTTGACAACAAGGCAAGAGGCAAAGCGTCAGGCCACGAGAGACCAGTCGTAGCCTGAATCTTAGCCAGTTTGAGCTTAAGGGTGCCATTGTACCCCTCAACCAAACCTGCTGACTGGGGATGATTGGCGCTGTGGAATTTTTGATTAATTCCAAGGCCCTTACACACACTCTTCATCACACTCCCCACAAACTCACTTCCGTTATCAGACCATACAATTCGAGGCATTCCATACCGAGGAAAGTATTCCTTCAGTAGGATTTTCGCAGTCGACAAGGCAGTATTGTCTTTGAGAGGGTAGGCTTCAATCCATCGGGAGAACGCGCAAACCACAACTAAAACATATTTCAGGTTGTTGCATCGCTCCATATGGATGAAGTCTAATTGAATCACCTCAAAAAGACATGAAGGGGGAGCAAAATGGCCAGGGGGTGTTGGGGTTCCCTTACCAGGATTGTACAACATACATACCATACAATTCTTAACCAACCATTCAGCACATTTCGTGATACCATCATTCTTCCACACATGAGACAGCAACTTACAAATACCTTTCACGCTAATATGTGCTAACCCATGTGCCATTGTCACAACAGCTAGCACATATGCATCTGGCAACATCCATCTCTTATGTTCCGACAAATCAACCCAACAACCATTCGCATCCAACTTTCCTGTACTTTCTTTACACTTCGTCTTTTCAGTCTCAGTGGCCTCATCTTGAATCGCTTTCACACTCTCGATAGTGTCCTCACACATACTAGTCTCTGTAGGCCACCTAACCGAACTCGTCACATACATTCTAGTGCTAAGGTTCCGGGCAGTCTCCTTAGCAATCTCATCCGCAAATGCATTACCACGACCAACATCATCCGTCACCTTACGATGTGCACTACACTTAACAATCGCCACTTGCTTAGGTAACGTAAGTGCATCCAAAAGATCATTCACAAGCTGTCCATGCTGAATCTTCGTACCATGCGACGTCATAAAACCTCTCTCTCTCCACAACCGTCCAAAGCTATGGGCGACGCCAAATGCATATTGGCTGTCGGTAAACACATTCACACGTTTCCCTTTCGCTAACACACACGCTCTAGTGAGAGCAATCAGTTCTGCAGCCTGGGCAGAGTTCTGATTCAATCTCGCAGTTTCCACAACAGTATTCAAAGTTACAACAGCATACGCAGTAGTCACATCACCATTCGGCAATTTAAAACAT
The DNA here is from genome assembly GCF_964263255.1 of Lissotriton vulgaris. Classification (NCBI taxonomy): domain Eukaryota; kingdom Metazoa; phylum Chordata; class Amphibia; order Caudata; family Salamandridae; genus Lissotriton; species Lissotriton vulgaris. The sequence continues at coordinate 386,076,930 of NC_141697.1, forward strand.
GAACCATCCACATACAAAGTTCCATCTGGATTTTCTAAAGGAGTGTTTTTAAGGTCCACTCGACCTTTTGTTTCCTCTTCAGTCCTCAGATAACAGTCATGTTCTGCTATTTCATCTGACTCCGTACTAATTGGTAACAAAGTCGCCGGGTTCAGGACATTGCAACGTTTTATCTGAATATGACTTGCCAACAGCGTCAATTCGTACCCAGACAACCTCGCACTCGTCAAGTGCTGAGTTTTCGTACGATTCAAAAGAGTGTCAACTGCATGCGGAACCATCACCGTAAGCATATTATCCATGACCAATCCTGCTGATTGTCGGATGGAGACCGCGGCTGCCGCTGTTGCTCTCAAGCAACTCGGCAATGCTCTAGCTACCGGGTCCAAGGTCGAGGAAAAATATGCACATGGACGTTGCTTACCACCAAAAGGTTGCGTTAAGACACTCAAAGCACAACCTTCCCTCTCGTGAACATATAATGTAAACGGCTTACTGTAGTCAGGGGTACCTAACACAGGAGCCGAACACAATGAGTCACGCAATTCAGAAAAACTCTTCTGACATTCTTCCGTCCATGGCAAAGGAGTCGAAACATCCTTACACGTAAGAGCCACCAATGGTTTCGCTAACAATGAAAAATTCGGAATCCACTGTCTGCAGTACGACGTGATACCTAGAAAGGCACGCACATCTCTTTGGGTTGTTGGCACAGTCATTCGCGCAATAGCTGCAATTCTCTCTGGGGTCAACCGCCTTCCCTCCTTTGACAATAAGTGACCTAGATAGGTTACTTCTTGACAATAATATTGGAGTTTAGAAGGTGACACCTTGTGATGTAAGTCACAGAGATGTTGCAGCAACGACACCGTAGCAATTTTGCAAATGTCCTGAGTATCTGCAGCCACCAATAAGTCATCGACATATTGGATTAAGGCCGCACCAGCCAGTTGACCCTTCAAGGCTTGACTGTAAATCGATGGACTCTCACAGTAGCCCTGAGGAGCACGTTTAAACCGGAAGCTGCGACCACCAAGAGAGAAACCGAAAATGTCTCTGCTTTCTTCGGCAATCGGAATGCTAAAGAAAGCATTCTTCAAATCGATCACCGAAAACCAAGATGCAGAAGCTGGAATCAGAGTCAGTAGCGCCATGATATCAGGCACAACAGGAAACTATGGAATCACAATTTTGTTTACCTCCCGCAAATCAATAACAAAACGAAAAACAGGCGGTTTCGAAGGATCAGTACGTGTTAAAATGGGGAGTACAGGGCTGTTGCACACGTTTCCCCGTGTTTCTTCAATAACATCTTTCTCGATCAGATCATAGATGATCGCTAACAATGCTCGTTCACCATCAAGAGAGATTCGATACTGGGGAATACGTGGCAATCGTACATTAGATTTCAGCTGGACAACATAAGGGGAGATGTCAAGTAGGCCCACATCATTGGGACCTGTTGCCCACAAAGATGCAGGAAGAGAACTCAATTCCGGTGGAAGCTTATCGAGAGACAAGTACATAGGAGAGACAACCCTCTCACCTAACGTAAGCTTTACACCCGCAGGAGAACAATACAAAGTTGCATACAGACGTTTTAGCAAATCCAGGCCCAAGAGATTTTCACCACAACCAGTAGTTAAAATCAACGGAGCTTGAAGCTCACGAGGCCCAATTGTAAGGGGCAAAGGGCACGAAACTGGATTGCTAACGGGGGCGCCAGAGAATCCAACGGAAACATTTGTTAAGCCAGACAAAGGTGCGCCAGGGAGTTTCGAATGCATTATGGAACTTTTCGCTGCACCAGTGTCCAACAGAAAAGGCTCAACGACGCCCGATGTAGCAACTGCGACGTAAGGCCCTCTCTGATCAACCGGAACTGATACCACTCCCTCTCCTTGTCTATGGCTGTCCTAGTAATTACTGTCGTCAGTGCCCTGATCGACGTAGTAATCATCTACATTGTACTGCGCAGATCGTCCTTGCGATGATCCACGTTGATCAAAACAGTTATTGGAATTCGATGACCCACGACCCCTACGGCGTGATGTCTGCTGAGAACCACCACGACCTCCTCTAGATGCGTTACCACTATTACGGTCATTCAAAACAGGACAGTTGAATTTTAAATGACCCTCCTGTCTACATAGGCACACTGATTGTACCCTAACGAAGATCTTTGGGAAGAGGAGTCATTTCGAGGTTGCGACCTATTCGATTGCGACTGCGATCTATTTTGCTGAGAAGCATTCTGATTCGAACGCGGAGGATAGGCCTGCTGCAACAACACTTTGGTTTTAAGTTCCTTCGTCTTTTTATCAGCGCGGTCGTTCTCTTCTTTTTCTCTGTTCTCGTAATACTGTGCCGTAGCCAATATTTGAGCAGAGGTAGAAACAGCCCACGCACTCTCAGAATTTTTCAATTTATTGCTCAAGTCGGGCAATAAGTTAGAGACAAATTTAGCCACAAACAACCGCTGACCACCCTCAGTGCCCATATCCTGACCACTATGGTCGATGAATGCCTCTTCAAATCTCGTAAAGAAATCAGAGACACTCTCGTCCTTCTTCTGTTTACAAGCTGACAATTTGTCCCAGTTCACCCTCATAGCTGGCATAAGTGTTTTCATCAGGGTAATGATTCTCTGAGGCAAAGCCGTAATAAGCTGTTCGGGCTTAGCCCCACCAATTTGTCGTCTATCTGCCGCCGTAAGGGCAGCCCAATCACCACCTAATTCGTTTGCATGATCTTCCTGACGAATCTTAGCCCATACCGGTTGCGGTACAACATTGCCAAACAGCATATCTATATCGGCAAGATTCATTATCGTAGCGTCTACGAGCTGCGATAATTCCTTATAATATCCTGCAGGATTTTTGCGAGGATCGGGCAAAGATTGCTTCACCTGTAAAACTTCAGGGCGTTTCCATGGGAGATGTATTCATACTCTCTGGAAATGTGGCAGGATAATAGGAACAGCAGCAGCATCACCTGGCATCCACACTGGTGGAACTTCACGCATGGGAAACTGACCAGACGTATCTAACTGTCTCTCAACATCCTCAACAAACAATGCTTGAGGTATCGGAGAGGGACGGAAAGATAACAACCGTTCAACTGCGCGTCGAACGTTGGTATCCACTATCATTCCGCTCGAGAACTGAAGCTGTAGATCAGACAAAGCGATCAATACATCGTCAGATGCATCGGCCGATATCTGATCGCGCAGAACCTTGCACATTTCTTCGAACACGTACCTCTGTGTCGGTACATTAAATTGACAGAACGTATTAAGTACAGCACGTGGAGGATTTCTAAGAGGGTGCGTCATCCAACCCATCGCCATGTTATATAGCGCAGCACGTTCCCTGTTACCGGGAAGCTGACTACGTCTTTGAGGACCGTCCGAACCAGCGGACCCAAGAACAGGTCCAAGAGAATTAAAAAAGCTAGCCGCAACAGGAGAAGTACGGCATCGAGTAAATGGAGAAGTATAGCATAAGGGATTAACAAGAGAAGGAGTAGAAACAGAAGAAGCAACAGGTGTAAGTAGAGTAGGAGCAGTAGCGGGAGCAGGAGTATGCGGAAGCGGAGGAGCAGTAGGAACAGCAGTAGGCAAAGGAGCGGGAACAGCCGGAAGAACAGGTACGGGTGGAGGAACAGGTTGAGGAGCAGGTTGAGGAGCAGGTAAGGGGGAACCACAGGAGGCGTGGTACCCTGTACATACGGAGGTGGCGACTTCATAAGATAGGACATTAAAGGATCCTCAACTAATTCTTCCTTGTTATCCGATTCCGTAGGCAAAACAGGATAGCATTTATCTGTGGACATACGCTGTAGCCTATCAAACACTTCCTTTTCCTTTTCCTCCTTATCACGCTGAAACTGCTCTGCTTTCTTTACAATGGCAGCAACACCATCTCTCTGATTGCGTTTAGTCTGTCTGATCTCTTTCTGTCGGGCTTCTTTACGCCACAACCGAAAAGCATCAAACATGGCCGGCCTTGACTTTTTCTCAAACAATTTAACCTCAAGATTATCTAAGATCGGCGTCTCAAAACTACCATGAGGTGGCCAACTAAGGGCACCATCTTTTTTAGTGTAACGAATCCAATATTCATTAAAAGTAATTGGACCTAGCCCGTGCTTACTGTAGAGCTCATAAGTGGGAGTTCCAACCGGAGGTATCGGACACGAGTCCTCCAGTCGGGAATCCGTACCACAACGTCTGAAACAACTAAACAAAGTACTACGACCAGGCATCTTGCACACTAGCCGAGTTTCACAAACTTCAAGGGTTACGGGATTTACCAAGTCCCAGCAAAGAGCAAAAACCCTCGGTTTTTGGCGACTGCAGACGTCAAACAACACAACAAAGTACCAAGAACCACAAATGCAATGGAACCATGCAACAACTAAGCAACCACAACCAAGGACTCTGGGAGCGACCCACAAATACTTAACTCAAAAGATCGATGGCGTCACCAGGAAGGCCCGTCAATCGTCTCGCTATACCAAGGTCTACGCCAGGCGCCAAAACAGGTCTACAGTCAGGGCAGCAGTCCGTCGCAGCCGTCAGGAGGCGGGAATCTTCGCGGGAAAAGTCTTCGGGACACTTATTTCGACAACAGGATCGATGAAGCGGAGTGCACCTTCCCTCGGAGATTTCACACGAAGTTCCTCACGATCGTCGGGCTTGGACCGGTACCACTGATGCAGCCCCACGTTGGGCGCCAACTGAAGGACTGGGTTATTTAAGACCCAGCGGTGCCAGGGGACAACACCTGAAACCTTCGTGGGTAACCTGCTCCGGCGTACGAATGACAGAGACACGGGACACTTCCTTCAGCGTCAAAGATTCGAGGTTTATTTACTGCAGGGAACACAGAAGTCACAGGAAGTACAACGAGTGTAGGTTCGAGGAGACTGCTTCAAATTGCTACTGTGGATCGCTCCTTTTATACAGATTTCTCCCATAGGGTTACATGGTACACAAAGGTTTACAACTCGGTTCCCATAATTATCACCGAGAGGGGTCACTTTGGTCACTTTGATACATTCAAGGTCCGGGGAATAAGTGCGGAAACATTTGGTGGTTCCCAACTGTAAAAACCCATCTTCCCACCATTAGTACATTCCAATCGGCAGTAAAACAGATCGAAAAAGGAACAAGGATAGGTGCAGAGGAAGATGGAAACAGTGGGGAGATCGAAAAGGGTGTAAAAGGGGTGGTATCGGGAAACACGAGCTACAGGCATCAAAGAGACGTGCCTAATGAGATGCACGGCTGGGACAATAGACCGGCACGGCAAGATGAGCCTCGAGCGGGGCCATCTGCCTTACAGTATCATCCCCCTCATCATAAAGACACTTTCAAAGGAGACGTGTGTCTTCCGCAAGAGTTTTGGGAATCCCAGGGTCGCGAATCGGACAGCGTCCGTTCGCTGGCTACTTGAGGGCAAGAGACAAAATGGATGCCGTATCTAAGATGGAACCCGTGGGTACAGATGAAAAACCCACGTAACAAACGAACGGTTTAGGTTAGCACAGCGAAACTGCGCATACCCACTAAACTCGTCATTTGCGGTTCGTAGATACCAGACTCGACCATATTCGTGCGAGTCGAAAACACCACTTACAATCGTCACGGAACCTCACCGGTCAAGAGGCAGGAGACTTTTTCAAGGGTTTCCTCCCGTTTTGGGGACCTATGGTTAATAGTAGGAACCTGAGACAGTTGACTCGAGTGGTGGAATCGACAGCTAATATCACTGCCAGTGCCCTTGGTAATATCACCACAGAACTTCAGGCGGATAGGCTTATGACGTTACAAAACCGTATGGTTTTAGACGTGGTCTTAGCAGATCGAGGTGGAGTATGTAAGGTGATCCATTCGAGCTGCTGTATTTTCATTCCAGACAACGCTCCGACTGTCTATCAAGCCATCTCAAAGTTGCATAAGATCTCTGAATCCATACGCGTGGATGTAGGAGATTGGACGCTACTTGGGTTGTTTTGGGGCCTGATGTCGACCTGGGGTTGGAAGATTCTGATGATCATCGGAGTTGTTGTAGCGTTTCTGTTCACGTGGTGCCTTTGTGTGCAGTGTGGTCCTGCCTTATGTGGCCTCTGTGCTACGACGTGTATAAGACAGCCGCCTGTTACCAAAGGAGCTCGGTTGGACAGAGTTATGTTGCAGCAGCATCTAGATGGTCTGATGAATATCGAGTATGACTCTGACTAGTGCTTGCCTACATGAGGGCAAAAGGAGCGTCTGAGGTTCCGTGACGATCGTAAGTGATGTTTTTGACTCGCACGAATATGGTCGAGTCTGGTATCTATGAACCGCAAATGACGAGTTTAGTGGGTGTGCGCAGTTTCGCTGTACTAGCCTAAACCGTTCGTTTGTTTTGTGGGTTTCTATATCTGTACCCACGGGTTCCATCTTAGATATGGCATCCATTTTGTCTCTTGCCCTCAAGTAGCCAGCGAACGAACGCTGTCCGCTTCGCGACCCTGGGATTCCCAAGACACTTGCGGAAGACACATTTCCTTTGAAAGTGTCTTTATGGTGAGGGGGATGATACTGTAAGGCAGATGGCCCCGCTCGAGGCTCATCTTGCCGTGCCGGTCTATTGTCTCAGCTGTGCATCTCATTAGGCACGTCCCTTTGATGCCTGTAGCTCATGTTTCCCGATACCTTCCCTTTTACACCCTTTTCGATCTCCCCACTGTTTCCATCTTCCTCTGCACCTGTCCTTGTTCCTGCTTCGATCTGTTTACTGCCGATTGGAATGTACTAATGGTGGGAAGATGGGTTTTTACAGTTGGGAACCACCATATGTTTCCGTACTTATGTTCCGGACCTTGAATGCATCAAAGCGACCCCTCTTAGGGATAATTATGGGAACCAAGTTGTAAACCTTTGTGTACCATGTTAACCTATGAGAGAAATGTGTATAAAAGGAGCGATCCACAGTAGCAAATTGAAGCAGATCCCGCGAACATACCCGCTGTGTACTTCACGTGACTTCTGTGTTCCCTGCAGTAAATAAACCTCGAATCTTTGACGCCGAAGGAAGTGTCCCGTGTCTCTGTCATTTGTACGCCGGAACAGGTTACACACGAAGGTTTCAGTGTTGTCCCCTGGCACTGCTGGGTCTTAAATAACCCAGTCCTTCAAGGGCGATCAGTAACTATGCGGGGAGGAAGCACTGCAGATCATGAGTTGATCCATGAGGGTCCCCTAAAAAATTATGAACTATCTAGTAATCGGTAATACCACACTTGATCCCTGTTTTTATTCCCCATTTCCCCTTAAAGTTTCACCCAGACCTGTGGTGCTCCCATAGGCTGATAATTCAGATGGTGTTTTTAGGACCTGAATAACAGATACACACAGACACTTGTAATGAAACCCTTGGATAAAAGAGAAAGACAGAATGGCGATTTAAGTGCATCATCTCTCGTGATATCTAAAAATAGATATCAATTAGGACAGTGATGCTAAACAGCCATGGCAAACTCAAACCCCAAAGGAAACGATGAAAGACTGTAATGTCAGGGAGCCTGAAGATAAAGCAGAAGCAAAAGATCATAAATGCAAGAAAATCCTACCTTATTCTTTTGAAACTAGTGCATTAGTGAATGCTTAGCCCCTCATTATGTGCTGCACTGTACTGGGGCGGTGCAAGCTCTGTTCCGAGAATTACCAATACTGTGTGCTAACAATCCAACAGTGCTTTGCAATTCCGCATTAACCCCATGGAATGGGGAATAGTTGTGCAGAACCAGTTCTTCTGGATGTGAAACTGCACAAAATTCCCGACTCCCTAAGGTTTAACATTCTCATTTACCACGTGCTCTGGGCAGATGGGAAATAGGTGCAGGAGCTTCTGTACAGAGCTGTGGGACAGGAGGGAGAATTGCATACTACTGCACCCTTAACAGCAAAGAAGTTTGGGTGATTCTACCAGATGAGATCTAGCTGGGTTGCAGCCATATTTTGAAGTGATATTGCCACCTGTGTTTTTCGCGGCCAGTAAAATCGAGCCTGGTGTTCCCGCGTCTGGAAAACTTTGTACAAAAACACTGGGCCATTTGCGTTTGTGCGGCGCGGTATTCCGTACAGGAATTCTTTTCTGCCCAGCTCATGATGGTGGCCTAAATATTTTGAGGAAAGTAAAGATAATAGACTCTAAAAAGTATTCATCACATTAAACACCATAAGTGTATTTTTACACTGCAATAAGAGGCATAGCTGTTATGTTAATTTCGATTTATAGAGCACCAAATCACCAACAGGTCTCTTAGCGCTTGCTTTGGGAACCCGTCCTGGCTTTTCCCTGCGAGATAACCCCTACTGGGCATCCCCAAGGTGAAGACCAGGCATCCCATCGCGGTGGGGCTGTAGTGGAGATTAAGCAAGCTATTGCCCAGAGTTGCAGAGTGTGAACCCATGTTTTGAGTAGGCACCGAGGCGAGAATTATCGAGTCCGTGGACATTTTGAGCTCAAGACCATGCTGCGCCGGGAATTGAACCCTGGTCCCGGGTCTGACCTCTGCATCAGGGTCTGCCTCCTCTAACCAGTGAGCCACACTTCTCCATAACTCTGTTTGCATGAAGTGACTGGAAGTTATCATGGACCATAGTGAACACACTTGTGTGAAATTGGAAAGAGACAATGGTTTTCTACTTTACATCAGAGAGAGGGAACCAAGGAAAAGGCAAAGTAGTTTGGTGAGTATTTGAGGAATGCAGGGCTTCTTCAAAGAGAATTAACTTTGTGGTTGGGAAATGCTAATTAGTCCAGTGGCGGCTGCAAAATTGGCGAGTGGAGCGGTGGTCAAATGGGGGTAGGTGGGTGGGTGGTTTTAAATAATCAAACCAATGAAGTAAATAAAATAGAAATGTACTTGCCGTGGTTGCTGCTGCGTCATCCTCGCTCCGGTCTTCTTCCCCCATAACTCCAGGGCCCCAGCTAACTCTTAACCGTTCCTTGCCCTGCACTCACAGCGTCAGAAAAGTGCCAGGATTGGTGGGAGCAGTCTCTATCAGAGCTCACAAGAGCACTGCAGACTTTTGCTTTCTCTATCCCAGTTGTCTTAAATTAGCTGGCTTAGAGAGGTTTAAAGTGTGCATGTGTGTCTGGCCATCACAAGATGGCTGGCCAAAAAGACATGCACACTTTAAACAAGTACAAAAGACAGCCCACCCTCCTCCCTGATGCTGCTGCCATTCAGCAGCGGCCCTACCCCCGTCCTGACACTCCGTTCAAGATGGGCGACGAAAATAAAGTGTTAAAGAATTAGCTTGATTGCCATTTTATATTTGGCTCTGTTGGGGTATTTTATGGGGCCGCTCCTGAATTATTGTCCAAAATTTGCTCTCATAAAACATTGAATGTGCATGATGAGAAGGCTTTTGTCACTGGCCAAGCCATACATAAGTGCTGCATTTGTACCATAGTGTGTGTTGCTTACAATTCATTCTCACTTGGGCATGTACTTATGCTCTAAATGCTAGAGGAAAATAAAAATATGAATATACTTTTACCTGGCGAATGGCTCTTTTAAGGCATGAGGCAGTATTTACTATACTAGAAATGTGCTATTCCATATTTGCTGACTTGCATGATGTTTGCACTGATCCCACACTGCATTTTTATTAGCACAGCAAGTCATATTTGCACACATATAGAATAGTTCATGTGTTCCTGCACTTGCATGTAATGCTGCCAAGTTTCTATTTGAAATACAACTGCTACCTCTATTTGCAAACCACAACTAAGCCTCTCAACTTTTATTAAATTGGATGGGGCTCACAGATACTGAACACAGCTGTACCTGCTCAGGGCTACGTATATATTACAAAGTAATGATGCCATGGTTACCGAGTGCCATGCCACGATTATTCAAGATTCCCAACTGGCATTCCAAGAGTCGACATTTTAGCAACTGTTGGCTGCAGAACGCCCTTTGTTTTGGGTGGTCACAGTGGTGCTATTCTTAAAGCAAATTCGAAAGTATGTATGTATGTATGTATAAACCATTTTATAGCGCGCTCTATTACTTGGGAGTATCCTGGCGCGAAGTACATAAACCTCTCTCATTGGTGAAGGTAAATATTTTCCTTAGCACTTTTAGCGGTTCACCCTGTCTCCAAAAAGGGCTGTGCTTTTTTCAGGTGCCACCCCTCGTCTCAAGGACATTCTGGGCCTGACTGTCAAAAAAAAGTCATTATATCTACACCCAGCTCGAAGCTTCTTTTGGTCTAGATTTACACATTTTGGGAATTCTCAAAGAATTCCAGTACTTCTCCCGGGAAGTTGCTATTTTCCAGGAGTCCTTTGTATCGTAAGCTGCTACACAGACATCCTGTACAATTATGTATGTGTAAATGCTTGACTAACTCTTTCGATACGGTATCATTTTGTCTATTTTTCTTCACTGAGGCAATCTTTTTCGTCATGGAAAACCCCTTATCGCTATATTTTTATCTTGCTTTTAGGAGAAGTCAATTCCCATTCCAACCCTGGTAATGGATTTTACTTCTGCTTCAATCTCTGACTGCATCAAAGTTTGTGAATATTTGTGAATACCACAAAACTTAAAAGATTGTGAGTGAGCACAATTCCTTGCCCTTGGGGTCTAATCTATATACATATCCTATTACACCATAAAGTTGTAAAACACACACGATTAAATCAATGTGGGAGTGCAAATTCATCTTTTGAGAACTGCAAAGACACATTTGCACTCATAAATGAAGGTATTTTCATGTTTAATTATGTAAATGGCTTTTTGAATTTGGCTCAGAATCTCTAATAAGACGTCACACCAACTGCCTTGTTTTTGACAGTTAAAATTCTTCTCTTTGGAATTCACTGAATTAGAGTGAATACTGAGGTACGTTTGCTCATTAATTTGCTTTACAATTACTACGTCAAACTACCATTTGCAGAGTGGATACCGCCTTGGCTTAATTCGAGGTAGGACTACCTAGACATCTCAAACAAGCCCTGTCAGTTGCACACAAACCAGGCTTGAGCAAGGACAACTAGAATTGTTTTTTATTCCCACTTCAAAGCTTTGCCATAAACACACTCTGCTAGGAGATCTTTTCTGAACTGAACTATCTCAGCCAGGTTATGTACTACTTGCCTCAAACAGTGCTCTGCTCAACTGCTGAGCAAACTTGGTACCTCTAACCATATATGAAGAAATCCCCACGAAAGGCGGAAAAGCAGCACTAAGGGCCACATGTATCAACCAATTTTGGGTTCGCAAATGGCCAAATTCGCAGAATCTGCCGGTTGGCTAATGCAAAAAAGGCTTTTTACATATATCAAACCCTATTTTGCAATTCGGCAACCTGTTACCGAATCTCAAAATGGGTCAGCTATTCTGTATTTGTAAGGGGCGTGTATAGGGTGTCCTTTCTAAATAGTGAATTGCAGTGGTATGTATGAATATTTTGTAACCGTGAATGCGGTTACAAAACATTCACAATTTACCACCACTTCAAGTTGGTGGTAGCCCATTCGCAAATAGGAAGGGTTCCCCAGGGGCCCCCTCTCCCTTTGGGAATAATGGTGAAAACGTTTTTTAAGAGCTGGGAGTGGTCCCATGGACTTTAGAATGAACAATGAACTTTTCGTTATTGTTTTTTAACCCCTTCGCCGCAGGGGAAATGCCCCACGGCACGGGGAGGGCGGGGGCGGCGCTGTGGTGCTCGTGACGAGCCCAGCTCGTCATGAGGCACAGTGGAGCTGTGCTCATGACAAGATGGGCGCGTCACAACTCCACCCACTGATTGATTCTCCCGCACAGGCGGGGAATCAATTGCGCATGGGAGGGCTGCGGCCATTATGATGAGCCCAGTTTGTCATGAGCACAGCTCCACTGTGCCTCATGATGAGCTGGGCTCCTCATAAGCATGGAAGGGGTTAAACTCAACCTGTTCTTCCATAAGGAAAATAGGCAGCATTAAAAAAAAAGGTTGCTTTGTTTAAAATCACGTACATGGTGGTCTGCTGACCCCAGCAGGCCACCATCCCAGTGATTTTAGCGATTCCTAGGGATCACAAATTGCGACCTACCTCATTAATAATAATGAGGTATGTCGATTTGCAACCCCCTACGAATCACTATATGAAACTCTAGGAGTTTCTTACATTTGTAATAGCGATTACCAAATTGCGATTTGCAGAAAATCGCAATTAGGTAATCGCTATTACAAATGTTGATACATGTGGCCCTTAATGTTTTTCAAAATCTGTACACAAATGAATAAATAATATTGAGCCAGATATACGAAAGAATCTTACAATCACAAGTCCTGTAATTCGCAGTCTCACTGGGTTTGTGAGTGCAAACAACCTTTTTCAAATGTACATTACCCATTGCATGAATTTTCCCTCCTCGCAACGTGAGTTTTGTGTTCCATACCGAATTACACTTTGAAAGGGGCAAGTTTAATTGTAAACCATAGAACTGTTTCCAACAGCTCAAAAAAGGTGCTAACAACTTATTTTCAAAGGAGGAAAGTTCTCTTGCGAGGAGAAAGGCTTCTCCTGGGAAGAAGTCCCTTTTGAGACACCTTCACTTTTTTTCAATTATGTTGCCAACCTCAGGAGGATCAGGCAGCGGCCCAGTCTTGCCCCCACCACCATGATATTCATCCAGGTGGAATCCTCACATTCTTTAAAGCAGCACCAGTTCCTTTAAGGTACGATGGCTGCTTTAAAAAAAATCACATTGTGAATGCTAACACCTTTGCAGGCCAAGCCCTTTGTTGCGTAAGTGGGGCTGGGTCACAATCCTCCCCAGTTATCCTGTTCACATCTAAGCCCCTTTTGTCTCACTATGGAAGCAATCCACAAACTCCAACAGCAAGGTTTTTCACTCATGTGACCCAAGACACTCGCAGAAGCACAGTTGGTTGAGACAAGAGAATGCCAACCTTGTAAAAGTGGTACAAAAGGGGGGTGGTGAAAGACGGAGCATCTGAATCAATCAAACACTCACACCCAGTCAAATGATCTGGGTTTAATCCATCACCGTTCTTTAGCCCACTCTGCCACCCCAGTTCAGACATGGCTATATGCAAATCAGTCTGACCCCGTGCCTCATGGGAACAGTCCAGCCCGAACTGCCAAGCAATGTCTTCCCTGGACCGGAAACAAGCTTCCGAGGACCAGTTTCTGGCATTCCAGCCGTCTTCAGCTTGAATCCAGTGGCAAAGTGAGAAAGGGACTCACGTCTGAGTATACCCTGCCACACTTATGGTGGCCAAAAGCGGTACAAAAGGGGGGTGGTGATGGACGGAGCATCTGAATCAATCAAACACTCACACCCAGTCAAATGATCTGGGTTTAATCCATCACCGTTCTTTAGCCCACTCTGCCACCCCAGTTCAGACATGGCTGTATGCAAATCAGTCTGACCCTGTGCCTCATGGAAACAGTCCAGCCCGAACTGCCAAGCCATGTCTTCCCTGGACCGGAAACAAGCTTCCGAGGACCGGTTTCTGGCATTCCAGCCGTCTTCAGTGAGGTTCCGTGACGATCGTAAGTGGTGTTTTCGACTCGCACGAATATGGTCGAGTCTGGTATCTATGAACCGCAAATGACGAGTTTAGTGGGTGTGCGCAGTTTCGCTGTGCTAACCTGAACCGTTCGTTTGTTTCGTGGGTTTATCTATCTGTACCCACGGGTTCCATCTTAGATATGGCATCCATTTTGTCTCTTGCCCTCAAGTAGCCAGTGAACGGACGCTGTCCGCTTCGCGACCCTGGGATTCCCAAGACTTTTTGCGGACGACACGTTTCCTTTGAAAGTGTCTTTATGATGAGGGGGATGATACTGTAAGGCAGATGGCCCTGCTTGAGGCGCATCTTGCCGTGCTGGTCTATTGTCTCAGCCGTGCATCTCATTAGGCACGTCCCTTTGATGCCTGCAGCTCGTGTTTCCCGATACCACCCCTTTTACACCCTCTGCACCTGTCCCTGTTCCTTCTTCGATCTGTTTACTGCCGATTGGAATGTACTAATGGTGGGAAGATGGGTTTTTACAGTTGGGAACCACCGAATGTTTCTGTACTTATGTTCCGGACCTTGAATTCATCAAAGCGACCCCTCTTGGGGATAACGATGGGAACCAAGTTGTAAACCTTTGTGTATCATGTTAACGTATGGGAGAAAAATGTATAAAAAGGAGCGATCCACAGTAGCAAATTGAATCAGATCCCGCGAACATACCGGCTGTGTACTTCACGTGACTTCTGTGTTCCCTGCAGTAAATAAACCTCGAATCTTTGACGCCGAAGGAAGTGTCCCGTGTCTCTGTCATTTGTACGCCGGATCAGGTTACCCACGAAGGTTTCAGGTGTTGTCCCCTGGCACCGCTGGGTCTTAAATAACCCAGTCCTTCAGTTGGCGCCCAACGTGGGGCTGCATCAGTGGTACCGGTCCAAGCCCGACGATCGTGAGGAACTTCGTGTGAAATCTCCGAGGGAAGGTGCACCCCGCTTCATCGATCCTGTTGTCGAAATAAGTGGCCCGACGACTTTTTCCCGCGAAGATTCCTGCCTCCTGACGGCTGCGACGGACTGCTGCCCTGACTGTAGACCTGTTTTGGCACCTGGCGTAGACCTTGGTACAGCGAGACGATTGACGGGCCTTCCTGGTGAGGCCATCGATCTTTGAGTTAAGTATTTGTGGGTCGCTCCCAGAGTCCTTGGTTGTGGTTGCTTAGTTGTTGCATGGTTCCATTGCATTTGTGGTTCTTCGTACTTGGTTCTTTGTTGTGATATTTGACGACTGCAGCCGCCAAAAACCGAGGGTTTTTGCTCTTTGCAGGGACTTGGTAAATCCCGTAACCCTTGAAGTTTGTGAAACTCGGCTAGTGTGCAAGATGCCTGGTCGTAGTACTTTGTTCAGTTGTTTCAGACGTTGTGGTACGGATTCCCGACTGGAGGACTCGTGTCCGATACCTCCGGTTGGAACTCCCACTTATGAGCTTTACAGCAAACACGGGTTAGGTCCGATTACCTTTAATGAATATTGGATCCGCTATACCAAAAAAGATGGTGTCCTTAGTTGGCCACCTCATGGTAGTTTCGAGACCCCGATTTTAGATAACCTTGAGGCTAAATTGTTTAAGAAAAAGTCAAGGCCGGCCATGTTTGATGCCTTTCGGTTATGGCGCAAAGACGCCAGACAGAAAGAGATCAGACAGACAAAACGTAATCACAGAGATGGTGTTGCTACCATTGTAAAGAAAGCAGAGCAGTTCCAGCGTGATAAGGAGGAAAAGGAAAAGGAAGTTTTTGATAGGCTTCAACGTATGACTATAGATAAATGTTATCCCGCTTTGCCAACGGAGTCGGATAAGAAGGAGGAATTAGTTGAGGATCCCTTAATGTCCTATCTTATGAAGTCCCAACCTCCATACGCACAGGGTACCACAGCTCCCGTGGTCCCTCCTGTACCTGCTCCTGTACCTGCTCCTCAACCTGCTCCTCCAACTGTTCCTATTCCTTTGCCCGCTTCTGTTCCTACTGCTCCTCCGCCTGTACTTCCTCATACTCCTGTTCCCGCTACTGCTCCTGTTTTACTTACTCCTGTTGTTTCTTCTGTTCCCGATTCTTCTCTTGTTTCCACTCTATTGTATACTTCTCCATCTACCCGACGTCGTACTCCTTTAGTTGCTGCTAATTTTGCTAATTCTCTTGGACCTATTTCTGAGTCCGCTGGTTCGGACGGTCCACAAAGACGTAGTCAGCTTCCTGGTAATAGGGAACGTGCTGCGTTGTGCAATATGGCGATGTCATGGATGCTGCACCCCTATAGGAATCCACCACGTTCGGTATTGAATACGTTTAGTCAATTCAATATACCGACACAACGATATGTTTTTGAGGAAATGTGCAAGGCTTTGCGTGATCAAATATCGGCAGATGCATCGGACGATGTATTAACTGCTTTGACCAATCTACAGCTCCAGTTTTCGAGCGGAATGGTGGTGGGTACTAATGTTCGACGTGCTGTCGAGAAATTATTGGCTCTTCGCCCCTCTATGATGCCTCAAGCATTGTTCGTTGAGGATGTTGAGAGACAGTTAGATGCGTCTGGTCAGTTTCCCATGCGTGAAGTTCCACCCGTGTGGATGCCAGGTGATGCTGCTGCTGTTCCTATTATCCTGCCACATTTCCAGAGAGTATGGATACATCTCCCATGGAAACGATCAGAAGTTTTACAGGTGAAGCAATCTTTGCCTGACCCTCGCAAAAATCCTGCAGGGTATTATAAGGAGTTGTCGCAGCTCGTAGATGCGACGATAATGAATCTTGCCGATATCGATATGCTGTTTGGCAATGTCGTACCGCAACCGGTATGGGCCAAGATTCGTCAGGAAGATCATGCAAATGAATTAGGTGGTGATTGGGCTGCTCTTACTGCAGCAGATGCACGACAAACTGGTGGGGCTAAGCCTGAACAGATTATTGCCGCTCTCCCTCAGAGAATTATTACCTTAATGAAAACGCTTATGCCAGCTATGAGGGTGAACTGGGACAAATTGTCAGCTTGTAGACAGAAGAAGGACGAGAGTGTCTCTGATTTCTTTACGAGATTTGAGCAGGCGTTCATCGATCACAGTGGTCAGGATATGAGTACTGAGGGTGGTCAGCGGTTGTTTGTGGATAAATTTGTCTCTAACCTATTGCCCGACTTGAGCAATAAATTGAAAAATTCTGAGAGTGCGTGGGCTGTCTCTACATCTGCTCAAATATTGGCTACGGCACAATATTATGAGAATAGGGAGAAAGAAGAGAATGACCGCGCTGATAAAAAGACGAAAGAACTCAAAACTATAGTGTTGTTGCAGCAGGCGTATCCTCCGCGTTTGAATCAGAATGATTCGCAGCAACGTAATCGATCGCAGTCGCAATCTAATAGGTCGCAATCGCAAAATGACTCCTCTTCGCAGAGATCTTCGTTAGGGTACAATCAGTGTGCCTAATTTAGACAGGAGGGACATTTAAAATTCAACTGTCCAGTCCTCAATGAGCGTAACAGTGGTAATTCGTCTAGAGGAGGTCGTGGTGGTGCTCAGCAGACATCACGTGGTAGGGGTCGTGGTGCACAAAATGATCGTTCAGACAATTCGTCAAATTCCAACAATTGTTTTGATCAACGTGGATCATCGCAAGGACGATCTGCGCAGTATAATGTAGACGACTATTACGTCGATCAGGGAACTGACGACGGTAATTACTAGGACAGCCATAGACAAGGAGAGGGAGTAGTATCGTTCCGGTCGATCAGAGAGGGCCTTACGTCGCAGTTGCCACATCGGGCGTCGTTGAGCCTTTTCTGTTGGACACTGGTGCAGCGAAAAGTTCCATCATGCATTCGAAACTCCCTGGCGCACCTTTGTCTGGCTTAACAAATGTTTCCGTTGGATTCTCTGGCGCCCCTGTTAGCAATCCGGCTTCGTGCCCTTTGCCACTTACAATTGGGCCTCGTGAGCTGAAAGCTCCGTTGATTTTGACCACTGGTTGTGGTGAAAATCTTTTGGGCCTGGATTTGCTAAAACGTTTGTATGCGACTTTGTATTGTTCTCCTGCGGGAGTGAAGCTTACTTTGGGTGAGAGAGTGATCTCTCCAATGTACTTATCTCTCGACAAACTTCCACCGGAATTGAGTTCTCTTCCTGCATCTTTGTGGGCAACAGGTCCCAATGACGTGGGCCTGCTCGACATCTCCCCTTATGTTGTTCACTTGAAATCTAATGTACGGCTGCCACGTATTCCCCAGTATCGAATATCTCTTGACGGTGAACGAGCACTGTTGGCGATCATCTATGATCTGATCGAGAAAGATGTTATTGAGGAGACCCGGGGAAACGTGTGCAACAGCCCTGTACGGCCTATTTTGAAACGTACCGATCCTTCCAAACCACCTGTTTATCGTTTTGTTATCGATTTACGGGAGGTAAATAAAATTGTGATTCCTCAGTTCCCTGTTGTGCCTGACATCACGGCGCTACTGACTCTGATTCCAGCCTCGGCGTCATGGTTTTCAGTGATCGATCTGAATAATGCGTTCTTCAGTATTCCGATTGCTGAAGAAAGCAGAGACCTTTTCGGTTTCTCTCTTGGTGGTCGTAGCTTCCGGTTTAAACGTGCTCCTCAGGGCTACTGTGAGAGTCCATCGATATACAGTCAAGCCTTGAAGGGCCAACTCGATGCCTTTGTGTTGCCGGCTGGTGCAGCCTTAATCCAATACGTCGATGACTTATTGGTGGCCGCAGATACTCAGGACATTTGCAAAATTGCTACGGTGTCATTGTTGCAACATCTTTGTGACTTACATCACAAAGTGTCACCTTCTAAACTTCAATATTGTTGTCAAGAAGTAACCTATCTAGGTCACTTATTGTCAAAGGAGGGAAGACGGTTGACCCCAGAGAGAATTGCAGCGATTGCCCGAATGACTGTGCCAACGGCTCAGAGAGATGTGCGTGCCTTTCTAGGTATCACGTCATACTGCAGACAGTGGATTCCAAATTTTTCATTGTTAGCGAAACCCTTAGTAGCTCTTACATGCAAGGATGTTCCAACTCCTTTACCATGGACGGAAGAATGTCAGAAAAGTTTTTCTGAACTGCGTGACGCATTGTGTTCGGCTCCTGTGTTAGGTACTCCTGACTACAGCAAGCCGTTTACACTATACGTTCACGAGAGGGAAGGTTGTGCGTTGAGTGTCTTAACGCAACCCTTCGGTGATAAGCAGCGTCCATGTGCATATTTTTCCTCGAACTTGGACCCGGTAGCTAGAGCATTGCCGAGTTGTTTGAGAGCAACAGCGGCAGCTGCGGTGTCCATCCGACAATCAGCAGGATTGGTCATGGATAATATGCTTACGGTGATGGTGCCACATGCAGTTGACACTCTCTTGAATCGTACGAAAACCCAACATTTGACAAGTGCGAGGTTGTCTGGGTACGAGTTGACGCTGTTGGCAAGTCATATTCAGATAAAACGTTGTAATGTTCTAAACCCGGCGACCTTATTGCCAATTAGTGCAGAGTCAGATGAAGTAGCAGCGCATGACTGTTACTTGAGGACTGAGGAGGAAACAAAAGGTCGAGTGGACCTTAAAAGCACTCCTTTGGAAGATCCCGATGGAACTTTGTATGTGGATGGTTCATGTTTTAAATTGCCAAATGGTGATGTGACTACTGCGTATGCTGTGGTAACGTTGAACACTGTTGTGGAAGCTGCGAGATTAAATCAGAACTCTGCCCAGGCTGCAGAGCTGATTGCTTTAACTAGAGCATGTGTGTTGGCAAAAGGGAAACGAGTGAATGTGTTTACCGACAGCCAATATGCTTTTGGCGTCGCGCATAGTTTTGGACGGTTGTGGAGAGAGAGAGGTTTTATGACGTCGCATGGTACAAAGATTCAGCATGGACAGCTTGTGAATGATCTTTTGGATGCACTTACGTTGCCTAAGCAGGTAGCGATTGTTAAATGTAGTGCGCATCGTAAGGTGACGGATGATGTTGGTCGTGGTAATGCGTTTGCGGATGAGACTGCTAAGGAGACTGCCCGGAACCTTAGCACTAGAATGTATGTGACGAGTTCGGTTAGGTGGCCTACAGAGACTAGTATGTGTGAGGATACTATCCAAAGTGTGAAAGCGATTCAGAATGAGGCCACTGATACTGAAAAGACGAAGTGGAAAGAGAGTACAGGAAAGTTGGATGCGAATGGTTGTTGGGTCGATTTTTCGGAGCATAAGAGATGGATGTTTCCAGATGCGTATGTGCTGGCTGTTGTGACCATGGCACACGGGTTAGCACATATTAGCGCGAAAGGTATTTGTAAGTTGTTGTCCCCTGTGTGGAAGAATGATGGTATTACGAAATGTGCTGAGAGATTGGTTAAGAATTGCATGATATGTATGTTGTACAATCCTGGTAAGGGAACCCCTACACCTCCCGGCCATTTTGCTCCCCCTTCATATCCCTTTGAAGTGATCCAACTTGACTTCATCCATATGGAGCGATGCAATAACCTGAAATACGTTTTAGTTGTGGTTTGCGCATTCTCCCGATGGATCGAAGCCTACCCTCTTAAAGACAATACTGCCCTGTCTACTGCGAAAATCCTGCTGAAGGAATACTTTCCTCGGTATGGAATGCCCCGAATTGTATGGTCTGATAACGGAAGTGAGTTTGTAGGGAGTGTGATGAAGAGTGTGTGTAAGGGCCTTGGAATTAATCAAAAATTCCATAGCGCCAATCATCCCCAGTCAGCAGGTTTGGTTGAAGGATATAATGGCACCCTTAAACTCAAACTGGCTAAGATTCAGGCTACGACTGGTCTTTCGTGGCCTGACGCTTTGCCTCTAGCTTTGTTGTCAACAAGAGCGACCGTACACTCCCGAGTAGGGCTTAGTCCCTATGAAATAGTGTGCGGCCGTCCTGCGAATGTTTGGGGGGTCCCTAGACCAAGTGTGTTTTCTAATCTTGAGTACCCAATGTTGATTGACTATCTTCATGATCTGACTGCTAAACTGAGGTTAATTCACCAACAGGTTTACGAAGCACTGCCGACGCAGACGGAGGGTCCAGGCCACCAGCTCCAACCAGGAGATTGGGTGGTTACTCGCAATTTTGCTCGCAAGAAGAATCTTGAACCTCGTTTTACTGGACCTTTTCAAGTCCTCCTTGCCACGAGAACCGCTGTACGTTTGGAAGGACGCAAGAACTGGGTGCACGCCACCCATACGAAGAAGGTACCTATGCCTTTACCGGCGGACTCTTGGGTGAGGAAAGGCATTGCTTCATCTGAAACGGAGAAATTCCAGACTTTTGTACCTTTTAGCGACGCTGAACCTGCTGGAGAATCCTCAGTGCAGCAGAAAGACATTGTTGAACATTCATCATCAAAAGACTCAAGATCTGAACAATCGACTGATCAACAGAACTCTGTTCCCTCATCGGATCCATTGTTTGATGAACAGACACGTCCTGGGAAAACTTGATACTTTTTGCGATCCAGCACCAAAGACTAATAAATTCTTGTCCCGTCCCTCGACATCTGCATTATCCCATTTGCCACGATCAGTCTAAACACCCGTATAATTGTGATTATTTTTGTAAATATTGAGTTTCGTTCCATATATATATGTGTTTTTACTTCCACAGCTAAGAGACTTTATAAATATTTGTGAATAAAGATACCTTGCATCCAGGTGTACCGTAGGGCCGCGCGTGTACTTCCTTCTGGTTAGTAGGTCTTGACACTAGGTCAAAGACCGTCGGTTCCTGGGAACTCCTAGGGATTGACTACTGCTACACAGAACGAAGTGCATCAAGAAACGTTGCGGACGGTCTTAGGGGATGGCGTTTTCAAAGCTGATGGACTTGGAAGAAGCTCAGGTGCAAAGATTCAAACTACAGCAGATAACTCGTACCAAATGTTTTATGTTTCAAGTGTTCCTTCTGTTTCTGGTTCTTTCTTCGTTATTGGCGGGTGGGGTGTATTATATGATACCGTACTTCCTACCCTCTGCCTTACCTAATCCTACTCCTGAACCTAAATCTACCTCCACTGCATCCCCTCATTCTTTCCATATCTTACCCGAACACGAACAGGCTAGACGTGCGGAATTCAGAAATAATTCCTTTATTCAGCTCCTTCATCAGCATCAGTTAGTGGTTAATACTACAAATTGTTGGGTGTACGGGTTGATGCCACATACCACGGATAAGGGAATTCCATATCTGGTTCTTCCTTATAGTTCCCAGGGTTCAGCTCGAGCATTCCAAACAATGTTTCGAAGCGCACTAGATTCCTACCCCAATCGAGAGCCACGTTCTTCCTACTCTGGTCCTGGTTCGTATCACAAGCCTTTGGCTATAGCGATAGATGATTTAGATAGGGATATCTATGAACCGTCGCTCATTCCAGAAGAAGAGGTACAAGCCTATAGGGTCCTGAGTAAGGTCGAGTATAGTGCGCTCACTGGTGAAAAGCAGTTTAGGAGCTCGCCTCCGATATGGGTCGTACCCCACCTTGGTAACTTCTGTTTACTGGGTCGTGGCCGAAGATCGAGAGCTCGTCTTGGAGAGAGTGCTTGCTCCGAGACTTATATCCTGCCGATGGTCTCGTCCCCTGTGTTTCTGGCTGCCAAGGGTACATACTTTGTCTGCCATGATCGTGCGTATACGTGGTTGCCCTCCGACTTTGTGGGCTCATGTTATATCGCAAATCTGTTGCCTCCGACGTTCACTGTTGATGCAGACTATCACAAGACTAGAGTTGTGAGAGGCGTGATTAGCGAAGAGGACACTGCTGGTCAAGAGGCAGGAGACTTTTTCAAGGGTTTCCTCCCGTTTTGGGGACCTATGGTTAATAGTAGGAACCTGAGACAATTGACTCGAGTGGTGGAATCGACAGCTAATATCACTGCCAGTGCCCTTGGTAATATCACCACAGAACTTCAGGCGGATAGGCTTATGACGTTACAAAACCGTATGGTTTTAGACGTGGTCTTAGCAGATCGAGGTGGAGTATGTAAGGTGATCCATTCGAGCTGCTGCATTTTCATTCCAGATAACGCACCGACTGTCTATCAAGCCATCTCAAAGTTGCATAAGATCTCTGAGTCCATACACGTGGACGTAGGGGATTGGACGCTACTTGGGTGGTTTTGGGGCCTGATGTCAACCTGGGGTTGGAAGATTCTGATGATTATCGGAGTTGTTGTGGCGTTTCTGTTCACGTGTTGCCTTTGTGTGCAGTGTGGTCCTGCCTTATGTGGCCTCTGTGCTACGACGTGTATAAGACAGCCGCCTGTTACCAAAGGAGCTCAGTTGGACAGAGTTATGTTGCAGCAACATCTAGATGGTCTGATGAATATCGAATATGATTCTGACTAGTGCTTGCCTACATGAGGGCAAAAGGAGCGTCTGAGGTTCCGTGACGATCGTAAGTGGTGTTTTCGACTCGCACGAATATGTTCGAGTCTGGTATCTATGAACCGCAAATGACGAGTTTAGTGGGTGTGCGCAGTTTCGCTGTGCTAACCTGAACCGTTCGTTTGTTTCGTGGGTTTATCTATCTGTAGTTTACCAAGCGCACTCCTATATGTTTAAAGTATAACCAATGTGAACAATTGATAACCTATAATATTTCAATGTTATCACTCGAAGAGAAAATTCAAAGAAAGAAATTCTTTTTCAAAACGTAGCTTTATATAATCTTTTGCTTGTAAATCTTGTTCATTTCAACATATTCATTTTGAAATCAATACACAATCTGAAAATTAACAAGTAAAAGTCATCACATTATAAATTTGTTGTAATAACTCTGATGTTGAAAAACTTTTTGATGAGATTGTGACTCTGAATTAGACTTAATACTGCTCGAAATACTCTTGGTTTTCGGCCAGAATAGTTGTATTGGCTCTGAGTGGTTTGAGTCTGATTAAATGTTAAATTAAAATCTCCGCAGAGAATTAAAGTACTAGGCCATTGCGCTAGTTCTGATTCTAATTCGATGTACAATGCAGGATCATCAAGATTAGGGCCATATATAGAACATATGGTAATACCCATATCTAACTGAACAATGGCCCACCTTCCATATTTATCAGCTTTTTTACGCTCTGGGAAACCTAATCTTGTTCTTGCTAAAATTGTCGCCCCTCTAGTTTTTGTAGTTTGTTTTGTTGTAGCTAATATGTTATAGCCTGGTATTCTTAGCTGATTAATCTCTCCTATAGGAATGTGAGTTTCTTGTATGCAGATGATATCCCAGGAACTATGAACCATTAATTGAGAGAATTGAGCCCTCTTTCCTCTGTCATTAAGACCTGCCACATTCCAACATCCAATATTCAGCTTTCCCATTTGTGTAGCGTAAGTTGTAAGCAGTGCTTATCTAACAACATTCCCTTATTGGTTTCGAACTTGCTCATTTTATTTTGTTTTCTCCCCCCCTCCAACCCCAACCCCGCCCTCCCCGATTCCCACCCAGCACTCTCCCAGCTCCCCTCCCCCCTTCCCCCCCTGACCCCCCAAAAAAGGCAATAAGACTCCATAAGAGTCTATAGTGATGGAATAGCATATTCCAATCAGAGTTAGTGAAGCATGCAGTCTTAAGTGTAAAACAAGAAGAGGAAGAAAAAATAAAACATAAGTATATATAAAAAAAAAAAGGAATAAAGAAAGATGAAAATAATGAATGATTACGAATAGTAATTAATAGTAATTAATAAAGAAAAAGAAAGAGAAACGATACTATAGAGTGTTAAGTGTTAATTCAAAACTATTTTCATAGATATGTATTTGAGAGTCGTTGCACTAGGTTGCGAGAAGCCACTAATTAGACGTCTCCCACATCAAAAATTGATATCACATAAGTAATATTTTGAAGATCTCTCATAGGCTCTCTAGATATTCTTTAGCCTTAACCTCAGACGTAAAGAATTTGGTTTGACCCTTATATATTACTTTCAACTTAGCTGGATTGTTCAAATAGACTACCGCTTTCTTTTCTTGAAATGGCTTGATGAGTTGCCTGAGTCGCCATCTCCTTTCGACAGTCCAATGACAAAAGTCAGGACGTACAAAGTAAGATATTGAGTCTTTTTTACGATGTTTGTCTGGCGTGACTTTATCCGCGATAGCCTGTCGAAGCAAGAAATTCCCGAAGTACACCAGGATTGCACGTGGGTATTTACTTGTAGGTGCTGTAGGTTTTATAGATAATGGGACCCGATGGGCTCTCTGTACTTCATAGCCCCAATCCCAGGTGTTAAGCTCAGGAAGTGTGTCACGAAAAAGTTGTATGATAAAGGTGCGGCAATCTTCCCCCTCCATTTTTTCCGGCACCCCTAGAACTCGTAGGTTATTTCTATGTAGTCTATTTTCATAGTCTTCCAGTTTCCATTTGATGTCTTGTACCTGTGCTTCATTTGACTCAACTCGCTCATTTGTAGCAGCGGCCTCTGTTTCGTTTACAACGATGCGATCCTCTATGTCATTTAGTCTTTCTGTAAATGCACCCATAGTTTTTGAGAGTTTGCGAACTACTCCTTGAACCTTCTGCAGACCTGCTCGGGCTTTGCGACTGTCTTTGGAGGTCTCCTCCCGATGCGATGCTATAGCTTGCAAAACTGTTTCCATGACTGTCGTCAAAGTGGCTCCTGATGAGTCTGGTTGCTCTCTATTTGAATTATGGCCTACGGATGGCATTTGTGACTTTGTGATAGGGATCTGACTCTGATCTAGACTCTGATTTAAAGTAAGTACAGTTGGGGTATAATCCCATGACAAATCATTAGCTCCGTGATGCCCAACTTTTTTCTTCTTAAGTATTGTTCTCCGTTTATCACGCTTATCACGCTGTTCTTTTGGAGGAATACTATCTGATTCTGTACTTAGATTGGAGTTTATGTCATTCTCTACCTCTTCGGCATCATCAAGTTCATCAAGTTCATCAGTATCACCAGACCAGCTAATGTCCTCCGAAAAAGAGTAGAAGTCTGTTATATCTTTGTCAGCCTCAATCGCCTCATTAATGCCTGCATCATCTATAGGGTGTTCATCTATCACAGGATTGGACCTCAATGATGTCCCTACATGAGGTTGTGATACTTCTATGACCTCTGTAGACTCTATTGCTTGTGTTTTATTAGCCTCGCTCTGCACATCATCAGAATGCAACTCTATACTTGAATCTGCATGAGGGTTAATAAAAAGGCTCTGTAGCGAAGGATTTACCGGCGTCTCCATAAGCGGCTCCACACTCGGCCCTGAAGTTTGCGTAGCATCCTCATTGCTGTGATTGATTTTACTAGCCGTGGTGGGGGTGTTAGGTAACCCTGTGGGCTCATTAGCAGCCTCTTTAGCCTCTTTAGACTCTTTAGGCTCTTTAGTAGTTTCTTTAGCAGGCTCATTCACAAGTTCAGACACAATTTTATTAGTGTTATTGTTAGTATTATTATTGACAATATTGTTAATCTTGTTGGATCTGTTATCACTCCGCGCTTGTATCAATGGGGGGTCAGTACTCACATTCACTTCACTGGAGTTATCATCATCACCCCCTTGATTAATCATATCTGATGTGGGGGGAGGAATCAAGTCAGATGGGGTTATCTGGCTTACCTGCGTGACTGTGGATTCAGATTTTTCAGAGCTAAAGCCAGTCCCAGCCTCATTCACTCTCTCATTCTCAGGCTCAATTCTTTGTGCTTCAGGCTGTGTTAGTATTCTCTGAGTCCCAACTGTCACTGCTAGTGTTGGCGCAGGAGCATTACTTCCTTTATTCCCTCCGTCATTGCTCCCTTCTGTGACAATAGTTAACTGCTTTTGCTGTGTCTCCTTAGCAGCTAGTTTTTGACTAGCGGCACGTTGAAACATTGTAACCACTGTTGGGGCTGCTGATACTGTAGCTGATGTTTTAGCAGAATGAGATGTAACGGGGGTTTTGCTAGAGGCACTCCTCCGAACTGGCGTTTTCTCTCCCATTGCAGATATCGTCTCAGCATTAGCATTAGTTTCCTGTGGCTCAGCGCGTGTAGCGCGCTGTCTGCCTGTCTCCTGATCTCTCTGAGCCTGGCGTGCAGCCCTCGTCTTGGCCGCCGCTACAGCGGCAGCATTTTTTGGAGCCATCGTATGATGCAGGCTCCTTGCACTGTTATGGCTTTTTTGTATGTTGAGGTCCGTATTAGCCACAGACCCCACAGATTTTCTTAACCCTCCGCTCACGGCCTCCACGGAGCACAACCACCAAGGAAAGTGGAGATCACCTGTCAGGCGGTGATTACCGATCAGCAGTCGAAGGGCCGTGTAGCCGATTGCCGAGGCAAGGAGTGAGAGTGATGTCCTCGCCGGGATCGCTGTAATCGCTGGAGTCAGACCTTCGGTGGGTACAAGCTCTGAGCCAGCTCGCTCGAGCCTCGTCATTTTGCTGGTGCCGTATTAATAAAGTGCTCTCTTCATTTTCATTTATTTCCTCCTCTCTTTTCTCGCGGTGAGTTTAATCTGTCATTAGCATGCTCCGCTGCTCTGATCAGAGCTGCTATCGGCGTCTAGCCTAACGCCGCCATCTTGCCTCTTGATATGGGTTAGGAGATCTCCTAACCCAAAACCCCTCCTTTAAAAAATAGTAGAGACCCAGGATACACATATTTCTCCTATCCTCATAAAAAATATGTACGCATAGACTACATCTTCGCAACCGCAGACATCGCTCAAAATGCTCTTATTTATAAAGCCCCCAAGACATTATCCGACCATAACTCCATCTGTGTTACATTAGAAGTTCCTAGATTTAAGCGAGTTTATCCACAATGAACATTTGATCGGAAATACTGGTCAATCAGGAGTATACAGCGCACATTGTACAATGGACCAAAGATTTCTTTGACATAAATCAATATAGTGCATCTCGCATTATTGTATGGGACAGCTTTAAGGCGGCGTTAAGGGGAGAGACTGCCACCTTTGTTGCCAGCCGTAGAAAAGAACGACAAAAGATTCACACCGAGCTAATAAACAAGCTAACACATCTAGTATACACACATGCCAACCAATTATACCAGGGGGAACAGGCTGACGACACCTTAAGAAAGATCTTGATACTTAAAGCTGAGATAAATAATGATCTAACTGAAAAAGCAGCAGAAACTCTCCAAGCCAACCGCAATAAGGTATATGAGACAGGCGAAAATGTAGGGAGACATCTCGCTTTAAAAACTCGGCAAACGCTATCTCATAACTCCATACAAAGCATTGACTACGATGGCCATAAATATACTACTCAGGAAGAAATTGCCAATTGCTTCCAGGAGTATTACCAAAAACTATACCAAAACGAAGACACAAAATCGAATAATGAAACTAAAGAATTCCTAGATAAATGGCTTGGAGAGACCTATATGGCACAAACCATTGACGATGAAAACAAAAAAGAATTAGATAAGGAAATCACCAGAATAGAAGTAGAGATGGCAATAGCGGAACTTGCTGCAGGGAAGGCAGCGGGACCCGACAAGATACCCCTAGACCTATACAAAATACTGGGTAAAGTGATAATTCCATTCCTGCATGATCTCTTCTTAGGTATTCAATGGCATGGAAAACCCCCGGAATCGTGGCAACAAACAAACATAGCCGTTTTTATAAAGAAGGACAAACCCCCCGAACTGACAACATCATACAGGCCGATCTCACTGATCAATTCAGACTCTAAAACATATGCAAAAAATTTTTCTAATCGCCTTGGTAAAATCATTAAACAACTAGTGACTCCCTGGCAACATGGGTTTATACCCGGTAAAAGCACCACCGATCATATACGAAGAGTCGTATCTCTTTTCGACATAATGAAAATAAAAAACGGTCAAATGTCATTGATTTTATTAGATGCCGAAAAGGCTTTTGACCGGGTTTCTTGGCAGTTTCTTTGGGAAATAATAGCCATTAATAACATCGGTCCGGGGTTTATAAGATCAATAAAAGCTCTTTATATAGACCCAAAAGCTAGAATCCTGACAGGGGGTTGCGAATCTGGAAATATTCAAATTCAGAGAGGCACGCGACAAGGATGCCCGTGTTCTCCGCTGCTATTTGCACTCTATATTAACCCCTTAATTATTAAGTTATTAACATCACCAGCGATAACACCAATAAAAACCGGCATCTACAACACTAAAGTCCTTGCTTACGCCGATGATGTCGCGGTTTTAACATCTAACCCTACTGAGGCCTTAGTTGAAATAGAAGCAATTACTAAAATATTTGGGCTTTACTCAGGTTACTCTCTAAATCAAGACAAAACAATGGTAGTATGTACTGATAATACACCTTACGTAAGTCAATTTAGAGTCAAAAATGCGAAATACTTAGGAGTAAATATTTCACCCAATATTGATGAGATCAACACGTTAAATAACGACCCTCTAATTATCAAAATAAAAGGAGATCTACGTAGAGTCAATAACCTACACTTATCAATAATAGGTAGAAGTAACTACATAAAAATGACAATATTTCCAAAGATACTGTACTTGTTCAGAGCGATCCCTATTTTAATTGATAACACTTCCATGAAAAAGATAAACCAATCAATATCATTGTTTATTTGGAGCTATGGGAAGATAAGAAGAGCTCTACCCAAGTTAACTCTACCAACTTCCAGAGGTGGCCTAGCTATACCAAATGTAACTTACTACACGTGGGCAGCCATTCTCCAACGAATGACATTTTTAACAACATCCATCCGTCAAGATCAAGACAGAACACTTTATGACATACCTTCCATCTATGAGTTAACATTAGGAAGCTCAGCCAGAGGATTATTACTAAGACAAATCGAACCCTCCTACTTTAAAAAGACCAAATTCAAAATTATTATAGATGCTTTTAAAATTTGGACCTGCTGCACAAAAACACTCCTAATTTCTAAATATACAAAATACACACCCTTATGGGACAGTTCAATAATACCCCAATATCTTAATGATAACACAACCAAACGCTGGGAGAATCTAGGCCTCATCACCATCGGCGATTTTTTAAACTCAGACGGAAGAACAACATTCGATGAATTATATATTAAATACCAGATTCATCCCTCCGACTATTTTAAGTTTAATCAAATATATACATCATTAAGACACCGAATTATAAATATAGAGCTGAAATCGATACCATTCATAGACCTTGTACAAAAGACGACAACTAGAATAAGCGATATATATGGAATCTTCTTAAATAACCATCTTGACGATGTAGAAAGAATAGAAACTAGCTGGGCCAATAAATTAAACAATCCTGACGTCGACATAGACATGACTCTACAACTATCCTCCAAAGTCATATTAGCAAGCAATTTAAAAGCTCAAATATATAAAACAATATGCAACTTATATTATACACCTTCCAAATTATTTTCCTGGGGCAAGATCGACCATGATAAATGCCCCAGATGCGCACTTGGTCCCGCAAATCAGATACACATGTTTTATGATTGCCCAAAATTAGAACAAATCAAGGATAGCATCGTAAAATATTGGACTGAGATCTGTGGTCGCGAAATTAAAACCTCATCAACTTTATTTCTGCTTGGCTATGATAGTTCTTTAGAACTTAACAACTCAGAAATATATACAACCTATTTAGGTACTGCCATATACAGAATTATATTAGCAACCAGGTGGAAGGACTCCGAGGCCCCAGCATTCCAGGGTTGGCTTAGTAGATTATTAGCAACATATAAACAAGAAATGGCCATTTATAAGACTAGAGGGAAAAAATCCAGGTCATTTGGGAAATTGGTTTGGTCCTTTGTTGCCAGGTGGTATGACCAACAGAGGGATTAATCAGAAACTGCTCATGCAAACTGAATGTTTGTATTATGGCCTCAAAGATTAGAGAACTGAATAATGAAATAAGATTTTACAATTTCTTTCCAATTATAATTATTATTATCATTTTTAACCGTTAATAGACTTGCCACAACTTGTTAATTGTTAATTATTATTATTTTTTTTTTGTTTTTTTTTATTTGTATGTAAATATATTTACTCTACATCATGTAATTCTCAAAATATGTGCTTTCTAATACTTATAATGCAATTTGTGTTTATTTTTGTAATTTTCGAACATGCTCAATAAAAATTTAAAAAAAAATAAAAAAAAACTTTTTGATGAAGGTGAAGACATAGTTGAGAAATAAGCCCAATGCATTTCGGGGGGTTCCCTTCTTCAGGGGCACTGTAAGAATGAGACAACGTATCAATAATCCGTGTTAACATTTCATTTGTTTACAAAGAACTTCAACTAACATCTCATTAAATAATTTGCGAAGGCAGTTCATGAAAAACACTGAAGCTAGATATATGTGTTCTGGCATCTAATTTGAACAGTTGATTACATGAATGATATAAACATCGGACAATTGATCCAGGTCAAAAAATAGAAAGAGAAAAGAGGTAAAAACTAAACTGGAGAAAACTTCTCTACCGCTATCAATGTGTCTTGCGTTACAGTGTTAATTTACAAAATTCAGGGCGCAACAAGGGATAAACTCGATGTTAATGGTAAGTGTGCCACCATACTGCGTATGTTGTAGGGGCAAAAATAGTAACGAAGGTACTCACATCTCAACTCCTCAATGTCATTTATCAGAATTCAAGTGCTCCAACATGTAAAGTTGATAAATCTCAATCTCTCAGCTGAGAACGAAACGACAAGATATATATGTATCACAACCTAGACATCAATTTGTTCAGAAGCCTGATGGGGAATCTATTCCTCTAAATGTTCACTTACTTGATACTAAGTAGCTGTGACTGAAAGAAATAAGTCTAAGTGGAAAGACAATAATCACTCGTGCGTGAGCACCGAAGCCATCTGTGCTCAAGCACGTACCGGCACCTGCGGGGAATGCTTCTTGATATTTCACTATCTAAGATGCAGAAAAGCAAGGGTATATTAGAAAATTCCTGTCTTGCCAGCAAAATTGATATTCTCAAAAAATTCATGACTCAGTAAAGAACTGGAAAATTACTACACCACACGTATCAACAACATCGTTCTTGAATACTGTTTGAACTTAACCAATACAATAATACATCTTAATTGCATGCATTAACACTAGCCACTGCCCAAAATAAACTGAGCCACCTTCTTATGCTACTAAGAAAATCTGATCTCCACTTATCTCGGTGACCAATGGAACTGCTCTTCCCTCTTTGCACACTAAATCTGTCAAACTTAAACACTGGCACTGTATCGAGTGCTGTAACCCCCTTTATGTATATAAGCTCACCAAAGTTGCGTTATCCTCTCCATTAAGAATCTGGGCTTCTTAGTTACTATCTGCAAAGAAAGCAAGTCTACTAGTAAAATTCTAAGATTACACGCGCTCTAGGCCTATACTAGCTCAACCAGACATAGACTCACCTCTAACTGTTAAAAATGACGCCGTTGTGCTTCCAAACTCTACCACGAACTAAACTTCTGACAGCATGTTGCGGTGTTATATACCCACATTTGTTTGGTCGACAGTGAAACAGGACTGCTAGAGTTGTATACTCGTGACCTCCCACCTTGGAGCCATGGACAGAGTAATAGGACTAGAAAACATCATCCATCCCACCTAAGAGCCATGGACAGAGTAATAGGACTGGAAAACATCATCCATCTTGGAATGGTAAAACGTCGGCTAACTTGTGCCCATAGTGGTTAAATATACATTGCAACTAAACTATGTGCTATGATACGTTGGTTCGCGGAAACAGTATGAGGAACAGAAATTTCTCATATCAAAGTGGTGAGCGTTTAATTCTCATTACGTTAACCCTAAACTGCAGCTCAGATCGTTTTTTGTTAGCTCCATAAGCAGAGAAGCAAGATCCAACAAGAATTAATTTCTCCCGATTAAATTATGGTGAGAAATTAACATAAAAAGAGAAAATAAGAGAAAATTCGCTAATTACAAGAATTGTAATTGCAAAGAAAGGCTTGGTAACTATTGTTTGACCTGTGTTAGAGTCCGTTACAAAAAACTAAGTAAACAACATGCTAGGTATTGTACACACAGAACGAATGGCATTGCAAATATCATGTAAGTCATTGGCATAATTCAAGTATATTGCAGTTATAAAAAACACTGTAGTTCAATCCTGTCATTAAGACCACTCGGCACCATGGTCTGTAAATGTTTTGTCCACCAAGCTTCCCTTTGAGCTAGTTGTATTGGGTGGTTTTTGTCTGGTTTCACTGGGACTATTTCTAAGATTGTAAACCTGAGCTGTGCATTGGTGTGTTGGTGTTCTAACCAATGTGTGGCAAAGAAAGATTTAGTAGATTTCGTTCTGAATGTGCTTTTGTGCTCAGAAATGCGTACCTTGATTTTTCTTGAAGTTTTGCCTACATAAAGAAGACCACATGGGCATCTGATAGTATAAATGACGTTCATACTGTTACAGTCTCCATTATATCTTAATGAAATGCTTTTCCCAGATTGTGGGTGGTGAATGACATTCCCTGTTATGACATTGTTACAATGAACACAATTGTAACACTTTCACATTCCGTTAAATAATGGTTGATCTGCAGAAACTATGGTGGTCAAAATTTCTTTTAGATTCTTGCTCCTTGTGTACGCAAATAAGGGCTCTTCATCATACAACCCCTTGAAATCCGGCTCTTGTTTCAGCAATTCCCATCTTGATTTAATGATATGTTGAATTGCTTGGGATTTGGATGAATATTTAGACACGAACACATGTCTATTACTTTTCTGTTTCAACTTAGTGGTGAGCAACTCCTCACGATGTTTAGCTTCAGTCTTATTCAAAGCAGTCTTCAAAACTTCCACAGGGTAGCCTCTTTGTTTGAATTTCTCTGTTTGTAGTTCTAGAGCTTCTTGTAGATCTGCTGGATTAGACATGATTCGCTTCACTCTTAGTAATTGTGAGTACGGAAGGTTGTTTTTCAATGACGGTGGGTGGAAACTTGAGTATAACAATAAATTGTTTCTGTCAGTGGGTTTTGTATACACTGATGTTTCTAATTTGTTGGCTCTGTGAGTTATCAAAACTTCCAAGTAGTTAATCTGTTGTTGACTGATCTCATAGGTAAATTTGATTCTTTCATGCTTGTGGTTGAGTTCATTAATCAGCTCTTCTAATGAATCTTGGGAACTTTTCCATACAAGAAATATATCATCTATGAATCTGATATAAAAAGCCAGATTCTTAGCCCAGATCTCCTGCTTAAAGATATGTGTATCCTCGAACTGCGCCATAAAGGTATTGGCGTAAGTCGGTGCGCCAGAAAAACCCATTGAGGTTCCACTCACTTGGAGGAAGAATTTGTCTTGCCATGTCAGGTAACTATGCTGGAGGCAGAATATCAGTAGTTCCAAAATGAAAATTTTGTTAACTTCCAAGTCAGGTAGTTGTAACAGCGGCAAAGTGGCAAAGTGAGCAAGGGACTCACGTCTGAGTATACCCTACCACACTTATGGTGGCCAAAAGCGGTACAAAAGGGGGGTGGCTATGGACGGAGCATCTGAATCAATCAAACACTCACACCCAGTCAAATGATCTGGGTTTAATCCATCACCGTTCTTTAGCCCACTCTGTCCTTGCTCACTTTGCCACTGGATTAAAGCAAGCCGGGCTGAAGACGGCTGCAATGCCAGAAACCGGTCCTCGGAAGCTTGTTTCCGGTCCAGGGAAGACATGGCTTGGCAGTTCGGGCTGGACTGTTCCCATGAGGCACAGGGTCAGACTGATTTGCATATAGCCATGTCTGAACTGGGGTGGCAGAGTGGGCTTAAGAACGGTGATGGATTAAACCCAGATCTTCCTCTCCCCTTGTTTGCTTTTAAACGAGAGCCAAACCTTAAGGATAAACTAGTGCATTTTAGACCTAAGAGCAAAATACCACTAGCAATGGACACTCTCTGGGACTTACCAGCAGTGGAGGGACACCATCCCTGCGGTACATGCGCCGCATGCCCTCAGACTTGCAAATAATTAAGTGTAGACATCGGTATGGATCGCTCCTGGCAGCAGAGGAGATTTACCAATTGCAACAGCCAGAATTTGATCTATCTGATTACATGTCCTTGCCAACTGAAGTACATTGGCATGACGACAAGAAATATTAAGGTCCGCATATCTAAACATAAGAGCACCATCCGGTGCAGGAAACAAGCCACCCGACTTACGAGTCACTTCCTAGATGCAGGGCATGGACCCACAGAATTCTCCTGGACTGTGGTAGAACAACCTTTCATCCCTGAACATGTATCTGATATCAGTAAATACCTATTTTCTAAAGAACAAAAATGGGTATACAGATTGAATACTGATAAAGAGGGCCTTAACGAAGACATACCTTGGATGTCATTATGACCACTGTTCATTAAGTTGTGATATTACATATGGCATTCCTGATGACTGCACTTGTTTTTAGAGCCACAGCACTATCTATCCCCTGTCTTTGAATAAAAAACTGGAATTAGAATGATTGGGTATCCCCCAAAGTAATATACTGGGCAGTGGGGCATTTTTATCGGCATTTTTATCGACCTATTTCAAAACAATCCTTGCAGGTATAAACATTAGAAGGAGACTACATCTCCCATAATTCCCTGCAATGACTTGTGGTAAACACCATTGGATATATCACAGATTCACGAGTGTCGCTATAAACCATACGGGGCACTTTCTTTTTATTTTTAGATCCAATGAGGAGAATTAGGCTTAAAATTGCGTATGTAAAGATTTTTTAACTACACCATTATGAAACATTAGGGAGAATGTCGATCATTCCACATTTATGCCGGATTTCTCCCATAGCGCCTACCAGTAAGTGGTCTCTAGGGACACGTTGAATGTTTAGCAGAATGGCCGACTTGGGGACGCTTACACTCCTTAGTGCATAAATGATCTCTGTGCCCATGTCACCCAAGGGCTGATGCATAACATTGGAAATAAACATGAAGAGATTTATAAAAGGCAGCTCTATTTCGTATTATCGCAGGACAAAAATGTGGCAAATAACCATCAAGCATTTAATCTCACATTTAGCTGTGAACATTTCATCTGAACAAAACAGACAAATACATGCGATGCACAATAGACTACATTTCCCATGGCCCCGAGGTTGAAACGAGAGACGCGTGCCCACGTGACTCGCGCGTTGTTGCCGGTTGCTGAAAATAAAAATGGCATCGCAGCACTTCTGGTTACCTCCCCGAGTCAGCTCGGAGGGACACCAGGAGTACCGACGGCCAGGTGAGTGCACACAGCCTCTTCCGCATTTGGACAGCTGAATTAGCGATCTGTTCTTTAAGCTGATCCACTCTCTCCTGCGTAGACATTTCTAATCTGAATGCGGTGGCAGTAGAGGCAGGGATAGCAGATACGAGCATCGTTTGTTTAAAGATGAGTAGAATCGCTCTTTCCATGTTGATAAACATTCGAGTTGGGGAGAGACATTAAATAGCGAATTACTACTACTGGAGTGTGCTTTGGCATTTCATCACCTGAAGAGAAATTGTTTATAGTACAATATAGATCAGTCCGAGATCTATAAATTAATTCTCTCTGTGCAATTTCCATTAACCGAAGAGACACATGACAAATTGTTCCACACTACTCGACCAACACTGTTGGGTAAATGTTTATACAGATTTCTTGTAAGAAGTCCACAAGATGATTCATTGTACACTAACTAAGTAAAATGGGCAATAACTCCAGAGATCTCTGATTGATTATCCTTTGCTTTTATGAGAACGGTTCTCCACTTACCTGAGCTGCAGCCAGGTGAGGTGATGCCTTATCCTCCTACCTAAAAGGTACGCGGACCCATACCTCAAAAGTGGGGTTAATGTTAATGTATGTATGAATGACAAATAGAGAGCAATCGGCATTCTTAGCTGTCAATAGATGTTTCTACTAATGATGACATCATTGTTTGTTTCCTTTTTTTCCTTGCGTCCTGTTCTTGGCATGACTTCTCCTCTGGACAATATTCAGTTTCCTGGAGGAAGTATTCCATTACCTAGGATTACCAGGTGACATGGTTACCATTTTGTATCATTTCTAAATTTTTCTCACTTTCTTGCAGTAGGGGTAATGTGGTCCTGATGAAAGCAGTGGACAATTAGTATCCACTTGTGCTGAAACATGTTGACCCATGATTTTGAAAAGCAGTTATTTGTTAAATCTGCTATTATTCTGCACTGTTTTTAAAAGTTGGAAGCTTGAGAGACATCATTAAACTTCTCATTTTCTCTCTTCTCTCCAATTTTATACACATGACTATTCTCTCACTCTCACTTATTCACGCACTGCAATTCAGTTATCTGAACACACTTTTGATCGATACCCCTGAATGCAACCATATTCTCAATGGTCTAGCTCCAACACCCTAACATCAAGTGGCTGCAAGCATATTCTCCTTGGTGTGAGGAGACCTATATGATGACAAGGGCGGTATCGGACGATAACTGATGGGTACTTTTTATACCCTGGTAATATCTTGCTGTGCCTCAAGAACACACAGGAGCATACTATTTTTCTCGATGTGTTTTTGAGCAGTTTATGTTTTTTACAGGAAGTATAGTTAATTCTGCCGACCCATAGACACCTTCTGTTTTTGTAAGTACTATAAGTAGCATCTTTTACTAAGAATGTACATATAAATTAAATGTACCAAGCAGAAAGATGCCAATTGCATCCTGTTTTAGGGAGAGAGCACAATCACTTTACCAGAAGTTAGCAAAAAAAAATGCACAGTCCTATTGCCAACACAAAAACAGGGTTTGCAACAGAAGGCAAGAATCTAGGGGTGGCCCTGCAAAAGGTCCAGGTTCAACATCTTACATCGCAATTATTATTTAAGCATCAAAAGGACACCCTGATAAGCATTGGTACGAGGGTAAGTGCTTCGTTTGAACTGGTGGTTGTAATCTGCCTTGACTGCAGCACCTCCATAGCGCGGAGATACCACTTTAGGGGTGATGTGGGCGCGTTACAAGTTAACAAAATAAATAAATTACATTCTTTGCCTATCCTTTACTGGAATTCTGCTTCAAGTTTCTTGCCCCGTATGGACTTCTTAGTGCACCTCATCACTATGACTGAACTGTTTTTATTTGGTTCTACGAAATTATCACACTATAATTTTACTGTATGACATATTTATCGGTCTTGTGCTGCTACTGTATTGTACAGAAAATGCAAGATTACAATAAACAGATTCAAACTACAACAAAAAATGCATGGAGAAATATTAACTGAAGCTTTACTTCACAATGGGCACCTACTAATGAAAAGGCATGTGATTGTGATTTGGCATAGGTCTTTGAGTTACATCCTCCTTTTGTCTTCCCCTTACATAAATGACTTAAACTCTCCTAGCCGACTTTATTCGTAGTGGAAATGTACAGACAAGATCCTGTTTTATTAATGTGCAGAGAATTATATGGACAGAGCTTGTAGTGAAGATCATTTTTAAACTTCTTTTTTGTAGGTAGGATCTAAATTTGTACAGAGCCGATGGAAAATTCGGAGTAAATATATGAGGATAATGATAATGTCCAATATAAATTCTAAAATATTACACATGCACGTTTCCATTCAATTTACATGTGTGGAGTTTTCACTTCTCATTCCTGGAAATATTAAACTGCTGTAGATTTACAGGACTATATCAAGGAGGAGGCATGTTGGAGTAAATTCGGATTTTGTTATATCTTTGACTTTGTGAATCTGATTCGGTATGTTTAATGGTCTCTCTGCATAACAACTGACCCCAGAAACCTGACATCTAACAAAAATGCTTCCACATAAGTGGCTAAGTCATCACACTTGCCTAGACATATCCACACAGGTTTGATTTGATTGCTCGTTTGCAAATGTAATTTCTCTTGCACTCGCATCCAGTCATCCAATAGAAAAAAAACCTCCCTGGGCTAAATTTAGATGACAACGCAAACAAATAAATGTTGCTAGCTGACCATATGTCAACTTAAAACTGTCTTTTTTGTTCAGGTTTCATTTTGTACTCACTGTGAAAAAGAATTCTGCTGAAAACATGCAATTCATGGTAAAAATAGATTGAGCCTGTTTTCTTTCAATTTACTAGCGCTATGTTTCCTCAGAGAGAATATTAAAGGTTATTGGCTCATGCGTTCGACCCGACAAGATATTGAACATTGCTGAGGGATTGCATCTTTGTGTATGTGATAAGGATACGGATGCTTTACTGGTATTGGTGATTAATGTGATCTGAAATGGGTCATAGTACAGTATATGATTTCTTGCCTTTAAAAGTCTAGTAGCAAAGCTCCATTAACACTGTTGAATATTTTTGAAGATTTATGAGGATCTCCCAGTTCAGCACGATGGACAAATAGGCTTCACTTAAAAGTATGCCTAATGGCCTGTCGTTTAGTTACTTGACCAAAATGATGGCAGAGGGTATGGTGCCAGATTATCATAAACAAAAAATCACCAATCAGACATATTGTGCCCTGAATGGTGCACCTGAAAATATTACCCCAGTGGAGTTAGCAATGAAAAACCTAGACCCATAAGGATGAGTTGTTTTGTAAATGATTTTGTAAACAATATTTTTGTCAGACAATATATTCAAAATATTCTATATGAGAGCTGGATCATGACCACAAATGAACTGCAATTTTACATTTATCACACTTTTTTATTAAGAACAGTCCAGCACGCAATGACTAGAAATGACATTTTTATCCACTAAATGGTACAAATATGTTTCAGAAAATGGGGAACGCTATTGCCCACACACCGCCTTCCTTGAAAGCATTCCAGGGGCTCTCAGTCAAGGCAGAGAATTGAGTTTACCTAAGAGAACCTGAGGAGTGGATACCTGGGCAAACTTATTCCTCACCCAGCCGAGGCCCGTGGAGGGAGTTCCGGTGGGCAGAAAGGCGGGGGGTAGGGGCATGGTGGGGGGTGCTAAAAACCTGAATATGGATAATTGGAGGTAAGTAAAGAATTTCATAAATAAAACGAATTTCGTAGCGTGCCCTGCATCACAATATGCGATGCAGCGCGCACTACGAAATTCGTTTTATTAATTAAATTGTTTACTTACCTCCAATTATCCATATTCTGGTTTTTAGCACCCCCCACCCTGCCCCTCCCTCTCCCTGCCTTTCTGCCCCACCAGAACTCCCTCCACGGGCCGTGTCTGTCCTCACCACACTCTCACTCAGAACATTAGATCAGCAACATAAAGACATTCTAACATTACAAATTAGCATGCATGAATCTTTGAGCAAATTCTATCAAGCTCCAGAGTCAATTTTTAGGGTACTTATGAGCCCAGACTAGCTTCCTCTTTCTAAAAGAGCTTTAAAGCCATCCACTTTTAGGAGGATTTTCCTAATTACACCAAGCTTAACAGGGTCCTATAACCTCTAACAAGGGCCCTGATCCCATTTGTCAAGAAAATTGTCCTTTATCTTATCTGGCTGAAGAGTTTCATTAGAAGGCAGAAAATAACAACATTCCTCAAACTTACATTTCAAAGTGGCTGGCAAGTTACACTCTAGCGTTCAGCAAAACATCTCCTCTATAATGTGGTCAACATCCGGTTGTGGTATCAGAATATCATTGCTAGAACATTGCCTGACATAAATATTGTCCCATGAATATCACAATAGTAGGAACTTTACACCCAATGAAACAATAGCTTTTGTGAACAATTTTTGGGACAAAATCTTCATGCCAGATGATACTTAGGTATCATTGTCTGACATATAACCACACATATATATATTCCTGACCCTGCAAATGATTTCTTCACTAAGATGTAGAATCTATGCTATCTTACTAACAGAGCCGATATGCTCATATGATCTGGCACTTCCCTTCACCCCATCAAATTTACATCTAATTGAATCAATCCCTACTGATCCCTTCAGGGTACCTAGGCTAAACTCAAGAACTTTAAATGAGAACAACATCACAATAGTCACCCCCACTCTACCTCCACCAACGGACACCCCTGTGAATATCAAATGTGCGCTCCTAAACTGCCGATCGTCTGTTAAACATGCTGCTGATATGGCCGATCTCATCCTTGTCCAGGATCTTGTTCTTGTAATGTTGACCGAAACCTGGCTAAATGACTCAGCCGCTCCCATCCTGGACTTTGTAATGCCTCCCAACTTTGATATCATTAGGTTGGACAGAACTAGTGGTCACTGGGATGCGTCGCATGCTTACATCGTAGTAATCTAATAGTGAAAGTTGTTCATGCCGACCCCCTGCCATCTTGTAAATACCTCTGCATTGAAGTGACTGGGGGCAACAATCACTCATGCAAACTGCACAGGTTCTACCACCCCCCTTATTTATTTATTTATTTATTTATTTATTTATTTATTTATTTATTTTTTGCATTTGTAATGCGCGCAGATACCCACAAAGGGTTTCCCGGCGCCAGGACTAAGAATCCAACAGCACAGAAAGCAAAACGGCCAGAGACCACAATTATTTATTGAAAAGCCAGGTTTTAACGCTTTTCTTAAAGCTGGCAAAGTTTTCCTCCTTTCGTAAAGCTGGGGGAAGGGAGTTCCAGAGGACTGGTCCGAGATAGGAAAAGGATCTCCCTCCCATTCTGGCCAGATTAAATCTGGGTACCACAAAATTTGCTGCATTTGAAGAACGGAGATTACGTGCAGGAGAATAGGGCCTAACTAATTTTTCCAAATACTTTGGTGCGGTTCCTGCCTTTATTTTAAACATATAGCTCAGGGCTTTGAACCGAACCCGGTTCTCCACCCTGAGCCAATGCAGGTCCTTAAGGTGCTTAGAAATCCTCGCTGTCCTGGGGATTTTACACAGCAACCTGGCTGCGGAGTTCTGGACAAGCTGAAGCCGCCTGATCACGGCTAAGTTGGAACCCAGGTAAAGGATGTTACCGTAGTCAAGCCGTGATGTAATAAGGGCATTGACTACGGTCTTCTGGGTATCAACAGGCAACATCCAGATAATCTTCCGCAGCCATTTGAGGATAGTAAAGCAAGTACCAGCCACTTTGTTGACCTGCTGTTTCATCGATAGTGTGTCATCGATGTGCACCCCTAAGTTTCTGACAAGGGTAGCTGGAATAGGAAAAACGCCCAGGGATGGTGGCCAGTGAGTATCCTGCCAAAGGTCTCTGTTTTTACCTAAGAGAAGGATCTCCGTCTTCTCCCCATTGAGCTTCAGCTGGTTTGTTGACATCCAGCTGAAGACTTCATGAAGACCTAGTTTCAGCACAGAGGGGGATGAAGGATCCGAATTGGTGAGAGAAAAGATAATCTGCGAATCATCCGCATAGGTCATTAGTTCTAGACCAACTCGCTCCGCTAGATCGGCGAGAGGGCAGAGATACAGATTAAAAAATAGCGGACTCAAGATTGAGCCCTGAGGCACGCCGTGGGGCGAAAAAAAGGTGTCTGACTGGGCCTGTGAAGACGAGATCTGAAACGTCCGGTTGCACAAATAGGTTTCGATCCAATCCAGCACTGCCCCTCCGACACCATCCTCACTCAGTCTGGTAAGCAGTCTGTCGTGTGAGATGGTGTCGAAGGCTGCACTTAGATCGAGCAGGACAAGTGCAACCGTTTGCCCATCGTCCAAGAGCCCCCTGATCTTCTCGGTGACTCCCAGGAGGGCGGACTCGGTGGAATGACCAGCCCTGAAACCTGACTGGGAGAAGTAGAGCAGGTTGTTATTCTCCGCAAATGTGGTAAGTACACCGTGAAAGTGTTTCTCCAAAATTTTAGAGAAAGCAGGCAGCAGGGAGATGGGGCGATAATTGGCCAACACCTCAGGATCAGCAGAAGGCTTCTTCAGCAAAGGGCTGACCATGGCGTGCTTCCAGGACGCTGGAACTTTTGCCAGATGAATAGAGGCATTTAATGTCTCAGAAATGACCTT
Source organism: Lissotriton vulgaris (assembly GCF_964263255.1). Taxonomy (NCBI): domain Eukaryota; kingdom Metazoa; phylum Chordata; class Amphibia; order Caudata; family Salamandridae; genus Lissotriton; species Lissotriton vulgaris. The sequence continues at coordinate 386,119,462 of NC_141697.1, forward strand.
CAGAGCAGAGTCATCCAGTTGCCTCAGAATGCTAATAGGGAGAGGGTCACAAGGAGAGCCTGACTTAATAGAGATAGCTAAGGATTTCAAGATTTCCAAAGTAATAGGTGGCCAAGAGTCAAGCCGGCATCCTACTGACCTAACTGGAGGCGGAGCTTCTCTGCCGTCCCTCAAAGGAGGGTTGATATTGGCAATAATGGTCTCAATCTTTTCCACAAAATAAGTGGCAAGGTCTTGACATTTTTGGGTGGTAAGGGGGCATACAGCAGCCATAGAATTTGCACCAGCTAGTTCTTTGACTGTATTAAAAAGAGTCCGTGCTTTATTAGCAGCAGTGTTAATGGTCTCTGTTACATAGCAAGCTTTGGCTCTCGTACAAGCCAAGTGATAAAGGTTTCTGGCCTTACGGTAAATCTCTTTTTTTAGAGGGTCGTAATGTTTGCGCCATTTCCGTTCAAGTGCCTTACACTTAGTTTTTTCTAATTTAAGGTCCTCAGTGTACCAGGGAGCCGGTAGGCAATGTACATTCCCTCTACACCTGGCAATAGGTAGACAAGTGTCAACTGCACCCTCCAACCATGTATGGGTTTCCAACGCATTTTTATCCATATCACAACCCAAGACAGGGGGGGGATTTCTTCAGTACGTGTGACAACCTTAACTTCAAAGAACAGATCATGGACATTATTTTGGCTAACATGGATTTCCAGGGCACTCAGATCTTCCTGGGTGATTTCAACCTCCACTCGAATGATGTAAATGATGTGCTGGTTAATAAACTTAAATCTTTCCTACTTGACCATAACCTTATCCAAATATGTGACCGCGCTATGCATATCAAAGGAGCCACGTTAGATCCTGTCATTGGTAAGCCCAACTCTTTCCGCCTGGAGTCGATCCTCCCATGTGACTGGACGGACCACGATTGCATCACCTTCCTCGTCCTTGAATCAGTAAGAGCATCAGATCCCAACCTAAGAACCCAAAACAGTTGAAAAGATGTTTACAGAACATCAACTCGCAAGACCTAATGGAGCTCTGTGATAACATCCTGCTCCCCCCGAAAATGTCTGATTTCCATGACCTGACGGCACACTATAATCACGCAATGCTTAATGTACTTGACTCAGTGGCACCACTTCAGCTTGAAAGAGTGTCTGCTAAACTCTCCAAACCATGGTTCAATGATAGTCTTAATGCTGAAAAAAGAAAGGGAAGACTTTCTGAAAGGAAGTGGCGATCTTATCCCTCCCTGGAACATCTTTGTCACCTCAGATCCTTGCGAAGCATTTACAATTAACGCATCAGATGCTCGAAGGCCACCTTCCTTAGAACTCAATTAGATCAAGCAAAAAACTGTCCGAAAAAACTGTTCGAACTAATCAAGTCCCAATCTAACAATCATCCTAACCTCTCGGCCCTGGGACAAGGGACTCTGATGAACTGTGAAGAATTTCCTGTTTTCTTCAGTAATAAGACTGCTAAGATCAAGTATGACTACGCTTGGCCCATGATCAACTCTCGAGGGGTCCGCTGAACACCCTATGCCCCTCAGAGTCAAATATAACTGAACCCACACAGCTCTTCTGCCCCAAAAACAATGCATCTTGGAGTGTGTTCTAAACCATGGATTAAACCACTATTCGCAAACTGTTGTTGACTTTGAAACTTTCCAATTACTACAACGACCCTCAAACATCGAACCTGTTCCCGGAAGTGATATCCGCCTTACCACCACTCTGGACAACGATCGTCAATGCCTCTCTTATGCAAGGTGCTTTTCCAGATTGCCTTAAATCAGGTCAGGTTACCCCGATTATGAAGAAACCAAATGTGGATGCCTCGGACCTTCTGAACTTTCGCCCAGTCACGAACATCCCCACCTTGGCAAAACTCTAGGAGAAACGTGTGCTCGCCCAACTTTGGGGGTCATTAGGATGGCGGACAGACCTGCGTCCATCCGCCACCCCGAGGAAGAGGGACCGTCTGCATGGGCAGCGGCGGTCCCTCCATGCAAATTAGGATGTGACCGCCACCCTGGCGGTCACATCCTGTTCCTTTACCCTTGCGGCGGGTGCTTCTTGAAGCAGCACCCGCCGCAAGGTTAAAAATGCATGTTTAACATTTACATGCACAAAGCGGCAGGCACCGCGCGGTGCCTGCCGCTTTGTGCATGTAAATGCTGGGGGGTACCATAGGTACCCCCCATGTGCACCCCCTACCCCGACACCCTGGGGCCCGCAACGGGCCCCCATACACCAAAGACCACATGCTTTTCCACGGCGGAAAACCCGCTGTGGAAAACATGTTTCAGCATGAATCCTAATATGGCTGGCGGTGTCTGATAGACACCGCCACCATATTAGAGCTTTTCCGCCACGGGACCGAGGCGGAAAAGCAGCGACGGTCTTCACGTCCGCAGATGACCCCCCTGCCATCCTAATCTGGCGGGGGGTCTTTGCAATCACCGCAGCGGTGAATCCGCATCCTCCGGACTGGCGGTGGCTTCCGCCGGCCCGGAGGATGCGGATTCACCGCAATCCTAATGGGCCCCTAATTTATCACATCGACAATTTCCAACTCCTGGACCAATGCCAATCGGGTTTCCACCCAGGCCATAGCACAGAGTCAGTGCTAACGCACATCGTGAATGATGCGCTTAGAATTCTGGATCACAATGAGTTCCACATACTAATCCTTCTGGACCTTTCGTCAGCATTTGACACTGTCAAACATGATCACCTAATTGACCTCCTGGAACATAGATGGGGCTGTCTGGCCCGGTATTAAGCTGGTTCTCTTCGTTCTTTCATAACGGATCCCAAAGTTTCAAGGTGTACCAATCCCTGTCCCGCCCTTTGGGGGTTCCTCAAGGTTCAGCATTGTCCCCAACGTTCTTTAACCTGTTCATGGAGCCTCTGACAGAAATTCTAAACGTATCCAGCATTCGTTATCATATGTATGCAGACGATACCCAACTATACCAGAAGATCACCTCCCCTGAAGACGTTCAGTCCCTCAACTCAGTCATGCTGGAAACACAAAGCTGGCTGACATGCAATCACCTGAAGCTTAATGCCCTTAAAACAGAATTCCTACTGATCTCACCCCACAACCAATCCCTCAGCATGGAACAATGGTTAAACCAACTGCATTCAAGCATTGTGGCGGGCGGTGCTGTGAGCATCGCCCGCCACTATGTTGTGAATGGGGGATGCCACCGCCACAGTGGCGGTGGCATCCTAATGGCCACAGTGGGACTGCTGCACCTCTGGCAGACGGTCCTGTTCACCGTTACGGTTGTCCGCCCGCCATCGTAATAGAGCCCATAGTGTCTATTGCTCTGGCACCATGTAAAGAAATGTAAATTGATACTTGTATAGCACACTACTCACCCGCAAGGGTCTCAAGGTGCTTGTATGAATACCGCTGTGGAACCCGTCCTGGCTTTCCTGTGAGGCGTCCACTCCTGGGCACCCCCAAGGTGGAGGCCAGGCATCCTTAGCGTTGTGGGGGCCATTGTGGAGATTAAGCAAGCTATTGCCCAGCGTTGCAGAGTTGGGCCCATGATTAGAATAGGCACCGAGACGAGAATTATCAGGTCCGAGGAAATTGAGCCCAAGACCCGCTGAGGCAGGAATTGAACCCTGGTCCCGGGCCAGACCTCTGCATTAGGGTCTGCCGCTCTAACCATTGAGCCACACTTCTCCACAGTCAATGGACTCTCCTCACTACGAAAATCTTCATTATTGTATGCAGAAAATTACAAGGTGGCTTACCTCTGACTACCTCAAATTTAATGAGGATAAAACTGAGGTTCTATGCTGTGCCTGGAATAAAATGCCTAGGGCTCTTCCCGCTAACCCCGGCCTCCTCAGTCAACTTCCCTTTAATTAAGTATGGTTGAATTTTGCAAATTCGCGGTATGCAAATCCGTGCTTAAGCGTACTCGCGGTCCGCAAAATCTGCAAACTTTTGTGAGATTGCAGATTTTTTTATTTTTGCGTGTTCGCAGGATTTTTTTCAGCGCGACTACCGCGAAGTTACCCATGCGGTCGTGTTTTCAGTGTTCGCGTTGCGTTTTTCCGTTTCCAGGCGCTAGTTGCATGCTCGCTTTGTGCATTTCCTACTTGCGGGGCGAGATTTGCGTGCTCGCGGGGGAAATATCGCGCAAGCTTACCCACGTGGTTGCAATGGGCGCGGCCATCCTGTTTTTCATTCATTGCTATGGTTCTGGGCATGCTTTTTCTATCCAGCTTTAATCTTTGTGATCCTTTGTTTGTTTGAACTTTTTTATGAACTTTTTTACTCATTATCTATCTCTCTATTTTTCTACATCTATAGTTTGTGTTTTTTTCAACTTTTTGTTACTTTAATAGCTACTTTTTTTTTTAGCTCTCTCTTTTCTTTTATCAACTTTTCTTTCCCTATTCTTTCCTATTTTTCCTTTCTTTGACCCAGGACCATGGCAAAGGGAGCCGGCAAGTCAAAGGGGAAGACTCCCACACCCTGTAGCCGGCTCCATTGCGGGCATTTAAGGGGGGAGTCAGTAAGTCCTAGGGAGATCTTTAGCGCGGTGGAGGTGGCTGCACTGGTCTTCTTTGTACAGCGCCACCTCCACAAGACCATCATGGCAGGCCCGGGACAGGATATGGCCTCCGGGAGCGTCGCCAGCTATGGGGTAAGGCATGCCGGGCCATGTATCGGGAGTCTGGGGTCCGGCGCACCTACAACCAGGTGACGCAACGGTGGTCCGACATCCTGGACCGGGAACAAGACCTGCTCGACCTGCTTTGCGTCGAGATCCCTGGGCTTGGTGAGTACTAGCAGCTAAATAACTACTTTGTTTTCTTGTGCTCTGTGTTATTTTGCAAATATACGTTTTTTCGGAAGAGCAAGAATGCTGCCGATTACATTGCAGGTAAATTATGTTTCAAAAGCTTCTGTGATTGCAGGTGCTCGCCTGCTCATTCGATGGCGGTGCTACTATGCTTACTTGTTTTCAATTTGTGCTCATTTGGCTTGAGTTATTATGTATGAGTGTACTTTACAGAACTGTGTAATGCTCGAGAGACTAGCAACTCAAGTCCAGTCCTTCCTTTGTACTCTAGCCACTAAGAAGAGATAGTGGAGGTGGATTGATAGGTTGAGTATATTATGACTTGTTATTTAGTAGGACATTTTTTAGTGGTCTGCAATCATGACAGACTGTGTCTGTCACTTTGTATGCTGCCAGTCCTAGTAGAACCTTTTTGTAGTTGGTTTAGTGAGTTACATAACTTTCCAAGTAGACGGTCCGCGAATCCAGCAATACTAATATCCTAGTAGACCACATCAGATAGGTCAAAAAAATGTAGTGCAATTGTTGTTTATTTCCCTGAAATAATTTGGTATTGTTTTTTTTAAATGTTTTATTTCGTTGACAACAATCATCCATGTTTGTGTCTTTCTTTCATGTACATCAGCTCCTCCCAGGGGCAAGAGGACAGAGGTGGCAGTGGCGGTGCCGGCCAGGATATGTGTATGTAGAGATAGTAGATGGTCACTGGATGAAGAGTGTCACTTTGAAGAGCATGTAACACCGCACGTCCGTGCCAGAGTAGCAAAGCCAAGGAAAGTAGAAGCTATAATTTTTCAGAATAATCCCTCGACTAACTAGTTTGCAAGCACAGCATATATTGTGTATCTATATTGTATAGTTCACATTATCAAGTCAAGTCACAACTCACAAGTACCTACCTCCAGTGATTACGGGGACCTTTCACTACTTCTGTTAATAATTCTTTTTTCAACTCTGTCATTCATGTGTGGCCTATCGGTGTTCACTCAATCAATACAAACAAAGCACCTAAAGTCATCCCTTATACAAGCAAATATCCTGTGAAGGGATAGATGATCCTATATCTTCTTCATTTTCCTTGTGTAGTAGTCAGGGGCAGGGCAGGGTGAAAGTTAAATTAATTCAGCAGTAGCCCTTGTAACAGAGTATGGCCAGTACGACCCGAAGTAGAAAAGTAAGAGCTTCACCACCTGCATGTACTGGACTGGTAACAGTAATGCAAGTCTGCGTCATCATGGCTTGCGTCTGTTTTTCTTGGGTGCAAGCTGACTGCACAGGCATTATGCCGGCTTCCACAAGTTTACGTACTTATTTCGCTAAACAAGACAGAAGAAGAAGACTGGTGTACTGTCTGAGTCTAATGTAGTGAGTCCATTTAGAGCGAGTAGAATTCCTGAAACTCCCACTAATGTTAGAGCAGAGGCCGACGAAGGGGGAGGTTAGCTAGACACATGCCACAAATGTTATGTACTGTGCTTGCAAGTTGCTAGTGCTACTGTGACACAACTTTCTGTTGAATTATTTTGTGTTACTCTTAAAGAGTATTGGTTACAGTATTTTTTTCTTTCTTCATATAGATACTCCTTCTAAACTATCAAGGAAGGAGTTCGCTATCCGGGCCAGGCAATGGAGGCTGGAGGCAATTGGCGCCAAAGCTCGGTGGCTGGTGGGTCAGGGGGAGGAGGATGACTCGCAGTCAACATCCACAACAGCTGCATCCTCCTCCGCTGCACCTGGGTCATACAGCCAGCGCAATACTCCAGCGGTACGGCGCCGTGGTCCAGCAGCCACCCTCCGCTGCCGAGCAGCGAAAATAACAGCTGCCCCCACAGTACCTGCAAGGCTTCTATGCACCGATTGACCCTTCGAGTGGCCTACCTTGAGCAGGAGGTGGCGAGGCAGAAAGCCCTGCTCAAGGACCTCCGGAGAGAGCTGCGTGACCACCTAGCCAGAGGACACCGCCGGCGACAGTAGAGAGAGAGACTGTCCTTTGCCCCTTTTTTAAAGATTTTTGGGGGGGTGAGAATTGGGCGTTGGGGTTTTGGGACTTTTGGGGACATTTCATGGACATTGGTTGGGGTTATGGAGGGGGGTGGGTCGGGTTTTGCGGGATAGTTTATTTTTGTTAGGGTTGAAATGATTATTTATTTTCTACTTAAACATAGCATACGCGTTTTTACTGTTTTGTGGGGGAGGCGGGGGGGTTAACTGTACGTTTGTTTTCCTGAAACTTAACTGGCTGCTTGATTCAAAGTGTCTAAGTAATCGCCTAAATTTGTACAAAAGTGCCACTGACAGAGTTAGTGAATTCAATTGTCCTACTACTTTACTAGTACTACCGTCAGTCTCTCCTCTCCTCCTACTCCATTATTCTTCCTCCCCCAAAATGCTTAACTTATCTGTGATTCGTGTTTGAATAGGGCTAGGCACAGGCTGGATGCATGTCAAATGATGATTAAGGTTAGCTATGAAATCCTGGACGGATGAAATGGCATTGTTGTTGTGGTAGTAGTAGTGGTACACACTGGCAGTAGCAGCATATGAAAAAAAAGGAAATGAGACATTGAGTGGCCTGAGAGGAGCATTAGAAGAAAGAACAGTACGATAGTACAGTACATAAGAACAGTGCCATAAATTGTAGCCTAAGCAATGCTAAAGTATTCAATCAAAAGGTTAACTAGTAGTTGCATGGATTATGGCTACTACAAGACTAGTACTGAAGGACACAGCAGCATAAGCTTTTGTCACGTGTAGGAGGATGTTGTTGTTGATGAATCCACTCGGCAGAGTCGGACATGACATTCTGAATTGATTTGCTAATACTCATGGGTGTGTGTCAAGCACAATAGGAATATATCCTCGGATTCCTTGACCTGCCTTGAAATAGATTTTCTGTTGCTTTGACCTTATCCTCCCCAGCAAGCGCGTGGAATTATTGGTGTCATTTAGTCACACCTCAATGAAAACCACACAGCCCGGGGGAAGATGGTTAGGGTTTGAAAAATGGATGGGAATGAGGGTTTTTGAGAAAGTTTTTTGAAGACAGAAAAAAAATACAGCATGGACAAACAACAAATGAAGAAAAACAAATCTTTGGATACGAAGATATCCATAAATCTGTTAAGGGACATAAAGGAAGTGCATGCATGAAGTTGTTTGCTAAATGGATGGTTAGATTACTGAAAAGTAATACTTACTACAACTAACTAACTAGTACTAAACAATTAGACAGTACAGGGCTGCATTAATTACGCAATTTCACTTGCCTATATGCCCTCAGAGAGAATAAACACTTAATAGTACATTACATTAGTTTTAAAAATAGCAAAGAAACTTATCAAATAGCTGTAGGGATGAATTTGAAGCAGAGAGCAAACGCACAGAGTCACACTCATAGAAGTTCACAACATTGACATTATTTAAAAGATAAGGACAAGTGAAGTGGATACTGTAACTGTATGTTGTAGTTGTCCTGGTCAAATTGGGAAGTTGCATGCATCCAGCCATTCCTCTTATTCGCGGTACTCCTCCATTCCATCGGGCGCTCTGTCAATCAATCTTGGTGACCATACTGTCCACTGCCTGCCTGGCGGATGCGGAATTGCGGATTGCCCATCACACAGGGTAAGTGCCGGCCTGTAATTGTCGATGGAAAAACAGAAAGGGATATTAAAACACCCCGGAGGAAAAATAAAAGGTACGGTGTGTAGTGCAAAAATAACACTTTCACTTTCAAAGGCGACAGTATATTACATACATGCATCATTTCTAAAGTGCCTACTCTGAGTCTCTGTTTCCAGGATAATAATGAGCACACAGCAGGCCAGGGCCATGCAGACAGTCAAGGCAGGCAGCACTGAGTGAACCAACCTCCATGTAGCATACCTCTTTGACACAGACAGACAAAGCAGATCTAATTTTATACAGCAAGCCACATAGCCGCAATTTTACATGAACCGCTGTCTGGACTCTGGCATAACACTACACTGGCTCGACCACTCCATACCATGACTAGACAGACATGTAGTTCTGCTGTGGTTTTGTTGACTTGTTTACCTGTTTCCCCTCACGAAATTGCCATAGTTCTTCCGTAAATTGACGATGATGATCCATCCATTCCAGTGAGTGACTGTAAAGATATTATGTAACTTTGATCATCGTGACTCATCTTCATCATGGTGTTGGCAAACTCAATGTTGTTCATGCAGTCACAGTCTACACACAGTGAGTCCAATTCTAGGAGCAGGCCTCAGCCAGACTCGCTAGTGCAAGGGGTTCGCCCTTCTCTGCACAAAGTCCTCAGACCAATAGGAAGAAGTTGGCACGAAAACTGGAAAAGAAAAAGTAACATTTATTACACCTCATGAGGGGGTGCTCCGGTTCAAACAGTACCCTCGGGTATTGCAAGAAGTAGCACACCAAGCCAAGGAAGCATGGTTTATTTATACCCGCACAGGGGCTCAAAAGAAGGTGGTACAAACACAAGAGCACAGTTTATGTACATATAAGGTAATATCGAGAGGCACAATCGATCAGTGGGAGAGGCTAACAGTTTTGGGGGTCGACAAACACATTCCTATCTGAACTAATCACTAACAGATGTGGACCCTACTTGACATGCGCGAAAGTGAGTGATGCTAAATTTAACTTGTTGCCAGGCAGATTTCAAGCGCCGTAGACAGGAAGATAGGACAAAGCACATGGTCGGCACAAGTTAGCATGTAGCAGACAAAATGGCTGCCGTGAATACAAAATGGAGTCCGCTAAATGTGAAGATAACAGCCAGAACTAAGATGTCTTCTGCTAATGCTTAATCTAATCGCTGTCAAATGACAACACAAGGACATTTTCCATATTAAAAAATGCAACGTAGTGGCCCCTGCAGTAGAAGTACAATTTGCATTAAACAAGGTAAACAGAGTAGACTTGAGTTACATTTAGTGTGTAAAAGATTAAATAATAACAGAACACATAGGATTCATTTCATGGACAACAAACAAACAGCAATTGCTTTCATCAGAGCCAGACAGCCAGTGTTGTCCACTGCATGCCATCTCATCATTCATTAACTGTTCCACTTTTTGTCAGCATCTTATTCTTAAGTGAAGGGCCACAGGGCAGCCTCTCATGTCAATTTCAGAAGTAACAGTCAACATAGCGAAAGTTTCTTGATTCTGCGTAATCTGGCCATCTGCCGTGAGGGAAACAAATGGATAGGGGGAGTCTGGAGGAGGAGGATAGAGGATCATGACTGAGTTGTGAACTTGTGAACTTCAGGAATGCAGACAGCGTCACCTTCAATATGGAAATAAGACGAAGACAGTGCTGCTGATGGATTTGTTGTGATTAGAGTTTTGTTGTGCTAAAAGTTGCAAAACAAAGAAAGACACAGAGAAATAAGAGTGAATAAGGATGAAAAAAAAGTAAGTATTTCAAGCCTAGGTGTCAGGGAAGTAGAGCTCGTCCCCAAACTCTGTGATTGAACCTAGAGTAGGTCAGCTAACAGAGAAGAACTTTAGTCACCTAAGTCGGTGTCCTCTTCTTCCTGCATGGATTCACGTATTTTGTAATCTGGTTGTATGAAGTGCTGATTCATCTTGATCAGTGTTAACCTCTCCACATTTTTGGGCAAAAGGCGGGTCCTTTTTGAAGTTACAATGGCACCAGCAGCACTGAAAACACGTTAAGAAGACACGCTTGCGAGTGGGCAAGCCAAATAATGAATAGCCAGCTTGGTGATCAGTGGCCATTGAGGCCTTTTCCCATACCAATACACCCATGGGTTCTGATCAAAGAAGACCTCTGTTGGGTCATCCAAATAGGCCTGCACCATACACTCAAGGTCCTCCTTGGGTGGTCCACTTTGCGTACCATCTGTTGCCTTTGCATCAACACTGGAACAAGCAAACCCATGATAAGTTATCCAATCTGCTTCCGACAATATTATGGCTGGGCCTGGTGCAGGTGATGATGATGATACAGTTGCTGCTATCGGTAACGGCTGTGAGGGAAAGTGACAGCCGTCGCCACAGAAGTGGACCTTGACGCCGGATGGCCTGCTGCCTCAGTAGTACTTGTGGTGGTTCCTTCAATTTCCTGCCGCTCTTTTTCAAACCGAGTAGCTGACAGAGCTAGCCAATGTTTGTACTTGGAAACATCTGCTTCATAAAAAGGAATTAATGTATTGCTGGCCAGTGCCTTTTTGTACTGTGGATCCAGAATAGTGGCACAAATGTAATGTTGTTCTGAATGTATTGCTTTAAGCCTTTCATTTTCAACTAGGCGGCTTAATAAACTCTCCGCCAACTGATATGCGTCTTATTTTTCAGCATCAACTCGGAACGTTGAAGACACCGCCTTCAGTTGTTGCTCTAGCATGCGCAACAATGGGATAGCTTTGCCCAAGGTACAGTCCTCTCTGCTGACTTCACACGTGAACACCTCAAAAGGCTTTGAACTAGGTCCCATTCATCCACCTCTAGCCTCATGTCTTTCATAGAAGCACCCCAAGACATACTGATTGATTACCAAGTAATGCTCAAACAGACGCTCAAGCATGTAGAAGGTTGAGTTCCAACGTGTTGCCACCTCCTGGATGAGTCCTCTGACTGGCCCTCTACGGTCATGTTGAATGATCCTCAGCTGCTTCCGGGCCTTAAAAGAATGGCTGAAATGTGTGCAGGTGGTCAGTAACTTGCTGACTGTGTTTTCTTTTTTCAAGAAATCTTGAACAACAATGTTAATACTGTGCGCCAAACACGGCACTCTGAAATAGCCACCATCAGCCATGGCCTTAACTATATTACTGCCATTATCTATGGAAACATAACCAATCATGTGCTTTCTTGGATGCAGCCATTCAAAGACCTTACTGTTAAACTCCTCCAAAATGTTTACTGCAGTATGAGATTTCTCCATGGCAAACATGGCTACTGTTGCATGTTTGCGAGTAGCTTGGAAAAATTGTGACACAGTCAACACCTGCAGATATCTTCTCTCTAACTCCCGCAAAAGAGACCCAGTGTCCAGTGATGCCCATGTAATCAACTGCTTGGCAACTGCTCCACATGTCTGTTGTCAGGTGGATAGTGTGAACAGCGCTCTTCTGCAAAGCTGCCCCAATCATGTCCAGCACATCGTGATGTAGTGCTGGAACCGCAACTCGGGCAAAATAGGACCGGCTAGGAACCTTCCATTTAGGGCAGACTGTTGCCACAAATTCTAGAAAACCCACCCCTTCCACGAAAGAAAAAGGGAGAAGGTCCAGCGCTAACATTTTAGCCAGCATTGCATTATACAGACGTGCCATTTGGTGGGTGCGTTCAAATGGCGCCTCCGACTAAAACATGCTTTTAATGGTGGTCTGGACCATTTTCATATGTGACGAGGATCCAGACTTCTTCAACCCAGTTAGGCTCATTGATGTACCTTTTCGCGTTGGTGTTTCTACCAGACTACTGTGCCTCCTAGATGTTGCTGGGGTAGAGGAGGGTGTGGGCGGTACACTGCAGTGCTGCTGCCAGGGGTACTGTGTGTACCAGAAAAAATGTCTCTCTGTTCTTCACCTCCCCCCTGCACGATCAGCTCCTCATCATCAGATGCAGTATCAATGGCTACATTTGGATTTGTACATTTGGCTTTCCGGATGTTACTTAGGTGTGCCTACCACCTGATAATGTGGTGTTTTTGGAGATGACCTCTCTGGCCTCCGGTACCATAGTTTGTACCAAGCTTATCCCCACTAACTACTTGATTACAAATCGAATAAATGACTAGGTTTTCCACCTTTTTGCTAATACTAAAGAAGTCCCAAACTGGGGAGTTGAGATTTCTGGTGGTGGGGGAGGTGCTACTTTCAATGCCAGATGAAGTGGAGGATGGGTGTGGCGGAATTTGACTCTGTTGCGCACTTACAGCACAACTACTTGAGGTAATGGAGTTCGAGCTGGATGGAGGTCCCTGCCGGCCCTTCTGATGAGAAAATATGGAAGCTGTAGGTCGTGTTGGTGTAGTAGTTACCTGTGTTGGTGGTGGTACCACTGGTGCCACGCCACACACATCCTGCACAGCAGCATTTCGGGATAGGGTAAAAATGTCTGTCTGCAGCATGCCCGCTGGGGCTGGAGTGATGACTGTGATGACTGGGTCGTCATCGTCAGACTGTTCATCAGCAGCAGAATACACCACTTCTACTTCTTCTTCGTCATCACCCATAACTGAAAGCCTTGCGGGAACCTTCCTTTTACCTAGCTTTGTCGTCTCATGGCGTGCCTCCCTCTCAGACTGCATTGGTGGGTGCCAATCAAGATCTAGATCATCAGAAAGAAGGGGGCTTGAAGAAGAACTTGTACTAGCCCTCTTTGACCTTTTCCTTGCTTGGGATCTGGAAGACAATGGATCATCAGGAGGAGTGGCTTGCTCGGCTGATACCTCTGCAAGAATCTCGATTTCCTGTTGTGCCCCTACTTCTGGAGGAACAAGCATTGTGGGCAGTTGTGCCTCTCCATGCGCCTCTACTTGCGCCTCTCCTTGCACCTCTCCTTGCGCCTCTCCTTGCGCCTCTCCTTGTTGCACCTGTGGTTGTTTTTACGGCTGTGGTTGAACACTCATCAGATGACTTACACCCTGCATTGATTGGATGCTACTTTGCGATGAGGCAACGCCAACATCACTGGTCGATGGTGAAAGAGCAATTAAAGTGGCTGCCTCTGCGGCACTCATGGGCTTGGGCTTAACTTGACGTGGTGGCACTGAGACCAATGAAGCGGAGGTGCTGCTCCCAGCTTGGTCCCCGGCGGACACCGCTGCTGCAGGCATAGTTTTTTTTTCTCCAAAAAAAGTGTCTGTCGGCACACCAGTCTCCTTGGTAAGTGGCGCCACTTGCTTCTTCTGCTCCTTCTTACTGGCAGTGGCACTGGCAACTTTCTTGGTAGAGGAGCTACAGCCACCTTTCTTTGGGCCCATCTTCTTCAGATGTCAGAACAGCAGGACGCAGTTGCACGAGTTGCAGAGTTGTCTGTGGCCACCTGTGACGTCCGCAGCAGGACTTCTTCCTGGCACTACAACAAGTGATGAGGATGAGGATGATTCCTGGTTCTCAGTCTTTGTGCACCTAAAAGCAAAGGAAGCCAGAGGAACATCAGTTAAATAAATGTTGCATATTTCATGCTTCAAATAATATTTGCAACTAGGCATTTATTAATATTAACACAACACACCCAAAAACGGAAAGACCCAAAATAAAAATTGCAATTCTAATCCAAAATGGATGTTTAAATGAATAGAAGAGTGATCACACAGAGAGAGTTGTTTCATGCACCACAGAGTACCCCCCGGGCATAATGGATGAGAGCAAGGCAGACTGGGTGCAGGCCTATGGTACAAAGCACACTACCTGGCTTCAAAAAAGCCCCTAGACCCCTACCCACATGGCCAGCCGCTGGACCAGGAATCAAAATGGCCCCTACCCACATGGCCAGGCCCTGGACCAGGCCCCAACAAAACCCCAAAAAATTGAAATACACACAAAAATCACCCCAATCCAATGCCATCCATGCCCTAAATGATGTTTAAATTCAAGAGACCCCAAGGAAAGCCTTAGTCCATGCACCACTGAGTACCCCTGGGCATAATGGATGAAAGCAAGGCAGACTGGGTGCAGGCCTATGGCACAAAGCACACTGCCTGGCTTCAAAATGGCCCCTTGACCCACACCCACATGGCCAGGCCCTGGACCAGGCCTCAAAATGCCCCCCACCCACATGGCCAGGCCCTGGACCCGGCCCCAACAACACCCACAAAATCGATATACACACAAAAATCACCCTAATCCAATGCCATCCATGCCTAAATGATGTTTAAATTCAAGAGACCCCACACAGAAAGACTTGGTCCATGCACCACTGACTACCCCTGGGCCTACTGGCTAGTGTGGTTTAACACGCACCCCAAAATTTAAAAAACTTCCACATATAACAGTGAGCTATTCAATTCCATGCCATCCATGCTGTAAATGATATTTAATTTCAACAAAACTCACAGAAACAGTTGTATCTTGCACCCATGACTAACCCTTGGCCCACTGGATACTGTGGCTACCCACAATATATTTTTTTTTTAAGTTGTGAAAAAGTTTATAAATTGAAGTTGCAGCAACTGCAATGCCCCAAACAAACAACACCAATTTACTTGTAAAATCTCTAATCCAAAGTGATCCAAAAAAAGTCCTCAAATACAAATATCCAGCAGCAGCCACAAAGAGTAATCCTTCCAGCTCCAAATCCAAATGAAAAGTGACCAGGAGGACATCGACAAAGCACTGGGAGGAGCCTGCTGGACAGGAACAGGAAGTTGGAGACTCTGGGGCACTTCCTTCCTCCCACCCCCCAAAAATGGACTTCTTGCACAAAAAAGTGCAGCCAAATGTCAATCTGAGGAGTTATTCTGATCCAAATCATCATTTTCAGAAGGTTTATACTGCCAGCGATAGATTTCTTGTGCAGAATTGCAATTTTTGCGACTTCGGGAAAGCGAGCTGTTCAAATCTCCCGCCGGATATCAGCTGCGCGTCGCATCTACATGTTTGCAATTGTTTACTCTCGCCATTGTGTGATCGCGGGCCCTTATGATGTATTCGCGCTCTCAAAGCCTCGCAGTGCAAGATGGCAGCACGGTATGACGTACTAGCTGTCGAAAAGTCTCGCGCGATCACGCAGCCAGAAACCAAAATGGCGCAGCGCACGCCTACTGGGAGGAAAACAACTCGGGGAACTCAGAATCACGGTAAGTCAACGCCGTGCGCGCGAGATTGTATTTTTGAAGCTCGACAAAGCAAATAAAATCCACCAACTCACGGATTGCGAATTCTTTGACAATTTCGCGCGATTCACAGACAGCGAAATTGCCAAAAATTCACAAATTCCGTTAGCGGAATGAATTTTCAGCCCATGCTTACCTTTAATGTGCTCATCAATGGTCAGGAACCTAGAGTTCCATTTTGATAGTAATTAAGCTATGGTGGCCCAGGTAAACAGGTTGGCTTCCACCTGTTTCTTGCTTCTCAAATTGCTCCGCAAGATGCTACCTCTTCTCCTTAGTCCTTATCACCCATTGATTGTTCAGGCTACTATTCTAATTAGGCTAGTCTATGGGCTCTCCTCCTTATTTAGTCAAGTACCTTTTCCATATTCAATAGAAGCCAAATGCTTAGCTCTTACCCTTCCTCTGCCGTCCATCAGGTTTGACCAATATATATTCGTGACAGGTTTCAGAGGTATTGTCCAGGTTGCCATCTGCACTCGGCTGGGGCTAACCTGCTGGTGCATCCAACATTTTCTTGTGTTGGTGACAATGTATTTACTGTGCAGGCAGCCCGCTATGGAATAGCTTACCTTTCCGCCTCAGGTAGGTCACTAATCTTAATCAATTCAGGAAGCTGCTTAAGACCTGGCTATTTACTAAGTGTGTATGTAAAAAGGGAATATGATTGTCTCATAGCACGAGGAAAATTTTTTGATAATCATGGGCTCAACAAATGCTTTTAGTATTAATCCCCACTGCACCACATTTTTCGATTCATTAGTGGGATTAGTAGAGGTGTGGGGCAACTGCAACTAGAGAGTAGGCCAGCGATGTTCCACACGTTGCTGGAAGCTGAACCAGAGGAAATGCACTATGAAGTATGAAGTGATAAGTTCAAAGCAGCAACCCCACATTCCTAGTCAGGGTAAGGCACAATCAAACTCCAAATTAACATGTGATCAATCCCCTGGTAATCTTGCACAGAGCAGTCAGGATTAACTTAGAGGCAATGTGTAAAGTTTTTGTGCAAAACTTCAAACAGTAAAATAGTGAAAACACCACAAAAAAGTATCCCACATCAGGTTAGAAAAATTGAACAATATTCCTTCAGAATTGCAGTCCAGCAGAGTGGCAGTCCTTTTAGCTGCACAGCAGTCTTTCTTCCTGGCAGACCAAAACAGGTCCAGAAGTGTTCTGAAGTGGTGGTGTGCGAGGTCCTTCTTTTATACCTTGGTGCCCTGGTTCTGAAAGGTGGGAAAAGCTTCTAGACAATGCCTTTGAAGTGCATGGAATTCTCTACCTCCCCTGTCCTGACTCCAAGCAGGCTGAAGTGACAATACAGGGTCGTTAAGCCCTTTGTGTGGAGACAGAACACAGCCTATTCAGGTTACCAGTTATGGCCCATCCAGTCACACCTAAGCTCCCATTGTGTATGGCTGTCTAGGAGAAGTGCACAAGCCCAACTGCCAGCTACACCCAGTCATGTGATCAGAGGCAGTCTGGAGGCACCAAATGGTTAAGGTGAAATAATCTCCCTCTCCTTATGCTCCATTCTCCTCTTCTTTCAACATCTGAGGATTTACTTACTGGCAAAGCGCGGAGATACCCCTTCGGGGGTCTATTCTTGCGCTATAGAAGAATATAAAATAAAATAAATAAATAAAATAAAGGTAAGAAAATACCATATTTCTGTAAGTGGCATTTTCAGAATTATAATTTAAAATCCGACTTCACTCTAAATCAAGATTTCAAATTAGGATTTCAGAGACACAAAACATGAACCAGTTATCCCTTCTAATTTAGAAATTATACTTTTAAAATGTAACAAGGCAACTCCAAGGTTAACTTATGGGAAAGATAGGCCTTGCAGAAGTGAAAACAAAATGTAAGGGTTATTTTCACTACTAGGACATATACAACTTAGAAGTACATGTCCAACATTTTAAATACATTGTACCCTGATATCTGGGCTGTCTAGGGCCTACCTTAGGTGTGACTTATATGAATTTAAAAGGAAGGTTTGTGAGTAGCAAAAGGTTTGTTTCGCCAGGTCGAAAAGGCACATTTAACTGTACACACAGGCTCTTAAATGACAGCTCTGGGAGATTTTCAAAGGACTACTTAAGTAGGTTGCACAATCAGTACTGCAGGCCCATTAGTAGTATTTGATTTACAGGTACTGGGCGCATGTGGTGCCACTATACTAGGGACTTATAAGTGAATTAAATATGCAAATTGTGTATGAGCCAATGTTACCGTGTTTTGAGCAGAGAGCATTAGCACTTTAGCACTGGTTGGCAGGGGTAAACTGTGCAGAGTCCAAAGGCCAAGAGTAACAAATTCAGCAAAAATAGGAGGAGCACTGCTAAAGGTTTTGGGAAACCATGCAGAAAGGTCCATTTTCAACACAACTATGTCCCACCTAAAGCCAGGGTAATACCTTGATGGACTTCCCTGCTTAGGTGATAGAACTTGGACAATGGCCTTCTACTACTCTCCTGAGCCAATAAACTGACCCATGGGGAACCCTTCTCCTCATCTGTGGACCCCATGTGTGCAGCACCTGACCTTAACTTGCTCACAGATGCCTTTCAGTAGGCAGAGAGGACCACCATGGCCATCACGATGATGTGGCACAATCCATCCCTTGGCTTAGACTGCTGCCTCCAAACCAAGAAAAACTCTGTCCACAAGGACAACAGCCAACAGAGGCCACTGACAGCTCTCCAGAGCCAGGTCCAAGTGCATCCAGGACTCTCTGATATTTCTCAAAGTGGGGGGGCAGTAGCCCCAGGTGTTTTTCACCCTTTCTCCACTTTCCCTCCCACTAGTTCAGTGGTGGTACCCAAAAACTGGCCAACCAGCCCAGGGTCTGCACCCTTAGGCTGAACAATTGCCTGGTGAGGTAGGACTTCCAGGGTGGACCCACTGCTCCCCTTAAGGGTGACACACTTGGTGCCATGCACGTGTCTGTATCATTCTAAGGTCAGGTAGAAGAACCATGTCTCTGCATTCTCTAGCCTGCACAGTAGTCCTCTATCATATAGCACTTAGTTAGGCTCAGTCAGACAGAGACCATTGTGACATGTTAGCCTTCTGATGAAGACATGCTAACATTCCAGGGGTTGAGAGAGGCAGATGAAAGTAATGACTGTTGACTGCACCTGGCTGAGAGGAGTTGGGTGTCTCTATCTTTGACTGGAATAAACATCATTGGAATAAAACGTAATTATGTCAATTTTGGCAGTGATTTGATGATGCCAGGTGTTAAGGCATCAGAGAACGGTGAAACCAAAGAATAACCCATGTCAATCAGGGGAATATCTGCATGCCAGGAGAGGCTAGATACTGGCATTCCTGAAGTGGAAGTTAAAGGAGAACAATTTTGGGCAGGGCGCTGTTAGTTTGTAGTGAGCGGCAGCACTACAAGCCATCCTGCACCCTGACTTCAAAGCACATTGTACGCACTTCAGGTAATGCATTGTTGTGGTGTCCTCCATGTATTTTGATACAGTCTATGTGGATTTACAGCCAATGAGTTGGAGTTCTCTATTTTGTTTCTAAGAGTGTTGTGTGGAGACTTGTGTCCTGGTGGGCCAGAGTTTATTAAAGCAGTTGAGGGTGTTGCCTGACAGGACACGCAAGCACAGTGCAAGTCCTATGGGCGAGTTGATCTATGTCATTATCAGACGTGCGAGCTCTGCATAGCTCGTGTCATTCAACAATAGAGAGAAATTGTTCAGGCAGGGCAGCGCGCAAGCCAATTTGCAGCGCCGCTGGTACCTCAGTGCTGAAGGCAGGGTCCTTTTATGCCCTTAGGCAAGCGGTCTACGCGGGGGAGCAGTAATTTGACAGCGTTGAAGAATCAAAATATGCTGTTCACCTCCTCCTTTCCACTCGTTTTAGCAGGCTTTTGGATGTCTTTGGGCTACAACAGCTACAAAGAAATGTAGGAACAACATAAGAAGATTTAAACCAAGTTGTAACACAAAATATTGATTCACTGACATCTGCAGGTTGAAACTGCTGTTTAAAAATTTTATTTTGCCATGGTTTGACCTGGTCGCGTGTGGTAAATGAATTTAGGAAACTTCTGAATGCGAAATAAGAAGTTTATTCCAAATAATAAACTCCACCCGATCACGGAGCGTCTGATCCCAGTCAAGCCAACGGTTACAATGCCTAACTGTAAAACAGGCGTCCATGCACGGGTGAACGACATTTGTATCATAACATGTATTTACAGTTGAGCACAAGAAGTGGCTCGTGAGAATCACGAGCAGCAATCAGTCATACCCCGCGTGAAGTATCACGCGGTGTATGACACGTAAGCATACATTACACCACCTTCCCCCTTACAACGGCGAACAGTAAAAGAAATAAAATAGCATTCAGAATCTTACAAATTCATTGTACCTCTCGGGTGGCTTGATACGCCTGCCAAAAGAAGAAAAAGATTGATTAACAACAGAATTCTGAGGGTTTATCAAATTCCTTACAGGAGGCTGATCACAGTTATAATCAGAAAAAGAATGAGAATCATTAGACCCATGAGGAACGCTTAACCAAAAACTCCAGTCCAGATTATCAGAACTATCCCCCCTAACTTTACTCTTGATAATTTCAGCTTGATAATCTGTTACTTTCACCAATTGGCGTTTATTCCACCAACCCTTCTTACCAAGGAAAGCGGCCCCCTTGCTAACTCTTAAAACCTGAATGGGTGCAAAAAATTTTGACAGACCTTTAGATACTCTTTCAGGGTTCTTAATCAGCACCCAGTCGCCCACCAAAATATCAACAAAATTACCTTTCGAACTACCATCGAAATGTAACTTCATTTGCTTTTGCTTTTCCTGGACGTTCTTCTTAACAGAATGAAAATCATTAGTTTTCCTAACAGCTCCCTGTGGCAACCATGAAGGAAACAAAACGGAACAGTTCTCCCTCCCTCTCAAAAGAGAAAAAGGAGAAACTCCTGTCACGCAATGGGGTGACGTGTTGTAATGCCAGACCTTCTTTTTTACAAACTCCCCTACTTTGTAACCACAAGACACAGCAGTCTGTATACCTTCTTTAATCACCCTATTACCTCTCTCAACTAGACCATTCGACGATGGTGAATATAATGCCACCTTCAGTTGCTTGATATCTAATTCCTTCAAAAACTTACACATTTTCTCAGACACAAAATGTGTACCATTATGCGTGACGATAGACTTTGGAGGTCCTTCTAAATCAAAAACTTTCTTGAGAAAAGTTATGGTAGAATCTGAGTCAGGAGACTTAACAAAGTCAAAGTACATCCATTTAGAGAAATAATCAATTAAAAGAATTGCATACTTATTTTCCTGTTGAAGAATGGAGTATGGGCCTGAGAAATCTACCCCAACTTTCTCCCATGGAGAGTCGGGAAGTTCCGTGGGGTGTAAAGGTACTTTTAAAGTACGCCAATGCTTGTCGGACAACAAACATTCAGGGCAAGAATCAATCAGATTCTTGACCTGAACGTCCATAGAAGGCCACCAATAATGTTGTTTAATTCGCATAGATGTTTTAGTTACACCTAAATGACCTTGATGAGCCTTATTAATGATGGATTCTCTTAATTTAAAAGGAGGAACAAATGTCTCTCCCCTACGGACTATGCCGTTTTCAACAGAAAGCTCCTATGCAACTTGAGCAAAACTACGTAAATCCCCACTCAAACCCCTAGGTTCAGGCCAACAATGGGTAGAAAATTCTACGACTTTCAACAAGACATTGTCAAGAGTGGTGGCTTCCATCCAATCCTTTTCAGAAATAACATCACTAACCTCATTTACGGCATCCACTAAAGTAACACACTCCACATCTTCCACTAGAAAATCCTCTTCATCATCCTTAATCATAGCCATCCTGGACAAACAATCGGCCCTAAAATTCTTGCCTCCCACAATATGTTTGACTGAAAAATTAAACTCTTGTAATTTTGACACTAGTCTCATAAGTCATGCTGACATGGAAGCAGAATTAGATTTGTTAAAAATATAAATCAAGGGCTTGTGGTCAGTAACCAACTCGAACTTTCTTCCCCAAATATACATTTTGAATTTGTGAACCGCCCAGGCGCAAGCTAAAGCTTCTCTTTCGATTGTACTATACCTTTGCTCGAAATCTTTCAGAGCTCTGGAAGCAAACGCAACTGTTTGTTCCTGACCATTGACTTTTTGGGTGAGGACAGCCCCTAAACCAGACATACTTGCGTCTACTGTGATGACAGAGACGGAGTCTTCTCTAAAGGCATGAATGGCCTTAGCTGAGATAATCATTTTCTTCACTTCACAAAAAACTTTATCTAACTCATCAGTCCAAATGAAATTTGCCCCTTTCCTTAAGAGAAGTCTTAATGGTTCAACCAGTTGTGAATATGATTGCACAAATCTGGCATAATATTCCGCTAAACCGAGAAAGGATCGCAAAGCGTCCTTATCTGGAGGAGGTTTCGCGTCCTCAATAGCCCTGATGACAGAAAATTTGGGAGTAATACCTTGATCTGATATAGTGTGGCCTAAATAGTCAATTTTGTTCACTGCAAATTTGCATTTATCGCTCCGAACTGTCATGTTTCTGGACATCAAAATTGACAGAACATTTCTGAGAATTTTATTGTGTTCACCTATAGTTTTTGCAAAAATCAAAATATCATCAAGATAAGCTTGAACACCCGCTATACCTTGAAATATTACATCCATCAACTTCTGGAAAACACTACCTGCAGACACTAACCCAAAAGGAAGGCGTAGAAATTTGAAGGCCCCAAAGGGAGTGATAAAGGATGTAAGTTCTTGGGATTCTTTCGACAACGAAACTTGATGGTACGCTGACCTAAGATCGATCAGTGAAAACCATTTAGCTTCCCCAATGTTTGCCAGAAGTTCATGAATTCTTGGAAGGGGATGGCAGTCCACGATAATATTTTTATTTAAGGAGCGTAAGTCCGCACATAACCTAATGTCTCCTGTTTTTTTACGGGCAACTACAATGGGTGCGATCCACTGAGAGGAATTGACAGGTGTAATAATCCCTTGCTTACACAAATCATTTAACATATCCTTTAATTCAGATCTAACACTTAACGGAACTGCTCTAACTTTATATGCTACAGGCTGAGCTCCTGGTATTAATCTTATTTTGTGTTCAAATCCTTTCACGCTTCCAACCATCTCCTTAAAAACAGGTTCAAATTCTGACACAATGTTCTGAACCTCCATATTAGAATTATCCACCATTGCAATAGGTAGGTCATTTAACATAGTTTTAAACTTAGGTAACTCTCCCACTTTGATGGGATTATCGTCCCCTGGTACTAAATACAGCCCCATCTTGGCTAGATCTTTCCAACCCACAATGTTTTTGCCTTTCTCTGCTACATAGATCTTAGTAACTGTTTCTCTCCCAAGGCACTGGACTAAACCTTCAAAGTACCCCAACATGTTAATATCTTTCTCACCAAAAGCTCTTGGGTTAACATCAGACTCCAATAATTCAACTCTTCTGTCCCATTTCTCATAAAAAGTTGAATCTCTGAGAATGGTAAATGGCGAACCTAAATCAGCCATGACCTGTAAATGTACGTTATCAATAATAGCGGCACATAAAGGCCCTTTAATAGAGTCCACATCACCATTGAAATCTAAAGTAACTACAATGTTTTTGAAAGAGTTGGAACAAGAATCTACATCAATATAACTTACATTAGGAGGTTTCTTTGCAAATCTACAAACGCCTTGAAAGTGGCCAATTTTCTTACAGATAGAGCAACGTTTTTTAAGTGCTGGACAATTTGGTGCATTTCCTATGTGATCCTTAGAACCGCATCTGTAACATAAAAAATTCTTTTTCTTTTGTAAAGGTTTATAATTAGATTGAACCTTGTTTTTAGGGTTAATTGAACAAACAGCACCTTCTTGATCAGAATCAGAGAAATCCAGAGCATTGATACCTTGTTTGTTTGGTTCCATAACAACCTTGCTGGTCAAAGTAGAGCGTTCAATACTTAAAGCAAGATCAATGACTTCAGTCAAAGATGGATTCTTACAACCAAGAATCCTTTGTTTGATTTTTTTAGAAGCACAGTTGAATACAAATTGGTCTCTTTTAAAATTGTCAGGTGATGGTTCGAAATTACATGTAATGGCAAGTACTCTAAGAGCAGCGATGTATTCTTCTACCTTTTCTTCTTCCTTCTGTTTTCTTGAGTAAAAATTGTGACGCTCAAGCATTATATTAGGTTCATCACAAAATTGCTTCCTTAGTCTGGCAATGGCTTCAATATAAACGTTCCAAGGATTATCTCCACTTTCGTCTTGTGAAATAGGTGGAGCTATAGGAACAATACTTTTAAAAATCCGCGGACCTGCCTGACCCAAACAACCAAAAAGAATAGCAAATTTTCTTTAGAAAGAATAGTCAACCGCATCAATGGTAATCAAATGATTCTCAAATAAACTAAACCACTCTGACCATATAATGTCAGGAGTACCAGGTTTGCTCAAGAAAGGTGGGGGTTGAGTGATTTAATGCCATTGATTATTAGCCATAGTAATTATAATATAAAGCGAAAACTGTTGAATATACAATTAAAATCAAATGTTTCAGTACTAACAGGTTATAAATATGAAACTTCTAAAATAATAATAATAATAACTTCTAGAATGCCAACTAGAAGAAAAACTGTATAATATTATGGAAACAAATTTATATTAAAATCCATGTAAGTAGTGAATGTATCACAAAAGTGACACACAATAGTCATAACACAGTTTAAATGCAAGAAGTGTGCGTATCACAGAATTGAAACGCAGTATCAACAACAGCGTTTAAATGTAATTAGCATGCGTATCGCAGAATTGACACGCAGTATCAACAATAGGGTTTAATTGTAAATAGCGTGCGTATCGCAGAATTGACAGGCAAGTAATTGTAAATAGCGTGCGTATCGCTGAATTGACACGCAGGTAATAAATCAAATTAATTAAAACGTGCGTATCGTTGAAATGACACGCAGTGTAAGCGTGCGCATCGCTGGAGCAATACAAGATAAATAAACGTGTGGCCAAAAAGCGTGCGTATCGCTGAGACGATACGCGGTAATAATTCACAAAGTCAAGGTGCGTATAATTAAATTTTAGTAAACGTGGCCTCAATCAGTATATCGTTGAGCAAATGTTACGAAGAACAAACACGTTTAAGCAATAGTACAGTACCTTGAATTAAGCTGGAAACACGTCGTATTTTCCATTTTTCTTCATGTTTAATCATTGGTGAAGAAACGAAAACCAATGGTAGAGGGTGTTTCACAGAGATGATTGTAACCATCCAATGGGGGAGGCTGAATCCAAAAAAATGAAGATTAACCAATAAAATGGTAGAATGCCTCGAAAATCCTTAACAACCAATGGAAGTTGAAATCTTGCTGGAGAACTTATTCCGGTGAAACAGGAAATGCTTCACGAAGAGAAAATCGAAGGACGTCGAAAATGGAAAATGTAAGAAAATTCCAAAGTTCTGCGTGGGAAATGGGGGAGTTTGTTCCTCGATCGTCGCCAAATGTGGTAAATGAATTTAGGAAACTTCTGAATGCGAAATAAGAAGTTTATTCCAAATAATAAACTCCACCCGATCACGGAGCGTCTGATCCCAGTCAAGCCAACGGTTACAATGCCTAACTGTAAACCAGGCGTCTATGCACGGGTGAACGACCTTTGTATCATAACATGTATTTACAGTTGAGCACAAGAAGTGGCTCGTGAGAATCACGAGCAGCAATCAGTCATACCCCGCGTGTAGTATCCCGCAGTGTATGACACGTAAGCATACATTACATCGCGCTTCTAATTATTAAACCACAACAATGAATCTTGGAAATGCAATAAACATTCCTCCATCATTTTGTATGTCTGCTGATGATCCACCCATAGAGTGGGAGGACTTGATAGATTGTTTTGAAAACTATCTGGTGACACTGGATTGTACCAGATTTCCAGCGTTAAATAAGAAAGCATTCTTGTTGCAAGATTTAGGCAAGGAAGAGCAGTATTTTCTTAAGTATCTTCTCCCGTAGAAGAAGTTGATGATGTTGATAAGGATGCAATCTTGAGGTTATGCACCAGGTTTGCCTAACAGCAGAATGCTTTATACATAGTTTTATACACAGCCACAGGGGGCAACAGAAGGGGGATATGAATTTGTGTCTAGGCTACGAGAGCTATCCGCAAAATGTCAGTTTGGAGTAATGACTGATGAGATGATAAGAGACCAATTAATTGTTCAAGGCAATAGCAAAAAGGCAAAAGAACGATTGCGGGCTACGAAAAATTCCACTCTGAAGGAGGCCATAAAGATTGCAAAAGTTGTGGAGGAATCTAAAAAGTGTATGAAGGAGATGAAAATAATTTCTCAAAAAAGGGTCAGAGGTGACTCTGAGTCATTCAATGTTGTAAAGAGTAAGTCTCAGTGTGGAAGGAAGCATTAGTAAAAGTAAAAATACATAAAGTACTATGGCTAATAATGCCTCTGGAAGGAGTGTTTCACAAGTTTGTCACAGGTATGGCAGTACATTTCGTTTGGCTGATTTGAAAAGTTGCTTTGCACAAAGTAAAGAGCATCACAAGTGTGGGAGAAAAGAAGATTATGCACGTATGTGCAAGGAAAATGGTAAAAAAGTTGCTTTCATGGAGGAAGAAGAAAGTAAACATAGAGTGTTGGTCATGAAAGAGGAGGATCCTGAAGAACAAATGGAAAAGTAAAGGAACCGTCCTATGGATGTGTAGTACATGTTTCCAGTCTAGTGTTTCTAAGAATGTACAGTGTTTCTAAGAATGTACCTGCATTCACATTCTATGTGTGTACTTGCTTATGAGCGTTCTGTTCCAAAGCAGTTACCCTCCACTCCTGCTTGGATGAGTCCGCTCTCGTCTCTCTTCGCACTTATAATAAAGGTCTCTGGAACCTCTCACCGCATCTGCTTCAGTCCTTCTACCTAAACTTGGCAACGAACCTCTTCGGACCCCTGCAGACAAACCAACCCCATTTCTTTTGGTTTGCACTGCTATCGCCGTGTGTCCAGAACAGAGCGAGAGCACAGAGCACCCGGATGAGAGCGGACGGCAGTGACACAACTTGAAGACGCTTCTCCTGTCCAACATACTCCATAGCAGTGCAGCAAGCCGATATTGGGTAAAAAGGACCCATGCCTTCATAAGCTCCCCAGCGATGACTTATAGTCATAGCCGTTGCTGACAGTGATGTTTCTCGACATCAGTTGCCACTCAGCACATCTGTGTCTCCAGGACAACTGTGAGTCTCTCGCCCTACGAAATGCATCCTAGCAACGCTTCTCTGAGGAATCCTCAATGCGTTGACGCACTTCACTGTTGCGTGTGTACTCAGCGGATCTCTGACAGAATATCGACGGACCAAATATCGACCTACAAGAATATCGAGTACAGAATATCGATGGACAGAATATTGACATCCTATCTCTACCAAGGTAAGTAAAAAAATATAGAAACCAAAATATTGTTGTTTAAAGTATTGTTTAAAATATCGTTTTTTAAATGTCTTAAATATATTATAAAATTAGTTAAATAATAAATATCATTTATAAAAACATAGTTAGAATTATTTTAAAAACTTTTAAATGATAAATGTAATATAAAACAAAATGTAACATACATATTTAAAAAAATATATATGTTAAATTAGGATTAATAAGTTATTATTTTATTTAATTATAAATTGTTAGAAAATAATAAAAAATTATAAATACAAATACAGAAACCTGTAATACAAATATAAAAATTATATATATATATATATATATATATATATATATATATATATATATATATATATATATATATATATATATATATATATATATAATAACTTAACTTATTAAAATTAATATTTCATTGTAAAACAATATTTTACACTACATTAACTATAACAGTAGGGATGTAGGGGAAAAAATTATTATTCCCACTCCAGAGAGTGCAACAGTAGGGAAAGTGTTGGATAGCGGAGGGGAATAATTTACCATTCCCACTCCAAACAAGTGCAACAGTAGGGAAAGTGTTGGATAGCGGGTGGGTAAAAATTACTATTCCTACTCCAGTGGGTGCAACAGTAGGGAAAGTGTTGGATAGCAGGTGGGAATAATTTACTATTCCCACTCCCCCAAGTGTAACAGTAGGGAAAGTGTTGGATAGTGTAGGGGAATAATTTACTATTCTCACTCCAGCAAATGCAACAGTAGGGAACGTGTTGGATAGTGGAGGGGAATAATTTAGTATTCCCACTCCTGCAAAATAAATAACATTAATTAAGAAATAATTAATTAGTCAAAAATAATTTACTTCCCACCATATTTCCCTATAAACAACACCACCAATATTGTACAATAATACACAATTAACAAAATTCATGTATAATTAATTAATAATAACAATGAACAACCAATTTAAAAAACATAATAAATAAATAATATCACACAAATAACACTATAAAACAACTTTAAATACATATTATATAAGAAAATTATTAAAAATGTTATTACAATTAAATTAATTCCCACCCTAATCCCCTATCAACCCACAAACAACTCCTAAAAAAATCACACAATTAACATTTCACCAACTAATTATTGTTAAGACAATTAACAATATAACATATTAACTACATAAATATTAATTAATACAATTATTAATTAATGAATTATAATTACAATTCATCCTAACCTACTCCCCTATAAAACCACAGCATGCTCCTAAAAAAATTACGCAATTAACATATTTACCAAATATTAATTCATCATTAATATCCAATAATAACAAATTAATTATCACAATTGACAATATAAATTATTACATACATAAATATTATTAATAAAAGTCTTAATTATGCATAAATATATTACTTTCCACCCTACTCCCCTAGAAACCCACAACCCGATCCTAAAAAAAACACAATTAACATATGTAACACTTAAAAATTAATAACCAATTCATAACTAATAAAAAATGGAATTAACAATATTAATTATTAAATACAAAAATATGAATTAATTACAATTATGAATTATTTCATTATAATTAAATTACTTCACATCCTATTCCCCTATAAACCCACAACCCACTACGGGACTAAAACGCAATATTTAATTTTTATAAAATTAATAACTTCTAAAAATTATTAATAAATATATTATAATTAAATTACTTCCCACCCTATTCCCCTATAAACCCACAACCCCCGACCGAACTAAAATAAGCAAAAATTACTTAACATTAAATTAATTACTTCTAAAAATGTCAAACATACATTAGAAAAATAAATTATAACTTTTAACACATATATTAAAATACAGAACACTAAAATAAATTTTGATATTATTAACAATGATATTTAACTAACAATATTACTAACTTCAACATTAACAAAAACAATATTTCTTACCTGCATGTCGATATTCTGGTTGACGATATTCTTGCCAGTCGATATTGTATCACATCGATATTTAAACATCTATATTATGGGATATCGATATTTAAACATCGATATTATGACTCTATACCGTCCTCAGCAACGCAAAATGTCAACACTTGTATATGTGCTACCTCAAGACGCCTAAAGTCGGCTTGGGCACGTTGTTTGCCATTTTCTTTGTTTCCTATACTTCAGTTACCCTGGCAAACTTTGATACCGTGAATCCAATAGCAACTTGTTCTCCGAGGCTGCCCGGGCGTTTCCTCCTCACGCCGAGGAATCGGATCTTCAAGGCGATATACACGCCTGTGGTATATTGCACCGCAACTGGGATTTCCTACATCTTTTAAAGGTAAAGCCTCTTGATTGCTCCGCATCTGGCACATCCAGTGTTCGTTTTGAAGGCATTTCTCATGCATAACTTTAACCTACTTGCCTTGGGTTTCTTCACATAAAAGCCTCTTGGTTTTGACTTTACTTTGGATCATCAGCTACAGTCCTTGATTCTCCTTCTCAATTTGTTTTTTTACATTTCCTTTCTCTCTCATGATAACATGGCTTCCGCACATATATCTGTTGTACCATCCCCTAATTTCTTGCCACAACCTGGTCCTCCTAGCATTCCATTGGATTGGATTGGATCCTCATGTTCGAAAATTATTTAGATGCTTTGGACGGACAAGATTTCTCCGCTAAAAGGAAGAAATCCCTCCTCCTAAGCACACTAGGCAAGGAGGGACAGCAAATCTTTCACTATCTTCCCTGGGCACTTCAGGCTAATGGCCAAGTTATGCCCGATGAGTACAAAGTAGCAATCTGTAGATTGGAGGTAAAGTATACCAAAGAGGAGAACTTGGTAATGAACAGATACATATTGTATACACAACACTAGAAACAAGGCAAATCCATCGATGAATTCATTTCCAGACTTAGAGAGCTGTCCATTAAATGCAAAATTGAGGGTAATGACAGACGAACTAAGAAGAGACCAACTTATTGTCCAGTGTAAAAATAAGAAAATTCAGGAGCGACTCTGGACGACAAAAAACTCCAACCTTAAGACTGCCATAGACTTAGCCAAAGTAGTTGAACAATCTGAAGGGTGCATTAAAGAACTAGAAAAGAGAAATCTCGGTCCTGACATTAATGGCATTTCTTTGCAGGAGTTTCGAGACAATGACCAGGGTGATGAGGACTCAAACGCTATTGCCACAATTAAAAATAGAGGGAAATTTCTGAATAAACCTTTCAACCCCCGGTATTCTGGCACCAAACTGTGTAATAGGTGTGGTAGCACTGCACACACCTCAGACTCGAAATTTTGTTCTGCCTCCTAGCATGAATGTCTAAAGTGTGGTTGCATAGGTCACTATGCCAGAGTTTGCAGAAGCAATTTTCGCCCCCTAGTAGCTAGTATACAAGGGATTGGAAAAGCTGATGACCTCGATAGAGACAGAATCTTAGTA
Source organism: Lissotriton vulgaris (assembly GCF_964263255.1). Lineage (NCBI taxonomy): Eukaryota > Metazoa > Chordata > Amphibia > Caudata > Salamandridae > Lissotriton > Lissotriton vulgaris. Next base: position 386,150,098 of record NC_141697.1, read on the forward strand.
GTTGAGTCCAGTGAGGTCCCTATTGATGATGACAGAATGAAAAATAGACCCAAGGCTATATTTTTCATTGACAGTTGCGACGTGTGCCTGATGATTGATACTGGCTCAAAATTCACCATCATCCCTAATGGGAAAACAAACAGCTTCTCCTTAAAGACATATACCCTGGTGGTTTTCAAGGCGAGTCAATAGATATCCTGGGTTATTTTGAGGCTCTCATTATGATCTCCAACAGGAGGATTCAGAGCAAAGTTTATGTTGCAGAACGTGGCCCAGCTATCCTATGGTGGGTACACCAATATGACTTACGAATTATAGTCAACCCAAGGGCACCCATGCAAGTCATGATCATTGAAGACGAAAGTTTAGAGAGTATCCTTAAGGGGGCAGGCAACGTATTTAAAGAGGAACTTGGCCAGCTCAATGGGTATGCCCATCGCATATTACAAATAACAAATTCTGTACATGTTCAACCCAAGGTTAGACATGTGCCCATTGTAGTCAAGGAGGCAATAAAGAGACTCGTCAATGAAATGTTTGCCTCTGGAGTCATTGAGCCAGTGGAGGCCTCTCACTGGATTTCTCCCACTGTAATCACAAAAAAGGCTGACGGCAAGTTGAGATTCTGTGTTGACTTGAGGTCATTAAACCAGTGCGTTGTAGCCGACACCTTTCCCCTCCCCAACATTACCGAGTTAATAACCACTCTCAAGGGGGCGTCAAAGCTCGACCACAAGAGCGCCTACTCAAAGACTCAAAACAGCTCACAGCATTGTCACCCCAGAGGGGACATTCCAATTTACACGTTTGCCTTTTGAGCTAAATTTAGCCGCCAGCATCTTCCAACGCATGGCCTCTGACATTTTCAAAGGTGTAGACAACACAATTTACTTTCAGGACAATATCCTAATCTATGGTCAATCAGTTGGGGAACACAACACCGTCCGAATTGTTCTGGAAAGGTAGTCCAAAGTTGGGCTTACCCTTTGCAAAAAGAAATGCAAGTTCCTCGTTGACCAGATCGAATACTTGGGTTATACCATCAGTGTCTCATGTGTCACACCAAAGAAAACCTTGTGTTGTGCCATAGATTTAGCTCCACCCCCCACTGACAAAGACCAACTGCAATCATTTATGGGCCTAATAGAGTACTATTCTAAATTTGTAAGAAATTTCTCTGACAAAACTGCATGTTTACGATATTTGCTCAAGAAGGGGGTGAGTTTTGTATGGAATGTTCAACACCAATAATGTTTTTAATGATATCAAAAAAGAGATTTGTGAAGCTAATATTTTGTCTCCTTTTGATGTTAACTGCAAATCCATCCTTACGGTGGATGCAAGTGCCACTGAATTAGGGGCTATGTTATCCCAATGTAGAGCCGGGTCCAAAAGGACAGTAGCTTTAGCCTCCGGGACATTGACCGATGGAGAAAATAACTATTCTGTTATCAAGAGGGAGGCATTTTCTGCGTATTGGGCCATAGTATTGGGGTACCAAATTCCTTCTCAGAACTGACCACAAACTCTTAACCAAAGTCCTTTCCCCTGGTGGTACTGGAAAAGGGTCAGCGAGACTCGCTAAATTGGCATTCAAACTCCAAGAATTCCAATACCAGGTGGAGTACATTCAAGGCTGGAGGAGTGTCCAGGCTGACTGTCTCTCCAGGATGTCAGTTGATTTGAAGTCAGTTGCTGGCCCCGCCACCCCTGATATTGAAAAAGATATTGTACTAGCCTCAATAGAGGATGCTGTCTTTGTGGGGGAAAGTGTGTTTGAAGCCAGCGATTGGGAGCATGAGATGGTGAATGATCACACCCTACAAGAAGTAGTTAAGTTGTTGAAGTCCATTCCCAGAAGGGAAAGTTATCTCCCAACCTCAGTCAGACCTTCGCCAACATTCTAGATGAGTTTTCACTAGGTGGTGATGGCGTGTTGGTCAAGGGTGAGCAGTTCAATCCCCCATTTGGTATCAGGAGGAAAATTTTTGCCTTAGCTCACGAATGTCAACTTGGCAAAATACTCACATAAACGTCACCTGAAAAATAATTTCTGGTGGGTAGTGAACTGCCCTGTATGCAAGCAGGGCGAGAAGAGGCTAAAAGTAGGTTGCAGGACCAACAGTACCCCGGCTTACCTTGGCACAGCATTTTCTTAGATTTTATTGACCCAATGGGAGAGCTACACGAAAAAAGAGACAGATATGGCATTGTGGTGGTAGATGTTTTTTCAAAATTGTTGGTTGTTGAACTCACAAATGATATAACTACTGAGAGTACCATCAGGTTCCTGGGTGAATTGTTTAGGGACGAGAGTACAATGTAGGGGAGTGATTCCGTTTTAGATTAAACAGAGGCTGGAATCCTAGTGCATTTATAGAAAGAAAATTGCCTCTGACACAATAGATTAAATAAGCGTATTTGTACCCAAACAATTTTTTAATTATCTTTGGGATATATTCATTCATTTTTATCTCAATTTTTCAAATTGGATTGACAAAACAATCAAACCTGTCACTAAACAACCTAGACCAGAGCTTTCTTGTCTTCTCTTATCAATATATACACATTAATAAACAGTAAGGATTTTTTTGCCAAGAACAAAGTGCTCATCAATTAAAAGTGGTATTTTTTCAGGATGATATTCTTGTTATTAGGGATACTGAAGTCAAACACAATAGAATTCTTAGTGAAGTGGTAACAAGAATAAGAGAGGCGGGACTGACTTTACAGAGAGAAACATATGTTTTTGGGATGCAGGAAGTTGATTATTTAGGTTACCACATCACCAGTGATGGCATAAAGAAAAAGCTACATTTTATGAGTGTGATTGTCAATTTACAGGTGCAGTATGAAAGAGATCATTTAAGGTTCTTTATGGGCTTATGGGAGTGTTACACCAAATTTGTGTAGGATTTTGTAAGTAAAAGTGAACCATTGAGGGAACTGTTGCGTATGGGGAGACATTTTGTGTGGGGTGAAGTGCAACATCAAGCGTCCACAATGATTAAAGACAATATAGCCATGCAGAGTTGCTTGTACCATTTCAATCAGAGTTGCTTGTACTATTTCGTCTGTGTGCTGAAATATTTTAATTGAATGCTATCCCCTTCCTAAAATTAATGAGTTCATTTTTACCTTGGACGGGGCTAGCATTATCAGTAAAATTGACCTCAAAGCAGCATACCACCAGGTAAGACTTAAGAAAAGAGTCCCAAGCCTTTTGCACTTTCATCATATCGTTTGGTGCTTTTAAATATTTACAGTTGCCATTCGGTCTTGCATTGGCGGCAAGCGTATTTCAAAAGTTGATGTTTTCCTTGTTCAAGGATGTGCAGGGGGTCTTGGGTTTTCAAGACAATATCCTCATTTGCTAAGGATATCCGTGAACACAAATGCATCTTGGGCAATGTGTTGAGAATATTGTCCAACTATGGAAAGACTGTGTCTAAAGATAAATACAAATTTCTGACGGACAATGTGGAGTATTTAGGTCATCACATAAACGCACAGGGTACTAAGATGAAAGAGGATCTCATTAAAGCCTTGAAAGAGGTTCCTGCTCCAACCAACAAAGACGAGTTAAGGACCTTTTTTTAGGATTAAGTGATTATTATGCTAGATTTGTCAATGGGTATGCCACCCTTATGGAACCACTTAAAAGAATGCTACGGAAGAAAGAGAGTTTTACTTGGGGTACTAGGGAACAAAATGTTTTCCAGGAGATAAAAAAACATTTTGTCCAATGTACCTGCTCTCAAGTCTTATGTGAAAGGTCATACATGTATCAACATTTTGACCAAATTTCAAGAATACAATTTTGATGTCATGTATATACCTGGTGCTACCAATTCCAGGGCTGACTGCCTATCTAGGTTGCCTGCTCCTTTGGAAGGAACTCATGACATAGATGTGTTTGAAAATGAATGCATAGTTGCCGGGAAACAACCATCACAACGCAGTTATTACATCGCAATACCATGACAACAAGTCTTTTACTACGCAAGATCTTTTACAACGTATACTATTACAAGGCATGCTATTACAATGCAGATGGTATTACAATGCCTGCTATTACTACACAAGTTTGGGTATGTTTTTAAATTTTTTTATGATTTGCTACATCTACACTATTCATCACTTAATATACATATGCATGTCCCAGCACATAGAATAGTAATTATTACTCCTACACTATTCTGCACTTACCCTAGAGATGCACCCCCCTGGATTTAAAATAGTAATATATGCTTCTACACAATACTGAACTTACCTAAGAGATGCACCCCCCTGGAGTTAGAATAGTAAATAATACTCATACACTATCATGCATTTAATCTAGAGAAGCTCCCCTGGAGTCAGAATAGTAATTAATACTCCAACACTATCCTGCACTTACCCTTGAGATGCAACCCCCTGGAGGTAGAATAGTAAGTAATACTCCTACACTATCCTGCACTTACCCTAGAGATGCACCCCACTGGAGTTAGAATAGTAATTGTTACCCCTACACTATCCTGCACTTACCCTACAGATGCACCCTCCTGGAGTTAGACTAGTAATTAATACTGTTACACTATCCTGCACTTACCCTAGAGATGCATCCCCCTGAATTTAGAATAGTAATTATTACCCCTACACTATCCTGCACTTACACTTGAGATGCACCCCCTGGAGTTAGAATAGTAATTAATACTCCTACACTATCCTGCACTTACCCTAGAGTTGCACCCCCCTGGTGTTAGAATAGTAATTAATACTCCTACACTATCCTGCAATTACCCCAAAGATGCACCACCCTGGAGTTAGAATAGTAATTGTTACGCATACACTATCCTGCACTTACCCCAAAGTTCTACTTCACAGGAGTTAGAATAGTAATCAATACTCCTTCACTATCCTGCACTTATCCCAAAGATGCACCCACAGGAGTTAGAATAGTAATTAATACTCCTGCACTATCAAGCACTTACCCTAGAGACGCACCCCCTGGAGTTAGAGTAGTAATTGCTACTCCTACACTATCCTGCACTTACCCTACAGATGCACCCCCCTGGAGTTCGAATAGTAATTAATACTCCTACACTATTCTGTACTTACCCCAAAGATGTACCCCTCTGGAGTTAGAATAGTAATTAATACTTCTACACTATGAAGCACTTACCCTAAAGATGCAACCCCTGGAGTTAGAATAGTAATTGTCACCCCTACACTATCCTGCACTTACCCTACAGATGCACCACCCGGGAGTTAGATTAGTAATTAATAGTCGTACACTATCCTGCACTTACCCCAAAGATGTACCCCCTGGAGTTAGAATAGTAATTAATGCTCCTACAATATCCTCTACTTACCCTAGAGATGCACCCCCCTGGAGTTAGACTAGTAAATAATACTCCTACACTATCCTGCACTTACCCCAGAGATGCACCATACTGGAGTTATAATAGTAATTAATACTCCTACACTATCCTGCACTTACCCTACATATGCACCCCCCTGGAGTTAGATTATTAATTGTTACCACTACACTAGTCTATACTTACCTTATAGATGCACCCCCTAAGTGTTAGAATGGAATTTAATACTTAAAAAGTATTCCAAATTTCAATTCAGAATTAATGTTAATTATTAATTAATATGCATTAAAAATATTTTTAAAGCTTTTAAAATTTTAAAAATAATTAAAGATATGATTTTATGTTATAATAAAAATAATACTTATGAATTAATTATTTAAAAAACGTATTTATAATCATTTTCCCACACTTTAACATTGAATTCAATGGTAATAAATATCCTTCTTTTATTTCAGTAGATGTCAAGGTGATTGCAGCGTCTATGTTATTCAAGTTCATTTTCAGTGTAACGCGGGAGGGAAAAGAAGCCTAATGGAGCATCTAAAACGTAAGAATGTCTTTTTAAACATAAATACATATTTTGAAATGTAGTAGTACTATTAATACATAATATTTTAAAAAGAATAGTAATAATGCGAGACTGTGTCAATTAGTTTATATATATAAATATTTTATTTATAATATTTATGTTTTAAATAACTTCAAAATATATTAATAAAATATCGATAATCTTTCATTTTAAAATATTTGCCTTATAAAATAATATAATAGTAAACATAAGTATTAAATAAATTGTCCGTTTTCTTTTTTTGTAGCTCCAGATGGCGTATACGCGTAAACGTGAAACTTGAAGGCCGCCATTTTGAGGAGCGTCGCCGGACAGAGCAGAAGCTTGGGAGACCTGCGCTCAGGTAAGAAACTTTTAAAAACATATATACAATAGTGCATGAGGGTATGAGTGACATTTATAGCAAGGAGAGAAGAGGGAGGCTTTTACAAGTTAATAATATGTAAAGTTTGTATTTTAATAACATGTCCCTAACCTTGTCATTAGTGTATGTCCACGTCGGGTCACGTGTTAACCTTAAAAAATAAATAGGGTTTGTAAATAAGTATTTACAAAGAATATTTGTGTGTAAATAATGCAATAAGTATTTGATTCTGATCGACCGGAGAAAGAAGAAGATCAATTTTCGAACTATGGATCTATTTTTGGGATTCCGGATGGATATTTGGGATTTTTTTATTCGAGGATGACTTCCAATTTTTTTCAGTTTTTTGAAATGTTTACAACGATCGCGGATTTCGAAGGTTTGGATTATATTTTCAACAATGGAGATGGATCGTTATATAGGATGTTTTGGAATTCAGAAATTTTGGAGTTGGAGAAGAAATATTTTTGTTTGTGATTTTGTAAATCGATCTCTTTCTAAAGGATGGATTTTTGCAATGGAGTACCAATTTTTGGAAATTGTTTTCGATTTGGAATTTGGAAAACAATCAATCATGGAATACATTGTTATGTATTGGATTATTAAAGAAAAGAAAAAAGAAGACATCTAAGGTAAGGTGACCCGATTTTATTTATTTTTTAAAAGTTTTGAAAAATGCCAATTATAAGAAGATGTATAATTAAAGGCAAAACAGGAAAGTAAAAGTGTAGGTTGTATTAGTAATGTAGAATGTGGGCAACATTATCCAAGTAGTCTGAAGCCACACAGAACGAAAATTGTTGTAATGCACCCAATAGTCTTTCAGACATTTACTTTGATTTTTTAGAAATTCGTGGGTTTAGACTACCTGTTAATGCCTGTGACATTCTCATTTCTTACAAAGTTTGCTCCTTCCTCAAAGTTTCCAAAAAATGATAGAAGTTGGGGTGAGCTTTGCCAATTGTGTGGTTGATGGAGTTGTGCCATCTCTCTATGGCATTGTTTGTCTTTGCTCCTCCTTCTAAGCAGCTCGAGTAGCAGTTCCACCACTCCACATGGAACCGTGGCTTCCTCCTGCGACCCAACCTGCTTAGATGCCAAATCCATGTGTCTTCAAAATAATTTAGTAAGGGTGCCAATTTTTCTTCGTTTCTGATGTAATAGTCAGATTCAGTAATTGCAGTGTAGTACTCGTCTACACTATCAGGAGGAACAAAGCAAAGTGCAGTTTGTTTTTTTAGTTCGAATTGCAGTTTGCTATCCAATACGTAATCCACAACTAAGGATGTTTTTTTTATCTTACGCCAAAATGCCTGGGAAAAGTGGAAAAAATATACTTGAATTTGGGTATCCATGTATGTTTTATAAATAACATTTATCATTGCGAATTCAAAATCAATAATAATTTTCCTAGGACTTTTGTTTGATGTTTTGGATTTTAACACTGTTAAAAGTTCAGTGTAAGTTGTGGATTGTTTATCAGGTAGCAAACTGTATACTAAGGGGACCACTGTATTGTTAATTTTAGCATGAATAGTGTATATTTGGGTGAATGGATGGGGTGTGCTTTTAAACGTCCCATCCATCATCCAAACATCACTATTCTCTAACTTAACTAGATTACGGGGTGTGTTAATGATTCGTTTTAGAGGGTTTTTGTTGTCATGCAGTACAAGAGGTTTGTTAGATAAGGAAACATCGTCTCAGATTGGGTATGATGGGTATGATGAGCATACTGCTAGCAACATGACTAGAGACATGTTGGGCAACCTCCCTCAAAATGGAACCAGAGGAGTCATTGGAGGTGCTTGCAATTTCTTTCATTTCATTGATTGTTTCTCTCACCTCAATCTCCATTGCAGAGGCAGAGTGGTTATGCTCTGTGGTTTATACAACTGAGTCACCCTGAGTAACCGCTCTGCCTGTGCAATGTATTGAGTAGTATTGCACACACCTCCAATGTCTCCTTTGTTCAGTTATTCTCTCCTTGCAATAAATGTACCCTGCATGCTTCAGAAGGTGGTTTCCCTTGCTCGATGATATATAATGGGCTGCTGTATTTGTTGACATTATCTAAAATGAAAAGAAAATGAAGGAAAAATTGTAAGAATTATTATTTTTTAATACATTTTTTATTTTTGGGTATTGGTTTAGTGAATGTTGATATCTGTTGTAAGATAAAATATATACATAAAATTATTTTTGTTTTAAGAAATATCTATTTTAGGAATAAAAAATTGCATTATTTCAGTGCAACAAGTCATTTATTTATATCAATATGCATTTATGTGAGCAAATAATAGAAAACCATATTTTATTTAAAAAAAAACATTGAAATATCAGTTTTGCTCAGGATTTATTATAACATTTTTTTCTCTTTGCTTCATTATCCATACATTGTGAAATATATAAAAACTGTTAGGCATCTATAAGAATAGTTTTATTAAGTCTTCTTTTAAATTTACTTACCTTCAAAAGATATGTGGTACTTTGATGGTTGAATTTTAATTGGATGCTTTATTGATTTATCAATTCATAAAAGATTTTGAGTGCAATATTATCTGTCTGCTGGAATAATTAAAAATAGAAAAAGTTAGCATTTTTTTTATTTGTATGCACCACTTTATATATATTTTTTAAATATTACTCCAGCACTAATCAACAGATTTAGTAATTTAAATAACATTCAGCTTTTTATAAATTAACACGTTTCGCATTTAAACTCCTTTTTTTCTTTATTGTGAATCATATCAAAACATTTTGTATTATTTACAGTCACGATTTCATTTTGCACCATTTTTACTTTTTATTCACACACTTTGGTAGACCTTACATATATTTAAATATAAAGCCTGGTTCATTTAAACATTTCATAGTATTTCTTTATAAAAAAATTTTTAACGAATAGTAACATCATTAGAAAAACCATTAAAAATTGTATTTAATTATTTCAATTACTTTTCACTTTAGTTATCATAAACAAATAGTCTTCTCCTTTAATTAAAGTTTGTCAAACTGTTTTTAAAAAACTGTAAAATAATATACATTTTTAAAATTAATGTTTTGTTGGTTAAAAATGTAAAGCTAGGTATTTAGTTGCAATGTATTTTACTTGCTTGTTGTCAAAGGTTGATATGCTATGTCACAATGTGAGTTTCTGTGGGAGAGAGAGAGGCAGCATAAAAAGCGCGTGCTCCCGCTGGTAGTCAGTTGACCACTGATTTCAAAATGGTGGTCAACCTCTTTTTATACTGATGTAAATAGGATGCAGACCACAGGAACAGGTAAGCTGTATATAAGCTTTATTGCAGTACAGAGATTAGTAGGTCAGCTCCCCGTCCAACCAGAGCTCCAACTGCCAACCAGGCGAAGGAGGACTCCAGAACCCAGAACACAAGGAGAGATCTAGAGTGCTAGCCCAAGGAAGGAGCAAAGCGCTGTACAACATATCTCCCCTCCTTGCAAGGAAAGAAAACACAGGAATAACAAGGAAAGAAACACTAATGCACATAGTCATTCAAATACATGGGTGGACGGCGGGAGCGAGAGCTCCTCGAACAGACATCAGCTAAGGAAGAGGAAGAAAGAGCAGGAGTACAAGGTACAGAAGAAGAAGCAAGAGAAGTAGAACCAGAATCAATCACAGAACTACTATGATAAGAACACAAGGAAGTGGAGGCATCACCACCACCCACCTCCCCCCGTCCAGCTGACAAGGGGATGGGAGAAGAAGGACCACCAGAGGACAGTAAATAACCATTACAACCATCCACCTTGGCAGGAAACAGGCCATCAGAAGAAGAATCTTTACGTTTCTGGTAGAGAGCTACCCTCCGGTAATTCCAACTCTCACCATTGGCCAATACAATGAAGTGGGGAAAAACTTTCCTGACTTTGTAGGGGCCTCTAAACTTGCTAAGACCCTTAGTAAGTCTGCCCGGCTTAACCTTGACCAAATCACCCACGGAGATGGGCAAGGAGGCACTGTCATGAATTAAGGGAATATCGCTGCCAGAACTCAGCCAAGAAGGGGTCAATTTACTCACTGGTGTGCGACCACGCATTAGTTCAAAAGGAGACTTTTCACCAGTCCTATGGGGTGTGGAGCGATAAGCCCAGACCAGTTCCTGGACACGCTCATCAGAGAAACAGCCAGACTCCACAAACATCTGAATCACGCCCTTAATGAGGCGATTCACCCTTTCACAAAGGCCATTGCCCTGTGGGTTGTAAAGACTCGTCTTCTGATGCCTGATACCACAACCATTAACAAAAGAAGTCATTTTTGAGGACGTGAGTTGAGTCCCATTGTCTGAAATGAGGACAGAAGGATACCCTTTGTTGTTAAAAATGCCCTTCAAAAACTTAATGGTAGCATCGGTAGTGATCTCCTTTACAAACTGTACACACAACCACTTTGAAAAACAGTCGATAAGGACGATTGCAAAACGGTGATCAGTAGGAAGCTCACTCATGGGGCCTATGAAGTCTATGCAGACACTATGCCAGGGAGTATTCTCAAAGACACTCTTGTGAGTGGACTGAGAGCCTAAAATTTTGAGGCGCTTCTCACCCTCCCTACAGAAACTACACTTCAATACGCAATCTACTTCGTCATTATCAATAGAGGGCCACCAAAAGTTCTGTTTGACACGGCGTTGCGTGAGACTTTGACCCAAATGTCCCTCATGGGCCAAGTCCAGAATTCTCTTTCTTAACAGATCAGGGGGAACAAAGCGATCACCTCGCATCAGAACATCCTTTGCCTCTAAAGAAAGTTCATCCAAAATTTTCAGGAAGGGTCTGACGGAAGGACTAACAGTGCTTTCTCTCCTAGCACCATTAGAAATAAGACTGATAACGGCCTTCAAAGTCAGATCCTCCTCCATGCCCTTGGACCATTCATCACGGGAAAATGTACCACCACCTACCGACAAGACATCTTCCATAACAGCAACTGCAAGGTCATCGGACTTGACTTCAGGACTACAATCAGTGGAAGGCATAGGGAGCCTAGACAGACAATCAGCTTGGATGTTTTTCCACCCATGAATAAATTCAATCTCGCACTGAAAGTCCTGCAAACGAGAAGCCAGTCTCGCCAACCTCGGAGAACCCTTACCAGCACCACCGGGAGCTAGAACGTTAACAAGAGGTTTGTGGTCGGTACGTAAAACAAACTTGTAACCCCACAAGTAGGTTCGAAAGTAACTCGTACCCCAGACTGCGGCAAGAGCCTCACGCTCTATTACCGAGTAGTTTGACTCAGAAGTGGACAAAGGTCTAGATGCGAATGCAATTGTCTTTTCAACGCCACCATGTCTCTGTAAGAGAACTGCGCCCAGACCAATGGCACTTGCGTCCACCATCAAGATAGAGGACCGAGTAGTGTCAAAAGGGGTGAGGACATTTGCAGATTTGAGTTCTATTTTGATCAATTTAAAACAGGATTCATGTTCAGTGGTCCCACTAAACTTGACACCTTTTTTAAGTAAGGATCTTAGGGAAGCCGTCTTGGAAGAAAAGTCCTTTACAAATTTCGAGTAGAACTCGATCAAGCCCATAAAGGACCGAAGTTGATCCTTATCAACTGGGGAGGGTGCTAGCTCAATAGCTTCAATTAAATTCTTTTTGGGTTTGATGCCTTCCTCTGACAAACAAAATCCTAGATATTCTATCTCTTTCAATAGGAAGGCACACTTTTCTTTTCTTAAAGTTAACCCAGCTTCATCTACTCTAAGTAACACATCGTGTAAGATTTTGTTGTGTTCCTGTAGTGAACTACCATAAATCAAGATATCGTCTTGAAAAAACAGCACCTTATCAAGACCCTTAAAGACTTCAGAGACAAGTCTCTGGAATACGCTAGCAGCTGAGACTAGCCCAAAAGGTAGTCTAGTGAATTGGAATGTGCCTTCACTGGTGATAAATGCAGTTAAGTGCTTTGAGTTATCATCAAGACAAATTTGGTGGTAGGCGTGTTTCAGGTCCAACTTACTAAAGAACCTTGCTCCTCTAAGGGTTGACACCAATTCGCCGATGTTTGGGAGGGGAAACACATCGGCTACAACACACTTATTAAGAGAACGAAGATCCACACAGAACCTGATCTTGTTGTCCGGTTTCTGCGAGATCACGACAGGCGAAATCCAAGGAGATGCCTCGATGGGTTCAATGATACCTCCTTGGAGCATTTCTTCAAGAGTAGCCTTAACTTCATCTCGTAAAGCAAAGGGCACTCTTCTTACTTTGTGTTGTACAGGCGAACTGCCTTCCTTAAGGATTATGCGATGAGAGTATCCGATAAGCTCACCCAACTGGTCCCTAAACACATTTTTAAATCTGGCCAAAATATCCTCCACAGACGAGGTCTCAACAATGGAAACAGGGTTATCAGACCTGGGATCAACTACGATGTGCAGATCGTATTGGTGATGACGGCCTAGGATTGCTGGTCCATCTGCTGATATGTATATTTTCCCATAGGCTGATCTGCCCTTGAAAACAATTTCCGCTTCAAAGAAACCCAGCATGTTAATTCTCTCACCCTGGTAACCAGACGGGAAAATGTCGCACGTCTTCAAAGCTCTTTCTCCCCATACATTTTTCATCAAGGAAGTGGGAATTATGGTCCACTTTGAACCGGTATCAACCATGAGCGTAACAGTTTTCCCATCAATAACAAAATCATCTTTAAAAGGATTACCCCTCTGGTTATCACACGCGCACACAGTGTCAGTCAAGACTAAGATTTTGTTAACATCACGTCTCAAAATATCACATTCATCAACAACTGTAACTTTTGAGTTATTCTTATTCCTACACATTTTAGCAAAGTGTCCCGTTTTACCACACCGTAGACACTCTTTGTTGTTTGCGAAACAAAATTTCCCATCCGAGGGATGAGAAAAGCTACCACATCTCGAACACATTTTTTGATTATTCTTGCTAAAAGATGTCTGTTGTACATTCTTTTTCTGAAGAATGTAGCCTTTCTTTCTGACGATTGCAATGGCGGCAGATTCATCGTCACTATTTTCACTAAAGGTACTCTTATGAGAGATTTCAGCCACTTTGGTTTCTAAGCCACTTTTTTGCAGTTCTCTCATACACTTTTCGCTTTCTTCTACGACTATGGCCAGCTCTATGGCGTCTTTCAATGATGGGTTCTTACCCGCCCACAAACGTTCTTGCACTTTCCTATTGTTGGCTTGAACAACTAATTGGTCTCTAATTAATTCGTCTGCCATCTGGCCAAAGTTACATTTAATAGATAACTCGCGTAGTCTTGCTACAAACTCATCAATGCTCTCTTCAGCCAATTGTTTGTTTTTGTAAAATTTATATCTCTGAAGGATGAGATTCTCTTCTTTACCAAAGCGAGTTTCTAATCTTGTTACGGCCTCTTTAAACTCGTCAAAATCTGCTTGTGATCCTGCAGGTAGTACTTGTGGTAAGTATCTGAACAAGCGCTGTCCCTCTTTACCTAACGTGGTCATTAACAGTGCTTTTTTGCGTTTAGGTGAATAGTCTTCTCCATCCAGAGCTTCAATATAGTTATGGAACATGACTATCCAGTCCTCCCATGCTATAGGGGGATTGCCTGGCTCTGACAAAAATTGAGGGGGAAGAGCAACATTGATCGATTGAGCCATGTCCTTTAATAGTTGTCAACAGTTTAATAAGAAATAAGTACACCAAACAGTAGGGTAAAAAGAGTTGATGATAAACGCTTACTGTTATTACAGGTGAAGAACTGTGACGAATGGCTGATGCTTACTGCTTCATCACAAGCGTTTCCAACAATGCCCAAAGCGAGAATCTGCACAAAAGTAAGATTCATGAGCGTTGTGTGCGTTATTACACAAACGCTGTATGCATTCCGGTGACACTTTCACTGGAGTGACGCTTTTCTGCTTTCAAACGTGTGCGCGAAACTCTTATGTTCCCCGGCGTGTAACCAGGGTAACAACAATGCTGCCAAAATGGCCGACAACGTCGTGCGTGTACGTCACACGTCAGACGTTCCGCGTCAATCACAACGTGAATCTGCGCGCATAGGAAAACGCGCTCAGTGACATAGCGTTGCCAGGCGACTCACCGGACCAAGAAAGATGACTACGGTGACGTTGCCGCTTGCGATGTTCGAAGACGTAGGCTGGTGATGTAGCTGCCGGGGTCAGTTGCTAGGAGACGCGTTGCTCCAGACGTTGGTAGAGATGACGTCACACACTGCGCCACGAACAAGAAATCGGTAAGAAAGTCCACAAATTATTCTACACGATGTCGCTGTCACTGAGAAGACGGAGGCAATACTCCGCATTCACGCTGTATATCGCACGTGGATTCTTGAGGGAGTTGATACGCTACTTCTCTGGAAAATCACTTCAGGCTGCAGCATTCACAAGGAAACGGTGGTCGGACGTCTCGCCAGTCCAAGTCGCCAAATGATGTAAATAGGATGCAGACCACAGGAACAGGTAAGCTGTATATAAGCTTTATTGCAGTACAGAGATTAGTAGGTCAGCTCCCCGTCCAACCAGAGCTCCAACTGCCAACCAGGCGAAGGAGGACTCCAGAACCCAGAACACAAGGAGAGATCTAGAGTGCTAGCCCAAGGAAGGAGCAAAGCACTGTACAACATATACCTTTTTTGTGTCACACCGTTATTTCGTAAAAATATTCATTCTGTTTCTGTTTTTTCTCTTGTTCATTTCATGTGAAAACTTATATTTTAATTTTCGTTTATGAATTTACCTCTTTCTTGGGATGATCGTGAGTGTTTACTCCTCCATTTTGTGTGCTAGAGGCTGTATTTCTTCTCATGGAAACTGTTGTAGGACTTGTGTTTGAGCCAAGCTCATAAAATGGTGGTCTGTTTTCTTTGATTTCGGTAGTTTTCCTTGAAATCTATTTAATTGCACGATATGTAAATGTATTTATTATATTTTAAATGTCTAATTTTAGCATTTCAAAAAAGTTGAGGTTTTCCCCATATTTGTATTACTCGATTAATACTTGAGTATTAAAATTAATACCCAAGTATCAATTTTAAAAAAGGATCCGATTTTTAAAACTTATGTGCAGTTTCAACCCAAATTTTAATACACTTACCCACCCAAAGCCCCTGCATCCTGTGCCAGGAGTTATTTTACAAATATTTAAAAAATATATTTTTTTGCGTTGTAATGGTATGTGTGGTATTGTTTGGCGTTGTAATGGCACTTTTAACGCATTTTATATATATTGCGTTGTAATGGTTTGCGTTGTAAAAACATTTGTTGTAATAGAATTCGCGTAGTAAAAAATGCATTGTAAAAGCATGCGTTGTAAAACCATGCATTGTATCATCATACATCCATAGTTGCCAATGTAGGTGTTGTACAACTGTGCGAAGGCACTATTTCTGAAACAGAGTGGATTCATGTGTGTTGCAAGGATGTTATATTGAGTAGAGTGAAAGAATTTGTTCAACTGGGTTGGCCTCATGTCAAGAACCTTAAGGGGGACCTGTTTGTATTTTGCCAACTAGCTGACCAACTTACTGTTGAAAACAATATCCTAATGAGGGGGACAAAATAGTGGTTCCCAATCATCTTCGCTTGAAAATGCTTGCATTAGGCCACAAAGGCCATTTGGGAGCTACCTCCACCAAGAAGGCCTTGAGGTGCCACTTGTGGGGGCCTTACATGGACTCTGATGTGTATACGTTTGTTGATAATTGTCAGGAATGCATTTTATCTAACAAGTACTGTAAGTCCCAAGATACCCTGTGGTCACTATACCATTACCTCAAGGTCCTTGGCGCAAACTTGTACTTGATTTAGCTGGCCCAGTGGGGTCCTTACCCTTTAATAACAAGCATGTAATCATAGTCATAGATTATTTTTAAAGTGGATTTACTATGACTTCGTGCACGAAACATCCACCCAAGAAGTTATCACATTTTTAAATAAAATTTTTGCCTTGGAAGGGTATCCTGAGGAACTTGTCACCTACAATGGTGTACAACTAGTATCTGACGCCATGGAATCATTCTTAAAAGATAGAGGAGTTAAACACCACAATATTCTTCTGTATTCGCCTTTCTCCAATGGAGCTGTCGAGAAAGAAAATTGATTGATTAGGAAGGTATCCAAACTGCTCTCACTTGCAATAAAGATGTCACTGTGTTCCTCCAAGACAAAATGTGGGCATATGATAATACTGCACATAATGACACTGGCGGGTCCCCTTTTATTATATTATGTGGTAGACAGGCTCACACAGGTGTGTGTCCCCTGTGGCTTAGAGATAAAGCGCCTAATAAATTGATTGAAACTGTGAAATTTAAGGATGTGGAATCTAAAGTTCAAAAATGTCAAATGAAAACCAAAATGTTTCATGACAAGAAAAATATCAGCACTCCACATAGTGAGGTTGGGTCATGGGTCATGTTAAAGAATATGAAACCTAGAAGATCTAAGGTAGATTTCAACTTCAATCGCCCTTTCAAGGTTACCAAGGTTGCTGGCTCATCTGTACTATTAGAAGATGGACGATGGCGGCCATAAAGAACTTAGGCCCCCAGTAGGATGGCGGAGGACTTTGCCCGCCCGCCATTCTCACGGTACTAGGGACCGTCCACTATAAGGGCGGGGGTCCCGTGCATGGCATTAGGATGCGCCCGCCACAGTGGTGGGCGCATCCAGCATTCCTACCATTACGGGGGGCGGTGCACTCAGCACCGCCCGCCACAATCGCAGGAAGGTATGCAGTGCACTTCTATGCACAGCATAGCAGGCACCGCGCGGCGCCTGCCATGCTGTGCATGGAACTGCTGGGGGGTACCACAGGTACCCCCCATGTGCACCCCCACCCCCCGGAGTCCATGGGGGCCCGCATGGGGCTGGCTGACAGACACAGCCACCATAGAAACCCTTTTCTGCTCCGGTCGCAAGCGACCGGGGCGGAAAAGCAGCGGACGGTCTTTCCGTCCGCCACGGACCCCCCAGCCATACTGATATGGCGTGGTCATTCCGGTCTGGCGGGGGCAATCTGCCCGCCATCCTAATGGGCCCCTTAGTACTTTTGCGTGATTTTCAAAGCAAAGTAGTTAGGAGTCATTTGCAACATGAGGATGCCATGTGTTTACCTTCTCTGGAGTCATATATCACTCACAGGGATAGTGGTCAGTCTTGTATTCCTCTGCATCAAGCAAAGAGTGAAATTAGTCAAGATGCTCGAATTCTGCTGCCATTCAAATAAATAAGGTGAAATCAAGCGCTGAGTCGGCCTCTCTAACTGCGAGCAGTTCTTTTTGGAATATATGGTGGCCGCGCTCAGGTCACGGAGAAACCCCACTGCGGCAAGCGGGTCCAGGCGCCTCGAAAGTGGGGCGCATCAACGGAACAGCGCACCTGTTTGATTGTGCACAAGCATAGCAGAACTTACGTTTTGCTGAAGAAGCGACCCGATGGGAGCACATGAGGAGGGAAGGAGGCGAAGCGGCAACCATTATGGATGAAGAACACTGCCTTGGACTCAACTATCCAGGGTGCATTGCGAACTCATCAGCCCAAAGGGGCGGAATTAAGAACTGTACTAACTTATATATTGAAGAAACCCGCTTTCCCTCGTGACTTCCCCTATAATGCCGTGCCAATGAAGAAGGAGTGAATCCGAAACACGTATGGCACTAGCGGCATACAACCTCGCCGATTGAAGCAATGCTCGAATTCTGCTGCTATTCAAGTAAATAAGGTGAAATCAAGCGCTGAGTGGGTCTCTCTAACTGCAAGCAGTTCTTTTTGGTATATATGGTGGCCGCGCTCAGGTCACGGAGAAACCCCACTGCGGCAAGCGGGTCCAGGCGCCTCGAAAGTGGGGCGCATCAACGGAACAGTGCACCTGTTTGATTGTGCACAAGCATAGCAGAACTTGCGTTTTGCTGAAGATGCGACACGATGGGAGCACATGAGGAGGGAAGGAGGCGAAGCGGAAACCATTATGGATGATGAACACTGCCTTGGACTCAACTATCCAGGGTGCATTGCGAACTCATCAGCCCAAAGGGGCGGAACTAAGAACTGTACTAACTTATATATTGAAGAAACCCGCTTTCCCTCGTGACTTCCCCCATAATGCCGTGCCAATGAAGAAGGAGTGAATCCGAAACGCGTATGGCACTAGCGGCATACAACCTCGCCGATTGAAGCAATGCTCGAATTCTGCTGCCATTCAAATAAATAAGGTGAAATCAAGCGCTGAGTGGGTCTCTCTAACTGCCAGCAGTTCTTTTTGGAATATATATATATATATATATATATTTTATTATTTTATATATTAAGCATTTTCATATCATTGATGCAGTTTATACTTAACATCTGCATTAGATAATAAAACAAATGAAAAGAAAAATACTTTACAGTCTCAGCATTGTACGTTACATGCAGAGCATGTTGCCATAGTTTTGTTACATTTTAAATCATCAGGAATAAACAGTACTTGTTGGTCATATCTTAGTCGTCTATATAGGGGTCTACACTTTATTTGCTGGTTACAGGTGCCTTATATCACTATGAGACTGCCTATGTCATGATCTTGCAGCACAATCTATCTACACTATATGCTACTACTAGGTCTAATCAGGACTCAATTGCTGCTGTGACCCTGTGGTGTTGATCATTTTGCTGTATCTCTTGTTGACCCTCCACCTCCCGTCTCTCTTGAGTGTTTGTTGTAGTTTCTTGAGTAGAGAGAAGGTAGGTTTTGATGGGTTCCCATATATCTATGGGCCTCAACGAGGATGGAAGCAACTATGCATAAGTAAGAGTTTGTTCCTGACATGTTGTCTTCTACAAAAGCCAGTCTGTAAGTTTAGGGGCTCTGCCTCTGCCACACCTGCAAGCGATTTTGCGTTTTGCTACCAATAGACCCAATGCTAGAAACTTCTTATGTATTTTTTCAACCTCATCTGAGGATCCTAGTATAGATGTAATCGGGGTAGCCTGAAGGGTAGAGCCTACCATTTTTTCCATAGCCACAAACACATGTTGCCAATATTCGATGATGGAGTAAGAATCCCACTCCTCCCTGCCTACATCATGCGCACCTGTCATCATCTTTTAAAAGGAATTTATATAGCCTAGCAGGTGTATAATATAATCAGTGTAAACATGTATAGTGTATCAATTTAGCCTGCTATTTGCTGAGATATATCCTGTTTGTTTACAACAATAGTCCCACTGCTTGTCTGGTATTTTTGTGCCCAGTTCTTCCTCCCAAGCTTTTCGGGATGACATCTGAGGTGCTTTAATTGCACTTTGCGTATTATGGTTTATGCGCGATTTCACATGTCGAGGTGGGTCTGTTTGGAGCATATCATGCAATGGCGTTAAAGTCTGGGGTTCTTGTGGAAGATAGGTGTGATGGCCCGGACACTTTTTCTGATTCTAACAAACATAAATAGTTCCATCATTGTCGGAATTTTGTCTCTAAAGAATTGCTCCTTTGTTAAAAACTCCCTGTTTTCATAGAGGTCTCCCCATGTTCTCCTCTGAACTCTGTTTCAGACCTGCCTGCATGTCTTCTCATAGGTAACCTGCAGGTCGGGGTGGTACTCAATTTGCAGGTGGGGGGAGTATAGCATAGGTACTTCTAGTCTATTCGCTATTCTCGTCCATGTGATGCTAGTGCATGCTACAGTCGAAGGGGCTGCCTCTCGTTTTTTTGGCTTTGGGTAGATAAATCCTGACGGAGAAATTGAATCCATACATCCCAACTCTACTTCTAAGTGCGGTATAAAAGGGGGTGGGTGGAACGAATATGTCACATAGTGTGCCTGTGCACAGTGATAATACAGTTCGAGGTCTAGTATCTCAAATCCTCCTTGAGAGTATGGCAGTATAAGTACCTCCAACTTGAGTCGAGGTTGTTTGCCTCCCCATGCTACCTGAATCATTTGCGTTCGTAGGGCATTGAATAAAACCCTACCAGGGTTGTATGGGATGTTTGTGAATAGGTAAAACATTTATGGAAGAATAACCATTTTTATTAATGATATCCATACCACCATGGACAGTGGCTTAGCGATCCAGCGAGATACAGAGTCTTTTATAATATCTAGTGCTTTCCCATAATTAATGCGTATCAACTCACTCTTATCCCTTGTTACCTTAATCCCAAGGTATTTAACTTCCATCTCGTTCATTCCAGGGGATAATCAAGAGTATAAGGTGTGATTTTGTCTGTGAGATGGAATATGCATGATTTTTTCAAATTTATGTGTATACCCGAGTACTACCCGAATTTGGTAATATTTCGCTGGATGGGGCTTAGGTTTTCCTGTGGGTCTTTTACATAAAGAGTAATGTTGTCTGCGTATAATGATATTACGGTGAGTCTGCTGGGGTCTGTCAATGTCTGTTCTTTATGATGCTGTCTTGGTTTTGCAGCCAATGGTTCAATTACTAATGCAAATAATATGGGAGATAGAGGGCATCCTTGCCTCGGACCTCTTGTAATTAAGAATGGAGGTGAGGTGGACCCATTAAGGAGGACTGTGGCCTGGGGTTTCCTATAGAGGAGCTCTATGCAGCTCAGAAAACCAGGGAGCATTCCCATGTGTTGCAGTATTCCACTAAGGAAGTCCCATTCCACAGAATAAAATGCTTTGGTGACATCAAGAAAAACAACCACCGCATCGGTGTCTGGGTCTATATCCTGCAGGACCGAGAACAGTATCCTAAGGTTATGAGATGTCGCTCTGCCTGGAATAAACCCGGTCTGAATTGGCAGAACCAATCTGTCCCTCAGTAGATTTACTCTGTTGAAAGGGTCTTAGCGACGATTTTAGTATTGCAGCTTTTCAATTAGAGCGGTCTGTATGACTCAACAATATTCAGCTAGTTTGCCCGGCTTAAGCAGAGAGGGGATCATAGCTTCTCTCATTGTCAATGTCCCATCTTTATTTGTTTCCTCAAACAGCTTCTTTAGCATGGGGGATAGTTGTGTAACATATGTCTTGTAAAATTCTACAGGTAGCCCTCCTGATCTGGGGTATCGCCCTGTGCTCATTTGCATAATAGCTGTCATGATTTCATCTTCTTCCAAGTCAGCTGCAAGAAAGTCTCTATGGCGTCCCTATGAATATTTCCCTCAGGGTCGTACAGTTCTGTGACAAAGTTAGAGAACCTAGGTTGCCTAATGTAGACAGCAATTACCTTCCCTGGGTGGTCACCTTCTCCGTAGGTTCTCGCTCTGTGGTATTTACTTTTAAATTTGCACTCCCGGTCGGCTGTGTCTTTATACTCTGTTAGTTTGTCTCCTAGTGTAGCTTTCGTATGTCCCCCGATTTTGGCTCGCTCGCTTTTTGTTTCAGTTCTTACATATCCCTCTCTAGCTTGTTAAGTTATGTGCGGATATCTCTTGATATTCCCCCTCCCTTCACAATACAGAGTCCTCGTATTGTGACTTTGAACGCCTCCCACACAGTGGTGATTTTGGGGAAAGGGACAATATTGAGCTCGAAGAAGTCTTGTATCTCTTGTCCTATTTCTTTTTTAAAGACTGTATCTAATATTATTGTTGAGCTTAGTCGCCACTTCTTGTACGGTGGCTTGCATCCTGGAATGGAAAGTGTCATTTTCACTAGGGGAATTGTCGGAAGGTGTCCTCGCTAAGCGTTCAGTCTGTTCTACCCGGTGTCCCATTCCTCTAGTAATCAACCAGTAGTCAATTCTCGACTACGTCAAGTGTACGGCTGTATAGTGTGTCCCTTCTTTCTCAGTGGGATGGAGGTATCTCCATGCATGGTGAAGATAATTGTCTGTGATAATTCCAGCTAGTTGACCCTGTGCAGCTGTGTAATGTTGCGCAGTCGGGTGTGATCTATCCATTGCGGGCGAGACTGATATGTTAAAATCCCCTCCCCAGATGACATATGTCATTCCTATGGAGAGTATTTTTCCCCATAGCGTGGTGAAGAAATGGGGGTCATCTACATTAGGGCTGTAACAGGTGCGATGGTAACTAAGTGTGGGCCCAAACGGCCCCATATTATGCAGTATCGTCCTTGTTTGTCCGACAATGATCTCCCAGGGACAAATAGTGTGTTTTTTCTAATGATAATCACCACCCCGTGCGTATGTGGAATATGATACAAAGAAGCGTTGCAATGCCCAGCAGGCAACGAAGCTTGGTTTCATAATTGGGTCAAAATGGGTCTCCTGTAGAAGTGCTATTCGAATTTAGGGGCCCATTAGGATGTCTGGTGGATCGCCACCGCCTGCATGGCGGTGGCGATCCACCAGACATCCTTACCCGCCCGCCACCCATTTCCCCCCGCCATATTACTATGGCGGGGGACCGCGGCAGACGGAAAGACCGTCCGCCTTGCGACCGGGGCAGAAAAGGTTTAATATGGTGGCGTGTCTATCAGACACCGCCAGCTATATTACAATGGGCCAAAACAGATGCAGGCGGTCTTCACTTCGGGGGTCCCCTGTGAAGGTGAGGTGGGGGGTGCACATGGGGGGTACCTGTGGTACCCCCCTGCATTTGAATACGCAATGCGGCAGGCACCACACGGTGCCTGCCGCTTTGTGTATGCAAATGCATACATTTTTAGCATTGTGGCGGGCGGTGCTGAGAGCACCGCCCGCCACAATGTTAAAAATGCAGGATGCGCCCCCAACTGTGTCTGGCGCATCCTAATACCCCCCTCGGGACCCCCACCCTTATGGCGGGCGGTCCCATTATCCGATAGGATGGCGGGCGGACTAAGTCCACCCGTCATCCTAATGACTCCCTTAGTGTCTACCCAGGTATGCTAGAATATTTTGCTTTTTTCAAGTCAAGTCAAGTCAAGTCAGAGAATTTATATAGCGCGCTACATACCCAGAGGGTCTCAAGGCGCTTGAGGAGGGGTGGGGAATTACTTGTCGAATATCCATGTTTTAAGTTGCTTTCTGAATGCTAGGTGGTTCTGGGTAATGCGAAGGTAAGTGGGAAGTGAGTTCCAGGTTTTAGCTGCCAGGTAGGAGAAGGATCTACCTCCCATGGTGGTTTTGTTGATGTGAGGTACAGTGGCAAGGGCTTGGTTGGATGATCGTAGCTGGCGGGAGGGGGTGTAGAAAGACAGTCGTGTGTTGAGGCATTCTGGTCCGATTTCGTAGAGTGCTTTGTGTGCGTGGGTTAGGAGCCGGAAAGTGATCCTCTTATTGACGGGAAGCCAGTGGAGGTTTTTCAGGTGGCTAGAGATATGTTCTTTACGCGAGATGTCTAATATGAGCCTGGCTGAGGCGTTTTGGATTCGTTGGAGTTTTTTCTGGAGTTTAGCGGTAGTACCGGCGTAGAGGGTGTTTCCATAGTCCAGTCGGCTCGTGACCAGAGCGTGGGTGACCGTTTTCCTACTTTCGGTGGGGATCCAACGAAATGTTTTTTTGAGCATGCGAAGAATGTTGAAGCAGGATGAAGAGACGGCGTTGACTTGTCTGTTCATCGAAAGTGAGGAATCCAGGATGACGCCCAAGTTCCGTGCGTGGTCTGTCGGGATGGGTGCTTTTCCAAGGGCTTCTGGCCACCAAGAGTCGTCCCATGCAGAGGGGGAGGTACCTAAGATGAGGACTTCTGTTTTATCTGCGTTCAGTTTCAGACGGCTGTGTTTCATCCATTCGGCTACTTCTTTCATTCCTTCGTGTAGGTTAGTTTTGGCGGTGCTAGGGTCGTTGGTGAGTGATAGGATCAGTTGAGTGTCATCCGCGTAGGAGATGATGTTGAGGTTGTGTTGGCGGGCGATGGCCGCGAGGGGGCTCATGTATAGGTTGAAAAGGGTGGGGCTGAGTGAAGATCCTTGCGGTACGCCGCAGATGACTTCAGTGGCCTCTGACTTGAATGGTGGAAGGCGGACTCTCTGGGTTCTTCCGGTGAGGAACGAGGTGATCCATTCTAGTGCTTTTCCTTGGATTCCGATGTTTCTGAGGCGCTGTAGAAGGGTGATATGGCAGACTGTGTCGAAGGCTGCGGAGAGGTCGAGGAGGATGAGGGCGACTGTGTCTCCATTGTCCAGCAGGGTTCGAATGTCGTCTGTTGCTGCGATGAGGGCGGTCTCAGTGCTGTGTTTTGCTCGGAAGCCGGACTGTGAGGAGTCGAGGGATTTGTTGGCTTCGAGGAAGGCGGCGAGCTGGTTGTTGACAGCTTTCTCAATGACTTTGGCCGGGAATGGAAGGAGCGAGATGGGGCGGTAGTTTTTGAGTTCGCTGGGGTCCGCTGTGGGTTTTTTCAGAAGGGCGCTGAGTTCAGCGTGTTTCCAGCTTTCCGGGAAGGTGGCGGAACTGAAGGAGCAGTTGATGACGTCTCGGAGGTGCGGTGCTATGATGGAGTCTGCTTTGTTGAAGATGTGGTGAGGGCATGGGTCTGTGGGGGATCCTGAGTGGATGGAGTTCATCAGGCGGATGGTGTCCTCAGTGGAGATTGGGTTCCAGTCATTAAGGATGTTCGAGGGGGGTGAAGGTCCAGCAGATGGTTGGATGGGTTGGTCTCCGGGTTGGTTGTCGAAGCTGTTGTGGATGTCTGCAATTTTGTTGTGGAAGAATGAGGCTAGGGAGTCGCAGAGGGCTTGAGAGGGGGTGATGTCGTTAGAGTTGGCCGAGGGATTGGTAAATTCCTTGACGATGTTGAAAAGTTCCTTGCTGTTGTGGGCGTTGTTATCTAGTCGGTCCTTGAAGGCGGTTTTCTTGGCCTTTCGGATCAGTTGGTGGTGTATGCGGGTGGCGTTTTTGAAGGCGTCCTTGGTGCTGGTGGTTGGGTCTTTTTTCCAGGCCTTCTCAAGGGAGCGGCAGAGTTTCTTGGATTTCTTAAGATCATCGTTGAACCAGGAGGCCTTCTTGCTGCCAAGTTTGCTTTGTCGTTTTTTCAGTGGTGCTAGGATGTCCGCGCTGTCGGATAACCATAGGGTGAGGTTGGTGGCGGCTTGGTCGGGGTTCGAGGAGTGGGCTGGGGGGTTTAGAAGAAGCGATGAGGAGATCTGGTCGATGGTGATTTTGTTCCAGTTTCTTTGCAGAGTTGGTTGGGGGTGGTTGTTGGGTTTGGGCTTGTTGTAGGTAAAGTGAACGCAGCTGTGGTCAGTCCAGAGGAGAGCCGTAGTATGGCTAAAGGAGACATGATTGCTGGAGGTGAAGATAGGGTCGAGAGTGTGACCTGCGATGTGGGTGGGGGAGGTGACCAGTTGTTTAAGTCCGAGGTTGGCGAGTGTCAGGACTCAAGCTGTGGGTTCAGTCATAATCAACCCAACTGCAGTAGGAAGGCAACCAGGATGCTTTCCAGACACATGGACAGATAGAGTACGATCCTGGAGATGCAAGATGGCCGTCGTTGTGGCCAGCGTAAAGGACAATGAACGTTCTAGTCCTCCAGGTCCCAGTTGCTGAGATTCCTATGTGAAGCGCGAGCGTCACGAAAAACGCGCACTTCACTGAAGACCCCAGCCGAGGAAGTTCGTTGTGTCAAGATTAAAGAAGTAACCAAGTAAAAATCCATGTTCAGAGTATCAAAGCAATTCAGAGCGAGAGTGGAAACGTGAGGCAGACTCGGCGCGTTAATTCAAGCGCGAGTCTTAAGAACATTGCGAGCGTCGCCCCTCAGGTGAGGAACTCTTGACGGCTGTCAAATTGCCTGAGGCGCGCTCTTCCAGAAGAGGTTCCAGTTACCCTCGTGTTGCCGCAGCGAAGCGTCTGGCTCGAAGATAACGCTTGCCGCTGACAGGAAATCCCAGAGGAATCTTCACCGGCATCTTGTCAAAGTTTTCAAGTTACCTTCTGAGGGCTGCACCGGGCGAGAAGTGCCTGCAACGCAAGTCCTTCAAAGAAACTAAGCTAAGTAACAGTCCGCAATTCTTTCATTAAATGAGTTGCCAATGTTGATGAATATATATATATATATTTGCTAAGGCTAAGAGACTCCAGGCGTTTACGCAAACTGAATAAGTGAAAGAATGAAACACTAGTGAAGGAAAATTACGAAAGAGACTTAACCAAAGAAAGAGAGTATTCATCGTGCTGGCTGAGACAAGCTCTAGAACTTAATGAACCTGTAAGGGAGAAAAAGGGACAGAGTAACTCACCAGTCAACCCGTCAAGATTAAGAAAGAAAAAGATTATAAAAACAGAACCCCATTTAAAACGGATGCTCAATTGCCAGTGAAGTAAGTGCTTAGTTTCCATCCATCCAACTAGATGAAAAGTCAATCCAGAGTAAAGAAGCCAAACTAATTCTTGGTATTTGTGTTACATTAGCGTCAACTGGTAGCTGAGCAGAGGCCAACCATATTCATGAAGAGAAGCAAGGTCCTGCAGCGCTAGGGTGGGTGAGCAGAGATAAGGCCATACATATAAGAGTAGACTAGTATTGCATATTGAGTAGGAGTGTAATGGTATGTTATTATTTTTAGGTTTTCTCACACCTACTCAACTACCAGAAGGCAGTGACCAGAGAAAACTCTCGCAGGACCGTTCTCTTCTCTGTTTGTTATTTTATCCACACCCCCTTCCCTGGGAGTAATGAAGGAAGGGTTCAGAGATCTGACCCGCTGACATTGCTCAAAGGGATTTGGGTTCTAGCATCTCTGTTCCCGCGCAAGACCTTGGAGATCAGATAAGTAGATCCTGACAGCGAGGTTGTCCAAAAGGGTGGTGGAGTTGTGGTCGTTGTTCTTTTCAAGGTGAAAATTGAGGTCTCCCAGAAGGATGTAATCTTTGGAGGGGAGCGCGTGTGGAGTGATGAAGTCCGTGATGTCCTCACTAAATTGTGCGCGGGGTCCTGGAGGTCTGTAAAGGAGGGTGCCTCTGAGTGTGGTCTTGGGGTCGATGAGGATCTGGAAGTGAAGGTGTTCAGAGTTGGCGAGATTGACGTCAGAGCTGGTTGAGATGTGGATGGATTTCTTATGGACGATAGCGATTCCTCCTCCTGTGTGGCCGGTACGGTCCATGCGTATGATCTTATAATCTTCTGGGATGGCAATGGTGATGTCTGGGGCGGAAGAAGCGTTCATCCATGTTTCTGTTAGGAAGGCGACGTCCGGAGAGATGGTGTCTAGTAGATTCCATAGGTCAATGGCGTGCCTGTGGACCGATCGGGTGTTGAGCAAGATGCATTGTAGGTGGTTGGGGTCCCAGTATATGCCATGAATTTTGACCGGTGTCCTAGTGGTACTCATTATCCAATATTGTTGATGAATATGTATGCAACATTTATTATCTCCCTATGCAATTTGAAAAACATACTCTGACAAGGAGTGCTTGATTACTGTGACTGTTTTCCCCTTCCCTCCCCTTTCCACAGAGACTTCTCCACCTTGTCGGGTATGCATTTCCAACCCATTCCCCATCTAGCAATAAGAACGTAAACCATAACTTCTTACATGCAGTCATCCTAACTGAATGTGCTAATACCAAAGAGGTTGTTTAGGGGGATCTCCTGCGGAGGTACTGCTAGGGGGGTTGCGCCATCCCTCCATCCCGTGATGCTCCGTTGACAAAGGGAGAACCTCCGGCTAGCGGCAGTGGGGGGGGTATCGCACTTTTTATTAGTTTCTGTACCACTTAAGAAATCATATTACCATCAGGATAAAAAGAATAGAAAGAAGACGCCGGGGCACCTTGTTCGTGTTCAAGAGTTCTATGCCCATTACCGTCTGTCAGGTCGCACCAACGGGGCTGTCTTGACTGCTGTAAATGTTCCATGTTGGCCTGAAGGTTACGACAACCCACAGTTGGGGGGAAGTGAATGCACTTCAGATGAGGGTAGTGCACATCATCTGTGCTCTATAGTGTGCCCTAGTGTTCAATCAAGTTTAGATAATGGTGACGAAGATCAGGACCTGGATCTGCTAGGTTCATTGCTGGGCGATGTGGTTGGTTCTTTTTTAGGAAGTCCTCGACTTGCTGTGGGTTCTTGAAGAAATGTTGCTTCCCATTACGAGCTACTCGTAGTCGCGCTGGGTATAGCATGTCATATTCTATGTGGGCCTGTAAAAGTTTCCGTTTGACCATTTTAAATTTTCTTCTTGCTTCTTGGACAGATTGGGTAAAGTCAGGATAAAAGCTGAGGGTATTGTTCTTGTATTCCACCTTCTTTTTCTCTCAGCGCCAGCCGTAGCCCAGTATCCCTATCGCGTTAGATGAGGAATCTTACCACGATGGGCCTTGGTGGTGTTCCCGGAGGTGGACTCGCTCCCAGCGATCTGTGTGCCTTTTCGGTCACTAAGTGTTGAAGGCTTCTGCAACTAACACATCGCAGAGCAGCCGCTCCACATAATCCTCCATGCGGCCTGTATTTGTCGATTCGGGGAGTCCTAGTACGCGTACATTGTTTCGGCGTGAGTGCACCTCTAAGTCTTTATTTTTGGCAGTCATAACCCTCAGTAGTCGATCCATCTGAGAGATCTGTTCTTTATGACTTGCTGTGTTGTCTTCCAGATCTGGGATTCTGGTTTCTGCTTCTTTGATCCTGTGTCTGAATTTCCGATTTTCTGGACTATTGTGTCCATGAGCATGGACATGGCATCCATTTTTGATTCTATGGAGGTTAAGCTACTTTTCATGGTGAAGAGTATTGCTTTCCAGTCATCTTCTTAACCATCGGGAGAGGCCCCCACCTCAATCTGTTCTTTGTGTTGTGAGCGCACGGTTTAACAGGCCTCGAACGGCAACTTCGACTGTTTGCTGCCTGTTCGCTCCATCTTGCCAATGTTAGTGCACAGTAGTGTCTTGGCCCACTCCTCTGGAAGATAGTTCCTTTTGGCAGTGCTTTTAGGGCGACTGTCTGGTCCAGTGTTGGGGCTTCACTGTTTAAGCAGTTGTGCAGTTTTCTCCTCTGGGGATCAGCTCTGTCTCTTTATAGTGCAAGTCTTCTCCAGCTGAGCCAACTGCTGGTAATGTCTTTATGTCCACAGTAGCGTTATGCGGGTCGCTGATTCCTGGGGGATCCCAATGGGACCACGGCCGGTATCAGATCTTCTCTTCACTATGGTCTGCGGATGGGTCACTCCATCGGACGCACTCACCCCAGTATATGAGGGCACAGCACCACAGTGTCCACAGCGGGCAGGCCTGGGGATGGAGGGGTTAGCCTGTTATGGCAGTGCTCAGTGCCCCCCATTTCCGGCCAGTTGCGCGACAAACTTCTGGCCCTTAGTGCCCGGTTCAGTGTTGATTTGGTACACGGCCCCGCCTCCCACTGTGGTGTGCATTGCCTCGAGGGTCAGGGGGGACCAACCTCTGTCTCCTTGTTTAATCAGCTGACACTGGGGGGGTGCAATAAATACTTCTATCCCTCGTAATTGGGGCCATGAGTAGTAGCAGTTCCACTACTTTGTGATGGGGGATTCTTTGTTGTCTCCACCGATTATCTTATGGGAGCGGGTGCCATCCACATCACGCTGCTGCCTTGTATTTTGTTATTGGACCCTTCTGGGCCGCAAAGAGTTCCTTCTCGCCTTGGCTAGTGGCGGAGGGGGTACACAAAGTTCCGGTCAGCTCCCCCAAGGCCATAGAGTTTGCGGGCCCCTCCCGCTGATCGTGAAGCCAGGGATGCGCGGCAAACTCGGCACGCACCTCGTGCACAACCCCAGGCTCAATTAGTTGTTGCGCCCCCTCTCAGCTCCATACATCGCACAACTGCATCTGCTGAGGCTCACGGTCATCTTTTCCGAGTCTTGCTTCGATCCATCAGTGCTGTTCAGGTCACCGGGTGCCTGAGGTGTTCCGACGCTGATTTTGGTATAGCAAGCTCGCTATTCAGCAGCGGTACAGAATGTTAATTGACTATTTGCAGTCCGGGCCGCCAGAGCCTCACAGACGTGCGGTCATCTTGGTCACAAGCCCCCTAGGGCCTCAGATCAGTTGAATATTGTCAACTAGTACAATGTTCTTTCAGGGCTTCAATGCAGAAGAAAACAAATACCTATTTATGTTAGCAGCAGAAGCCCAGTCAATGTTTGAGTTCACTTGGTTGGTTTACCAGACCTTTTCAGTACTTGCCAATCTTCAGGGTGAGGCCTGCAGGCAACAACAGTGTGAACAGTTCTGCTCATGGCTAACATCAGTGCCATGGACAGGCTAAAGCATCTCCTTTAGCCAGTGTAGGTCAACAAATGCAGCGACTCAAGCAAATCAGCAGGATAGGCCCTGGTGGCCCCACTCCCATAATAAAAAGGACTGGCCACACTGTTGGTGGTCACAAGACCCACCAATAGTGGTGTCAGATTCCCGTAGAGTCAGCACATGACATTGCACTCTTGCCAACAGGTTGCAAAAGAGTAGCCAAGTTGATTGTCATGTTCTCAGACTGTCAGCTGTTTAGGCCTAGGAAGTTGGTCAGGAGGCTTCTGGGGAAGCAGGGAGACCTACTCCAAATTTTTGGTTGCCACCCGTGGCACTCCCTTGATTCATCTGGATTTCTGGGCTGCCCCACGCTTTTGATACAGTGGTGGGGCTTCTCCTCCTTGGGCCGTAGTTTCTCTGCAGGGTTAGACACTCCTTCCCCTCTCTCAGCAGTTCAAACAGGCCCCCCGGGAATCCCACCTTCCAGCAAGTTGGTGCAGACTTCAGGGGATATTCTCCTCACCTCTGGGAGAATGGTTGTCAAGAACACCAGCTTTCGAACAATCAGGTGGCACTTGTAAAGCGTGGCTCACCACACCGGGGGTTTTTCAGGTGCTGAGGTTCTGATGTCTTAGTTGAAGAGCCAGGTCTTGAGCCCCTTCCTGAAGTCGGGGAGCGAGGGGGAGATTTGCAGTAGTAGGGAGAGGTCATTCCAGGACTTGGCAGAGAGGTAGGAAAAGGAACGACCTCCACTGTGACTCTGACAAATTTGGGGGATATGTGCCAGGGCGAAAGAGGCGGACTAAAGCTACCTGAGGGGTTGGTGGAATATCAGTTGGTGGTTGCTGTAAGTGGGTCCAATTTTGTAAATCACTTTGTAGGCGTGAGTTAGCAGCTTGAAGTGGCGTCTCTTATTTATTTATTTGCGGATTTGTAATGGCCATGGCTGCCTCAGCGGCGAGGCGTCCCAGCGCAACCAGAGATGAGAGAACAACCTAGAGATTAAACACAGTGGAGGGTTCTGAGGTGAGGGGTGGAGCTGGTTCTCTTGTGGAGGTTGCGGATGAGTCTGGCTGCAGAGTTCTGAATGGTCTGGAGGCGTTTAAGGAGCTGTTTGCTTGTTCCAGCATTGAGTGCATTGCCATAGTCAAGCCTACTGGAGACAAGGGCTTGGGTGACCATTTTCTGGTGGAGATGGGAATCCATTAGAAGATCTTGCGGAGCATGCAATGGGTGTGTAAGCAGGAAGAGTATACAGCATTGACCTGTTGCTTCATGATGAGTTCACTTTCCAGGACAATGCTGAGGTTGCGTGTTGGGTATGAGGAGGTCAGCATTGGGCCAAGCGCGGTGGGGCACCAGGTGTCATCCCATGGTGAGATGTTGTTTCCAAAGATGCCCACCTCTGATTTGTCCATGTTCAACTTCAGGAAGTTGGACCTCATTCAGTTGGCGATGTTGAACACGATGTTCCGGAAGTTGGATCTGGTGGTGGTGGGGTCTTCCGTGAGGGAGAGGATGAGCTGAGTGTCGTCAGGTGCAGATAATGTCAGCTAATGGCGTCATTAAGTTGTTGAAGGGGGTGGGGCTGAGGGAGGGGCCCTAGAGGACTCCGCAGAAGAATCTTTTGGGTTCGGAGGTGAAGGGTGGTAGGCGGATCCTTTGTGTTCATCTAGTGAGGAAGGAGGAGATCCACTTGAGGGTGTTACCCCTGCTGACAATGTGGTGGAGTCTGGTAATGAAAGTGAAGTGTTATATGGTGTTGAAAGCTGCCAAGAGGTCCAGGAGGATCAAGGCTGCGGTCTCCCTTTGGTGGAGGAGGTATCTGATGTCGTCCATTATGGCGATCAAGGTGGTCTCAGTGCTATGATTGGATTGGAAGCCAGATTGGGTGGTATCAAGCAGGTTGTTATCTTGCAGGTACTCTGTGAGATGGCTTTCTCCAGCGGAGGGTTTGTTCAGCAGCGGGTTGATCTCAGCGTACTTCCGTGTGCCAGGGACGGTGGCAGTGGTGATGGAAGAGTTGAGGACGTCTGTGAGGGTGCTGTTGATTTCTTTCTTTCCTAAGCTGTAGAAGCAATGGTGGCAGGGGTCCACTGGTGATCCAGAGTAAATCAAGTTCATGATGGTAGTGGTGTTCTGGGGCATGAGCTGTTTCCAGACGGTGAGTTGGTGGCTGTCGGCTGTGTTGGTGGATGTTGGAGGTGGTTGATGTCGGTAGGTTGAGGGTCAAAATTGCTTTAAATGTCAGATATCTTGTTGTGTAAGTGGTCTGCCAGAGTGTTGCAGAGGTGCTAGGATGGGTAGATCATGTTTTCAGTCACAGATGACCAGGAGAACTCTCTGATGATGCTGAAGAGTTCCTTGGTGTGGTTGTGCTTGCCTCAATGCGGTTGGTGAGGGCATTCCTCTTGGCCTCCCTGAGGTGGTGGTGGCAACTGCTGAGGGTTTAATTAAAGATGCTGAAGTCGGAAAGATTCCTGCTGGAGCGTCAATGCCTCTCCAGTTGCTTGCACTCGCGTTTGAGGGGTCGTAGCTTGCGTGTGAAACAGCTGACATGCTTGCTAGATTTGCTGATTGTGGCCTTCCTCATGGGGGCAAAAGTGTAGGCGGAGATCCTGTTGTAGAGGTTCTGTACTTCACGTTCGAGGGTGTTGGTGGGGTTGGGCGTGGTGTCTTTGAGGGCTGTGGTCCAGTGGGACTCTGTGATTCTGCTCCAACATCGGTGAGGTGAGTTGGGGGGTATGGTGTGGGGTTCCAGAGAGCCTGTGATGGTGAAGTAGATGATGCTGTGGTCTGTCCAGGTGAGCTCAGTTACATGGGAGAACTTGATTCTGCCGCTTGCCGAGAATATTGGGGTCAGGTGTTTGTCCTGTGTTGTGCGTGGGGATGGTAACCACTGTGGGAGGCCAATGTTGAAATGCTCTCTCAGAGGTTGGTGAAGTTGGTGTTATGAGGGCTGTCGAGGTGGAAGTTCAGGTCTCCCAGGAAGATATAGTGGTTGGAGTCGATAGCTTGAGAGGGCAATGAAGTCAGAGATGGCGTTGCAGAAGTTGGGGTGGGAGCCCGTGCGTCTGTAGGCAAGGGTTCCTCTGAGGGTTTTTGCATCCGTTCTTATATGGAAGTTAAGGTGTTCCATGATCAGTGAGATTTCGTCTTTGGAGGTGGTGCATTGGCCGGTGTTCTTGTGGATGATGGTGATGTCTCCACTGTCCTTGCCAGGGCGTATGAGGTGAAGCATCTTCGAGCTGCAGGCTGTAGCGATGGTGATGTCGGGCATCGATGAGGGGGTGAGCCGGGTCTCTGTGATGAACATAATGCCGGGTGAGAGTGGTTATGATGTCCCAGATTTCCATGGCATTCTTGCAGAGGGACCAAATGTTAAGCAGCATGTAGTGGAGCTGTGCCCCAGGGTCTGGTGTCAGCTGTGTGGGAGTCATGGCAGTCTTTACATCACAGTTGAAGCGGCAGCGGTGGCACATGAAGAGTCCTTCTGTTGATTCTGGTGAGATGAAGCAGCAGTTTTTGTTCTGGCTCCTGGTGGTGAGGGACCGCATTGTGGTGAAGTGCACTAGTGGATGGTGGGCAGGCCAGTATTCCTGTCGCTAAGCGTGGTCCAGGCGTGGATGGGCACAGACGGGCTTGTCTTTGGTACACCCCTAGCACGGCTGCACTGTGGCCGCCATTAAGTAGTTCCTGGGGTGGGAGGAGCACTGGGAGGTGACAAAATCAGTGGAAAAAAGGAGCAGGGCGGGGGGCTCTCTAATAAAGTAAATTAAAATGCTAGCTGAGAACAGTAAAGTACAGTGGGTGACAGTACAACTATAAAAATACAGTGGTGAAGTAGCTAGGGTGCCAAGAAGCAATCAGGCACAGAAATACGGGCAGAGAACCAGATTACCAATTAAAGTTGTCAGTCAGGGGCAGGACACTGGCAGAAGATGTTAGGGGGACACAGGACCTGTTTTGGGTCACACTAGTTCTTTGTGTAGTCTGTGGAGCACTCACTTCCTTGGCAATGAAGAAGCTACAACTGGAACCAAGTAAGATAGCTTCAGTCGCACTCTTACAGTCATTTTCCAGACAAGGGATATTAATCCTGTGTTCTCAAACCAGTTTCGAGCCTCAAAAAGACCGTCTTTTCCTCCCAGTAGACGAAGTCTTCGTCAGCAGATAGTGACAATACCGTCTCAAAATCGGAGCCTTCAAAACATAAGTACAAGGAAATGTGAAGGCTGCCCATGACTGTCATCAGCCTTTTGGAGTAGCATTCCTGAGAGAGGCAAAGGGGCAGGCCCTCCCTAAAAATTTCTCTCTATACAACAAGAGACAGACTCCTTCTCAACTAACCACAACCCTTGTCAGTCAAACAGTAGCACTCTGGAAGGGTTGATTAGCAGACCCTTGCTGTCACTGCTGCAAGCAGCCCTGTCTCCATCCTACCACACGCCAGTGTCTGAGGCTACACCTTTGCATTCTGGAACATAAGTAATACACTATTGCTGCGTGGTGAGACAGTATCACAACCTCCAGCTTGTGCTATATTTTACAAGGGGACTTCAACACAGATCCCACTGGTCCTGTGACCACACGCTCACAATAAGTATGGAGTCCTGCATATAGTGCTACATGAAGCGACCATCATACAGCACACACATGAAACACACATATGGTGCCAGTAAGGGTCTGGGCAATATATTCACAAGGAACTTTGCAGAAATGGGGCCTGAGAACCCCCCACTCAAACCTAAATAGCAAAATAGGTATGTTGGTTATTTTCAGTGAGACAAAAGGGTATGCTGCCATTACCACATAATGTATATGTCCCAAGACATGGGCTAGGTATGCCTCCCAAACGTCAGAGCTAGGCCTTGGGTCTCATGGTAAGTCACAAGGCGTAGGCCTCAGAAGGCATGCAAGATTATCATATGTGCTGAGCCAATAATTTCAGGATACCAGATAGCGGGCAGTTGGGATCACTAAGGGCACGGGCACATGTCTGTACTACCATGCAGAGTACATTTCCGTGCCAACACCCCTGAAAGACCTGCATTTATTATAAGATGATTTTGGCTCGGGTCCATTATGCTACAAAATAGAAAAAGGTTGCAGGTCTGACGAATTAGCTGATGTTGGAAGATGAGGAAGTTAAGATCCAGATTCTAGAGCCACAACCAAAGAGGAAAGATCCAACTTAAATGCAAGCAAATGTGTTTGTTCCTCTGCAAGGCTATTTTGATGAAGAAGTGAGGGTGAGAGCTCATACTGCTCTGAAGAGAATCTGAATGTAGAGGCATCCACACAAGGATACTCTACTCTGTGTAGCTGTATGTGTAAAGGAAAAGAGCAAGAGATAATTTTTCTGGAACGTAACAGATGACCACAAATTACAGGATACACTGCAGGAAGATGACACTTCCGCTCCATATGTTGACTGACTGGACCACACCACATTGAGGTACAAAGGAACAATGCTCCTTCTACTGCCAAGTGAGATATGCACAATGTTGTTGACACCAGAGGACTTGAAAGTCTCAGCGAACCACCTGGGCTTATGTAGGCCTCTGTGTTGAAGAACTTGCAGGAACATTAGCTTTTTGGTCATTCGCTCATCTCCGTTCTGACACACCAGTGGTTCAGTTACTCTCCTTGCCTTTTTTTTACCCCTTTATACTTCCCACTTTATATTTTCTTTCTTCTACTTTCGATTCTGGAACTCTGTTGGCCAGTCAGAGAAGTAGTCACAAACATCTTACACTTTGAGAGGAACGGTGGCTTGGATAGAGCAAAATATAGTTTGGTGGGCATTGAATATCCTTGGTGAGGATGAGGAATAGAGATGACAACGGTACTTTAAAGGTTTGAGAAAAATGAAACGAGTTTCAGAGCAAATATCTACTTGGCATACTTATGTTTTATTTGGTACTTATGTTGAAACCATTGCTACATGGTTTGGTCTAACTGTGCTCATTTCTGAAACATCATACAAAACAAAGCTATAGAGCATTTTATGCAATGGCATAGCTCACTGAAGGCACACACATTTTGTTAATTGGTGTGAAGGTAATCTATTCAGTAGCTGTCATTTATGAGATACAAAAGCCTCACTTTGACTGTCAATTAGAATATCTACTTATGTACAAAATGGCAGCTGCTACAGCTTTGTGTGTGATTGCCTGCGAGTTCCTTGCAGGTGGCACAACCTAGGTAAAAGTGGTTGATGGCGGTATAAAGTAACGGAGATATCACTCCTACACTTGGCCTGCAGGCAGCTTCTTTCTGTCTCCTTCTAACCATCAGCAGGCCATGCACATGAGAATCTCCTGTGTCGCTAGGTCCTTATTTTTGATGCAGAAAAAAATCAGTACAGTCCTTATTGCGAGGACATCCCCAAAGATATCTGTACTGCTCAAGCTCCCTGGGTACATTTTAAATTAAAAGAAATACATTCTATTAGTTTTTCTGTGAATTTGATCCAACTGTCAGCTGCGATATCTGTTGTCAAACATCACATACAAGTTAGATCATCCATTGGAGTCCTACTAATCGACAAAGGCCTGCCAAACGTTCTCTTTCTTCAAGGATTATAGACCACAGGTCATCTCCCAAAGACAGAGCAAAGTGGGTCAATATCCCTCCAAGCAAAGTACGGTCAAGCAAAGTGTGAGGAAGGATGTCTGATTTGGCTGGACCAGGATAAAGATAACTGCCAATTTGAACAGTTTACTAATCTACCACGAGACCTACTATTCCCATATATCTTTGGCTCCACTGAGCATCACATGCTTCTCATTAGGGTGGACACATCGGCAGGCATTACTGGAATTATACTGTAAAGGTTTGGATAGTTCCTGGAAAAATCAAATGCATCAAATCAAACGTGTTCATTCCGCTCTAGAAAGCTGCCAATCCATGAGGTGCTACCTAGGGCTCAGCCTTGTCACCCACACCGTTCAACTCCTATGAGACCCTTCCTCTTCCTCGCCTTAGGTCCCGACAGAAGTGGCTACCACATGTATGCTAACAATACCCAGGACCATGTTATGCTTGAGGGCGTCTGGTAAGCTACTGAGTTTGTCTCACTGACTTTCTCAGGTTCTTCAGAGCATGCAGAAAAACTGGCTCTGCCTGAATAGAAAGAAAGCAGAAATCTTGCTCTTGAGCCACAGTCCTCTTCCCTTTATCATAGCCGGAGGAACTGAGCACTCCCCATACCATTGAAAAGCCTGCTAGTGCTCTTTGACAGTTAACTTTGAACCCTCAAATAAATGACGCCTCGAAAATAGCATTTTATGACGAACATCTACTTAAAAGACATTTTGCTAGTGCATCACATCTCGTAGAAAATAGCCCTCATGCTTGCAGTGTTTATGTTCCAAATAGACTACTGCAAGTCTGTATACAAGCTTCCCCATTTAATAACTCTTAAAACCCCACCAACTTCAGAATTATGAAGCTTGCTAGAAAAGGGATAATCAAACCACTCTGGCACTGTTCTTTCATTTGCTCAGAGTAAAACAATTTACTATTAAAATCCTTCACCTCATCTGCATGTTGTGCCATGGTCACTCACTGAATTTGCCTGTATGAAAACACAATTTAAATCTTTTCTGTGTCATGTTTGTATACTCCTGTGTAGTGAGGTGTTAATAATAACATACGCAACCCTAAATGTATCAACTATTTTTTTATATTAGTTTGAAGCTTCCTGTGACACTAAATATGCTTGCTCATTTGCATGGCTATCAGGCCCAGAACCCATCAGACTCAAGGTTGGACCTTCCACATATCCTAACGGTGTAACTTTGTTTCTTAACCTGACAAATGGAAAAGGAATTTCACGAGAATGGGGCTATGAATGTCATCTTCTCAAGACAGGTCAGAATTCAAAGTTTCCTCAAAGGAAAACCCTTCCACCTGCTCATAAGATAGGGTTTCACTAACCTTAACATGTTTCTATCATGTGACTAAACTTAATTGACTTGTATTAGGAAAAACACTGAACCCTCTGGGAAAACAAAGAGAAGGGTTAATATGGATTTGCAACTTCCAGGTGCACCTAGTGGTTTATTGCAACTGTGAAGATTTCTTGGGTCTAAGGCTGAGTCCAGAATATGTTCCAAGATTTCCTTTCAGTTTGATAGTAACTTGTGGTGAAGAGTGTTTGTGATCAGTCATATTTTGCATAGAGATGAAGGGAACGTAGAAAGCCCAAACCCTCAAAATGCAATTATTGGCCCCGTTGTAATAATGAGATTTGGAGGAACACTGCAGATCTGTTTAGTGTGACACAGTGCATTCAGCTGCTGAAAGCAGTCTAAATCTCCCTGTGAAAGTCCTGGACAAAATGAGCAATCATTGGAGAGAGTTGGATCCAGAATTATTGATTCTCTACTAATTACTAATTATTTATTTATCAAAGAAACCTCAAGGTATCACTTATAATGCACTTCAACTCCGCCCCGGAGTTACCAGTAACACCTGTATAGCTAACTGTGGGGGTGACTGAGTCAATGGAGCCAAATCCAGCCCCTGTTTATTAGATCTAAGAAGTGTGTGACTTTCTGTGATCAGTGTCACAGACTGTTCTCCTACAGTGATACAATCGTGAACTGGGGCTTCTGATAAATTCGTTTTTTACAGTCAACCTGATCTTTCCTTGCCCTTGCAAAGTGCTTTGACGGGACAGTTCTCAATTTTGCAGGACTTTTCTGTTTCTTTTGACATGAAGAACTATGCTTCACGGCCACCAGACAGAGTTTAGCAAGGCTTCCAGACACTGAGGCCCAAACAGTAAGATACATCAATAGCAAAAACAGAACAGAGAAAGTGTAAAAGAGCATGGGAACTAATCTGTTTTTGCTTTTCCATTCCTGAAAACCTTCCTTGGCTCACTAAGGACACATCAAACAAAACTGCTCCTCCTTTTTTAATGGAAACATATGAGCCCCAAATATTTTTGCATTTTTATTGAACAAAAAACAAAAAAAAGCAGCCTAACCCCTTTAAATGAAAGTTACTCCGCGTGTAGAGGGAGTGGTAGGTGAAGGTTGCAAGACTTGTATTTAAACATTGTAGTGTCCTTATCCCTTGGTCCGCTAATATTTTACTTAAGTGTAGGGAACAACCATTATTGTGGTGATGCAAATGCTGGGTAGCTCTAATTTAAAAACAAGAATTCCACATTACTTTGGGGCAATGGTCTTTAAATGTTTTAATATTGTGCCTCCACTATTGTGAAAAACTATTATTGGACCATAGAATGAAAAACATTTTTCTAAAAAGTTTGTTTAAGATTTACATGATTGAGGATCTACAGAAGGAAACAGAGCAAGATAGACTACTAAAGGTCAGTGCTTGAAAATTACAAGCCGGATTCATGATAGAATGGAAAGGGGGTTTCTAGACATGGGGAAAATCACATATGATGGATAGCAGGCACGGTGGGAAAACAGAGATTGAAGGTAAGCAGAGACTGAGGTTGTAACTTGCCACTCTGCCCCTACGGATCAATGATATTGGGCTACCTATTCCCTAACTTCATTTATTTTCTTTCACACCGTACAACCAATAGAAGTGAGATCTTCAAAATGACTTTGTACTGTGATTGAACCCAGATTCTACATATGTGATAACAAATTTAAATATAGGCATGGCCCCTTCTAGAATACCTAGATGACTGATTTTACTTTACAGTGCATCCTCCTTCCAGATTTTTCTACTCTTTTTTTGTTGTCCTCATTTACTGCCCATCTCACTTTGAGTGTGGTTTTCCAGCCTGTTCGTACGCACACTCAGCGAACTGCGAGGCATAGGTGGATAGGGATTTATCCTCGTCCCCCTACAGGCACTAAGACTGGCTGGTATATGCACTCAAAAATCCACTGAGATATCTCTATTTCGTAAGCTTCTTGAGCTAGATGACCTTATCTTGATAACTCCCCCCAACCGCTGGGAGTAGTTCCAACTTTGCCATAGAGACTTCAGGCAGCATAATCATTGGACCCCTGATGTAAAAAACAAACAAACAAAAAAAAACCTCCTCCGGGTCACATCGTGATTTCAGGATATTCCAAAAACTTCTCTTCTTTTGGCTGCCTGGTCTTAGTAAGTACAACTTCGAAGTCACCACGAGTGAAGATTGACATTCAAAGAAGGAGGGAGGGATAGAGCCTGTCTATTTTATGCAGATTTGCCTCCTAGCCAGGACGGCATAAAAGAGTAAAGATCTTGCTTGTCCTTTGACATTCTCTTGAAGACCGAAGAAAACTAAGGAAAAGTCCAAAATAACCGGGATGCAAATTAGGTCAGACATAAATTTGCCTAAGCTATCCCAAAAGGAGGCCAATGCAGGGCATTCTTTAAACATATGGATGTCCGAAGCCAGGTTAAAATAAACCCTGTGGATAGTATATAGATGGTTTCTTTTTAGCCATGCAGGCTCTACTATATCATTTAACAGATTACAAGAAGTTAGCCACAGGGTATCACACTCTTGTTCTGGCAAGACATTCCCCCATGTATCTTGCGCAAGTTTAAACTCTCCGTCCACTGCCTCCAACACTGCCTGATAACAAAAGGAGACTTCTTTTTTCCCTTGTGGTCTGGACAGGATATTAAACTCGAAATCGGAGCCTACCCCTAGTAAGCCACCTCTAGTAGTCTGTGACTGAGCCTGAACCCAGCTAGCCAGCTGGAGG
This sequence comes from Lissotriton vulgaris, assembly GCF_964263255.1. Classification (NCBI taxonomy): domain Eukaryota; kingdom Metazoa; phylum Chordata; class Amphibia; order Caudata; family Salamandridae; genus Lissotriton; species Lissotriton vulgaris. The sequence continues at coordinate 386,191,170 of NC_141697.1, forward strand.
TATTTAAACCTAGATAAACCTGTCCCAACCTTCTCCCTGAGTTGTTCCCAAGTTAATAGTTTACCTTCTATGAACCGGTCCTCCCAAACTGCCAGGCCTGATTCCCTTAAAGGGGCTGCCAATCTATCTCTCAGACATTCTGGACTCCCGGGTGAATCCCACAGCGGAGCCTTGTTAGAAAAATAACCCAAAGAGACAGCCTTCCTTAAATCTGCCCAAGATTTTGCAAAGCCCTGAAGCACCTTTAGCCTAACCTTCTTGAAAAATTGAACAGCTCCAAACTTAAACATAAAGCCCTCCACTGATACATGTGCCCCCCGAAGCATTGCTAAAAACATCACTCCTATCTCAGTATTGGCCGGCCTTTTTAAAAGCATCCGGGCATGAGAAAATTGGAATGCCCAAGCATAAATTTGAATGTCAGGTAAAGCCAGACCCCTTTCTCTCTACGACGCCTCAGCTTTTTCCAGGCCAATCTCGCATATTTATACCCCCACACAAAAGAATTCACCTCCCTCTGAATTTTATCAATTAATATTTTGTCAAACTGCAGAGAAATACAATTAAAAAGAAAAGAGATTTTAGGGAGCATCGCCATTTTAGCCAGATTGGCCCTACCAATAATTGAAAGAGGTAGTCCAGGTCCGCATCAGCTTTACACATTCTCTCGACACTGCCATCAAATTTGTTTCCGCAATCTTAGCTATATCTTGGACTATTTTAACTCCCAGATACCTGATAGTAGAACTTATTTGATATTGTTGCATACTTGCCACGTGGGTCCAGACCATAACCTCAGTTTTAGTCGCGTTGACTTCCTACCCTGAAACCAAACCAAAATCTTGGGGTTGACTAATAACCGCTAGAAAGGCCCTGTCAAGGTCAGCCGTAAGAATTAAGATGTCTTCGGCATACAGGGCTACCTTCCTCTCCGACTCTCCACACCTAAAAGATTGAATGTTAATATCCTCCCTTAGCCGATGGGTAAATGGCTCGATTTACAAATTGAAAAGGGGAGGGGAGAGTGGGCAGCCCGGTCTAGTGCCCCTAGATATATTAAAGGGTGCCGTGAGACCACCATTTACCAGCAGCCTAGCTGAAGGGCTCCTGTAGATGGATTGTACGGTGCGACAAAACTTCTCACTGAGATTAAATTTCTTCAAAGCCTCCGACAGGTACAACCAATTTACTCTGTTGAAGGCCTTAGTGGCGTCTAAGGTCATTGCTGCCAGAAGAAGAGCATAGGGGGACGCTAGATCTATGCCCCAATAAGATCTTAAGTTAAATGTGATAACTGCTGTCCCCTTACAAAGCCCTTCTGATCTAGGTGCAGGACATCCCCCACCACTGTGCCCAGTCGAGCTGCCATTATAGATGTAAGGATTTTATAGTCAGTATTCAATAAGGATATGAGTCTATAAGACCCACAATTAGATGCCGCTTTCCCGGATTTCAATATCAATACTATAATGGCGTTGCTCCATGAGTCAGGCGGGGTCAAGCCTTTTTGAAAAATCTGATTAAAGAGCCTCGTCATAAAAGGTATTACATGATCCGCTATAGCCCTATATATTTCTGAGGATAAGCCATCAGGCCCAGCTGCCTTGCCCTTTTTAAAAAATTCCCTGTCTAAGTATTTTTTTTGTTCCGTAGTAAGAGAGGGAAGCGTCATATCCTCAAGCCACCTTTGGGCACGCTGTCTATCTACATTACCATCCTCCAGATAGATGTTCTGAAAGAAGGACTGAAAGGCATCCCGAATTTCTTCATCCGTTGCAGCAATACTTCTTTCATCTTGAATCTCTTTAATATAGCTCCTGGCTCTATCCGCTCTACTCTTCCAAGCAAGAAGCTTGCCTGCACCTTCCCCATATTCAAAATGTGAGATTTTGCTGGCTTCCCACCTTTGAATCTGTGCATCTTTCTCCTGTATGGATAAGTCCTTCTGAGGAATTGTAAAACGCATTTCAGTAGAGCAACAGCCACAGTACAAAGACCTGCACTAACAGGGAGCTCCCAAGTTTACCATGTGGCTGTCCCATCCAAAGTAGACAATGAAGTGGTCAACCGGATTATAATGTATAACTGAAGACATTGTAGTAATAGGAAGGAACATGTCTGTTTCACTGCAAAGAGTAGACCGGGCTTTGTTTCAAGGTCCTAGTGCCAGGTAAGAGACTGCAGATATTTGCCAGGAGAGGGTCTCCCCTGGATCCTCCCATTAATCTGTTTTGATGACAGATGAAAAATCACACTCCACCAACAGCTGTTTACATTCCAGTTCACTTGGAAGTGTTCAAGATGCCCCCTCAGTGATATCTGGAACAGTGTACCTGGAATAAGAGTGACAACTGGCTTGTCTGAGCATGATAACACCCAAATTAAAAAGTGTGGCACGGCCTGTGGAAAAAGGGCTGGGAAATGAAGTGTAAATGTTATGGAAGTATCCATGCACTCTAGACAAAGCATTCACATTATGCACTTACATAGCTACACTTACTATGAGACTCAGTGTGATGGCCATGTTTGGTGGACATGCTGACAGTGTATCCTTTCGGCCAATGTGTCCTTGTCTAGGACATGCCTTAATCCTTGACCTCACCTGGTGCACAAAAATAATTAATTCCGATCTATTGAATCTTATTTCTGGTAGGATTAGCCAGAAGCCTCTATTTTAATAACCAGTTAGGTTGGATGAAGTTAGCCCCAAAACGGTCACAGAGTAGCAAACTCTTTTTTTCTCTTAGACTCCAGCCTGAACTCGAGCAACTCAGTAGTCTAATGAAGAGGAACCCCTAGAAGTCCCCACAAATCCAATAGGGACAGACGCAGACTGCGATGTGGGGAATAACATCCAAGATCCAGCATGAGTACTGAGAAGTGGTAGCGTCAGTAGTAGACAAGTATGCTTAAACTAGTTATTTGATACTGGACAACTTAGAGTAGTACCTTTGAATGTAAAACATTCTCTTGTGAAGTCTTCAGGCATTTTTCCCTGCCCAGTAACTTTTTGTGATAGCTTCTACAGTATGGTCTCAGCACTGGCGTCCACTTGATTCAGTTTCGTCATAGTTGTTGGGCAGTGACAGACACCATATAACAACTTCTAGCTTGCAAGCGCCCTAATTTGGGAATCATTTCATAACCAGGTGTAAGATAGTCAAGCTGGTATCTTCTAGAAATGTTCTTGCTTTCATAATGTTTAATATTTGCCCTTGTCTTCGAAGTGTGAACTCCAGAGGTAGTAAGTCCTTTTTGGTTGTATATTATTTCACAGAAAAACAATTTTATGGAATACCATTACTGAGAAACAGTATAATAGAAATGTTCAGGATGAATGGCAATTACCTTTTAGTGGAAACCAATTCATAGAATGTCTTTTTGGTCAGAATTGGATTTTGAATTATTTTTTGGGTGTAAATGCAATGGTTGCCAGTCTCACTTAAGGAAACAGTTTTGTCGGAAATATTTGTCAGTGTTTAACTTCAGGGTCCATTATTTCATATTTATATTTTTTACGTTGTCAAATAATTACTTCAGATGCTTTTAATTTATCTGACCCATAATCACCTGTAAACACCATCAATCGATGACCCCTCAAAACCCCTAAACACCATCAATTCCTGCACCCCTAAAACCCCTCACCACACCTACACTAAACTCCTCCCTGAAGCCAAAAAGCCCTTGCTAGCCCAGATATTGACCATCTTTGAACCATAAAATCATTCACTACCCTATCTCCACCCATTTCTGAACCCTAAAAGACCCTTTCTATGCCTAAATCCCACCCACCCCATCCAACACCGCAGTACAACCAAACTCCACCCATCCTTGAACCCAAAAGAATCCTCACTGCCCTTAAACACCAGCCAACCCTGACCCATAAGAACTCATTACTTTAAACTACTCCTCCCTGAACCATAAAAACCATGTTCTACATTTAAACTCCACCTTCCCCGGAATCCTTAAAATTCTTCACCACCCTAATCTCCACCCCATCCTGAACCCAAAAAACTCTTTACTGCCTAAGCCGCTATCCATAATTGAACCTTAAAAACCCTCACAAGCACAACACTCCTTCCATCCATGAAAACTAAAACCTCTCAACACTCTTACACTCCACCCATCTCTGAAACCTAAAGACACCTAAAGACACCTCACACACCTAAACACCACTCATCTGTGGACCCTAAAGCCCCTCAACACCATACACTCTACCCATCACTGAATCCTAAAACCCCCTTTCTATGCCCGAACTCCAAATATTCCTGACCCCTAATAACCCCTCATCACCCTAAACATTACCCATCCCTGAACCCAAAAACCCCACTTCACCCAAATTTATTGTATTATTTAATTTTTCCTTAAAATGACCTTTCCCTTAAAATGTGTAGTTTAATTTTCGATTTTTTGTATATCCTTAAATTTGGTTTTCCATGAATTGGTTTCCTCCATTGTGGGTTCTCAGTTTTCGTTTTCCATTAATTCACATACATCAGTCCTCCTTACTGATGACCTTGCCAAAAAACTGCTTATCTGTGAAGTCAATATTTCTCAGTACGGCTGCTCCATGTATGCATGGTAAGACTGTTTTCGGCAGAATTTGAAATGTGCCTTTACGGCTCATAATATGTCAATTACATTTAGCATTACACATTCTCGAACAACTGTTTTAGAAAAAATAAACACAATTTTTGTAGCAGTTTTTATTTCACTTTACCATAGGAAGTTCAGTTGCAAGGATCTATACATTGTGTTTCATCTCTAATCATTGTCACATTTGTTTCCTCATTATGTAATGCATGTTTAATATTGTTAGCTATCTATTTTGAATATGGAAATTACAGGAGTCTACTGAATTTTTCCAATTTTGCATTTTTCCTTTGCATTTATTTTCATGAGTACAAATGTTTCTATGTTTTGCAAGAACAATGATTTGGTAGCACTATGACAAAGCTATTTATAGGTGAGCAGCCATCACAACGCGGACATTACCACGCGCTGCCATTACGACGCTGCTTTTACAACGCAGGTGGTTTCAACGACTTGCGCTGGAGAGCGCTGTTGGAAAAGGAATAGTTTAATTTTCTATTCCAACACCTTCCCTACTGTAACATAGGCTGCAGTTGGAATAGAAAATTAGACTATTCCACTATCCAGCACAAGTCGTTGTAACGACTTGCGTTGTAAAAACAGCATCATAATGGCACGCGGGGTAAAAGCCCGCGCTGTAATGCCATACAACCTATTTATAGGTCAACTTTCAGAACTCCATGTAGGGTTGTAAGCGACCAGTGTGTGCAATGCAACTATTAACCTAAAATAATAATTACAGTTTCCATTCAAGGTAACCTTTGGTACACAAGTTTTTTGTCTACCCCCGCGATCTTATATTACGTTACGTTGGCCTTTTTTATTAATTTGCTACCTTGTTCATGCTATAGTTATTTGATTTGGGCTGTCAATATGTAGTTGTCGCATTTACCATCACTTACCAGTGTGTCTTCACATTTCTGTCTTAGTAGCTGCTCAGCCGACATGTACTGCAACAAATACTCGAACTAGTAATGTATATACGCTTCAGCTGGACCTACAACCATCACAGATGATGAATGTCAGACCTACTAAGGACAGACTATGGCACCCTCGATGTTTAAAGACCTGTGTGGGAAAAATTATCGGCTTGACTGATTTGGTCACTAGGATCGCTGCAGCATTATTTCATTAACAGTGTGAGTTTTCCATTCACCCTACTGAAATAATATTTGAGGGAAAATTCAAGGGGGAGCCGTCTTTGTGTGTGATGTGATTGCATTTACCTCCATTCAAAGTTCACATAAACACCTTCATTAGATACCACTGATAGTCCTGACAAACTCACAAGATTCCAAGTTGCTTTCACTGGATAGCAGATCTTTTTGAGGACAAGCCGGTTATGCCCGAAGGGCTGATTTAATAGACAAGTTATGTTTCTTGCATTGGGATGCCCCATATCATTTTCGAGAAATGTGCTTCGATTGGTACAAAAGGGTTTTGTTAATTACATTCTTTTATAAATGTTGTGGGAATGTTGCAATGTGTACATATTACAAGTTCCAAGTACGCAAAAAGGTTAAATCTTCGGCATTAACTAGCTATCCAACAAGTTGGACTTTTTTTAAAAAACCTTTTGAGATCTTGCAAGCTAAAATGAAATATATATGTTGTTCTCCATGTAGTGTCCATGCATTAAATGTCAACAACCTTGTGTTTTGCTTAGTGGTGTTTATTTATTCAGCTTGTGGATGCAAACAAATCACATAAAGAGGAGTTGAGCTTAAATCTTCTAAGCTTCTCATCACATCTACGCCCAGGTTGAGCATCGATTTTAGATCTGTACGCGTTCAGGAAGAAACACATGAAAGACAAGAACTGGAGATTGTCAAGTTAAATGTCCAATTTATTTTTTATAACTTGAAACTGGAACAAACTTTGTTTTGAACGAGCGTACAAATGAAATGGTAGACACATGCTGAACTCAACATTGTGACAATAAGGGAAAGAAAGAGGCCAAAATCTTGTACAGAGAATAAAAGGAACAATAAATATTTCACTAAGCCATATTGAAACGACCTCAGGCCATTTCAATGTTTTTTATCCATAATAAAAAAGTGCTCGCGTTTTCAATTTAAACAGAGCACAAATACCAAGCAATAATAAATAGTTCCAAACTTGTAGTAAAAGACAAAACCTCCAAGTAAACAACAAAAGCTCATACAATAATAGAAAAGGTAATAAAAATATTTTGCCTTGCCAGTACAAATGCAAACAACTTAAGTGATGTGACTTTGCTTTGCAGTTCTAAAATACGAAGAGCACCATAAAAAATGAGGTTGTATGAGACAAAACAAAATCTTGGACTGTCATTTTGTTTTTATCAGGGCTGGGATGAAATGCTCAATTTGACCTATTAATTACAAGGGACTCAATGTTTAAAAAACTTTTATAAATAATGAATTCCACAATTTTAGTGGTGGTGAAATAAATAAAAAAAATAAAAAATTGTTATGGAGAGCAATTATGGGCTGAGTTATTGTGCTTATGGCCTCGTAAAGAAAGCTTTATTTTAGGAGAGAAAATCCTTATTTACAATAATTGATGTAGAAACAAAATCCCTGTGCTTGTTTCTGATTTACAGTGGTTTGTTAAAGTTAGGTGAGTTGAAGACTACCCTGCTGCTGGTGTTACTTTTTGACAGTGAACACCATGATAGTGCATACTAAAATATTATGTTAAGACTGTAATGCTGAAGTGGGCATCTTTAATACCCAAAAAGTAGCAAATTCACGCAAGTATGAGGAATTCTTAGGATCTATCCTCGTCAGTAAAAATTGTGACGTTTCATCTTTAAGGAGCTACAGAATACTGTAGCACATTTTTACTACAAATAACTGTTCCTGTGCCTTTTATTTACTTGCTTTTTAGTGACTGTGATTTTCTCTTTAGATATGCTAAGAAATCATTTTATCAAGCTTACAGACCAAAGGATGTCACATTTCATCTCAGCCCTCAAACATTCAGGAGCAAATGGAATGTAAAATTGGGGGAAGTGGGACAGCAGCAAAGCAACTAAGAAATAAACAGGAGAGACCTGTACTTAGAGTAGGTCCTGTTGTGACGGGGAATGGAAGGGAGGCTGCAACTGGACCACTAGAATTTAACTTAAATTGAAGTAGAATGGTTTAAACAGCAGGTCACTTCACCTTCATCAAGTAGATGCATAAAACTGATTGTAAATCATAGAAAGGGGCCTTTCAATTAGGGATTAGATTACGTACAAAAGATGAAAGCTGCCTAACCTCATCTTGTAATTTTCAGGAAATCCCCATCTATTTACTGCAAAGAGCATTGATGGAATGTTGCTTTAAACACGTTTTATTTATTTATTTTTTACAAAACTGAATTCCCCTTCAAATGAATTGCAATTACCAAGCAGCCTGATGTGGCTGTACCTGGGAAACCCTTGATGCAAGGTCCAGGCAGCGTATAAGATTATTAGAGCCCTGTTGGAACAGCACTTTCTGTAGGCCAATTCTGACAAAAAATATATACAACTAAAATTATCTGTGAACAAACAAAATTACTTAATCTGTTCTGCTTCTTTTACACAAAGGTCATCAAACAACCCTTGATTCCTGTACAATCGGACTCAACATACAAATTTTTTTTATTTTGTTTTAATTTTTTTAATATTTTATCCTGCCAAATTAAAAAAAATATATTATGGCAGCTGGTTTGTTTTTTTTCTCCAAATTTACTAACAAAAAAGGAACATTGAATCCCTTTAAAAGGACAAGCTTACAGTTAAAAAATTACAAGCTCCAGTAAAAATACAGCAAGTGCCTACATTATATGAACCAACCAATAACGATATCCATTCCAGAAAAAAAGGGGAAGAGGGAACGAAGTGAAAAATAAGTACAGGTCAGGAATGTGATTTTTTTCTGCAAAGCAATAACAATATTAAGCACTTTTTTCCTACGTACTTTTTCTACATGGTGTAGCAATCACCGCTGAATCCCCATATACAAGTTTCTATACATTTTAGAAATAAAAATTCAACACCCAAGGCAGGAAAAATTGACTAAAACTCAGACTTTACAGTTACAGTGACAAGAACAAATTTTATAGACCCACCATTTAAATTTTACTGCAACATTTTCAAGGAAAAGATTTTTTTCTGTTTTTGTAAAATGCCCAGGCATTCTCCATTATTACAAATACTGGTCCACTTTTACAGTAATCAAGAAATTTTAATATATATAATATATACTAAAACCCCGTCACCAAAGGAAAAAACAATATATATATACATGGCCATTATGGCATTTTAAAACCTATTAAGCAAACTTTGAAAAAAAAATTATCGCTCAAACACACATACACACAATTTCTTTTACCCTTGTATGTATTCAATACTGTAAACGTATCTTAAGACAGAGTGCACTAATTTAACTTTAAAAAATTTGCCGTTGTTCCTGAATTGTTTTACTTTCCATTCAACGATAACAACTCGTAACTTGTGTCATTTCAGTTTCAATTCAGCAGTAAATAATTTCCATTCCATTTTCTAAGCAGCGTTGTCCTGAAAAATAAAAATGCTGAGAATAATTCAGCTAATGGACGTCCGAAGTTGTGCTGGGTTTACATCTTCATTAGATTGGCTCTTATGGCATTTTCATGTCCACTGTCTTCAACCAGGAATTTGTTTAAGTAAATGTGGATTGTTTTAGAAAAATGTACTTTTCTTGTTTTACTATTTTTAAATGTCTTTTTTGTTTCACAAAAAATGTTTTGCATTTGTCTCAAGAGACTCAAATAGGAAGATCAGTTTTCAAGGCACTCACATCAAATTGAATGGCAGTAGAGAAACTGTCCAATATATTACGTTTTATTTTATAGTGCCAGTATTGTGAATGCCATGCTTAGCAACACCGGCACTGAATCTCAGCGGTTCCCTTATAGTTTAAGCCCAACGTTGGGCCATAGATTATACTATGGTGTAATTTCTTGTTTAGAAGCCATTCAAACTCAAACAAAAGTTTTAAAGTGCGGGTCAACATAATTAAAATCTCTAACCTTTATCATCCACTGTTCTTGCTAGTCCTAATAGCTAAATAACAAAAATGGGAAAAGTAGAGCAAATGCACTATATGTCTGCTATAATACATAGCTCAAAAACAGTTAACATTACTGGAGTTTGTGATTAGCTTGTCTTCTTACAATAACATTATTGTGCATTATACGAGATAACCGACTATAATTCTGATTAAACTACAAACCACCCAATAAGCATCTTAAATATCCGATTAGATGCTACTGTTTATATACCTCACCAACACGATCAATGACAGTAGCAGTGCACTTGTAAAATAATTAATATGCACAAGTATGCTAAACTGCTTTTTTCGTGTTACAAATGTGGACGTTCGTTCTTCAGGGCCCATCTTAGATATCCCCCCAAAGAGGTCTCACAACCAGATATTCTGATCTTATTTTGCAACAAGTGACAAAATGATTACATCTTGATGTATATCACTTACACCAGGGTGAATATCTGCTCATAATGCACAATAAGTATGCTATTGCCAGGTTTACTGTAGCTGCCTTCAATCAATACCATCTCCTATTTAAGTACGTGTCCATGTTGAAATTTGCAGAGAAAAAGGCCTCTTATCATTAGTGACATCAACAGTGCTACATATCAGTTCCAATTACGAAAGAAAGTTAAGTGCTACAATTTCAAAGATTGTTATCCGCTGTACAATTTTTTTCTGATCTCCATGCTTTAAAGGAAAAAAAAAGAGAAAAGAAAAGTTACTTAAGTTTTGGCTTCTTTGCAAGAAATTACACATGCTTAGCTTAAATTCAAAAAAAGCAGCAGCCCAAAAATGATAATTTAAAAGATATGCTCCTCCCCTACAGCGCAAGTAATCTCAGGCTACTAGAGGGTAAAATTAAAATGGGATACCCAACAAAATGTAAATGAACTTTAAACAAGAATAAAAAATAAAAGTACCTGCACATGCCAAAAATTACAAAAACCCAATAAATACAGAAATTATTGCACAGTTAAAAGGCTCCACATTTTACTGCCTTAATCAACCCTTGGGTTTAACAGAACTTTGTAGACACAGGTTATATTTAAGTGTCAGTATCTGGCACTTAAATAGTTATGCTAAGGTATATTTAAAGAGGCAAGTTAGGTCAGCTTTTCTCAGTTGGCAACAGACTGTACAAATTAAATGATACCCAGACCCCTGAATTAACCCAGTTGGGGGGGCTTAGCTTCTTTCTGCCTGCTCAATTTTTACATCATTTGAAAGCAAATGTTCTCCATGCCACTTTTTCATATGTTTCTCCAGGGTGCTGTAAACACTGAAGGGCATCTGGCACATGTCGCAGTGGTAGACCTCCTTACCTAGCTGGCCATGCGTTTTCATATGACGTGTCAGCTTGCTGCTCTGGGCACATGCATAGTTGCAGAGCTCGCATTTGTAAGGCCGCTCTCCAGTGTGGCTCCGACGGTGCACTGTGAGGTTGCTGCAGTTCTTAAAGACTTTGCCACAGTATTCGCAAGTATCACTCCGCCGTCCCTCCTTGGAACTGGGTCGACCAGGACCGATGTGCGGAGTGCTGCCTCCACTTGCTGTCCCACTGCGCCCTGAGAGACCCCCATCTAGCATGTCACCTGGTGGAGTAGAGAAACGTAGGCTTCCATTTTCTGAAGAATGTTCAGATGAGGTTGCAAAGGGAGATTGTCGGGAGTCTGTGAATCCTATGAATGGATCCTTCATGAAGTGCCTTGATGCTGCATATCCAACCAGCCACTGTGAGTAAACATTTTCTTGTGGGATCATTGGTGCTGGTGGTAACTCCAATTCTTTCTCTACTTTTATTCTTTTTGAAGATGAGTTATTTAAACCAGGGCTTGTGATTGGAGTTGGCTTTCGAGGGAGCAAACCATGAAAAGGTTCTCCTGGGCCAAAGTTCCTACCATTTACTGTCCCTTCCTCATTATGCTCAAGTTCTCGCCTGACAATGTCCTCATCACCTGGATGCCGCCGACACAAGTCTCGAGGGTCATTGGACCTCTTCATGAAATGACTCCTTTTCTGTTTCTCAGCTAACATGTCATTATATTGCTGCAAGGCCCCAAGGCCTACATTCTCCATGACTTTTCCTAGCATAATGGATTTTTCGTCATGTAGAGGCTTGGAACCGTTTTCTCTGTTTCGGCTAATTTCTGAGTCCATGCTAAAACTAGATTCTGGTCTACTTTCATTTTCAAGTTCCTCTTCTTCCTCCTCTTCCTCTTCCTCCTCTTCCTCATTATCATGCCCCAGGGAGCGATCGCTTTCGTTTCTGAAATCATTATCATTAGATTTCCCTCCTTCTCCGGTGAGATCGCTTGTGCCTGGCTCCGGAGAACTTGTTGTGGACAGTCCATCCTCTGACCTGCCAGTCATGGAGCCAGACTTGTGCATATGTGTTTTCATATGGCGTTTCAGCTTACTGGCTTGAGAACAGGCATGGTCACACAGCTGGCATTTGTATGGTTTCTCTCCTGTATGACTACGGCGATGCACTATAAGATTGCTCTGAAACTTGAATGTTTTTCCACAAAATTCGCAGGACTTGCTCTTTGCTAGGGGTTGGGGTGGAGTAGTACTATTAGGAGGCATTGGTGGTAATGGTGGCGGAGTACTTAAAAAAGGTGATTTAGGGCTTGGCTGAAAAGGGTTCAACATACGATGCATAGGGTTGCCACGGTTGGGTGAGACAGGAGGAGGAGTGGAATTGTTACCTGCCAGTTCTCGAAGCCTTCTGGAGAAATCCATTGCTGGGGACTCAATTGCCATGGGGTTGAGACGCATAACTCTGTCAAAGGCACTGGGATGCTGAGCAACTAACCCCATTTCTTCGGCACTAAGGCGATGTGGGTCCAGATGGTGGCGTGGGGGTGGACTAAATAGTGGTGGAGTGTTGGGAAGCCGAGCATCAAAGCCAGGGTGTTCACGCAGGAGTGGTCCTGTCATTCGTAAAAGACTGAATGGGTTGGTATCGCCCAGGAAGTTCATCAGCGGGGACGGTGCAATACTCTCCGGTCCCAGAGGAGGAGGGATGCTGATGCGTGGTGTAAGTGAACTGCTGGAAGGGCTTGCTTCAAGGTAGATGCGAAATCCATGCGTGTTCTGGGCATGCTGAAGCAAGAACCACGCACTGTTAAAAGGCTGCTTGCATGTTGTGCAAATATAGCTTGAAGGCTCATCTTTACCTGCAAAATAAAAACAAATGTGTTTTAAAATAATATACTATGAATCACATAAAACTTATTTTACAAAATCTATTAATTTTAGATGCAAGCTTTCATTGAAATACACTTTTGACTGAAGGCATAAAATACACAGATACTCCTTTTCTAGGAGTACTCTAAAAATCTTGCTGCTTTTCCTAGAAAAACCCTTAAAGTGCCCAAGTCAAGGGCGAACACGCCAAGCTTTTGCAAGAATAAATATTTGTTTTTAAACACAATTGTATACAGCACACAAACACTCGGCTAGGTTTACACCGTAATAATATGTGCTACTTCACTTTCTTTTGAGCTCAGAATGAATTGACAGCCCCCTAGTATTTTGAGCTAACGGCCTACAAGTTATTCACAGATCAATCTAGAGGGTGCATTAGCCCACCAATCTATTTTGCTAGCTACAGCCAGCAGCCACGTATTGCCCCTTATGCACCAACATGACACGTTTTGAGTAACCGCAGAGTTTACATCAGGAATAGGCCTTCCTTCAGCCATTCATAGGGGTCAGCTGGAAAAGTGAGAGGACTCTAGAGGTGTATGCTAACACAGCGGTGACTGCATAATATGTTTCCCTGCTGTAAGTTGCACAATAGTCATAAAATTACCCCTCTCAACATCCACTTAAACAATACACCATTAGACAGTGATCTGCGCTCAACTTATTAAACCTTACTGACTTCCGTTTACATGAAAAGGGCAATTGTATCATCAATGAGCGTTCCACATGGTTCAGATCTGGACACTAAGGTTGTACCGGAAGAATATATTATGTAACAAAATATGAATGTTCTCTAGTAAAGACAGGCATTCATTTTCCTCTGGTGAATATATATGTGTCTAAAAGTGATACAAGGGAGCACTACCAACTTCCCATGCCACCAGTATGAATGGGAAAACCATGCCACACCGCAGTGATGCCACTGCATATTTCCTGCTATTGTGTTAGGGTGTCAATCAAGCAGTGGTGCACTTAAGGTGCCAGCCTGGGAGACTAGAATCAGAGGAACAATGAATGTTTCACATTTAAGATGAAAATGTAGTTGTTATTGAACAAAAACTTGTGGGTAAAAGACACCTTAAATACTTTCTGAGGAAGACGTGGTGAGTGCTGTACAGATTTGGCGAGGGAGCCTTGCGTGCAGCTGACCAGCAGGAAGACTACTCATAGGGCAGACTGCGATGGTGGCACAGTCCAGTGACTGCCATTTTGTTTTGAGCTACCTACCTAGCCAAATTACAGCACAAGGTATTTTAAGGGGATAAATTGGGCTCCATGCCACCATTTTAGGTAAGGGTGAACTGGTGGCTAGTGGAAGTAAGTATCAGCTGCTAGCTTTGCTGCAAAAGACTTAAGTTCGGTTGGGTTTGAAGGCAGCGGATTACAGCACTCACTCTTTTCGCATTGGTGCAGCGTCGGAAGCTGAAAACAAAGGTTGGGCATGCGAAGATATCAAGCAGCTGGTTAGTGTGTCGTCAGAGTTTTCCAGGAGCTATGTGTGGGCCTTGGGAGATGATGAATGTGCAGTAGGCGTAGCATGATGAATTGCTTACTGCCTGCTTGTTTCATTTCAGGTGTGGTAGCAGCCCAGCGGCTGAGGAAGTGGATGTTTGGGTGGTGGGCATTTGTTCATCAAGTGGGCAGCTACTCAGGTTCGCCAGAGGGGTTGGGGGGGGTCTAATTTGGGTTTTAATGATCGTCAGTTTAGGGTTAGGTGGAAGGGCAAGGAAGGAATGATTAAGAGGGACCTATTACAGACATTGAATAGCATGATGGGGAGGAACAGGGGTCCAGAAGTTTTGCTTCTTCACCTCAGGGAGCAGGAACTAGTCGAAGAGAAAGAGGCTGTGTTGTTGAGAAATAATGAAAAGGACTTGTTGGAGATTAAAAAGCAGTAGGCAGGGTGTTACGTGTCACAGTAACTTCCCCAAAATAAACATGTAATTAAAAAACACATAACAGGTAACATGTCTAACGTGACCCTAAATTGCTATCTTGGGATTCTGTTGACATTTACAAACCACACGGCCTTAGACACAACCCATTTTTTGCATTATCCCATAATCAATGGACAACTGAATCTCAGTTGCAAGAGTCAAAGGTCTGTTGAACCTTTTCAAGAGCAGGACTTTGTATGGTGAAGTCACTAAGTCAGTGGCCTTTTGACTGGACAAACCAAATAGATTTAGGTAGGCCTGGGCTTCAAATTCCACTCGCAGAGTTTTTTCCTATCCTTGTAGAGCGCGGAGTTCCAAAAAACTCCATGTAGCAGCGTGGAGTGGCGTTCTTCCTCACTCGCGGTTCACCCACATTAATTTGGCAAGCGCGAGCAAGGAACATCCAATGCTAGATCCCCTCCCGGTGAGATTTCTCAACAAGTCAAAAATACATTATACAGTTGCGCTTCTCAATGACAAAAATACAAAGAAGCAAAAAGTAAATTAAAAAATATTCACCTTTAAATATTAACCTACATAAAGTGGAATTCGAGAATGTAGGGTAGATCAGATTACCTCTACGTCCCTCGTCCTCGACTCAGTCATCACTCGAGGTATTCCACAGACAAGGAAACAAAACAGGAAACAATTTTAGGCTCCACCCCCCCCTCCTGCTAGGTGCTATCACACCAACCACCAGAAGCACATCCTGTTTTGTTTCCTGTCGGTGGATTACTTTATGGGAGATGCTGGGGTGAGTCCTGGGCACTTACCTGCTTTGCTGCGTCCTGTGGATCCTCCTCTGCTGGGCTTTGGGGGCTCCCATGGACCGTCGTGGGATTCTTGATGCGGGGTCTGCTGGGCTTCCCTGTCTTCTCCTGGTTTCCGGTAACCTGTGCTGCTTGGCTCCGTGGGGTTCCTGGTGCTACGCTGGATTTGCGGTGAGTGCGGGGGTGTTTGCGCTGGGCCGATTATTGGGCGCGCTTTTATTGGCCTCTGCTGTGGCATGTGCAGCGGTGGGTCCCCTTTCCTGTCCGGGATTTTGCGGTTCCTGATCCTGTGTCTCTGGATGTTGTGTCTGCTCTCCGGTGGTGGCTGGACCCCTCCCACCTTTCCATGGGGATGTTGTTTCGTCTCCCTCCTCCTCTGTTTGTGACCACGGATGCCAGCGCCTCGGGCTGGGGCGCGACTGTGGCCCGTTGGGTGGTGCAGGGGCGTTGGCTCCCGTCGAAGTCTCGCAGGCCGTCCAACTGGAGGGAGTTGTCTGCAGTGGAGAGGGCGCTTCGCTATTTTCGTCTTCATCTGGAGGGTTGCCATGTCCTGGTGAGATCGGACAATACGGTGACTGTGGCGTATCTCAATCACCAGGGGGGACCCGCAGTTCCTCCCTGAATCTGGTGGCCTGTTCCATCTCGGCTTGGGCGGAACTTAATCTTCTGGCCCTGTCTGCTCATCACATTCGGGGTGTGGACAATGTGGTGGTGGACTCACTGAGCCGGAGTTTTCCCTTGTCTCTGTCCCTGTGTCTGGCTCCCAGGACCTTTCGGATGCTTTGCCTGAGGTTCGGGACTCCGGCTCTGGACTTGTTTGCCTCAGGGTCCAATGCCCTGGTGCCCCTGTTCTGCTCCAGGTCTCCGGAGGTGGGCGCATGGGGAGTGGATGCCATGTCTCTCCTTTGGCCTCCTTGGCTTCTCTATGCCTTTCCTGCCTTTCCTTTGATTCCTGCATTTCTACTGAAGGTTCAGCGGGAGGGGGCTCAGGTGGTGGCAGTGCTGCCTCACTGGCCGAGGACGTCCTGGTTTTCTCTCCTGCTGGGCCTGGCGGTGGGGCCTCCTTGGCTTCTGCCCCGTCACCCCTCTCCTCTGAGATCTCCGTCCCTCTTTCTTTTCCCCTCACCTTGGCGGTTTGGAGGTTGAACGGTTGTCTCTTGGGGCCCGTGGTCTGCCCGACCACTTGATTTCGGTGCTGCAGGCTTCTCGTAGGAAGTCTACCTTGTCTTCCTATTCCAAGCACTGGTCTTCTTTTTCGGGGTGGTGTTCCTCCTCTGGTCTATCACCTTCCTCTTGCCCTTTGTCTTCTGTTCTTCAGTTTTTTCTGGATGGGTTTCAGAAGTGCTTTGCTTTGTCTACCTTGCGAGGCCAATGGGATGCTATCCGTGCCTTCCGGGACCCGGATTCCTTTCTTCCTTCTGATGGCTTGTTGGTTTCTCGCCTTTTTCGGAGTTTCTCTTTCTCTTCTCCTTCGGTTCGCTCTTTGGTGCCCCCTTGGGATCTCTCCTTGGTGTTGGGTGTTTTGCAGTCTTCTCCTTTTGAGCCTTTGGAGTCTGTGGACCTTAAGTTTCTGTCCTACAAGGTGGCTTTTCTAGTGGCTATAACATCTGCGAGGCGGCTGGGGGAGCTTATGGCCTTGCTTTGTTCCCCCCCCCCGTTTTTGCGTTTTCTGGATGACGCTGTGGTGCTCTCTTTGGACCCTGGTTTTGTCCCCAAAGTCCGCTCCCGTTTCCATTCCTCTCAGGAGCTGGTTCTTAAGCGCCAAGAAACCGTTTGGTGAACGCCGCGCTATAGAAATATTTTAAATTCAAATTTTAAATTCAAATTCAATTCCCTCTTTGTGCCCTTCTCCTTCTTCTCCTTATGAACTGTTGCTTCATTCTTTGGACCTCAAACGTGCCTTGTCCATTTATGTGGCTCGTTCTGGGGTGTTTCGATCTTCTGACTCTCTCTTCGTGACCTTTGGTTTGGCTGGTAAGGGTAAGGCTGCTTCCAGGCTCACTTTGGGTCGCTGGATTAAGGCTGTCATCTCTCTTGCCTATCTTGGTGCTGGTTTGCCTTGTCCGGCTGGTGTCCAGGCGCGTTCCACTCGGGCGTGTCTGCCTCCTGGGCTGCTTTCCATGGTGTGTCTCTGGAGGAGATTTGTCGGGCTGGGACCTGGGCCTCTGAGTCCACGTTTGTGAGGCATTACAGGTTGAATTGTGCCTTGTCTGACCGGGCCAATTTTGGTTGTGGGGTGTTGCAGGCTGAGGGGGTACTCCTCCGCTCTGATTCTGTTTGTTTATTAAAACTTTCGCTTGCTGCACTCCTTTGTGTCTGGTCTCTGTTTTGTTGTGTTTGGGTTGCCAAAGGCCTGTTTTGGCGTTGCTTTGGTATACCTCATGAGTGATGACTGGGTCGAGGACGACGGACGTAGAGGTAATGCTATGATTACGTATGGTAATCCCCATTACTCTTAGTCTTACACGTCCTCGACCCAGTCATACTTCCCACCCTCCCTCCCTGTCCAGGCCTTTGTTGCTTGGTGTGTCAGGATGTGCTTCTGGTGGTTGGTGTGATATAGCACCTGGCAGGAGGGGGGGGGGGGTGGGGGGGTGGAGCCTAAAAGCGTTTCCTGTTTTGTTTCCTGTCTGTGGAATACCTCAGGAGTGATGACTGGGTCGAGGACGAGTAGGACTAAGAGTAATGGGGATTACCATATGTAATCATAGCATTTACACAGCCAGCGAACATTTACTAAACTATCTTATAGGGTCCAGTCCTTTGCAGGTACCAGAAACAAACAGAATGCTGTGATGGGCAAAATACCATGTTTTTTTAATACTGAGTAATCAACAAATATGGGGCAGAAGGAATTTCCCTTACTCGGCACGAATACATTTGGGCACATTGTGCTACTAATGTAGTTTCTTTTCCTACGTATCTTCTGCACAGGGAGACTGCGCTCTTCGACCTGTTCTCAAGAGAATAAGAAAAGCAGTGAGGGAAAAACCCGAAGGGATGCTATTGTGCACACATATGTAACTCCTGTGCAAGCTTGTCACGCACATCGACTGTAATCTGGATGGTGTATGAGGGGCAATTTAGATTTTTTTTATATGACTTACTCGAAAATAAAACACATTTGTTTGCCAATTTTCGCCAGCTCCATTGGGGCAATGCTCTAGCCAAGACAGCACACAGTCAAAAAAAGGCACAGGCAAAAATGTCATCAAAATGTCTGATCAAAAAGTAAGCGTTAAAAATTATTATTTCCTGGCTCATTCCTTCAATCTGGGCATCCAAAAATGTTCGCATGTGGAAATAAACGTACTTTATAAATTATCTTTATTAATTTAAAATAAGCAGTACAGCAACAAACTTGGTCACACCGGGGCAAAAATAGCCTTATCTGAAATTAAATGAAATAGTAAAAAAAGATTGAAAGCGTTTCGAACATGCTTTGAAGTTAGACATGTGTACTCAATAGGAAATAGTTTGTATCATGCCCTTTCCTCACAGGGAGCCAGGGTGGAGCTCACCCAAAATCTAAACACGGTGCCTTAGAGACCATTCATCAGCGGGCTGCAGCGTTTTATCGTCTGTAACTGAACTGCTAGTAGGCCCAAGTAGTGTGCAGTGCCAGGTTTCCAAGTAGTAATCCGTTCTGAAGAGTGAGAAAAATCCCATTTTGTGTGAGAAACACAACTGTCAATAAATGGTCATGTTGGACAGCTCCTCGAAGTGGCTCGAAGAGGTAGTGGAAGTAATTTTCAAACGTTGCAACTGGCATGACATTATGTTCGACATCTACTGGCTTTGTGCCAACTCGTCAGCAACAGCTAAGATACTACAAATAAACCAGTAACGTTGCTGAATCTGTCCTTTTCTAATATGGCCCACGTCGCTGCTCTTGTGATAAATAGTAAAATATTGTCAACTTATGTTAACACAATAACAATAAGAAAGGCTTCATCGCTTTATCTGGCACTCCAACTGACCAATGATAATTCATTAAACAGGCTTTCCTAATGGCTAACTGACCAACAGCGCTCTCTGAAACACGTACATGTATTTTTTGTGTCTGCAAAGTATTTAGTGGCACAGTTATCATGCCTGCAGACAATGGCTCTGTCCCAAGCAACAGACTCATCATAAGCTTGGTTTATTAATTGCCTCAGAATTAGGTCAGCACCGTTGCCTCCACTAGCTGTTTGAAGAACAGGTTCTTTGTTTGACATTTGCGTAAGAGGGTCATTTTTTACTTTTTTTATGGGACTTTTTTTATACAATGCTTATTGCATTTAGTCATCTGAATTATTGCTGATTGTTTACTCCAGTGTAATTACTGCATCTTTTATGAAATGGCAGTGGAGTTGGTGTATGCGATGCAAATTAAACATGGCAGTCAAGAATGTTATCTTCAGCCTGTTCTTATGAAGCACGACATATGTAGAACTCCACAGAGAATTGTGTCAGTGCTTAGCTAATAGTCTCAAGGGTATCCTTTGCACGCACTTCCTACTACTGAACTTTATGACATGCTTAGGATTGGAGAAAAAAATGTATTTGCACATGGCCTCAGTTCCTAAGTCTGTCCGGATCCAAGGGATATCATTGGCTGTCAACAAGAGTCAGGTCATTATTCAAGGATATTATGCCTTCTGATTTAATAGTGGCAATACAGAAGTCATTGACCTATAACAACTGCTATTTGATCACATTGCTGCCCTCTATCTTATTCTTGGCTTGTAGACAAACCTATAATGTGTACTTGTAAAGATTAGGAGCCTTGTTGTTGATAATATATCCATATTTGAAGTGCTGGGGAAAAAGTGTGCACTGAAACCACCCAGAGGGATCACGGTTACAAAAAGTATTGGACACATTCCAGCATTTGATTTTGATTTTCACACCTTGATATGTGGTATAATGTACACAGTGGTCTTGTGGGTGCAGTTTTATTAAGAGTGTTCCCCTTACTGCAGTATTCTAATTTTATTGCATTGCAGTATCCCTAAAAATGTGTAGGAGCACAAATGAAATATGCTCTAAGCAGAGAAAGGCCTGACTGCATGCAAAACAAATTTACTCAATCTTTAATTGCTTTACCTTAAAATTTTCACCTCAAATGTTGGCCCTTAAAATGGTTGCAACATAACACAAAACCTGCAACTTTAAAGTCACCTTGTCCTTGTTAAAGGAATTCTTGCATATCATGATTTATAGCGATGCAGAGCAAAGGAGGTTGAAATTCTGCCCATCTTTTGAACATATACTGAGATGGATGTAAATGCTATAACAGAATTTTAAAAACATGAACTAAACTCAAGCATTCTTCTTTAACATGCGCAGCTCCCTAATTTGGGTTTGGGGCGTCAGGAATATGCTATATAGTAATAGGAGAAATGCAACACACACAAATGAATTTCACTGCTTTACCTTCACATCCATACTGTTTAATGAGTCAGGATGGGCAAGCAAGAGGTCTAGTTGTCCTTGCAAAAACCCATTCAGAATCCAGGCCTTGGAGACATCATTATAACTGGTGAACGAAGCACTATATTGCTTCATGTCATCACTTCTTTAGCAATGCAAACCCTTCCTGTTTCTTTAAACCAACAGACTCTCCATGTGCGATGCTAACAGGAGATGCGCGGGCTGTAAATCTTACTCTAATGGAATGTACATTTAGCTGTGAGGACATAATTGACGTTATAGAGAGCCTGGATACTGTGTTATATAGGTTATCTAATACAAAGGGGACTCATTAATGAAACAGTGCAAACGAGTAGTAATATATGTATATTGTTCTGAGTGGTGTTATAGCAAGAGTGTTCACGTCTTCAGGGATTTATAAACCCCAAGAAAACAGCAGACATGCACTTATAAATGCGTCTTATTTGTCTTTGAAGCTAAAGGTTATTACCTTGATCTGAATATGTAATAAAAATATGGTAGAGTAGAGATGCGGGGGGAAAGCCTGAATAGTTAAATTGTATGTAATGATAGACAATTATAGGGTGGAAACTGGACCCAACAATAGCTGCAGATGTATCAGAGCCTTCGGTAAATGCATTTCTCTCTACGATTTTACATGTAGAATAATATGCATTTTTACGTATGCATTTTCCCTTGCATGCATAGATACATTTCATTATGTGTACTGGTGTGTCTGAGCTAACTCACACAGACACACACATATACACATACACATCTGTGTATTTACTTATACATGTGTATAACAAGAAATTAATGTGTGCCATACATATGTGTATGTGCCCTGTTATTTGTGGATATATACTATGTACATATTGGTCAGGCGCCCCTTACAAATTGAAGAGGAGAGCCGTTAGTTGCTCCACAGGCAGAAGCCAAGGTAAGCAGCCCCTTGCCGGTTTAACCCCAAAAGGAGGGTTGTGATGTCATCAAGAGGCACCTGGGGCGAGAGCCTTTAAAGTGTCTAGAGGCGAGGGTTCGGCCTCTTTTCTGTTCACTGCGCACCAGCATCCAGCTTACCAGATCAAACACCCACCAACCCACTCTTGGAAGGCGGAATAGCTAGCAGCAGAAAAAGGGGGATACCCAAAAACTTGGGCTGATTTACTGAGCTGACCAAGTGTAGTGGTGTTGATTTGTGTGGGCACTGGGCGGGCAGGGGGCGGACTGACCTGCTGGTAGTCCTGGACCTTTTATGCCCTACCCCGGGATGCCTGGAGTTGAACATGTTATGGGGATTTCCCGTGTGACAGGTACCCTGGCAGGTACAGAGTGCTATGCAGGGCACTAGTGTATGTGTTGAAATGGAACTGCGGGTGTTGCCTATTCCTCTGTGAGACGGAGGGGGGGTTGCCACTTAGGTATGCTTGCCAATAAACCCCGGGATGTCCTTGGTTGAGTGGCATGGGATACAGGCCTTCTGGCACTATGCATTCTGGAATGTTGCACTATAATGGAAAGTGGTGACAGTCGTATTGCTTGTACAATCTTTCAGCTGTTTGCCGATATTATGACCTCTATTATCATAACTATAATGTCTGCTTAACTATGGTTCGCATTTCTCACTGATGCTGTGTGAATAAAGATAAAGGACCATGCCTTGACTAAACCATAATCGAAGTTGTCTCTAATTGTGAGTCTGTTCAGTGGGGATCAGCGACTTGAACGTTGAGTGCACTATACATAGTCATTCATTGATGCATATGTCTATGAGCACATGCATGTGTACATTTGTTTATGCACTTGATAAAACAATTAAACACACGCATGCAAGCTTCTGCAAACTTGTGACTACACATGCTGCCTCAGCTTTCTTGAAAAAACCTACGGTCTAGTTTAGAAATACACAAAGATGTACACACTGTTTGGAGCACTACCCAAAGGTTTATGTTTGCAAAAACAAAGATCTTGCTGTTTCTTTCTGGAATAGTGAACAGAATTGTAAATAGGCCAACCTATATGATAAGCACAAGACCCATCTGAGAACAACCCCCCTAGAACGAGAAGTCTAGTTTGCAGCTGTAAACCGGGTAACTGTTCTTGTGCGTTTGGCACCAGTACGGTTTAACTTCAGCTGTGATGGGAATAAGTTGCATTCCACTTTCTAGAGGCAGCTGAAAAGGTTTTGAACTACACATTACATAGTAAATACAATTTTAGCACCAATGTGGTCTCCAGATATGTGACCAGTACGAGCAGGTTTGAGTACAATTTCTGATTTCCAAGTCAAATCCATTTAATTAAAAAGCTATAAAAACAACTGCGGAAGTCGATAACAATTTAAATCGGTCAGCACTGGTGTCCTCGGACTCAAACAGTTTCCAAATGACGCTTATCTGGTGACGCACAACGGTGACCGGCGAAGCGAACGTACTGCGTCCTGGGCCGTCGCTCTGATCGATGACGTCACCGAGGACAGTGCCATGTACAACTCAGGTCCGGTTTAACCAAGCGCATTGTTAGAATAACTCCTGCCAGCTTGTCACAGAGCACAAAAGTCACCAGCTAGTGAATGTTCTTTTCTGCACCGCAATTAAGACGAGTCAATACGACGTGCCACAAATGGTATTTTACTCTCAATAAGAAACTCGGGCTGAGTTTATTCAGAATATTTTAGCGCTTCCCCCAGGGATTTTGGTCCGACGCAGATGGCAAATAAAGTACTGAGCCTCGGGCTAGAGCACATTATGCTAATTCTAATGTCAGATGTACTTTAATATACAGCTCTATTTAATCACCCCATTATTTCACATTTCCATATGAAAAACCCGCGGCACTTCTGCAGAGCTTTCACTCTGCGACAATGCCAGCTCCCTTCAACTCGCTCAACAAGGAGGCGTAAGGAAGACCGGTCATTCTCACCAACCACAACGTTATCGTTTCAAAGTTTATCTTCCTGAGTATTGACATCGTCGATGCGAACAAAAACGCTCGGCTTAACATCAACGAAAATATGGAAATGTCTGTAAATCCACTTTATTTTTTTGAGCGTGGAGGAGCTATACATGAAGGAAAGTGAAAGTATAAAAAAACAAATTCGTTTAGATTAGAGCAGAATTCTCCATGCAAAGAAAACAACCAGGAAAGCCAATGGACTCATGTGTTGTCTTGGAATAATTAACAAGATGCATGGATTCATCGAATTGCAGATAGACATGAGCTGCTAAATCCATTCAGCCAATCATGTCCTGCCACCTCACCTTAAAAAGTTTTCAACATAGGAAAGTCATATTCGAGCAACATATTAGTTACTGGATCCACACGGAGAGAGTCCACCATGACAGAGGATGCCTTCGGTAAAACGAGCATACTACACCTTGTACAATCCTCCCACTGTCTGTTCCACCATCGGTTGGAAGCTCCACGCCCTCCTTTGTATACCCTCCTAGGCCCCAGCCCCTGGTCCTTTCTCCTTTGTATTACCATTTCTTTGCAGTGTGCTGTTCTGCATCTATGTTCAGGCTGATAATTGCATACTTCATATTAAACAGGCACATTCCACTGAAAAGACTTTTAAGTTTCCTGTTAACCTTTCTATAACTGTTTCTACATCCTGTTTCACCCCTGTTATGGGGTTCAGAAATCGAATGATAACTCACAATGCTTTATTAGAACATTGGAATGTTGCGAGCGCCACTGAACACGTTGAAGTGGTTCAGTGATTATAATGGTTTGTATAAGTCAGTATTACTCAAAGCAGGGGGCCCTCCTGACCATTACATGCCGCCCCAAGTCAGCAGCATCATTGGGCTGCTGGTTACTCGATTCAGCACTAACATTAAAAGAACTTAAATAAACAGGCAAGCATCTATTCACTGGTTAATTGAAGCTAAAGAAAGTAAGTTGCTATGTTGCCCTGCACAGCTTAATTATAGAATCATCTTCACTTTTAAAGATGCTTTGCAGCAAAAGTGTATACATGTGATAAGATTCTTCAACATTTTTAAAATTTCTTTTAACATTGAGAACCGCTTCACCTTAGTACATTGGATTATATCATTAAGTTGAGAAGTATTTTTTTTTAAAAGATGGTTTTTAAAAATGAATGTCAAAACATTCATTCTTCCCAGCATCCTAACAACGCCAGTAGTTTGCTAGGAGTCATGTCAGTTGTTATGTGCATTCTTAGGGTGAACTGAGTTAATTTTATACATGGACAATATTATACTTTATTCAATCAAAAACAGGAAAAGGTTTTGTACAGCACACATCCTGAAGTCATGCATTTCAATGCCAAAATAATTGCCTAGGATCACATAGCTTGGTTAAGTGGAGAAGCCAGGATCAATCTCAGGTTTTCTGGTTTCACATTGTGAAATTCAGGCAATAGATGTATGTGCTTTGCTTCCCCCACACCCGCATAACTGCCAACCGCCCACCCCCGAAACGCCACCTTGCTGGCATCAATGTGATCATTGGTCAAGTTACAGACCAGACTTTATGGCCTTTGGGAAAATGTTTGCGAGAACCCATGGCACATGCTTTCTGCACCAACATTCCAATGTTTGTCTTTCGGTTTCTAGCTTTTTAATTTAAAACATTCAACTCTCAGTGGGTGGAATTTTCTAACAGCCTTCAGCCCTTCTGCTTCAAACTATACTGTTTATTAAAGGCCCTCAATGTTATATTAGGCCCTCCCCTGTGGCTACGTACCATAACTCAGGTTCAGGGCTTATACCAACTAGTATAGCCCTCGGCAGCAGGCTACAAGTCTATATCAGAATCGTCAGTGGCCATGGTAGCGGATCTGGTTGTTTGGGGTGAGGGCACTAACAAGCAATAAAGACCTGCTATTCACATTTCTAAAGACTGTGATTTAATAAGGCTCCACCAAACAAGCGGAATCTAACCTGCACAGTGTATTCTGCTGCCGCAGCTGAGCATATTCTAATAGTTTTAGCGAACATTATAGAGGGAATTGTCGCCGATATAAATGTTCTTTACCTCACCTAGTTTGCAAACGTGCCTTTGTTTTGAAGGAATAACCAGGGCTACTAGAATTATGCAGCAAGGGAGGACATGATTATGTGGCAGGGTTTACTAAATTATGTGGCAAGAAAATGTAAATTATGCAGTGTTATGAAGCACATTTTGTGATAGTATTAGTTCATTGCTTGTCATTCCAATACATTTTAACACTGTCTGGACAAAGGTTTCACATCATTAGCATTACTGTAAAACCAAAATACAGCAAAATGCAACTGAAAGGTGAACAGTCATGCCTTACTTTGCACAGCTACACGCGGAGCTCCATTTTCAGTAGCTTTTGGCACGTTTGATGAATTGTTTTTGTTAAAACCTGCAAATTAGGCAGCATATGATGGATAATGAGGCAAATGCAGTAAATCCATAACTATGCAAAAAATGTTGCAGCTGCAAAATGGCATTATTTCAGTTGCCCTGGGTATAACTCAGTTGGTAGACATTATCGCATGATAATGACCTCATGAATATTCATAAAATCTAAAAGAACAAGAGTGGTATTAGGATCAGCTGTAGTACATTTTTAAAATGTGGGGTTACTAGTGGGTGTGGGGAGGATGGGCCAAAGTTAATTTCAAATAGGGCATTGCAGTACTGCAGGTAAACTTTGATCACCAACATACACCAACAGAGCAGGTGGGACATGGGAACAAGATGCACTTGCTTGCCCAGATTCCTAGTTCTTGATTCCATCCGAATCAAACCCTTGAGTCCTCTGTCGGGGTGTTTTGCATCATCCTTTTTTTTAGTAATCCAAGCATTTGTCTGCCTAAAAAGAATGAACAGACACTGTCCAGGGGACAAGAAGTCTCCAAGTTGTAAGGGCTTTCGGTCAATGCCAACCAGTGCCAGAAAAGACCCATTTTAAGTGAAACATGTTCTTGTGGCAGGCCAAAGCTTTGACATGTTTAACTAGGAAAACAATGTTTTTATTCCTAAAGAAAAGCAGCTCCGGAACGAGGCTGAAGGGTAGGTGTTACTGATGTGGCCGATACTACTACTCTTGTAACAGACAGAAGGTCACCTGGGGACCTGATGGCAACACCTACCATCTGCGCAAAGCACCACGTGCCACCGGATGCAAAGGAAGTAACCAAAAAAGTGCTGAACTGGAATCAAAATATTTCTATTTTTTTTACTGCCCTTAAGAACTTTAGACTAATATACAGAGGTTTTACCGGCACAAGTCCTGCTATTGTCTCTTGAGATGGTGTTTAATGTTTATATACACAACCTTTGCCCAGCAGCCTGAAAGTGTACTTCCAACAGCACATTCCTCAGTGCCAACAAAGAGTGCTTTATAGTGGCGTGACATGAAAGGTAGGGGGTCAGAAGTGAATGCAGTTCAGCCTTTTTTTTCTCCACAGCTTTGAGTTAGGCATTTTCTTCAGAACAGACAATCCCCAAAGAAGGCTGAACAATGGCAAGTCTCTGCAGAGGGGAGGAGCGCCGTGCCAGTACAGGCCTGCGCTGCTCTGGCGCGCGCCGCTTTCCATCAACATTCCTCCTTTACATCTGTTTGCTATTCAGTAGAGAAAAAACCTGCCAACTGAACTCAATGCGTATAGCTGTGAGCTTTAATGAACAATAAATGAAGAATTGTCAAGTATGATTCATTCATAGTAACATATCTGTATGTAACACTTGACGCCATAGTGTTACTGCTTCGCAGCAACGTAAGGAGCATGTGCTAAGACAATGACACTCGTTTTATCGAGCTAGGAAGGTTAAAAGGGGGAGTTGTCCTCCCCAGATTCGGTTCCATGATTTGCAGGCGACGCACAGACTTCCCGGGAATGCTCATCAATCGTTTTGTGCGAGAGGAACGGTGCGAGGGGATGAGAGCGCGCAGAAAATAGTTCCAGGTTGAGAAAGACTGAATGGAAAAACATGAAGCAGAATTAGAGAACGGAGGACCGAGGGAAAGAGAAAGAAAGAGAGAGACAGAGGCCAGGAGTTTGAGATGAAACGTGAGAAAGATATCAAGAGAAAGAGTAAACGGGAGTATGTGGGAAAACGTAACAGTGAGACAGAAAGAGTGAAAGAAAGATACAAGAGAGTGACTGTAACAGAAAGGCTGTGAGACAGAATGTAAAAGAGACCAGGAGTTTGTGCGTTCCTAGGAGATAGTGGTCTTAAAGCCAAAGAGATAGGCAAGGAGGATAGAATGGGTGTAGGTCCATACTATATAAGTATCACCTTGAAAAAGGACATGAGCCTCCCCCCATTGGCCACCAGTGATGCCACCGGTAACAGCCGAGAGGAGGGTGTTCTTTTTTCAAGGAGATGACTATGTGTTTGGGAGTTGAAACTTGCACACTCATCCTAGCCAAAGCTTTGTTACGTACTTCTAACTGCTCGGTTGTTTACGCAAAATGTTTTTGCTGAATCACATGACTGGGCGTGTTTACGTGATTGCCTTGCAAATGCCGGTGGGTCTTTGCTTAAAGAGATTTGGGGGCATGTCTACTATACTGCACACCAGAACTTTTTGAAACATGAGACAGACACACGCTCAACACTCGACTGCTTAGAACCCAACCCTCTGACATCCAAGTGCCATCCGAGGCCTCATGGCTTGGTCCCCATTCGTAATGACTTCCAATGTACAATGATTGTGCCCAGGCAAGAATGAATTAACATGTATAGTCGCACAAGACACAGATGTAGGCCTATGGACATTTTTCTAATCATCACTAACCCAAAGCCAAGCTTCTGGACCCTTTTGTTCCTCGGTGACCTGAACTGAAGTCCTTTCATCCTAGTCCAAGGGACAGCTAGTCTGCAATAGAGCAAAGAGTTAAGGATGCGCCTGCTAAATAAGCCTTACATTCTTTCCCTTAGAGAAATGCAATGGCGAGCAATGGCTCAACTATATTGAGAAAAGACTACATATCCCACAATGCTTTATGTTATTTATAAAAAAGCACAAGACTGGGATACAGAGTCCCAGTGTCATATGGTAGCTCTAATGAGGATGAGCCCATGCAAGCAGCTGTCCTAGTCCCCTCATTTGTGCTTTAGCACTAGCAAAGCACAGATTAATTAATTCTGTTTTACTACAGTAGACACCCCCAGACAGTTAATTTCAGGGTTTTTTTTTATGAGCCACCCTACACAATGAGTTGTTTTGCTACCTTGCAGATGCACCACACAAATCATTGGGCGGTCACTTTCAATTAAACAAAATCTGGATGACAAGCCTAAATGTATCTGTGAGGGAGGGGGAATCTCTAGAGAAATTGAGTACATTGCACATGTCCAGAGTTATGTGTGCGCCTTGGATAACATTTCCTAATTTCCGTGGCTCCCTCAGTTAATCAGCGAGCACGTTTTAGGACCCTATGATGCAAAACACATAGGCCTCTTAAAAATAGTCCTTTATGCAGAGCAGCTAATGCGCATTACGGTACCACTGCTGTTATTTATTCGGATGAATAATTCCCTGAAAATGTTTCCTTTATTTTGGTCCTGTGTTAGATAGATTGCATTCTCTGCACTCAATTATAAGTGTGCTTTGTCGGAATTCTAGCTGAGCCCAGCGAAAAAAAGATTTAAAAGAAAAGAGCGCATGCATTATTTATTCCCGGCACTGAGCACACTCGTGGAATCCCAGTCAATTTCCATCATTATGGAATATGGAAATGATATGAATAAGAAAGAACTCGGCTCGACACGTTGCATTGTCGCGCGCTTGTGGAGGACGCAGCAATGCGCAGAGCGCGCGCGGAAAACGACGTCAGATAACGGAGATAAACACCGCAACACATCTGAATATCCTACGCACATTTTACATTTTCAAAGAGCCCAGGTAGAATGGCTGGATTATTTTGGACCGAACTGCTCCATTTAGTAGATTAAACTAAAACGGTCGCTCGTGTTGGAGCTTGCTCGGTATTGGCATATGGAAATCCTGACTGGTAAAAATAATTTATGACAGAAAAATACTGCGCGAAAAAAAAATGACCCGGAACAAGACAGGTTACTTCTATTGTATCTCGTAAGCACGCCAAAAACGTAATGAAAGCCTTTCCGAGAACGTGGAGTCTAAAAAGCTATTTTTAGAGCCATTGGGGCTGCTATTCTTCTTAGCTGGAGGAGCACTCGGAATCAGAAAGTCAATTTTTCCTCTATTTGCAGGAGTGCGCCGGTTTTCGCTGGAAAGGCGCCTGTGTTGTGTTTGGCTGCTGTTCATAGACTGCCTTGGCAGGCTTTCCTTGGATAGCGTACAGTGACTATCGCTCTTGCATACAGTAGCACTCCCGTTTCAACCCACCCCGCCACGCGTTCTCCAAGAACACACGGAGCGCAAGAAAATCCCTCCGAGTTGGGATTTTAAAGAGGCCGCCGCCAGGAAAAGACAATGCGTGTAACTGAGACTGAGGTATTTCAATAGAAACTATGTGTTAAGGGAGGAGAGTAACAAAAAAAACCAAGCCCTGCTATGTGAAGTTTGGGTTTAAATTCCATTGATTCTCGTTGGCGTGGAAGCTTCCCCAGGTATGTGGTACCTGACAGTCGCTTTGCGGAATAGGCCTGGTAAAGTTCACTAGCTCCTTCTTTGTGCGACGATTCCTCTAGCAGCTACAATTACAATTTCACAGCATAATTCGCATCACGCCATCCACCAAATTCGTCCTTTACATGAAATCATACATTCTGCAACAGGGCTTGCCAACAAAGTCAAATGGTCTTCTGTACCCCCAGGAGCCAGAACGTTGGCATCTGCAAAAAAAGGAACCATGCTGTGTTTTTTTGTTCCTCCTATGGTAATGAGGACCTTAAAACAGACGACTGAAGTACCTCTGTCAAATCTACAAAATGGCAGCAAATAGCACATGAAAAGAACAATAATTGATACAAGTTTTTGAAAGATGAAGAGAGTGGACGGGTGGAGGATCCCTTCCATCTGTCCATCATCTGTCCATGTTTCTTCCTGTTCTCATATCTATCCATCTGTCTATGCCATTGCATGCTTATCTATTCTGATATCTGCCCATCTGTTTGTCCCTGTTAGAAAAATACACCACACCTAAAAAACCTGAACAGAAATAGCTTCTCAGGAGTTCACAGCAGGCAGACTCACTACATTAATTAATACTCCTCCACCTAACACGGGCAGCCTGGCCCATAGGGCAATCAGGCAGTGCCGGATGGGCTGGGCTGAGGGGATCATTGTGTGGGCCAGTTTTATGGGCAGATGGGCCTGGTGGGATGGTTTCTATAGTTGATTTCCCTGATATCACTTTTTTAGCTATCTGCTTCGCTAATGGTGCCAGTTTTATTTTGGAGCCAGGGTTTGCTTTTTGTCCCAGTCAGACCCCGCATTTACTACTGGTCTACCACCTCACACTTAACACCTACCTTTAACCATCTCTGTACTTCCTGTGTCTCTCTGTCTACATTTCCATACACCTGTGTCTTGATCTGTCTGTGACCATCCGATCGTCCGTCTCGCCACATGTTTATGCCTATTCTTAAATTTTTCTGTCAATTTGCCAGCATTTTGGTCAGGCTGTGCCAACTATCCATTCCTTGACACTCCCTACTATCATCCATCCATCCTATCATCCATCAAGCCACCATCTGCCCCTGGTCCATCCACCTGACAGTGTCTGTCAACACAAGTGTACATCAATCTGCATACATGTTGGTATGTTGGTGTTGATTCATCTATCCATTCATCCGTCTGTTTGCCTGTGACTATCTGTTTCAACCTGTGGTCAGGCTGCTGCCTATTCACCTGTGTTTGTCTATTCGTTATTTGTCATTCTGCCTCTTGTTTTATCTTCACTGTATTAACTGTATGTACAACTACACATCTCTTTGTTACTCTGTATCCAAATTACAAACATATTTTATATTTCTGCTTGTAAAGTTGTGTGAAATGAAGTTCTCTTTTGTTTGGAAACAGTAGTAAAACGGGCCAATCAACACACAGTAAAAAGTTTTTGTCTGTTTTATGGCATAATACTTTTCGAATTTGAAATAAATTATGCCATCATCTTTCATCAGTGGTTACTGATTTGGAGCAGTCAGAAAATTACATTATTTCCAAAATGAAAATCTGGTTTGGTCACTAAATTTTTTAAGTACTTTAGATAATCTTTCATAAAGGAAATGTGTATACTCTCTTTTTTTGTAGTCATCTTGAATTATGTGACTGTTTCAAAACGAAACCATATCTCTTCAAGCAGAAGGTTATTCTGTGTCCTTTAATTCTCGTGACTACAGATGTCGCAGGTGTGGGCAGAGAACGTGTTTTGTAATCTTTATGCTACATGTCCCCTTTAAACCTGGTGCACATCTACAAAGCATGCACGACGAAAGCCCAGCTGACTTACAATTACAAGCGAAAATCCATTTATCTTTTTTTTCACTACATTCGAGATGTGACAATTTATTCTTAAAACACCCAGCATCTGCTCCCATGCACTTTTCCCTCTTCCTCTTTCGCAGTTGTTTACAAAGGTTCCATTATGTTTTTCACTAATCAGAAAGGCCTGCTAATACACAATTAACATGCAATTATAACAAAAATTAAAATAGCTTCCAGAAGAAGGAAATGTAATTAAGAAGAGAATGCCTCTCAATAAGTGCTTGATTTAACCCATTGTCAGAACACGGTTTAGGTTAGCCCACAATGGAGAAAACAGATGCCAAGGGCAAATGTTAAAAGCAAATAAAAATAGGATCTTATTTTCTATTTGAAATAATAACCCCCATTTTGCAGAACAGACAGCACATCATCTTCTGCATTGTTGGTCTCTGAAAAAGCTACAATTTTTCCAACGTAATTATAAGAAAGGGGCAATGTCCTTACACCTAAGTTTAAATGCAACAGAGAATACACTAGGCCAAAAAACAACCACAAAATGGCGGCAAGCAATAATTCAGGCTTCATGCAAGAAAATGAAGACTTAGTTATTGAGAACTATAATGGGATACTTACATAGCTGCCAATGTGTTTTCTAGCTACTGCAGTTTAAAATATAGAGGTGGAATGCACGGCTCTCCGGGGATATAAAATGTGTAGCGCCTCTTCTGCTGCAGGTGCGAAGATGTCCTTCAGACACAGAAACAGGTGCGCACACCCCACCAACACTACTTTGCCTATAAAAAGATTCTGTGCTCGCCACCGGTCACCCTGGGATGCTTTGTAGCCCCAAGAGATAAAGCAAGGTCCCCAGAGTTGTTATTTCGATGTGTCGGGAGCCCAATAAGTTCCAAGAATAAATAATGCCCAACCTGTACAGGTGTCTCTACACTTTGTATTTGCAGCCGTCAACATATATTTGCACTTCTGCAGCTGCTGAATTCCCATAGTGGCGTAAAATGGCAGCTCAATGGAGAAATGATCTCGGAGGTTGTAGCTGGCCTTTTCTCCCTGTGGCCTATTTTATGGCAGAAAAGTATTATACTGAAAAATAAAATATGCAGTCGTTATGTGCATGGATACTTAGAAATCTGTCCGGCTCCTCAAGGCAAGCCATGAGTGCAAAGGCCTTTGACAAGAAAGAAACGAAGGAGGCCTGGATACCGTTCTTCTTAATAGAAAAGCTCACATGGGCTTCATCTACTTTGGGGAAAGAAGCAGAGATAAATCAGTGCAGCTAGGGTACATTCGGAACAGGCAACCAGGATAAACTGCTCGACTAGCCTCATCGCCTTGAGGTACAATGATTCTAGGAAGCCCTAAGATCCTATTGTGCACTTTGGATGCCACCCTTAAAATGCACCTGGTATGCTATGCTTGCTCTGTT
Organism: Lissotriton vulgaris; assembly: GCF_964263255.1. Taxonomy (NCBI): domain Eukaryota; kingdom Metazoa; phylum Chordata; class Amphibia; order Caudata; family Salamandridae; genus Lissotriton; species Lissotriton vulgaris. Next base: position 386,224,949 of record NC_141697.1, read on the forward strand.
ATCTAAATGCTGAAATTGAATGGTTTCACTCACTTGCTTGCGTGTGCTCTATTAACATTCGTGCTGATGGTGCCTGGCAATGCCACTAATGCATAACTAAAACTTACATCAGTTCATTGCCTCTCCCTGCCACCAAACATTCAATAATCACACATCGTCCTGGTGCCATATTCTTTACAGCTATGGGCATCTTACTAAAGCTAAATTTTTCCCCATGCTGTGACACACGCCACAGGTTCTACAGGAATTTGTTAATGGAGGTTGGTCATCAGTGATTGATGCCTGCTTTTCAGAGGAAAGTACTCAATGTTGTCCCAACAACAGCAGCAGCTCTCTCCTCATTTTTATCACGTGATAAAATATTTGAATGTTGTGGGTCTTCAAACAGTGAGGACGGAAGACACAAAAAAATCGCTGTCCTCCTAGGATTAGCCCCAGAGAGCTACAAACAACAGAAGCAAAAAACAGAGCAAAAATTGTACCATATGATCAACAAAAGAAAATTCATAATGTCACACCATTTCTTTGTTAAATTTGCAGCACAGATTTCATTTCAGAGTGCTCAGAAGAAGGGTCTTCTGCTAAAGTCACTGAAGCTTGGATAATCTTCAGAGCCAGTAGTACACGGCAGACTCAGTGGAGGAGAAAGAGCTAATTAGACTTTGGGTGAGAGGGGACTGTAAAGGTAGTGTTTGCCAATTGCCACAAGCAGCAAGGCAGGGTTCTTAAGGTAATAATCATTGTTGTGTCAATAACGATGAAAGTCATTTTTATTGCAGAGTAGTTCTACAAAAGGAGTGTCAATGACCACAGAGCAATTCAGGTCTGTCATAGTTCCGCGTGTCTTGTTGCAGTAGAGCAGCATACCATGCACAAAGCCTACGTGTACAAAGAATTGTCTAATTAATTTCTGCAATGCTTCCTCACTGACCATCCACATCATGCGTCTAGTACAGCCTTTCGTCTCTTCCTTCTCCCCTCTGAAATTGCTGGGTTAACCATATAATCCACAAATACAGGACACATACTTCTTAATGGAAAGTACAGTCCCAAACATTGATTAGAAGCAGGCTCCTAACTTATATAAAATGTGACTCTTAAAACTAATTCAACCATGAAATGTATTCAAGTAAAATAATCTTTAATATTATCTTACTTGGAAAAGCTCCACTGTACTATTCATGTTATTCATACATAATACCCACACCTTATGCAGCATAACTTTTCTTTAGGGGTTCTTAACCAAGAATCCCACCCCTTCTGAGAGCGAACGGAAACAGCCCCATATGTATTTTGGCCTTATTATTCTTCAACAGTGAGGTGCACGCTAATTCACTACTAAGGCACAGTTAGCTGTGGGCCCCGTGTTTAGGAGTACACATGAGGCTCAGTGTGACGAAGTGAGCGAATGCAGGGGAACCACTGCTTCTTATTTATTACTCATTCTTTCTCAATTCATTCCCTTTGCAACCATATCCAAAACAAGATATGTGCTTTTCAAAGCTAATTCACAGCACAGAATTACGGACGTGGTCCACTTGGGTCGGTTTTTGCTTCCAGCACTGCTCTATCGCAAATGTTTTGGAAACAGAGTGTTTACCTTTGATTATCTAGGAAATAAAGCAGATCTCATATGTCTTTAAGATTGTAATTGGACTATGCTGGATCATGTACAAAGTAGATTGTGTCTCCTGTTGGGCCAGTGTACTACAGAAGTACATTATTTTTCTGGTTTCTAATCACATGATGTTGCACACCTGCACGTCCAACCACTCAGGGGCCAACAAACTATCATAGATTGTGTAAAGGGTTGAAAACCCAGCTTCTGACATATAGTGTCAGCTACAAACACTAGTAGGTGGAGCCCCAACTTCATAGTTTTATTATCTGAAGACATTGCCCCAGGAACTGTAAGGATGGATGATGAAGTCAAGTGAGTAAGTAACACGTGGCCCAACTGGCAACCTATCTATAAACTGATCCAAGCATCAGCCATCCAGTCACAACACAAGCAAGAACTTACAACAAAACTCAAGACATGACTTCCACAACATCCAACACACGGAAAGTCACGGACCCAAGTTGGCTGAATGTGCCAAGCGTGCCATTAAGTGATCAAAAGGCAACATGTTAAGCGATTATACCAAAATTATAAATGAATACGTAAGTTCTTCAGCCTGTTTATTTTGGTTTTTCTTAAATGGGATGTCAGTTCCCACAAGCCTATTCTTCACTATCAAGATTTTACTGGTTATGGGTAAATCGTGTCCCAGCTTTAGTGAAGATGTAACTGGGAAGCACAGAAGATCAGATTTAACAAAAACATAAAAAACTGCGGGTCATTTTTATGCTAATCGGTCGCCGCTTGTGGAAAGAGTAGAGGCATACATTTTTTTTTAACTTTTAAGAAAGGAGAATATTAAAGTCTAAAAAAATGCATTTTAATTTCCACCAGCTAGCCGTCCATTGTTGAGTTATTATGAACCGGCTCGGATGCGCTCCTCCCTGTCTCCCAGTGTGCCTGTGCGCCTCTGTAAGTGAGTGTAATTCGCCCTAGATAAATATCTGGAAAGAAGCAAGAAAACAATTAAAACTGGAAGGTAATAAATGATAGAGGACGCCGAGGAGCAGCGTGCTGGCCCACTTCCCAGCATCCATTCATGCGTCACAAAATCCCACAGCTCGGAGTCTTTCAGGGGGCAGCTGGGCAGTGGGGATGTCCACGGCGATATAAATGGGAATTAGATAGGATCGAATGTGCTCATTGCATTTTCAACAGCACATGTTATGTGTTTTTTTTTCTCCCTCTCTCTCTGAATACATGACAAATGATCTTGTTACTAAGCAACAGGACAAATGAAGGGCTGCGAAGTTCCAGTGCATGATAGCATACCTCCTGATCATTGTGGTGGCAGTGATTAGAACCCATCTGTAGGTACGAATGATATACAGTAAAGAGGTAAATACTGAAATGGAGTCATTCCTTTTTAGGTTTGGTCTAACAGTGCAAATACCTTTACCAATTCATATATATATATATATATATATATATATATATATATATATATATATATATATATATATATATATATGTATTACTAATTAGCGCATGTATATGTAAATGGTTGTGTGTGTGTGTGTGTGTGTGTGTATATATATATATATATATATATATATGTATGTGTATATATATATATATATATATATATATATATATATATATATATATATATATATATATATATATATATATATATACACACATATATATCCACCGGATAAGCGATGCTTTGAAATTGCCCAGCTTGCGGATAGGTGCTCGTGTGGTGGGCGTCATCACAAAACTATTGCTCGTGTCCCAACAACGTGTCGATTGGGGAAAATATTAGCCAGCACTACCGGATCACGTGATCAAGACAGTGTGTGGTTGAAACATGTTGTGTTTTCCCTCTTCTGCCAATTAAAAGTTATATGCCAAGGGCCTCTGGTGGTGCTGACTCGTTTTTTCCCCAATCGATGAAGAGGTGTTGGGACAGGAGCAACTCGGGCTATTAGCTATTTGGTTTAGCATTCCACCTTCCTGGGAAAACTTCTGTTGAAATGAGTGAGAGGCTATTTTACTTCTGAAAAGTAGACTCAATCATCACATCTTCAAACTGTTAGTCATGCTCAATTCTTTAACTGCCGAATTAGTCTAAACAGATAGCAATTATTTTTGACACTTTTCCCAAGCATTAGCAAAGCCAAAAGGGCAAGCTTTAGTGTATTAAACATTTGTGTGAGAAACACATGTAAACAGCGTTTGTGCTTACTTGAGCAGGCACATTAAAGCCAGGCCTGGGGGCTTTGCCCATGCTCAATCACATAGCTTGCTTACATTACAATGACACAGGCAAAGAGGGGATGCAGCGACCTCCCTTTTGCATCACAAGCAGTTAGGATATGATTCAATATGAAAGTGCCATGGGACATAACATAAAGCAACATCAATTAAAAAAAAAACAAGCACTGGCAAAGACAAAAGGTCTGTGTTTAATGTGCTAACACATGCAAATGCAGGTCTGCAGAGGTGTGCATTTGTGCATGACACTATATGTATACATGCATAAGCAAAATGTTGGCAATGAGGTCCCAACAGAGGGAAAGCCAGGGACAGGTAAACTAGCCTGTCATGCATTACATTGCATGTACTCCATTGCAGGTGGAACATACACAGACAACCAGTAACATTAGGTGCTCTGAGCCAAGATATGATTGGCAAAGTCCCAAGTCAAACACTGATAGAGACTGGTAAAAAAAGACAAAGTTTGAAAGGGGAGGACTCTGAGCACAATGTACGAATATCTGAAACAAAAGGTCTGTTCAGACAGCAGTTCCATGAAACATAGATCTAAAATAGAAAGAATCATTCTAGGCAACTTAGTAAAGCATATCATTATCCAGCTGTACTTTACACACATAGATAAATGAATTATTCAATCTGGGCTCCTCTGAATTATATCCAGAATATGTGAGTGGTTCTTAACACAAAGAAGAAACAAAGACACTAACCAGAAGTCTAGCGTCTAAATATAAATATGCTATTATTTTATTGCATTGTATTTGTAAGATGTACAACTAGCGTTTGATGCAGTGTGGATTTCGAAACCAAGCTTCTATCTTTAAATTAAAAAAGAACTCACACAGACAGCCTAGAGAGTTGACTCAGTGAGCTGATTGCCTACCAGAGGCATTGCTTTGAATCCAATTACGAAAACCTTTGCACTTCATGCTTCAAATATAAATTGAGAGTGACGGAGTCAGGTGATAAAAGGAACTTATTGAAGAGTACACGTGTTTGTGGGATTTCTTGTGTAAATGTTAAATCTTGGACTATGATACATTGGTATAGATGGGCTTGCCTTCATTAGTTAGTCCAGCCTACCTCCAAGACAAACAGATGTATGGCATCAACCATAAAAACTCTCAGCAAAAGAGACATTCTCTCATAAATTGTACATTTGTGCTCACGCTTTAGTTACTACTCTCTACAACCAGGTCCACTGGAATTATACAGTAGGAGAGCACCAAATTATGCGACAGGGTTGACAAAATTAGGCAGTAAGAAAAGGCACATTATGCAGCATAATGCAGCACATTTTTTGATAATATTACTTCATTAGTTTGTAATTTTTACACATGCTAATACAGTCTGGGTAAAGATTTCATCTCTTTATACCAGTTTAACAACCAAATACAGCAATAAGAAACTAAATGTTAACCCCCTTTACAAAGGACACTCCACTGCTTTTGAACACGTTGCCATATTTTGAGTAACTTTTGAACCATTTGAGCTAGATAAAAATATATTTTGTTAAAATCTACAGATCATGCAGCAGGGGGGAGGAGTTTCCGTCATATTACTATTAGGATATGGAACTCTCTTCCGCTTTCTCTTAGGAAGATCCCATCTCTGCTTGAATATAGGAAACACCTTAAGACATGGCTTTTTAAAAACGAATTTCCCTCTCACAGTATGCGGATCATAAGCGCCTAGACACCTAAGGGTATTAGTGCGCTATATAAATTGTTATAACATAACATAACAGATGATTGATTTTGTAGGAAATGCAGGAAATCCATACATATGTGAAAAAAGGCATGACTGCAAAATCGCATAATTCCAGTGGCCCTGTCTTTACCTCTTGTTTAAGTCATCACCTTGCAAAGTTGTACAATGTACTTTACAGGTCTTAGCAATGTGAGAACATTTCTAATCAAAAGAAATTACGTCTTGTTCTTTACATATCTTTAAAAAAGTAATGATCATTAGGAACATTCCAGTGTTTGTGTAACTTGAAAAGCTCAGTGGTCACTTCCAATCAAATGATTTGCAACTACAAACAACCTATTTTGGTTTTATTGCATATGAAAAGTGTTTGTTTACTGCAGATATCTTCAGTGTAGGGTCCCGGATGCCTGTCCGCCCAGGAGCAAAAACATTTAGCTAGTGGGAAGGAGCCAAGGCAGGAAACCGGTTCTGTCTCTTTGTGTCAGCCTAGCCAAGCTCTCTAAACTCGATAGAAAAACCCTAAATGATGATGAATGAACTCTTCTAGAAGACAGTTCTTCTCAACCACACCATCATATTGGGTGTCAGGCAACATCGATATGCTTACATGCAGATATACGTTTTCATGACATAGGTGGTACAGCAGTAGAACTGGAATAGCCCCTGCCTAACTTTATACCCCTAAAATCCACAGACCACGGAAGAGTGTGAAAATATTAGGGTGGCACTACAGATATGTTGTTTAGTATTCTACCGAATGGACTTAAAATACAAAACATGTTACAGAAGGTCGAATTATGCAGCATGGTTGACTGATTTATACAACATGGGCAGGCAGAATGTTGCATTTTTATGTTCTCCTTAATGTATTTTAACAGACAAAGCTGACAATATATATATATATATATAAAAGCATTCAAATATACGAAGAGTTCTTAAGGGCGAAAAGTACACAAGGCAGATACAGTGTAACATGTTATGCAGCAAAATATAATGATCTGGTCTTACAAGGAAATGCAGGAGGGGCATACTATTTGTGCTATGTATCTACCTCCCACATTAAAATAGTTTGTGTAGAATATATACAATGTTGCACTCAGCTGAACACAAGTGTATGTGTACACTCTTGTAATCAAAGGTGTGTCTCCTAGTCGCTAGCTTGCAGCTATGTTTAAATTGATTGTATGCAGGTATGCCTCATGGAACTGATATCAGGGCTTGGGTTGTATACAGGTATGCCTCATGGAGTTGATGTCAGGGCTTGGATTGTATGCTGGAATGCCTCATGGAGCTGATGTCAGGGTTTGGATTGTATGCAGATATGTCTCGTGGAGCTGATGCAGGGATGTTCATATTCAAAATATCCTTCCTGAGAATAATTATAAAATTCGGACACTTTGGAAAAGTGGAGGGCTTTTCATTGTGGAAATAATGTCTGATGAATGGAGAAGGGACCTTAATATGAAGGGATAGTATGGGGAAGAATGAAGGGAGAGGTAATTAAGACTGCTGGTAATTAATCAAGGCATTGTCACTTTGTTCCTCTGACTCGTCCCAGTTCAACATAGATAAGGAAAGTGGTGAAGAAGAGCAGGTCTCAGTGTAATGATGATTACCACTTAGTAATCGGGTTTTCAACCGGTACCGACAAGCGCTATGGTGGGTGAGACGAGTTCAGATGAACTGTACGGATGCTCTAGGGCATTTAGCACTTCCAGATCTGTTGTCTTGCATATGAGCGTTATACTCGCATGTCATATGGCAACAACAATGATTTGGAGGCGACAACCTAATTGGACAAAATACATCTCTGCTTCAAAACTGATGATTTTTTGGATTAAACAACCCAACCGTGTGGATGAGATACTGAAAATTTGTGTTCAAAATTGTCTGTCTGTCTGTCTATGTTGTTCCTCCAAATCACTCCTCACTTTTTCATACTGGTAAAAATTGATGGTCCTGTAAATAAATTGTGATATACCATTGCTCCTTAAAGTCAACAGGAAGGGAGCTATAAACTTCCACCACATTTGGGGTTAAACCTCACCAATTCTACTGAAGAGCTGACAGCCCAGTCAAACCTTTCAAGTATGTGGACTCAGCAACACATCATTTTGTTCGTATATTATTAAATATACTGCTTCACAACCTTCTTAAAAGAGTGTATTCTATACCATTTTTATGAACGAGATGATTCTTTTCTTCAATATTCTGCCAACTTTTGAATTGCATTTAAGGGAGAACTGGAGAATTAGAGGTAACAAGATCATCCTCGTATAATATTATATTATACAAGTGAGAAGGCATTTTTTTTTAGAGACAATGCATAAATTACATAGGCAGTGTGCATGGTGATTCCCAACAAGGTTTTAACACGATGGGCGCTAATATACAGCCTCTGTCCAACATCAATGCATCTACTGAGAAAGCCTGAAAGTAGCAGTGTAATTAAGGATGCTAGAGGTGTGTCGAGATACTGTATATTCTGACTGTTCTATATGCCACTGCCACGAATTTTACAGACACAGAGTCTTCATTTGAATTGGCACACTATTTCACAGTGATGCCCTCACTATTAGTGGCTGGGCAGTATCCCTGGAAGGGGGAATTCTGTGTTTCCCAGTGTCTCCGGCCCTCAAATTATCAGGTCAAAACAGGGCTTTAAGTGGGGGGGGGGGAGGCTTAGCCCCCCCCCCCAATTTTTTTTTGGGGGGGGCCTCGAAAGGGGGCTCTAATATTGGGCAAGGGTAGGGTGAGCAGATGTCCTGTTTTTTGTTTGGTGTTACTAGTGTGGGTAGCATGTACTGAAAGTAAAATACTGCCAATTTTGTTTTTCACTATTGAAAGGCTATCTTGCCCATAGGATAACATGGGGAATGCTGTGTGACATGTCTACCTGCATGTCTTCCCATAACGGCAAGATAAACATATGGAGTCTGGTACCCCTGAACTTAGAATTTAATAACACATATTTAGTGAAGATGGTTTTAAAATTTTAAGTTTGAAAATAGCACTTTTAGAAAGTAGAGGTTCATCAGGCGGAGCTATGTTGCGTCTGGAGAGGGGCAAGGCGTCCCCTAGCAACCGGGGTTCCCTGCAGCTCGTCATCGAGGAAAGGAGCTGCCTGACCCTGAGGCCGAGGCGTGTACCACCGGCGAAAGCGGCTTCACCGGAGATAAGCGCGGACTGCAGAGCCCCCTTCACATCCTATGGTAACCGGTAACCGGAGTTTGCACAGGGGGGTAGATTATGATCACACGTGCTACCGGCAGGCATGCCTTCTCTTTACAGGTCGCCCTGTTGCTACTTATGTGTCAGTGGCGTAACGAAACTTGAGGGGGCCCTCCTGCAAGGTTCCTGGAGGGTGCCCCCTCTGACCACACTCAAGAGCTTGGTGAGCCCCGCATCGTGAGGGCTGCGGCGGCCTTTGTTACACCACTGGGGGAGATCCATATTCAAGACTTCTTCTGGACTTTAACACAATAGCTGCCCTCACTTTCCAGTTTATAATTCAGTTCACATCTGGTTGGCAGCCCTCGCAGTTGCTCATTGTTGCCCTCTCTATATCTTGGGTGACCGTTAGCACCTCTCCTGCAGTGCCCCTTTGTAGTGCTGCTTCTTACCTACTTGTTTGGTGGGCCTTACTGGTGTGATTGCAGCAGTGCACTGGGTCCTTCAGACAGATTTCCGGCACGCCCCTGGGACACTGTTGTACCACTCAATGCTGAAACCAGTACAGCTTGTTTCATAAGGAATCTATTCCTTGTTATATGCCCAGTATTATCTGTACAGCACATGCCCTCGGTCCTACAGCCAGTCAGCTTTCCTCCCCTTGTAACACCAAAACAGGGGATGCTGTCTCTTGAAACAGAGCTGTGCAAAGGAGGGGGCTCCAGTTCACCATTGCTCTTCTGCTCCCATTCCCTGGTTCTCTAAAGACAGGGGGATTGGATTCTCTTTCTCACCTGATTTCTGGTCCTGTTGGCACTTTCCTTCCTGTGCACTTCTTGGCACTTTCCATCCTGTTCATTAGTGCAGAGATTGAGGAGTGGATTCATGATTCCGAAACTTGACAGCAATTCATGTTAGAATTATTCCCATCACCTTATTGGTTGTTGCGTCTGACTCCTAAATGCAGCGGCTACGCCTAGTTGTGGGTACCACGCTCAATTGTCATAGGAACCAAGCTATACCTCTCTGATGAGTCCTAAGTACGTTTTGCTGACCCCATCTCTAGTTACACATTAGTTGTCCCAACTAATCCATTATAGTGTAATAAGAAGGTGTTTTACAGTTGTGATATATGGGAAAATGCTACTTTGGGTGATTCTGTGACTCCACGAGTGCAGCTGGGGCATTCTTGAAAAACATCTCAGTCACATTAGTTTTGAAATAACGTTCCGCACGCTAGCAGCAGAATGGCTCAGTCAATTTCATGCTGATGGGTAAAACTCAATGGCCCTCCATTTGAAATATTTGACACAAAGCTGTATGTAAAGAGTTGGCTGGCAAAAGGTAGAAGGTCTGCTGAAGAAAATTGTTGTGAGAAACCCCAGCAAAATAGACACAGTGAATATCTTCAAGGGTTTTGGGGAATCCTGCAATAGATTTCTAAGTAATGTAAATAATTTTTACATGTTTTTTTAAAGTGTTTGGTATTTTATGGCTTATACTTAATAAATATACTATTTTGCCTATTTTATTATCCTTTGCTGGATGTGACTTCATGATTTTCTTTAGCACGCAATGCTAGTTATCTTGATTTAGACCACGCCCCTACTCGGATAGGCCACACCCCTTTAAGAAATTTACCACGCCCCTTTTAGAGCACCCCCAGTTTTTTTCCCCCACTTAAAGCCCTGGGTCAAAAGCTCACCTCTCTGCTCGCCCCTGGTCTCACAACACCAACACGACAGGCCTGAAATCAGCTCACACACATGGGTGGAGAACACGTGGATTTGCACCCGACCTTCTGGTGTTTGCATGTTATTATTGATTACATAGGAACTAGCTAGTAATAGGTGCGGGGACAAATTTGGAATCTGGTATTTCCACAAATGTCCTGGAAACTTGCCATGAGGCCCTGAAGCTGCCCTTGCCCTTAAGTAGGCTGAACATGCTGGCATTAATTGCCTTTCTTTACCACCTGTCTATCTTCAGGAGAGAACCGAAGCAGGTTTGTGTAGTAATCGAGGAGAATGGATTGGTTTATCTGCATGCAGAGGGTGAGCTTGGGGGAATAATTCTAAAACTAGTTGCCCACACGTACAAGGGCAACAGGCCTACCACAGCCAAACCTTTGTTTTTCCCTCATTATTTACCCTTACCTTTAGCTCCAGGCCATATTTGCGAGATCCAGAAGTAACAATTGCTACCACAAAGATCAGTGGGAAGTCAAACGTATATATTTTGAAACTAAATAAAAGAAAAGGTGTGGTAATACCCATGAACCCTGGCCTCGGAACTGGTGGAAGTGAAGGAAAGGTTATAAACAAAGATAAAAAAATATCTTTGAATAACATAATTACAAGTTCCACTTTAGCATGGTTTTACTACATGTGGACATTTTGGAATGGAATGGAGCTGAACTATATAAATACATTAAACAAATGTCATACTCTCTGTACTTACTTCGAAAAAGAACTATGGATGTCTTCTACATTGATTTTAGCTAAGCCACTGAGATTGCCCCACAAAGAACATATGTACTCATGTCACACAGTATTGGTGTGGGGTCACCATGTTGGAAAAAGTGTAAAATACAGAAGTTAAGTGGTGCTGATAGTGTAAATGAAGTTCACCCTCGGGACATAGGGTCAAATGGTCGATGTGCCCAAAGCTCACTCTTCTTCTCCATCCTGATCAGTACCTTTTCATTGAGCATCTGTATCTGCGCCTTTGCAAAAAGGCAGGAATGGAGTATATGCCTCATTGGATATGACAAAGATATGGAACTGGTCATGCTTACGTGGTACATGTAACCATATACTGTAAAATACAAGAACCGAAAGAGATTTAATGTTCAAATGTTTTCTTAATGGATGCACTGGATATAAAAAAGAAAATCAATAAAGTATGAAATGAAAAAAAAATAAGATGTGGAACTGGTTTGATAACCCCAGAACAGATGAAGGAGTAAAAAACATATGAAAGGTGATCAGAAAAGTACTAACTATGGGTCTATATAACGTGACACAAAGCAATTCGTTCAGAGAGAAGAAACCCAGGTGGGCAATTCAAGCTGGGGGACATATACTGGGAACCATAAAACAGAGAGCTTGAGTTACTTACCACATCCATTTGTCAAACGGTTTCAAATCAATGCAGCAGGGCAGCCTAGTGTGACATGGGGACTTTTTAATGCATGAGAGGATAAAATTGCAGAAGAAACTGATTGGAGCTATACAACTCATTGGTTGGAATGTTCTTGTAGAACTATGCCAACCACTGGAGTCCAATGTAAAGATACAACCGAGACAAGAGCTGTGTGCCTAGACTTTGTTGTTTTTCCTCACTTCTACTGCTTTCCGGTCTGGGAGATACAGAAGATGTGTCCTTGTTGGTTAGTCCTCATTCCTGCATCCATTCTCTGACTTGAAGCCTTTTCGCACAATATGAGACGTTATTGGCCTGCGGCCTAACTGGCCATGGGATCTGTGCTTTAGATGCCATTGGCCCAGCGGTGGAAGGACTGTACTTTTCTTTTTCTACCGCTTTAGGAGGGAGAGATCTTGCAACGTCTTATTATATAATTCTTTTTATGTGTCCTATATCAACAAAGGTCATGTTACCTCCTGTGGTGTGATTTGAGTAGGGTGGTGTCACTTCTTGTGGCACGACCAGGATTAAAGGGCACGTAATCTATCTATCTGCCTATCTGCAGTGGGAGGTTGAGAGATTCGAGCATGTTCATAAACAGTGATGAATAAAAAAATACACTTGAAACTAGCAAAAGCTAAAATCACATTACTTTTAAAGGATCTCCAATTGCAAACCAGCATGCGTCCTTTGCTCGACGCCACTATCGCTTGCCTCCATTGCCCGCATCTAACACTCCAAACGTGGGATTCACACTTACACTTTCCAGGCATCATAGCAATGAAACACCATACTACTAGACCTATGGCTTATAGAAAACGTTATGTCCTTAAAAAAAACAGCTGAAAACATGGCCCTTAATTTTCAAGTTCTCTAGCCGCCTCTTCAAGTTTCCACCCAGCTTTCCATTCCCGATCCGGGTTTCTGTCCACTAAGTTGATACGGGCAGAACCAGGATTCTTCCTTTGGTGGTGCCGTGGTGCTATACAAATACACATAATATACTTTGATTTGTAAAAATACAGAGTATGAAAAGTAGATCAGAGTGCTTGCATACAGAAATTGAAATAGTTGCCATTTTAATCTGTATAAAACCAAAGCTAAAGGTTATATGTAGGACACAGGATGTTATCATACACAAAGAAAATAGCTGGCAGGATGACTTCTAGTTGTCCTTATCTGAGAGCAATCCATATGTGTCATTGTTATTTTGTTTGACCATGTTTTTAGCATGACCTAAATTCACTTTTTAAACCAAGGTTGAATATGGAAGCAAAAAGCATGAATACCCATTGGAGGCTTCCCTAAGGAGTCTCACCAACGTCCAACAGTCACCAATGGTTTACTTATGAAGCCTGTTCTGATGGGAGGGGGAATACCAATTTGGTCTCATTTGTAAAAAGTTGGTGCTCTTTGGAACGCCAGAGACAAGCAAAAGACGATGGAGCGAAGAAGTACGCAGAGCAATTACCATTGGTAAGATTCTTTCAAGCATTCCCTCCACCGCTTTTTAGGTTTCGCGTTATCCCTCAAAACCTTTTGATTTGACTAATATCATACATATAATATACTTACAGAGGCTTACAGACAGCCCTCTCCCTCCATTGATCTATTTTTTTGTAATTCACATTTTTCTTCCACCTATAGCAATGGCTCAGCCCACTTCATTCATTGGCTTACTTCACTATGAGTGACAGCATTCTACTCTTTCACAAAGAGCACCTCCACACACATAGTTCCCTCAAGTGTCAGGGCTTACTATGGCAATGTGTGTGTTTTTTAAATAATTATTTTTTTTATTAGCCAGTTTTCATTTAGATTGATAAGTGCCCAGCAGGATCCCCATCAATAACGAGTTGTAAAAATCAATCACTGGCAAAGTCAAAAGGCAGAAATCAAACAAACCTATTGGCTTTGCCAATGCTGCTTGTATCTTTTTTCTTTTACTCAATCACTAAATACCTACATTGGTAATATAAAAAGCTTTATATTTATGTGTGTCCATCAGGCTTTACACGGCAGGCTTTGTTTAAAATGTGTACATAATAGTCAAGATAAAAAATATACACAGCATCCTTGCAGCTCACGTCCAATAAGGACAGTTTTGTTACTTTAAAACGGTGTGCCTGGCCCACAGTTCTCATTATATTACTGACAATGTACTACACTGCTGGAAGAATGTAAAAAATCGGCCAGTACTTTCTTTAAGATGCTTTTATGGCAAACGCATATCTCCAATCATCTGAAGGTCGCAGCATGAACCAAGTGACACTCGACTGAGAACAGATAAGGCCGGAAATGAAGGCCTTGCGGGAGCGGAGGGTTATCGTCTCATCCACTATTCTGACAACAGCAAGCGCTTTTCTAAAATGGTCTCCAACAACAACATGCAATGGCAGGACAGGCGGGCTCTGCCCTGCCTGAAGCTGTGCATGTGTGGTCACTGTATGAGATGCCATTAATTAAATACCTGGCAATCGCTTGGACCAAGCTCAGGCTGTTAAAACTCGCCAGCTTTGCAAAATACACGTGGAGCTCTGTTTTTATATTTACTGTGACATGTTTGGCGTTGCGTCTGCCTGTTGGTGCCGGAGCATAATTTTAATGTTGAGATTCTTTTAACAAATTACTCTTGCTAGCTCAAGGTAAATAACGCCAGGCTGGCCTATCAATAACACAGCAAGAGCCATTTAGAAGCGCATTTAAAAGAAAGAGTAACCTGCTAGCTGTAATCACTGAGGCTTGGAAAAATAAAATCAATAGCGAAAGCTCGAGCAGAGCAGCCAGTTCTCTAGGAACAGCGTGGTAGAGTTCTCTGCAATCTCTATTTTTATTAGATGAGGATTAATAAAATTTGCTGCAATTCGGCTACAATATCCGATGAGACAATAATACAGTAATGATAGCGCCTCGTTTTTCTACAGTAATATTCGAGGCAGCTTATCTTTCCTTTAAATGGTCTCCTTAGACTTTTGGGGCTACAGTGCACCCTAATAATACTATCACGCAACATCAAGGTTGCGCATCGCGGTGCTCCTACAATAGCACTACTTGCCTTGCCTTCAGATAGCGTCAAAGGCTGTTTGACAGAATCGAAGTGCATGAACAACTAGTAAGGTCCCAGACCTACGTGTGACCTCTACTACATGATACGGATTCTTTTTCTTTAAATCAATACATCTTTTTGTGCATTATTACTCAAAACTGCTGGTCAACTCTCAGTTTCTAAACCCCAGCTACTATTAGTCAGAGTCCCATGTGAAATAATGCAGTAGAACTACAAAGAAAAGTAAGATATAGAAAGGATGTCATGTTATTTCAGAATTTCATTAAATTAAACTTTTGGGTAATGTTGTCTTACAAAATGGCGACGACAACAGTGGACTACAAGAGACACCGCTATTGTAGAAACTCAACGCGGCTGATGAGAAGCCATGATTACAAGCACTCATGCAAAGATATAATCTGATCAAGCTTGAACCCTGTTCCTCCAGGTGTGGAACAAATCTCCCTATTTCAACTTACGCTTAGCCAGCTATTCCAGACATTTCAGACTTGCAAGAAAAGATACAGCCAGCATTCTCAACATCAGTTGTTCACTATTGTCGAAAAATGGTCATTTACAAAGCTATACATTAAAAAAATTCTTAAAAGTTCAGTTCTCTTCCAACTCTTGTGTTTTTCAAATCTGGAATCAACACATTAATTTTTCCAAGGATCAAACTGTAAACCAGGACAAAAATCAACACATTTCTTTACTTGGTACTAAGGTGTAAGCCATATTTAAGACCTATACATAAATGTGTGACCAAAATCAACTCCCAGTCACAATTTCAATAACAGAACCAGGGTGGAAACAACATCTACAATAGGGGGACGTTCAGAGTTTGAAGTTGTAACCACCTGGACCGTACATTTTTGTAAGCAGCAATTGTTCAACTGACTGAATCATCAGGCCAGCCGGAGTCAATGTAAAAACGAAGCGAATAAACATTCTTTACCTGCGGCTCTTAAGAAACCAAACTTAAAGCCACCAAATCGTTTGGCATAGGCCAAGTAAAAATTAAACTTACAGTAACCAGATTTTGACCTTATATCAGGTTGTACACCAAATGAAGACAACACATTCTTACCAGATGCCAAGGTGAACACCAACCACAAGGCCACCGTTCTAATGTGGCTTGTTCAAGAACAACTTATACCCCAATGAAGTATCAAGAGCCACAGAAGAAATAAGATGAAGTTGCAATAAAGGACCCCACCTTGAGTTTGATGTAATAGATTGCGGGTCACCCGCCTCCCACACAACAACAGAGAACTTAAGTTACAAAAAGGTATTCCCTTGGAAAGAGGATAACCCTAAAGGTTAGGGCTGGTCAACAAAGTAGGCAGACTACTATCCTTAAATGGTAGTCATATGTCAGTATATCAACAACAAAAATATTGTATCCAGAACAGTGATTACCACAAAATCACAAAGCTGAACATATATATATAGTACATTCACTATTTTAAACTCTGCATCTATGTTCCTTGAAGATATACATTAACACAGAATGTAGATGTGGAGTTCGAATATTAAATCATTACCTACCCATATAATTTTACCTCCA
Source organism: Lissotriton vulgaris (assembly GCF_964263255.1). Lineage (NCBI taxonomy): Eukaryota > Metazoa > Chordata > Amphibia > Caudata > Salamandridae > Lissotriton > Lissotriton vulgaris. The sequence goes on from NC_141697.1 coordinate 386,241,431, forward strand.
GGACACTGTGATACTCAGCATTCTGCATATGATAATTTTGCACCAGAATATTTATAACTCAGATTCAGATAGCACTCCTCACAGGCCACACTGTCTAAACATTCCAAAATTATATTCGCTCAGAATAACAGAGATAAAAGAAAATGAAAATTAACTAGATATAAAAGAAATAAGTAAAGCCAATAGCCATGCTAAAATAGAGCACAGGAAGTCTCTCCCTCTGCCTTGCTTTCACTTGAGAAGAGCAGTGTCTTCTGCCTACTGTGGCTGAGCGAGTTGCCTATTGAGTAACAAAGCCCGCATCAATTTAGCTTGATACAAACTCTCGCTGCCGAATGATGCCTTGCACAGAAGCCATTGTCCACAAACAATCTTTCTGTCTAAAAACAAACAAAGGCAGAAATGCTGCCTGTACTCTCTTTCACGGCCCGCTTGCTGAAATTGTAAGATAATGAATAAAAATGTTCATTATGGAATTATTCACTTTTCTCCATGATTCACATCCTGGTAATTACCATGACCAGCCTAATAAAAACCGCTACAAACCGAAGGTCAACTAGCAGTTAGAAGTGTTCATTTTCATTTCAATGAATTCATCTCTGGCGCCTAATGGCCTCATTTTCTCCCATGCTCTTTAATAAATACCACTGAATTGCGGGTTAAATAGCTAAATTAAATTATTGCAATTACAGCGTGCAGAGCGCTGAAACTGGTTTACCTTTCCCAGTTCAATTAGAGGGGAAGTTTCAACAGCCTGGGCTTTCTGATTGCTGTCAATAGAGTAAATCACTTGGAATCTACGTGAAAGGAGAGGTGTATCTTCACAGACACTTCAGCGGATTGCTGAGGAACGGAACGGAATCACGTCACGACGCTGCCAGGAGAATGGCGCTGCAAGGCCCACAGGCCCGGATTGGTCCACGAAGGGGAAGGCGAAAGAATTCCTTGCAGGCTAGCATCTCTGAAGTCCTGTTGGGCTGGGTCACAGTCAGTCACATGTCTGGCCAACCGTGAAGAAAACTGCCTTTGGTAAAAACTAAGAGAGTTCCTGAGAAGCCCGTAGTTTGGAAAACGACTTGCACTGACAGGCAGTGGCTAGCAAGGTGATACCCAGTGGGGAAATTGTCTTGTCACCCCCGGCTTGACAAAATGGCAAAAATATGAGTCACCCTCCTCAGTGATGACACCCGGGGCGGCCCGCACCCACCGCACCCCTTTCCTACGCCACTGCTGACAGGTGACTGGCTCCGCTCCCACCCTACCAGCTTTTCACATACTCTGGCGCGATGGGAAATGTCCTGTTTTTACTATGGTCAGAGCCAGTCACGCGCCAAGAGGTAACTGATCTTATCAAAAACTGTGAACGAGTTTGAGAAGGATGTCCATCTAAAAACGGGTAAGAATGGCGTGTGATTGGCTTTTTCCCAACCTCAGTGACTTTTTAAAGAGGCTGGCCTGTTTGGAAATGTTGGGTTCGTCTGAACTTAAAATGTTACATTTTAATCTTATGTATTCATATCGCTGTAATCATAACACATTTTCTCAATAAAAAATTTCGAAACAAAAAAAGGTAACGTTGGGTTTGTTTTTTATACAGAAACTTAACATATGCAAATGAATCTCATCTGCTTTGGTTTAAAGGGATGGCAAATGCAGGGAAGGCTGCTATGCATTACAAGTTTGCTCTGTTATTGTGTGTCAAGCACCTCTTTCCATTAACTCTTTGCCCAGGCATCCTCACCACCTTAAACTCTCATGCGTGCTTATGCCGCACTCACCAAACCAAGCAATATTTAGATGCAATGCATGCAAATAAGATTGCATGGAAGCAAAAGATTACTTATACTTCTAAGTAGATATGCTCCAAGAAGCCCCCTATTTCAAATGGTTTGTATACCATTTGACAGGTTGAGCAACTAAGAATTCTGAGGTGGCGAAGAGGACATTTTTGCTTGACACAGCCTTTGAGACATCCACATTATCGAATGCAGCATGCGTGTTCCTGCACTGTGCTGCGAAAAACGTAGCAGGATAGACATAATACTCATTCTCGACCTGCATTGTACATCGATTTACCTTAGGCTGTGATTGTTTGGGATAAAAGCCACATTTCTTTACCACAAGTCTACATTTAGTCACCTTATTATTGTAGTTATTAGAAAAGGTCACCTTACATAACCACTTCAGCCAGTATTCGTTGAACTGCCAATTCAGTATTATAGCATCACAGAAAGAGAACTGCCTTCTGACAAAGAAATCTTCAGCGCCAAATCTGAAGCTCAATTTGTTGTGGAAGAGCTCCCCCTTACTTCTCAACAGCAGAAGCAGCTTAAAAATACGCGTGGACTAAAATGCACAGCAATACAAGCTGAGCATTTGGGACGCTCCGGAATCACTGAAGTGTAAACGGAATGGATGATGACAGTTAGTGTTTGCAAAGCTACAGAAAAGTGGCAACCACGTGCTCTGAATTTTAGATGCAGAATGAAAACTTATGATCACTTGGGGTTGAGGATGATAGGGTCTGCTTTCCGTCACACGTGCCTTACACATCTCATTCAGATTTCCAAGCGTATCAGGGTATCGTACAGTAAATAACATTGTTCTTTCAAAAGCACAATTCACCAGAGAACAGTCTTATGTCACAATACCACAAAAAGTGATCTGAGTTCATATTGATTGTCACATGGTGGATGTGATTTACATTACCATTCAGTTTATAAAATGGCATTCTTAAGCATATGCAAATGTTAAAATGTTCTTTAAGAATGATGATCAGAATTCACAATCTGTCACATACACACATACAACACACAAACACTCAATTTCTAAAAAGATGAAAGAACAAATTATTGGTACCTCCATTTTTAGAAAATGGTCAGTAAGGCAATACATTGTAGTAGAACGTTCAGGCAATAGCACATTTAAGTTGTACATTTTTCTCATTGGTTACATAAGATACATTATAGTATATTTGGCATGGACACCGTTGTGGAGACAACTGGGAAGTTTAACCACTTGTTTCAGGAGCCAAGAGTGGCATATAAATGATAAAACACCTGGGTAAGCTACTATTTTACCATTTACCGTACCATGCAATCTATTCGAGCTGTTCAATAAAATACAACCCAAGCTCACTCTCTTTATTACAGAGTAAATGCATCTCCTGACATATGTTTTGCTCTCACTGAGTGGTTTATGAGGCAAACATTCAAGACTCGACAAATCACATGTATGTTATGGCCATCCTAGTCTACGTCCTTTAACTATTCAGTAAATCCAAATGGGCTTTTAGAATGGCCAACCAAAATGTAAACAAACAATACCAAAATTCAATATAGGTAAGCCAATAACTTAATTAAATGCAATTGCTATGATCAAATGTAACATACATCACAGAAATTGTATCAAACACTTCTGTATTTTTAAAGTCATAAGCAATCAATATCTTTAAATACATTAATGAGGGATGTAAGTCTGGTGTCCAGCTGTGATTTCCTCAAAGATATTATACATAGAAGAGCAGTTTTTTTGTCAAATGTAAGCAAAAATGTGTTTTTAAGTGTAGAAATTTGAGGCTTCTCTGATGCCATAGACGCCACATGCAGAGCCACTAGTGATGTAATAGATTATGTGACGAATAATGTCATTTGTGATGCCATCTGCTATTTTACTTGTCACAATATAAGCAGTGCATTGCTAAGGTTGTGTTTTCTTGGATAATCATAAGTCTGGAATGTCACTGATTTGTAGGTTTCTATCTGAACTACGAACACCCTTCGAATTAAGTTGTTTTGGGGAACAGTATAGTTATACTTGATGGGGCATTGAACTTTCCTTAGTAAATTTTCATTTTAGCTTTCATTCATAAATCTTTTTTTGTCCAAGGTTTCTCAAAGTTGGAATATTTTCCTGTAACACGCAAATATGTTTTAATGATTTAAAAAACATTTATGGCAGCTTTTAATCCCTTTTCAGCACTGCATTCTAAAAAGATCAACTTCCACCTCAAGTTGCTCAAAATCGTCTGCATTGAATTTTACTAAATTTTTCATGCAGACATGGATCATGTGCTAGCTTCAAACATGAAATAGAATGTTTCAGTTACATTTGACGAGTCTCCAGAAAACAATATGTGTAGTTCATCAAATAGTGATAGTGAATTCATGTTTCAGTACTATACAGCCACAATGGAAGGCGCCTTAATTGACAATGTCGATACAAAGTCATCTTAATTATTTGGAAATCACAGAACTAAACTGAAAAATATGGATTCGTCCACTGTACATTTGGTGCAATACATGTTTATTTGCTCCAAAAAATGTAAATTTGTCTCTACCAATAAATATTCGCCTAAACAAATGCACATTAAAAACCAAAAAAAACTACATCAGCAGAAAAGGATTTGCAATCGCACCAGGGAACAAACATTCAGACCACTACCTATACATTAATGCATCCAGCAAAACAGGTAAAATTAGTCTGACTTGTTCAGAAGAGTACATATGTTACTTGCATTTGCATACCACGTGAATAGTACAGGTCCAGTTTGCAAAACTTTACACTGCGTGGAATAAAACTCCCTAGTCAGTGTAATCTCTTAAAAAAGTAAAAGATCATTGAAAAACAGACATTTTCAAAAGAAATTATGCTTAGACTTGCATATAAAAAGCTAAAAGACTAAAAATAATGTAAAAGCATCAATCAGTTCAATGCGTTTTAAAACAAAAAACACATCTGAGTTCTACAAGAAACAGAACATATACACACGCAAACAGAGCTCATAGTTAAACAACTTCCAAACACCAGAGCACAAAACACGACACAATACATTATTTATGGTGCTTTGCAGTGATTTCTGCCATTTTTGTTGTGCCTAGTGTATACAGCTATGGCATGATACTTTAAAACCACATCTCCTTATCTGCTGCATTTTATTACTTTGGAGAGGTAGCATCGTTTCAAGAACTGTACCTTTCAGTTTCCTGTACTTATGAGATGTATACAGACAACTAGTTACTGGGTGTGGATTTCAAGGACCATTTTGCAAACCAAGCATACAAGATTAGTGATAGAAACCTGCAGTGGTATCATTTCTGGACACTAGTCCTATATTTTATACATTATTCTCTTGAGTAAACAATCAGACTTTCACCATAGCTAAAATGCACTTGCAAATCAAGAAAATATGATACTCCACAAACTAGTAAGAAAGGTGAAATTGTAATCCAAAATTCAAACAAACCCCATTGCGGTATCATCGAAACATACTTTGTACACTCTCTTGCTTTTTCGCAAGTTCTGTAATAAAGGGTGTAAGAAAAGATGGCCAACTCCCGCCCACAGCTACCCCAACCACCCCACTGATGTATTCATGGGTGGTACTTGAGTTCCCGGGATACATGAGCCTCAGTCGGCAGTAGTGTTGTTGGTTAAAGAGGCCTCTAAACATCATTGCTTTGTAGTGTGCTAAACGGACCGTGTTGTGCAAACCTTGACTTCAGTTCTTTAACTTGCACTTCATTTGGTGAATCTGTCACTGGATGAAGAAAACCTCTAGTTTGACCACTTACTTTCTCCACGTATTCTGAAGCACTAATGTAATAAGAAGGATTTTGCCTCAGAGTTTTGCTGGACTGAGAAAACCGTGTTTGTCAAGAAATTGCAAATAGCACTAGTCTAGCCTCTAACTCTTTCAATAATAATAATCATACCTACCTTCGTTTGGCACCAGCTAAACTCAATAAAACATGATTGGTGTTCACTGAAAGTGGGAGTTTATGAACTCATGTGCCTAAAAGTGCATGTGGCATGGACTAGTGCTTACCCAAATTTAGGAGCAATACTTGGAGAAGGCCTTAGACCAGATGTGTCCAAGAAGGTCAAGGAGGCAAATTCATGTTTATTTATCCATTTAGGAATTTATTTTATTTTTTGCAGTTTTACTTTTTTATTTATGCAAGCCAAGAAGGAGACATTATGTAACATAAATTTACTATGATTGTAAAAGAAAAACATTTTCAGTGGTTATCCTGAAAATGTAACGTGCATAAGTTCGTCATCCTAGCCTGAATCGAGCATCTGACCAGCTAAGTCTACAACATATTTCACAATCACCAATTCAGTTGTGATTAAATTGCATCAATCTTTCGCCCACCCATCCGAGTTTCTGTGTTGTCTCCCACAGAGTCACAGGTTGTGTGTTCTGGCACTTCAGAGCCACAATATTGCCGGGGACAGCCTGGGAAGCCGTGAGGGATTCGATCTACACTACCTCGAATCCTGTGATAACCTACTCTTGTCACTGCCTCACTACCTTTCCACACATTCACTGAGCATGCGCTAACAAGGACAGGTTAAGGCCAGGGGCGTCTAATTTGTTGGAGCGGAGAAACGTTGCGCCACTTAAATTACTCCCAAAGCAGAAAAATAAAATGGTAATTCATTACGATTTTATTTTTCATTCCCCGTCCCGAACAGAGCGCCAGGACGGGGCGGGGCCTGCTGAGTGACATTAGCAGGGAGGTGAGTGTGCTGTCTATGCACCGTTTAAAGTGTGCCTGTATTTTTGGCCAGCCATCCTGCGGTGACCAGCCACACATGTACTCTTTAAACATCTCTATGTTTAGAGCAAGTGCAGGCCTCCAGAGTGCTGTCGAGTGCTGAGTGAGGCCGCTACCTCTAATCAGGGCGCTGCTCTCATGCTGCATGAGAGCAAAACCAGGATTGGTCAAGGGAGTACCAGCATCCAGTTCCTGGAAGAAGAGGAATGGAGCGGACAACGTTCGTCTTCAGGTAAGTCATAGTGTTTTTTTATCATATTATTTTTAGGAGGGTGCGCTTCCACCTTCCCCCTCCCGCCCAGATGCCGGCTGCCACTGGTCAAGGCACGACCTGCAAGACTACCACAGAGCTGAATGTTGGCTAAAAGGAGGACCTTTACACGAGGACGTGTTACTGCTGAATAAGCGATAGCAGCTGCTGTTGCAAAAGAGAAAGCAGCATGGAAAGAATTTGTGGCCACAGAGGGCTGCCAAGAATCAATAAGCTATCAGGGCAGAAACATAATATTCTTTGTGGGTGGGTGCTGTGAGGTCAGCCTGATAAACTGCAAACAAAATGCACCTTTTAGATCCTGGCTGCTCATAGGCGCAATCAATAGACTCAATTGTGAATGTAATACACTGTTCCACTGGAACCCCAATACAACTGCAGTACCCTTACAAGAAGCAGACAAAATATTTGACAAGACCGAATCTTTTTGCCACTTTTTTTTACACTGCAGCAAGATAAAAAAGAAGTGGCATTATATTAATTCCATTCAATATACTTGAGCAATAGTAAACTTTGCCTGTAGTCAGGGCTGCTGGAATTATGCAATTCTCTAGCCAAGGTGTTTTACGCGAATTAAGGATTCATAACATTTACCACATAATTCACCATCTGCTGCATAATTTGCAGAATCCAACATTGTTGCCCACTTTACGTTTCAGTCTACAATATTCAGGTGTTGAACTGGAATTTACAAGGTGAGACTTTCGCCCAGACAGTATCAACAAGTGTTAAAATGAGAAAATTGAGTAATAATATTGCTGCAGGATGTGCCACATGACACCACATAATTAGCTGTTTCTTGGTTTATAAATGAGGCATCTATAATTCCAGTAGCCCTGTGTATAGAGTATAAAATGTAGAGCAGTTGGAAAGGGGATGGGTCTGCTGCAGGTGGAGAAAAGCCAGTGTTAATTGATCAGCATGTTTTCATATTTTACAGATAGGAAGAACAATATCGCTCATATGACCTCTCTGGGTCTAAATACTTCTTTTTCATGGGGAGCTTTCGTTCCTCTCACCTATTGCTTCTATAAACGATACCCAAAAGGTCTCTAAATCCACCTCTTCTGCCAAATACGCAGACAATTCATCTTTGAATTATCTTCATGTTTTCCCTGTTATATTTACAAAACCCTGAGTGCTCCCTCCGCCCTTCCATGATAACACTTCACTGCAGCCGATAGGAAATGTGGGCGTTATGCAAAGACTGCAAGTAGATGAGTCATTTTGGTGTGGGACAGTAGGCATAAACGATTCAGGACAGACAATGCTAACTTATGGAACCCAAAGCCGCAAAGCCTACAAGACATAGAAGGTCCACCTCCCTTCCGCAAGAATCTGAAAGTTGGAGGTTCTTATCTCACCCTCCCATACTGCAACCGTTTTCATCGCCATCTTATTCAGGCATTTGAGGGTTTGAGCAGCTTTGTGTGTCTTATACATTTCTCAAATTAAATAAATAACAGACCACTACTAATTGCCAATAGTGCGGCCCAGATCTCTCTATACAACCGACTGGACCAAGTCCTGCTTTGATTGTTAACTTATCTAATGGTGGGACATTTGCTACATCACGAACAGAGTAGAATAGTATCAAGACCATAAAAAGTTGTTACAGCAGATGAGATGTCTGAAAGGAGTTAATGTCTATTTACAAACAGTGCGCTTAGGGAAACAGCCTTTACCATGCAGTCGGAACTATGAAGTGCCTTTACAATGCGGGATATACAATGAACACGTTCTTACCACGTGTTCCTTTACTAAGGAAGTCATTACAATGTCTTGCTTTAGGGAACGCGTTGTTTGACTGGCATGGGTTTTAAGTGCAGCACCTTCCCTACTGTTACACAGACTGAAGTTTGAATAAAAAATCATAATATTCCAAAGTCCAGCTCTTTCCTAAGTCGCTGCAATAATTTGTGTGGTAAAGGAACACATGGTAACGTCGTGTTTGTTGTATTGCCTGCTTTGTAAAGGCATGAGTGGTAAACGCATGCATGGTTCCATCATACAACCCTGCACAGAAGTATGAAGGAGATTCTGTTTGATGTCTAGACTTGGTTGTCTGTTCTTCTACTTTGTTATGCATGTCTTTTTGATAAGTCAAAGGCAGCCTTCATTCTCACTTGTGACTAAATTAGCAACTCTGCGCTTAAAGTCATAGATTCCACCTTTGACACACCTTCGTAATGGAATCAAAATGGAGAGATAGCCTTTATACCAACTTAAAAATGAAATATGGTTCTGCTAATATCAACCACTTCATTGAATAGACGTTTGAAATGATGCAAGGAAAAAGACAGAAAATCCAGTGCAATGTTTGAATAATGGCTGCGGTTCACAATACCAAACATCTACATTTAGCAAAGGTTGGGTGAAGGAGACAGTGGAGGTCTATATAGGGTTGAAACATGGCATGTAAAAAGGCCAACATGACAAGACCAAAATCAGAAGCTTGATTGTAAGGAAAAAAATGCATGGCTGCACTTTGTCAGAAGAAGTGGCCCCCAAGTATCATTTGCTATTATTTCCCACAGTTTTGAACTCACTAAAAATTAGAAATGTTAAATATTTTGAAGGCGTGGATACGAACTGAGGTAAGAAAACTGTACCCATAGCAGACTGTGTGGAACTGCCACCTCGATTTCAACAAGAATCCAGCTGCTCAGTATCAATTAGATCCTGCAACACTTCCCCCTCCACAGAGCCAGGTTCCTCATCAGTGATCTGGTGCTCAGTAGGCACATCGGTGGAACCACATCAATATGCTGTATCACATCTTAACTAAGTTACAAATTATACCACATGGAGATTCTGCGACCTGGCAAAACACTATTTCACCTTCAAAGCAGAGGGGCTGCATCCCAAACATAAGGCAAGGTACAACCTATTCGCCCTTGTGTTCAAAGTCATAATTGGCACAGCCCCACCCTACTTTCCACTTATCATATGTACACACTACTTCCAGCCAGTCTTTCCCGCCATATAGTCATCTAGCCCTCATGTAATACCTTTTGGTTCTGACCCTCAAACTGCTAGGTCATCTTCTATGGAACGTCCTCTCATCTCATCTCTGAGCATCCATCTCCCTTCCTAAGGGCCCAAATCCCATCTCGTGGTTTCACAATGATGCATCTCCTATAACCTCCAACCCAACAACACCTGCTACTAAATGTAATATATATATATATATATATATATAAATATGAATAATATTTGTGAATGCTGCATATATCTATTTGTTTGTCACGTAATATATGCATCCATGTGCAACCCACTACACCTTAGCACCATCCATTCAATCTGTTAACCTATTGATATAAACAGCACTTGTAAATACATATAGCCCTTCGGTGCAAAAGGCTACCTATTTTCTCAATGTATGCAAGACAATACAAAAAGTACTCTCTCCAATATGGAGTGACTGATGTCTTAAAAGTCAACAAGCCATAGGTGGGCGGGGCCTGCAGAATCTAAAAGGATTCCACAGTGTGGCATCACAAATCTGCAGACAGATCCTATAAGCCTCAGCTGGGTCCCCTTTTGCCATCTAGTAATTATAGCATTCACATTGCCTGCCCCCTTGCTATCCCAGCCTTCCGGCTGCTACACCCACAAACCCCAAGTGTATCTTCAGCATTTCACAGAAGAAAATCAATGCACTGAGAGGAAGATACTTCCGTGAAATTCTTCATGGGAGAGAACAACCCCCCACCCCCCTTTTAGGAAATAGGAAACTTGATTATTTCACTTGCGAGCAAATATAATCTGGATTATTGAGCTGTTCACCGCACTGACTAACCCAAGGACTTTGCCAACTTTCGTGCAGCTCACTAATTTTTAAAATGGCCTCGAAATAAACCCTGTGTGCTTTAGTTCAGTTTCCAAAGGCGCAGGTTTTTGCCCTGGAGACTTGCTCCTGGCTAGATACCGGCAAAGGAGTGGTTGATGAAGACAAACGTGTTCAGGATCTATCTGCATCAGCGGTTTGGAAAAGTCATGAGAATATTTATACATTTCCTAAAATTAATTAAGTACCTTCCCCCAAACTACAAAAACAACAAGACAAGAGAAGAGCACATAGCACTGATAAATAAGCATTAGCAAAGCCAACAGGTTTGGTGTTGGCTGTCAGTCTTTTGGCTTTGTCATTGCTTGACTTGTTTTGCCATTGTTTGTGTAAATATTTATTGTTGAGGGGTCTGTGGGGGCCCCATCAACATAAAAATAAACATCGACTATAAGAAAAAATATTTTTGCGTTCAAAAAGCACATTGTCATAGAAGTTACTCATTCTAAAAGGAGCTAAATTGTGGGTGCATGTTGGAGAAGCCAAAAATGTTGTCACTCACACTAAAGTTAGCTAATGGCTGAACTAGTCTGCCCGATGCTTTATGCTGTACTGGGCGGAGAAAATATGTCAATGACACAACAGCCGACCAGTGGATGAAGAAGATTGACAATAAACCCTTATGTGTAGTAAGTATAGCATATACATAATTTTAGTAAAGTCAAAAGGTCTTGCCTAATGCCAGACCTAAAACACTTCACAACAGCTAAATTAGCACGTAGAAAAGCCACAAAAAGATTACAACCCTTTCACCTTAAATGAGAATAGATTCTGAACATTCTTTGATACATTTTTTACCATTCATTTGAATGGAACTGACGTTTCAAGATTAGATTTGGTCTTGCGGAGAAGTCGATTGTGCTCTGCTATAGGAATGCAACATAATTCTAAATAAATAAATACATTTTCAAAATAAAAATTCCATCTGCACCTGCTTTGTGCACTTGCAAAAACTGCAGTACGTTGTTGCATTTTTAGCGAGGCGTGGTATACCTTACATTTTGTTACTAGGTAACCTGTTTTTAACAGATATTATGGAGCTAACTATGTTAGAAGTGCACAAGCAGTGCTATTTAACTGTATTCTCCAAAAATAGATGTCTCTTTCATACAACTTAGCCAGTTTCACTAGCAGAAACTATTGTAATATCCCTGAACTGATTCTGGTCGTAAAATTGTTACATTGGATAAGGAAGGCGGGATGTAATCCCATTGCAACCACTGGCCTTCATATGCCACTGGTTATACATTGTGAGCAGTATTTCTGTTTAGTGACGCCACATACATTTTCTTCACAAATCCGTTTGGTTCTCCCAGGACAAACAATCCTCCCAGACTGTTGTGCTGTAACCCACCGTGTACACATTTTGAGGGGAAAAATATTTGTAGGCACTGACACGGCTCATGTGGTGTGCACGCAAATGGATTCATCGTAATATTTGAAGCAGGCAGAAATGCTGGTTAAAAAAAGAGCTTTTATTTTCCTGAGTCAGGCAGGACGGCATCGCTCAGGAGTGGCAGGGTCGCCTGTGAACGGCGAGCTCATCCATAATAAATGAAAATAGAAGCCTTCGCACACCCCACTTCATTACCTATGCTGTCCACTGCTCATCAAAAGAAATGTATCAAAGCCCTGTGAAAATGTAAACCTCCGTCTATGCAAAGGGGGAGGGAAGGCTATGCGTGAATAATATTATGGGTAACACCATCAAGGAGCAGCTGTTTGTCGAGTGAGGGTTCGAAGACCCCACCGTGTAGTCTCTGGTGGAACAGGGTCACTATATCGTATGTGGTATAGCGCATGAAAACAACATCACATCCATAGCATTCATTTAACAACTTCATCAATGGCATGTCTATGAAAATAGATAAGAGTTAAGAATAGTAAATAAAGATACAACCACATCTGGTATAACCTTGTAAATTATTGGACTTCTATGATCATGTATATGTATGTGTAGCGGTTGCTTGCGCTTTGAGATGGTCTCCTCCTCTTCTGGGTCCCTCCCACCCTATTTCTCTCCTGATTTTATTTGTTTTACTGCTAGTTTCCTTGACCTCATTTAAAGAGCTCTCATACCCATCTAGGGTTATATTTGCGCTATATAAAACTTTTATGAATGAATACTTGCCCTGTGATGAGTGGTTAAGTCAATGTAATCGGTGCAACATTTTTGTAGGTCGATATTATTGACCTCCATATAGAGGCATGCACCCATATCAGGGATTGATGAATGTACGTGAACTGGACCAAACCTTCAGGATGCCAGAATTCAAGATCTGAGGGCTTGACTGAAAAAAATGATTCAACAGTTTACACATGTGTGGGGGTGGGAGAGGTGTGGAAGAACTACGGTATGAAATTCAGAGGTAATGCGCGGGGCCTAAAAAGTAGGGGTGCATGAAGAGAACTTTTCTTCAGAGCCTTCTTCCTGTGTTGCAGACACAGCAGTAACCAACTGTTGCAAAATAGCTTTATCAGAGGGCTACTGATGACATGACCAATGACATCACTGAGGTGAGAAAGTGTCACTCATGCTAAATGGGTGTGAAATGCTGATGTGGATCACAGAGGGTTGCACCAAATGTGCAACTATAACTACCACCAAAATATCTCACTTGATCGCTGCGCAAATTCCACAGGATAGAATATTGCGAGTGGAAGTAGCACAATATTTCAAGTTTCACAGCTCAGAATGGTGCAGAACATGGAATGGCAAGGTGACACACTATATCAGGATTTACAAGATGCAGTATTATCACACAAAATAAGAAACTAATTGGAACGAGAGCCAGTGTGTCATTACCGGATTTGGATGTTTTCATTTCCAACTCTGAACTCCAAAAGGCAAAGTACAAAGTCACAAGATCATATTCACAGGGCCTGTGCAGTGCATCAAAGGCAAGCCAAGAGAGGGTTGAGCAAGATAATCAGTGTATAATGGAGATCTATCAAACAGCATTGGAGAACACAACCAGAGGCCATTGACGCGGCAACATAGACACTAAAACACAGAAAATAAAGTGTGGAAATATGGGGTTAGCACATATCAATGAAGTGCCTCGGATTCAGAAGAGAGGATGTGTCAAGCTGTTAGAGGTCACATGACACATTGTAAGTCAATTACGATGCTCTGTACTGGTGAATGCAGGTTATTGTTCCTAGACGTCAGTGGATGCATCTGCAATTCAACATTCAGCCTCTACTCCCTTACTCTTTTTTATAATAAAGAATTGTTAGGAAACTCTCTGGGATCCAGTATTGGGAACTCTTCTATAAACTGAAATAAAGAGCCCACACTGCAAGGCAAAACGAAATACTTGCTACAAACACTGCAACAAAGAGCTCAAAAGACGAAATTAAAGTGCTGCAATTTATAGTGTTTGTGCCTATTTAATAACAGACAAATACTTTCATATGCAATGACAAGGCCAGGTCTAGTTATGAATGAATAGAAGGAAGGCAGAATGAGTTTATTTTCTACTTACTCCCTAACCAATGTTTCTACCTAATTACCCATAAGTCTTTCTACCTATCTGCCCACCTGTTCTTTTACCAATTAAACCCACATGCTCTTCAAGCCCTTGTAGTCCGAGTGTGGGATTCATTGCCTTCTGAACACACACTCTGCATTCAATAAGTAGTTGCAAAGCAGCATTTCAGGTAAAGCAGTTTCTTAATGTATGTCGTACAAACTAATGCAGGCTTCTCCGATGAAGAGCTTGTGAGCTACTCGAGCTCTCCAGCTACCTGCAAGTAGCCCCCGTGTGCAGCCTTGCTTACTAAATTACAATATTTTACCTTGTTGAATTAATATATATATATACACCAACATTGTTGTCTGATATGGTCACAATTACAACATTATTATTATTAGCAGCTCGAGATGATTTTCATTGAACACAGGTACCTCTTATCACATTAAAGATTGGAAGTACATGAACTAAGCTGACAACGGGTAGGGCTGGAGGTTTGTTAAAGGGCAGCAACTTATGGCGAAAGGCTTCTGAAAATGTGGTTTAGTGCTGGGAGAAGGTACACACACAAGCAAAGGCAGATGCCTTAAAGGTGGATTTTGAGCTGTGATCTTACATTAAACACAATTTTGGGGTGATCAGTAGGACATGGTACAAGTTAAAGTTGAAACAAACCCATCAAGCAATCGCCTTCAATGTGGCAATAAACAACATCCCCAAATCCTACACATCACACAAATTATGCAGCACACTAAGGGTGGATCAGTATAGTTCACTTGTTGGCCTAGTGCTGCCAGAACCAAGCAGACATTCAGGTAATTCTCTCCCCGTTAGGCTCTAAAGCCTATCGATAGTGATGTCCCTGAAGACGTGGCTTTTCAGGGTAGTTTCTATGATGGATCAGTAAGTTTTCTACCCCTTGGACATATTTTCACCTGTTGTTTTTAGCGCCGGGACACCCCTGTGTTGGGGTAGCCGTCGAGCTTAATAAATGTCAGTACTATTATTATTAAAATTTCAGTATCATGTAGCAAGGATTTGCATATAAGCAACTTGCTGGATGAATTCTCTTGTATAATCATAATAAAGTACTAAAAAAATTGTTTGTCATACTAATTTACACAAAATTCTTACACAATGTAGAAGCAGGGGAAGCTTGTCTATATTTCTACTAACAAGTAACTGAATGCGACTAAAAATGCGGGAAATGAATTTTGCATGCGCCAACTGCATGATGTCATAACGCTTGGAGGGAAAGCTTTGCTTCTGCGCACTAACATGCAAAATGGCTGCTTCAGAACTCACATGCTAAGCATCTGCTCTGCTTAAAACTAAACTGTGTTTTATACTAAGTGCTAATTCATAAATAATTATTTTGACTAAATGGGATTAGAGTAGACATAAGTGGTACACAGTGAAACCAGTTTATTTGAATCTAACGTCTTGTCTTTTTGACTTCTCTTTTTGTTCGTAATTGGGCCTAAAATGAGAGTCGAGGCTTACCCCACGTGGGTAACGCGCGCAGTCGCAGTAGACAACAACCCTGGAGTTGTGATCTCAAGTCTTGGAACCTGATCAAGGATGATCTTTTCTCATAGGCAGAAAGATGACGGAACATCCTGAAGACACAATGAACAAATGTATAAATGTTATACAATGTATAAGAATAAAGCTTGGGAGAAACAAATTAAATGGGCGGGAACATAGGACAATGCTCTTCAGAAAAAGTAATAAACTCAATATGGTGTTACGATCATTCCCTTGGCTTGTCCAATCAGAATACTCAAGTTTTACAAGTTTGAAACATTTGGGGGTGGAACATGCCACCAGAAGGTATAATTGGGATAGTTAGCTAAATGAATTCGCTTAATCGCTGCCTGATCGCTTCCAGAATGCTGAGAGATAGAGATGCTGTCCAATTGCTGATCGATTTACTTGAAGCAGACTTAGAATTTTACAAATAAAATTTAGGAACGAGAGTGCGGAAGAGGTCAGAGGAGGTGAGGGAACAAGATGCGGAAGATAGGGGAGGAGGGAAACTAGTGTCAAAGAGGGGTTTTGACGCTGGTGTTGAATCCAGAAGAGGTGACCTATCCTGTTCTATTCCTGTCCCCTGTTATTTCGTGGGGTCCAAACTCTTGGCCAGAGGTGTCTGATCTCACACCATCCTAGGTAAATATAAATGTGTATTTGTGTCAATGTGCCTTTTCTCCCTAAACTCTTTTACTGAGGTGCTCTTCATTAAAATTTAGAGCCTCATTTAGGTAACTGAACCTTACCGCTTCAGAATAATGGAGTTAACACTGTAATTGTACCGGATTCACAAAAATATTCATATAAAACTTTAAACTTAAACTGAGTCTGTGGTTATTCAATGAAATAAATAGGTAAATGTTTAATGTTGTTAATTACCAACTCTAACTCAACTAATAACGATCCATGAGTAAGGAAGGGCTGAGTAATTAAAAGGTTCAAAATTCAGGAGGTAAACAGACATATAGTAAAGTAGTAAAGCCCTAAATTAACCCCTAGCTGGGTTTTCGTCAACCAGATATTGTAAGTGAGAGTGGTTTATGGGCCCTAATGTGTGTATTTTAGTGATACTTGATCGTAGGTTGGTGTCCCGCTGGATCAATAGCAGCGTCCATATTAGGATCCATACTTTGCCTTGCAAAGGTATGGCATCCTTAGCATAAAGTATTATAAACACTGGCACAGTAGGAGAGTCTAAAATCAAATAAAATACCTTGATTGGCGAGACCAGAAGGGGCCTTAAATTGGGGTCACTATCTGCACTCAAACAGAATTTTAAATTTGGCTCTAATTCGTTGACACCAATCACTCTCAGAAGAACCAAATAGATATTTGCATGAGTCAAGTTATATAAAAGCAAAATATAAGGATTGATAGGCAAATTAAAGATCAGATATTTGGAATGTGTTTCATAAATGACTTTGTGCATACATATAAAGAACATTACCGCGTTGAAATTTGCAAAAAAACAAGTATTCCAAAACCCTACACTTTCAGCTAATAGCAGTGAACGGTAAAGGAATGCGTCATGGATTACAGTTGAAATTACATATTACCAAAAGTATTATGACAATAACACATGATCCTAGGTTCCCAAACCACGCCAAGACTTTTAGAGGGCTCTTATTTGCCCTGTTTGGCACAACACCTGTTTGTAATTGCAACTTTAATTTCCATTCCGGAGAAATTCATGTTTGGGAATAAGCATGAGTGAAGTAACGCCTGCTGGGCCAATATGGAAGGGGTGCATTGTCTCGCAACTGTTCTGAAACTACACACTGGTGCCAGTTCGGCATATGAGGAGCATACATTGGATTTATAGCCTGTGGCAATGAAAGCAATCCTGATGCGGTCTACTAATCTAGTAAGCAAGCAGGCACATGGCCCAACACATATACCATAGAAAAGGATTTAATATGGGAACAGAAACTTTAACACGGATATGTCTCAAAACACAGGGATGAAGACAGTATTAAGTCCCCAAACAGCCATACGGGTGCAGAAATATTTCATACAACCTATCCTGGAAACCAGGATACTTGTGCATTCAAACATTCAAATATCTGAACACTTAAAAGAACTAAGTGCCAGATGTGCAATGGGTTTCAGCATTTGGTAAATCAGAGGATTTGCGAGCGCTAATAACCTTTTTCAAATGCACGAAGCCAATTAAAAAAATTCTGAAAATGTATTCCAAATCATTAAATGGGTTTTGGAAACCATGCCGTACTGTCATCTGGAAGGGGTGTGTTTATGGCGCGATTCATTATGGTATGTATTAATGTTCTGTGACCAAAACCTGGTCCTCAAAACATTAACATTTTAAGAAGTATGTAAACATAGTGGTAACCCATATGCAAACCTGAACAGGTTACCAAAGGAAGCTATCCCCTCTTTGTGAGTAATGAAAAAAAAAAAATTTTTAGGAATAGGCAGTGACATATGGGACCACTCTTTACTACTAAAATAAGTTTGTGAGACTTTTGCTTTTTTTCAAAAAATGTGTCCCGTTATTCAGCAATGAAAAAGGGCTTCATCAACAAAAAAAGAATTGCTTTATTTAAAAGCAATCACCAAGATGGTGGACTACTGACCCCAGCATGCCACCATCCCTGCAATTGCAGTGAATTGTAGCTAGTCGGAATTTGCATCCTACTTCATTAATATGCCGGAGGCAGGTAAGAGTCCGACCCACTACAATTCGGATTTTCAATTATTATCATCAGTTCATAGGTATTAATGTTAACCTACCCCTTTACATTGCCTCCTGTTATATCATGCGGGTATACTTAATATGCCAACTCCAGTCCTGGCCAATTGGAATCCAAGAGCCAGGCTGCGGTAAGGATACATAGAGATAGAGCAAAACACAAACACAGAGGAAGTTCTGCAGCATGAGAGTTGCAGAATAGGAGGCAGACTAGTACAGTGAGGAGCACTGGGAGGTGCTTTCTGGTGGTAACTATATCAGACCTGGCAACCATAAAGCAATTTTTACCATGAGATCAAAGAAGGTAAGTGGCCTTGACAAGAGTGTGGGGACATGTGGTGAGCCGAGCTTTGGACGCCCTGCTCTGCCTAAAAGCAACCCCCACCTACCTCCCTGCAAAGAAAGAATTACCTAATTCGGAGCCACCTGCTATGTCTCGGGAAGGTTTTAAATCGAGCCTTGCTGTGCAAAGTATTCACACTTGAGCCGAACACCTCTTCTATGAAATGATTTCCACCGTACCATGTAAGTGCCTTTTCAACAAGCTGCCTTGTGATGAGGTGTGAAACTGTGTGGCACGCAGTGAAACCATGCGAGTCGCCAGGCGAGCTATAGATACGTGCGATATAGTCAATGGAAATGATATGGCATACACTACGTTAACTTATCACTACATTATAAGGTACTTATTGTAAGGTAATTACTGTTCTTACCACCACTTATACTTACCTTCTAAGGTAAGCATGCCTGGAGTGAACGAAAGTAAACATGTACTCACCTTACAGAGAAGTGGTACGCCAATGCAGTGGCTGCAATATTATTGTTGGTCAATCTTGTCACCCTAACTATAGTGACTACCTGCTTGGTCGAATCATAATGACGTTGAGAAGCATTGTAGCTAAAAGGAAAAATAATATATCTGTCATTCTTCATTTTTTCCTTCGATCCTTGCCTATCAGACGTTATACAAGGTATGTTTGAAGCTCTAAGGTAATAATTTTGAAGAGGCATGTCTCCCTTGCACTGCAGCCTGTCTCTTACAGCGCTGCATCCCCACACAGACAAACTGAAATGCACAAGTTGTGCGCTCATTAAGGTGAATTGCAAATCCTTCATTCAGAAGAAATAGTTACGTAGTTGAAACAAAAAATAGAGCTGGGTTCTGACATCAAGCAAAGAAATTTGGCAACACAGCTGACAGCAAATCTGAAAGAATGAATATCTAACAAAATTAAACAAAGCGACAAAACAATTCACCATTGCGAAGGCCCACTTTTCAGGGGGTGGGTGTTTTTGATGTTGATGCTATACATTTTTGCATACCTTACCACCTACATTGAGCGAACAAATGCATTACACTCATAGACACGACTGGTTTTGACTCTTCCTTCTTGATATGACTACAGCAAGACACTCAGAATAACACGTTCTCCCAATGTCGGAGGGCTCCAGTTGAAATAGTAAATTATCTTATTCTCGAGTGTATATTTCAATGCCTCTCTTCTAATTTTGTGGGGGGAGCATAGAAAATCCTATCAAAGTGTGACCGTTTTCCAAAGTGATCTGTCTTTTTGCAAACGAGTCAAATAGGTTGCCTGCCATTCATCCAGCGTGTCACTGGCCTTCCTTCACCTCCCAATTATTTTTTGATTAAAACTTAGGAAAC
This sequence comes from Lissotriton vulgaris, assembly GCF_964263255.1. Lineage (NCBI taxonomy): Eukaryota > Metazoa > Chordata > Amphibia > Caudata > Salamandridae > Lissotriton > Lissotriton vulgaris. Next base: position 386,261,500 of record NC_141697.1, read on the forward strand.
TGACTTGTGCTTGCCCACTTTCTACATGTGCTACAGGTTAAAATTGCTTCTTTTTTTAAAAAAAAAAGAAAAAAACATATTTTTCAACCGCAGTCCATCGTGGCCATGGGCCCTGCCAAGGAAAACGCAAGATTGCTTATTTTCACCATGGGGAGCAACAGCGCCGATGTGTGCCTGAACAGACCCGACTGGCCGTGAAAAGAATTCTAAATAAAACACAAGCATAGAATTTGGCAACACCACAAGTGAGCTTAATACTAATTCCAGCATGCGGATGGGTCTCGCGCACTAAGTCTGGCTCCAGGATAAATGAAACCAGGCTCCGTTAAACGGCCAGTAAAGTTTGGATGTATTTGAAAAGGCACATCCCAAACAGCCCTCCTAAGAAAACCTCTTAGAGAAGTACAGGCCACCTGAGTCTTTAGCTGCGTTTTAAAACGCTACCTGAAGGGCACCCTCAAACGCAACGGTTCTGCGTAGTAGCTGCTCGATTCGGTGTCGTCGAATTCCATTGGCTTCCTTGCAGCGTACGCACACGTTTAGCAAGCCAATCACCGTTTTGAAAACCTGCCAATAACAACAGCCTCACGCGCGTGTTTATTGTTCCTGCGCTAGGAAGTAGTGCGCTCTCCTGGAGCAAAAGGAATATTCATGACATGGAAAAAAAGAGTGAAAAATTGCGAAGGAGGGGGTAAGCCAGTGCCCGGGAATGAGACTCCACGCGGAGAAAACAAGAAGCGCGAGCACGAGCTGCAGCCTGTCATGCAAACCTCTGGCAGCGGCGCACACTACGTAATTCGGGGACCAGATCTAAGCATATATCAAAACTAAACGAATGTTGACTGGCTCTGTTTCTTCTGCAATATGGTGGCGCCCTCCCGGGAGACTTGATAGGATTAGGGTGAGTGATCCTCAGCATTAAGGGAATATATTCACACCAGGCAATCTCCCTTGAACGTCTGGAAGGCGAGGCTGTGCTGACTAGACAGACAGAAGGACTGACGGCACAAATATCAATGACAATGCGCTTCCTCTGATCTTATGCCTTCTTCCACCATAATATAGAGGTCCAAATGGTGAAGGGCGTGCAATGTGAAGAAACAGAAAATGTAATTAGAAGAGATGTTGGTACCGCGCAAAATTAAGAAGCAAAAGCGAGCTCCTACTGGTCGATTTCTTTCCTCCCCACTTTAAGTTATGCCGTTTTAGTGACCCATTCTGAAATAATCAATAAATGTACACTGATATCATTAATTGGAACAGGGCAGGTTTTGTCTTCTTGCATGGACTCTCATTTCGGGAGGCCAGAGGTATCACCTGGTGCCCCAGTCTTGCCCTTTGCAAAAAGAACAGATGGGATTCTGGCCTGGCAGTTTGGGCTGGATTGTTCCCATGAGCCACAGAGTTGAGACTGATTTGCATATGGCTGGGTCCAAACTAGGGTGGCATAGTGCGACAAAAAAAAAACCGATGGATTAAACCCAGATCTGTGACTGGGGGGTGAGTGGTTGAAAAGTTTCAGCACTCTGTCCATCATCTTGTTGGGTTTGCCCAGTCTTGCCCTTTGGCACATCTGGCACACACTTTTCCAACCATTGGCCTCAGCAACTGTGACGACAGCCAGGAACGTAACAATAACAAGGCTCTTACAGCCCTGCTTACGTCCATTAGCTTCTATGCCTTGACCATCCTCCACACCCTCAGCAGTAAATAGAAGGCATTTGAGGGGATAGGGTTAGGGCAAGTGATCAATGCTATAACGTCATCAGGGATCAAAGCATGCATTATCCTTCCGCTAGCCATGGCATGTTGGTGAATCGATCCATGTTTTCTTGACCAGCACTCATGCAACCTCCAGGTTCATAACAACATTCTTCGAGGTGCAGAGTGTATTTCTTCTCTCTTGAGTTGCAGTGCTGGTTTGGTGAAGTAACGGTGATAAGATGTGATATGAAAATCTCTGTATGGGATGCTGAAGTAATGCATTTGGTATAGCTTAGACATAGCTCCAAGGAAGAACTGAACGGTTTACTGAGAATATTTTTACCACCTAAAGAGCATCTCAAACATTAATCCTTCACAAGACTGCAGTTTGCGGGGTGCTTGTCGAGAGTCGATTAAAGAAGAAAGCGTATGTTGGGACAAAAGGGAAAAATAGGCAACTAGACAGGACATTTCAGCACACCTCATAGTTATATTTTCATATGACACACATTTATATTACAGTGGACATATTTACAGTTTCAGGCATAGTAAGATCAAGGAATGTACCCCGAGCCAAACAATTTGAGATAAGGTTTAGGGATTCTGAGGGCAGGAACTTAGGCACTCAATCCACCTCATTTCAAGAAAAAAACATTATGTGTGCTTGAGTATGTATAATGTCAACCAAGTAAAGGTAATTGGGATTAGAAGCCTTCTAGTGTAGAGATTATCCTTGCAGTTCCTAAAACACAAATAATAACATCGGGGCACTGGAGGAAGAAACGATTTGGTCAGGATCACACAACTCATGAAGTGATGAAAGGGGATTAGAACTATTAGATGTCCCAGTTCTTAAACAAAAGATCACATGTATTCTCAATATGGACGTGCCTGTATACATGTATGTGTGGAACAAAGAAAGTTAGCATGCTTAAATAATTATATTGATTCAGTTTGTTTACTTTCTTTGTAAAGTTGCAAGATCTGTACAAACTTTAGAGTGAAAACGAGCAGCATAGTACCTTGCAGGATTAATAGTACATTATGCATAGTGAACACTGCTGTAGGACTATCCCAACGGATGCAGTGCCCTCAAGTGTCCCTACAAGAAATTAGGTGCTTGTCAATAGGAACCATTGTGGTTGGTAGACAGTAACTATTGTGTGAGAACGTCACCAAAGCACAACTGCAGGACTCTGGCAATTGTTGGAGGTTCTGATAACAAACACCGTACTGCCAATTGCACACAAAGATGGTGCACTCATATGGCTGGTCTGATAAAAGCTACCATTGCCTGTGATACACAGGGATGTCTCTTGGGACAACATGATGACCAGCAACTGTTTTGACTACATTAATAGTCAACACTAAACACCTAGACGTTGGGTACTAGAGATTTTCCTAACACATATTTAATGAACCTTTCACCACTCAGTCACTTCCCATTCGTAGTGGCCACCTTATTTTCTCTCACATATCTCTCAAACTTTGACCCTTCAACTATCACTTACTAAGAACACAGAACTGTTTTGTAGATGCAATGCATCATTATTAAACTTTAAAGGACCATCCCGTGTAAAGAAAATAACAGTTCCTTTCACCCAGTCCTACATGTCTAACAATCACCAACAGTAAGAATTCTAGAACATTGCTTTTTTGATGGTGTTATTTGGGGTTTTGAGATGTGATGTCAGGTCATTCACTGAATAGCCCTTTTAACTTGAACGATGCACATATAATGTCCCTTAATTACTCAAGAGTTCTACTGAGGTAGACTAGTGGGGTCTTATTCTAAGCTCCACTACAGAATGACAGCCAGTGTAGGATCACAGGAAGGGATGGTAAAGTCATATTGTGGTGGGCTGTGGCGTGCAACTATTTGCTGCTTCTCCCATGCTTTTCCCGACACAGATGACTATAGCTCAAAATTATCTTTCCCTTTATTCTCCTCCCTGCCCTAGTATGCAATGTTCCATTTTCACATCCGCAACAAACACACCAGAAAGGGGGCTGACATAAGGCCACAGGCCACGCATGCTTAGAAAAAGTCCCTCTACTGTATCAGGCTGTGACTGGGAACAGGTTCAGGCTTGTAGGGAAGACTCCATCAAATCCATGAACTCATAATCTTCTAACACTTTACTTCCCTTTTGCCACCAGCACATGGGCCTGCCGATGACCAAGCATTTTTTTATACACAACAAATCTTGTTGCGTAAAGAAACCACACAGCATAGCATGTGGCGGAGTTACGCTCTTAAGGAGTTGAATTATTTTCATCCCTTGTAGGAAGGGCCGGCTGCCCATCCCTGGTTGTCTGCTTTCTAAATGTCAGCTGCCCTGGACAGCTCTTTTCAGCTACATAAAGGAACCATGTGCATGTTTAATGGAGGCAACTAAACGTACTGGGGCAAGACAAAGGTGCACAAGTGAAACCTCCCTGCCTGGATTAGGGTTCTTTGGTTTCTCCCACTATTTGCGTTTATTTGACATCTTACTCTCTCTTTCTTACACATGCCTCCGCTGCAGGCAGCTGAACAGAATTCAGGCTCCGCTAATGGGGCAAAGTCCAGTGTCTGACAGCATTGAGATAACTCGAAACATGCTCTTGTGCAAAAGAGTAGCAGATTTTAGAGGCACAAATATACTGTGGTCACACCAAAACCTTTAACTCTATCTCCATCCTAATTAAGCAGCGATAGTCCCAAATATTTGAATAATAAACGAATAGTATCTCCAATTTACTCTCACAGTGAACGTACAGCACTCATACTGCATCAATTTAAATAACTTTTTTTCAGAGCCTGTTTCAGGTGCTTCCCTGTCAAGAAAGAGGGACCTTTTATAGTCTGCTAAGAAGGGAAGAGTACATGAACAGCACTAACGGGAGGGAGCAATGCTTTGTACACAACTGTACAGTGCAGAGTACATGCACAGAACTTTAGGAGACTAGCAATGTCAGGCCACTGTAGAGCATGCAGATACTAGTCCAATGCACAAGCAGTGAAGCCATTTGCACTCAATTATAGATGCATAACACACAAACAAGCATGTACGCGCGCACACAGACACACGCCCCTACCATTTGTGGAGCACTGTAGAGAGAAAGTGTACATGCAGATCCTTGCAGTGGAGTCCTTTGTACTGTGGCATTTTCATAGCGCTTCGTAGCCTCTTGTGGGCCGCCAAAGCACATTTTCAGACGGGTAGCGCACTACTCGGTGGGGTAGTACATATAGTTTGCTCTTACATGCACAATTCATGTGTAGTGGTAAATGCATATGAAGAACAAGAACAAAGTCCATTGTACATTACATAGAACACCTACAGTGATTTCAAAACAAAGATGTCATTTGTCAGCAACTGAACACGACAAAGTCAGTGTACAGAGAGATAAAATCAGAGACGTCCTTTGCTGCCAAATCTAAAACAAGCAGTTCATGTTCCGTGCCACCAACAGACAGCATTCATTTGGAACCTCTGATGTTCCTAAAGTCCACATATCCAGTTCAGCAATTAATTGTTCTGTATGCTGGAAATTAAAGCTGCCCACGTACGTGATAGGGTCACGGGCCGTGGTCCAGCTCAGCTCTTAAATGGGGGCGCTCTGTACTTGGCCCTGAATACCAAAAGTCGTATAACTTTCAACATTTCAAAATAGGGCTGCAAGTTTTGATTGCACTCCTAGAATATCTGAAAGTGCTTCTCAGGTTAGACGAAGCTTGAGCTGGGAACTACCTTCCTTACAACAGGGGTTTTCGCCTGATTCTTGAGGCATTTCTAGGCAAGAGTCTGAAGCATTTAAGAAATCTTGTATAGCAGCAAACTTTCCCCAGCTCTTGCCCTGCGACACGGGCTAACAGGGGGCGCCGTATAGTTTAAAAAGAGAAAAGGCTAGGGGTGGTTATTAGCTCAGATGGCTGACATGTTGGATGTCAGCTGTCATATCTTGTTTAGGTAACTTTTACCTTTGAGTCTATGGTGCGAAATCAACTAATAAATTTAAGTATTAAACTATACAGTAGCACTGAGTATCTAAGAAGAAATGGCATTGAGAGCAGGCCCGTAGCAGTTTATGCTGCAGTCAGTCAAACACAGAAAATGCAATAAAAAACAGAGCAGATATAATATGCCCACTACACAAAGAAGACTGGCTATTGCAGATAAACTGTACAGTGCAAAATGCATGCACAGCACAATGCATTTCCCGTTAGGCCTGTGTGAAGTAATTGTTATCTATGCATAATCTCACTTTATTCCTGAATTTCTCATTGCACACAATGTTCATCCTTTCCATTAACATGAAAAATGTGGGTCCATGGGACTCTGGTTTGAGTAGAATATATCTGGCCAAGAGGGCTTTCCTTCTCGTATTATTCCTCTGCCAATCCCTCGCATCATTTTTCTATGTGAAGTATACCCTCTTGATGAAAAGTTACTTGAATATATATTACAGAGTATATTTTCATGAAAATGACATGCATTCCATTAAAAAAACTGCACATTTCCCACGCCTCTAATTTCTACAAGAAACCACATGGTATATGCACTCATGGCATAATCCACGTTAGCCAGACAAGTGAAAGTCTCCCCTATCTGCCGGTACCGGCAGGCCACTCATTTCGGGAACAGTAATTTTTAAGTCTGGCTTGACAGCGCAACTGTTGCCAGATGAAATGTGATCGTCCTAAAAAGAGTCTTCAGGAGTACTACAAAGAGGGGCTTTGGTTCCGCTCACATGTTGGTAACCAGATCTTTAATTAGGCAGAAGGTGTGTGCTTCCACAGAAAGAAAAAAAATACCCCCCTCCATGCAGTTCTGATTATTTTGTTTATTTATCCAGCTGCTACCACTTGGAAAGGAGTATGCTGCAGTGTCATGGTTGGCTGGCAAATCCTTTAGCTCACAGGTTTCTCCTTTTAAAGTTCCATTGTATTTCTTTGATCCTTTTTTCATTTTTATGTTTCTTTAGAGGGTGCTACAGCTGCTAATGGGTCGCTTGATTGTGCTCATTTCACCTGCAGTCAGCCGTATCCCACGTGGCCACTTCTTGTAAAGCAGGAGACCATTATGAAATGTCCATAGTGTATAATTGTTTTACCATTCCAAGGTGGCCAACACTTTGGTTATAAAGTTGGCAGCCATGTTGGAACTTGAAAACGACAGACTGTTTTCAACACCTCTGCAAGATAGACACCTGTTTCTATATTTAGTTTTTGCTATTGCAAGCATATACCCACTGTGTTTAGAAAGTAGTATGTTTTCTTTTTTCCTCTTCTATTATTTTCATTTATCTTGCATTTTGTTTACTTTGTGTATGTTTTATTGCAGTTGGGAGGGTTATGGCAGGAATGAGTTAGTGTAATGAAGGCATAAGTTAATAGATTAGTGACAGAGTGCACATATGAGGACTTATTGAGTGCCAAAACCCATCAAAGTCATACAAGGTACTTTCATGCATAAGCCAGACCTATTGGCATCGCCAATACTTGTTCTGTTTATAAGAAACACTATTTTCAATCTTTTAGATAGGAATTGCCACCATACTCAGTATGCCTTAATATCTTTTTTATGGAATGTCTTTAACAGCAGTTGCTGCTGCAGCACATAGGAACCATTTACAGCGAACATGGAGCCTACAAGAAACTATCATAAAGTGATAACATAAAATAACATACAAAAATAAACCAGCTCTGTTTACCCTCGGTGAAGGAAAGTTTACAAACAAACCTAAATTGGTCACAATCAGTATTCAGTGCTCATGATGCCCTTAGCTAAAATGAGTGACTACTTCTAACCTATCACATATTTCATTTGATTTTATTAAAGATGTGTAAATGTATAAATATATTATATAGACTGCATAAATTGGTTGCTAATAGTTTTTTATACATGTTCGCCATAGTATAGGTACCAAATATTCTTGCCCATGTCAACCTACTAAAACATTACAAACTCCAACTTCAACAGTTCAACTATATCACTGAAACCAGTATCCGGTCTCTTCAACCAGCAAATGCTTTAAGGCGCTGCATTACAGCACTGCATTAAAAATTAATTACACATGTTTTTATTGATAGTACATAATGGAATCAGCACCAGCTGTGCTACGCATCCCACCCGCTTCTAAGCAGATAGAAAAAAACACACACACAAAAGGAGGACGAAAAGGAAAGGACTGCATTTCCAAATGCCCCTCTCTCTCCCTGCCAGAACAGAGAAACAGCAACATCTTGTATGGATTTGACACAGAATCTTTTGATTTAGCGCTCGGTTTGGGCTGTTTGATGAGCTAGGCTTGGACGCGGGCTGTGAAACGCAGTTAACTCTCTCGGTCTCTGCAGCCGCCACGTCCCTCTCAGATGACCCGCCTTTTGTCTCGCATTAATCTGATGCGTTGCCGCCCTCTTCATATTGCTATCAGACTTTTCTTTCTGCGCCACTGGCTGCTCGCGGGCAGACTCTTCCGGTGCGAGGTGCTGAGAGCTCACTGCTGCAGGTGCAGATTCGCCATTTCCGGGCTGGGGGGAGCGGGAAATCTGGGACACTATGTTCTGTGTCTTGGAACAGATTTTCCGGCGGAAAGCAACTCTAAAACTCATAAGTGGACTAATAAACCCACTGTAGATATATGTGTGTAATCCAGTGCTTTAAATGGGCAGGTACTGTGCGATAGAGTATTTGCACTTCTTTTAATTTTGAGGGCATAGTGCCGGCACTTTTCAGCACAGCTGCTGGGGAGTACCGACACTTCTCAGCAACAAACAGGTGCCCTTGTTAGTGCGTACCTGCACTTCTATATTTCCACTTAAAGTACAGTAACCTGAATGATGCAGGTTAAAATCTTGGCACTTCCTCTTGTCCCTCTGATGCCAATAAAATGAGAATCACTGAGTAGGTTGAACCTAATACATATCACTAACGCCTAATAGATCTGGTAAATGGTGACATTTTCTGTATAGTTGTACTCAGTGCTTTAAATGGAAAGGTACTATGAGGTGCTGATTACCTGCATTATATTTTGAGAGGCAGTGTACTTGACTTCCCAGCAAAGCAACCCGTTTAATTGGTGAGTACCAGCATTTCTCGGAAGCAAATATATGCTGTAGAGTGCTTGCACTTCTATTTTTCCATTTCAAGCACTGGGTGTAGTAATTATTAGTAACTGTGCTAGGGCTTACCTTTGCAAGACACATTGCAGAGACATTTAAATTTGGATGTGACCCGACACCCTGAAGTGGCATGAGGGTGATCACTTAGCACTATAAAAACTCTCAAAATAAATAAATACACATGCAGCACGGATTGACGCCAATGCTTCGGCGCGCCTCCTACTGTCATTTCATATACATTGTGCAACAAAATGTATTTTTATTAATGTGGAATATATGGGATTTTATATAGGATAAACATTGTGCTATAGGAGCATGAGCCTGTGACACAAACGTAACTGTACCAGAGAGTGAAGTGCAGTTACACTTGCAGTATGGTAGGTACGTTGGATAATCGAGGAGTAAAGAGAGACACTGCTCAGAGACAATTACAGAGGAGTGTGAGGTCTATAGAAGGGGTTATTGAAGATTTTAGAGACTTCTTCACCCAAGCTCAGTTCTGTTGAAGGGGGAAATGGGCAACAAGGTGATTTTTCATCTTGTTCGTTTTTTAAGGAAGTTTGTGGGGGTGAGTCTAATTTCTTTTCAATTAAACAAAATACTTGCTATATATATATTATTTAATTTTCATTTCTGGAGATTTTTATTCATAAACATAACACAATTGTGTGTATAATGACAGCATTAACATTCTATTTAATATAGTAAAGCTCAATGGGCCTATAATCCTATTGCACACCGCCATCTTTGCCAAAAATAACATAACCCTTACTTTCGATGTGATTTGCGTTACGACGTTACGATCCCGCAAAGGTTTGGAGCTGATCCTGGAGGGGTATAACCTGAATGTTTTACTTTGTTCTGCTCAGTAAGGGATAAAGTGTGAAAAAAATGGTTGTCTGGGGCGCAGGTGGACCAGGGTGCTTACCCTGCTGAGTCTCCACTCCTGGGGCTTGTATATTTCACTCAACTTAATAAAAGCCAGTCAAGTATTCTACTAAAAAGTGATGCTCGCTCTAGTTCTAAATGTTCAGAACACATACAGTATCATTAAAACAAAAGTTTTCGAAACAGCACTGCTTCAGAGACAGACTGTATTCATTGCATCAAGCTTCTACAGCAGGGGTGGTCTAATCTCTGGCCTCCCCTTTGCTCACTCTGGTTATGAAAACCAACACAAAATGAACACTTTCACATAATTGAGGGTGGGGAAAATATTCAACGGCTAAACCCTGTTATTTGCCTGCAGGTATGCCTTTTATCTTTATTGTCGCCTTAAAACATGCCAAGAAAATGCCAGACTGCTTAAATAGTAGGCACCGCAACGGGAGCAACGCAAATTAAAATTAACTCCAGCACATTACTGTATGTATGATGTCAGTTTGTCCTATTGGCTAATAAACAGATTTCCGATCATGCTCTGTTGATTTTGGCCAATGAGAGAGAGTAAGAAAGAGAAAAAATAGAAACGAGAGAGAAAGAAAAGGGGCGAGGGATAGAGAAGAAAAAGAGCAGGAGAGGAGATAGGGTGATAGAAAAAAAGTGTGTGAGGGAGGGAAATACTTAGACAGTCTTCAGAGGTCATTATCAAACTGTAGTGACATCTTACAGTAGAAAACAACATACGAAAGTCATCTTTATGACCTCACACTCCTATCATGGGCACTGTGGGAAGGAAATCCTGTTGAAGCAACTTTTTCTTGTACTTTGTGCTATACACTTATCCTGATGTTCTGTTTCATTGTTTTTGGCGGGGAGAACAAAGTAACACTGAGGGCCTCATTACGATGGTGGTGGGACTGCCATTGTCAGCCCGTTGGTGGTGGTACCACCGCCATCGGACCTTGCATTACCGCCCAATGCATTATGATTCGGGAGCGGTTGGTTGGCGGTTAGAGAGACTCCACACAGCGGATCCAACGGGCTCAATGAACGTGTCGGACCGTCGGCTATCCCAATCATGGGTTCGGTGCCTGCCAGGCACCACCATAGGGATTACGATGTCCCTTCCCACCAGCTGTTTCACAGCGGTTTACCCACCATGAAAAGGCAGGCAGAAGGGGACATGGGGGCCCGTAGCGACCCCCGTCCCACGGACATGGGCCCTGGGGCATCTATGGTGCCCCCTACATATCCCTGTACCATCTGGCAGGCACCATATGGTGTCTGTCCCATAGTGCAGGGATATGTGCAGAGTGTATAATTTTGTACTGTGGGGTGTGCTGCAGCCCGCATCACACGCCGAAATACAAAAGATACACATAGCGACCTCTTCGTGATACCGGTTACGGGACCGCTGACAGCTAGTCAGGTGGTCCCATTTTCGAAGGGATGGCGGTCAGACATAAGTCCGACCGCCATCCCAATCAGGCATTGAGTTACAAAACACTGAGAGACGAGAAGAGGTTTTCCGATTCATCACATAGCATTATAGTATTTACTTCACTCTCCATGCTTCCTAAGTCATCATTGTGCTCTTTTGGATCATGTTTTAGGTATTCGATTATATGCTTTTCAGTGTTTTCAATCTTATTAATTTACTGGAATAACTTCATACCAATTAATTTTGGCATGATTATACCATGACACAAACTTTCTTTATATGTCAGGCAATCTAAAAATAGCTTATTGACTATGATTTGTGTGACTGATTTTTTAAAAGCGACCTTAGACTAAAAACAAAAATGCAAATGTGCACCTTAGTAATAAAGCCACAGGTCAGGAGATCTGGTTTACATCACATACACCTGTCCAAGTTTAAGCATGGGGTTTGAGTACACACTTTAATATCTGAAAGTCATTGCAGTTAAAATATAAGGTAATGGCAACTGTTGCCATACATTTTAAGTTCAATGGCAATCCCAACTGAGCTCCTTGTGGGTGGAGGCCTGTTGCCAACACAGTCTCCATCACAACGGTGAATGTTTTTGAATAATCTCATCAGATGCGTCATGGATTGAATGGGGCAGGTTATCTGAACTAATATCACTCAGGCAAGGTAGACCCCAGAGAAAGCAGGATTTGCACCCTGGCACATCAGTGTAGGAAGCCTCATCACTTAGCAACCACTAGCCTCATCTCTGAAAGACTGACAGAAGGAAGACACACAACACTTGTTTTCTATATTCAGCACCTGTTTAGGACACCAAAGTATTCAGAGAGAAGAGGCCAATACACATAACTTTTGCCAGCCATAATTTCATCAAAATGGATGCACAGAAATTGTACACGTTCCTGCAGAACACAGGAGATGTCTAAAGCAAACACAAAATAATAATATTCGATGTGGTCGATGTTAGACCCATGCTCCTGACACTTATTCCCAACCCCACTCATCCTCCATCTTGATGTTTCAGAATTGAGTAAGAAGACCTATACACAAATATATCATTTTGAATATTAACTTTAGTTCCTCCCTCTTTGGATGTATTCCTTCCAGCAGGCATGTTTGCTTTTAGTATCGGTTTACTGATCTGACCAAATGTTTTGCTTTAATGTAGCGTTGTGTTATAATTTACAATGACCAAATGTGTTAATAATAAAACTTTAGAAACTTGAATATATATGTTCATCAACCAATGATGAGCAGGATTGTAGCGCACCTCTATAGACCATCTACCCTGTAAAATGTTTGAACTAGTTGTACTAACATCATGGAACAAGGTTAAGTAAAAAGAAATGATCTAATACAATGACCAACATTAATTAAAACCGAGTGCAAACACGCGGAAAAGAAATCTGACAGCACGGTGAGAGAAAACAGCCCCTCGACCCAACAGCTGTCAGATGGGCTACTGTCTGATGGTCTCATACCTTTTAATGATTCCAAAAGCCAGATAGTACATTTACACATGATTGAATGTTTCATCCCATTAGCCTTGTTCTATGAACAAAAGTCTATGCCTCTGATGTCATGACAACCTTCACGCGATAGTTGCTTGTTTTTTCGCTGTTTGTTGGCGCTCACAACTGTTATCATCTGCTTAAATACCGCACTTTAAAGATCCACTGATGCAGGAGCAATAACAACAAAAAAAGCGCTTTTCTTCTGTTTCTCGCTCAGAGGGAGAGCAATGGGTTAACTTTATCAGAGCCATCTTTCCAGGGAAAGATACTGTTTCTTCCATGCAGAACTTGGCCAACTACTGTCATAGGCACTTAGTGTGTGCTTTGATATAACATATTCTCTAAGTGCTGTAGACTGCAGCAGCAATTACACCAGGCCACGAGCACCGGTCTTTTTCACCATAAAGCTGGCATCACCCATCCTCAAAGAGATGACTCCACAAACCAACGGCGCGAATCTAAAAAGTACAGAAAAAAAGACCCTGAGAGCATTTAAAAACACAAACAAGCTCCGTGTGTGTTCTCTGCGGAGCTGCTCCGTTCTGTCTGTCAGGAGAGGCGCTGGTTTTGTTTCCCAGTTTGCTGGCAGTCGATTCAACAGCTAGAGTTCCCCTGTGACATGCCTGCAGTACACGCCTGCCAAGGACAAAGCCGCGTGCAGTGACGCAGCTCTCCGACCGCCTCCCCACATGCAGGATACTTTTCACTTGTAAACATTTAACAGGTACATAAACTCCAGGATCACTTTCCCAACGACAATTCACCCTTTGTGATAAGCGAAAGTTTAATTTGAACTAGATGGACCGAAATACCCACGAACAAGGCATTCTTCCGACTCTAAAACCGCCACCACTTAACTTCAATATAAAACACATATGGTGAGGGTCTGTGTGTGTGTGGGGGGGGGGAGGGGGGAGGGGGTCTGTGGACCACTCCCCACGAAAGGGCACTTCACACAACTCTTATGTTTTGATACACGTAGGGTTGTATTTAACACATGCCAAAATCATATACAAAAGACTGTGAAAATGTATTTCAACTGTAGTATTGACATTTTGCCAGATATTGTCAAGCATCTGCGTGCCACAATTTGATTGTGAAAACATGGGGGGGTTTGGCCGTAGGGGTTAGAGGCTAGGTAGGGCCTAATTATCAGAAAGAGAAAAAATTAACCTAACCTCCAATCACTTCAAACACATTACTACTGTGAAGTAGGATAAACCAAACTTATTAATTTTGGTTTATCCTACTTCACAGTAGTAATGTGTTTGAAGTGATTGGAGGTTAGGTTAATTTTTTCTCTTTCTGACAATTTGATTGTGGGCACCATCACCAAGGAATTAAGTGAAAAGAAAGACTGGCTCTTATAACCCGCACACCTCCTCACTCTGAAGCAGAATTGCTGCACGGTACGTCACTTCCTGATACCAGAGCTGTCACCTAGAAGTAGCTCCTGCTGTCATTGACAGTCGGATGTGAGACTTGCATAACAAGGATAGTTGGACTGCCTACCAGACTCGCCTACCTACCATGCCTCTTAGCCGGGTAGCTTGTTTCCAGTTTCTATATTCAGCTGCAGTGCATCTTTTTTTGCTGCGTGCCGAGTATTCACACTTGAAGTTTAGCAAAAAAGCATGAAACAATCTCTGGGTGTCCTGCTGATCGCATTCATTGACAACCAACCCACAATCATTTCAAAAGCCGATACGGGGCTGACAGAGGCCTCTAATTTATGTTGATAGATGCAAGAGAATGGTTATGCTTTAAAGTTCAGACAACCATGGGCGGGCAAAGAAAGGGGATATAGTATTCTGTTGTTGCAAAAACTGTCCCTGTGGTGGTGCTCTCCTGGTGCAGTTACCCTGCCACCAATAGTGAAAAGTTATTTCTGGAGCAGAGTCCCAGCACAATGAACTTAAAGAGAAGTACTGAAGCGCACACTTGAATCCAGACAATTCTGAAACACACACAGTCTAACAATGTATCAAAAGTATGGGGTAAACCAAGGTTTTTTATTCTTCATATTTGTCTCTAAATCTTCGTATTATGTTACAACACACCAACGAAACGGCAGCCGACACCTGTTTCGTCTACAAGACTTTTCCAAGACTGTAAATCGATGTGAAACCATATGTCCGCAGGGTACTCAGTTCCAGAGTTGAAGGCATAAGTCTGTGCCATTCCAAATATAAGTCCTGTTAGTGCATCAGTTAAAAGAGATAATGTAGAATGATCCCGCTGCCTTCCCATTATCGAGTGGACATGCAAAAGTTCCAGTAACTATCACTGGGAACTCCCAAAAAGTGTTAGACCTTGAGCACAGAGACATGAGAAAAGTGCCACTGTGAAGCCAAGATGCACCTCAAGCGTAGAATTCGGCTCTAAACGAAGTGATGAGCGGACGCCGGGTCTGGCAAAGATAACATTGTGGCAATGGAGGCCGTAATAAGGTTCAAGCAAAGAGTTTGCCTCCAAAAAGAGTGCGATCATCTAATTTGTGTTGATAGCTGGGACTATGAAGAAATCCCACAAAGGGTGCTCTCATTGAAAGGCAAAGATTACTTTGGTTGCATGAACAGAAGTGTAGCACTCAAGACAATTTGGAGGACATCGACTAGGGGATTTGGCTGCCTTGTAAGCTACCATTTTCAAATGTACTTGCCAGAGCTCAATGTCCTGCCCCATTTTGGCAGCTAGACCACTCAATAAGAAGTGTATATGGTTCAACTTTTAAATGGGTGCTAGAAATGTATTAGCTCAATGAGGTACTACGAAATTCTTTTTACTGTATCTGGTGTGTATGTCTAGTAATATTCAAGATATATATTATTTCACTAGGCCTTTCTAAGAGACAACAAAAAACACAAATTGCCGTTCGCCTACGAAAGTGCAAAGAAGAAAATCCTAAAACCACTGTCTGCAGACCCTTCTCAATTCACTTTATCGTCATGACTTATGGAAGAGCATGCACGTCATCAAGTGCAGAAACGTGAACTCACCTGCATAGTTTTTTTCTTTGTCTTACACTTCCCTTGACAGCTCATGCTCTTCATCCGATGGGGGAAACACCCATTACAACACAGTCATTACATCACCGTGCTTTTACAACGCAACTATTACAACGTAACTGCCTTTGCATCGCATACCATCACAACACATGCCATTACAACGCAAATCACTACAACGCATGCCATTACAACGAATGCCGTTACAACGCATACCATTACAACATATGCCATTATAACCCACTATAAGGTGAGTAATGGAGATTTTTTAGTTTTAGGGTGGGTATGGGTTTTGGGGGAGATGGGAATAGTAATTTTTACCTCTACACTAGTCAACACTTTCCCTACTGTTGCTTTCACTGGAGTGGGAATAGTAATTTTTACCCGTACACTATCCAACACTTACCCTAGTATTGCACTCGCTGTGGTGGGAATAGTCATTTGTACCCCTACACTATCCAACACTTACCCTACCGTTGCCCTAAAAGTATAATGCATTTTAATGGTATGCGTTGTAATGGAATGCTTTGTAATGGTAGTTTAAAAAAATGTGTATTAATGCATACACTGTAAAATCATGCAATGTAATGGTAGTGGCGATGTAAAAAACGCGTTGTAAAAGCATGTTTTGTAATTGTTTGCATTGTAACATCATATATTCCTCCGATGTACACTGCACCCTGGACATAATACAACATCTCTTCTATAGCAACATTCTTACTTGCAGGCATTGACATAGCATGTACTACCACTGCTGAGATGCCAAAGCACATTAGCCGCTGGGTGGCATGCTACACGCTGGGAGGGTGCCTGGTAGGAAGAATGTTGTATTGCAGTCTGCCTTATGTTGATGTCCTAAAGTTTTGTTGGTGAGAGACCTGAGCCGTGCACTTTTCTTGCCGTAGGCTGCTGCACCTTGGCATGCAATGGCGGAACAGAAGCCAGAGGTTGAACGCATGCATGATGTGTCATCACTGTTGCATCCTGTACGTGTGCTAATTAGCAAAGCAGTATCCTGCACTTGCAAAATCTCCCTCGTGATGTACTTGTGTGAATCATCAATGCGATGGCCTCTTTAACATAAACAGGCACTACTGTATCCTGTACGCATGTCCATCGCTCCTGCAGTATTCTGCTTTAATGAATTATATTGTACGCTATGCCGGAACAAGCGCATACATGGTCACAGTTGGATCCTACTTGATCCTGTATTTGCAAAGTTCCTCGCTGTTGTATCCTATACCTTAGATAATCACCAGTTCTGTGCTCTATGCCTGAGACAGTGATCACTGCTGTTCCCTTACCTGAGATAATCATCATCTGTATCCTATACCTTTAGGAAGATCGCTGCAATCCCTACAGTATCCTGCACTTGCAAAGACCGTCTTTGCTGTATCCTATACTTAAGAAAATCACACTGTTGTTTCCTATGCCGGAGCCCGTCATCACTGCTGAGTCCTGTACTTCAGACAATCATCACTGCTCTGTCCGTTACCTGAGATAATCATTGCTGCTCTCTCCGTTACCTGAGATAATCATTGTTCCTCTGTCATGTACCTGAGATAATCATTGCTGCTCTGTCCTGTACCTGAGATAATCATTGCTCTGTCCTTTACCTGAGATAATCTCCGCTGCTCTGTCCAGCACCTGAGATAATCATCGCTGCTCTGTCCTGTACCTTAGATAGTCATTGCTGCTTTGTCCATAACCTGAGAAAGCCTCGCTTTTCCGTCATGCACCTGAAATAATTATCTCTGCTCTGTCCTGTGCCTGAGACAATTACACCTGCAGAACTTGAATATCTGGTACTCGGTGTAACCCAGGACTTACTTATCCCCCATCACTGCCATACTGTGACCGTGCGTGCATCATCTTTTCTGAATCCTGTATTCACGAGTCATTATAGAAGTGTACTGTTTTAGACCCCTCTGTGTGCTATGTTGAGCCTGACTAGAGCCCCCCCTTCCAGGGTTAGCACCCCCACCCCTCTCTGCCAGTTATCATGCCGTTCTTCACACACTTTGCGTTGTATAGATTTCGCAGTAGGAACCATAAATCTTTTTTTCTTTGATTGTGAGACTCCTGCGATTTCTGTTGGGTTATTAACATATGGAGGACGTATGTACAACTGATATATACTCAAGAATATAAACTGGATTTGATACCATTGGATACATTAATACGTGTGTACTTTGCCTTGATATGATTTCACTCTCAGGACGACACAGATAATATACATTGGTCGGCACAATATTTAATCTTCATTTTACTTTTAAACCCTGACGAAGTTCCTTTGGCATCCAGGAGCGAAACACGTTGGCTGTGTGCCAGTTTTAAATGACAACTTTGAATAAAGAAGATTGATGGATTATACCTGTCTTTTTGATTGACTTCCTCCTGGTTGCACCTTCCTTATCCATGAACTCTTTTCAAACACTAGCATCCATCAACGGCGGTTGCTGGGAGTAGCTGCACCTGACTAAATTGCACGAAACAAGTGGAATTGAAGTGCTTAACTGGCAAGGACACTTGTGCCCTAAGTGGGAAATGCACTCGTCTGCAGGGGGCTGGCTTGGGTGTACACAACTCTAGAGCATAACGATGCTTATGCGTGTGCGCTCTACTAGGTGCTGTTAGAAACTGGTCAATATGTAATGGGTAGTATGTGAACATTCACTTTGTAACTGTGCGCTGTTGCACCCATTTGGTGAAGTGCTCCACAACCAATTCTTAAGTGTGCTCAAATTATGCCAAAACCATGAAAAATACATATCCTGTGGCTGAAAACCAAATACCATATTTTCTGGGCTTGCAAAGATCAGGTTTTATCTTGTAAGTGCATGCATTCAAAGTCTCAAACTTGTACTTGCATTTGTCCTTGCGGTACCCTGCATGTACATGCATAGTAATGCATGCCCTGTATGTGCACACCTCAACATGGTAGTATTCTGTTATGTCCACACACTCATTACTACAGCCTGTATTTGTCCACATATAACCTCTGTTGTATCCCGTACTCAAGCCAGTACTCATTGTTGTAACCTGTATGTTCGCACAGTTGCTGCCACGGTTTGTACCTATATCATCATCATTTCCTATACGTATATAGAGAATCATAGATATATCTGCTACACACACCAAGGCTATCTCCTGTCCTTTCACACAATCATTTTCATGTATTGTCCTTCCATGCGTTACAATCTTTTGTTGAAGCACAAGTTGCCATAACCCGTATGTGCACCTATGGTCAATGTCAAAACCTTCCACTGGACACATAATAATGGTTGTATTTTGTGCCTATACGCGTAATTGGTGTACATTTTTGCACAATAATTATTCCCATATAGTATACTCGCAACCATAATGATTCCCTTACCCTGCTCTGTCGTGCACTCAGTTACATGTACCATCCCACGCTTATTCGCTTTTTTTCTAATTTGAATGACATTTTGTATTTTGGAGGGAAAAAAAGGTCTTGTAACCAAACAGGGCTCTTAAATCTTTGATGAAGTTAGCAGTTTGGTCACTGAAGAAATTGCGCAGTATCCTCTGAAAGTTGGAATAGAAATCAGACATTCTTTCATACAATATAGCAAGCCAAGAGGCAGATCTTAACTTGTTAGCAGATTGGATAAAAAGATTCTTAGATCCGCCAAAATGTAACTAGGAACTACGACAGGGGATCCAGTCCTCCAATTTCTGGGTAAAGCTGAGCGAAAGATGGGGAAAATAGACAGAAAGCAGAAAATCTGGCTAAGTGCCACATTGGGCAGAATGCCTTGCTTAAGTACTAAAACTGTAATGCTTTTTGCTAGAGAAAGAAGGACTTACTCCTACATATACCTAAGTAAGGTGTATGCTAAACAAAGTGTCACACAAATCTTCGGACAATGGGCCATTAGATTTTAAAGATGTAGCAAGGAATTTGGGTCTATTCAGTGATAGGAGGAACATTTGCAAGAATTTGTAAAGTGAAGGAGCTGGCTGGAGCATTTCTAAAGGTGGGTGTCCTTTCTCAGTACTGAAAGTGAAGAATATCATTGGACGAATGGGTGAGTGCTGGTATATCAGGCCCAGTCAATAGAGTGAATTTGATTATGTACGCAAGGCTGGCAAATGAGTGAAATTGGGTATTTACATGAGGCCGAGTGACTGAGTGAGCCTGTGTATCAAATGAGGCGTGGCCACTAAGTGAGCTTGGGTATTCACATGTGGTTCAGCGAATACATGAGCATGGGTATTCATAAAAGGTTAGGTATCACTTTGAGTTTGGATATTCATGTGACATTGGGAGACAATGTGAGCTTATGTATTCATATGAGGTTAGATTTCTGGTTGAATGTAGCTATTCACATGAGACTGGGTGACTAACTGAGAATGGATGTTCATACATGCCTAGGTAACTGAGTGAATACAGGTGTTTGTATGCTACTGGGTATATGGGTGAACTGAGTAAGCTTCAGTATTTTTAAGAGCCCAGGCGACTAAGTGAGCCCGGGTATACTTTGTAGGCCAGATGAATGAGTGAGCATATGCCCTGTTAAATTGGCATTATTAATGTGACATTAGTTAAATAAGTGAGTAATGTATTCATTAGTAACCGAGTGAACTTGACTATTTGTTTAAGGCTGGGTGGGTACTTGGACCTCAGTAGTCAGGAAAACAGGAGCCGCGGCCCCTGGAGGGAGTTTCGGTGCGGCAGAAAAGCGGGGCGGGGGTTGTTAAAACCCGGAATATGGATAATTGGAGGTAAGTAAACAATTTAATAAATAAAACGAATTTCGTAGCTAACCCTGCATCGCAAAATGCGATGCAGCGCGCGCTTCAAATTCGTTTTATTGAGTGAGCATGGGTATTGTTATCAGGCCAGATAGCCTGGTGAGCAAAAATGTACTTTTGAGGTCATGTGACTGGTGTGAGCATGGGTATTTTTATAAGGCCAGGTATCTGAGTGAGCATCGAGACACTTAAGGCCAGTTCAGTGAGTGGCCATGGGTATTGTTATAAGGCCATACATACGAACGAGAAAAGCTATACTTTTAAGGTCATGTGACTTAGTGAGAATGGATATTCTAACAAGGCCAAGTATCCAAATGAGCATGGGTATATTTTTGAGGCCAGACAAATGAGTTAGTATGAGTTTTCACATGAAAACCTATAAATACGTGAACATGGGTATTCATATGAGGCCTGGTGTCTGGTTAAGCCTGTGGATTTATTGTCCTTGGGTATTCATTTGAGGCAGGCCGCATGGGTGAGCATGGAGGTGAATATAGGGAGTATAGGTATATGAGGAAAAGCTAGACATTAAAACGCAACACCTTGGTTAAGGAGCAAATGGATAGAATAGGGACATATTTAACCCTCTCCTAAAGAGGCAATACACTTGCCTCATACCTCTCCTGAACTACCTTGAACAGTGTCAAAGAATCCACTGCTGACTGGGGACCCCAAAGTACCGTGTTTCAATCTACTTTCTTCTCCAGTTTTTATACATATACGCAGAAACATGGCCGACAAGGCATTTCCTTCACAAGGCAAGAAACACGTGAGGCTCGCCCATTGACTCCAAGAAAGTATTTTCCACAAATAACGAGAGAGAGTGCTCAGATGTTTAACATTATCCCACTAAGCCGAAAATAAACAGCCCAGAGAGATGATATCATGAGCTCCCTCGCACCACGTCCAGAAAGGGTCTGGAGACACGCTTCACCATGTGGTATCAGACCTAATTTAAATCAATACAGCGGCATGGCTTCCTATCCATGCCTGGAGTCACTTACTCTTGTCAGCCCTTGCCAAATCCAGATCTTGCAAAAAGTCAATGCATTTAAATGACTATTATCTCTTCTTTTCTTTTAAAATAATCTTGCAACTACATCAGAGAAACAAAATACATAAAACTGAACAATTGCACTAACAAAACAAAAAAATGTAAACTGAATTTTGCATTTGAAACATTCCAGCCACGTACCACTTTTTTTTTATCACAAATAATCCATAAATTAACTCCCTTAGACATACACGATATGCTCAGAAAGGGAATAAAAACAAGGCTTATTATAGCCCAGAGTTTTCCAGTGCATCAATCCCCCTTCTCTCGCCATCTCCCAAGTCCTTGCTCTTCGAAAAGTCTGGATACATGTTGATGTGACAGCTCTACACATGTGAAGCAACCGGAGAGATTTCATCCTTGGCAGAGCATTGAGCGCCTCTCCGCGAGGACTGCATTTGATTTTGTCGTTTATCCTAAATGGCTGGGAGACCACCAGTGCAAAACATTTGTGTGAAGCTTTTGCCAAAACCACAAGTGAAGAGTCTAAATTCCCAGTGTAAATACTTGAGCTCTGATCATCAAGAATACGATTTTACACTAAGTGCCTATTTGCGAGGACCTCTTTAAATAGACTGCGTATAGGACTTCGTAGATCTGTTTCTTCTGCTGGCAAATGCGGTGCTTTCCGATAAACATAGTAATAAGAGAAAGTTCTCATAATTGCCCTATCCATTCCTAACCGTCTTTTGCCCCATATTTAACAGAAAAATATTTTTTCCCCCTATTTTTTAAGGGTTGCACTCTGGGGATACCTTGTGCACCATAAGTCTAAAAACTGGGCTGGTGGGTGGAGTTTACGGAGCCAACACCCTTCACGGTTGAGCTACAAAAGTGCTGACGGGCAGGATCCTTACCAGATATTAATGAAATTAATGTAAGACACATTTTTATGGAATTCAGGTATATGGAAAAAATGTACCTTGTCTCTGGTTATCCTGAAAATCTGGAAAGGATAAGCCCCTACTCAAACTACAGTGAATTCATTTTCTGTAAAGCAATTACACAAGTATAATCATGAGACAAGAAGCAAATATTTATAAGAATTTAGGGAAAGGAAGAAGAAAGTCTTAGCTATTATGTCTCGGTCTTTCCACGTGCCCTTCCCTCCCATATTTACACAGCTAAATCTAAAATCACTATTGACCCGGAAACCTAAACCAGACAAATACCTTTTTATTTGGGGCAGAAATAGTGGCATCCATTTTAGGAGTACGTGGTATCCTGTGCTAGCAAAGGCTTCTTTGCCATGCCCACAAAAGGCCGAACATAAAAAAATATGGCCAAAACGGCATGGGTAAAATACGCTTAAAGTTCTTCAAAATTGAAGTCCGAGAAGGGCATAATATTTGATGAAGAAGTTCCCAAAATTACACAATATCATTATTAATTATTCTCAGCCCTCCTTATATTCTGCTGTCCTCTATTATGATACTTCCTGCCATCTCTTGATGCCCTCTGTGCTTTGAAGCCTCATTAGGGTGGTACAAGCACTGTATGAGTATCCAACATGGCATGGTTGTTTGCCAGTGGAAGAAAGGATTTCACAAAGGGATTTAGGGTATGAGAGGGTTTGTGTTTACAACAGATAAGGGGTATGACATTTACACTTCCATTAAAGGGTTCATCACTGCACATAGTGATGGCATTCTTTCATGAACCCGTACATTATCGCTCTTAGTACCATCCACCATCTAATTTCACCCAGCGCCACAGAATTACATGAGAAGAGGCAATACAACTAAATTGGGTGCACTGACACTGTGCATTGGTGGAGGAGAAAGTAGTGGCTCAACGTTGTTGCAAAAGTTAAGGCTACTTGCTACTTTGGCGTTGTGAGTGATACTAGTCTATTACCAAGTAGGGGCATCACTGTCCTAATAATATACTGCTGACAGATGCAGAACTTTTAGGAAACATCCTCCTCACAAATGGGGTAAAGAAGCAAATCCTCCCTCAGCCAGAGATGCTTATTTGAAGCAAGATAACAGGGTGAAAGAGGAAACATGTAAAATCTGTGTCAAAAGCGGGAAGGACATTGGGCAGATGTGATAGGCCTGAGGATCATAATCTAAAGCCACGATCTGCCCTTTTAAGTTCACTTCCTGATTGGAATGTGCTGTTTCTTTCGTGGCCATCAGGATACTAAACATGGGTTCATGGACATCTCGTCATCCTGCACGCAACAAGTCACTACTGTACTTAGAGACAATGTAACCCAGTTGCCCCAGTCACCCCAACAACTGTACCTTTGATACAGTATACCTCAGTTGCCAAAAATGAAAAACCCACAATAGCCTAAAGAACCAAGATCACAAGCGCATCCGCTGCGTGTCGTAATCTGAAGATGGGAAGGCACACTATTCTCAGCAGACCTAAATCTCTGAAGATAGTTCTCAGACACGGCCACCCAAAACATATGAAGATTCATAAATCATACCAGATGAGGTGCTCTGCCTTGTCATGCAGGAGTGTTGGGGTGCATAACTCTGGATCGGTACAGCCAGAGGATGGAAAACCATTGGGAAGTTTCAAGGTGTTACAAGCTTATGATGCATCTTACGTCTGATATGACGCATTGAGCATTAGCTTAAAGAAATTTCCAATCACATGCCCAGCAAGGATGAAGAATTCCCTGACCATGTGACAAGCAAGCCGTAGGATCTCAATCCAAGACATGATGGTCCTAGTTCAGTTGCCAGCGAGTAAGTGTCTAAAGCACGAGCATAGCAATGGTGCGTTGTAAGGTACCTACTCATTAGTGTCAACCCCTACAGAAAAGAAAGCTAAGATTTAACTGGGCATGGAAATTGAGTCGAATGTATGAAAATCTATAGGATGTCTCTGGAAAACAGAGATGGCACCTAGGCAGGGTTTTGTACGTGAAGTGAACAATAGCCTTCTATTCCACACCTGATCAGTAGACCAATGGTAAGCTTATGGTTGTAGTGCTACTTATCGAGCACCTACCCTTAAGACTACAGCTGCACACAATTCAATTTTGTAGTAATGAAATACAATACTGGAGGCATTCTTTGCCAGACTTTCACATGTGAATTATAAATTAGCACCATCTAGATATGCCTCTGGAAGTGACCAACAACAAAGATAATTCAGTGGCACGCGTTTATCAACCCAGAACTTCCCCTCTAACTTAAAGTGCATGATCAGACGGTATCTCTTCCTGGAGAGATAGCTGTAATGCAACATCATAGATTTCTTTATTTTTATTGTGCACGCCACAAGCAAAACAACTTACCGGGGAATTAAATGTCTATCTCGGGGGAGAGATGACAATGGAAGAGGATTTAAAAGATATGCTTGGAAACTTTATGAAACTTTAGGTGATTCTTCATTTTACTCACACTGTGCCCTTTTCTGGCCTTCTGAAAATGGCAGCAGAAGCAAGTCTGCACTTGAGGAGCGTAGAGGGTTGTAGGCGGTTTCACTGCAACATTTTGCACAGAGAATTAGGCCCAATATTGTGATAGAGCTTAAGTACCTGGTTGAGAGCCTTGCAATTGATGCACTCTTGATAAGGACCTAAGGGGTCTTCTTCTACGACCGTGTTACTACCTCCAGTTACTTTTGCTATTTTTTGTTGGAAGTAAAGTATGAATTGCAGCCCAATTCTGGTGGGTGAGACACACATTTCTTTGAAACTAAGGATTAGATTTGACATTACGCATTTTGAAGTGGCATCAGGATCGCAAATGGTTTTCTTACACGTATTGACATTGCTAGCTAGTTCATGAATACGCGAAGCAAACCGAAGAGCATGTGTATCTCCTCATCCAAAAGGAAAAAAGGTCCCAATGGAGTGAAGTACTCAACATCATCCCCATGTAATTATTGATACAGATGTGTTGGACTATCAGTGCTGATGTACATGTACGGTTGGTATAATCCTAGAACAGTACAGAGGAGGCAAGACATTATAGTGTTTGATTATATAAAAAAATTGCCAACCCAAAGAAAAGCAGAGCAAGAACACTTACCCTAAATGGTATTCTAAAATGTCATTGTTATTCATATGCATACTATGACACAAGAGAAGAGACGACATGGGGACTATGCACCCTTATAAGAGAATGGGTAAAACATAACATATTAGTTTCACTCCTCATAGCAGGGATTACATAAACAGGCCCACACCACAATTAATCCACTAAGCCTATCATTTCTCATTTTTGATTGTGTTTTGGATTTTGCCCGAAGCACCTCTGCCACATGCTGTTTTGTGTAATTGCTACCGTTTTTAAGAAGAGAATACTCAAGTGACTACATATTCTCATGTCAACCAGTCATATATCACAACTCCTTTTGATAGACAACACCTCTGCTGGAAAAGGCTAATTTCCTCTCCTACATTCATACAGCAAGGTATTTCAATGTCAAATATCCCTTCCTTTTTATTTCTCCAAGACTAAAAGAATGTAAGTTGTTGCACGACTTTTAATACGGATTCTGTCACAGACTAGTCTTGGTAGCGCTTCGCTAGCTGATTCAAATTCATCTTTATCTTTGTGGGGACGTGGCCTGCTAAATAGGACACAGCCCTATAATGGTCATGGCAAATCAGAACACATTAGTTTCTCAACTTCCTTTTTGTGCAGGTCAACATTTGAAATGTCAGCCTTAGCCATTTTTCAGAGTTGGACTTGTTTTTCACATTTCTTGTCGAAACCACCCCAATGCATTTTTGGTCATTATTATGTACAATTGTTATTACTGTTGAGGGCAGCTATTAACTGGTATGCATTTTTTCCTACTGCAGCACAGTAATAGAAAATAAAAACAAATTAGGAATGTGAGTGTGGGTGGGTGTGCACGTGTACACACACAATGCACATGTGTAAGCGTATTTATGTATATCTGCGTGAATGTGAGTCAGTGCTTGCGCATGCCCATGATAAGGGACACTGGCGCAGCTACTTGACAGTACCCCCTCACCCCCTCCCCCCATGCCAAGACATTAATTCTCACAAGTCGGAGAAAATTACTATGCATGAATGCAAAAAGCATGATCAGGAGTAATTAACATGGCTTCATATGCAAATTTTATTAATGCAGAAGTACAAAGTCATTATGCAAATGAAACTTACGTCAACTCTCTTGACAAATATTCATCTCTTAAGCTCAAGTCTTTCCTTTATTTTTTTAAAAATAAAAATGGGATGAGAACTGTTTGACAAGTTTGCAAAGTTGTTTTTCAACCAGAGAAATGTACTCTTGCATTGTTGATATATTTGGGGGGGGGGGGGATGCTGGCAGGTACACGACAGCTCACGGAGAAAAGGAAAAAAGAAGCTACCAGCAGCAGGCAGCCAATCAAAACGCCAGCGGCTGTAATGAGCGCGATTGATGACTGTTTGGCTTTACTGCAGGGTAATGAACTAGAATCCAGTCTGAGGAGGAAAAAATATGAATATTCATGAAGCTTTGCTCCTGCCTTTGATGATTAAAGAAATTTTTAATATTCAAATAAGAGCTTGCCAAGTGATTAACAAAGAACAAGCACGCAGAAATATGGAAATGGAGCTAGGGAAGATTTGGGAGTCAGTCTGTGCTGCAAATACAGCATAGCATTTCATAAACAAGATAGGCAGATAACAGTATTTTCTGTAAACTGCTAAATATTAGTGAACACTTACATTATTATGTATGCATAGATACACACACGTGTGTTGTTTTGTTGAATATGATCAATAAAATGGCTAACTATTGTGGGTAGGTGTCTATATCTAAATATACGTACATAACACACCCACACTTTTACATACAAACATATAATAATATATATAGTAATTCATATTAATGAGCTAAGCAGCTGCATATATTGCTATGTAAATTTACAATGGAATATTCAAAGCCCTAATGGAATCTAATTTTGCCGTTTTGGCGTTACCAGCTCTGGAAACAATGGGAAGAACAGAAAGGGCCAAGAGGCGACTGTCCTGGCCTCCCACTGCAATTTGTCTATGCCCATATACTTCTCATGGGCCGCTACGGAGAGCACCGGGAGGTCTGAGATTCAATATCTACCTCACTCCCACCTCCCACAGCAAAACTGAATTTAGCTTAAGTCTTCAGTGAAGGATGTAAAGTAAAATGCGCATGAAGAAGCTTGAGCACTGGAAGGAAGAAAAGAAGGATTTAAGGAAAGGAAAGGGGCGGTAAATGAGTAGAATAAACAATGAAATAAGAAAATGAAGGAATGAATATATACAAGAATATAGCAAGTAAGGAACTGGAGATGCAAAAGGAGGAATAAGATAGAAGGAAAAAATGTAGGAAAACCAGCAATGAAAGGTAAATGAAGGGTGAAAGGAAGGGGTAAAAATAAAGAAAAATGTGAAAGAAGAAATGGAGCTAGAGAGGAAGGAAGGGAGAAGGGAGTGAAGGGAGAGAGATGTAAGAGGGAAGGGGTGGTGGGAGGAAGGGAGGAAAGAACATTAATAGCAGATGGAAAGAAGAAATAAGGAAAGAGGCAATAAAGGAATAAAACATTTTACAGGGAAAGAGGAAGGAAAGAAATGGGGCTAGTAAAATAAGGCTGAAGCAAAAGGAGGAATAAAATAGAGGGGAAAATTAAAAAGGAAGAAAATCAATAAGGAAAGGTGGGAAGAAGGAAGGAAGGAATGAATGTTGGACAGAAATGTAGGAACAAGACCGAGTGGAATTACAACGTAATAAAATAAAAAATATACAAGCTTCTTGGTTGCCATAATGTTGCCGAGGTAAACACATGCAGCACATAAAATAAAGCCACTACAGTGACATAAAACAATTATATTAAGATAGCAACAATGGAAGCAGGGTTCTTTAAAAACGCTGCTTGTGTTCATATAGGTCATGGTATTTGCAACATGTTGCTTGCGGCCTAGATCATCAAGGAAAGACTGTAACTACAAGATGGCTCCTCCCAATGTCACAATGAGTGCCTCCCTGAATCCACGAAAGAGACCTGGGAATGCGAGCTGGCGCAGGTGCACTGGGAGTGGGCCGCATCACTTGGGGTATCCCGCCGCTTCACTCAAAGACCTGAAACAAGTACAAGCTCTCGGGCCCACTCAGGACTCAGATTCAAGCACATAATAATACAACGAGCTGCGGCAAATTATTCTTTCCCAGGAAACCCATCTAATTGGCAGCCTGCAGCATGATTCTCCGCAATTTAGAATGTGTGTAAAATGGAAAGTCAAGCACGGCATTAAGTGAGTGGCCTCCTCAATGCACAGGTGAAAGTTCTTGATTTTCGTTCCTCACCCCCCCTTCGGTGGTTGCAACGGAACTCAACATCTTCCTAAGGATGGTCACATTTGCATTTTTATATTTTTTTTACAAGGCGTACTTCAAAGGAGGATCACGCTGATGTCAGTGGAGAATAGCACATCGTCTCAAAATTAACGAGACGAGGAATCGAAAAAATTCGAGGAACATGTTTCTTTTGCTTAGGGCATCTGCGCATAATGTTAATTTATTTGATTACCATTTCAGAATTTCTAGGATTTTTTTCTTCCCCTTTGCGCTTACTACCAATTTACAGTGCTAGTAAGTGCTAAGTGAAACACGAAATAAGTGGCAGGGTAGGAGGAGATGGTCAACAGGAATGAACAGAGACAGCCAAAAAGACAACACATTAGTTGATGTCACTTTCAACTGAGGTGCTGCCTACAAAAAGTAGCAGAAAGAAAAAAATGAAGTCAATAATAAAAGCTATTGACTGTTCCGCATGCATATGGCAGCTGTTACACTACCATGTTATTAATAGAAGAATTCTATATTTTTTTACAATATTTTCTCATTTCCTGGTATATTGCTAACCAGAGTGTCTAAATGAAAGAAAGAGGGACTAGGAGCACAAACAAGGTCCAGCATACATGCTCCTGGGATAAATCAATAAACGTGAATGCATTTCCTATAATATCACAAAAAATTGGAGTTCCTTTTTTTGTAAATACAGGTCAGAGGAATCTGATCATTCAGAAGCAAAAGCCTTCACCCACCCAATTGGGTGTCATGCTTCATCATCAGGATGCTCCTTGTTGGGTCGGTGCCGCAATGCCCAAAGAGCCCCTCAAGGGGACTCTTTGCTGGAGATCTTTTTAAATACTATCAGCTGTGATGAGCCAGAAGTCAGGGTTCTAAGAGTGTAGATTGGAAAAGTGCAAAGATAAAAATGATCAAGAGATACCTAATTAGTGTTTATTAAAGTGGTATCTCTTGTCATGACTAAAAACAATGTAGCGAGATGAAGGAGATAATGGTCCTTCACAGCTCGAGAGATATTTTAAAAGAAGAGAGTCAACATGTTTCTTGCCACTTAAAAGTTACAAAGGATCTAGGCAATTCATTAAGACCGTCATGAACCTAATCTACATATGATTGAGTCGATAATCAAATGTGAATAGATGCCCTATCCAAAAGTCACTCAACTAGTGTGGTGAGATTTCTACCTTGTGTTGACTAATTATAAGATAACAATCCAACTGTATCAGTGAGTAAATTCTGCTCCTTAGGTGTTGCAGAGTAACTGCGCTACCTGCGGCGTGCATACGTCCAGCACGGGATTATACCGCCGTCTTACCCCTCTCAGCAACCCTGGTGGTGACTGCATTTTGTCATAAAATATGAAACGTGATTACACAATGGTTTTCACAAGTTTAAAAGAAGGAGAGGGTAAGACAAGACCCAGTTAATACTTTTCATACCAGTTCAAACAGGAATAGTATAGCAGTTACCACATGGTGCACAAGAAATAACTTTTTTCATTGAGTCTATTCGGCATTTAACTGATCGGAATGCTTCATTAAATAAAAAAGCACATACGCACTAAACACGGCTCCATGGATATCTGAAAATACTTGGCGGAATATTTTATCGATAAATGGCTCCATGTAGTATTAAAGAAAAGAATAGCCACTGATATTAGGCCAGCTAGAAAATGAAGTGAAAAAAGAAGTTGAAATGATGCTTTTTAGAAGCAAAAACGTAAGGTTCTTTAAATAGTCAGTGAAATGGGACACTACAGTGCTTTGTCAGTATGAAAAAAGGACTTTCAGAACTGTCTGTTGCTCTAACTTCTGTGGTGTAGGGTGCCCAGAATTTTTGAGTCAACCTTGTGGAAGCCTGCACAGTACACACTACACTCTGTTAACTACTTGCACTACTCCTTGTGAACAAATCATTTTCAAATTAAACCTAGTATTAACCAAGACAAAACAAACTTTTTTTAAAAAGGAAGAAAATTAGGCCAAGCCTGAAACTTGTCTGGCAGCAAGTTGTGGCCAATAAACTAAACATTTGGCTTGGAAAAATATTTTCCTGAGGGAAATGTGTTTTCTGCTTGTACACATAAATGATCAAGAGTGTATTCTCAAATAGATGTGTGAATTTAGTTTTCAAACAACTGATTTTGCCACAAAGATATATTTTTTGTTGAAAAATAGAATTTATAGGCTGGCAGACTTGTTACTCAGTACTCTAACGAGGTGAGAGACAATTTCTGCCATTGTACACATGCACTCAATTCAACCCATGTCCTACACTAACCAATACAACTGCTGGTCAATACTATACTACTGTGTACTAGTACCAGGCATCTGCACTACTGTGATATACCTACCCTGTAGTAACATACAGATATGTACTACTATCATTGTGATACTATGCTACATTAAACTACTTTCCTTCTTTGTACTAATATATGAATGTGCACTGGTGTACTAATGTGTGACTATGTTTTGTTGTGCAACTTTCCGACTCTGTAATAATATACACATATGTATTGCTGTAGGCTTGTCTGATACTATATAACTCTTCACTACTCTGTATGAATATACTGATGTGTACTGCTATAATAGTAGTACTTTAGTACTCTCTTAAAAGATGGGCATGTACTTACTACAGTAATGTGTGATAATATACTACTTTGGACTACTATGATGCCCTGAATTATTTTGCTTCCCCCATCTACTCTACTACTGTGTTTCTAATATGTTGTTGGCGACCACCACATGATTTTGTACAACTACATAATATGCATTTCCATTACTGTGTACAAAAAACACTACAGCACTGCTGCACAGTACTGCAATGTTACTCCACATGACCACTTTAGCACTGCGCACTGCTTTATTAATATGCATTTGCTGTACCACTGAGTAATATTATACAGTTGTTTGCTAAGATCACAATTTGACTAGCACAGTGGCACAGAACGTAGGACGTGTAAACATTCAGCAACAAATAGAAATAGGAGAATGACAAACAAGAGAAACTGAAATAAGAGAGACATAAGATAGTATCGCACAAATGCCATTACAATCAGATGTATGAGATAATTAATAACTAGAGACTGAAATGAAGGAACACATAGCTAGGGGGATGCAGTGTGTTTCTTAAAGCAAAAAAATAAAGAAAAGTCATACAAGTCATACATTCAGCACCATTGTGGTTCATTATGGGAATCTCAGTGACAGTATTGGCAATCTTGGGGCTGCCCCCAATGGTTTATGTGAGAACAAAACAACCGTTTATTAAGTTTCCTCCAAACTCCACACTCTGTGGGTCCCAACAAGGCAGGTTTTCTCTTTGACCCGAGCAAAGATTTTAGTAGACTCCAGCCAAAATAATTTCCTATTGAAAAGAAAACAGCAGACAATATCCAAACTACTGGGGCCAAAAAATGTCAGGCGAGAATCCTCACCAATATTGTCATAACATGATAAAATTTGGTAAAGTGAGTGACAATGACTACATGCAAGCTACTTTTAGGGTTCAACAGTTAAGAGGTAGTTCACCTTATACAACTTCTAGAATTAACCAAGTTTCAAGAGTCGAATATCCTTTACATTTTTTGGACTGTGGTCACTTTCTTGCACATCTCAAGAATAAAGCACATTTGTTCATATCAGTTCCTATGAAGTTCCCCCAATTTTTAGGAGAAGGCAATAAGAGAATGTGGAAAAACAGGCAGATGTTTTTAGAGCTCCAGAAACTTTAGAAAAATTCTGACATTTGAATTGAAAGCGACGAAGATCATCAAACAGATTTTTTACAGGCCAAATATTGAAAATGTGGGTCCTCTCTGAGTGAACTTGAAATATGGATTAATCATTTGAATGAATATTTAGAGTGCCTTCATTATGAATTTTTTTTTCTTACTGCTCGAACTACATAAATCCACAACTTAAAGAGAAATGTTCTTGCCATGCAAACAAAACTAATTTCTCTCTCACAAAATGGACCCTGTCTGGCTGTGCCTGACAGGGTCCTGAGTTACACTAGTCACAGGCCCCATATTCTTATGGTCTAGTAACATTTATATGACAATTAAACACTACAGTGGCTCTGCTTGAGAGCTGATTGTACATGCCAAAATCTCTACTGAATGCTAAAACAACAGTTGGGTAGGATGAAAGCAAATTAAGTTAAGATTCGACTTCCCCTCTACCACAAACAGGATCCATGAAGTCTTTATAGCTGAGCGAATAAAAATGAGAAAGCTGATTCTGAAACCTTCAATCTTAAGAAGCTTATGGGGGGGGAAGGTGGATCTACCATCATCCCAAGAGGAGGTGATCATTGATACAGATGGCTGAGTTGAGGAGTTGATTTTGGACAACTCGATCCTTTTAGTTCACCTAGGAGAAGAGTTTAGATAGCAGGTGTTCAATAGCTCAGAACTCTCCACGATGACAAGACTCATAGCACAGCTGCCCACTGTTGTACCTTTGGTTTCTTCCGAATAATGAATTTTGGGAGTGAAAATGTGGACATTACGCATTTTTCAAGTAGTCATTGATGCGGGATACAGGCAGCAGAACATATAGTATGTTCAGCGGACAAAGTGATGTTCTAGTGCGATCCTGCTTGAGTGCTCCTCTCAATTTCACTTCTTTTGAATTCATATGAAATGTAATCAAGTCACAAGGGTGCTCATAACCAAAAAGGGCTATGATGACACTGGGAGAGATTTACCAATGGAGAGTGTGAAATTAAGTAGGGGTAATGGTACAATCACATCAGTAAGTGCCCCACCTCCTCAAAAGGTTGGAAAAAGTGGTGGTTAGAACACTGGCTAGAAATCAAAGAAGGGCGTGTCTCCTCCCTTCAAACATGGCCACCGTGTATGCTCTAAAACAACCATGGATCTGGATGCCTCATGCCTATATTAAAATATGTTAGAGGATGGTGTGATTAGTGCTTTCAAGGCATACATTTGGATAAGATATAAACTGGAACTGATGTCAATCGGTGTACACACTAAGACAACGAGAAACCCTATACATAGTGATAAGCTCTCTCATAGGAAGAGTCTGGGTAAATAAAACTACACCATTGCTGGTATTTCTGGCTTAAACTACATAGGGGCCAAAACTCTGATACAAAATGTACATTTAGGAATATGTACAGAATCTGTGAATACAAAGCAATACAAAATTGTGATCAAAATTGCCTGTGCTCTTTTAATAAATTGTAATAGAGCAGCTTATCCCACCTACACACCGCAATGTTTAGATGAATCTGGTGTTGATATGTTTCACAATAAAAATTAATTTACCCGGTCCAGGGAAGACATGGCTTGGCAGTTCGGGCTGGACTGTTCCCATGAGGCACAGTGTTCGACTGATTTGCATATGGCCATGTCTGAACTGGGGTGGCGGAGTGAGCTAAAGAATGATGATGGATTAAACTCAGATCAGCTGACTGGGGGCGAGTGCTTGCAATGTTCAACCTTCCGTCCAACATCCCCTTTGGTTTTGCATTGAAATGTTTCCGCCATTAGGTGTTACTTTGTTATCATACTTAGTCCATAGAAAGGAGTTGCAAGACTTTTTTGTAGAAGTTGATTGGCTCATATTAGGCCCGCGCTGACCACGGACTAGGCTTGGTAAACTGAAATCTATTGGCTGATAGTCCTGAAACCATTTTGCTTCTTGGGGCGTGCAGCCAAACGTTTCCATTCGAGATCATTCATAAGCGGGGTGCAAGAGCTAGAAAGAACTGAATCAGGAGGAACCACCACCAGGAGTCAGTGTGTTGCAGTTGCCAGAAGTTACTTGGAGCTGATCATTGTGATGGTGTTGTGATTTTTTTTAAAATACAAAGATAGGTTAGGGCCACTACTCAAACTGAAGGTGCGTCATGTGAATGTTCGCGAGGTTGGGCAACCAGTTAAATGCCCCCACTCAAAAAATAGTTTGAAAGTATTTGTTATGTATGTCCCTTTTTTGCAGAACCCCCCTGAGGAAAAAAATACAAATGGCATTCTCCCCAGAATAAGTAGTAAACGGAAGCCTACAAGATCCAGTGAAAGGACACACAAGCTTGTGAAATCAGGCATCCATTTATCATTAAGCCCGAAACAAATAAATCTCGACCGGTGGCTTGTTATTTTATGGAAGTAATGCACATTTTAAGGGCTCATTACTTTATACGGTACGACAAAATAATCTTTCATTGGCCTTTTGTGTTTCAAGGCAAGTTTTTAAAATGTCAGAGACAAACAGTTACAGCAGGCCTGTAATTACTTTCAACAGAGGAGCCTTTTTACCCTCACTTCTCTGCATCCAGACAGCACTGCGAGTTAAACGCTGCAAACCCTTCCCAGGAATGGGAACAACACTGTGGCAAAATAACAAATATTCCTATAATTAAACCTATTAATAGACAACCATGCGACCTTTTCAATTCACTACTATTTATATATCTTTTCAGTCTTTGAGCAAACAGGTATTAACAGGCAACGGTGTGCAAAAATAGCAATTTTGAAAAAGAAAGCAGGAAATCACATCATTAATTGAATACAGTGATTGTTCTAACACATTAAACACCGATAACAGTATTCCTAAGACTCGGCATTAGTCCTCGCTGCAGCAGCGTCGTGTGCTCAGTTCAGCTTCGCACCACTATTTCATGCAATTAGACAAATTAGCGGCGTAAGCCTCGATGGGGATGCATTTCGACTGTGGGTATTCCCACTAGAAATGTTGGAAAATATGACATACTGTTTTTTTTTTTATTTGTCCCGCTTTTGCTCTCCGCTCGCATTATGAAGCTGCTCCCCACAATCAAGTGCTCAGAGGAAGGGAGGCATCGCTGTTCTTGATTGGAAACTGCAGTAATTTCTGAAATGGCTAACACGATTAAAACCAAAAAAAAGGCTAGGTTGTGTTTTTTTCTATTTAATTTAGGAGACATGGAAAGCCTGTGACTGCTAGCAAGTAAAGATGAAAAATAATAAATAACCTAATAGAGCCAAACTATCCGCTATAGTGGCAAACTGGTTGGCACAACAATGTTGTGGCATTGAACTATTTCAAATGCACAATAAAAATGCATGTAACCGAAATCAGCAGACACTGTATTGCTGACTGTCTCCAGGTGATCTGGTCCACGTGCTGCCTTGTGGGATTTGTAGTCTACTTGTTTTATTATTAAAATGTGACCGTAATTCCCAGATGGTGTGTGGTGTTAGGATACAAGCACTGCAAGGGCTAATGGTGAAGTGGGCCTGTTGGCATCTCTGAAAATCAATAGTAGTTTTGGTGTAAGAGCAAACTGTTTCGAAAGGGGTTGTGCATTGGGTTTGATAATCCTAACACGCAAGTCTGTCAGTTTTAGCTTTCTATGCAGCTACTGCACAAATACAGAAACAGAAAATGAACCTAAAGTGCGGGCAGAACCTTCATACAGGTAAGCCAGAATTACTATAACTTCAATCTTACTTCTCCTTCCATTGGCCTGAAGCTAAGGGAGTAAGGTGGGCCGTTTTACTCCCTATGATCAGGCAAAAATGCCCATCAGGACGAAAAAGCAGCAATTAAGGGAAATTCTATGCAAGCTTCCACACACTGTCCTAGTACATGTCTAAGTCGGTAATATCAGTAGTGTTGTGGTAAAAGAACATATTCTCCGTGTGTTGTTGTGTGGTTTAAAGAGGGCCACTCATGGTCAAAAACATTTTTCGCATAGATGAATTTCCAGCTAGAAAACAAGCAATTCTAGCTTAAGGTTAGTGCCCATGGTTGCAAATTTCAAATAGATTTTTAGTTTTCTAAATGCTTAAATACACTTCCATCACAAAATTACAGTTCATATTTTACTCCTTAAGGATTCGTTTTACTCACAACTTCCAAAAATAGAATACTCATATTTGAAAACGTTTTTTGCCACACTGGGTGTAACGGATTAGATGTCATGGAATTACCTTCATTTAAGTATTTTAAGTGCTTGCTTGAGGTCATATGGGCGAATGCTTGGAACACTCACAAAGGAAGTGATCAGTGAAGCAAGGGATGCAAGGAAGTGTGGGTGGAGTTAGGTAGACTCAAAATTCAGATACAACTTGAATCCCACTTTTTAATGCATGTTTATGGGTTGGTGCTTGAGAAGGCAAAGTTATGTATTTTAGTCTTTGAGTACTGCTGCACCAATGGTTTGTGGGCCTAGAAAAGTCAACGACGACTACAGAACCCAAATGTAAATCAAATTCGCAATTTGCCTTGAAATTACATTACTACAAATGCCTGAATGGCTTATGCTTCAAATAGTTATTTTCTCTGAAAAGTGCATGCATATGGCTCATAAGTGTGAGGATCAAATCAAGCGCGAAATCAAATGGCCAGATATCAGACTATTTTAATGTACATGTGACTATGTCAAATGAACAAACGGATGACTACACAAAACTTTTCACAACTTGTCATCTATGTCACCAAGCTAACATGAATGTTCGTAAATAAAGATGGACAAAGGTGTGTGCTTCCTCTGTCCCTCTCCTCCACCCAAAAACAGCAGCTGTGCATGCTGCAGCAGTTTATGTCATATCAACAAGTCATTTTCTTGCCAGGGATGAGATGAACTTACATCCTCAATGGTCCGTGAACAAGGACCACTTGAGCCTACAATGTAGATATTCCTATGAGGGATTTTAGAATACTAATCTGAAATATCACATACACATTTTCAAGATGGCCCAAATGGAAACGTAGGTAAAGTTGGAACTCTCGGTTAAACTTCTATAACAGTCTTAGAAAAAGTTGCCCAATGGTATAATGCCAACTTGCTGTGGCTTAGAAAATGTTGGTGAGCAGGAAGAATTATACTTTCGCTAGTGTCGAAGGTAACCACTATGGATAAGTGGCTTTCTGAACCTTAAACTGTTCTCAATAATCTACCCACTTTGTTTTCTTCCATAAAGGCCTCAATCTCCTTTCTGCTGACCACTCACAGGCCTGCCAGTAAGTCAGAGTGGCGTAAAAGGAACTGCTCTCTACTCAAAAGCCAGAATACAAACTTGTGGTTCTAGTTATGACCTAAAATCAGCAACAGAAAAAAAGCTGGGCCCAGATCTAGTTACATTTAATGGTGGTCCATTCCCTGGGCAACATCAAAGGCATTTTTTAATAGCCTTCTACTGTATCCCTAGTTCTTTGAGAAATTCCAGCCGCACGGAGGAACGTCACGCAGTTCTGCGATCCAGCAGTGCATTTGGCTAGGAAAACTGTTTGCTGGCACCCGCCCCACTCCTGACAAAACTACTATTTCTGGGCACGCACTCAAAAGCAGGTAGGAAGCAAATGCTTAGAAACAAGGAAGTGCAAAACAGCCAAGAGATTTTTCACTACCAAGAGCGCCAAGAGTAAACATGATTTATTTAGCCATGTTTTGCGCGCTTCTCTGCTCTGGGCTCCAGAAGCCCTGCATGCATTTACAATAACAAAAAAGAAACAAAAGAAGGATTCTATTACTGTACTCAAGTGATACATCTTGAATGGGTCTGTCATACAACTGCGCTGCCTGCAAAGATGCTCCAAACAAAAATGTATTCTGATGGCGGAAGAATGCATTACTAATCTGTAGTTAATTAACAATGCACATCAACAGCAAATGATGAAGGGCCAGTTTCTCAAGAAACATTACTTACATAGGCAGAACAGGATTTTGCCACATATCTCATTGGGTTTCATGCTTGCATGTGCGTTAATCCTAGTTCTCAATTTGCAGCGTACAGTACCACTGCCTCCCTGGAATAAGAGAGACCAGTGCCGATAGGAAGAGCTCTTTCCCTCCGTATCCAGGGTGTTCTACAACATTGGAAATGTATTTAAGCTTGTGCAGATAAAATTCCCAATCCGTTGTTTGAGTCTAGTCTTTGGTCTCAGTGTCCTGACTCATTTTTTTTAATAGATCTCAGTTTGGCAGAAGGCAAATTCACATTGATTCCAAAGAAAAATGTATGTGGAGCATACCGTGAAAGTCCTATTCTCTTTCAGACTGGCAGTCAACTTCACAACACCAGTATCCAGCTAGGAAAAGCTTAGTGTACTCAAATAACAGGAAACTAGGCAATTTCAGCGACTCTTGATCATGCACGCCATATCAAAACAAGCCGCATTAACGCCTTAACCGCCGCAGCAATTCCGCTGCGGTGCGGGCGTTCTAATGAGTGGGCGGGGCTGCGATGGTCGTTGGTCGTTCGCACCACCAGGGAGGGAGTGCTCCCGTCGGCCGTTGGCCGACGCACGGAAGGGGTTAAAGCCTGTTTTGGGTTTGTAAATGTATGGGACGTTGCAGTTTGGCCAGGCAGAACTTTCCTTCTTAATTTAGAAGAGAAGGGGAGTCCAATAATACAGAAAACCGCTACCTGTTTGGTGTTGAGTCAGCCAACCCCACCTAGTGAATAAATTACATAGATTCACCAAACCAAGCTTTTTAAACAATATGACAGAAAACTGTGGAAAGCCGAGAATGTGCTGTATAACTGTCCTGGGAGTACTTCAACCAACAGAAAAAGGGGAGCTGTAGTAAGCACAAATCACCAGTGAGTCCTCATCTGATCTATGGGACCTGGTCTTGAAGTCACATCTCTAAAAGGAGAATGAAGACTACAGTTCAGAAAAGGGTCAGCAAAATTGAGACGGGCGAGCAACGGAAATCGGATAAGGAGAGATGTTAGCACTTAAATCAATTTTGGGTGGTTGAGATGAGAGAAAGAAAGAAAATATACCACACAGGCATTTAAATACGGTGAGGCTAGAAATGTGACAGAGGAGATGACAATATTCTATATGAGCTGGATATAAGATACAACTTATTAGCCAGAATCTTAGGTGTAATATAAAAAACACCCTTTATGAAATTGCTGACCGGAAGGTGTGCAAAGGCATAAGTCAATAAAAGAACCCAAACATGCTGTGGACAGACTCAGGGAAGTGACTGTAAAATTGGAATGCGGTCTGCTGATTCAGCAATAACTATGAGTTCTGTACCTCCCCATCAGTTCTAGAGTTCTTTTGTCTGGATTCAAACAGTCAAAATCTTTTCAATTCACACCACTATTTAAAAACATAGACAAATCATTGCACATAAAGCGTGACAAAAACATCCCAGCTTGAAAATGCCCTAACATTTGCTGTAACTAGACTACACACTGCTCTATCAGACGCCCTACAAAATTCCGACACAGCATAGGAGAAGATGCCTACACACGACTCTGAAAGAAATTTGAGTGTGAATCACTCTGATCTACTTCGCAGGTCACATTTCATAAATGTGAAAAATATCTTGATTCCAGGTTTGGACAAACCAATTTGCCCATTGCTGAAAATGTATGAATACACAATTCTAGTGTAAAAAGAGACACCCCCAGTGTCTAAATGGAACTTAAACTTAACAAATTGGTGAACTATTGCTCTGAAACCAAAAAATAACAACCTTGGTAATGAGTGGTAGTGTTTGAGGGGTTTCAAGTGTGTATTTTCACCATACGCAACGTACCAATGTCAGGCAGTATACAGCAAGAGATTGTAAAGCAGGGCTGAACAAGTGAGGCAACAGGGAAGTTATTCCTTTTGTACTTTAGTAGCTGTAGGAAGCTGGCTCTTTATATGATATATCAAGAACCTGAAATGCTGTGTAAAGGTGTAAAGAGTCCAGGGGACATGGGCTTGTCATGCAATACCATATTACTCTATTAGGGGGTGCTGTGGTTGAGCAGCCTTAGGATTGCAAGACATTTTCAAATACACACAATGATCAATAAATGACAAACGACTCAAAAAGTAGATCGAAACCAAGTTATAAAAATAGCAAATATTTGTATATATGTTAAGGCATCAGAGAAAAAGGCATTCAGGTAAGTATGGTTTTAAATATAAATTCTTTTCACTGCAAAAAGTACACACAGTGACATTTCCAAGTTAAAGGTTCACTTTTCTACAGTAGCCTAAAATAGCACATGACAAAACACATTTTGGAACTATCAATAGGATTTTACTGGAAATAAATGGAGGAATTGTTGCAAAACTGAAAACAGAGCTTTTACTTGTCTTTGTATCTGTTTTCCATTGCTCTACATGCCTCCTGTGATAACTTGAGGAACAGAGGCCTGGGGGACATGCAATGAACGATTAATAACAGCTGCTTTGGTGTCAAAAAAGAGCAGGACATGTGGGGCTTGAGCCTAAAGGGACATTAGCTGTTAAGACACGTTTGATCCAACAGCACTATTCGTATTTTTCCCCAAAAAAATAAATTATTTTTTTTAATCCCCTTGTTTATTTCGCAACATCCAATATTAACCCTCTTTGACATGCAAGTCATCAACCGCCATACTTGGCTCTTATATCGGTTCAATTCTAGAAGGTCTGTTTGGAGGGAGTCTAGTTTGTGGGATAAAACATTGTGGACAATGAGGCTCTTGGAGTCTGTGGCCTTTATTTGTTCTGTAAATTAGGGATCATTTCTTAAACTTGCATCTTTTGGTGACTTGTAACTACAGGCAAAGACCATG
This sequence comes from Lissotriton vulgaris, assembly GCF_964263255.1. Lineage (NCBI taxonomy): Eukaryota > Metazoa > Chordata > Amphibia > Caudata > Salamandridae > Lissotriton > Lissotriton vulgaris. Next base: position 386,302,803 of record NC_141697.1, read on the forward strand.
AATGGTGGGTGGTAGACGGGGGCCTTTACTGCATATAGCAACCAGACACGCAGCTAGTTGATATACTAACAAGAGAGATTTTGAGCACTCTCAAAATTCCATTCAATTGGTGTAAATAGTATGTCAAATTGCGTGCAATATTTTCCACATGCACATTTTTACTTTTACATTTCCTTTAACTGTGCCCATTTCAAGAATTCCAAATTTGAGACAAACTTACTTTTTTAATCCACTTATTACTGTAGCAACGTTGTCTCCCTTCACTCTAATATTATGATTAATCTTTACCCAATTCAATGGTACTCAATTGCTCAAAAGGAGGAAGGCTGAGTTGGCCCTCTTTGACTGAAACTTGTGAGCTACCATCTAACCAAAGGTATCAGCACTTTCCAGTGTGTTCAGATGGGGACAACTAATGCTGCATCACTACCTACATGGCTCAATGAATCCTAACAATATCACTGATCAATTCTGCAGTTCAATAAATCCAAATGTGGTGGGTGCTGGAAAACTGCGGCGCAAAAAAGCAAAAATTTGTATTCTACCAGTAACTTACCACCATAGGCACTGTACAGTCAAATGGAACCCCCAGAGAAAGTGTGGCTGGGGCCAGCATTGTTATTCAGCTTTCAGAGCACATCTGCCAATTTGGATACATATATAAAGTACTTTCTCTTTATCTTGTTATCGTTTAGAAGTGCGTGTAAATTAATCTGTCATCTTTTTACCTCTAGGTACATAGAATTTTGTGGGACTTTACTTGGTGCTACCACACATGATCTTAACTAATCTAGTCTACAAATTCAGACCTTTACGTTTTCCACGCTGCTTCCAGGTGGAGATTATAGCCCCCAGGGTACTATGTGTGAGTGGTGGCTAAAGGCGGGAGGCGTTCCTGCCGTTTTACTTGGCATTGCCAGCTGCATGTGATGTTTGTGTGTGCCAGCACCCGGAGGACATCAAAATGTAAGTTTCCTATTGAAATCTGGTGAGCGCTGCAGCTCTCAATCTTGAAACCCAGCGAAGCCAACTCAGACATTCTTCCTTGTGAAGCTGATAAACTGAGAATCATTACATTCAATAATAGTAACAAGTAAGTAAAATTGGCAAGCTTGTTCTGTTATGGGCTATATAAAAAAATCAACTTACTGTTGTTTCATGCTACTTATCCCATGGATAAAAAAAACGTAAATTAGGCAACGCGGATGCCAAATTCAAACCTGTATGCAGTGGATGTGCCTGAATCTTTTGTGTCTTTGATACTAGAATTATAGGTGCTGAGGGCAGGTAATTATAGTGAATATGTGTCCGTTTTTCTGGACACAGCTGCTTACATGGAAGGATATTCTTTCTAAAAAGGTAGTCAGGGAACCATCTACTCATCATAACTCTCTAAGCTGGGTTGCCAAAGCAATACTTAAGAAAAAGGGCCTAACATGTCACCCACATATAACACAGTTTATGCTGCAGCATTGAAAATAGATGTGGACCAAAAACACACATTATTTACAACTGTAGAAATAAATGCTTATTTACATAGTTATTACTACAGTGCAATGCTCAAGTTCAAACGTATTACCACAATACAGAAAAACTGACATGAAAAAACACTTTTACAGCCTCACAAACTGCATGCCACAATTACTTTACACAAGGAAAGAACTGAACTCTCAATAGTATTGCTATCTCTTCGGTGCGATTTTACCTGCTGCACAAAATTAACCCCTTGCACCCTGTGGCATAAATCATGTATGCTGATGCACATGGTTAAATCTGCTAATTATTACAATGGTTGAGGGAGGGAAAAGACATCAAGGCCCACTCGAGGCTTTGCCTCTTGTGAGTTATGGCCCCTCCACATGGTCAACAATGGTAATAAATAGCATTACACATTCTATAGTGCATGCCATCCATTCCATTAACAAGGCTCAATTAAAATACAAATCGATACATAACTAAGCATCGGCAACACAATCAACCCTTAACAACTAACTTCCTGCTTACTAGACACTGCATGCAACCAATCAATATACCAACAGCTCTAATAATGTGGATTCATGTATGAGTAACGCAAACACTTACAGCTAACACTACAAAATACTTCTGGTCTACACATAGTAGTAGCTACTCATCGGCAAAGTGCTTCAACGCGTCAACGGGTGTAGTTAGTCATATACAAATCCACAATGTAACAAAATTCAATACCTGACCTAAGTATATGCAAGACAAGCCATGCTCGGAAATCTTTATTTTTGGTGGGAAATGGAATAATTTGGTCGTGTCTTCCTAATGTCCAAGTCTCTAGGAATGAAGTCAGTGTTTTTTTATTTTCTTCTGTGACTGGTCTGTCTCCCCTTCCTGTGCACAGGAATGTAGTAACATAAACATTAATCGGTAGCAGTGTTTCGCTTTTTAGCTATGCACAATTGGGGCTCAGGGCTGAGCTTTTTAGTCGTATTTATAGATATTCAAAGGCAGATTCTATCTTGTCGAGCTGATAGGCGCAGGACCCCGGGGATTCGACACAGGCCCAGGCAGATGTGAGGCCCTTCCTTCTCAGACAGTCTGCACTCTGCAGCGTCGAAAAACGCATTTTTTTTTCGTGACAAACCGTTTCAGGTATGACTACTTCGCCCCATCCCTGAATCTGCTGACTCTGCTCAGATCTTTTCTACAGAGGTCAACATCCTGCTAGTTCTAAGTCTTTCTTCACACCAAAAGCTTTAAAAAAAACAGTAGCGCTTTTGTTTATGGCCTGTGTGTTTTTCTGTGGTAGATGGTTTGCATATTGTCCAGGCCTGTTTTGCCATGGTGTCAGATCAAGACATGCCTCGAAAACCTGACTCCGAAAGAGAGGTCACAGCGAAAATTACATTTTGTGCTTGCAGATTGTTAGGCGTTTTCGAGAAATGTCTGAACAGGAATGGGAGGAGGCCGTGGCCCCAGGCAGGAGGGCCTTCGAGGTGCTCGACTGACTGTAGTTTTGTGGCGGTGTATGACCGTTTTACATAACCACGTGGACGCCTGCACACGAAACTATTTTTTTTTTAACTCAACTGCTCGACCGGCATTTCTGTAGAGACACGTATGACGAAAATTAAAACCGAAAATAAGCATGCATATTTAGGGATAATACAAACGGAAAGGGGGTCTGTGACCCCTCTTTTATATATGTTCTTTTTTTTATAATTTATGTGGTTTCTGCATAACATACGAAAGGCACATTGTTTTCCTTCCCTAGCATGTTGTTATATTTGTTTTATATAATTTCCTCCTCGTTATGAAGCCCAAAACAGTTCCCATGAAAATAAACCGCAGATTTTGAGCAGCGCATCTTCGTCGAAATAAAAGATTTTCAGCATGTTAAAAATATCGTGCCATGTGCCTGCTGCCGAACGGGCACTTGATAGGGTCGAGTGTATCGGTTGCAGAAGGGGAAAAAAAGACAGAAAGAGGGAATGCTCTGTGGCAAACCCCCCTGGCAGCACGTTCAAAGTTAAGGACCTCAGTGGTGGAGTGGTTAAGCGAGGGGGGGGGCTGTGCAGAAAGGGAGGGCGCCGCTACGAGGAAGCGGCGAGGGCTGGGAGCGAGAAGAGAGAGTGGGCAAACCAGCCGGACCGCTTGCAGAATTGATTAGCGACAAAGAAGCCGAGGCTGTTGGCGGGCTCCAGCCCTTGAACCTGGACTCTGCTCCATAAATTTCAACTTGGAAGGGCTTTCGGCTCGTTGAAAGACAGGCTGGTGCTGTGCCAAGTCTGGCTGCCATCGCCGGGGGGCGGGGGGAGGGGGGAGAGGGACTTCCTGCTCACGAGACCTGCAGGCCGCGAGCTTCTGCGAGACTGCAGCAGCCCACCCCAGGACTCCACAAAACTTTAAGAGTTTAAATGCAGCCACTTTTTTTTGTTCGACTGAAATGTAGACGACACCTGTGTGTTTATTTAACCAAGCAAGCTGGGCAACATTTTAGCTACTTTTACCGGGCCTTCTACTAAAACACTTGAAGTATGTGACTGGCATTTGGAGAGTTCACAATCTGCCACTGGTATGACGTCACGGCTTTCTCAGTGGTCCAGGGCTGCTTTTCTGCAGGATTCCCAGATGGCCAATGCAGACCAGGGACACTTGCATGTGTCTTTGAAAGACTAGGCCACGTTGGCATGATATTGCCCGTTAGTCCAGCTCTCCAAAAAGTTTTTAAGACCTGAAAATGTTTATGATTTCTGCACGCTGTAAGATAAGTCACTCAGGGGTTTGGCGAAAAAAAAAGAAATCGTATTCGAACAAGCTAAACAACACCTCAGCGAGTCCCAGCTGCTTTCCCCATTAATTCTGTACAAGGGCCCAAATGCTGTGGTTTTTCTTTTTGAATATTTTATTTCCCAAAACCTTTGTCCATAAATATGCCCACACCCAAAAACATATCGTAAGTGAATAAACGGCGAAGGGAAATTAATTAGACCCTCAGGAGATGTGTTTCCCACTGATTGGGGAATCTGTGGAATGGCACCAGACAAAAAAGTGGGGAGCGGAGAGGAGGGGGCGAGGGGGGGTCTGTCAGGCTGGGAAAAGAGAAGGTAAACAGCCTTTCAGAGGCCAGACACACTGACCAAGGTCAGGGGCGAGACGAGGACCCGGCAGCAGCTGTGCAATTATGCCCAAATTATGCAGGGAATTGAAATTCCGCGAATCTGTATGGGCCTCGCAGGCTGAGAGGATCCGGGAGCCGGGGAGGTGGTGTAATGATGTTAATTGCTCGATGTATTCCTAAAGGCTAGAAACACAGGATCTCAGGATAGAAAAGATCTGATGCCCTGCACTCAATGCAAGAATACAGCTGAGGCTCTCGTGTGTACGCGCGCGCGCAACACACACAAACCACTCACATCACCTCCTATTGCAGACTGGCACACAATACAGCAGACACACCACACATACATCCCCACCACATGCAGACACACAAAATCAAACTCCACAAGCACCCACTTTGCATACACACACACAAAACACAAGCACTCCAATAGCAGAGGGAGACACTGAGAAGAATACATTTAAAATAATACTAAGGCTTAAGACTGTCGCAAAACAACGGAATAAATAGAGGAGTTGACACAAAACGCAAAGTAAAATCTAGGAGAAATATTGATTCTACTTACAAAAACATTGTGAGAAATGGATGTGTAAATAAATACGAATAGAACATACATGCACAGGTACTAGTGGGAAGTGGAATCCTTCCCAGCTGAATGCAGATGTTTTCGTTTCCTCCAAATATACAAATTAAAAACACTGGACATCAAAAGCCAGGACCTAGCAAAACCATTTTCAGCAGGTAATACAGCACTCCAGTAATCTTGCTGGGGTGAAAAAATGTATTCTGGGTTCAAGGAAGGGGACTCCTAACTTGCACAGAGCTATGCTAATGGATGTGTGCAAAATACAACGTGGCTTCAGTGTTGTTCATAAATGACTTATCCTGACAGTACTCGCGCTAGCTGTAATATCTTCTTAACGCGTGCCCTAACTTGCCAAATTATCTATCATGTTCAGCTCAGCTTTTCCATCCTGTTCACTTACCACCCAGTAGCACAATTCCATGGTCTTTACGAACAAGCCATCTCGAAAGCCATCAAAAGCAACTATACCAGGCATGAATGCTTCTATAGTGATTAGTGATTCGGTCTACAACTTCTCTAAGGAAAATCACCAGCAGAAACACTAGCTCCAGGAACCAGTCTCACAGCCAGCTTGCCACTGTGAGTGGAAATTATGTCTTGCTTTCATTTCAGGCTTAACGTCAGAATGCTGGTACCAAATTCCCTGGTACCCCACCATTAGAAGTTCTGCAGGCCAGCCTACGTGCTGTGAAAGTTTCATGATTTCACAACCAAGACCAGCTGCTTTGTTGTGACTGTGTTGCAATAACCACCATTCCTGTGTTCACTCTAATGAAAAATATCACAGCCAAAATATGAGACCGCCTGTGGGTCATGTTTAGTGAAATGACATTTGCTCTTCTACTTTATTGACAGTAATCAATGTTGTTGCATGAGTCCTTAGCGGAAGGAATGCCAAACCCTTGCTTTGATTGTTTGGAATTTATTCAAGTGTACCTGTCAGTGTTAATATTTAGGTCATCTCAGACCATAGTAAACAATATATCTTTCTTTTTACAGTTTACATTTTCATCAAGCATAAACATCAAGAGGGTTATTATCACATCGTTTTACGCATCTAATGAAACCAACAACTGTAAAATAGAAAAATGCAAAATATTACCATAGCATGCAATGAAAACAGTGAAAGATAGGTACCCTATTTACATATTTCTGAATTAGGGTAACTGAACTATAAAAGGCAACGAAACAGTTTGCTGCCCAGTCAATTTTCCTAAGAACCAGAGTCTGAACCACATTCACAAAGTCAGCCTCAAGAAAAAATCATTAATAAACAATAAGAACCTCCTTGAAAGGTGGCAGACTCTGTGATATTAGGAATCCTGCATCGTAGACTCAAGCCACATCAAGGACACACACCAGGTGTATGGAACTAGATGACAACGACAAAAACCATAATCCAGCAAACAGATCGATAAAGGCCAACCTTAGCTTTAAAAGGGTCTGACTTCAGGCAGTGGATGACATATACTTCTCTATACATCCAGCCGGGTCATGAAATGCTTATTATCTTAGCATGTTGACAATATTCAATCTTCAATGTCAATTGTGAACTATCTGCACTAACACACAGAGACCCTGCCAGCATGCCAAATGACTCAATATGCAACATCACTGGGGACAAGATGGAAATCCGTAGCATTCTGCACAGCTTGGAACTTGGTCCTGCTTGTCCTTATTAAACCCAAATCCAGTGGAATACTTTTTTGAGGAAGGTGGCACACCAAGCCAACGAACCCAATCTAAATGAACGTCTCCTAGTCAGTAGTAGAAACTGCTACTGAAAAGATCCAACTAAGTCAGCAACCAAACTGGCCCTATCACCTAAAATGCAGAGAACATAATCAATAATCAAGACAACAGAAGTTTTGGCGGAGTCTACTTGATCTCATGTAAACAAGGAGCTATCAGATGCCACCTTAAAAGATGGAGAGCCACACAAACATCATCACTTCTACACAAACAGTGATGCTGGTGATTAAGCGATAGCTAAAAAATAGAACAAAGTCAGGCTGAATTTTTATGTCAAGTGTCCAACCTTCAAATCGTCAAAAAACAGACTTCGAATAATACACACATTTATGATGTAGGAACTAGAATGATAGAACACTTTACTACTATTGTAGGTTTTCCAAACTTCGCATGGGGGACACCTAATGGCCCCTAAGCTTCTAATGTTACTTACATGGTCAATGGCTGAACCAGCCATCATCAAAAGCCATATTTCCAGTTTAGTAAAGTTTTCCTATGTCAAAACAAAGTAGGACATTTGTCTCTTCAATGTCTTTCTTTGAAAAAGGAGACAAACCATTACACCTCACATTGGAAGCATAAGATTACTTTTTGTTGGCTAAGGTTCTAACCACATCCTATAAGGTTCTAGGTTCGAGTAGTATCCTGTCGTAGTAGCCACTATCTAAATTGTCCAGGTTTTGAACCAGCTGCACACTTCCATGCAGCCTGATATCTGCCATAGTCCTTTTGTTTGTTCCTGTTCCTTCTACACTGATTTCAACATGTTGAATGAAAGGCTTTTCAATGTATTGAATTTTTCATCTGAAGTAATATTATTGTCAAAGACTGTCCCAGCAGTATGGTGAACTTTAGCTAGATTGTTGTCAAAAGATTCATTCTTGAGCAACCAACAACAGATAGAAATCAGGCACGGACAAAGACACCAAAACCACACAGTTATGAACGTTACTAGGTTTTCTATGGTATGCATTGGCCTTTCCTAAAATTGAAAAAAAGATGTATTTTGTAAGTATCATCGTTTTCGTCTTAACTACATTTTGAATCTAAACCTTTTTTTGGGGGGGGGGGGGGGGGGGGGGGGCTGGAAGATTGTTGTATCTTCCTTGCCAACATTGATATCTTTGTTTTAGAACTTCCAGGCTCACCTAGAAATCAGAATTTTAGATTCCAAGGCCTAGGATTAAACCTAACATTTTTACTTACATGACTACTCTTGGATTACAGGCCTTGGGCTGAATCTGAATTGCATCAATTTGGATTGAACCTTAGATCTTAAATCCCGAAAGGTGCACACAAATACAATTTAAAAAAATGCATATATTTTAAAGTCCACCATAGCTGTTGGGAATCTAAAAATATAAATTAGGTGTACTAATGTGGTCATCGCTATTATCCTCTAAGGCAACTTTTGGTCAGTTGTAAAAAAAATGTATGCTTCTTCTGTGTCTGGCTCATCAAATTGCCACATAAAGTGTGAACAACAATTATTCTCCTAGCTACTGACTGTATGCTCTGTCAGCAGATCTGCGGCTCCTCTTCCATGGGCCTGCCCATGCCCACAGTCATTTAAGATGGCACTGAGCGATAAAATTATGTTTTCTAATGATTAAGATTTTTTTTCTCATTTCTAGCAGAGTTGGCAGCAGACAGTGAACTGGGTAATCAGAATCTCTTTCTCAACAAGCCCCTTTTTTATTAAAACATCTATCACATTGGCATCGGCCCATTCTCATTCGATAACTACACAGGTGCATTCTCCCATTACATCCAACATGGGAGAAGTGGCGCAATTACAAACACCAAATTCATATGGCAGACAAGCTATAAACATTCTCAAGCACGCTGCTATTCTGTACAATTAAGCTCTTGCTTTATAGTTTATTTTTAAACCACCAAATATACCCTGACTTGTAAATCTCTTTCGTGATGCTGATTACCGTGCTGTTCCCTTTATGTTATATGTAACTCCTGGCACCCATTATTAGCACATTTTAGCGTACAGTAAATGAATATTTAAATGAAAAAGCAAAAAAGGCAGTCCAGATGGTAAATCGGCGCTGTCAATAATGTCAGCCTGCTGCTAATAACAAAGGGGACCGATAGCGCAGGTTGATTTGTAATCACTGCAGATGTCTGATCTGAGGGAACGAAAGAAGACACGACGGAGAGAAAGATGAAATGGGTGAAAAAGACAGGGCAAAAAGATAGAAATGTTAACAGAAAAAGAGCTTTAAGACATCGTGAATGGAAAGAAAGAAAGAAGAAGGATGAAACAAAGGGAGAAAAGAAAAATCAGAAAGAAAGAAGGAATGAAAGAACAAAAAAAGAAAACAAGAGAGATAAAAAGAAAGGAAGGAAGGAAGAAAGAAAGATGGAGAATCAAAGGAACGAAGCAAAAAAGAGCAGATCAATGAAGGAATTTTAAGAAAACTGAAAAATAGCAACAGAAAGAAAACGAAAGTGAGTGAATCTGAAAAGAAAGACAAATATGAGAATGAGAAAAGATAACAGAACAATACAGACAAGAAAGCACGAGGAACACAGAAGAAAGGAAGAAATGAGGGAAAGATGAAAGGTAAATCGTTGGAACAAATGGGAGTGGTTTGCTAAAGTACCGAAATCAGGACCAATTTTTTGTTTTTTAAAGTTATTTTTGACTTGCATTTGAACTTGCATGGCTAACACCTGAATTGCATCTGTGAACCTGTAGCTGTGAATCAACGTGAAATCACGTATCTACTAGTTCAAGGTAAGCCACCTACCCAATAGTGCTTTTGTTGCAATATTAGGCATGAGCGTGGACTAGTGCTCTTACACAAAGGGTGGAAGTTCATTTGTGCTCAATAAAAAGTAGACATCACTCTCCTACACATGAGATGACTGCACATATGAGTCCATAAAATCAGATTTTACTAAAAGATACATCAAAGCATTCAAACTCTTTCACATAAAGAAAGATGGCTATGAAATTAAGCTCTTGTAAAAGAGGTATGGCCACACACACCATGTTCTCACACAAATCATGGATGCTCAAATATGGATGTTCACCTAGGGTATTATTTACAGAAAATAGTGCGTGTACGAATATGCCCGGGAATTCGAACAATTAAACTGTTCAAGGAATCATGTTTTTGCACAAGGCATGAATACACCTACTTCAAGGGAGGCTCCTTAGTTATGGCGGAGGAGCGTCACCCTACTGCTGGAACCAGCAGACGCATGTAAATTGAAAATGATAATAATGCTGTTAATGAAACTGCTTTATTATCATGTTATTTTACTCCAGAGACGGCTCCAAGTCTTGAGGGTGGGGCCACCCGGAGCAAGAGGAGTGGTAGGCACAGGGCACTGCCAGTGCACATGCAGGTTTGGCCGGCCATCTTAAGAAGGCCAAACCGACATGCGCACTTGGATATTTCCAGGTTATTGCTTGGAAATATCGGCAGGGCTCAGGCTCCCACTCCAGGTTGGAGCGTGGAACCAGTCCGCTCTGTCCAATCCTGACGCTTCTCTAATGCTGTGTAATACCAGCATGAGAGAAGCATCTGGATTGGTGTAGGGGACTTTGGGAGGATGTGTGAGCATTTTCTGAAGAAACGGCAAGGCGGCTGACGTCAGGCTGCAAGTTCGTTTTAATTTTATTTATTCTCCCCACACAGTCCCCTGTGTACTGCCCCACCAATTTCCCCATCTAGCAGCCGTCACTGACCAACTTGCCTCATAATGCATGCCCTTTGCAAAACGGTAGCCAACATGTATGCGACTAAAGAATAATGCTGTTATTGTTAGCTGGGTCCAGTATAACCCAAATGTGTTCCTGCAATCTTCATGTAGGTTTTCCTGAAAACCTCACTGGCTTGTGGCACTCAAAGACTGCAATTTGCAGCCCAGGCATGGTTACACAAAAATAGTTTGTTCAAAGTCCGAGTCCTTCTCCTAGCTCATAATAGGGGTGGACCTCAAGGTTGCATGCCACTTCACTTGATTTCCCATATAAATTCTGCTTCCATTGCTGGATCCCAGAGTGAGGACGTAAGCAAAATATCAGCTTCCCCGGAAAATCCCACCTGGTTGGGACTTGGTAGAAACAAATGATACAACATCTGAGCAGTCTTTTTCTGCATGCCCAGGAAGCAATCAGTCAAATGTACAGGTCTTTGAAACATTTTAATTAATTACAGTTAGACACGTGAGGAGCTGCTCCAGATCAATTCACCCTTAATTTTTAGAAAATGATAGCTTGTGGGATAGTTCAGTGGTATAAGCTCTTTCTGCTAACATGTGAGTGGAGATTAAAGTTGCAGCTTAAAATCCTGGATACACAACTGAAGGTCTATTGGCGTTTTTAAAATAGGTGATATCAGTACCCAATGTAGAGGTACCCATGTAACCAACTTTAGAGGTATAATGGTGGAATTGCTAGTTTGTGCTCCTGCGCTCAAGGAATAGTGATGATACTGCCAGTGCCAAATTTGTATAAAAAGATACATAAGAAGTTCCAAGATTATTTTATAAGCCTGCCACCACCGACACTGTTTTTGAAATTTATTTTGATAGTTTTTTATGGAGCGAACATGACCCTTGCAAGTATAGGAGAACTTTCCAAATTTACAGAGAGCAGAACAACGATAATATCATATTCGAAGAAAAAAATACAGGATCCAATATTAAATGCCTATAGGCTTTAACATATGCATTTACAATAAATATGCCATGCTGACTAAATGGGTGAATACAGTGTCTGCTCAGTCTTGATGCCACTTCAGTCCTCTTTCTTACACGCTACAGTTCCTGACTCTTTATTTTACTCTTGCATTGTTTTCATCCATGCTTTACCCTTTAGTTTCTCTCCTGCTCTGGATCAAAGATGTATGATGAGAAATAAGTCCTTATTCCCAAAAAGCAGAGCCGGTGGGCCCCACCTCCAAAAACTAAAAGGGCTGTGAAGTGAATGATGTCACAATACAACCCAAAACCACATTAAACAAAGAGCGTTCTTATTCTTTGTGATTGTTAGACATGCAGGACTGGGTGAAGAGAACTGTGTGGCCTCCGTAAACACTGACCAAAGCAAGATTGTGCATTCACTTAGGAGCAGTCGAGACATTGACCCAGATATTGAAGTATAAAGCGTAAAACAGGGTAGATGCATGTTTGTGTTCGAGAGAGTGGTCAGATACAAAGTGTGCACAGGGGATGTGCCCTTTTCGTAGCGTGTGAGCAGGCATGCATACCTAACGCATATTTCTTCTGCCTTAAGTAAGAATCCACATACTGACTGTTATTAAAGGACTGCAATTGCGCATGTCACACAAAAAATAATTTCACTGTTTGAGTATGAAAAAAATGATGCTCCTATGTTAAACGTAGAGGAAATATTTAGATGGAAATGGTGGAAACATACAAGATAGCAAGTAGTGGTAAATCAAAGGTAAAGCCGAAGACCAAAAATAGTAAATACAATTTTACAAGTACTGAGGGTGCGCACCCTGAATATTGACCCCAGAATACAGATGGGACACAAAGTGAGAAGAAAATATCGAAACAAAATATCAACAAGTGAGAAATTCTAGATTATTTATATCTAACATCACATATATGTACCTACCCAATGCATATATCTTCGAGGTACATAGACGTGGCGTTAGGAACACTGGCGGCCCCTGCAGGTTAGCGCGGTGGGAAGAGGACGGGCCGGGGGTGGAAGTGACAAATAATAGGATAGGGAAAATAAAATAAATAAAACCACTTAACTTGCATTCTACACATCGCCGAGTCGGCGATGCGGCGAGCGCAAGGCATGTGATTTTATTTATTTATTTTATTTTCCCTTTTCCGTTGTTTGTCACTTCCACCTCCCCGCCCACTGTGCTTACCTGCCCAGGTCACCACTGCTTAGGAATAGTAAAACTCTACATCTCAAAATGTACTTACCTTTCAATAGTCTATCCCTCAACATTCCGTCTTTCGATGTTTTTGCCCCATTATATTCTGGGGGCAGTGCAATTGTACTAACAAATGCAACCAGCTTTCGATCCTGTGTTCCACAAAGTGCTCATATATTCCATGGACTGGATGTGGGCGGGAAGGCATGTGGGCCTTCAGAATATACACAGAAATTCCATGAGTTGGAGGCCCAACGAAGTGGAAATAAGCAACATCCTTAGGATTGTTTGAATAATAGTCAGCTATTTTTGAACCTTGATAATTAAGTTATATAAAGCACGATGTGTTAACTTAAGAGTACTTCAGAGGGATACCAAGGCAAGGAGAGGGAAAGGCAGATTGAGAAAGAGGGTGGAAAGTAAAACCGAGAATTTCTTTTGTCACCAAGAGATTACTGGTGGAGAAAAAAATACAAATTTGTAATGGACTCTATATACAAATAGAATACCTGCTTTGATTAGGGGCAAGCACAGTAAGATGCCATACAAGGGTTGTGTGTGGAGAACAGATATGTAAAGGGCCCACACTATCACTGTTTGAAATCAAATTATAAGTCTCTGCCTTTCTAAATCGTTATATTAAAAAAATGCTTTTAATGTGTTTGAAGAGGGTGTACACATAAGAGGCACATTCAGTGGGCACAGATATTCTGAATATGCCACAAAAGCCTCATCTGAGCCCTAGTCTACTCATAACACAGCGAGCTACCAAACAAAAACACAAACATACTTCAGGCAATCTTATGGCCGTCAACAAGAAACCCCTCTCCCTTAAACCTGACAAACCGCAGTCTCGGAAGGGAGGGAGGCACGGCGTCCGTTAAGGAATATCACCTGCTACGCAGAGTGTAAATCAGGCGCGCGGACGCGCCTTCCGCATTCCCAGGGCTGGGAGAGAACCGCCGACTAACGGTTTGTGAAGCCGTTAAGAAGGACAACACACTCCCTCTGAGTGCAGCAATAACTTCACTGGCAACAAAAACACAAACAAATCATCAGCTACGCGGGCCCTCCGCTCTCCCGACCTTTGACTCAGGGGACTGATGTTTACTGGGCATTGAAGATCTCTGTCGTCATTTAAAACCTCATGTTTCTGACACTGACAGTTCATGACTTCTGAATGAACATGTGTTCAATTGTGCTTTCGTTTTTATCCATTGGTGGCATTAAATGTTAATTTCTCAGTGCTGACCCGCTTTATAAGAATGAGGGACAGTGCGATGTGGGGGCGCATTATTCATTGTAGCTGTCTATAAGTTATTTCATCATTGTATGTATGCCTATATTGTATATTGGACATGGTGCGCGCCTATTGTCTCATTTTAACCTACGTAGATGCAACATCGTTGTATAGAAAGCTAAGATCATGGCACTGGAATATCAGATTAAAAATGTTGTGCTACAAATACCACAAAAAACCTATTGATGGTCAAAATGTCGTAAAATAACTATATATAGATAAGTGTAGATTTACTATGCTTAACTCCACACACGAATAAGTATGTGTGTGTCTACATGTGTGTATATGTTCAAGCTACATATACGTGGAGTTAAAGATAGCAAAACTATGCGTACCAATACATAATTACCTGTTTAAGCCTGTAGAATGTCATTTCTGCAGTGGATACAGTGACATACACCTAAGATAACACTCTACCGATTCCTTGACATGGATGTGTACAGGCGCCATTTTGCCTATTAATAGTTTTTTGGGACTGCATTTTACTTGATGCACTACTTTATATTTTCTTCTTGGGTTCTGAACATAGTTGAGCCGACAGTACAATGTGTGGGTCATGTTATTTGTCTTTAAACATAACAGTATGGATTTCTGTTTCCAATGATTAAACAGGCCTATATGATAGAACACTGCACACCACATAACATCTAACTGCTCAAAGACTAAAACGACCGTTCTAGTTTCAAAAAGACTTCTATACCTAGTGAAAAAGATTGTAAAAAAAATACTTAAGTGGTTCTGCAGCCGTACAATTCAAGATTTGAAGGATGGAACAGATAGAACTGCAACAGTAAAAAGGAATCACATGATACTGCTTGTTTCACCTTACAGTAAGCTATATGTTACTTAATATAAAATAAAAATACATTGTTATATTTGATGGAGGGAAGTAAAATACACGTTAAATAGAATAATAATGTTTCTGAAGTCGCTGCCTGGTGAGGGGGTGTCTACTTGCTAGACGTCTATGACACAATTGTCTTCCTGTCCCTGGTTTTACAAAGACTGAAGCAAAGCTGTGAACATTAAAATGAAGATGTGATATAGGCATAGATGCTATACTTGAGATGAAGGTCAACTGTGATGTCTTCAAGTGTACAATGTCGTTTCAGTGCTATTGTAAAGTGTAACATATGATCCACCTAACAAGATAGTGTGAAAGGTACAATCCCTATGATGTCATACAAGTATAGCCTTCATAAGGAAGAAATATTGGGAGTTAAAGGAATGTTGGCGTTTTTTAAAACTTCATATATGTGGCAAGGATCAAATAATTTTTGGTCTACTGGAAAAACTAGATGAGAGCACAAGTCACAGACCTCCAAAATGTCAGGCTGTAACTCACATTTCTTCACTGCGTACAAGCACACATAGATTCATATCCTACTGCTGGTGCCACTAGCTTTCAGTGTTTTCATTACTATTTTGGGAGTATTTTACACACCACTTATTATCAAAATTTAGAGACAAGTAGTTAAAAAAAATGTAATTCAACATTTTATTTCACAATGTTCCCTAAGAACGGGCTATTGGGGACTGCCTTTATTACACGAAGACTGTCAATTCGATCGCATGAGTTATTTAACAAAGCTTAACTTTCTGGATAACTTTGCCCGCTCACATATTGTTGAAATTGTACAAACTGCAATGTCACACAAGTTAAATGTGTGACTTATCATCACCAACCTACATTTGCATTTTAATGGTAGTGTGCTCTTTCTCATCCAAGTATGCCTAAGTGATGTAGGCCAGCATGTGTAGGAGGAACATCTGAGATTAACATCACTATAAATTGTAGTCTTAGGCCCAAAACTCCACATTAGCCAGAATTTCGCCTGCATTTCATGTTTTCTTAAGTTTTAAAAAGTGAATTGCTCATACTTAAAGGCAACATGCCCCCAGCTGATAAAACTGGCAAGGTGAAGGCAAGGACAGAATCTTTGACCACTTCAAACGTATTAAGCAATAATTTAACCACGGGCACAGTCAACATAACAATGTACTACCATGAAAAGAATACATCACATCCCATTATGTTATGTTAAGTATGAAAGGCTATTATGCAGCTTTAGCTACAGCAGCAAAACATGCACATCAAATCAGAAAATTCTTCCATTGTCGTTTGGGTTTCCTGTACCTGAATGTGAAAATCACCTCTCCAGAGCTTTAAAAAATGACAGCTACAGGTCTGTACAGGAGCTTCATAGTTTGTGGTCTCAAGCAATAAGCAGGAATATATCCACAGCTATGGGGTGGCTGGGGCAGATGGAATGGTAGCAAAGTTTAGAGTGTTTGTTAAAGGTGTGTAGTTGTCGCTCTTTTGTGTCTACATAGCAGCCACTGAACAGTGTAGAGAGAGTAGTGTAAGCCCACCATTACTCCCAGAACCTGTGGCAGTTAAAAGTAGAAGAAATGTGCTTTAACAAAGGACAGGGAAAAATATGGTGCACCACAGATGGCGAGCATTGCTACTCTATAAGCCAAGGTCCATAGATTTTGATTGCAACCTTCCTAAAGTCCAGTGGAAAATATTTACAACTTCTTGTAAGTATGTCAATTTTCATCTTTGCCCCCGGTCCTCAGAAAAAACTCTGCAAGAGTAAAACTTACAAATAAAAAAAACTGCTATCATTTGCCACTCTGCAAACTCTTCAAAATGTAAACGTGCAAGGATGAAAAAAACAGGGAACATATCCAACTTGATTACATTTAACTGAAGTAAAACGTAATCTCACTGTTCAGTAAAAAGGATGTCGTGTTATGGGGAAAAAAAACTTTTCTTGGGCAAAGAAGAGAAAACCGGGGGTCTTTGTAATATTTGAGAAGGGAAAATATTGTTAACTTTGCAGAACTTCGCTGGCGAGAAGAAAAAAAAGCTTCGAACACCCCTAACTTATTCCTCGTGAACTCGCAGTATCAGTTAAAGTGGTTTTACACACAACCAATGTACACAACTCATACCATTACACACTGAAATATTTGTCTCAATTCTTCCTCTCTCCATGGCTCATTCCATGCTCTCTAACTTTTATTGCTGCCCCCTCCCCGCCCCCCCACTATCCCTCTCCCTCCCACTTGTTAGTAAATTATCAGTCCTGTAATTACAGTCCGCGGTATATAATACCCCTCGCGTTGGTGACATCAGGTGCCACTGCAGGCTTCCTACAGAGAGGCGCAGCCAATGTTGACGGTTTCCAGCGTCATGTGCCAAGCTCAACAGAGTGCAGAACACCTGCTCCCAGCCTGACTGACATCCCTGGCAATCGCCCGATGAGCTTTTAGCCGTGGAAGGCGCTCTCGTTTTTTGTCCTCTTGCAAGCTATCCCGAGGTGCCATGATGGATGTCTGAGTCCTGTATTTAACATGGCTGCATAATGTCCATAATGGCACAGTGCACTGTACATAAATGCCTCACGGAAGACAGGAGCAATAATTAGCTGTCATGATTTAAAATAAGGGTTATCCGAGCCACATCCCAATCGGAGGCCTCACATATGCAGATTTAACTAATCTTAATTTGAAAAACATTATTCGGCTGTTTTACTTCGTGGAAGTGCATGGGGGTGACAGTGACATCAGCCTGTGCCAACAAAAATATATATATATATGAAAGTGTGTGTGTGCATATGGATAGATAGATAGATGGATAGATAGATAGATAGATAGATAGATAGATAGATAGATAGATAGATAGATAGATAGATAGATAGATAGATAGATAGATAGATAGATAGATAGATAGATAGATAGATAGATAGATAGATAGATATGGATGGATGAATGAAGTTGGCAGGGGTGTAACTGTGGACACAACGCAGAAGGCATGACATTTCCAAGTTATATTACCTTTATCTTGGCTTTCACACCAATCATGTTCACTTACCATCAAACCTCAATATTATGGAAGGTGTTAGTGAGAACACGAGAGGCTGATAACTGAATAATGTACATACACACTCGTGGACTCATCAGCTGAGGAGGTAGAACTTACTGTTGAAGTTGAAAGTCAACAATGAAAATGTTCTAATAGTGTGAATTTTGAAACCATTCAGTAGTAAAGCACCTTTGAAGTCCAAGCAATAATATAACTACTTTATTCACAGGATAAACATAGGCTTCCTTTATTGATCTCCTTACTCCCACCCAGTCACTCTTCATCTGGTCATACAGCAAATTTCGGAGTGCAGTTTGCAAATATTTCTCGTGTTGAAGGCCACCTTTCTCTTTCTATGACCGCAACTTTGAATTAACAATTATCGCAGCTTCTAAAAACGTTCACTGTGTTCCCACAACAAACTGATGCCGTGCCATCTTCTAGAAATTCTTTTGAGTACTTAGTAGCGTTTTATGTCTCAGTTCCCCAGTTTCCTTGCAAAATCTGTGAGCGGGCTTCGAAGCGCTCCCTCAGAGTTCTCCTCGGGTGGGCTGAAAGCTATGCTGGCTCTATTTCTACATTGCGAACTTGAGACCTAAACAGAGAATGGTTAGACTTTGAGCACCAATCCGCTGTTCGGCATCGCTACACTTTGTCCTTTTTAGTGAGGAGCATACGCTCAAATAAAATACAACAAATACAGACTTCCTTAACTGTTTACAAAATAAGGACGATTTAAGGCTCCTAAAATATTCAAATTGTAATGAATGCTCTTTCATAACTATATTTTGGGACGAATAATATATCTACTGGAGTTTTTATTGAACCATCCTACAGTTTGATAAGAAGCAAGGATAGCTTGTCTCAGGTTAAAAAAATTAGTACTTTTGAGCTAGTTTCCTACTTTGACATAGAATGCAAGTGAAAGAAGGTCTAGGAACTCAAACCAGGTTTCTCGAGAAAGAAGGCTAAAGAGAAGATATTGAAAGAAACGGTGAACTCTTGTTGGCTCAGCAGAGACAGACTATTGGAAATGAACCAGTGTGTGACATAGAAAAGCACAATATCTCATTTGGGTTTTCTAGAAAATCAAAATTCTGGTCTGAGGGTTGAGGTGTTGAACAACGGATTTTTCTTTAACGTTGTGGGCAGATCAATAGAGCACTTGTGACAATTTGCCTGTACGGTATGCTACACCAGGCCCTTGCACCACTTGTGTTGACTTAGGGGCCGGTGGTTGGGAGGGTTGATGCGGGAGAGGTTCACTCTAACTTCCCAAGGGAAGATTGGGCATTCCAAAGTGTTATTTGGTCCTTCTAACTTCAGTACATTCTACATTGATAGCCACTACTCCATCTAAGTGGTCTACCTAACCACGTGTTTGTCCTGCATCGTTTCATCCTTTACTCTGTTGTCCAGACTCCATTTGGGCATTCTCATTTTACCCATATCACCTGTTAAACCCAACATCTTGGTTCACTTTTATTTTCACACTTCCCACTCTTCCTAGCTGCCCACCCTGATCACTCTTCACTGCCTCTCTCACTAGGCTCGCTCTGGTTCTTTCACCCAGGCCTCCTTTCCACCGCCTTATGGGTCGTCTTCTTTCCATATGCTAGGCAATGGCACACTCTTTCTTTATGCCTTGTTCCACATTGCTAAGAAAGGGCACGAGCGGGCATTTGAAATCCTTTCCCCTTCAGTGGCACGTTTTCTTATGTTTCTCTTTCATGTTAATCCATTTAAGTACTTGCCGCAGTTTAATTACGCGCTACGCTTAGAATAAAAGTGCTAGGTAAATACCATGATTGAAATTCAATGAAGGCATGGGCAGTAGAAAGTGCTCAACAGGATGGAAGAAAAAGCCTTAGCGGACCTGCCCTGCCTTTCCCGCAACCCCCATCCCTCCCCTTCACCCCTCGCCCTCCACCCACCCCCTATGGATAGACCTTCTGCATGAAATGATAGAGTTGAGGAGCTAGACTCACAAATGCACTCTCTACCAGAAACTGCGCAGCAGCCTGGGCGAAAGACCGCAAGGTAGCGCAGGAGGCCTGAGAAGCGATCTCAGAGGGCTGACGCGGCCTATTTCTGGATGCGCTTTGCAGCATAAAGGCCTTGTCATCTTTGAAAAGTGCGCTTACGCTTCAATTGAGAGCTCTATTTGATAATAAATAAACCGAAAGTTATCTCAATTTCCTTTTACTCTTCATCTACACAGAGAGACAACAAACATGGCTCCTCCATAAAAATGCACCCGCTGCAGTCCTAAGAATTCAATTAAGCCAAAAATAATTAATGCTTCCAACACATTGAACTGCATTTTACATCTGAGCCACTGACGTTTTGTTCTTTCATCTGCCGTTTTATTAAATAATAATAAAAAAAAGTTTTGATGCCAAGTAAGGGAAAGAAAAAGGCCCGATTTGTTAATGTAATGTTCCCTTTCAGCTGACACAGCATGTAAAGTGTTTTTTGTGCCTTTGATTAAAATAACATTTTAAAAGCTTTGAACAAACATATCTCGCTTTACTTTTAAGGGATTATTTTGCATATTTCTTAGAGAATAAAGACGCTCAATCTTCCTGTCTCAGAAGTGAAGGCTAAGAATATTTTTCAGTACATGCCGAGAGAAAAAAGAATAGGCTGACTGTCGGATTATTAAACCCCACAACGCCCTCCTCCCCAAAAAGAGCTGCCTACGGATTAATTTCTCCTTTTATCAAATTATATTTAGTTGCTTTTATTAAAGGAATTTAACAACAGTGATTTACCGACTCTGTCTGGGAAATACCTTTTGCACTCAACACAGATTCGGCTTTTTCTTACCCAAAGCAGCAAACAAGGCCACTGAGAGGGCTTGGCCGATCACCTTAGTGACTTTTTGACAAATTATTTTTATGTCTTTCTATTTCACGGCAACCGATCAGGGAAGACAACAAATTCCTCCTCTGTGCATATTTTTTATTCGTACATTTATGCGGATTTTGTTTTTCAGTTTAATTTGAATTTATTGAGTTGAGGGGCATCCACTGGAAAAATAATCTTTTCCTACCATTTCAGGTTGTAGGCCAGTAAGGTGCCCACCTTCCTCTATGTCATCAAGAGCACAGTTTGCAATCCCAGGCTTTTGTGTGTCTCCCTAATGCATTCTGAGTGGTGTTGTCTTGGGCTGCTTCCATCAAACTAATCAGACTGACACACCTGATAATGTTTTGTAGGTGAAGAGGTCAGGACTGGAAGCAGTGTCTATGGTTGTCGGTAGCACTGTCAGTGTGAGGCTGAGATTGTACATTTGTGGGCTGATAGATGCTACCTGAGATATAGACAGTGCTACATGTAGAACTGTGTACACTTTTTACATTATGTACAGTCAACGAAAATAATGTGGAAATATGGTGAGGTCTGGCTAAAAGCAGTATTACACAGATACATCAAATGACTGCACTGTTACTTTTAGTAGAATAGGGGGGTGGGTGGTCAGAAGAGTGAGAGAGCAACTTCACAGTCTTTGTTGGTGGCCCTCCAAGTGGTGGACGCAGGTTTTTACTTCAACCTGCAAGGCAGGTAGGGAGGGAATGTCCTGCAGTTCTTAAAGGAGATCAGTGCGTTCATTTGCCTGATGCCTTCTAGGTGTACTCAGCGTAAAACACGAGGAACAGTCTGACGTTTTACAGCTAGGAGTCGTTTGTCAGCAGAAGGTAGCACACAAGTAGTGATCATTACCTACAGAGGAACTCCACAAATGATGGTTTGGAGGATGCAGCTGTTGAAGACCATTTATGCAAGGATGAGGAGTTCATATCGGGCTCGGCGCATGGCAGATAGCACGCAAGGTAAGGGTGAGGTGTTCACATTGGGCCAGATTCTTGGCATGTAGCACATAAGGATGAGGAGTTCATATTGGGCTCAATGCTTGGCATGTAGCACGCAAGGATGAGGCGTTCATATTGGGCTTGATGCTTGACATGTAGCATGCAAGGATGAGGCGTTCATATTGGATTCGATGATTGGCAGGTATGACGCAAGGATGAGGAATTCATATTGGGCTCGATACTTTAAGGTAGCTCGCAAGGATGAGGAGTTCATATTGGGCTCGATGCTTGATATGTAGCATGCAAGGGTGAGGCGTTCATATTGGGCTTGATGCTTGGCAGGTATGACGCAAGGTTGAGGAGTTCATATTGGACTCGATGCTTGGCAGGTGGCATGCAAGGTTGAGGCGTTCATATTGGACTTGATGCTTGGCAGGTGGTACGCAAGGATGAGGAGTTCACATTGGGCCCAATGCTTGGCATGTAGCATGCAAGGATCAGGAGTTCATAGTGGGCTCAAATCTTGACATCTAACACGCAAGGATGAGGCGTTCATATTGGGCTCGATGCTTGGCAGGTATGACGCAAGGATGAGGAGTTCATATTGGACTCGATGCTTGGCAGGTATGAGACAAGGATGAGGAGTTCATATTGGGCTTGATGCTTGGCAGGTATGACGCAAGGATGAGGAGTCATATTGGACTCGATGCTTGGCAGGTAGGAGACAAGGATGAGGAGTTCATATTGGGCTCGATGCTTGGAAGGTAGCACGCAAGGATGAGGAGTTCATATTGGGCTCGAAGCTTGGCAGGTATGACGCAAGGATGAGGAGTCATATTGGGCACGATGCTTGGCAGGTAGCCATCCAGTCTGGTGCTAGTGATGAGGGGTAGGATGGTGAAGGGGTAGGAAGGATGCATATGGTAACATTTATGACTTTATCGAGGGTGTAAAAGAACATTGTGGAAGGCCACTGAAAGAGCTCTCATTTGCAGTTTGAAGAAAACTTCAGTTTTGCCGTCTGGAGGTGAACAGATTGTGGTGTCACTGAAGCTGACATTGTGATCATCTCACAGTATGAGCAGCACAGAAGGCCCTATTGTGATAAAATTGAGAAGGCCACGTTTTTGGTAATTTTTACAGTCTCAAACAAAAAGCTGGCTGGTGCTTACATTGTACAGCATGCATCTATCTGGGGACGATGTCTGTGTACAGAATAAACCAGAGTTTACCAACCCCTAGGATTGAGAGGGAAGGGGCAATGATTCTTCTCTGATGGGAGGATTTGAAGAAATGGTATCAATAACTTTAAATGTTTGAAAGATGTTTTTTTTTTCAAGATTTGAGTTATCCATAGTGTCCCACTAAACCCTAGTGGTGTCTGCTTCTGCAGTACATGTGTTCATGAGGCACACGTATTTTGAAGCATCTTGTATACAGGGACCAGGTGTAAATGGTTCTGCCTATTCAGGCAATTTTCTTCTCATACTGCAAACCATAATACAAATGGATCTAATGAATTTCCTATGCTGTCCTTACGGGGTGTAGTGGTAGGTTCATTGTTCCTTTGACAATCATTAAGTGGAATTGTTGTTTCTCCGTATCTTAGAATCTGCCTTAGTTTTTTAAATCAGAGGCACAAGCAACATACATCACAGAAGCAGACACCTTATAGAGACATTCCCCCACTCATATGAAAAGTAACCAAAAGCAAGAGACAAAACTGTAGAACGACCACATGCAGTCTAGTGATGTAGTACAACCTTCCTTAACACTTCAATTTTGTAAGCGTTGTATTTGGTTTGGACACCTGAGAAACTTTTAAAGTGCTATGTCTCAACAGCACAGTAGAAAGTTACTGCCAGAGAAGTTATAAACTAATTCCTGAGGTTTAGTAACTAAACTAGATCCAAATGTTTCAAAATCTAAGAAGCAAGGTAGGTTAAAATGTTCTTCTGCCCTCCTTTTGAAAAAAGTGTTTAATTTATTAATCGTTTAGGGTGGTTAATGCCCAGAAGTGAGTCCATGCTTGCCTCCCCGTTCGATATCTTCTGCTTTCTAGCCACAAGACAAGTTAGTACCAGGCTGTCAACCTCCCTGCATACAGGGGTGACAAGTCCAAAGAAAAAAACAGTCTCCTGAGCCAGCCTTGCATCTGTAAACATTCCCAACAACAGGCATTCCAGCCTGCTCATTTGTCTGATGATGCCTGCTTGGGATTGGAGGACTGTTATGACATCATTTACCAGATGCCTACACCAGAGGAGTGGAATGGTCTGAGGCGACATAATGACGCTTCTATCCAGGATTCTGCTCTGCAGAGCAAACTGATGTCCACCCATCTTGTATCCAGCTATCCAGCTATCACATACATGTAAAATGTGTCACATACTAATTTTATAAGCAAATGTCAAATCTAGACAGGGTTTATACTTCAATATAAGCACAAAAGTTGCAGTTTCCTCTAAATTCTCAGGGGACATGATGTGCAGTAGTAAAGGGTTAGATGGGAACAACCACCTAATCACTACCCACCTAAAGTCAATATTTAACTAAATTTGTGTTAGAAGCTGAATATTTCAAGTGACTGACGCAATGAATTTCAATTATTATTTTTGTGGTACCACAAAAAAACTACAACGAAAGTGAAGCGTTCTTTTTTTTAAAGTTGGAAAATCCCTCGTGCAGGTTTCCTTTTCTCATAGAAAATACTTTTTGACTGTTGCATTCATGAAAAATGCAAATTAATGTAAACTAAAAAGTACACTAAGATAAAATAAGTTTTGAAGTAGAAATAATCAAGTTTTGGGACATGTTTGTAGTTAAACCGAATTTTCCTATCAGGGAAGTGGTGGAAACCTGTGAAATGGGAGGAAGGCACAGTGAAAACATTGCAAGTGTGTTGATACATAGTATATATGCCAATATCTGGGAGGTAAATATTTGAAGAGGAAAGTACTGTGTATATGAGAGGTATTGTTGCAGAAATAAACTTTGACAGGATGAGAAAGCTAGTCAGACAGCTCAGTGAGTTAAAGGAACTGCTGCATATATAAGTGTGCAAACTGCATACCACAGATACGTATTCCACTAGGGGTAGCATAGCATTTCACCCCTCAGAGACTGACAAAATGATACACAGAGTTGGATTATAGCCCCACATATTAAAAATTTTATTAAACTAAAATAATGAAGTGAATGAATTGTTATAAAAAAACAAATGAATAATGTCACACCCAAAGGCTGAGTATAGACTCTCATTTTGAGTTACTACTGCCACAAAATGAGGCAGAACTTCTTATCTAGAAAGAAAATCTTTCTTGTACTAATTGATTCGTGAAGCTCCTGCCTTAATGTAATAGCAAGTAGGTGTCACGGTATACTGCTTTGCTTGGGACTACACAAGGGCCAAATGGCTTGAACAGCAATGAATGTTTGGAATGTCCATCCACATATGTTTCAGACAAATGTGAGCAACTTGAAAACCACATAGATACAGGGCCGTCTTTAGGGCGGTGCGAGCAGTGCAGCCGCACTGGGCGCTGACCGGTGGAGAGGGTGCTGACCTCAGGGGGGCGCTGTGTTTAGCAATGACTTATAATTGGAGAGATAAGGGGCACTTTTGCCTGGTGGTAGGGAGAGAATCCGAGAAGGAGGTCATGGGATGTGGGGGCGCCAAAAGTGATTGTTGCACCAGGTGCCACCAGCGCCAAAGAAATGAAAACTGCAATGGTATTGGTAAAAGAAGGCCAGGGACGCAGGGCAGGATCCACTATGAAATGCATGCTTTGCCACATCCCGACTCACAGTGCCCACAGTAATATTAGCATTGGCTCTACAGTGGCTGCTCCAATAGGATTAGGTGACGTGGGTTCTAAAAAAGGGACCCACTAACCTGAATTATTTCTAGAATGGTTGGCATCTTGGCCAGCTTAATATGTTGTCACACCCCCTAACCCCATTCAATGATGTAATATGTGATGCTCCATGGTGTGATTTGGTACCCACAGCTGATAGGACCCCTGAAAGCTACCTAGTATTGCCCTTCGTGTAACGCCTGCCTGCTTTTGATCGAGAATCTTACAGGACAGACATACCCAAGTTCCAGCCAACAAAATGAGGCAATGGGTGGTGAAGGGGCTTGTCCGTGATTGTGTAGATTCTAGTTGGATGTATCTCACAATATCATGGTCGAAACATTGTCCTTCAAAAAATATCAACACCACTGCATATACCCTCTTTGTATTGTTAAAGTAAGTATATAAAGGCAAGTATAGATTTACTGTTCTTAACTCCATATCTACTTACCTTGATGATACAGTGGTACTAGATATCGTGGTGTCGATATTGTTGCAGAATGATATTTTGGCTACATTATTGTGACTCCCTATCCAACCTCTTTGTTTGAGTTCACAAATTCATTTATAAAACTATTAGATTGTAGCTCCTTCCTATACGGAATAAGGAATTGTTTTTGATCATTTGGCCCACTCTAGCCCAAGCAGAAGTCTTGTTAAATAACTGGTGCTAAACATTTACACATAAATGTAACCTCCTGTAAAAAGTCAAAATCAAAGATGGTGTTGATTAATGTAAGCATTATTGCCATCCAAGACGTTTGAAACATACCTGCAATGTGCTCCTGCTTCGGGCAAATTCCTTTTGGAGGTGTGTGAAGACGGTCTTCCTCATCGGGTGTGACTTGGATCCCGATCTCCACGGGCTCTTTCACTTTCCTGAGCTCTGCGCGCGATGAGGGGGGTGGACTGCTCTTATCCAGGCTCTTTTCGTAGCAGATGCCGCTGGCGAGGTTGCACTGTTTCTTCTTGTGCTCTATAAAAACCAAGATGTCCCCCAGGTGGAAGTTCATCTGACACTGTCCACAGGTTAGTAAATCGGGGTCTCGGCCCCCGCCGATGCCGCCTGACTCTGAGATCGCCAGGTTCTCGTCCTCGTCTGCGATTGCCGCTTCCACATTGTGAGCCTCTGCTTCTTCAGGACAAGAGAGAGAAAACAACAAAAGGTCCGTCTGAATGTCTCAACAACTTGCACACAAGTTCAATTAACATCCAGGAAAGCATTTCAACCTGTAGGATCCAAGTTTCACTGGACTTCTAACAGTATATAGTTACTCATGACATTAGTAGTTAACCCTTAAAAAAAAAGACCTCAAGGCTGGGTCAAATAACAGTTTGTATGTATGTTGGTATGTATGCATGTATGTATATGGCATTCTTATAGATGGAGCCTAGCCACAATGCAGCACAGCACTGTGCATGGTCAAAGACAATCATAAGTCAAGAAATAATAAGAGAGGATGCTGTGTTGGGGGCAGATAATGCACTGAGATGTAAAGATGTGAGCCTTCAACTCTTTCCTAAATTGGAGCAATGTTGGGACGGTGCTGATGGGACATGGGAATGTTGTTTCAGATCCTGGGAGCATAGATGAAAAAGGTGCCCTGTCTTGTTTTTTATTTCTTACACTTCTTAGTCCACAGTCTGATGGTGTCCTGGCTTTGGGTCTGCTGAGAACCCCTAGATGGTGAGCTTACCTGCAAGATAAACAGGGATCCTGGTTCTAATGGCTTTATAATGAGTGTGCTGGCAGTGTGTATAATGCCCTCTTCTTATCACTGCAAAGTATTGAGTAGAGAGAGGATGGTCTATCCTGCTCTGATAACCCTTCATCATGTCTCAGAGTCCCTGTGATAGCCCAATGATGACCCACTGCACCCCTCCTTCCACCCTTCTTTGATCCCTGAGCAAATTCACTTTTCAGTGACAATGACCCTACATATAATATATATTTCGGTGTCTTCACCAATTAATTTGAATTGATTTTTAACTTTTCCGCTATTTAAATTTCTTCTTCGTTTCTGTTTCTTCACTTTCCTTCTCTTCGGAGGCTGCCGTTTTGCATGTTTGATCCTGTTCAAGGGAATTACCTTGCTTGTAGGTCACTGCTAGAGATCACTTTTGGGCCATGTAGTGTGCCAATTTTGACTTTCTAAAAAGCGCTTAAAACTGCACTGCACTGTACTTGCTGCAAAACATGAATGTGTTTATTCATAAATTCATCCAATCTAATAACAACTGATAATTGCTGCCATGTGCCTGATGAAAAGCTTTAGAACGGGAATATATATGCACCACTGACTTCCATGCTGGAAATTACCAACATTCTTACCCTGAATGCAATTGTGTATTCCCTTTGCAGAACTTGGTGAACCAAAAATAATTTACTTTTTATAGTATTCCTGCTAGAAGGTCACAACAAAGGTCAATGTATTGGCCTGTATAATCTACTTGAAGCTAATGCACAAGCAACAACATACAGGTCAAAATGCTTTCCGACACCGGATTACCGTCTACTGGAAATTCAGCTCTCCCGTGACATGGTTGCGTTCAGATTTAAACTAGACTGCAGGGATATAATGAGATTGCCAAGGAGGCTACTGTCTCTAAAAGGTTGTTATCATTCTTTCAAGCGTTGTGACTGACGCTGCCACAGCCCTATCAGCCTTTCAAAGGCCCCAGTTTTCCAGGAATCTTCCTTTTTCCTCCACAAGGCAGTCAGCTTCTATTTGCATTGACTTCTGGGATAGTCTATAAAAACTCTTAAATGTTTTCTCTATCTCCCGCAAGTGACTGAGGGGGATGACGCAGTCACTTACTGGCCTTATTAGGCTTTTTTGTGGGCCGGGGCACTAGTCAAGATGTCACTGCAACCATTTTTAAGATTTGAATTGTGCAACAGGAGAGAGGATCTTCTCTGGTGCTTCTTGTTTACATGCTCTACTTTCATGTGCCTTGTCTTTCCACTCACTCTGTTTTTTTCTGCGTTTTGGGGTCGTAGGTTTTTCAAAAATTTCATTTTTATATTTTCTGTGTTCTAAGACAGGCAGGTTCACCAAAACGTTCTACAGATTGCTACCTAAACTGCAAACCATAACCAGTCACCTGTTTAGTGCCAAGGACTACTTGTAGCTTGTTTTATGTCTGAACTGTACACCATCACAGAATACCAGAAAAAACTCAGCTCCTGGCAACGCGCCACTCTCTACAATCCAATGTATGGCATTATAAGGCTCTCCCCATGTGGTAAAACTGTGAATACAAGTGTACAGTGCTGCGACAAAGCATGCATTTCCCTAACACCTATTTAATTACTATTATTTGTTACCCAAGTATCTTCCTTTTTATAAATGTTTAAGTATGATGTGTGGATAATTGTATTTACTGTACTCTGATGCCAAGACCCATAATTGTAGTGCTCAGTTTTTTTTTCCCTGTCTTTGCAAAATATGAACTGCTTCTAAAATTAAAAGTGGAAGTGGGAAGAATCGTTCTATGAGCAGCCTTGGTAAAAGCAAATGGTAAAGAGATGGGCAGAGGGTCAAATGTGGGGTCATGATACAAACATTATTTTACGCTCGGTGGGTTCTGTGAGCTGAACTAGAAGACCAGACCATCTCACTAAAAGACTCCTCTTGCAACTACCCAAAGTTCAATACCTCCATAAGTGCCATCGCCCTGGTAGACTGGTGGTCAAAGAGTCTACTTTCAAACCCTCACAGCAAGACAAAGAGGTAACCCAATGTGCAGTTAGAAGCAACCACTTCCCTTAAATGGCAACACGAGTAAAAATCTACGGTAGCATCAACTCTGAGCGGAAGGGAGATGGTTTCGCTCTTGAGCAGCTGGCGCATAGCTTGCTGTACCCCTGAAACTTCAGCAGGCTGTAACAACGTAAAACATGGCATTCTGGCTTTACTTGGCCTAGCTGTGCAGCTGCTGTAATTCTTCAGAGTTCCTAGCACAGGCCATCGGACATCTCCTATGACATCAGCATGAGCCCTACCTTCCCAGAGTCAGCCACTCCCCCTTTGCTGAACATCCCTCATTGGTTCTGGCAAAAAGGCAACTGTTCTTATAAGCTTATGCAGACAGACAGTAGCTGCTAATGGTACATGACAATGCTCAATTGAATTAAAGAACCGCTGACCTTCATACAACCGTGACATGTGGCTAGATCTCCCATGATTTCAGTTTGTGTTAATACCAACTCTTCAGCTTTCCTGTTGTGCAGATCCCTCTACTGTCCAATCCTGTAAAAGAATACTTCCTCGAGCTTACTCAGACATACCCCTAACCAGGCACGGCCCGTGCCGGGCGTTATACTGGGGCGGTGACGTCAGGCAGGGGAGGGTCAGGGTGGGGAGTTGTAAAATGTGGGATATGGACCATTAGAGGTAAGTACCGATGAAAATAAATAAAACGAATTTCGTTGCACACGCTGCATCACATTTGGCGATAATTTGTTTTATTTATTTTTTATCGGTACTTACCTCTAATGGTAATATATATATATATATATATATATATGTTTTGAGCATAAGGCTGGCAATAGGCTAAAACTGTACGTGGGCCAGGCCTAAAAAATATGTTCCAATATTTGCAAAGTGCAAGTGTAACCAGGGGTTGATCTACTAAGTAAGGCTCACTGCAGGATTATTTTCTGAAATCTACATTACGACAGAAGGAACGCCCCTTCTGCAGCAGTAACTAGCACATACAATTGCGATTATAATGCTGCTAGCTGCTTTTCTAAGAAAAAACATATGGAGGGATCATTTTGCAATAGGCGTTTAAACAGGCGTCCCTGAAGCACAGTCACATTGTCAGATGAATAAACACACCCAACAGTGGATTGGGGTAGTTTTCTGACTCAGAAAAGCTCCTCCAAAAAGGATATTTGAATGTTCAGTGCTACAGGCTAAGCAAGTGCTTTATTGGTCTGATATTCGAGCAGGATTTTTGTATTTTCTTTGTACAAAGCCCATAAAACACTAGGTGTCGGATGGAAGAGAGGTGGCGGCAGTGGTAATGGGTCCAGTGCTGGGCAAGAAAAGCACAAAATAGAGGTATTTTGTCTAGAAAACATAGAGTGAAAGAGGCCACGATCAATATTTTTTTGAGCAAGTGACATAAAAAATGACAAAGAAACGTGTGGCGGCAAGGAATGCACGTGATCAAGAAAAGCAGGATTCTTAGAGAACCACGCTAATGCGCTTTGTGACTAGGAATAGTACCGCTCAAGGAGCACCTTCAAAGGCAAATCATGCTTCTCACGTGCAGCTCCAGGGATTTTTAGACCCACTAGACATGCTTCTTACACAGACTCAAACTGGTGCAATTGAACTTCAGTAGCATTGCTTACTTACTCCATTATGGCCAGGAGTCTTCATAAAGTGTGCTTAAATATAGGGTAAACGATTCTTTACAAATTTGCTTGAGTCAGTAGAATGTGATTCATAGGAAGACAATCTGACGCTGCGATTTTAATTTTAAAACATATGATGTATGGAAGGTAGATCTTCTGGTCGACATCTTAGCAACAAAGTCCACCATCAATACCAGAGTATAATGAGGAGTGACTACACACATAAACAGATTGTTACTGTATAATGATGATTGTGCCAGCATATTGTAAGCAAAAGCACAGATTTTGTACTGAAATTCACTTTCCTGAATATATAAGGATCATGAGGGTTTTTGCCTGCTTATACTGACAGACCTAGTGTGGTGTTCAGACACCCAATATGGCTGGGGCTTCACTCAAACAAAAACTATAAAAATAGTAAATAAGACCATATTGTAAACAATTGGTTCATTTTAATATGGAGTCATTCTGAGATTTAGGTATTTGGCTCAGGAGTAAAAGGCAAATATGTACCGCCTGTTCATCCGTTCAAGCAGCAGGCGGAAGCTGAGAAGCTTAAGCCGTTAAACTGTTGTTCACACGAGCCTAATTTCAGGGGATAGGGAAAGTTGTGTCAGTTCGAAGAGGTAGCACGCAAGAAAAGGAAGATGTGACCTCGCCCACCATTTGTAGCCAAGCTCTCCTGTTGAAGAGACTAAAGCTGTCAGGCCAGGAAATGATAGCGGCGCAAAAGGCGGGGTGTGGGTGCCAGAAGTGAGTGAGGTATGCCTGAATCTCCGCCACCATGCTCTCATAACAGCGGCCAGTTCCCCTGTGCTATGTGATATATTTTAATTCATACAAATTCATACAATTTGTAAACTCATATACCCCTATGTGTCTTCCGAGGTTGGCAGAAGAGCCTGCGAGAGGCTGGTGTTTCAGCTCAGATTCACCTCTCTGAGTTTGCCTGTGCATATGGGGAGACGGGCCTGCCACAAGTCAATCCGCTGCAGAATAGAGGCCTTTGATTAGCCAAGTAATGATTGTCAAATTATCCAGCTTTACTTGTGTCATACGAGAATGAGATCTCTCCTTTGATGTAGCCCATGGAGTTTATACAAAATAAATACAAAAATATGGCAGCTCCAGTAAGTATTTGGCTTATCTACAAGTGTGGGTGCTGCTATTTTGAAACCAATGTGCTTTAGTGTGTGTGTGACAATTGTCTCATTCACCCAGAAATTTGAAACATTTGGGGAAAACAGTGCTAGTGGTGTTTTTATTCTGACTGTGTCCATTAGTCTAACATACCATTTAAACAGCAGCACCTTTATTCAAAGAAATTGATGTCACATGTAAGAAACAGCACTGCACCACAACAAATGAATTTCACATATAAGGGCCAGTACTTTAAACCAAGAAATGAATACCACTTATCCCTACAAATAGGTATCACACAATGCAAACAGCACCTTCACCCTAAGAAATGAATGGCACATATAGGGACCGCTACTTTCACCCCAAGAATTGGATGGCCCACACAAGGAGGAGTACCTTTATGCCTCAAATATAAATATAACATATTGGAAACAACATCCTTGCTCCAAAAATTAAATGGCACATGTAGGGAAAAGTGTCTTGATCCCAACAAATAAATGCCACATATAAGAAAAGTTCCCTTTTCCCAATAAATAGATGACAATTATAAAGATTCATACTGCACCCTTAGAAAGAGTCATTGCCTCCTGAGAAATGAATGACACATTTAAGGATCAGGCCCTTCGCCCCCGAAAAACGCAGAAAGGGTAACAAAGCTTCTAGACTGCCTCGACAATGTGCCTGCTTTCAAACAGAGTCTCATCGGTAGGATGAAATTGAGCTCTCAAAATTATCATACACATCTATCTATCTATAAATCTATCTGTCGATCTGCCTTTCTATATAGCCAGAAACTGCTTCAGTAGTTCCTGAACTTCAGAATGTCAAATAAAAAAGGCATGCAAACTTCCACCACGAATTTTGGTTTCCTTAAAATCAATTGCATTTTTCAGCGTCGGCTGTCCGATGTGAAGAAAGATTCAGTATGTTTCATTTACCAACCTAGATGGAGCTGCAGACGCATATTCCCTGTAGTTACAAAAAATAAGTGTTTTCTTGTCTCTTTGCTTGCCAAAAACTCTGCCAAGCCTCTTACTCGTAACATGTGGTGTTCTTTCGCTTTCTGGCAGCCGTTGCTGTGCTCTCTTTCACTTTCTTCATGCAGCGAGCCCTTGTGATCTGCAGTAATTGGGTTTTAAAATGCCCACAGACTCTTTGCACTCTTTACTGTCTTGTCCCCGCCGAAGACCCGTCGAACCAGCCCTGCCCCGTGTCAGCAATCACACTGCAATGACTGAAAATAGCTCCTTGTATTAAAGGAGATTTGTGGGGTCTATTGAGAGTCGTGAGTGCTTAGACCAACTAGTTAGGGTCACTGAATATGCATTTCACAAATTCAGTCTATCAACTTTCTTTTTTCTTATTTTGCCTTTGTTTGCCTTTATAAGCTAACCCAAATTGAACTCTAACTAAATATCTTTAATTCCAAGTCTGCATACCTTGAATATATTTTATAAATTGTCAAGGTACATATATGGGGAGTGAAGAACTGTAAACTTATAATTACCTACATGCACTTCCCTTCAAGATATTGTGGTAGTCTTTATTCTGGCTACGATATTTGTGTAGGATGATGTTTTGAAGAAAAATATTCTGGTAGAATACCACCCTGTGCTATTGAATTTGGAAACCCATATCCGGTCCTGTTTGGGCATTAAAAGATACACCATAATACACATAACTCACTTCTACCATTGACCTCACAAAGTATTCAACCCATGCTCTTAAAATTCTTTTAGTCAGAATGTGCTTAACATGGCATGGCCCGCTACACGCTACCAGTGAATACTTCCATACCGCTAGCAGAGACAAACCAGACAGGACGGTACATTTTGTAAATTTTGTAACGCTGGCTCCAATTTTCTTGTACTTATCTATGATCCTTATGCCTTGGGTGCCGCGTTTGTAAGTAAATTCTACCATGATAGCACAATAAACAATTACTTCCGCCATGTCCACACCCTGGCACATTCTTTTGCTACCAGAGAAGTCTTCTGCATTGAACATCTTGCCACTGCAAAGCTCTAAAGCACCAGCATCTCTGCTTCACAATATTAGAAACACTCAACCCCTTTTATAAGCCTTAGCCATGCACCTGCCCCAAAATACAAAATATGTCCTATTCATACTAAATGTTGAGACCTCATTGTGAGAAAAATGCCAGGCGAAAACACCCAACCCAACAATGTAGAGGTCGAAGCACCTCCCATGTCATCCTATGTTTTGCTATCGCCTATTTTCTGCCTGCGGTTCTTTTTGAGGATGTATTGTCCGAGGGCACTCAGATGTGGCCATCAGGCAGCACGGCGGCGCTATACTAAACCCAATAAATAATGAAAAGTGCAGACAAATGTGTAGCCTTCAAGTTGCTGCCTGCAGACGCTAGTTTCAATGATGGACACCAGACATAAACTGCAACATTGGATTTGCAGTGGTTTTTACGCGCTTCGAGGGACGCTTCCTTGAAAGAAATGCCTCCTGTGCTCCTGATGTGTGCCAATGTTGCTGCCTGACACTTGTGGGCATGAATAAGGGGATATGGGTTGAGGACTCACCCTGTACCCTAATAGAACTGCCTCCGGCTATCCTTTGTGGATTCGAATCCCTGTACGGCTGGAAGACGCATCTTTCCTTGCAAGGAAATAACACAGGTTGTGCCAGCTGCTGCTGGATGCAAATAATACATAACCTAGCTAGAAAAGCTTTTTGGGTACTGGTGGGAACTAGACTGAGAACACTGATCAATAATATCGATACGCTTGATGCCTTGTAGACAGGGGGATTGGAATCAATATTTCAGACACATGTCACAAGTACTTTGATTACTAATACACAGATGAAGGCTGAATAGGTGACGGATCAAATTAAGACTGGTTATAATATGTCAAATACACTGATCTTCATCAATAATGTTGACACTATAAAAGAACATTGATTAGCTCCTTTGTCATAGTTGTGCTGGAAGCCATTTCTTTGATTAAACAATGCAAATGCACTGCATGCCAGACCCCCGCTATATTGTATGCGCGTTGATCGCATGGTAAGTGCTCGCGTACTGCAAGTACAGAACTGGTGCAGCGACAATTAGCTTCATTTTTCATTGTTACTCTTTTCTAACACATTATCATGACGACTTGAACAGCTATGGCCGTGCAAGAGTCTACTGAATTAGCATTCCATCCAACACATTTACGTTGACTTCATGCTAAGGTACAAAGCAGGAATTCAATTGTTGATGCTCGTTGGCACGCAATACAACATGTGAATTTTGATATGTGGGGATCTGAAGATATTTTGTGGTTTAATTTCACCAAAACTCAAGTTCATCTTGGAGTATCTGGCATTAGGGACAGGTATCTGGCTAACTCAGTTTTCAAAAACTGTTGGACATACATGTAACAGGCATTGGCCAGACTTAAATCTCTAGACCAGTCAGTGGCGGTCAGTTGGCTCAAAGTGGGCCCCTCCTGCCACACTCTACTTCTATGACAGGCATAACAAAATTGTACTTTTTCTAAGAAACTCCTTTAAAATACTCTCAGACAAGTGTTGTGTTTGCCTCGCGTGCTAACTCTCCGTTGGGGATTTCTGCGCTACAAGGAATTCATATTCGATTTACACTAACTTTTAATATGATTGCAAAAAAATGAAAGAAAAGATTTTGAATTCTTGCTTTGATGAATTGCAACTGGAGGCAGCTGACGAAAAACACAAAGCATGCATGAAAGTTAAATTATTGTGGTGCACATTTGGGAGCGGTGAAGGTGGGGATTGTTATATCAGAAACAGCTTGCGACTGGATTACAGAAAACTGTACTGTTATTCTGTTCTTGATCATATAAATTCATGCAGCATCAAACTGATCTTTTTTAGAGTGTAAATATACTCGTACAGTACCTTCAAATAGCGCGATGCTGTAAAATGAAAGTGTACACTTAACATGAAAATGTTCATATAAGCAATAGAAAATAGTCGGTGGTCCTCACAACACACAACTGCTTTGTGTCTTAATTGTAAATGCTACTTTTTTCCTTTAAGGAAAGAGCTAGTTCTACTGTAGGGTAGTCGAACACTTAGAAAAAATAATCAAATGGCGTTTCTTTGATGAATACAGGAGGCATGGTTTAATGTCAAGTGAACGTGTTATATCGAGGTGGAACTAAAATAGGCACATTTCTCCATATCTTGAGTTTTAAAGAAGCATTGATGGCTGAACTAGCATTTTTCGTATAACTTCTTGCATTAGTGTTTTTTTCTATTTTTAACTGGACCGCTATCCCTATCACTGAAAAAAGGAGGCACACAACCTCGAAAAAAACCATATTTGGGTTCCTATAATTTCGATGAATGCTAATAGGCACCAGATACAGGAAAAGCACAAAACAAAGGGGTGGCACCTATTTTAATGAAGCATTCAAGCAAAAAAATGCATGCATTGTTCTGAGATAATGTCACAAAAGACTTGCATTTTGACGAGCAGAAATGCGGCCTTCTGTCTGTTGCTCTACTGTCCAAGCCAGTGCATGGGACCACTTTAGCCAAACACAACTGATTCCTTTTCCAACTAAACAAATGTGCGTCACAATCAGCGAAGTTTAGGCCTACGTCTTTACTGAATTTCAACTGAAGCGAGACTTCTGATGAGGTTTTCTGCTCAACACCCTCCATTCACAGTTAACAGAATCGGCTGCTGTGGTCTGGAGGTACAGTGCAAGCACAACAGTCAGTCCCACTCGTCTGCATGGGTACACACAAATCATACAAGAAATGTGTTCATGGAGACACTTGTGTGCGTGATCACATTCCCTACATATGCACATTTAGACACGAGTGTGTATTGGATCTGGATAGACGATTATACATATGGGCAGACTCATACTCACATGCACATATTTCTATACATTTAAATATGCCACATATTTATATAAATAAACGTAGGTGTTTGTGCAAACATATTTTCGTAGCCAGATGTAGATATATACTATACCCATGTCTATATGTCCCTACATATAAATCCACCACATATGCTATATATGTGCAGATGCAGATGTCTAGGTGTGTGTGGACAGACCTCCAGACAGACAGACAAACCAGTAAGGTTGCTTAGACGCACCAGTGAGTTTTTGTTGTAGTTCCTTAAAGAGACCTGCCATTCCTCCTAAATAGAGCAAGCTGAGTTTTAACGCTGTAATTTCAATAAATAATGCGAACAAACAACGGGGAAGATTCCGCGCAGTTCCAAGGAGAGGGGAACCCCTCGCGAGTCGTGCCAACAGCCGCGCGCGCCTCGGCTGCGACGCGATCATTCCCCGCTCTGCGCGAGGCTCTGCCGGCTCTCGCCGGCGTGCGAGGGGCTCTGGGGGCGGCACGCGCTCTGACAGGGTCCGGCGGCGGATACCGCGAGGAAGGGACAGTCTGTGACGCAGGCACTTCTACTTTTTAAGACTCCCGTCGGAGGGAGAGGGCTGCGGGCTCTGCGCCCACTGCCCGCAGACACACTGCGACCCGTGGCGGACACCCTACGACCCGTCGCGGACAGGCTCAGGGGAGCAGTGGAAGGGTGACAGGCACGGCCTTTCCTCTCACCCTAAAAGCACGGTCTTTCGTTTTACCTTATCTTTCAGGTTCAAATATAATGCCACTTTCTGCTTCACCTGATACAGCTCCCACACATGGCACTTTAAAATAAAGGCCACTGTTGCTGACCTCAGGGATGGTAAAACTGTGTTGTAGCTAGCAACACAAATGCCAGAGCCTCAATATGCACGAGCACTTGTGCAAATGGAAACCCACCAATAATAGCAAGGGCTTTAAGAAAATGTACAGCCTTCACCCATGCTGGCCCTTTCAGCTACTTATGCTCACGTTGGGTTTAGAGAAACCGAAGCATCCTCCTGCTAAAAGAACAGGTCTGTGCTTAGAATTAAAAATGGGAAATTTGACAGCGAGATCATATGGTGAACATAGAAAATTGCTCACAAGTGCACACCCGAATGCTCTTCGCACTAATGGCTGCGTCCCAGCCTGACATGTCCAGCGTTCCTTTATTAACCGGTTTCACATAGTCTGAAAAAGGGAAAGTGATGATGGGGGC
Organism: Lissotriton vulgaris; assembly: GCF_964263255.1. Taxonomy (NCBI): domain Eukaryota; kingdom Metazoa; phylum Chordata; class Amphibia; order Caudata; family Salamandridae; genus Lissotriton; species Lissotriton vulgaris. Next base: position 386,341,065 of record NC_141697.1, read on the forward strand.
GGGGGACTGAGCAGAATCCTCATACGTGACGTCGCTTTGCAAATGACTGTATAACAGAACGCTGCAAACCATTCCGTGTTTGTGGAGCCCGTACGTGTTAAAATCAACCCCCTGCTCCATCTACGGTGAGAACATCTCGCAGGCTGTAAACAGTCTAAACACTGACAACCTCTCCTGATCTCCCCTCACTAAACACGCACTTCGACGACTACAGTACAATTCAGTGCAAACCCGCTATGATACAGGCTAACAGCTCCCCCTAGCGGCCAAGAACTATTTATAGCCAGAGGGCTCATGTGAGTCTCTGTTTTTCCTCTCTTTTTTTTAACAGACTGCAAAGTTTGTTTTGGAAAGTATGTATCACAACAAGAACGAAACAGTAGACAATACGAAGTGGGGCGGAACCACAAAAGAGCAAGGAAGGGCCTGGGAGAGCAGACACCTCGGAATAACATAAACTTGAGTAAAGGTTAATATAGAAGTGTCCGCCTGTACTAATCTTCAGTGTTAACTGTGACACTCCCCCTGGTCAAACATTTTGTTATTCTGCAGGACTGCTGTCAAACCTCGAATTAATCATGGGTGCTTAGCAAAACGCAGTTTTTTAAGAGTTTGTTAAATTCTGTCTTGCCTGTTGATTTTTCAAACGATTATATATTTACTGGCTAAAATGCAACTGCCCGGTGCTATTTACTATCTACAACTAGAAAAACATCGCTGGAGAAAAAATTGTGAGCCCATATATTACTTAAAACAAGTCAGCCTCCAGGAACCTCAAAATAATCGTTTAAAACAGGCAACTAAATATGGCTCGTGGCTATGCATCTGAACTGTAGTTTAATACAATACAATGTAAAACGAGGAAAACTTATAACGAGCCTCCAATGAAATTAAATTGAGTTTGTTGTTCCTGCCAGCAAAGGACTAAAGGAAAAGCCAGGAGGGGTGTATGCATCAGCCCCTGCATGAAAATATCTCAAAATACAGGTCTGTTCAGGTTGCAAAGCAAACTTTCAGAAGGGTCTGCGAAATAACAAAGTTGTCTATGTTTGGATTGCTATAATCGCAAAATGTTTTCTAATGCTTATATTCTGATCCAGTTTCATCCAGCAAAGTAACAACTAGAGTTTGGTCCTTTTCATTATTATTAATAGAATAATTTTATTTTGCACTAATCGTGCAAAAACCTGCAACGTTATCTTCTGTGCACGTCTTCACTGCTTTCTAAAGAAAAAAACCTCTTTCTTAGCTGCCTATCAATCCCTAGCCCCTGCCAGCGCGTATGCTTTTACGGAAAGGATCTGGTCTGCTGCACTTCACACTTCCATACATGTAACGTCCTTTAAATGACCATTGTCCCAAACGGGCATCCATACTTTCAGAGAGGCGCTGTTCCGTCCTAACAAACAAGGCGTCTGTGCCAGCGTTGGCGTTGTCAGTGATGTGTTTGAAGTCAGAGTATGATGTAATTGAGCTGCATCTAGTGAACAATTGATAAGCAGACACGCCTTACTAAAAGTCATAAATGTCTTCATCGCTGATAAAAGTTTGCAGCTGCTTGGAGCGGGCTTTCCGGTTGGTGAACGGGTTTATACTTGAGTGAAGCTCAGAATGTATATTTTTGGTTTATTTCTCTATATGGCTTCAAGTGAAGTTTTTGTTTTTTGTTGCTGTTCTCTCTAACACCCATCCCCTTCTCTTCCCCCAAATCTGGACAGATGCAAGACGTTGTAAGATGGGTGCCAGGCAGCGAGGTGCGACGCTGAGACACCCCACGACTTCTGTCGTGCCCACACAAACTTGGAATGGATGGCACAGTAGCTGTAATCAGCTCGGACGATATTGCATGGCTGTGACTGTCACTTTCAGAAGGAAACATATTCGCTCCTTTTAATTAATTGTGAAACCGGTTGTGCTAGCTTTGTACAAAGCCCGCGTCTTCCTCGGTTTTGTGTATAAAATGTCTTCGTTTCCTGTTCTCTGCCCTCCCTTCAGCACGCGGATGCTTGTCAGCGTGTGCACAACATGCAGGCTGTACTATGTGAAGCACGTGTGCAGACATGATTGAACAGAGGGTCCCCCTCAAGCAATGCAGCCAAGCCCCCGCATTCTGCCGCTTTTCTTCGTCTGGATACCTAGTGGTCAAGGCACCCATGCAGTCCGTCCATTGCATGCAATTATGCAATCCCTTGTGCAATGCCTAGGCACCCCAACAGCCACTTGGCAATGCACATAAGCCTGCCCACCTATGCACCCCCATGCATTCTGCATATGAGATGGGCAGTCATGCAACACCAGGGCTTTAGCCAATGATCTAGGCACTCATGCAACCAAGTCTACTGCACGGGCTATGTAGGCATGCAACCCATGTCTACAGCGCATGAGCTGGGCGGGCATGCAACCCCATGTCTAACGCACATGAGCCAGTAGGCATTCAACCCCCTGCCTATGGCACTTGAGTTTGGCAGGCATGCAATACTGTCTGCTGCGCATAAGCTGGACAGCCATGTCTGTAATACATGGGGCAGGCACCAATGCAACCTTTACACTGGAATGAGCTGGACAGCGAAGCATACTTGGGTCTATTCTACTTGGTCCGTGCACCCATGCAACCCAACACTCTACACTGGAATGCTCTGGACAGCGATGCATGCTTGGGTCTATTCTACTTGGTCCGTGCACCCATGCAACCCAACACTCTACACTGGAATGCGCTGGACAGCGATGCATACTTGGGTCTATTCTACTTGGTCCGTGCACCCATGCAACCCAACACTCTACACTGGAATGCGCTGGACAGCGATGCATACTTGGGTCTATTCTACTTGGTCCGTGCACCCATGCAACCCCATGTCCACACCACATGAGCATGGCACCCATGCAACCCCAGTTACATTGCACATGAACTGGGCACCCATGCAACTCCTCGTATAACGTTACATCCCAATAACTTTTGCCCATCGTATGTTGTCTTTGCACACATACAGCCCCCTCACCATTTATCCTGACGATGACTTCCAAGCTACCCCATGGCCTTTCTTAATTCTGTGGCCCCCCGCGTTGGTCATTGATCATTCATTATACTATGCTTTTGCACCCTTATGAGCATCCTGTCCCATATCATTTGTGGACAGTTATCTGTCCACCCCATAGTATATGTGCACACATGCAACCCACTTTCAATTTCCCAAGCCATATGCAACAATGCGGCCTCGTTCTCGACAATGAAAGTGAGACAAATGCATCTCAGTTCATTGTTCAAGAGTTGCATTTCATGTCAGTCTCGTACTCGCATGTGGCAAGCAGCCTGCCCACTGCTTGTTATCAGTGCACCCATGCACCTGCCCACTCATAAAACGTGCACCCATGAAGCCACTACCCAGCCCTGTATCACCCATGCAATTCCTGTCCATTACCTGTCCTGTGTGCACCGATGCACGTATCCATTCATCTCAAGCTGAGCACCCCTGCAGCCCTAGCCCATCGCCGTCCCCATCTTTACCCTAGATGCATGCGCACGACCTCTGCCCACCCCATCACCTGTAAACCCATGCAATTCAGGTCTATTACTTGTAATGTGTGCATCCCTGCACCTGACTATTCGTCACAAGCTGTGCACCCCCTTAGGCATGCCACGTTATCTTTGTATTGTTGCAGCAAACACCATATCCACCCCTCACCGCCTAGAGGTCACTCGCCTTTAGAAGAGCCCATTCACTGAATCCCTGTACCCCCTGCCTATAAGAGCCTCCTAACCAGAAACATGTAACTGCTGCCCACTGCCACCCAGCTGCCATCTCACAGGAAAGCCAGGAAGGGTTCCACAGAGGTATGAATACAGCGCTATGAGACCTCTGGGTAGAAGGCGCTATATAAATACAAACACCCAGCTGCCTGCACGTGAACTGGTGTACCCCCATACCCACACCCTAGCCGCCCAGCCCTTGCCCAGCGTGGCACACCAATTTCCCGGATGTTCACACACTGCGAGTGTATCAGCCTTTTCTATCAGCCATCTCACAGGAGGTCGGCCCCTCACCCTGTGCCTGGCGTGGCGCTTCTCTGCCTCTTTCCCCTCACCCCCTCCAACCCCCCACCTCTCGGGCGCCTTCCCCGAGCAGAGACCCCCGCAGCTCCTCGTCAGCGTCCTTTGTGTTCCTCTGATGCCCTCACCCCACAGCATCACCAACAGACAACACAGCGTCCACCCGCCCCCCCCCCGGCCAAAGCCCGGACCTACCTGCTCCTTCCACACCGACTCCCGCGCGTCCCGCTCATTCAAGGGTTCTCCGGCGCCTTCAGCAGCCCGGATTTGGGATACGTACCACTCCCCACCTCCCCCCAAAAGTATATAATGTGCACTACGCCAAGGGGATGGGGGCGGATAACGCACCATGTGAGATGTTCCCTGTCTGCAGACCTCCCCAAAAAAATAATCCTTTTCCAACCGCCGCCTCCCTGCTGTTGCAAAAGGCACTCGCCCAAAAACAAATGCTCGCGTTCGCAAAATAAAGCTGATAATGCAACCACCCAGGCAAAAACACGATTCGCTATCTGAAGAAAATGCTGTTTAAAAAGAAGCAAACGGAGACGTCTCTATCAACAGCCCGAACCGCCGCTGCAAAACATATATGTCAAATAAATTCTATTTATCAACAAAAAGACAAGTGTCAAACGCAAGGGAAGGGACGGAACGCCGTGCAGCCGGCAGCTGCTCCTGGTCTCGGGCTCTCTCGCCGGGAGGAGGCGGTATATGGAAAGAGCTGGCCCCATATTTATTTATTTATTTAAATTTTTGTAAAATATAACATAAATATTCGGATTTGCCGGTGCCTGAGACTCAGCCCTTTTCGGCAGCTTGGCCATGTGAGGCAGGCTGCTGACAGGCTGGAAGCAGAGGGGGTGGGGGGGACTCCGGCTCCGCTAGGAGGAGAGAGGGGGGAGGAAGGCAGGGAAGCCAGGAGAAGGGACCCGCGTGCAGCGTCCTAGCCGGCCGAGGGAGACCCACCCGGGCACAGAGATGTCAGGAAGGGCGGCTGCCCGTGGCAAGAGGCTGCTGCGCGCCCTTTACGGGCCGGTCTTCACCCTGCCCGTACGGGTCTACCGGAACTCTTGGGCGACCCTCACGCGGAGAGCTTTGCCCTCATTTCGTGGTCCTTTTGTATTAATAAAGCACAATTTTTCTGAGGTGCCGCTCGAATATTCACCTTTCCAGTGCATTCTGTTGGGACGATAGCGTTGAAGGGGCTTTTCCACGTCAAAGAAGCCCTCGTGTGACTGTGATGAGATGGGGGTTCCTACGGACAGGGAGTCCGGTACAGTGGCCTCTTTTGGGGTCCCCTCCACCCCCGCAGTGTCTTCTCAAGCTACGGCGGGTGCTCGGGCTAATCGCCGTTCACCTGGATGGTTTGAGAGGATTTCAACCTCAGATAGCGCTTAGAAGAGGACGCGTTCCAGCATACGCCCTGCCCGGAATAAGCTGTTCCAGGCACGGTGCCCGTTACCGGGTGCATCACCGGGAAAGGGTCCCCAGCCTACCCTTTCATTTTGCAATGTTTGCATCACTTTCTATTCGAGCCTGCGCCCATGTGCACCATTTTACAGGTAAACAACATCATGCAACGGCTACCCCACTTGTGCAATACGTGCACGACAGCTGGCAGTGCCCTGGCAACGTGCCTTTCCTATTCACGTCCCTTGTCTTTGCAATAGTGCTCATCTTTTGTAAATACGTTCACAGCTGCCTGCAAACCTGCACCCTCGGGCAGCCGCCCCCCTAGCTGCCTGCATCCGGCTCCCTTTCATACGAGCCCTGTGTTTGCATCCTCACGTTGCATTTGTTTTCCTTTTCCTGGGGGTGTGGGAACACTGAATGATCGCATACAAAGCATAACAATACTACTTATAAACAAAATGCACTGCGCTGTCTTTGCAGTTAGGTCAGCCCTGTTCACGTCCCGCAACCTCGCCTAAAATTGAGCAAACGGCGCCCCAAATGCAGCCCCCTTGCACGAGACGAAGAGTGCACCGCCGGGCAGCCCATGTGTTTGTCATTAGCTCTCCCCGCCCGCCCCGGGATCACCTCGCCTTGTCTGCCCTCCTCAACTTCAAACACCGCGAAAAAAGGGGAAAGAGAAAAAAAACTACAACAGAGAAATCCGCGAGCAAACCCGGGCTCAGCCTCCTCTGCCCCTCTCCCCCAACTGCGTCTTCCCAAAAGCCTTTCCACTTTCTTTCCTGTCAGAGACTTCCATGTGCTGCTCGCCAACTTTCAACACTTCCTATTTGTAACCAGCAGCTCTCTCCTCCCTCCAAATCCCCCCCACCCCCCGAAAAAAGCTCCCCTCTGGCTTGCCACCCCGAGTTATTGCAGGTCCCCTCCAAAATGCAAAGGTACAGCGTGCATTTCAGATTTTATTGCATTATGCACGATAATGCTGTTGTTTTCAAGTTATTTCCCCTTCAGGTGAAGGGTGCACTCTCTGCTTTGCAGCCAATGCTAATATTTCGGTAAAATGCACCCCCCATCCTTAAGTAGCAGTATAAACTTACGTGTGATAATCTCCCTCAGTGACAAGTGTTGAGGGTTTCCCTGCTTGCGACGGGACATTGCCCTGGCATTTACACTGGCATCGCCCGGGGAGCAGCACGGAGTACTCTTTTCTTTTCCCACGTTGATTCTTTTTCTTCTTCTTTCTTGTCAAATGTCTTCTTCTTCTCAAACAAATAAAAGTCACGGAAAAAAATCTCGTTTCCCTGAAAGTGGAACTTCCTTCCCTCCTTCAAATGAATTCATAAAAAAAGCTGTCCACTGGATTTTCCACGACTCGTCCTTGAACTTGGCAATGCTTCTTGAAGGTGTTTTAAATTTGCAATATTTTTGTCCATCCAAAACAATGAGACTTTTTTTCTTTACAGAGGTGCTTGGCGAAATTTGGCAGTTGCACTTCTTGCCCACAAAATAAAAAAAATGAAAAAAAAATGACAACAAAAAAAGAAAGAAAATGCTGTAAAAAAAAGAAGAAATTCTGGTATTTGCCAAAAATGAGAAAAAATCTGTGAGTGACCCTTGGCTCGGGGTTGCGGGGTGTCCGGGAGCGGTGCCTCCTTGCTCTGCAGGCTGGCCCTGGTGGCTTGCAGTGCCCCGCACGTTGCTCTAGCTCCCCCTTCGCCTGGCAGTGAGGGACAGGGCTCGGCCGCTCTCTCCTCCCTGGCTATTACTATTAATGTTGTCAGTCAGTGTGAAGATGGCGGAGTCCGTGGCTCTCCGGAGCTCCTGCCTCTCTGTGGCTGGGTCTGCCTCTGTACAATGGGATAAAATTCAAGTTCAAGTGCGGACGTGACGTTTAATCTTGCACTAAGGAGACAAAAAAAAGACCGAGAAGAGTAGGAGCACTGGGGGCGACTAGCGGTGGCTTTTTAACACTGTACCCTGCGAAAGACAACAAGCGAAACCACATGCTCTGCAGGCGCCGGGGCTCTGGAGCGCTGGCTCTGTGTGTGTGTTTTTTTTTTTCTTTCCCTTTGCGCCCCGTGTGCTCCTGTCAGGGAAAAAAAAATGCGCACCCCTTTTCCCTCCCCCACCACAAACAAAAGGTGGGCTGCCTAGGGGAAGAGCCCAGCCTGTCAGGGCGCTGCAGGACACCGCCTGGGCCATTTCTGTCTTCATTACGGGAGAAATGTAACAACTTGATCCGGGTCCGGCGGCACCCGAGCGGCGCAGGGCGGTGGAGCTGACTGGGCACGGCGGAGCCGGGGATCTCCGCCTTTCAACAATAACTTTATTTTAATTATTAAGGTTATTTCCAGTACTGAGCACCATCACGCACCAAAGCCCCCCTCTTTCCCGCCACCCCACATTCGAAAGCGTTCCTCTTGTATACCCCCACATACGCCCTGCCCCCCACTGTCTAACACGTGCCTTCTTTTCCATTCAGCTCAGAACGTGAAGTGTACTTTTGCTTTCAAAGAAAGGCAAAGTAACGTCATTGACATGCACCATGCTTGTGTTCGGTTTGTAAAGATGCTTCTCTGCATACACATGTCTGCTTGAAGAGTCTAAAAACTACATTTGTATGTGATTGTAGTATAATAATAAGCTCTTAGAGTATAGTTTTTTGTAACAGTCAAACTGGTAAACAGTGATCTGTCACCTTTATTAGTACACCTGTGCTTAAACAGTGTCTAGGACGGAACAATTGTTTTCACCAATGTGGTACACCTGGGGTCTCGATAGATAGATAGATAGATAGATAGATAGATAGATAGATAGATAGATAGATAGATAGATAGATAGATAGATAGATAGATAGATAGATGGATGGATGGATGGATGGATGGATGGATGGATGGATGGATGGATGGATGGATGGATGGATGGATGGATGGATGGATGGATGGATGGATAGATAGATAGATTTAAGCAGTCAAGATTTATTAATGTAGCAATGCAAAATATAATTTATGGTTTGGTGTCAAAGTAATATTGTAGATGAATGGATGGATGCATGGATGATTCATGAATGACGGATGGCTGTGTGAATGGTGGGTGTCGGCGTGAATATATGGTGGAAAGTTAGTTAGGCAGACACGTGGATGTGTGGATGGATAGAGTTGGATGTAGCTATATGCGAGAAGGAATTAATGGGTGGGATGTATGGATGAATGGGTGGACAGACAGAAGGATGGGAGTCAAGGTAGGTAGACATTTTGTAGAAGTATGGATTGCTTTTGAGATGACTAGAAGCAAAGTTGGATGGATGGTTGGGTGGGTGGATGAATGGATTGGTGTGTGGGCTCGTAGATAGATAAATAGATCGATCAATAGATAAATCGATCGAGCGATAGGTAGATGGATAGATAGATAGATAAATAGATAGATAGATCCATAGATAGATAGATAGATAGATAGATAGATAGATAGATAGATAGATAGGTAGATAGATAGATAGATAGATAGATAGATAGATAGTTAGATAGATAGATAGATAGATAGATAGATAGATAGATAGATAGATAGATAGATAGATAGATAGATAGATAGATAGATAGCACAGTTTGGATGGAGGCTAAGCAGATAGACAGATGTTGTATATGGATGGATACACAGATAAATGGATAGGTTTAGAAGGGCATATGCAAGAAGGAACAAGTAACTCGGTGGAATGGATGGATGGGTGGATGGACGGACGGACGGACGGACAGACAGACAGACAGACAGAAAGATAGAGGGCAAAGTTTGGAAGGAACAGTGAGTGGACGGATGGAGGCTAGGCAGATAGACAGATGTTGTAGATGGATGGATACACAGATGAATGAATAGGTTTAGATGGATATATCCAAGAAGGAACAGATAAATGGCTGGGAAGGATAGATGGACGCCTAGATGGTCAGACCAGTGATGGAGAGTTGTGAGGCTAGGTAGGTAGACAGTTACTGTATATAAATAATACACTGAGAGGTAGATAGGGGTTGATGGGCTAGCGTGTGGATGATAGATGTGTGTGGGGGAGGGTTCATGGATGGATGGATGGACGAGCAGACAGACAGAGAGATAAATCTAGATAGAGAGATAGATTATAACTTTGAAGCACAGGTGGCCCTGGGTTGCAATAGTGACTGTGTAAACTGGAAATGGGTGCATATTATCATATTATCATTGATGAAATGTTCAAATCATGTGCAAAAATTGCAAAAAAACAGCAGAAAACAGGCCCGCGTTTGCGCCGTGGTAACCAATGATGCCGTACCCCCAGCCCTACTTTGATCCCGCGGAAGGACCGTTTTTTGATTCCAGAAAGTGTCGACTCCTGATCTGTTGCAGACACGAGCGATCACATAACAGAAAGTAAAGACCCTCCTTGCAAGAGAGACAGCACGTGTGCGTCGGGGTCTGCTACAGCAGCCGAGTGTTCTTTTCTCTAGTTTTCCGCCTGGGAACTACCAGTTGATGCACCGAACTGTGCCGAGCTCCGGGTGCCAGCCTGGTACAATCACCCTCCACTATTCTGCCAAAAGTGGGCCCCACATGCTGCGGGCGGACACCCGGAAACCAGGGCAGAGAGCTCTGAGAGCGGAAAAGCACCCTGTGCCAATGGGCGAGCCGGGCACACAGCAGGGGGCGAGTTAGGTCTGGCCTAGGAACCGCAAGACCAGGATCTCGGCTTCCGCACGCACACGGTGTGATCCTGGGCAAATGCTTTTGGCTTCCCGTTGTCTCAGTCAGACTTGCAAAGGTTATGAGCGCCTAGATGTGATCTGGATCGCGAAGAGCGCTATGCAAGAGAGGCACGAGAGAGAATGAGAAACGCAGACACAGAGAAGGAAACAGATTGGGAAAGCGGCGGCCTAAATGGGAGACATATTGAAAGAGTGAGAAATTAGGAGAGATAGTGAGTTGGGGGGGGGGGGGCGGTGGGATGGAAGGGGGGGGGGCGATTGGGTGGGGGGCTGGAGAGAGAAAAAAAGGAGACTGGTGGGAAAATAATAGAATGTGCCAATTAGGCAGGGGAAATCACTATGAGGTGAAATGAGGGGTAATGCGAACTGGAATATCAGTAATGAGAGACCAATACGCACCAAAATGGGAAAAGGGTTGAGTGAGACATTCGTGTAAAAGAAAGACGGTCGAAAAATGAAAGACGATCTATACACAGGGACGCTAAAAGGGCTAACGAGAGGCAAAAATATGCTAAAAGAGAGGGACAGAAAGTGAGGGAAACAAAGTCAGAACGAGGTAGAGTAACGCGTGGAAGTACCAAAGCCAGGCCGAGAAAGGGACGGTAGAGAAGTGGTGAGCTCTGTGGGGTAGTGTAATATTTATATAGCGCACACTACAGACTCAGAGGCTCTGAAGCGCTAGTCCGTGCTGGTATTATATGCAATGCACGTATATATCCGAGTATCATTGCAATGTTTATGTCCCGACTACATTATTATATGCGTTGTTCTAGCACCTGGCGATGAAAACAAACTACGCAACGCCTGTCTGTTTCTGCTGCGAAGACTGACAGCTTCAGACTGGTAGAACTGCTCGAAAAAGTTGTGTCCTAAACTGGGGGTGAACGTGAGCGAGGCGTGCCTTTGGCAAACACGCCCAGACTGTAGCACCCCCGCCCTCCTCCTTCTATCCCAGCACTTGAGGCCACCCCGCCCCTTATTTTCCAGCCGGCACCCTCCAGAGCAGCGGTGCAGTGTCACCAGGCCTCTCTCTCTCTCTGTCTCTGCTCTGCCCGGCTTGTTTTGGACTTCTGTTTTCTTCTGTCCCAGGCCCCGCTTCCTCTGGGGAGAAGGTTGAAAGGTGAAAGCGCCCTGGCCCCACCTGCTGTCAGTGTGATGGATGCCCCGGGGTCAGCCGTGCCTTTCCAGGAATGTGGGCTGGGTTAAGACAAAGATCAGACAGTGCGACCCAACATAAACACCGTCTGCTCGCCCTGCTTCTGTGAAGGATACATGAATGTGTGTCTAAATCCTTCAGTGCTTTCAGGCATTCTGTGTCTCAGGCCGGACTCTGATAGGTGGCAGTTCTTGCTGTCTGCTTCGTCTGGTGGCGTAGACACCCTCTCTATGTTAGTTTTTTGTTTTTCATGGTTTGCTGTGTCTGGTGGTGTTGACGTCCTGTGACCCAGAAAAGACTGTGTGTCAGTTCTTGCTGTTTGCTGTGGCTGGTGGTGATGACACTCACCGAAGCTTAGTTTTTGTTGTTTCTCATGCTCTGTATTGTATTGTATTGTATTGTGGCATACTTATATAGCGCAACCTGTCACCACCAAGGGCATCCTGGCGCTTTGACCCGTACTCAATGAAAACAGTAGCTCAGCCTATCCTGGGGAAAAGATGAGTCTTTAAAGCCTTTCTGAAGGAGAGGAGATCTCCAAGGCTTCTCAAGGATAAAGGCAGAGAGTTCCAGAGTTTGGCTGCCGCTACTCTAAAAGAGCGGCCCCCCATCCTCACTCTCTGGAATCGTGGGACTACCAGTAGCCTGGATGACGAAGAGCGTAAAGCTCTAGATGGACAGTACCAGGCAAACATTCGCCGCAACGGAATGGGGCCTAGCTCGTGGATAGCCCTGAACACAATACATGCTGCTTTGTAGCGCACCCGAAGATGAACTGGCAGCCAATGAAGTTCTCGCAGTGCTGCCGTAGATGAACTATGGTAAAGGAGAGAAAGGGCGAGTTTGGCTGCGATGTTTTGCACCCTTTGCAACTTGCCCAAGAGTGTTACCGGGGCCTCCAGAAGTAGTGCGTTACAATAGTCAAGTCGACTTAGGATGGTACAACGCACTACTTCTGGTCTGGCTTGCACAGGGAGGAGAGGAAGGACCTTGCGCAGCATACGAATCAGCATCATACATGTTGACGAGATCTTATTCACATGTAGATCCAACTGCAGGTTAGGCCCAAAAGTGACGCCTAAATTGCGCGCTGATTGTGCCGCAGACACCGTCTCTGAGAAGGACGGAGGCCAGAAGTCCACTGGAAGGTCACGAGGAATTCGATCAGTGGAGCAATGTAAAACCTCCGTCTTAGTTCCGTTGAACTGTAACGAGTTCAGCCGGAGCCATTCCGCTGTCGCCTGCATGCACCGATGAAAGGTCTCCAATGTGACTGCCTCCTGTCCCTCCAGAGAGAAGACCAGCTGGGTATCGTCTGCATAATTAAATGCAGAGATACCAAAGGTTTTACTGAGCTGGACTAGGGGGCGGAGGTAGACATTGAAGAGTATAGGGCTGATGGCCGAGCCCTGAGGTACTCCTTGTCCCACTCTCCGTTCCTCCGAGCTGAAGGGGGGTAATGAAACCCGTTGCTGACGGCAGTCCAAATAGGAGATTAACCAATCCCTGGCCTTGTCCCTGACCCCGCATTCCTCCAGCCTAGAAATCAGGGTGGGATGGCTGACCGTGTCGAACGCGGCCGACATGTCGAGCAGCACCAGAAATGCTGCCCGACCACTGTCGACTCGCGCCCGCAGGTTGTCTAACACGGTCACCAAAGCGGATTCCGTCCCATGTGCTGGGCGGAAGCCGAATTGCGTCTCATCCAACCAGCTGTTCCCTTCTAGGAAACTGGACAGAGCACGGGTGACCAACTTTTCCATAATTTTAACCGGAAAAGGGAGCAGGGAGATTGGCCGGTAGTTAGAGAGGCAGGCAGGGTCGAGCGTAGGTTTTTTTAAAAGCGGGGATACCACTGCCTTCTTCCAGCAGCTTGGAACAGTAGCAGTCTCGAATGACTGACAGCAGATGGCGTGCAGGGGCTGGAAGAGGTCCTCTTGAAACACCCTCCAGAGTCTGGGGGGGAGAGGGTCCAAAGGCGAGCCAGAAGTAATCGTTAGGGCTAGATCGCCGAACTCCTTCAAGGATGGAAGGGGAAAACTACTCAGCTGGGGTCGACTGGCCTCGCACGCCGGAGCTCCCAAACTGAGGGCTGGCTCCAAGGAAGGAGAAAAATGACTTCTCTGCTGGGGTCGACTGGCAGCAATCTCCGGAGCTCCCAAGCAGAGAGCCTGATCCAAAGTGGGGGTAGAGGAGCCGCTCAGCTGGGGTCGACTGGCCTCGCTCGCCGGAGCTCCCAGACTGAGAGCTGGCTCCACCGGAAAAGGGAGAAGGCTACCCTGCTGAGGTCGACTGGCTACAATTGCCGGAGCTCCCGAGCAGGGAGCCGAATCAGGGGCCGCGAGGGAAGAGCAGTTCAGATGGGGTCGACTGGCCGCAGTCGCCGGAGCTCCCAAGCTGAGAGCCTGATCCAACAGAAGCAAAGGAGGGCTACTCAGCTGGGGTCGACTGGCTTCCGCCGCCGGAGCTCCCGGGCTGGAAGGCTGCTCAACTGGTCGGGGTCGACTGGAGGGCGAGACCGGAGCTTCCTGACAGAGAATAGTAGCCCTCTGCAGGGGTCGACTGGCCATTTCCTCCGGAGCTTCCTCCTCAGTGGTAGAGTTCCGTGGGTCCTGCAGACCTGCTAGGATTTTACGAATTTTTTCCTCAAAGGCATCCGCCAGAGAGTCACAAAGAGCTTGCGACGAGGGAACAGCGCTGGCCACACAAGTCGGATGAGCCAGGTCCTTAACGATTTTAAAGAGGGCCTGAGCCTTGTTTGGGGCCTGATTCAGAGTAAGTTCAAGGAAGGTCGCTTTTGCTATTTTAATTTGAGCTTTATATTTATGCATGGCAGACTTAAATGCAATTTTCTCGGAGTCTAGGTACTGCTTCCTTCTGTCTGGTGGCGACGACACTGTGTGTGTTCAGTTTTGTTTCTCATGAAGTTCTATGCCTGTGAGTTCACTGGGTTTCTGTCGCCAGGTACTGGGCTCTATTTTCAGTTCTTGCTGTTTCCTCTGATGTTGATGAGACTGCATTAGTTTTTGTTTCTTCTGCTGGTAGTAACTTGCTACGTGTGCCACAACATATGCTGTATGTTCAGTATTTGTTGTCAGCCGGGGTCCATGCAGGTAACAGCAGTGGGGTGGTGGGGCCGAGTAAGGGGGGATTTCGAGGGACGATGCAAAGGGAAAATTAAAAAAAATAATACATTTTCCCTCTGCTGCTCTGTTTTGTGGTGGTTGCACACTCTGGTGTATATTTACCATTTTATGCAACGCAGGAACTTGCTGTGTTGTGTTGCATGAAAGTAAAGGAGAGCAAGCAGAAATGTGCCACATGTAGCCGTACGGCAGAGCGGTCGACCTCAAAGCTGGGAACCCGGGTTCGAGTCTCGGCAACGATGCTCAACATCCTCTGATCCTGGGCAAATCACTTAATCTCTCTGTGCCTAACATTTGGCCTTCTGTAAACAAAACTGGTGCTTATGTAAAGCGCTGGTCTAGTTCACGCTATATTAAACTCTAAAAAAATAAAGAAAAGGTTCACTTCTGCTCTCTTCCAGTGCTGGTGCACTTCTGGCAGCCTAGCGCCAGCAGACGCACCCTTGCGCCATAGCCCAGGAGTGTCTTCGTTAAAGGCAGGATTTTTCCCAAGAGGTGCCATTTTTCCCAAAACAATCATTTGAGGCTTATTATTTTATGTGTGGTGAGTGCACTACACAATAAAAGAGGAATTCATAAAGAGAAATTAACATATTTCTCATTGTCACACCTCTCTCAGACAGCGGTGGTCTGTGCAGGTAAGAGCAGTGGGGCCTAGTGGGGGGGGGGGGGATTGCGACAGACGCTTATAACGGAAAATGTATTATTTATTTAGTTTTCCCTTGTCATCGTCCGTCGAAATCCCTCCTGGCCCCCCGGCCCCACCGCTCTTACCTGCATGGGCCGCAGCTGCTGTCAGATAGGTGCCCGATCATGTCACAAACCCAGGTTTACTGGTGTTAGTAAATCGGGGCCACAGTGTCCCAGTCAAACTCTCATGCTGCAGTTCTTGCTGCTTGACTGGTGTTGTTGATGCTCGCTGTATGGCAGGTTTTGTTTCTCATGTTTGGCTGTGCCAGATGGTGGTGATACTCTGGACCCATTTCACGAAGGACGTCCACACTTGAGGCAGAGGCCCCGCAGTCATGGTGGGGCGGCCTCACTCAAGGCATGGCCTCTGAACTGCAGTTTCTATATGCAGAGCTCCTGTCACGAGTGAGGGGCCCCCGCCACGACGGCAGGACCTCTGCCGCGAGTGCGGAGGCCCTTTTGTGAATCGACCCACGGTGTCTCAGTGCAGGCTTTATAATTGGGGTTCGTGCTGTTCCTTTTTCTCTTGGTGATGACACTGTCTGTGTGTTGGTATTTGTTTTTCTTGATTTACTATGATGGTGGTGACATCTGTGTGGCCATATACAGAACTCCTGCATGTTACAGTTCTGGTGGCGATGACACTTTGTATTTTAGTTTTAGTTTTTCATTGCCTACTGGTCCTGAGAGAGGTGACACCCTGCGCCCCAGGAGAGCTCTCCTGTGTGCCAGGTCTTGCTGGTTGCTTTGTCTAATGGTTATGACACTCTGTATGCAGGGCCACTGGAATTATGCAGTAGCGGAGTGTCAAATTATGCAGCAGGGTCGAGTAAATTATGCGGCAAGAAAAGCCAAAATATGATGCAGCACATTTTGTGATAGTATTACTTCATTATTTGGTAGTTTTTACACTTGTTAACTCTGTCTGGGCATTGGTTGCACCTCATTATTACTAGCTTAAATAACTGAATTTTTAGTTAATCTAAAATTGTGCAAAAAATGCTGTGGCTCCTCAACCGCATAATTCCAGTGCCCTGTCTTCAAGTTAGTTTTTGTTTCTCATTTGCTGCTTTTTCTGGTGGAGATGACACTGTTTTTGTTTCTGATGCTCTGTTGTGCCTCATGATGGTGAAGTTACTGTGTCACAATACAGGTTCTCAGATATTATAGTTCTTGCTGTCTGTCTGGTGGTGAGAACAGCCTCAGTTAATTTTTATTTCGTACTCTCTGATTTGGCAGTTGCTGGTGACACTCATTATCCCAGTAATTCTTATATGTTTGATATGTAAGTTTTGACATTTATCCCCTTCTCTGCCTGGTGGTGCTGACACTCTTTGTATGTTCGTTTTTAGGTCACTTCTGAGGCAGCACATCCGATACCTGTTGTGAGACGTATTATTATTACCTTATACTGGACTTACAGCTCGCCCATTGCTTGCATTTGATTGGCTTAATTGTCATTGTCATTTGCTTGTTTCTTATTTATTGGGTGTGTGGGCTTTCCTTCCTCCTATTGTGTTTATCCCAATATAAGCTCTCCATTGCTGGTGGTGGATCTCTTTCTGTGCCATTGCAAGCTGTGTGTGTTGAGTTCTTGCTGTTTGCATGCCTGGTGGTGAAGAGTAAGACACTCTCCCTGTGTTAGCTTTTGTGCCTCATGCACGGTACTGCAGGATGATTGTGAAATGCAGTCTCTGATCAGTTATTGCTGTCTGCAGTGTCTGGCTGTGATGGTACTTTCAGTAAGTTTCAATCTTCTTCTCCTGCTCTGTTTTGCTGCTGGTGATAAACCTTCTGTGTAAATGTACAGCCTGATATAAGTCACAGATCTTGTTGCCTCTGTGGAGTTAATGGCAGTTTCTTTATGTTAGTTTTTGTTTGTAGTGCTCCTGTGTCCCTATTGCTAATAATAACTTAACCCAGTACACCTCTAACATGGTAGTCCTTGCTGTCTCTTTAGTGATGATGGCACTTTCTGAATGTTTGCTTTTTTTTTTCTCATGGTCTAATGTGCCTGGTGTTGATGGCACAGTGTAGCTCTAATGTTTGTCTTTTTCGTCTCTCTGGTGGTGAGGGCACCTTCTGGGTCTTAGTTTTTAGGGCAAGCCTGGCAGTGCTCTGCAAGGCATGCTTTATTCAGGTAGGGGCTTGAAGATCCACACACTCTCCGCCATATTTTTCATTGGCTTGCGTCATTGTCCACTGTAAACTGTAGCTGTTCATTGGTCAATAGGCTTAGTAACCTCCCATGGCGACACCCCATGTTACATGTGTTGTTACTTGGTAGGCTTTAATTACAGCCTCTGAGCACTATTTTCTCAAATAGCTTTGTTCTGCCTTCTGTTGCAGGCAGAACATGCTATACCCTAAGGTTTTTTTTTAATTTTTTATAGCACCGGCGCCGAAAGCATTTGCAATGCAATAAGTTTCACATTTGTGAGAGTTTAAGCTATTAGCATTGTAAATAACAATGCCTTTTATGTATCTGTTTTAGAAACAACACATAAATAAAAGGCATTGCCATTTACAATGGCAATAGCTCAAACTCTCGTAAATGCAAGATCTGTTGCATTGCAAATGCTTGATGTCTCTCCGGCTCAGTTGTGTCTGTTGTTGATGGTGCAATCACCCAGTAGCTGCTGGTGATAGTACTTTCTGTATGTTAGACTTTGTTTCTCACATTCCGATGTGCCTGTCGCTCATGGCAGAGTGTCCCAGTACAGCTATAGCATATGTGTCCTCAATTTCTCTCTGGTGGCGATGGCATTTTCTCTCTTAGGTTTTGTTTATGACACTGTGTTGTGCCTGTCGCTGCTGACACAGAACCCCAGTACAGCTCTAACAGGTTACAGTTCTTCCTGTCTCGCTGATGGTGATAGGACTTGCTCTTTGTTCTTGTTTTGTTTCTCATAATGTAATGTATCTGTGGGCGATGACAGTGTCCCAGTACTATTACAGCTCTTCCTCTCTGCTGGTGTTATACTGCTTCTATTCGTTTTTGTTTCTCACACTTGTAATGTGCCTGTCGTCCATGGCACAGTGCCCCAGTACTGTTGCTGTCTTGTTGTCTCACTGGTAGTGATGAAACCTTCTCTATGTTAGGTTTTGCTTTTCAAACTGTATTGTTGCTGTTTTTGATGACACAGTGCCCCAGGACAGCTCTCATACTCCTCCTGTCTCGCTGGTGTTGGTAGGACTTGCTCTATGATTTTCTTTCTCACACTGTCGTGTGTCTGTTGGTGATGACAGAATTCCCAGTCCTGTCACAGTTCTATGTGTCTCGCTGGTGGTGATGGCACTTTCTGTATGTATTTCTGGCGATACTACTCTCTCAGTTAGTTTGTGTTTCTCACGCTCTGTTGTGCCTGTTGGCGAAGACCCTCTCTGTGTCCCAGTGCACGTTTCATATATCACATTCATTGCTGTTTGGTTGTGATGACTCTTCGATGTTATGGTTTATTTGCTATGCCCTGCTATGTCTGGCGATGGTGCAATGCCTGTCTCTCAGTCTTGGCTTTAATATTTTCAATTTCTAGTTTTTGTTCGTGGTCTTTTCTGCTGTACAATCGGACGCCCGTGTTCCTATACATGCTTTGTGTGCAGTACGGCTGTTGTGGTGTTCATGCTCCGAGGAGCACCGGTTGTCTTTGCGTGACCGACTGGCAGGGAAAAGTCTCTGGTAAATTGCCTTTGTTTGAATGCCCTTGTTGTGTTAAGACTTTAAATACTTCTGTGCCAACGTGAATTACCTGGCCAAGGAAGCGGATTGGCACCTACAACGTAGCCTTGGCACCTTGGGATTTCTGGCACACGATGCAGGACTTGCACGGGTGGAGAATGGACAGTGACAGGATATACACGGCTTCTTGCTCCGGGGTGTGGGGTGCAGGGGGGGTTGGAGGGGCATTAAGCATGAGTTAATGACCCGCTTTCAGCGCCTAGGTGTTTACAATTGCTTATTATTCAAGCAGTCGCCACTCACTTCAGCAGAACTTCTGCACGCCCGCCTGCACCACGAGGCTCAGTCGTATCCGCATCGGGCATGCGTGCACCTTGGGGCACGTATGCAAATGAGTGATACAAATAAGGGACTTGTGGGAAAGAGGTAGCGGCTCCCATTTGGAGGGTCTCACTTGATTTCATGTCAGCAAAAAATGGCCACTTTCCGGGTCCGAGCCCCCTAAACTATCACAAGTACCCTAGTTACAAAATGGACACGTTGAGAGCTACAGTGAGGGGCGTGAGTGCAAACGAGAGACACTTGAGCACACAAGGGTCATGCGTGAAAAGAGTCAATTGGGAACTTTAAGAATATGCCAGCTAACTATGCATGTACAGGCGCTATAGATACATGGACGTAGCTTCAGGGGGTGTTTGGGGTAATACGCTACCCTAATAAATGCATTCTGTAGTAAATAGTTGGGTAGAAAGTGCTTTAGGTCGGGTATAGCGAAGTGTTTGCCATATTTCACTTCGGATTTTTACATGCAAATAAAAACCCAAACACACACCCTAGTCTCTGTTTTAAAGAAGTGACAAGATGGTTATCTTACACAATATTGAGTTATAAGCACCCCTCACAACCCCCACTCCACTCCCTTCCTACTGCTTCTTAAGTCCCCCCATCCCTTATTTACGTATATTTTACATAGTGTGATTGATAGGAAATCTGAAGCCCCCCCCCCCCCCCCCCCCCCTCCCACACACACACACACTCATACTGATAAAGCTACGCCCTTGTGCACACGTGGGCATATGCGTCAATGACGGATATGTGTGCACATAAGGCATGTGCAGGTAACCTGATATGCATAATGTGAGAGATATATGCGAAGCAAGTGTGGAAAAGTGAGAGGATGTGTGTGGGTGGAGTACTATCGTGTGAGCACGAGGGCACCTTTGCAAAAAAAAAGGAGGATTCTGCACAATTCACCAACGTGTGCAAACAAGTAAAGTTAGCTAACCAGGGCACGTGTAAGTATGTGCTCATGCGTGCCGAGGAGTGACGTGTGAAATAAAATACATGTTTTCAAATTATGGGTATGTGTATCAAGAAGCGATGTACGTCAATTTGACAATGCGCTTGATTCACAACGACGTGCACGAAGGGCATATCTCGTAAGAAAATAAAAGATTTTGGGGAGCATTAGCATAGTAACATTTTTAGGGGCGTTGAGCTTCCCTGGACAACGCCTCATAGCAGTTGCTGTTCCTCCCACCACTCTCCCTGCAAATTTCATGGCGGTGAGCTGAGCGAAACAAAAGTTCCCAATATTGCACGCGTGGGAGAGCGTGCCATCGCTCCTTTTTGCAAGGTGTGGTGCGCAGATCGGAGAACGAGCGCCGAAGTCCGTGTGTGGGGGCAGCAGGGTGGACAGGTAGTACAAAAGAATTGGGCGGACTTCGCTGTATCCGTGCGAATGCACCCGCCCAGCTGTTCCCGCAGCCGCTCAGCCAGCCCGTGGCGCGCGCCCCGGCTCCGCTCTGCCTCCGCCTCGCGCGCCCGATCATTAGCTGCAGGAACTGCTAATGTCTGGTCTGAGAGCTCCCCCTCTGGTCCGTCCCTCGCCTTGTCTCACGTTCAAAGCCAGATCCGTGGCAGGCTCCACTCTAACCTTGACCTCTGCCCCCTCCCCGTCTGCAGCTGCCCCGCCGCTGCCTGTTCCCCCTCTGCCCGTAGCGACAGCAGACAAACAGAAAGCGCTGCCCGAAGGGGCAGACAGACACCTCCCGTCCCGGGTCAATGAGCGAGGGGCTTGAAGCGAGCCGAGCCCAGCCCCGCATAGTAACAAGCTAGAATTGCACAGGTCTACTCGTTAAAAAATGTTTCTTACACGAATCGCATATGCGCGTTTAACAATCTCAAATATATATTTGACAAGTCACACGAGCTAATTTTAAAACATATTACTGAGTATTACAAAGTGATCAGGTTTACAAACATTGTGATATATTTTTTGAAGAACTTTTTCAGAATGTGAAACTTTTGCATCAGGCGAACGTGGGGTCGTATTTATATTTCTGGACCGTGGTACTAAAGAGCAAACATATTTTTGCCAGGTGATTTTACTAAGCCCATAATAAATACGACGAGGCACCACCTTATTTCATATTTGCTCCCCAACACTTAAAAACGTACATCTACCTGCCTCATTTTTGCCCTGTGCAAAACTGTACACATTCCAAGCTGCTTTTACAAATGAGGGAAATACATGGGGGGCGCTGGGGTGAGCCCATCCCCAGAGTAAAACACGAGATATTTGGAAGTCTAGACATGGGAGGCTCTGGAGATTTCAAATCCCCTCTCTCTCGCGAGTCTCCTCGGGGGAGAAGGAGGGGGAGGGAGGTGTTGTAATCCTAAATGATGGTTCCAATGAGAGCGGCTCCATTCAGAGGAGCACCCTGACTAGCTATTCTTGAAAGCAGGGCTTACTTTTTAAAGACATGCTACTTATTTGCCACCGACTTGAGATACTGATACCGAGAACGAGTCATTATTGCCAATATTATTACTATTTATTATTATTATTATTATTATTATTATTATTATTATTATTATTATTATTATTATTATTATTATTATTATTATTTTTGTTGTTGTTGCTGTAGTAGTAGTTGTTGCATTTATTACAACTAGTACTGTTAAAATGATGGTGACTAATGAGGATACCAACAATACTAATGATATTAGTACTTCTAACAATAAAATGTGTTTTAATATTAATTACAACAACAATAGCACGTGTGCCTAAAGCACAGTGAAATGCAACTCTGCAAAGCGTGCTTTATAAAAGATATTATGGTAGTTTTAATATTCTTATAATTTTTTTTTACAGTAACAACCTTAATAGTTTTATTATGAATATCACTCTCTGCTACTGCCCCATTTTGGTTCACATAAACTATTCTCAAGCACAGCCACCACTCATTACCACCTCACCTCAAAGGTTCATAGTTCATTTCAGCAGCTGCTGGTCTACCTGGCAGCATCATTGTGGGGCTTCTCCCAGGCTCATCCCAAATTAACCAATCAGGAGTGGGATACAACATGTGTCTGAAGCAAATGGAATGCATGGGACCCAGTTCATAAAAATGACTTACAAATATATACATGTACACATACTCCCAAATGTGGATGTAGATTTATGAGTTTTGGGGACTTTTTTCAGTTTTTCTCCTTAGGGAATACCTTTTTTCTCCATGGGGAAATCTCTTCCCTGAAAAAAACCAAAAACATTTGCGAGTGTTCAGTTCCCTTTCCCACCCTGGGTAAATTTCTTCAGACTTTTTGTGGAAAAAATGTCAGACCACTTCTAAGGTGGGAAAGGGTGAAGTGAAGAATTTCTGAAAGCCACCATACTCACATGTTGAGATGTTCACAATAATCTCTCAGCCCAAACCACACCTTAATTCAACCACCCACCACCCAGGCGTGGACTTAAGTACTGCATGGTTGTATGGAGTCGAGATGCAAAACTCCACTGAAGGTAAATCAGTCATACTTGCCAGGTATCCTTTTGTGGATACCTTATAGGCACATGTGAAGGAACTTTATCAAGAAACAGGTTTACGGCTGTAACTTGGCTTGTGAATCGGACCCAAAGTCCTTTTCACCAGCTTCCCCATGGGGAAAGTAGGCTAGCTATATTTTTAGCTGAATAAAATGTAGCTGATTGAGTTAAGTGAATGTGCTCATGTTTTTAAATGAAGTGTACTGCAATTATCAGGACTGTGCATAGGTATAGTATGCCAATGAGTTTATTCCAATATTGTACACTTTACAAAAATTACCAGTTTAAGTTCTCTTTGCACATGCAACGTTTTCATTCACATCGCAAGGTCTTTTTTTTCTGATCTTCAGGTTTAACTTTTACAACATAAATTGTTGTAAAGTAAATTTGTACACAAACGTGAGAAAATGTAAAACATGGAACTTTGTGAAGTTTGCAAAGATTTCAATAAACGTTTGTGAAGGTTGCAAAAAAACCTGCAGCACTAGAAATCACTTACAGTCATGAGTTATCCTAAAGTGGCAGACCGGATGGCTGGTTTTTTTCAGGATAATAGGTTTAAATGGTTAAACTGCCCGTTTCCTGAAAGGGTGCATGTTTTCAAGATGGAGCATTCCAGAGAATGAGCTTTGGAATGCTGTGCCGGTGTCTGACAAGACAGAATGATTGTAAGGATTGACATGCTGAATACGTATAAACTAATGCCAGGGTGATTCTAGAAGATTACTGTTACGTTTACATACACTTATGTAATGGAGCTTTCCAAATTTTCTGTATTTTATGGAAGATGGAAAGGGCAAGCCTAGACTGGAAATCAAAGACAGGCTTGTAAATGTTATGGCTTTCCAGAATTAATGGAGTTTGGGTGCCTTCATACCTTGATTTTGAGCATTCCATTGCAGATGTTGTAACATTATCCTCCCTAGGAGCTTTATTCTTGCGGAAGAGCTACACCAGCTCTAACCAAACCGACCGGTCCTTGCCCTGCTAAAAACAATCTAATGACCAAGTCTCAGAGCATGTAATTAGCAGTGCTCTGGGTGTTCTTTGGAAGGACAGTTCTTTGCTGTCTTTGCCAAAATAGTCCAGTAGAAGCCACCACATGGCCCCAGAGGCTTTCTCTGTACCATTGATGGAATGGACACACGTTTCCATTCGTAGCACGTACCATAATATGGCGTGCCAGTCTTCTAGCAGTCAACTAACTATCCCCCACCTAGAAAGGATGGAATGTTTACTACATAATGAGTTAATCAACGACAAGCACCTTTTCTCACTTCCCCAAAATTGCCTCTGGCATTCATCCAAAGAGCAAGCAGTTGGAGGATGTTGGAATTTGTGCACGCAGCATCACTTCAGTAACCTCAAAGCCTCCCTCTAAACAGTGCAGATATCGCAGGATTTCCATATACCGTGTGCCAATGTAGCTTTTTGGCCATACCTCTCCAACAATTGTCCATTGGGTCACCATCAACTGCAGACAGATGTTTTAATCTCCAGTGCCTTTTCCCACGTTTTCTGTTTCCTGCACCTGGGTAATTCCCTTGAATATATTCTGTGGTATTGACTCACGTTGCGCATCCGAAAATAAGTGGCTCAATTATTCTTTCCATTTACTCTGGTAGAGGCCTTTTCTATTGGTCTTGCTTTCCAAGAGCATGTTATGGTGCCAGGAGGTGAGTTGAGACTAATTTTCCACCGGAATAAGTAGTTTTTCAAATGGTGTTAGTGGTTTGGTTGCTCCCTCCCTAACATGTCTAGTATCCAGTTACATACTTGTGTTTTACTGAACCACAGTATTACTTAAAGTCCATAATCTCTTTTGATTTGTTAAAAGAATTTTAGCGCCCCCATATGGAACTTTATTGCATCTTGAGGACTGCTAGCTCCAGAATGCCTTTCCATCCAATCCAGGGTGAAACGCACGTCTCCAGAAGAGTTAGAGGTGTGTACAAGAGGGAAAGCTTGTGAAACCATACTTTGTCCCTGTTGGATACTGAACCTTCAGAGTGACTTGAGTGATCAGTTATATATTGTCATCTTATTGAGTCTGTCTTTCGGAATCAACTAAGAAACCTCTGAGACAGGCGTCCTTGGAAGCCTGTGGGCCTTCTTGGAAAGCCTGTGGGCAAGGAAGCACCATGGTTTTTCGGCCTTTCAGCATTCAAGAACAATTAGAAGATAAACAATTTGGCAATACAATAGTATATTAGGGATGCAGAGCCCCCCATTTGCTGGTGTTCTAACACAGACCTCCTCTGAGACTCTCAAACTCGTCCCCACCTTAATAACATTTACCAGACCATTGAGGTTTTTCTTTATGGATTGTTCAAAATACAGTTGAGTAGCAAAGTTTGCACATGGCCTTTACCCCTTACGCCGTGTGCCTCTTCTCTAATGTTTAGGATGGCAATTCCATAGAGTAATTGGGGCAAAAACCTGAATGGAAGGTTTTCAGAAAGTACTTGGTTTGAGGATAGGTGGAAAGATTTTATGTAACAACAGATGTCAGTTTTTCTTTCTCTAGAAACAACTATATACATTGCATTTCAGGAATTGCTGTATTTGATTGGGGATCCCTTTTTGAGAATGTGCAGAGTTTTATGGTCCTTTTATAAACTTTCGGTTACACAACTTAATCTATAAAGGTCACTGTATGGCTGCGTGAAGTGTGTGAATGACACAGTTTCTGTCATGTATAGTATATTGGGTCTTTTGTATGGAATACAATTTTCCCAGTCAAATACTATATTGGTGTTGCAAGTCACCAAATAGATTCAGGGCCATATAGAGGTGCGAGGCTGTATGCAGATTGTCTTTTTAAGGTCATGGAATTCCAAGCCAACTTGAAATTTCACTTTTATGTAAACTAAGGGTATTTTATTCCACATAACATATGCGCCACACAGTCTCAAATGTTTTCTTTTACTTTCAATCCATTTTGATAGCCAGTGTTATGTTTGAGGTCTTCAGACAGTCCTGACTTTTTAGCTAAGGCTACTTTGCGAGCTCACATTTTGGATCCCAAATTTACAATGAGAAACACTAAACTATATGTCCAAGAATACAAAATTGTATTAGCTAAAAGCAAGGGCAAGTGGAAGGTGCCACACTCGACATGCTATGGAACAGCAGATTACTGAGAAAAAAAGAATATGCTTTTCCACAGAATAAAGATGATTCATGTCAAAAAAATTAAGAAACTGCTTCTAAAAACAACAATTTCCATTAAACCTCTAACCCAAATAATACAGAGTGTGCTTTATGTAGGGATTCAGGGTTTAAGAAGTGCCGCCATGCCTATCTTTCCGCTTTTTCAACAAAGCTATGAATCATTGCCATAGGTTGAAAAAACATTGTTGCACGCTGAAATAGCTTCCTTATAACTCAAGTACAAAATGCTGCTGCTTCGGTCTTGTCTTGTCAAGGCAGGACTGAGGCACTGCCCTCTGTAAGGAGAGCAGCTCTCAGCGATGAAAGGTAAATCCATGCTGATCTGAGACAACCAATGGCTGCATCGCTTCCCTCGGAGTTAGTGAAAGAGATGGTGCACTGCACAGTAGCGCAGACATTCTCTGTTCTCTGGAACAAGTCGAAGTTTGTTTATGTCTCCCTGATTCCAGTGCATAGAGGGTGTCTTAAGACTGCCATGCACCATTTCTCACAAAGCCTCCTCTTTAGCTAAGTATCACCACCTGCTATGGACCACCGTAGAGAGAGGGGTATTGTGACGCCAGTATCCGTCTGCAGTAAATTATTACGAGTGGTGAGATACTTTTTCTTATTAAATGAGCACTATGATGTCAGATGCAAATAACAAATAGAGAGCACGCGTTAATATGCATAGTGCACTCTGACATATTGCAGGGGTCTCCAAACCGGTCCTGGAGGGCCGGATACATGCCATATATTTGCAATTACTACATGTATCTCAATGGGGATATCCAAAAAATCGGGCATGGATCCGGCCCTCCAGGACCGGTTTGGAGACCCCTGTATTAGAGAAAGACCGGAAAATAACTGTACAGCATTAGAGTTTCTGAGAGTCGCCCAGAAAGGTATTTTAAAGCAGTGTAATAAGTTGGGTGAGGCCTTTCTTTGGCCATCTAATTTTAGTAAACACACCATGGACTTTTGGATGGTGAAAGACCAGGTTTACTGAATGCAACTTAAAATGCACCATCTATTTATATTCTGTCTGTTTGTTAACTATACAACATAAAACTGCTATCATTCACAGCCCACCACATCTGACCTCACAAATATTACATTGGAGCATTGAAAGCGCCAGAAAAGAATCTTAAACACTCTTTAAAGCTGATCTTTAGGACAGAGGGCTCCCTGTGGCACGTGAAGCTGAACCAAGCCATACATCGCTTGGAAATAGAGGCAGGGAGCTTGCCCCTCCATGAATCCCTTATTCTGCTTGGGCTAAAACCATGAAGCGCCAAGTTCAGACTCTCTCCTTTGAACTGGATCAATCCTCACTCTGATACATTTCTCTCACTTTGCCGCTAAATACCTCATACACCCCTGGGAAAGTTCAACCTTACATGCGTGATCCTCTCTCAGCCCAAGCTAGAAGGAAAATCCTGTATTTCTGTCTCACCGCCCTTAGGCTTCTGGACTTCAACCCAACCAGGGCACGAAAAGACAGTGACGCCTTTTGTCGGTTATGCAATTACCACAGGGAATCCTGGTTACACCGTCTATGCTGTTGCCCAAAATTAGCTGCGAACTGGCATCCTATGTTGTGCCCAGCACTAAAAGGACAAGGGCCTGAAAATGTGTAGGGATGCCTTGGACTCGTGCTTTACAGAAACAACTACTTGCCTTCTTGCTAGAGTCTACAAATTTGCTCATCAAATAAGAATCGCTCGTGACCCCCAGCTATCGGTCGCAGATCCTTGGACTTCCACTTCCCAGTAGCCAAATTAGCTGGTGCTCTAGCCCTGGTGGAAGGCATCTAACTTAGGGGCCCACAGTGTGATTAAATAGACTATAAGTGAAAGCGGGTCTGCGTACGTGGCTCAACCAGTTCTGGCAACAATGACTGATGAATTCTACGTAAACAGGGATTTTTACAGGACAAAGTGATCATTGGTGTGATCAGGAGTGTCTTCATAATTTTAACCTTTTGTAACATAGTCTCTCCCAGGAGTATACTGCCAAAAAGTGCGCCCATGCAGGCATGGTGCACTCTATTTTATTTATTTAATGTGTTTTTACTGTAAAGATTTTAAGTAAACATACGGTTAATAAAGAATTCATTCATTCATCTGACCTCACGCTTCCCACTTTCCTGCCTTCTTGTCTTCAATATTATTTCATAACCTCTTTTACTTCCTTCCTCAGTCATATTCAATTTCCAACTTTCATCCTTAAATGATTTATTTTCATGCTTAACAGTCACAGTAACCATTCGCATCTGGCATCACCACAGGAAACATACACCCTGGAATGTATTCAATAGACTGTGTTGCTGAGTCCTTAATAACATACTTGTTATATTTATTCACAATGCATTTGCCTTCCTTTCTTCAGCTATCACCGCTGCATCACTTACTCGAAGTCTCTAAGACAGGAACAGTGGAAAATCAAGGCAAGAGTTCTTCTGCACATTGCACCTTCCAGCTTCAGCAGTACAACCTCCAAGTCCTTCAAAGCCATTGCTGGACCATGAACAGTTTGCTTCCTGAGGATCACTTTAGCTCAATGGAGCTCCTTTCTGTAAATCGTCCCAGTGCCATTTAATCTTGGAACTGTGAAGAAGTTCATCAGTCTTGGGTGTCCCCTGGGTTACCTAGGGATTTATGACCTTTGCTAAGGGCTGATGGAATTGAGAAGTCTTCAGTTACAAGTGCACTGGTGGATTTTACACTGCTCCCTCTCAATGCAACCCTGCTACAGGAGGACGGGCAGTTCTGAACCATCTCAGACAAGTTGCATGGGTGTAGATTACGTCAGAGTGCAGTAGGATAATTTTTCTCCACATCAAAATCACCTTATTTACAAAGGATATTTAGAGGGCCCATTTTCTGCTTTTCCAGCCAGAGTGAAGTAATGACACACGCTGGACCGGCTAGAACAGTAATTTCCATATGAATATGAACATGGCAGATCATCTGACACTGCTCCCATTTCGGAAGATTTTCATGCAATATACAGTTCCACAAGCCTGCAAACCCACATCCCCCCTGAAGGGATTTCAATCCCCTCGTGCTCCCTGAAGGCTTTGTTCTTTTTTTGTTAGAACATTCTGCCCTCTAGTGGCAGAATGTTCTAATAGCCTTATAGCCCTTCGTAGCAGGGTACACCGGCTTTTAAAGTCTCTCTGCTTTGTTAAAGGCCCTCGCCTTCGGCTCGGGCCTTTAACCTTGTAGCGGGCCTTTAATAGCCGGTATAGCCCGCTACGGCGGGCTATAAGGCTATATTGTTGTAAAGTTGCAGTGGAACCCGTGGCAACTAGTTTATTATTCATATATGGATCCACATCAATGGCATGCTTGTTCAAGACTGTAAAAACGGTGCTCAACCACTAGACATTTAGAAGAAAGAAGCATTTCCCTACCTGCTGGTCAGGAGGATTTTTGCTTGATTGGTGGAATACCATCTGAAGGGTCAGAATCCAACCTCTAACTTGAACTGCCCCACGAAGTGAGTGAGCTGGTTTCAGGAACCCATCTATGGGAGCAGTTAGAGTTTGATCTCCCTACCCACTGGTAAACATTAGGAGAGTTCAAAATTCACATAATTCAAATTTGAGTAATTGTTAAAAATTTCAATAACATTATGCAAAATTATGTGTAATAAGGATGGTGAACTGCAAGGGATAGCAAAGTTGAGCAAATCACGTGTTTGCATTCCCATGCTGAATTTCTTTTTTTAAATGAAGCCCATGTTCCTTAAAGAAACCGCAGCTACTTTTAAAAAAGGTTTGCATTTAGGAAAACATCAGGGGAGCAGCAGTGCTCCAGGGGTCATCTGGACCACTGCATACTGGCCCTCTTGCTGCATCAGTTACACTAGGAATTCTAGCTATTTTTAATCACACCCAACCTATCAAGTTCCAAAAAGATGAGATTTGGGGGCCAGATTTACCAAGATGTTGCGTCGGGGTTGCAACCACTTTTCTGGCACTGTCCTGATGCAAATTTCATGTTTGATTTTATAGTGCTACGCAAATCAAGCTTTACATAGGATTTTAACCCAAAAGTAATTCAAGGCCGCACATAGCTCTGCCTTGTGTTATTTTGTATCGAGGAGGTGTTACATGCAGTGGTGGCCACTACAAACAAAGGGTGTTGGGGTGGGTGGAGGGAGTGGGGGAAGCGCGAGGTTAATAATCATTTTTGAAAAAAAGGAACTTACCTTAAGCTGCCGGACGCCTTCTGCGTCGCTCCTCCATGTTTTTCCTGGTCCCAGCAGATACTGGGACAGACTCCCTGTGCTGAAACGACGCTCCACTCAGGCCAGGGAGTCTTTGCTGTTTCTCCAGCCTGGCTGTTAGATACAGCCGGGTTGGAGAAACCTAAGCGTGCATGTGTGTTTGGCTGGCATGAGACAGCCGGCCAAACACAAATGTGCACTTAGAAGTGCAAATAGCACTCCTCCTCCCCCTTCCATGGCCCGGACTTCCCCTCTCTACACGCCCTGGTTCAGAGCCGGCAAATGGAAAATAAAATGATGATAGAACATTGTTTTATTTTTCACCTGCTGGCTCTGAGCCAATGGGGCGATCCTCCTCCACCATAGCCCTGGTTACATGGGTATTCCTGTGCATCCGCCCATGTATTTTGACGGGATGTATGACGTATTCACTTATGTGTTTACAACGCATGCATTGACAATGTGGCCAATACAACGAATGCATCGCTACCACGCAAGTCGTTACAACGACTTACTTTAGGGAAGTGCTGGAGTTTGGCATAGTATATTTTACTATTCCAACTCCAGTCTGTGCAACAGTAGAGATTGTGTTGGATTTAAAATCCAACAATGAGTTCTCTAAAGCAAGTCATTGTAGTGACTTGTGTTGTAATGGAACGTGCGGTAACAATGTGTTCGTTGTAGTGCCTGCATTGTAATGGCACTGCGTTGCTAACGCTGTTTCCCATTTTCACGCAAACCCATATTTACTCAAGTCAGTGAACATAGGTTTCTGCCAAAATGGTCTGCCTACCCGAGAATGGCATATTTTTGCATTGTGCAGCCCACATGTAAAGAGGAAAAAAACCTATAAAAATAGTTTTGTGAGCAGGAAGATACCCCTTCCTCCACAAAAACTATTCTGACCTCAATGGAGGCATCTTTACATCATGGTGCAAGGGTGCCTGCCTTGGCTCTAGACAACCAGAGGGGCACCAGCTCTATGAGAAAGCAGAACTGCACCATATTGTAGTAGATATGGTGCAGTTCCGCTCTCTCCCTCTATGATGCAAACGCAGCAACTACCCTTGTTGCGTTGCATTAAAGTTTAGTAAATCTACCCCATGTTTTTCAGCCTAAAAGTTCAAAAGATTTGGAGGTGACTTACCTGTGAAGACTTTCTTGCCACTTCTTTGTAAGGTATTTTCCTTATGGGTATAGGTAGCTCTGAATGGGACTGTTTCATCTTCTTCTCATGTCCTTGTCAGTTGTTCACAGCTATGTGAAAGCTGATAGGGCTTCATTTCCCTCCACTACATACAAATGTAAATGTTTCAGATTTTCCAAGCCAGGAATTGGTTGTGAGGGAATCTGCCAGTGCTGAAAGAGTCTGAGCCTCGTGCTCAGTGGGAGTTTCAGATTTATCATAGACCTAGCTAACCTAGAACTGCAGGCCCTTCCAAGAATAGATTATAGTTCTACTTGAGTCCCATACTTGAACATGGAAGCCCCATTTGGATTAATTGGCACTGTAGAAGTTGCCCAGACACTTCTAGCATCATTAGAACCTCTATCTTAGTGAGAGATAATTAATTCACTCACTGGAAGTACCATTGTTCCTATTTTGAGTCATCACCACACTGCCACTGAGATTCAGTTGCTTTTGCCTGTAAAACCAATGCTGTAGGACGTCATTGAACTTCCTTAACCACCAATACGTTGTGCACCATTTGCTTGTGTCTGCTCATAGCTTTACCATTGTGACATTGATAGCAGTTACTGTGAAAGTTAGTGTCCATGGGCCATACTCAAATAGAGTGCAGAACTTGGTGTCTGTCTGTCCGTTACCGGATCTCCTGCACAAATGTCAACTCATTTTGCTCTTTATTTTTGACTCACTGTATTATTGTTTCTTAATCTCCTGGCATGACTTGGTCTGGGGTACCCACTGAGAAACCACTGAAATGATGTCCCTAATGGCACAGCCAAATAGTGTTGATGCCAGCGCTCATTAAGCTCTGCATTGCAGTGTGTTTCTGTATATCCCTAAACAACGGCGTATCAGCCATTGCATGTAACAACCTATTCCAACCCAATCCTGAGATCTTTATTCAGAGTTTGTATAAAGTCTTCTACTTCCCCATTCTATCCCTAGTACATTCAGTATTCTTCAACCTCTTGTCCATTGAACAGTGCATCATTGTCCCTTTTGATGACTGTAGACGCCCCGTACACTGCCACCACTTTCTCCAATTTGAGATTTATGTTTTTGAATGCCATGGACTATACAAATTCTATTACAGCATACTGTAACCAGACACAGAAGACCACTAATAGGTATTTACCGTCTGGCAGAAAGCAAAAATATGCATTGACTCATAACCAGTGACCGTGCACTCCTCACTGTTAATTACAGAAGCCATCCTTACTGCAGTATTGTTCACACAGTTAGCAACTATTTATTGATTGTATGATGGAGCCATGCATGCCATTACAATGCATGCCTTAATGCGGTCATTACTAAGACTGCATCTTTACCACGCATACCTTTACAGCGAACGTCGTTACCACACATATCCCTTTACCACGCATCACGCATCCCTTCACACTGAAAAAGTAAGTATCTAGCAGGCAAATATAAAGCGTATATATATATATATATATATATATATATATATATATATATATATATATATATATATATATATATATATACATATTACCTACTGGCGGTCGCCAGTAGGTAGTTATAGTTAGGATTTTTTTCAATGTTAAATCTCAAAATTCTATTTGGAATAACTTTGGCGCCGGTTGACAAATCTGCCTCAAAATTTCCTCAAAATGGCCTCGCGGCGTTCCGGTCCTTCCCTAAAAGTTTGGGGGGGATTCGTCAAGCGGGGGCCGAGATAAAAGGGGGGT
Source organism: Lissotriton vulgaris (assembly GCF_964263255.1). Classification (NCBI taxonomy): domain Eukaryota; kingdom Metazoa; phylum Chordata; class Amphibia; order Caudata; family Salamandridae; genus Lissotriton; species Lissotriton vulgaris. The sequence continues at coordinate 386,374,034 of NC_141697.1, forward strand.
CCCAAAACGCGTTTCCCCATGTTAATTTCCATAGGGCGGTCGATTTCACTTTTAGCCCGAACGGCTGAATGGATTTCCACCAAACTTGGCAAAATTGTAGGGACTGGTAGCCCGATGTGCCTTTGCTATGTCTCAAGATGTGTGCTCCAGTCGATTTTGAGTAATTAAGGTTCAAAAAAATATATATATCTATAGCCGCGCACTGGTACGTGCACCGGTACGCGCACCGGGCACGCCACGCGAGGTGCGCACGGAAAGCTGATTGGCTCTCGGGTGTCTGTAAACATTCGAAACAGTCTGGAGCGGCCGCCATCTTGTGTCTCGGTAGGATCGAGACACGAGAGTTGGGCAAAACAAAGAGGGAAATGACCATAAGGGGGCAGGGTAGACCCCCCCCTTGACCCCCTAGGTTTGATGTGGGGGCTATAAAAGGGCCCCGTGGGGCATTTAAAATATTTTTTTTTCGTTTTGCGCGGGGGAAGCGCCCGGTACGCGCACCAGGTAGCGCACCGGGGAGCGTAAAATGAGGGAAAAAGATGACAGAGTTTATAAAAAAAAGAAGCCTTTATTTCGAAATTGGAGGTAATTCTAAAAATAACTTTTTTTTTCTTCTTTTTGTTGTTTTATATTTTTTTTGTGTTTTTTGAACATTTTGTACTTTTTTTGGCTTTTCAAAAGTTTTATATTTTTTTGTATTTTTTTAGGGGAGAAACAAAAAAAGGGAATTGAAACTGGCTCAACTGGAGCAAAAAAACAAAAAACCCAAAAAATTACTTCTTTTTGGGGCACTTGTGATTATCACCTGCAAGGACGATGAGCTTTACGCTTTTTTCACCATAGGCGATAAGCTTGCCACATGCAGAACAAGTGATTTTAAAATCAGCAAATCTTGGCTGAATACAAGGCATCATCTCTGATGTTTCTGGTCCCGATGAAGTGGGTTGGTTTCTTTGGGAGGTGGTCCTTAACGACTGGGGGAGGTTACTGGCCAGTTCCCTGAACTCTGCACGAGAGTAGTTGTTTGGGTGCTTTCGGGTCATATGACGAATCATGGTATGGTTACCAAATGAATATTTTTTGTTTGGGTTGCCCCGTGAAAGTTCTTCATTGCAGATTTTCTTGCCCTCTGGAATTGAAAAAAACTCCCATACAATGTGTGGCTTGGGTTTGTATGGGGTATTTTCCTCAGGCAGCCATCTTCTCCTCCCCTCCTCCTCTTCCTCCTCCTCCTGTTCTTGACCACCAATATAATCTGGAGCTGGTCCTGTTGGTGGTGGTTGCTTGTGGTGGTGGGGCAGATGCACCAGCTGCTGCTGCTACTGAAGCCATTATTAAGATCAAAAAGGTACAGAGATGTACAAACAGGTCTTCCTCAGTCAAAGGACAAAGTCAGAATAAGGAAAAAAGGTGGGGTCTTTCATCATTGTGAAAAAAAACTGTCCTGAACCAATGAGAAGTGTTATTTTCAGGTCACAAGACCAGGGGCTTCATCATTATGAAACTAAAACTGTTATGAACCAATGAAAAGTGTTATTTTCAGGTCACATGACCCGACGCGCTTACGCTACGCGCCCCCGGGCGCGCCCGGGGGCGCTCCGGGTCACGTAGCGTAAGCGCGTCGGATGTTTACGTTGCGCGATCGTATTCGCTCGAGTACTTCCGGGTGCGCTTACGCCGTGCGTATCACGCGGACGCGGCTACGCGATACGTCATGATCATGTTTTCGTTCGCGATATTGGCGCTTACGGGACGCTCCCCGGAGCGCGCCCGGGGGTGCTTTATAAAAGTACGCTTTTCGGGGCGCTCCCCGGGAAGCGCACCGGGAGCGCTCCAAAGCAAAAAATAAAAAAAAAAAATTGGGAAAAATTGTAGGGACTGGTGGCCCTATTCTTAAGTGGTTTTTACGAAAATTAACTTTGATAAAATATATATTGTGCTACATTGGGCTATATATATGCCAAAATGTAGCCCAAATGTAGCCCAATGTAGCCCAATGTAGCCCAAAGATGGCCACCAGAGACCAAAAAATGCAAATGTAGCCCAAATATCAGCTAGATGTAGCCCAACTTTAGCCCAATGACAGAATGTACCAGAGTGTTCTAAAGAACAACTAGAGTGCTAACAGTCTTACATATAAACTGAGACTTATAGTTAGGAATTAGCATTTAAAAAACGTTTGAAATTCACTGAAAAAAACATAGGTTTCACACCAGTTATAGTTAGGAATTAGCATTTAAAAAAACAATGAAATTCACTGAAAAAACCATAGGTTTCACACCAGTTATAGTTAGGAATTAGCATTTAAAAAACCTATTAAATTCACTAAAAAACCATAGGTTTCACATCAGTTATAGTTAGCTGGAAATTCTACTGACATAAAACCAATGAAATTCCACGTTATAGTTAGTTGGACTCACTATAACTTGCGCGCCTGCAATGCACTGCTGATGACGTCACATATTACATCACTCATGACATGGTCAGTGACATCACTCATGACATCACTGATGACACCATCCTTGTGACAGAGTGCAAGACCTCCTTTCAGTGTAATGTAACCATTGAAACACATATTCAAACAATAGAAACTAACATTTTCAAAAAAAATGGAGATACCCATACCAGTTACAAAAACCAATTCAGTAATTCCACCATCTATATACACATCCACTCATACACCAACAGTTTTATATAGTCACTCATACATATTCTCACTCATCATATATAGTGAAACACATATACATCCTGTTACACACCGACAGTCTTACAAAAGTTACTCACACACATACTCACACATGCAAATAAACTATTGAACATCCATTTATTTGCATATACAGCTATACATACATTAGCACATTACTTCTAAGGAAACTTACACATACTTACTCTCTTAAACAATCACTTATAGAAACACATACTTATTTAAAAAGGAACTCTTTCAATCTCTCACTCTCACATATACTGACTTACATACATCAATGCTCATATATACAAGATTAAAACATATGTAGTTACTCATAAAGACACTAGTGAGACAGGCATTCACTCACTAACACACACATATACACACTCATCCACCCATACAGTCCTGCACATATGCTGTCTTCAAAAAACATACAAACAGTGAGTCAGTCACCAACCCATGCAGCCACTTATACACAAAGTGAAACACTGATACATATATTTTAAAATATAAAAATTACTCGTTAATATATGTATTCATTAAGATACACTTAATAAGGCAGTTAACCAATCAATTCTTTTAAAATAAACATCCATTTACACACTTATTTAACCATTTACTCTTCCATCGTCCTTTACAAATACAAATATAAAACATATTTATTTTTCATAAAGACACACATTCACTGGATGGTGTCATCAGTGATGTCATGAGTGATGTCACTGACCATGTCATGAGTGATGTAATATGTGACGTCATCAGCAGTGCATTGCAGGCGCGCAAGTTATAGTGAGTCCAACTAACTATAACGTGGAATTTCATTGGTTTTATGTCAGTAAAATTTCCAGCTAACTATAACTGATGCGAAACCTATGTTTTTTTTTGTGAATATATATATATATACATGATCAAGGCTTGTCCCAAGCCAAAACATGTTGTAGGTGTGAATAAACACCCTTGGAGTTACTTTCTGGCGTTGAGTGGCGTTTTTCTGAGAGCGTGAACATTGGTGCGTTTTGGATAATTGAATGACCGGCGTGCTCTGCCGGAGTACACGCCACCTCCCACGGGGCCATCTGCAATCATTTGGAGCAAACGTGGAAATTATATGTATTCAATTTTCTCAACAACTACTGGAGGGATTTTCACCAAATATAGAAAAGGCACTACTGCATACCTGTCCCTACCATTTTGCCAAGTTTGGTGTAATTCCGTTCAGCCATTCGGGCTGTAGCCGTGTCTAAAGGTCCCATAGAAAATGCCAAATGAAAAATTTCAAATTCAATTTTCTCAAGAACTACTGGAGGGATTTTCACCAAACATAGCAAAGGCACGTCTGCATACCAGGCCCTACTATTTTGCCAAGTTTGGTGTAATTCCATTCAGCCGTTCGGGCTGTAGCCGTGTTTAAACGTCCCTATGGAAATTAACATGGGGAAAACACGCTTTGGGACACCCCCTTTCGGCCCCTGCTTGACGAATCCCCCCGAAACTTTCAGGGAAGGAGCGGAGCGGAGCTGGCCAAAATTCTGGAAAATTACACACAGATTCCTCAATTGGCGCTAAAGTTATTCCCAATAGAATGTTGAGCGCATACAGATATATAATTTGCTCAAATTCATTTTCTCAACAACTACTGGAGGGATTTTCACCAAATATAGAAAAGGCACTACTGCATACCTGTCCCTACCATTTTGCCAAGTTTGGTGTAATTCCGTTTAGCCGTTCGGGCTGTAGCTGTGTCTAAAGGTCCCCTAGAAAATGCCATTTGAAAATTTTCAAATTCAATTTTCTCAAGAACTACTGGAGGGATTTACACCAAACATACAAAAGGCACTGCTGCATACCAGTCCCTACCATTTTGCCAAATCTGGTATAATTCCGTTCAGTAGTTCGAGCTGTGTAGCCTTGTCAGAATGTCCCTATAGAAATTAACATGGGGAAAACACGTTTTGGGACCCTCTTTTTTCTCGGCCCCCGCTTGATGAATCCCCCCAAAACATTCAGGGAAGGAGCAGAGCGCAGCGAGGCAAATTTAAGGAAAATTACAGGCAGATCCCTCAATCGGCGCCAAAGTTATTCCCAATAGAATGTTCGGAATTTCCTATGGTAACTAGGTCCTAACTATATACACCTACCTACAGTAGGTAATATATATATATATATGGTTTTTATATATGTATGGTTTTTTCAGTGAATTTAATAGGTTTTTTAAATGCTAATTCCTAACTATAACTGGTCTGAAACCTCTGGTTTTTTCAGTGAATATATATATATATATATATATATATATATATATATATATATATATATATATATATATATATATATATATATATTCACTATATATATATATTCACTATATATATATATTCACTATATATATATATATATATATTCACTGAAAAAACCAGAGGTTTCAGACCAGTTATAGTTAGGAATTAGCATTTAAAAAACCTATTAAATTCACTGAAAAAACCATACATATCACACCAGTTATAATTAGTTGGAAATTTTACTGACATAAAACCATTAAAATTCCCACGTTATAGTTAGTTGGACTCACTATAACTTGCGCGCCTGCAATGCACTGCTGATGACGTCACATATGACATCACTCATGACATGGTCAGTGACATCACTCATGACATCAGTAGTTTTTTAAATGCAAATTCCTAACTATAACTAGTGTGAAACCTATGGTTTTTTCATTGAATTTCATAGGTTTTTTAAATGCTAATTCCTAACTAAAACTGATGTGAAATCTATGGTTTTTTCAGTGAATTTCATAGGTTTTTAAATGCTAATTCCTAACTATATATAAGGCCCCAAACCTATGTTTTTTTCAGTGAATTTCAAAGTTTTTTTAATAGCAAATGTCTATAGCTGTGAAATGTAATATTTGTGAAAATGAATCCTATATTATATATTTATGTTGAACAATTTTTTTTATGTATATTGTTCTTTTTTTGCCCTGGAGCGCTCCCGGTGCGCCCCCCGGTGAGCGCCCCGGAAAGCGTAGTCTTTTGAAGCGCCCCGGGGCGCGTACCGGTGAGCGTCCACTTAGCGCTATTGCCGCGAACGAAAACATCATCGTGACGTATCGCGTAGCCGCGTCCGCTTGATACGCACGGCGTAAGCGCACCAGGAAGCACCCACGCGCATATGAACGCGCTACGTAAGCGCTCCGGGGCGTGCCCCGGGGCGCGTAGCGTAAGCGCGTCGGGTCATGTGACCTGAAAATAACACTTTTCATTGGTTCATAACAGTTTTGGTTTCATAATAATGAAACCCCTGGTCTTGTGACCTGAAAATAACACTTTTCATTGGTTCAGAACAGTTTTTTTCCAAATGATGAAAGCCCCCACCTTTTTTCCTCATTCTCACTTTGTACTTTGAGTGAGGAAGACCTGTTTCCAGAGCTATTACTACCTATTTCTACTCAGAAATGGCTACAGTAGCAGCAGCAGCTGGATCATCTGCCCCATTCACCACCACCACCACCACCACAAGGACCACCAGAACATCTCATTGGTAGTCAAGAAGAAGAGGAGGAGGAGGAGGAAGAGAAGGAAGGGACAAGGCAGTTTCTGCAAGAAAACACTCCACCATACAAACCTAAGGAGCACTTCATATGGGAGTTTTTTAAAATCCCAACTGGTTTAAAAAAAGTAAACGCTGCAAAGGTGACCTGTCTCATCTGTGGTGCTGTGCTGTCCAGGGGAAACCCTACAAAAAAATATTCCTTTGGGAATCATACAATGATTCGGCATATGCAGCGTTTGCACCCTATTAACTTTTCAGCAGCAGAGATGAGAGAACTCTGCAAAACCCTACCCCAAGCATATGGCACAACCTCAACAACCAAAGAACCCACTCCATCGGGTCCAGAAGCAAGTCAGTTGATTTCAAGTATCCAACCAAAGTTTGGGGGATACAAAATTGTTTGTGTACATTGTGGGAAATTAATCACTTATGGTGAGCAGAGCATTACACTCATCATGCTTGCTGGTGATAACCACAAATGCACAAAGAAGCCTTAATTTTTTCCTGGTTTTTTTTTGGTCCTGTTGAGCTGTTTCCAAATCTCAGTTTTTTATTTTTCCCTATAAAACATCCAAAAAAAATATAAAACTGTTCATAAAAGCCAAAAAAAGTAAAAAATGTTCAAAAAAACAATTAAAAAAATATAAAACAACAAAAAGAATTAAAAAAAACATTCTTTTTAGAACTACCTCCAATTTATAAAAGAAGGCTTCATTTTTTTAAAAGTCTGTCATTCTTTTTTCCCCATGGTACGCTCCCCGGTGCGTTCCCCGGTGCGCGTACCGGGCACTCCCCCCGCGCAAAACAATTTTTTTTATAGCCCCCACATCAAACCTAGAGGGTCAGGGGGGGTCTACTCTGCCCCCTTATGGTCATTTCCCCCTTTGTTTTTGCCACCTCTTGTGTATCGATTTTACCGAGACACAAGATGGCGGCCGCTCTGGACTGTTTGGAATATTTACAGACACTCGAGAGCTAATCAGCTTTCCGTGCACAAGTTGCGTGGCGCATCGGTGCGCTCCCCGGTGCGCATACCGGGGCGCTGTCATAGATATATATATTTTTTTGAACCTAAATTACTCAAAAACCACTGGAGCACATATCCTGAGACATAGCAAAGGCACATCGGGCTACCAGTCCCTACAATTTTGCCAAGTTTGGTGGAAATCCATTCAGCCGTTCGGGCTAAAAGTGAGGTCGACCGCCCTATAGAAATTAACATGGGGAAAACACGTTTTGGGACCCCCTTTTATCTCGGCCCCGCTTGACGAATCCCCTCCAAAATGTCAAGGAATGACCGGAGCCCCTGCGAGGCAAATTTGAGGAAATTTTCAGGCAGATTCGTTAACTGGCGCCAAAGTTATTCCAAATAGAATTTTGAGATTTTGCATTGAAAAAAATCCTAACTATAACTACCTACTGGTGACCGCCAGTAGGTAATATATATATACATACATCAAAGCTTCAAGGTTCCCACCAGTTGGAGATGTACTCTGACATCCACTGCAGCATCCTTCATGAGGTAAAAGCCAGATCGGCGAGCGGAGCCAGTTTACAGCATGCCTGTCTATTCACGCCAGACCCGTTTCGTGCTCATTGCACTCTTCAGCGGCGCGACAGTCATTTTGGCATAGAGGCCACACTTCCCACTTAAAAATAAGCAATGGGCGACTCAAATGAGTCCGCGGTGGTTTGTGGGAACCTTTGAGCTTTGATATATATTTATATACTTACATTTTTGGTGGTAAAAATGAGTGTCGTAAATGCATGCATGGTAAAGAAGCATGTGTTAGGACACTTGTGTTGTAATGGCATACGTTGTTTAGACTGTGTTGTAATTGCTGTTTCCTCTATTTATCGTCTCTTCATCTTTGGGTGATTGCGTGGTGGAAGTTATGTACCCGTTACATCACTTGGTCATAATGGTTCAGGAAATTAATAGCTTGTTCCCTTGTAGTAACAAGTATCACCAGGCATGCTAAGTATGCAGTGTACTTTTCACTGTGAAATGAACATGAGTATGGTGTGAGCATCTTTGTATTTGTATCCTTACAGGAATGTTCCTCATGAGTTCGATTTTTCCGCTTCTATTGGTAGTATCAGGCAGGTGCTGTCTGCTCAAAATTTTACAATCTCTTCCAACTTTATTGCCTTTTGGCATGCATCTTTGCCACTAACATTAGGCACTAGCAGTGTGGCACGAAAGAGAGCATGTAGGGTTATCTAATCCTGACTACTATGTTACTGCAAAATTTAACTTTTGGAGTGGACGTTCCTATTTGTCTATCCACGCCAGTGGTGGCTGACTACTGCCCAGGAAAAGAATCAACAGCTACTTTGGTCACTGACCACCCAGAATTCTAGCACATATAAATACAGGTGCAAATGGAACCAGCACCACTTAACAGATCGGACTCATTCTCTATCTGCCAATGTTTTTTATCATGTCTGTCAGTGATCAACGCAAATGCCACTTGAAACCCCATGAGCCAGATGTAGGTAACCTTGATTTACCAATTCTAAAATACCGAATTTTACCGCTTTGGTATTTTAGAATCGGTAAATGCTATGTAGGTAAATATTTGGTAAGTATTACCGAATCGGTACGATTCAGTATTTATCGATTCGGTATTTCCCATTCATTCCTATGGGCCTTAAGGCCCATAGGAATGAATTGCCGATTCGGTAAAATGGGGAACTCATTCAAGGGTGGCAGAGTGTCACATTGACACCCTGTTGCATCCCTGAATAGTGCATGGGTGCACTTCTGGCAGCCATACATGCCCTAAGGGCATGTATGTCTGCCACATCGCACTGCTGTAAAAGCAAAATAATTGCTTTTGCAAAGGTTTTCGATATTTACCACCAACTTGTAGTTGGAGGTAAATACCGAATCCTTACCTATGCAATGCACTCATTTGAGTGCTCCCTACATTGCAAATTCGGTAATTTACCGGTTCGGTATTTTAAGGCATCGGTAATTTAACGATTCCTTAAAATACTAGGGGCCCGATGTAGGTAAATCTACATTTACCACTTCATAAATACCGAATCATACCGATTCGGTATTTATGAAGTGGTAAATTAGAGGAGGGGAGATGTAGGTATTTCAGATTCGGTAAATACCGAATCTGTAAGATTCGGTATTTACCGATTCTGTAAATACCGATTCGGTATCCCCCATTGCTTCCTATGGGCCTTGAAGCCCGTAGGAATCAATGGGCATTACCGAATCGGTAATTACCGATTCGGTAATTACCGATTTGTGCAAGGGTGCAGGGGGTGTCACTTTGACACCCTCTAGCACCCCCAAAACAGGCATGTGAGCCATGTGGCACACAGACATGCCCTAAGGGCATGTCTGTCTGTCACATGGCATAGGTGTGCATGCACACATGTGCATGCACATCTGGATTCGGTATTTTAACACCCAATTTGATTGGGTGTTAAAATACCGAATCTGAAGGGCCTGTGGGACAGAAAGTAGTCCCACCTACATCCCAAATTTAAAAATCGGTAAAATTACCGATTCGGTATTTTTGCGATTCGGTAATTTTACCGAATCGGTAAAATACCGAATCGGACAAAAAAAGGTCCCCTACATCTCAGTAGGCCAAATACCGGTTGGAAACTGCCGAAATCGTCCGTTTCCGACCGGTATTTGATACCTACATCAGGCCCTAAATCGGTAAATTACCGAATTTGTAATTGAGGTCACCTACATCTCAGTAGCCTAATACTGGTCGGTAACGGCCGAAATTCGGAAATTTCGACATTTACCGACCGGTATTGGGCGACCTACATCTGGCCCCATATCTCATATTAATACCGATTCATACTGCGTTTGGTTGCTTTGGCTTAGTCAACACGATCATGGGCAACACCCTTGGCGTAGACCCTGTGGCATTTTCACTCACACCCATCTCGTCTAATCTTTTGATTTCCGCCTCTCCGTGGGACCTCAAGTAAAATTGATTTCTTCCTTCCCACAGGGCAACAGTCTTTGCAGATTTCTGAAAGTGCATGCGGATGTGCTTGGTTTTCAAATGCCGCAGGCCCTTCAAAAGAGGACTGTATTCTTTCAGCATTTCTTCAGTGTCCCACTTATTGACATAACAAGCTAAGAAGAAGAATTCCAAGTCTTCCACAGTCAGACAACTTAGGAAAGTGCCAGAGATGCCTTTTGGTACAAATATTTTCAGTGTTCTCTGCCCTTGAGTTAGATAACTCGTGTTCATGACTTAGAGTGAGATGGAAAACCTCAGCACTCTTTTCTATCCACATGGTCTCTTGATTCCTTCCAACTTATTTGGGACCCCTTTGGAGCTCCGTGGTTTCATATGAAGACAGAAAGTCACCACTAGGGGGTCAATGGTCACTTCGTCACTTACAGGAAAATCTATAGTGAGCCTATATTTGCGCCACTTCAGCACTCAAGTTAATTATGAAACGTATAAATGTTTATGGAAAACTACCTAAGAGAATCAGCAATTGGTTCTGCTTGAAAAATAAGAGCTGCTCTGCATCATAAAAACAGAAATTTTACAGAACTGAAAACAACTTCCAGGTCCACAAAATCAAGTTTCGGGTCAGTTCATATAAGAAATGTGATAGCTTGAAAGCACGACAATGAATTTACTTTATTGCCAAGCGGAAAAAAAGAGATAAGGGTGTGCCATTAGTATGTTTAGGGAGGCTGTAAGATTAATGCAGTCTCTTTTCTTGTATTAACCTTTGTGGATTCTCCTAAAGAATAAACGTACTTTGAGGTGGGAGAGGAAATCTAAAAATACCTCAACCCTTTTTTGTGAATCGAGCTTCATGTCTTTCATTTTTCCCCGTGCATGAAACTGGACATCAGAAAACAACATTTTCTTGTATAAACGTGCATTACTAAGGTTGTAAAACATAACCTTTCCCTGATACACTGCAATTTAATCGGGCTACTTGAAGACTGCATACTTTGTGGAGAAGTCTTTGGTTAATACTGGTGAGTTTGCACATACTAGTGAGCTCATCTTTTTGACTATGTTGTATAGTTTAGTTTTATCTTTTTTTTAAATCTTGACTTAAATCTTTAAATTCCTCCAAGAAACTTTATTCCATAGTAAATTCCCTTTGAAAACCCGACACTTCAGAACCACACAAGTGAGGTATCATTTTTATCATAAGAAATGGGGCAATGCTGGGTGTTGGGAAATCATGCCGGCCCGGTGATCCCACAGCTTTCCTACACAGAAATTAGAGGAAAATTTGACTTTTTAGCTTTATTTGAAGTTTGCAAGGGATTCTGGGTTAGAAAACGCTGGGGGATCCATACAAGTCACACCTCCCTTGACTCCCCTGGATGTCTAGTATTCAGAAATGTCTGAGCTTGGTTGTTTCTCTAGATGGCCTCCAAGACCCGGACCAAAAACAAAGGCGCCCCCTTGCAAAAAAAGGTTGTTTTGCGATAAATAGTTTTGATGTGTCCACAATATATTGTTGGCCCTTCCCTATTGTGGGCACTTGGTGCACCCACACATGAGGTAGCATTTTATCAGGAAACCTGGAGATCGCTGGCTGGTAAGAGATTTGTGCCAACCCAGTGGTACCACAACTTTCCCGCACAGAAATGTGAGGAAAATGTGACTTTTTAGCTATATTTGAGTTGTGCTGGGAATTCTGGGTAAGAACATGCTGGTGGATCAATGCAAGCTGCACCTCCCTGGACTCCCCCGGTATCTAGTTTTCAAAAACATCTAGGTTTGGTATGTTTCCATAGATGGCCACCGAGCCCAGGACCAAAAACACAGGTGCCCCCTTGCAAAACCAGGTCGTTTTGTGATAGATAATTTTGGTGTGTCCACTACAGGTTTTGGGCCCTACCCTGTCACGGGCACTTGGCCCACCCACAAAAGTGAGGCAGCATTTTTTTTCAGGAATGCTGGGTTGTAGGAAATTTGTGCGGGCCGGTGATCCCACAACCTTCCCACACAGAAATGTGAGAACATTTTTAGTTTTTACGTTTTTAGTTATATTTGAGGTTTGCAGGGGATTCTGGATAAGGAAACACTGGGGGATCCACTCAAGCCACTCCTCTCTGGACTCCCCACATGCCTAGTTTTCATAAATGTCTGTGTTTTATAGGTTCCCTATTTGGCCTCGGGGACCAAAAACGTAGGTCCTCCCTTGCAAAACTAGGCTGTTTTGTGATAGATCATTTTGATGTCTCTACTATACATTTTGGGCCCTCCCTGTCACAGGCACTTGACCCACCCACACAAGTGAGGTAGAATTTTTGTCAGAAGCCCTGGGGGAATGCTGAGTGATGGGAAATTTGTGAATGCCTTCTGATTTTGTAAGAATATGGCACATAAATGCAAGGAAAATGTGTGATTTCAATCACATTTTGAGGTTCACTGAGCATTGTAGGTAAGAAAACGTGATGGAATCCAAAAGAGGCACACCACCCTGTACTCCCCTGGGTATCATAAAAACTATCTAGAGTTGGTAGATTTTCCCTACAGACAATGTACCCCGTGTCAGAGAAAGGTAGAAAAGACAAATATTACAGCACAACCATCTAGTCCTCAAGTACACACACAGACTGCTTGGGGTTGGCATGAGGGTGAGTGAAAGGTTCAAAATGTACATTTTATTACAAGAGATTTCACAAAAATGAAACACACTGTTAATTGAAAGTTATAAAAACTGAAATAACAACTCACAGCTCGTGAGTTGTAAAGCCGCGACAAGGCTTTAACTGCTTTACAGGCCATTAAAACACCTTTCATGGGTGACACACACAAAACCATTCACATCACCAGCCGTGGGCATATCACATTACAACACTCCCATCAATAGACAGCGCCATTTAGGGGCCCATCACTTTCATACACCCACATGACTGACACAGCAATCACACCGGCCAGCAGCTGACAAAATATGTGCACTGGTGTTTGGCTGGCAATGTTTGTGGAATAACCAGAAGCAAGTCACTACACACACAATGCCGCCCAAATGCCATCGCACACACACAACCAGCCAAGTGCCAGTCTACACATACCACCAGCCAAGCAATAGTCCACTCACCCCGCCAGCCAAGTGACAGTCCACACACACTGCCAGTCAAGCGACAGTCCACGCGCACCACCAGCCAAGCACCAGTCCACGCACACCGTCAGTCCACACACAGCGCCATTCAAGCACCAATCCACACACACTGCCGGCCAAGCTCTATCCATGCACACCGCAGGCCAAGTGTCAGCCCACACACACTGCTAGTCAAGCATCAGTCCAAACACACCACCAGCCAATCACCAGTCTACACACATCGCCAGCCAAGTGCCATCCACGCAGACCACCATCGAAGCACCATTCCACGCACACAGCCAGCCATGCACATGGCACAGCCCCAGCCAAACGCCAGTCCATGCACACGTCAGTCAAACACCAGTCCACATACACCGTCAACATATTTTTTTAACAAAACAACCACAAACCAATTTAAAGGAGATAAAAATCAACTATGACAACGCTACAGGTCTAACTAAATACATCAAAGTATTGTCAACTGTGAAACTGAACAAAAATCTAAAACAATACAGACCAATCAGTTCACATTTATGTTCACTGTTGTTTCTGAAAATTCTATTGCATATAATACAGTTTAAAACATGCAGGCACACATAGCTCAGGCTTAGAAGGACACTTGGGGCTGTACAAATAACTCTCCTTCTGCACGTCTCTTTGGAAACCGACTCTGTGATGTATCTCCTACAGGGAAAGACTTTTTGGGCGTGGGAAGAATGTAATCAGGAAAGTGGTTATCTTTCAATATAGTCACATCCTCCATTAGTTCACCTCTAGGAACACTCGCCTGCTCCACTACAACAAGGTTGTCTCTCACAGCCTGCTGAACCTGAACAAAGGAAATCTTTGAATCTTGAGAACACTCCTTGACTACAACAAAAGCACTGAAGGTTACACAATGAAACAGATGGACAGCCAACTTCTTATACCAAATGTATGACTTACGAACAGCACTGTAAGGCTCCAAATACTGATCTACTCTATCTACATCACCCATGTGCTTGTTGTAGTCTATAATGCACACAGGTTTGTGCCCTTCAGCAAACTGACCCCAAACAGTCGCAGGTGAAGTACTTTCATCATTAATGGTAGTCAGCATGTGGACACCGCTCTTGTCTGAACATTTCACAGCTAGAAGTTCATCACTTATCAAAGCACTGCACTGTCTCCTCTGAATATATTTTTACAAACAACCTTTTTAGGGTAACCTTTATGGTTAGAGTGGATTGTTCTAGGTGCCAGGGCCACCTTGAACAATTCCTTGAACAATTGCATACCAGTTTATAAGTTATCTATGTATAAATTTGCCCTTTGTTAAAAGGTCCTTTAACAAGTTCCCACACAATTACAACTAGAGGGTCAATAGTGAAATCCCTACCAGTGTACACCCTGAAATTATAGACATATCCAGTATTACTCGCAGACAACATATACATCTTAATCACATACTGTGCCCTCTTGCTAAGTATGTAATGCCTAAAAATCAAACGGCCCTTGAACAGGACCGAAGATTCATTTACAGCTATTTCTTTCCCATCTACAAAATGATCAAGGATACGCTGAATCTTGAAGAGATGGGTACAATCAAGGTGATCCCATGGCAATGCTAAGGTATTATCAACAAAATGCAGCATCCAAAGCAGAAGCAAATACGACTCATAGTTGCAGGAAATATAGCAGTTGCCATCAAGGGACTAATAGATCAATATGAAGCAAGCAAAAGCTTCCTTATCAATCCCATCAAAAAAGTTGAATCCCAGAACTTCTTCAGCTCAACCAGATTGTTGGGAGTCCGCAGGGTAACTCTAGAGTGGGGCTTAAGTCTAGCACTGTTGTCCCTCATATACTGTTTAGCATACAAATGAGTCTGTTCAACAATCTCATCCAAAAGGACCTAGTCCATAAACAACTGAGAGAAATGTATAGGCAAAAAGCTTTCAGTTTTGGTTCCACACCCCGCAACATCACTAAAGGCAGGCAATACTGGCTGTACTTTGTTTGAGGCAACCCAGACTTCATCACTACTAATGGGAAGCTTTTTAGCCCCAGGCTGCAATCCAGATGCCTCTTGCTGCACTATCGGCATATCAGTGTCCTCCTCTAAAAGAGGCACTTCAACCGCATTGAGAGTGGCTTCATAATCAGATGATTCCTCTCTGACAGGAAATTCACAGCCAGAATCTTAGACTTCCTCCTCTGCCTCTGAGTCAGTCTCAGAACCATGGTCAGAAGAAGATCCAAAAGTCATGCTAACAACCTGCTGAGTGGTAATCCTGCGACTAGCCATAATCCTTACTAATAAAAGTAACACAACAAATAAGTCAACAATAACCAACACTGTGTAAAATAAGTAATATACAAACTTAGACTGTATCAAACAGAAAGTAAAACTACTGGCATAAAGTAATCTGAAAGGATAAGTCAATTAATACAAAGCACACAAAGACCTGTATACTCGAAAACCATACCACTCACTTGCCAGACACAGCTAGACTGAGAGTCACCTGCACCTACTCTGGACAGACACAACAAGAACCAACAATATCCCACTGGAAAGGGAAAACAAAGGTAAATTACACACAACACAATACAATACATATCTTGCACAAATCCAAGGAGAATTTGATACACAATAAAACAGAAGCCAAATATAATGCTATTAGTAAACCATTTAGAAAAAATGCATGAATGCAGGGCAATGATGGAGAACGTGGAGAAGTGTGGCTCACCGGTTAGAGGCGGTAGACCCAGAAGCAGAGGTCGGCCCGGGACCAGGGTTCAATTCCCGACGCGGCAGGGTACGGAACCAATGTCAGCGGGCTCGATAAATCTCGCCTCGATTCCTCTCTAACCATGGGTCCCACGCTGCAACTCTGGGCAATAGCTTGCTTAATCTCCACAACGGCCCCCTCGCTGCCGGGGATGCCTGGTTTCATGTTGGGGATGCCCAATAGGGACCATCTCACAGGGAAAGCCAGGACGGGTTCCGCAGCGCCAAGAAACCCCAGGGTGAACGTGCGCTCTACAAATTCATACTAACATAACATAACATGATTCTCATTTGGAGTAAACAATACAAAAAAGTTTTTCTTAATGCAAATGAGCACAAGAAATACAGATAACAATATAAAAACATGATGAACTCTGCCCATCACCATCCAAATGCTAGCCACACACATTGTCAACCAGAAGTCAGCGCACACCATCAGCCAGAAGCCAGCCAAAACACACTGCAAGCAAAATCCCCAGTTCAAACACCCCATTAGCCAAATGCCAGTCCACACACCTCCAGGCAAGTGCCAGTCTACACACACCCCCCAGTCCAGCTCATGCTTACAAACACTGTCAGCCAAACACTTGCCCACACACAATGCCAGCCAAGCGCAAGTCCACACATTCCTCCAGCCAAATACATACACAGCCAGCCAAACCCCAGTTCAAACCATCAACAGTACTCCAGTTCACACACCCATAGAAACTTTCCCACGTATATAGTGGTTTTCTGCCCCCCGTGGGGCACACACCCACCATGTGCACGGACAGCTTCAGGGTTAATATAGTTGTATAAAATGTTGTTTTTTCGTAAACATGTTTTAGTTAACATATTAATTTTAGGTGTTAGTTAATATAGTTTGTAATTTCAAGTATTCTAATAAATTATTTTTTCAAATGTAATTAGATATTTATAGTGTAGTGGTGGGCTAATTTGGGATTGTATGAGAATAGGGAGGGAAGTTAAATCAAATATAAATAATTTACATGTAATGATAATTCGTTTTTTAAATTAATTACTTAAATGAACATTAATTATGTTAGTTGGTTAATTGCTGCATTATTTTAATTTAGATTTTTTAATCTTAATGTATATTTTCATTGTATTGTTAATAGTTATATTTAATAATGGGTTGTTGGGTTTGCGGGGGAATAGGGTGGGAAGTTAATTAAAATATAAATAATTGACACTTAATGATAATTATTATTTTTAACATTTAGGGGCCGATTACGATGTCGGTCGGAGTTGCATCAGAACGACACCATCGTGGACTTGGGACCGACTGACCTCCGGTCGGCGGCCAGACTGCATGATTACGATGCGACTGCACACTGTGCTGTCAAATACTCCCAACAACCGGCCGTAGCACAAGCTCCCTTAGAGAAATGGAATTTGGTTAATTCCCTGCCACAGGGTGCAGGAATTGACAGGAGGCACCATAGGCGGCCCCCAGGCCCACAACCGTAGCCTGTGGAGGCAACAAATGTTGCTTTCCAATAGCCTTTCTGTGTAATTTTTCTACTGTGTTATTTGTGGTTGGGGTATTGGCTGGGAAGATTTTTAAAGTTCTAGGTTTTTGTGTATTATATATTTTTTATGTAATCAATTACTTGATATTTGATTATGTATAATTTGGTTGTTGTAATTTTTATATTAATGATGTTGTTGGTAATTAATTAATTTAATTCTAAGATTTGTTGATGCTTTTTGTGTGAAAATAATTTTTAAATATTGTTTTACTATTTATTTAAATAAAAGAATTTGGGATTTATTTTAAAACTTTGTAATTTGTAGTTAGGCAAGTGAATGTTATTGTAAGTTTGCCTTAAAAAGAAAATATTTTATGTTTGTAACATTTTGTCATTTATATAATATAATATAGTATTTATTTTTCACATATACTATTAATTATTGATTTATAATACTGATTGACATGCTTTTAGTTCAATATTAGGACATTTTTTATTTCATGTAACCCTTCCAACACTTTCCCTACTGTTGCTTACCCTGGAGTGGAAATAGTAAATCTAACCCCTCAGAAGTCCAACACTTTCCCTACTTTTGCTTACATTGGAGTGGGAATAGTAAATCTAACACTTTCGAAGTCCAACGTGTTTTGTACTGTTTCTACTGTTGTTTAGACTGGCGTGGGATTAGTAAATCTAACTCCACAAAGTCAAATACGTTGCGCACTGTTTGTTAGACTGAAGTGTGAATAATAGATCATTCTCCTACCTCACAGCAAAGACCTGGAACACCGTGCCTCTCCACCTCAGGCAATCGCTGTCACTGCCTGTTAGACCTGGTATCATTGGCGTGAGTCTACCTTCCAATTTATTACTGATTGCCTCCTCTGTTTTTGATATGTTTTGCTGGTTATATGCTTTGGGCAATGTGCCACCGCTATTCAGTGAGACAGTGCAAGTGCTCCCTATGTTAAATTGATGTACTGATTAGTGACTCCATGATTGGGTTATTTGATTTACTTGTCAGACCCTAGTACAGTGCACCATGTGTGCCCAGGGCTCGTAAATCAAATGCTGCTGGTGGGCTTGCAGCACTGGTTGTGCCACCTATAGAAGCTGCTTGTAAAATGTGTCTCAGGCCTGCCATTGCAAAGTCTATTTGCAGTCCAGGACTGCCATGTTGGCTTGGTCAGTGCACCCACTAGCTAGTCCCTAAACCTTCCCTTTTTTCATATCAGTCACCCCTAAGGTAGGCCCAAGGGCAAGGTGCACTGTATAGATAAGGTAGGACATGCCCTGGTGTGTGTGGCATGTCCTAGTAGTGAATTGCAGCCATTTTCGTTTTTTCACTATTGCAAGGCTACCTGTTCTCCATAGGCCAGAATGGGCAGTTAGAATATTACATCTTATAATCCTAACTTACTCCCTGAACATGAAAGAAATTTGAATTTAGTATGCCTGAACTCAGAATGATAAAATACATCTTTTAGTGAAGTTGGTTTTAACATTCTCTGTTTGACAATAGCACTTTTAGAAAGTAGGTATTTTCTTGCCTAACTATCCAAGCCTGCCTCTGCTAGGTTGCGTACTGTGTGCCTGGAGTTTCAGTGACAGTGGCTGGGGGATTCCAGAAGACAGGCTGAGTAGGCCTAGTGGTGAATAGAGAGATCTGCATCTAGATGGGAGGGAGGAGTTGCACCTGGGACCTGAATAGGGCTGTGCCTTCCCTCCACAATGCTGGCCCCACCTCCTGTGGTGTGTCTGATGTCTCTGCCCTGCACTGTGAAAGGAAAGAAGGAGACATGTCAACAAAGTGCTCCAAGACTGACCAGAACTGGTTTGGACTAAGCAAAGGCCTCTCTGCCTTCAGAGAACAAAGAGAAAAGGAGTATACATATTGGGACCCAGACCCAAGAATTTTAGATCACTTCTGGGAACATGACAAACCTTTTGCCAAGGAGAAGAACCAAGGAATCTGCAGGAGTTTGGACTGCCCCTCTGCCAGTGTGCTGTTTGCTGGGTTGGCCTGCAGTGGTTTCTTTATTGCCAAGGAAAGGAGAAGGAACTTTCAAAGAACTTTCATCATCTTGCAGAATATTTCTCCAAGGGCTTGAACTTGTGCTTGCCTCTTGCTGAAGTCTCAGGGACAAAAGACTTCACCACCAGCTTCCATCTGAATCTCCTTGCTGGGAATTCTATCTGCAGAAACCTGTGTGTCACTGGGAGCTGGAAGTGCGATGCAATGAGAAGAAGCGTGTCGCCGCTGCTGTATAAGCATGAGCGAATTTTGCGGATCTCGCGTTCGCGAATTTTGCGGATTTGCGGATTCGCAATCCGCAAAGTCCGCGAATTCCCGCGAATTTGCGGGATTTTTTTTTGTGTTCGCCCGTGTTTCTGCCAGTTCGCGAGGGTTTTGTACACTTTCGCAAATTGCGAACTTACCTGTCGGGTCGCAAGTTTCGCGAACTTGTTGTTTCTACGTGTCCAGCCTGTTTGGGACACTCTTCTTCATCACTGCCACTCTCTGTCACCACTGCCACTCTCTGACTACTCATGCCACCCTCTGGCCCACCCATGCCACCCTCTGTTTCATCACCACACCCTCTGGTTGTCCAGTGTACATTATTTTCGGCAAAGCAAAGCACACCTTCCCTGCCTCAAGTGACCTGAATTAATTTGGGGCTGATTCATGTGTCACAGAATATTTTTTTAGCTGGCACCTGCTTCCTTAGTGCGCCCTGATTAGTGATCTTTTGCACTTGCTAAGTGCTTTCATTGTTGCAAAATTAGTTACAACACCTGCCCTGCCCCAACTGACAATAATGAATTAGGGGCTGATTAATGGATTTTAACTTCCAGCCTGGCTCCTGCTTGTCTCCCTTAGCTGTAATTCAGGACCTTTGTGGCATATGTGTAACTATTCTGAGGTTCAGAGCAGGGTCACATACTAGTTTCAACTGGCAACTGAACTCTGGAGGGGCCCCTCAGGAAGCACTCCAGGAAATGGCTACTAATGATGAGCCTGAACTTTTGAACCTGGTAAGTAGTTACTTTCAGTTTTGCTAAGATCGTATTTCTGCAATTTTGCACTTATTCGCGGGGCGCGAACTCACGCGAACAGTGCGAGCAGTGCGAGCAAAATCCGCTGCTCGCGGATTTGCGGATTTTGCGGGAAATTCGCAAATCTCGCGGATTGCGGATTTCCCGAAAATCCGCAAAATCCGCGAGCGGAACGGATTTTCCGCCCACGCCTACCGCTGTAGTCGTCGCATCGCTGGAGAAGCGTGCCACCGCCGCATCTCTCCAGAAGCGTGTCTTCGTGCAGCTGCCTGCTGTCGCATCACCGGAGAAGCATGACGCCATTGAGTGGGTCACCGCCGCATCACCAGAGAAGCGTGTTGCAGGGCCTGTTGCGGCTCCAAAGTACAGAGTCGTCGCAAGGCTGTCAGGGCGTGTATGCATCATCTTCGCATCGTCGCATCAAGGGTGCCATCTTATTGCATCGCACCAGAATTGTCGCACGGCACCGAGGCGCCCTCTTGTGCATCGCAACCGGGCCACAGGCCGAGAATATACGAATTACCTCCACTCTGGTAAGGATCATGAAGCATCCCATACTCACCGCAAGCATTGAGGCTAGACGCATCATCTCCCCGAAGCACGGAACCGACGTATCTCCAACGCTGCAAGCCTTTTGTTTATTTTGCGTTACGTATCCAGGTACTTTTACGAGAACTGTGTCGCATTTATCACCAACTTGAACTAAGCAACTTCTCCCATCTTTAAGTCAATCTTAAGTAGAGTATTGTGGATTTTTGTCATTTGTGGTCTTGTGTTAAGGCTATATAAAGAATACTTATTTTTTTTAAACCTCTGTGGTGTCCTTCTGTAGTGTTTTCACTGTATTACTGTTTGTACTCCCAAATGCTTAACACACTGCCTCTGGGATAAGCCTGTCTGCTCGTGCCAAGCTACCAAGGGGGTGAGCAGGGATTATCTAGGAACGTAATCCCCTTATCCTGACTTAGAACCAAGGGCCCCTATTTGGGCAAAGGTGTATACCATTGCCAACTAGAGACCCCCAGTTCTAACACTGCCTCTATTCAGGAAGGACCTCAAGATCTGACTCTTTGACTGAACCATAGCACCTTCGATGGATCATCAGTCCTACCCATTCCGCCCCTCCATCCCCAGCGTCTAGAGACCTTTAAGTCTGAGTAGTTGCACTTTACAAGACACTTGATTTATTAATTGATAATAAATCTAACCTCTTCAAAGTTTCATGTTTTTCCCAACTGTTGTATAGACTGGAGTGGGACTAGTAAATGTAAACCCTCAGAAATCCAATTATTTCCCTACTGTTGCAAAGACTGGAGTAGGGATAGTAAACCTAACCCCTACGAAATCCAACTCTGTCTCTATTGTTGCTTAGTCTGGAGTGGAAATAGTACATCTGAGCCCTGTGAACTCCAACACTTTTCCTGCTGTTGTTTAGACTGGGGTGAGAATAGTAAATCTAATCCCTCCAAAGTCTAAAACCTTTCCTACTGGTGCTTAGAGTTGCTTGGAGTGGATTTTTAAATACTTTTGCAATGTTACATTTTTATTTTTTATTTTATGCTACTCAAAATTATTGTGTTTGAACATTTGTAGATTTATTAATATATTAATAATATATGTTTAAAACCTTTACATTTATTTATAGTAGAACTGAATAAAACTACATATAAAATGTTTATTTTAATTAGGTTAAATATTTTTGATGGTTGTATATATGTTTGCTAATTCTACATGTATTTTACTGTTAACATTTTCAAATTGAAGCATATGTGTGTGTACTTCAAATAAATCTCTCTCTCTCTCTCTCTCTCTCTATATATATATATATATATATATATATATATATATTCTTCGCACCCTCTTTCTCAAGAAGAATGGAGACGCACTCACGGCTACTATCGCAGTGATTTCTTTACTTGTAAATCTCACAGGTAATCGCCTCAAACCAACGCGTTTCAGGGTCATTCGACACCTTGATCACGGTGGCCGTGATCAAGGTGCCGGACGACGGCTTGGCTCCGCCGTGGGGAACTGCACCGCACATGAAGTGCCAAGGCTCCGGCGCCATGGAGCTACAACAAGAGGATATATATATATATATATAACATTACTTCCCGTATTGCTACTGTGACTTTAAGAATGTATGACTGTGCACTGGTCACATGACCACCCAAACTATATATGTCACCTCCTATTTTCCTTGCATGACATGTGATCAAGCCTCGGCTGAGGCGAAACGCGTCATGACGACTGGTGGGCTGCACATTCACAATAAATTGCACTGAAACTGGAAAACGCGCTTATCTGGTGGCTTTATTCTCCTTTTCCGAGTTGGTTCGTATGCATCGTTTTGAACTCTGGAAACTCGTAGAAAATACTTTGTGCCTGGTGGCCTCCAAGGCACGAATAGAGCCCCTCCTCCTAAAGTGGCGAGAAGCGGCAGGAAGCTGAAGGTTCTGTAACCCGGAACCGGACATCGTACTCCGGTGTGGAGGAAGCCGCGAGAAGCCCCTGCGAGCCTGCACACGCCCGAATTGATTGAGGAGCCGAGTGTCTAAACGAAACTGGGATACGCCGGCAGCCGAGTCAAGGTAGGGCTGCAAGTGATTATCGCAGTGGGGAGTGCGCGTAGAATCGCTCTCAGGAACTTTCCGTTCGAGAGCGTTTCAGTCTATTTCAGTGCGGATTAACTGGCCCAATTCACCATGTCGGCTGCCGTGATAAGGAATAGGGAACAGGCAGCCGAATCAGTATTTGTCACCCCGGCTGGGGGCAACGGCATCGACATCTGCAACTGCCAATGTGGTTAATACTAACCCAAATACAAGAGAGCTTTTCCGCAAAATTGAGAAATTATCTAAAAAAGAAATGTCCAAGTGGTGGGAAAACAAATCTCTTTCCATGTACCTGGAGGTGGGACGAGTTCCACGCGGCCTCCGGATCACCCTCGCACCCAGCTATGAAACGCCTGATCCCCGCATGCTAGAAGAATGGGCCAAAACAAACCTGGAATCGTCAGCTAAACTAATGGCCATTCTAATTAAGTATGCGGAAAGCGACAGAATAAAAATTCAGGCTGAGATAGAAAACGCTGAAGCCGATTTGTTAATGCTGGGTGAAGATGAAGCAACAACCAAAAAAATGAGAGAGGAAATGGAAACAAGATTAAATAAAGAGGAGGAAATTATAAAAAAACGCAAAGCTTTTAAATTTGAGAGGGATAGGCTTGACTATTTAAACGGACATATTTTTACATTTGCACGGAGGTTCGAAAAAACTAAGAGCCAACAAAAAACTACAAATGAAACTCCATCAACTATGAGGGGAGGTGCAAGTTCGGCTTCATCTATTAGCCTGAGCTCGACAGAAGGCAGTGATATGGACCAAATAAATACTCCATTGGGGTTTACAGCGCTCACGCCAGAACAGGAAGTAAGCCGCCTGTGCGAGGATCGACGAGACACACTGAGGCCAAGAGTCAAATTTTCCCAAACAAACAATATGCAAATCGGAAACGCCGTGAACGGCGCCGCTGCCACAAAATCAACTGGCTCAAACAAAACAAAACCGAAAAAATGGAACAAAAAACGGGGACAACAATAGGAGCTCCCTCTGTGATCAACTTGACAGATACCCCATTGACTGCCAATGAAACCAAGATATTAAGTCTAGGCCTCTCGTTTTGCCCGCCAAGAAACTTTGACTATGCGGGCACTCGTATGGATACTTACCGCTTTGTAAGGAAGCTAAAACTGACAAAACATTTTCGACTACAGCCTTGTCGGAAAGATGCTGAACCCATCACTGCAAGTCCCTCTCTCTTGACACCCTCTTTTGAAGAAATTTGGGCATTGCAAAATGAAGGACAAACCCTGGCTGACAATGATTTGGCTGGTCTAACCAGGATGACTCCCTTCAAACCCAAATCCACATTCAATCCTCTCTCGCTTCATGATAACCTGGACATTTATCAGGAATTAATTGTGGAAGATCTTAAAAAACTATACACCAAAACAAATAAAAAAAGTGAAGTAATTGCACGCCAAAATCAACGCTACAATACTCTGATTAAAAAACACAAATCAGATGAGAACCTAATAGTAAAGCAAGCGGACAAGGGTGGGAATATTGTCCTGTGGAGACGTGAACAATACATTGCTGAAGCAGAAAAACAATTGGGAGATAAAGCCTGCTATCGCAGATCTAACATTGTGACAATCAAACTGGCCTGGAAAGATATGAATGAAAAACTTATGGCCTGGCGAAGCAGTGGACTATTATCTATGGATGAATTTAAATTCCTTAAGACAGACTTCCCAATAATCCCGACATTTTACCTGCTACCAAAAGTCCACAAGGACCCACTTACCCCCCTGGGAGACCCATAATATCTGCAATTGGCAGTGCAACAGAGAATGTATCACGGTATATAGATTTCTTTTTGCAGGAATGGGTAAAGAGTTTGGACTCATATATCAGGGATACAACTGATTTTATTTGTAAATTGTCCCAATTGGAATGGAAAAGTGAGTACCTGTTGATGACATTAGACATTTTCTCCCTGTATACTTCGATTAGGCATTCTGATGGGTGGAAGGCTGTACAATTTTACCTTGACAAGCGCCCCCCACAACATGCAAACCATACTAGAATGCTCATGGGAATGCTGATCACCTGCCTAGAGCAGAATTTCTTCACATTTGATGGCCAGATTTACCAGCAACTAAGGGGTGTGGCCATGGGATCCTGCTTCTCCCCCAGCTTCGCGTGTCTACACATGGGGCTGTGGGAGGAGCAGGTTCTCATGGGGCAGCACAGAAATACGGCCGAGCAACACATTGTTCTCTATCTGAGATACATTGACGATCTCTTCTTCATATGGAGGGGCTCTCAAGATAGTGCAAGGGCCTTTATTGATAATTTAAATGTGAACGAACTGAACTTACAATTCACCTCATCCATCAGTGATATATCTGTGAACTTTCTTGATGTTGAGGTATATGTTGAGCACGGACTTATTCAAACTAAATTGCACAGAAAAATAACAGCAGGCAACACCGTGCTGCACGCCTCCAGTAACCACCCCTGCCACCTTATTCGTAGCATCCCCTACGGGGAAATGCTACGCCTCAAGAGAATCTGTAGCACTGAAAGAGAATGCATTCTTGCACAGAGCCTAAGCAAGAAACGATTCCTAGAGAGGGGGTATGGCAACAATATTGTTGATGAAGCAATTAAAAAAACTACTAAGTTCACAAGACAGCAAACTCTAGAGCATCATCCAGTCTCTACCACAGAGCAAGGTGAAACACAATGCAGGGCCATTATTACCTACAGTCAGCAGCATGCCGAAATCCGCAGAATATTCACAAGAAATTGGAATCTAATACAGGGGGATCCTGTTATAGGCGGGTTGGTAAAAGGGAGACCTGAAATTACCTTTAGAAAGTCACCTTCACTAGGCAGTGCCCTGGTTAGTAACACTCTTGAGGTCCCAAAGAAGTGGTGGGAGAAAATTACAGGTTTTAAGAAATGTCAAACTTGCAAGGCCTGTAAACATGCAATAAATAAAACCCACTATCAAAGTCCTTTTCAGGAAAAGCCTACTACGATAAAACAAAAGTTAGGATGTAAAACTGAATTCGTAGTCTACATTCTGTTATGTCCATGTGGTCTACAGTATGTCGGCAGCACTCGGCTGCCGGCACACAAACGCATCCTACAACATCTAAGAGCCATCACGGGGAAGGACCAATCCTATCCTGTTGCCAGACACTTTGAAAGTTTACATAACAGCAATCCAGACCTTTTACAGTATTACCTGATAGATTCAGTCCTGCCCCTCAAACGAGGAGGGGACAGAGATGGCAAGTTGCGCCTCCTGGAAACGCGCTATATATTAGAGCTTAATAGCAAGCAGCCAGGAGGGCTCAACAGTAGTGAGGACCTCTACACATGCTTATGAAACAACATCAAGGGTCCACTACTAGTTGTGATACATGTATGCATATCCTAAATACTGATTCGAAAACCTGTAAATCTAAATTTTTGTCTATTAGGATTTTATTGATTTTTGACACTAGCACTTTATACACTATTTAAATACAACCCTATAGGAGTTTCCATATTTTGTGCATTATTCATACTTCTTACTATGGATGATTGATAGATATTTTTCGCTCACTTTGGGCAAGATAACAAATCACAGTGTAATGTTTACATCCAATCTTTCCCTGACTTATGTGCAATACCAACGTAATAATGAATTCCATACTGGCTTTTAGACAACACAATGTTATTGTTCTAAATGAAATGGTTTTTATAACAGTTTTCCTTTTTTTAATTTTTAAGGAAATTAACAATATTTATGCTATGTATATATATTAACTTCATAATTATGACGTGTATATATATTTATGTCTTTTAAGAAAAACGATCTTTTCTAGATATAGACTATATTATATTTATGTGTTTGCACATTTTGCACATTAATGCGACCTTCGCACTACAATTTAGTGTGGGAAGCAGGGATCCTTTTGAATGTTTCAAAATAGGGCACTATGCCCAACATTACTTCCTGTATTGCTACTGTGACTTTAAGAATGTATGACTGTGCACTGGTCACATGACCACCCAAACTATATATGTCACCTCCTATTTTCCTTGCATGACATGTGATCAAGCCTCGGCTGAGGCGAAACGCGTCATGACGACTGGTGGGCTGCACATTCACAATAAATTGCACTGAAACTGGAAAGCGCGCTTATCTGGTGGCTTTATTCTCCTTTTCCGAGTTGGTTCGTATGCATCGTTTTGAACTCTGGAAACTCGTAGAAAATATATATATATATATATATATATATATATACATATATATATATATATATATATATACACATTTTTGTAAACTAGTTAAATGTGTTAATTAAACATATTACTTTTAGATAATAGATTAAAGTTTATATTTAATTTAAAAAACGATATTTGTTTCTATTTTTGGACGCTATTCTTATCAATGATATTTTTGACACAATAGTTTTGCATTTTACATTAGAAATAATAGTGATCCCCATCTTCACTCTCCTCCTTCTCTACAGTAATACCTCACCTCGAGATTTGTGGCCAGCCATTATGCTCTTTTAAGACTGGCAGCTTGTAACTGTGGTGGCAGCTCCTCTTCTATTCTGGTGGCATTTCCTGACTCCATAGCATATTCTTGCAAAGAAGTTTTGTCTCCTGGACGCAAAACATGTTTTCCCTTATGCAGAACAGTCATTTGCCTGGTGTGATTCATTTCCACAGCATCCACAAATTCTTTGTTCAGCTGGACCTCCTCACTTTCTGTTAAGGACATCTTTGGCACATGGCCTGCTCCGTACAGCATCGACCCAATCTGTCTTGATGGATTTGGGGTCATCTGACTTACAAGCTAATGCAGATTCTATTGTCAGCATTCTTCCATTTGTTAGTTTGTGAGTTTTCCTTAATGTGAGTTTGTAATTGAGAGTCATTCGGTGTTCACAGGGAATGAGGGACATGAGAACTAATGATATAAAGACTCAAATCAGTTGAGCACAGATCTCTTTGTCTGTACTTATGCTGGAGAGTTCACACAGCCTGGCAAAAAGGTTGTTGACAGATTCCCCTTCTCTTTGTTGGGCTTGATGTTGTACGGACCTCTTGGAGTACAAAGAGACAAATAGGTCTGCTCTTTGCTATATGCCGCATTGAACCATTGAACCATGATCCACCCTCCACTCGATGGTGAGAAGGAAGATCGAATTGTGCTGTTCACACAAACAGTTTATTTAGATCTGGATTCAACAGAAAGGGCCTTATTACAATGTTGGTCGGAATTTCCTCTGACCGGCACCGTCACACTCTCGGTACCGACGTGGCGATCAGCGGTCCCAGCACCGCAATTACAATACTACCGCAAATGGTCTGGTTGCATACTCTAATTGTTCTATGGGAGGTAATGCTGTGGCTGTAAACCGGCCATAGCACAAGCTCCTATAGACAATTGGGAAGATCTGTTCATCCCTGCACCGCATGGCAGTCACCTCAGAGTGCCTGCCACATGGTGCAGGGATTAACAGGGGTGGCACCAAAGCAGCCCCCTTGGCCACCAATCTCAGGCCGCTGGGTGAAGTGGGCCCTGCTAGGGGCCCCAATGTGGTTTCCGACAAGCATTCCATTTCAGAAAGCCCGACATGTAAAGCCTGTCAGAAACTGACATTGTAATCCCAACGACAGAAACACCATCCATAGAGATTACAGACCGGTCTCCGACTGGCCGACAGACTCCATGAGCCCATAGGAATGCAGCCGGAATGATTGGCCGGTTTCACTTATGACCACCTAGACTGTAATTAGGTGGTCAGAAGTAAAACCATAGATGTCTGTCATAAAGCGGTTGGACGGTTTCCGACAGACATCAAAATATGCCCCAAAGTGTGCACACTTCATTGAACATATGTTTAATGCTTTCCTTATTTTTTTTGTAAACAAATTTTATTAAATCTGTTCAGATGCACAAACATCTACATTCAGATTATAGATTGCATTTAGGATTACATACTATAACACCTTGGACATATTATATGTCATAACCGCATTCAGTTCAGCCTCATCAAAGCCCTCATCACCATCCACATTCTCGGAGCTGTCCACTCATCCTAACGTGCTAGGATGCTGCCACCTCCCATATCAGTTAGGTCGTCAAAACTTCGCCTCTCCAGATTTGACCATAGTCCGGTTCATCCTGATATTTAATGAGTTAACTAAGAAACAGCTCCCCCCACAAGCCCTACCCCCTCCCCGGACATGTCGCTCTACCCAGCACCTCACAATGTCTCACCTCATGTACTCCTACAGCTGAATCGGAATCGTCGTGTCAGAAAGAAAGCTTCCACTTAAGGGGATGTTCTCCTGCCAATCTCACTATTCAGCCTCCATACCCCGTTCACCAAAGGCCATGCTCCCAGTCACAGGTGTGGGTCCCCCTTTTCAGAGGGTCAGTCACCGTCGTCAGCCGGGCTCTTGAGCAAGTCCACCATCACTGCCCATGCCCTGGCCGCTTCCAACAATTTGTCATTATTGGTTCTCTGAGCCATTTGTAGACTAAAAATCCCCTCACAGTCAGCCCACTTTATAAATTCCCTCAGCCAGTGTGAGGCACTAGGTGCAGTGACCGCCTTCCAATGACTAGTAATCTCCCTTTTGGCCAGGACTAATCCATAATCCATAAATTTACTAGTGACCTTATTGCGGGCCGTGTGGGGGAACCAGTGTAGCAGGCAAAAACCCAGGGTCTGCTGAATATCCCTGTCGGTTACCTCATTTAGTCTGGTCATGACCTCTCCCCAAAACCCATGTAACAGTGGACATTCCCAGAGCATGTGTATAAATGTGGCATTTTCTAGTTTACACCGCGGGCAGGCTGTACGAGATCCGAAAAATGTTTTAATTTTGTGAGGTGTGAGATACGCTCAATGGAACACACAAAACTGTATTAGTTGAAATCTCGCATTTCTAGAGCATTTCCATGCCCGTTCCAACATCATTTCCTATGGCTTTTTCTCTATAGGTGTCCCCATATCCGCTTCCCATTTAAGACGTAGCCCCTCTAATGAAGTTCTAAACCCCTGCCTAATTCGCCTATACAGACGGGTAACCGCCTTAACCTTTCCTGCTGAAGAGACCACGTACTGACAGGGAAGAAAGGTCGGTGGTTCCTCCATCCCTTTCCTCCAATGTTTACGAATGGCTGCCATCAATGCGTGTAAGAGGAAGTCTTTTTCAGGTATTTCATACCTTTCCATGAGGTCTTGAAAGGGCCAAATCGTACCATCTTCATAAAGGTCCTAATATTGGAGATCCCCACGTCTTCCCAGTCCCGCAACCTCCGCCAATCTCCTCCATGTGGCAACACCTCACAGAGCCATAATGGAATCTCAGGTGCATACGCAAGCCCTACCTTATTTCTCCTAATGGTGCGTTTCCAGCATTAACGTACCACCCACAGGTCCCTCGGAACCTCCCTTTCGAGCACCAGCAGCTGGAGAAGAGTCCGAGAGAGCCGGCGAAAGAGCCCGGGTCCAAGTCCCTTTGGTCCTCATCTACCTGCGGCTTCCCTGCCATCCACTGCGTGAACCATTAAAATTGAGCCGTGTGATAATATGCCTCAAAATCAGGGGCTGCCAACCCTCCCTCCTGCCTAGGGTGCCTCATGGTGTTCAGAGCCACCCCACGCCTCCCAGAGCCCCATAGAAAACCCGTAGTCGTGGTGTTTAGTTGGGTAAAATATTTTCCAGGTATCCATATTGGCAGTGAGGCAAAATAGTAAAGGAGGCGGGGCAGGGTTACCATCTTTAGCAATGCCACTCTCCCCGCTACTGACAGAGGCAGAGTTCCCCAAACATCGAAGTTGCTCCTGGTAGCTCTCAATGCCCATCCTATATTGCCTTCAAACAAGTCAGAAGGCTCATGATAAATTCTTACTCCTAAATAAGGCAAGCAGCTGCTTTCCCATCGCACATCCAGATCTTCTGGCGGATCAGCTCTACCCCCGCAGACCGGAAAAAGGCACGTCTTATTCCAGTTGACTCTGAGCCCCACCATCCGCCCCAAGCTAGCTAGCAAGTCTCGGGCCCCCTGTAACTCCTCAGCAGCATTGGCGAGGACCATTAAAAGGTCATCGGCGTACAGGGCAATGTAGTGTGCCTGACCCATCCCGTCCAGGCCTCTGTAATACCGCCCCGATCGTGCATGGACAGCTATTAGTTCTATTGACAGAGTGAACAGGAGGGGAGACAACGGGCAAGCCTGCCTCATCCCCCTGCCCACGCTGTAAGCCTCTGAAATCACGCCTCCCGTTCGAACCCTGGCAGTCGAGCGGTTATATAGAATCTGCGTCCAAGCCACAAATCCCTCACCCAATCCAAATGGCCAAAGTACCCTGAACAAATATGGCCACTCAAGACTATTGAAGGCCTTTTCAATATCAATCGATAGTATGCATGCCTCCCACTCCTCATCAACCGAGCCATGTACTAGTTGACACAGCCTTCGTATATTCAAGGCCGTATTCCATTAAGGAATAAACCCAGCCTGGTCCCCATGCACAAGTGCAGTCATATGGACCATCAATCGACTGGCTGAAATACTACTTAAGATCTTATAATCGAGGTTAAGCATCGCGAGAGGGTGATAGGCAGTGCGATCCCACGTTGGTTTATCCGGCTTGAGGAGCGGTATAATTACTGCTTTTCTAGTTGAGCTAGGCAGGTAGCCATCCTGCTTTATAGAGGGCAAACAACTGGGGGGCCAACAAATCCACATACGTGGCATAGAACTCAACCGGTAGCCCATCAGTGCCAGGAGTTTTGTTCCGGGCCATACGCTTTATGGCTCCTCTGATCTCTCCCAGCTCCACTGCTCGACCAAGGACCTTTGCATCTTCCGCCTCAACCTGCGGCAGTTAAATGTCCAGGAATCCCCCCTCCTCCAGAACTCTGGGATCTAGCCAACTATGGGACAGTGTAGTGTTCGATTTTGGGATAGTATGCCAAAAACTGCGTGTTGATAGCCTGTTGCCCATAATAAGTTGTGTCACCTTTGTCACGCAGCTCTAGAATCAGTGTCCCCCTGCGCGCCGGGTTGGCCAGCCGAGCCAACAGTGCCCCAGATTTGTCCTGTTCTGCGTGTGTTCGTGCTATTAATACTCTATAATCGAAACACCTCAACCGCTCTACCTGTGCCGCCAACACCTCCCTTGCCGCCACGAGATCCCTTTGTCTATCCTCTGGTCCCGGCCTTTCCCTCTCAATATCCCTGAGCCGTTGTTCTGCCTTCTGTACATCTTTCAGTAAGGTTTTACGAACCTCCACCGCCTCCCCGATGCATCGACCGCATATCACTACTTTAAATGCATCCCACTCATTATGTAGACTAGTGGACGTGTTAGTGTTGTTCTGACAGTACTCCTCTATAGCAGTACCTATGGTGGTTCTAAAGGCCTGGTCCTCCAGTGTTTCCGGGCGAAGACGCCAGCTGGGAATAGTTGACCTAATTCTAACCCAGTTCAATGACACCATTAACGGATTGTGATCACATGTCGTACTCACTCACCACGACCGTCATATGCACATCTGGGGTGCAGCGGATGGAATCCAACCGTACATGCAGCTCATGTAGAGCTGAAAAATAAGAGTAGTCCCGTTCCCCCGGGTGATGAGCCCGCCAAGTGTCCGTCAGTCCTCAGTGTCGTTGCCAGTCCAGTCGTGCTTCTGCATTCCTACGTGTGGGAGCGTCAGAGAGCGCTGGATGGGAGCAGTCTAGGTCCACGTCAGTAACACAATTGAAATCTCCCCCCTGGAGTACAGGGCTCTTCAAGACCGTTGCCAGTTTCTGCGATAAGTATGCAAAGAAAGCAGGTTGTTTAATATTAGGGGCATATATGCTTCCTATCGTGATATCCCGACCATCCAGACGCCCTACCACTACTGTGTATCGACCTTCAGTGTCGATAATCTGTCGGATACATTGAAATGGCACCCCTGCCCGCACCCACACCAAGGTCCCTCTTGCAAAGGTTGAATATGTAGTATGAAACACCTGCCCCCTCCAACGGCGTTGTAACGCTTCGTCAAGTGGGTTTCTTGTAGTAATGCAATTCGCACTCCTCTGCGTACCAGGTAGGCATGCATTTTGTGTCGCCGGCCCATAGTGTGCATCCCCCTAATATTCCAGGACATAATTTTGATTCCTACTAAGGTACCCAAGGCTCCAAATCTAATCCCTCCCCCGAAAGAGCCCCCATAGCGACATGTCTGACCACCCCCCAATTCATTCCCAACTGTGAACTTTACCCAGCTCCCACTCCCCCGGACAGGTACACGAAAACAGACCCCCATCCAAACAAAGACAATCATACAAAGAACTATAGGAAGAAGGTGGTGCGTGGCTCGCCTCCGTTGGTCCCAGAAACCCCCCCAGCCTCCCCGTTGGAGCTAATTCACCCAATGGGTCCCCTAACTCTTATAGGTTCCCCCTCAGAGTGTTGGTTGGGATCCTGGGCGCCATGGTCACCACCGGTATCCTACCATCTTGTGCTGCATACCCTCCTTAGGCTGATCACCCAAATAGCCCATCTGCTGTCTGTGGTGTAACGTCCGGTAGGTCAACATCAGAGAGCCCCAGTGCACCGCTCGTTCCCGAACTATCCATCCCTGCGCTCTCCTTATCCATGTCATTACTATTAGGGCTGACTTCTCCTTGACTTATAGCCGCCACTGCCAGGACCGCTCTGTCACGTTCCTGTCGTCGATCAGCAGGGGAGATGGGTCTCTGTAACGGTGACGAGGTGGACAACCGAGTCCGAGGAGAAGCCGACTGCGGCGAGCGTGCTCCAGTGCCAGTATGGGTTTCCAACCAGTCCCACGCTGCCTGCGGGGTGATAAAGAAGTGCATTTCTGAGTCAGCAATCACTCTAAGGCGGGCTGGGAACAGCATGGCATACGAGAGGTGAAGCTGGCGCAACTTTTGCTTGACAGCCAAGAAGGAAGTTGTCTGCCGTTGTATTTTCCGAGTGTAGTCAGGGAATATCATCACCCTACTATTCCCGATCCGCAGATTCTGTTGCTCCCAGGCTCTCTGTAATATGAAGTCTCTATCCCTATAATGCAGCAGTCTCACCACCATAGGATGGGGAGGAGCTCCAGGTTTAGGCGGATGCGTCGGGACCCTGTGTGCACATTCCAACGCATAGAAGGGGGATAGACCCTCTGGTGCCACCTCCATTTTAAGCCAAGCTTCCAAGAACTGTACCGCATCAGCTCCCTCTTCGCGCTCCAGTACGCATACAATGCGGAGATTATTACGCCTTGAGCGCCCTTCACTGTCCTCAGCCCTCATCTCCAGCACTTTGATCCTGTTCACCACTTCTTTCAGAGAGTCTTGCAGACTGGCGACCGTGTCCAGTATATCTTTCATGATGGTTTCGTTGGTGGCTACTCTCTTTTGAGTTTCCGGTGGTCATCCTTCAACAGGTTGAGATCCGAGCCTATGGCGTCCATCCACGCCTCAAGCGCCTCTCGTGAAGCTATGATAGCCTGCATGATATCCCCCAATGATGGGTCTCCAGGTTATTCAGGCTCTCACCCCCCAGTGGCAGCATCATTGTCATCTGTATGCTTTTCTGATTCCTCCATCTGCAGGACCTCAAAACCCTTTTTCCTGGACACTCTGCCCATCTTGCGACCTGTAGTCAGCAGACGTAGACTGTGTGAGGGGAGTTTATGAGCTCCACCCTACCTGGGCAGATGATAAAGTGTCTTCACTCTCACTGAGGTGATGTCGCCCAGCCTTCGCCGAACGTCTGCCGGTCAGATGGGCCCTCCTCGTAGGTTCTCCCAGTAGCCATCCCAAGTGCCTCAAATATACTGGAAGCGGACTCTCCAGCCGTAAAGCCCCCACCGCCGTTTGGGATCAGTACTGAGGAAGGTCGGTTTCATCCCCGCAGCAGCAGTCAGTTCTCTTTGTCTTTTGTAATGGTGCGGTTTATGTCCAGCGGCAACGTCAAGGCGCACCCCAGGCTTCTATGGGATGTGCTTTCCAGGCCTCTGTCAGCCAATAGTACCAGCTCTTCCTGCTCCAGGTCGCAGGCCTTCCACACCAACAGCAGCTCAAACCTCAGCACGGCTTTCCACGTATCAACATCAATCCCCTCCCCCCACTACTCAGTGTCCAGACGAGCTCAAAGGCCACCTGCTCAATCCATATGGGTAGCCCCCGGTGAAAGTCCACTCAGCTCTCAGTGGTCACCTCCAGCTATCGGGTGCCCTCGCCGTGGTCGCCCAATCTTATGCCAGGCAGGGTCACTTCAACCAGAATCGTCCCGCCAGTCCCCCGGCCTTTTGCGTGCTTTGCGGTCCTACTTCACCACAGGTCCCATGCACTCTCAGGCAGCTGCAGCACCGCTCAGCGGGCCAGCCCTCCACTCAACTTCAGTAATGCCACAGGTTGTCGCCCGCTCAGCAGCTCAGGCCAAATATCCCATATAGCTCAGGTGATGGCAGGATTCAAATGCAGGAGGCCTTATCGCGGCGCAGACTGTGTCTGGGGCACCGCTATTTTGAAGTCAGGCAACCACTGCCGGCTAGCCAGGAGAGATCTGCCCACTCCCGCAGCCCCTCGATGCCTCCTCACCACGGATGTCCAGGCAAGTTGCGTCCTCCTCCAGGGCAGTTTCGTTTAAAGGCAGGGATGCTCTCAGGGTACCCACAGTCCACAGCAGCTGTCTTCTCAGTCAGGCGACTGTTCTGCCGAGCGGGCCGCCATTTTAGGTCTCGGCTCGGTGGATTACATCGCTGAAGGAAAAACGTGTTCTGCTTCCCTGCCGCTCTCGTTAACGTCCCAATCACACCTCCAAACGGGCACCAGCAGTTCCGCCACTGATTGCAGCACCGGGGGCCCAAATTATTTCTCAGGATCAGTTGATACGGAGGGCGGTCACGGAGGAACTCCAAGGACCGCTTCTGTTCACATCGGCGCTTAAGCCATGCCCCTTAATGCTTTCCTTACCACGTTGGGTTGCATGTGTAGAGGTGTGCAGGTAGCTGACAACAATGAGCAGGTGCTGTGAACTTTGGAAGTAGGCTAAGAAGGCCAGGCCTTGATATTTGCCAAACGGAGGGCAAATGTTGCGTTCATATCCGCGACACCCGTTTAGAGGGCCAACACAGCACTCTGACAAATGACACTCCACAGTCTGTGATGCTTAGTGGATCTGGGCTCCTGTACCCCAGCTGTACAACATGAAACATGATAGACATGCTCAAATATTTTAATAGGGAGTGCAGGGAATGAGAATTCCTATGCTCTATCATTTAATTTCTCTAACAGGTCTTTTGCCCCTTTAAGTTCTCGCCACCATTTGGGCTTAAATTGTACAGTTGTGTAAAGGACAATTTATCAGTGCACACATGACCTATATTATGATCCCTAAGGGTGCAGCATATTCAACTCATTTCTAATGTTCTTTCCGATATACTAAGCATGTAAAGTAACTTGATTTTACTAATTTACTATCCATTGTTCATTTATGGGTGCAATGTGGAATTTTAACCTTGTGGCTGTGACCCAAAATGTGCAATATGCATTTAAAAAGCTGTATTGAAATATGTTAGCACAGGGTGCAGGGCATCAGTTGAACATGCTAGTCCACATTATTTATAAATCATTCCCTCTTGACCCTCTCCCACTTCTAAAACTGCTTGATGGAGAGTGCAAATGGTTATATGTCACTATATAGAAGTCAGCAATATTGACCTTTAAGAATACTACATCAACTATATTACATTCCACTATTTTGTCAAGGTGAACATAGATAGGTTTAGATTAACTAGTCTTAACTCCACATATACTGACCTCGATGATATCGTGAAAGTCACATGTAGCACTTGCTAGGCCAGTTTATTGTTGCTTCTATTTCTGGTCCCTAAAAGTTCTGAATGTATCAGAACATACTCTTGAAAAAGATTACCAAGAGGTGTAGTACATATTTTCAAACTGTCAGTCCAGGTGATCCATCAATTCTGCGACAGATAAGCTGTACTCTCATCTGTAAAGCTCTATGTTAGATGATTCTTGTTGCAAGAAGCTGAAATTCTGAGTAATAATGAAACACACGTGTTAACATTGGAGAGATTTTTGCACTTAAAATTTAACAGAGATTTTAGTTCGGAATGTGTTCTAAATGTTAACAGTTTGTATATAGCTATCATCAGTCGTTTGTTTAGGGATTACTTCTTCTGTTTGCTAAGTTACCAAGAAGAAAAATCTCTGCCTTCGCCCACTTCAAAACACTCAATATTGGTGATATCAAACCCTCAGAAGTAAAATATTTCTTCATCTGGATCTGACAAGAGCGAATGACAGTTGCTGACAATAGGTGAGCCCTCTGTTTCCTGTTCAGAGCAATGAGCTGCCATTGTAGGAGATTCTGCATGTTTCAAAACAATGACTCCTAAAAGTAGAGCATGAATTATGCTACAAAATCTTCACATCTAGTCAAATCTACTCAATGTGAAGGATTTGTACTAGACACAGCTGCCCAGTAATTGTGAAGGATTTGTACTAGACACAGCTGTGAAGGATTTGTACTAGACACAGCTGCCCAGTAATTGTGTCCCTGTAGGCACAGTAAATCAAAAACATGGCCTGTTCACTAACCACCTGGAACCATGAGCAACCAGGAGAATAATTACAGTAGGCGATCAATAAACGTATCATATCAATCATTGGTATAAATGATCGACAATAATTAAAGCCAAAGAATTGGTCACATTAGTCATGAATCAGACGCGTTTGTATCATTTAATTCTTCATGATGGTGCTCAGAGCTTAAGTGATCACACAGTGCAGAAGACATTTGAAAACATAAAGGTGTATATAATACAAAAGAGGCAATGGATCATATAAATAAGTGTTTCCCAATATTGATTAGCCCTAAATGGGATGGTATCATTTTCTCGGAGGCAGTGGTGGCTCGCACAGGTAATGCTGTGGGGCGCTGGGGTGGGGCGGGGGTGGGGCTGCGTGAGGGGTAGTGGAGTGTGACATACCACTGGAAAGTGGACAGTAAAGAAGTAAATAAATAAAAGCACTTACGTTGTGGTTGCAGCATCGCCGACTCGGTGATGCTGCGAGCGCAAAGTTCTTTTATTTATTTTATTTTTTTCTTTCCACTATCCCGTCGTATGTCACCCTCCACTACCCCCTCCCCCTCCACCCAGCCCCGCCCCACAGTGTTAACTGTGCGAGCCGCCTCTGCTCGGAGGGTGCTTTAGGAGGTGCATTGGACAAATCTGAAATATGTGATAATTTCCCTCCACTTAGGTCTGGAACTTTGGTTAAGGACACACAGTGATATTTTGTGGGACTAGCTAACAGAATGGAATTTTCTTCCATGACAACAACGAAAATGTGGTATACCCCTTGTGGCAGATCAAAGACCAGACACTCCATTGTTAAATGAGGCTGGGGGAAGTGGAGATGGATGTCTTCACTCAATACACCTCAAACTAGAATAAACAAACCCAGAAGAAAATATACAAGCTGGGTATCACAGACCAACAAATCTCCAAATTGTTCACCAGTGATTTACCGTATAAATAAATCAACTGCAATGCAGTATTTAAATCATATGCATATTTGGCTATTGTCACAGGATTACCCAGTGTAAGCAACGTGACGTAATTGCCGATTGCACAATGTCATCATTCTCCCTTGGTCCAGTAAACAAAATTGTTTAAAATGTTAAAAAACCACATACTGGGTCAAAGTACAGCTGTGTGTAAAATATAGAGAAAAAGGAAAAACTATTAGGGTACCTAAAAAAAAGCTGCCATCCTTTCAGCGCTGTACAAAGCAATTCATCTCTGGGTGTTGTGGTGTGTATGCAAGGAACTGTGTGATTTTCAAAGTTGCCTTTCAATGACAGCATTCATGGAGTCCCAATTCTGAATGGTTTGCTGTGGCTCTGTTAAATTTGGGTAAGTCATACCAGTGCCTGGAAGATATCTTTTGTCTGATGGCACATTTGTTAACTTCCAAACGGTGGCAGCTAGATTCTGAATTTATGCCTGAAGCTCACACATAATGATTTGGACAGACTCGTTTTTTAGGTTTCGCCTGGGGCACGGAGCTCCTAGCTCCGCCCCCAGGAGAAATCTTTTGTTTTGCAGTATGGGGGGCTTGAATCCGCCCCTTCTTCCATTGGCTAGCTCCATAAATGGAGGCTAGCCATTGGAAGATGGATCTGTCCGTCAAGGCCGGACCAGATTCGTTGGCGTTCCTGAGATTTTTTCCATCTCCGCCTCTGCGATGTCGTCATCGCGGCGGTGGGCGGAGTTTCATTTTTTTTTAGGGTTTGTTTTTGTCATTCCATGCCGACCACGGCCGCCGGAGGAAGCCCAGGTGAGTGCTTGTTTTTAAATATTGCCTTCCCGCCCCCTCCTCCCCCTCCCCGTGTGTCCGTTCCGCCCCACTCCCCATGTGTCCGTTCCGCCCCCCTCCCCGTGTGCCCGTTCCCTCCCCTTTCACTGAAAGTGATTTGTTTCTGGAGCTCGGGTCAGATGCGCTGTCCATTCCTGCCCCCCTCCCGCTGTCCGTGTGTCTGTTCCCGCCCCCCCTCCCGCTGTCCGTGTCTCGGCTCCCGCCCCCCCTCCCGCTGTCCGTGTCTTGGCTCCCGCCCCCCCGCTGTCCGTGTCTCGGCTCCCGCATCCCCCTCCCGCTCCCCCTCCCGCCGTCCGTGTCTCGGCACCAGAGTCCGAAACT
Organism: Lissotriton vulgaris; assembly: GCF_964263255.1. Classification (NCBI taxonomy): domain Eukaryota; kingdom Metazoa; phylum Chordata; class Amphibia; order Caudata; family Salamandridae; genus Lissotriton; species Lissotriton vulgaris. The sequence continues at coordinate 386,413,977 of NC_141697.1, forward strand.
ACCACTGCTTCATTGTCTTTGCAGTGCACTCGTTTAGAGCACCAGAAGGAAAGGGGACACTTTAACTGTAGAGCCTCAGAAGTGCATCTGCATTTGCTCGTTCGACTCGGGGGTGGTTCTGCGTATGTACTTGTACTGTTGGAGCACTGGTGCTTCTACATTTGTGCATATCATGTGGGTCTGTGCACGTTTTAACTGTAGGCAGTGGTCATTCGGCATTTGTGCACGCTTGTTTACATTGTTAGGGCTGCGGTGACGCTGCACTTGATTGAACTGTTAGCAGTTGTGATTCTGCATGCTCCCTTGCAGTTTTTGGACTGTGATGACTTTGCATTGGAGTCATTTAATGTAGCGAGCCCTCTTCGGGTTGTGGACAGTGGAGCTCCCCACACAAGGCTACCCGTTGGCCTACCGACTGACACCAAGCTCCCGTGGGCTTGAGCCGGCCAGCATGAGCTCACTGCCTCTACACCGCAGACAATAACAACCCGGCTAATTATAGCAGTGTCATGACGTCTGTGCGGACACGGACACGGACTCTAATACAACCGAAGGACTGAGAGAGAGGCAGAGGAGGGCCTCAGTAGGGCGCACGCAACTGCCTGCTACCCTGCCCCCATGCCCCGTACAACATCCAGAGCCGTCTCTTAAGACTTCTTTCTCCGTGCCTTTCGCGCGGGTGCTTTCAGGAAGCCCTACATTTGTTTGTCGTCCTGTTAATACTGCATATTTGTGTGTGCATCCGTAGCAGAAGTTTGCCGAAGGCTGCACTCAACCCTTGCATCTCATTTTGAAGGTCGTTGTGCTGGTGATTTGGGGAGCGGTTTCTGAAAAGCTTGTTCTTTTCGCTGTATCGTAAAGGAAGCTTGCAGTGTCGCTTGCAACCTTTCAGCATTGTCGGTAATAGGAGAGAACATGTTCAGCTCTCAGGCCCGCCCGCCATCGAAGAGCCGGATGGGATGGTCCTTGTAAGATACCCGTGTCTCTCTGTTTGCATCTAGCGTCGCAGGTTACTTTCCTTGCTTGGCAAACTTATTACAAATACGGTAAACAGCGACAGGGTCCGTTCTTCACAATGGGATACATTCGATGTTAAACATTCCGCCCCTTCTTATTTCTGTTGTCTAAACAGACGCTTTGTTTCACATGCTTTGGGGTCCACCAGGGCTTTAATTGGGATGAAAAAGCCAGGGGGTCTCAAAGGGCCGTGGCAAGTGTAATTAAGGGCATGGCTTAAAAACACGTAAGCTAAAAATCTGTGCTTAGCATAGTGTGCAGCCCGATTTGTGTTTGGCTGTTTGTCATTGCATCCAGATATGATACAACACGTAAAATTATACCTACGACAAGTCGGGACTATTGACTTTGTCAATGGTTGTTAATTGCATTAGATAAATAAGCAGCAACTATCGCTTGTATATAATATTAAAAAACCTTCTACTTAAAGCCCTGGTAACACCACGACAATGTTGCTGCTCCTTAGTTTAAACACTAGTTTAAACCACTAATTCCAATTAAAGTTTAGTCCAGAGGTTTTCATTCTGTTAAACACACAGCATGTCAGTCACGTTAGACTGTATTGCAGGGACATACTCTTCTGCTGTTTCTTTAACGTGCCTTTTTAAACGTTTTGTATTATGGTTTTAATTAACTACACAATATATTTTCGTACTACTGGTACAGCATGTGTTGCAGGTCAATCTTAAACACATTTTTCAATGGAATGTCTTCCTTTTTCGTACTCGCTCTTGCATGCACCCGCCTATTTCTTATGGCCGTAGGGACTCTTCCCGGTGGTTGCTATCGCAGGCCCGTTGCCCTTTCTCCTTACGTGCTTTGCACTTTGTAATGTTGTATAGGAAGCTGCATGTGCAAGCTCTTGATATTGGAGTGCTCAATACTTGTGTCTTCAATGTCGAATTGCTTACTGTATCGCATATGTGTCACCATTTAGCCATAAACATAAATGTTTCAGGTTTGTATATTTGCATCAATAAATGTACAGATATTTCCACCATCCTTTTTATAAATCATATACGCTTTGTGCGAAAGTCCGTCCCTGCGCCATGGCAGAAGCATCCGTGTTTCCTTTCAACAAATGATACAGAAAAGGGGGGGGTGGTGATGAACAGAGTGTCTGAATTAAGCAGACCACTCTTACCCAGTCAAGAGATCAGGGCTTAATCCATCACCGTTTTTTAGCTCACTGCATCACCCCAGTTCAGAACCTGGCTATATGCAAATTAGTCTGACCCAGTGCCTCATGGGAACAGGGCAGACCAAACTACCAAGCCAATTCTTCACTGGTAAGGAGACAAGCTTCCGGGGACCGGTTTCTAGCATTTCAGCCGTCGTCGGCCCGGCTTGCTTGAATCCTGGTAGTGCAGTGAGCAAGGGACTCATGTCTGAGTATACCCTGCCACACCTGTAGTGGCCAAAAACGATACAGAAAAGGGGGTGGTGATGAACAGAGTGTCTGAATTAAGCAGCCCACTCTTACCCAGTCAAGAGATCAGGGCTTAATCCATCACCGTTTTTTAGCTCACTGCATCACCCCAGTTCAGAACCTGGCTATATGCAAATTAGTCTGACCCAGTGCCTCATGGGAACAGGGCAGACCAAACTACCAAGCCAATTCTTCACTGGTAAGGAGACAAGCTTCCGGGGACCGGTTTCTAGCATTTCAGCCGTCGTCGGCCCGGCTTGCTTGAATCCTGGAGGTGCAGTGAGCAAGGGACTCATGACTGAGTATACCCTGCCACACCTGTAGTGGCCAAAAACGATACAGAAAAGGGGGTGGTGATGAACAGAGTGTCTGAATTAAGCAGACCACTCTTACTCAGTGAAGAGATCAGGGCTTAATCCATCACCGTTTTTTAGCTCACTGCATCACCCCAGTTCAGAACCTGGCTATATGCAAATTAGTCTGACCCAGTGCCTCATGGGAACAGGGCAGACCAAACTACCAAGCCAATTCTTCACTGGTAAGGAGACAAGCTTCCGGGGACTGGTTTCTAGCATTTCAGCCGTCGTCGGCCCGGCTTGCTTGAATCCTGGTGGTGCAGTGAGCAAGGGACTCATGTCTGAGTATACCCTGCCACACCTGTAGTGGCCAAAAACGATACAGAAAAGGGGGTGGTGATGAACAGAGTGTCTGAATTAAGCAGACCACTCTTACCCAGTCAAGAGATCAGGGCTTAATCCATCACCGTTTTTTAGCTCACTGCATCACCCCAGTTCAGAACCTGGCTATATGCAAATTAGTCTGACCCAGTGCCTCATGGGAACAGGGCAGACCAAACTACCAAGCCAATTCTTCACTGGTAAGGAGACAAGCTTCCGGGGACCGGTTTCTAGCATTTCAGCCGTCGTCGGCCCGGCTTGCTTGAATCCTGGTGGTGCAGTGAGCAAGGGACTCATGTCTGAGTATACCCTGCCACACCTGTAGTGGCCAAAAACGATACAGAAAAGGGGGTGGTGATGAACAGAGTGTCTGAATTAAGCAGACCACTCTTACCCAGTCAAGAGATCAGGGCTTAATCCATCACCGTTTTTTAGCTCACTGCATCACCCCAGTTCAGAACCTGGCTATATGCAAATTAGTCTGACCCAGTGCCTCATGGGAACAGGGCAGACCAAACTACCAAGCCAATTCTTCACTGGTAAGGAGACAAGCTTCCGGGGACCGGTTTCTAGCATTTCAGCCGTCGTCGGCCCGGCTTGCTTGAATCCTGGTGGTGCAGTGAGCAAGGGACTCATGTCTGAGTATACCCTGCCACACCTGTAGTGGCCAAAAACGATACAGAAAAGGGGGTGGTGATGAACAGAGTATCTGAATTAAGCAGACCACTCTTACCCAGTCAAGAGATCAGGGCTTAATCCATCACCGTTTTTTAGCTCACTGCATCACCCCAGTTCAGAACCTGGCTATATGCAAATTAGTCTGACCCAGTGCCTCATGGGAACAGGGCAGACCAAACTATCAAGCCAATTCTTCACTGGTAAGGAGACAAGCTTCCGGGGACCGGTTTCTAGCATTTCAGCCGTCGTCGGCCCGGCTTGCTTGAATCCTGGTGGTGCAGTGAGCAAGGGACTCATGTCTGAGTATACCCTGCCACACCTGTAGTGGCCAAAAACGATACAGAAAAGGGGGTGGTGATGAACAGAGTGTCTGAATTAAGCAGATCACTCTTACCCAGTCAAGAGATCAGGGCTTAATCCATCACCGTTTTTTAGCTCACTGCATCACCCCAGTTCAGAACCTGGCTATATGCAAATTAGTCTGACCCAGTGCCTCATGGGAACAGGGCAGACCAAACTACCAAGCCAATTCTTCAATGGTAAGGAGACAAGCTTCCGGGGACCGGTTTCTAGCATTTCAGCCGTCGTCGGCCCGGCTTGCTTGAATCCTGGTGGTGCAGTGAGCAAGGGACTCATGTCTGAGTATACCCTGCCACACCTGTAGTGGCCAAAAACGATACAGAAAAGGGGGTGGTGATGAACAGAGTGTCTGAATTAAGCAGACCACTCTTACCCAGTCAAGAGATCAGGGCTTAATCCATCACCGTTTTTTAGCTCACTGCATCACCCCAGTTCAGAACCTGGCTATATGCAAATTAGTCTGACCCAGTGTCTCATGGGAACAGGGCAGACCAAACTACCAAGCCAATTCTTCACTGGTAAGGAGACAAGCTTCCGGGGACCGGTTTCTAGCATTTCAGCCGTCGTCGGCCCGGCTTGATTGAATCCTGGTGGTGCAGTGAGCAAGGGACTCATGTCTGAGTATACCCTGCCACACCTGTAGTGGCCAAAAACGATACAGAAAAGGGGGTGGTGATGAACAGAGTGTCTGAATTAAGCAGACCACTCTTACCCAGTCAAGAGATCAGGGCTTAATCCATCACCGTTTTTTAGCTCACTGCATCACCCCAGTTCAGAACCTGGCTATATGCAAATTAGTCTGACCCAGTGCCTCATGGGAACAGGGCAGACCAAACTACCAAGCCAATTCTTCACTGGTAAGGAGACAAGCTTCCGGGGACCGGTTTCTAGCATTTCAGCCGTCGTCGGCCCGGCTTGCTTGAATCCTGGTGGTGCAGTGAGCAAGGGACTCATGTCTGAGTATACCCTGCCACACCTGTAGTGGCCAAAAACGATACAGAAAAGGGGGTGGTGATGAACAGAGTGTCTGAATTAAGCATACCAAGTATAAGAATTGGCTTGGTAGTTTGGTCTGCCCTGTTCCCATGATGCACTGGGCCAGGGTCAGACTAATTTGCATATAGCCAAGTTCTGAGCTGGGATGGTGCAGTGAGCTAAAAAACGGCGATGGATAAAGCCCTGATCTTTTGACTGGGTAAGAGTGGTCTGCTTATTTCAGACACTCTGTTCATCACCACCCCCTTTTCTGAATACTTTCAACAAATGGCTGCGTAGTCCTTTCGCTAAATGTCATTCACCCACCTTAATTTGTGTAGTTATTGGTACTGTGATAACTATATGTTTCTTCTTCAGGGATGCAGAAGACGCTGTATATGGGCGCGATGGCTAAGACTGTGAGTGCAGAGTGACTAGGGAGTGCAGAGTGACTAGGGAGTGCAGAGTGACTAGGGAGTGCAGAGTGACTGCAGAGATTGAGCTAATGACAATGTAAATGACAATGCCATTTATTTATCTGTTTTCAAAACCAACACATAAATACACATTTTGTCATTTACAATGCCAATAGCTCTAACTTTTCCAAAGGCGAAACCATTGCATTGTAAATGCTTGTTTTCTTATTTTACTCCATTGTTAGCACAGTTTTTATTATTTGCACGGTGCAATTTTCACTAAGAGAAGGGGAGCTTGTCCCAATAGCTCAGTCCCACATAACATCATCTATGTATCCACTAACACCCTGAAACAGATTCCAGAGGTTTACTTGGAAAAGAGCCTGGGTCCGAGTTACAAAGCCATTTGCACATGTAAATCTATGTTATAATCTAAAATGACTGACTTTACGAGAAAATTGTATTAAAAAAAGGATACCTTTTGCAGGTAAATGATTTTGCTCCAGGATAATTTTACCACACAAGTTTACCTTATACCTGAGTAAATTCCACACAAAGTTCAGGGTGCGGATGCCTCGAGGGTTTAGGAGCACCCATAAACTGCTAAATTATTGGTAATTCAAAAACTTCACCTGCTCACTTCCAAGCCCAGCAAACTGCCGAAGCTACAATAAATACCATTGCAGGATGGGAAGCGGAATGGAACAACCACAAACCTGGTGGGTATCTAGGAACAGGGGTTTCGCCATACGGAAAAATATATTGTTTTTTATAGAAAAAAATAGCCTTCATGCATGTATGCATTCTTAAAACAGCCTTTCGTACGGCAAAAAACGAATGGGCATATTAACAAGATGTGCGTTAAATAACGCACATTGCACATTTTATTATCGCCGGCTATCGCCGGATTTTTTCGCCGTGTTAGTGCGTTATTATCAACGCGCAACACGTAAGCGATAGTAAATCCAGCGATAGTGAACATTAGCACGTGAAAACAAGCGTTGTTTTCACTCGCTAATGTGTGTCTTGATAATATGGTGGGGCTGGATTCAGCTTTATGATCCACACCCCCATGTTATCAATGCCAAACGCCTGGTCAGAGCAGGCGTTGGGAGACCTGCGATAAACAAGTTTATCGCAGGTCTTTTCCTCCCAACGCCTGCCTTGGTGATAGGGTGTTCCCACCTTGAACCACATTTTACATGTGGTTGGACGTGGGAATGCCCACTTTGCATGTCATTAGCGATGTTTCTCGCTGACATGCAAAGTGGGCTTGAGGCAGGCGTTGTAATGCCCTTGTTAATAGGGCACTGGAAGTATCGCCGCTTCCTCGGCGAATTGTGCCGAGAAAGCGGCGATACTTCAGCATGTTAATATGCCCCGAAATTCATAAACATTACACTGGAGTACCGCTAAATTGTGCAACTTTCCAAGCAAATCCATTGGACATTTTGGGCCCGATGTAGGTGGCCATTTACCGGCCGGTAACAGCCGAATTCGGCCGTTACCGACCGGTAAATGGGTTTTCAGATGTAGGGGGCCTATATTTTACCGATTCTGTAAATTTACCGAATCGGTAAATTTACAGAATCGGTAAAATAAAGAATCGGTATATTTACCGATTCGGTAAATCCACATGTAGGTGGCACTCCTAAGAGTGCCACAGGCCCTTTAGAATCGGTATTTTACCACCCAATCCTATTGGGTGGTAAAATACCGAATTCAGGTGTGCAAGCACATCTGTGCATGCACACCTGTGCAATGTGACACACAGACATAAGGGCATGTCTGTGTGCCACATGGCACACATGTCCGGAATTGGGGTGCTAGAGGGTGTCAAAGTGACACCCCTTGCACCCTTGCTGAAATCGGTATTTACCGAATCGGTAAATACCGATTCGGTAATGTCCATTGATTCCTATGGGCTTCAATGCCCATAGCAATCAATGGGCATTACCGATACGGTATTTACAGAATCGGTAAATACGATTCGGTATTTACCGATTCTGTTTTACCTACACCCCCCCCCCCCCCTCTATTTTACCACTTCTTAAATACCGATTCGGTATCATTCGGTATTTAAGAAGTGGTAAAATTTGATTACCTACATCGGGCCCTTACTAATCCTGTCCTCAAAGTCATCGATCGGGCTTTATCAACGGCATGCTGATATTTTTTCAGGGCTTTTTGATAGGCCAATTTGCAGGTGTTACCATAATTAACCCTCCACTTTCTTTTATATCCCTCACATTCTTTCTTTCATTCCCTTAGGTTTGATGAGAACCACAGTTTGTTTTCCTGTGGTTGAGGTTTCTTACTATGTTTTAGAGGGATTTACAAATCTAGCGCAGTGTTTACCCATTCCTTGAAGGCTGAGTACAAAGAGGAGACATCTCCAGATAGTACAGGAGTAGAGTTACCCAAGGCCATTTCCCAGCTTGTAGCGTCCAGTTTGGTCTACTGCATGGGTAATCCTTGATTGTGATTCTTAATGTTCTACCATTAAACTAATTACTCTGAACTGGAGTGGAGCAAGCTTAAAACTTTGACTGGACGATTAACAATATCTTGAACGCGTGCAAACTCACTTAGCACTGCTTCTCTCAGTGCACACCATTAAATAGGGAGATGCGCGCAGTAGCCCAGTCCCACTAACGGTCCTAGAGTATTCAGTGTCTTCCTTCAAAGCGCTGCATTGGCCAGTGACAAGAGCTGCTTCCTGTTTTTGGTTGTCACAGAGACAAACTAAACAAAGGCCTTTAACGTGAAGTTTTATCTCCATCTGGCTGTTTGTGCATGGCATGTCTTGCATGTGCCCAATGACCAAAGGGTCAAATGTTACCATAAAGTTAGATAGCACGCATAATATTAAGCGTACAGTGGAGTGTGCAACAAGTTCATCTCAAGACTGCCCTATTCGGTGTTTTATGTTTCTGATGCCTTATTCCCAACTCTTCCTAAAATGTGCATAAAAATAAATTAAATCAAAAACAGTTAAATAAATCTAACATTTCTCTCACAGCACATTAGCTCCTTTCTGGCTGAGGAGAAGTTATGAGAGGTTAATGTTTTTTTTTTTTTAGTTTAGACACTTGTACCTATTTTCATTTCCTGGACAACCTTATCAGCGGGCTATTAGTACAAAGGCAACACGGCTGCCCTTCCCACCTGGAACCTTTGTTTTGACAACATTTTGATCTTTTATGAAAGCTCAGGGCAGGCCGAACCCGCAGCGTGATGATTGAGCGCTACAAGGCCAGTGTGCCGCAGAGCGCGTGCCGCACCCGCACGGTAGCCGTCCCTGAGCCAACGGTTCCACCTGGACCCCACTGCAAATTATTGTTTTCAATTACCACCTGTGCACTTCTTCCCATGCAACTTATTGATGTAAAATTACCGCAACACCAGTATAAATAAGTTATGCTGTGATTGTAAAACGGAAGAAAATTTTGTTGCAGCAATTATGTTCAGCGAGATGACAAAATACATTTCCAGCGCGGTGCCTGCAGTAACCTGGGAATGTGAACGTCATAATTTCCATTCATTTCGGATAATTTGGAGTAATTTCAGTATGTAATAACTTCGTAATGAAAAACACAGTGGTACTGAAGTGATTTGACTGTTTTTTTTTCTAGGTTAGACATGCCGCAAAATAAATAATAAAAGCAATATTTCCTACTTGGCGCGTACATGTCAAATAATTCTTTCAGCACAAATCATAAACTAATACCCGGACTAAATCCGTGTCCACAAAATGAAAAATAAATTGAGTTAAAGAAAGTGAAAAAAAAGTGTGAAGGGCCAAGGATGTTTTATTGCAACTTTATTATATTGCATCCTGACTGTGCTCTATGCTATCCTCTGGAGGTTTTAGTTTTGAGAATTCAGGCGCCCAGAGACAGAACTCTAGGCGCCAGGGGAGTAAGTCAGGCATTCCCAGCAGCACATCCTTGTCACAGCAGGACAGAAACGCTTCATGTTATGCGGGTATGTTAAATAGAGCAGGTCTACGTCATCAGCCCTTAATTTACTTTAAATACCAGGTGACAATGTTTGTTTTGTCTATGACGTAGGCCGAACTTTATGTCGGTTGTATTTTGTTGTGTGTATGACGTGGGCCCAACTTTATGTCGGTTTGATTTTCTCTAAGAATGTAGGATGCTGACTAAGACTAACAACTAAGGGAAATTACTCTAATCCGCTTTTGTTTATTGTATAATCATAAAAGGGCAGTAATGGAGATGAAGGCCTGGCTGGTGGAATTCACCCTGTGAAGGCATTATCTCCTAAATAGTGCCCTCTCTGTCAATGATTGTTGCTGCTATACGTTATAGGACCTTGTTTAAAGGAAGGAAGAGACAGAGGATTTCTTGGGGTGGCACTGGGAGGGTGGGGCTAGTGTAACAATGTATTATAGGGAATGTGGGGCCACTCTTCTGATTTAGACTCATGATTTTATAAGGTAAAAATGAAGTTATTTTAACTTTGCCACACTTAAAACTTCCACCCTTCCCAATGGACCTCCCTCCTAAGTGTTCAAAAGCTGCCAAGTTTCACGAAAGGCTGATCCACTCCAGGATTTTTTTCTGGAACTTGTCGTCCTGTTTTATAATGCCAAAAACAAGGCTACAAGTGTCAGAATTCATTAAAAAAAACCTGGACTGGAACAATACATCAGACATGGACTTAGGACACTTGACTGGACTGATGCTCCCAAAGTTGAAATGTATGTTCACTGAACTTATGACAGAACTGTCCCATGTGAGCTCATTCGCTTATGTGAACACAGCACTTCTCTGTCTTACAGTGTCCTTCCAGCGGACAGCAGGGGATAATGTATCCTATCATTACATCTAATCGAGTTAAAATGTTTTTTTCATGTTTTCGATGCAACAATACAACTCTTTTGCTGCAGACTCAAGATTGTTTCCTGGGCTATAGGTATACAAAATCAATAATGTCTGAAATTCTGGGTCTCAGCCTAAGCCCAGTGTTAGGTTATTTTTCTATCTCTAATGCAGTGCAAAAGACTCCTACACTGATTCTACGTTGGGTGCTAACCTTGATTATGGGTGCAAAATCCTATTGTAACCTAATCATGGTCACAACCCAGGCACCAGTGGCGTAACGAACGTTGAGGGGGGCCCCCTGCAAAGTACATGGAGGAGGCCCCCTCCCCGGGCCACCACCTATCACTTTTGCAGAGGAGGCCCCTGGAGCTTGAGGGCCCACCCTGCACCCAGGGGGCTGTGGGGGCTTATCTTATGCCACTGTAAAGATGCCAGTAATGCCTCTTATTTCAGTTATGGAGCTATCTCATTAGAAAAACAACAGACCTACCACTTCGGGCCATAAGACCACTTTAACACCTGGTAAAAAAACAGAACACATTCATTTTGCAGACATAGCAACAATAATTAGCTCATAGTAAGCTTATTTTATTTTGGCCACATCACAAAAATAGAAAAACGTTCTCATGTGCCCCGGTGGTGAAGTCTGTGGGACTGGCAGGCTTTTGTGCCCGGGGAGGTCTGTGGCACTGGCAGGTTTATGTGCCCGGGGAGGTCTGTGGGACTGACAGGTTTCTCTGCCTGAGGAGGTCTGTGGGTCTGGCAGGTTTTTCTGCCTGCGGAGGTCTGTGGGACTGGCAGGTTTCTCTTATTGGAGAGGTCTGTGGGGATGGCAGATACTGTGCCTGTGTAGCCCTGTGGGACTGGCATGTTTATGTGCCCAGGGAGGTCTGTGGGACTGGCTGGTTTCTGTGTCTGGGGAGGTCTGTGGGGCTGGCAGGTTTCTCAGCCTGGGGAGGTCTGTGGGATGGCAGGTTTCTCTGCCTGAGGAGGTCTGGGGGATGGCAGGTTTCTCTGCCTGGGGAGGTCGGTGGAGCTGGCAGGATTCTGTGCTTGGAGAGGTCTGTGGGGCTGGCAGGTTTCTGTGCCCGGTGAGGTCAATGGAACTGGCAGGTTTCTGTGCTTGGGGAGGTCTGTAGGACTGGCAGACTTCAGTGCCCGGGGAGGTCTGTGGGGCTGGCAGGTTTCTCTGCCTGGGGGAGGTCTGTGGGACTGGCAGGATTCTGTGCCTAGGGCAGCAGTGTGGCTGGCAGGTTTCTCTGCCTGAGGAGGTCTGTGGGGCTGGCAAGATTCTGTGTTTGGGGAGGTGTGTCGGGCTGACAGGTTTCTCTGCCTGGAGAGGTCTCTGGAGATGGCAGATTCTGTGTCTGTGGAGGTCTGTGGGACTGGCAGGTTTCTGTGCTTGGGGAGGTCTGTGGAACTGGCAGGTTTCTGTGCTGTGGGAGGTCTGTGGGACTGGCAGGTTTCTGTGCTTGGTGAGGTCTGTGGGACTGGCAGGTTTCTGTGTCCGGGGAGGTCTGTGGGACTGGCAGGTTTCTTTACCCTGGGAGGTATGTGGGGCTAACAGGTTTCTGTGCCTGGGGAGGTCTGTGGGGCTGGCAGGTTTCTGTGCTTGGGGAGGTCTGTGGGACTGGCAGGTTTCTGTGTCTGTGGAGGTCTGCGGGACTGGCAGGTTTCTGTGCCTGGGGAGGTCTCTGGGACTGGCAGGTTTCTGTACCCTGGGAGGTCTGTGGGGCTAACATGGTTCTGTGCCTGGGGAGGTCTGTGGGACTGGCTGGTTTCTGTGCCTGGGGTGGTCTCTGGGGCTGGCAGGTTTCTCTCCCTGGGGAGGTCTGTGGGACTGGCAAGTTTCTCTGACTGGGGAGGTCTCTGGGGCTAGCAGGTTTCTGTGCCCGGTGAGGTCTGTGGGGCTAGCAGGTTTCTGTGCCCAAGGAGGTCTGTGGGACTGGCAGGTTTCTGTGCCCTGGGACGTTTGTGGGGCTAACAGGTTTTTGTGCCTGTGGAGGTCTGTGGGACTGGAAGGTTTCTGTGCTTGGGGAGGTCTGTGGTGCTACCAGGTTTCTGTGCTTAGGGAGGTCTGTGGGACTGGCATGTTTTGTGCCCGGGGAGGTCTTTGGGACTGGATGGTTTCTGTGCCTGGGGAGGTATGTGGGGCTGGCAGGTTTCTCTGCCTGGGGAGGTCTGTGGGGCTGGCATGTTTTGTGCTCAGGGAGGTCTGTAGGACTGGCTGGTTTCTGTGCCTGGGGAGGTCTGTGGGGCTGGCAGGTTTCTCTGCCTGGGAGGTCTGTGGGACTGGCAGGTTTCTCTGCCTGGGGAGGTCTGTGGGGCTGGCAGGTTTCTTTGCCTGGAGAGGTCTGTGGGGATGGCAGATTCTGTGCCCGTGAAGGTCTGAGGGACTGGCAGGTTCCTGTGCTTGGGGAGGTCTGTGGGGCTGGTAGGTTTCTGTGCCCTGGGAGGTCTGTGGGGTTAACATGTTTCTGTGCCTGGGGAGGCCAGTGGGACTAGCAGGTGTCTATGCTGGGGATGTCTGTGGGGCTGGCAGAATTTTTTGCTTGGGGAGGCCTGTGGAGATGGCAGATTTCTGTGCCCAGGGAGGTCTGTGAGGCTGGCAGGTTTCTGTGCCTGTGGAGGTCTGTGGGGCTGGCTGGTTTCTGTACCCTGGGAGGTCTGTGGGGTTAACAGGTTTCTGTGCCTGGGGAGGCCAGTGGGACTGGCAGGTGTCTCTGCTGGGGATATCTGTGGGGCTGGCATGTTTCTCTGCCTGGAGAGGTCTGTAGGGCTGGCAGGATTCTGTGCTTTGGGAGGTCTGTGGGGCTGGCAGGTTTCCCTGCCTGAGGAGATTTGTGGGACTGGGAGGTTTCTGTGCTTTGGGAGGTCTGTTGGACCGGCAGGTTTCTGTGCTTGGGGAGGTCTGTGGGGCTGGCAGGTTTCTCTGCCTGGGGAGGTCTGTGGGACTGGCAGGTTTCTCTGCCTGGGGAGGTCTGTGGGGCTGGCAGGTTTCTTTGCCTGGAGAGGTCTGTGGGGATGGCAGATTCTGTGCCTGTGAAGGTCTGAGGGACTGGCAGGTTCCTGTGCTTGGGGAGGTCTGTGGGGCTGGTAGGTTTCTGTGCCCTGGGAGGTTTGTGGGTTTAACATATTTCTGTGCCTGGGGAGGCCAGTGGGACTAGCAGGTGTCTATGCTGGGGATGTCTGTGGGGCTGGCAGGTTATTCTGCCTGGAGAGGTCTGTTGGGCTGGCAGGATTCTGTGTTTGGGGAGGTCTGTGGGGCAGGCAGGTTTCTTTGCCTGGAGAGGTCTGTGGGGCTGGCAGGATTCTGTGCTTGTGGAGGTCTCTGGGGCTGGCAGGTTTCTCTGCCTGGAGAGGTCCGTGGGACTAGCAGGTTTCTCTGCCTGGGGAGGTCTGTGGGGATGGCAGGATTTTTTGCTTGGGGAGGCCTGTGGAGCTGGAAGATTTCTGTGCCCGGGGAGGTCTGTGAGGCTGGCAGGTTTCTGTGCCCGTGGAGGTCTGTGGGGCTGGCAGGTTTCTCTGCCTGGAGAGGTCTGTGGGGCTGGCAGGATTCTGTGCTTGGGGAGGTCTTGGGGAGGTCTCTGACTGGAGAGGTCCGTGGGACTAGAAGGTTTCTCTGCCTGGGGAGGTCTGTGGGGATGGCAGGATTTTTTGCTTGGGGAGGCCTGTGGAGCTGGCAGATTTCTGTGCCCAGGGAGGTCTGTGAGACTGGCAGGTTTCTGTGCCTGGGGAGGCCAGTGGGACTGGCAGGTGTCTCTGCTGGGGATATCTGTGGGGCTGGCATGTTTCTCTGCCTGGAGAGGTCTGTAGGGCTGGCAGGATTCTGTGCTTGGGGAGGTCTGTGGGGCTGGCAGGTTTCCCTGCCTGAGGAGATTTGTGGGACTGGGAGGTTTCTGTGCTTTGGGAGGTCTGTTGGACTGGCAGGTTTCTGTGCTTGGGGAGGTCTGTGGGGCTGGCAGACTTCCGTGCCCGGGGAGATCTGTGGGGCTGGCAGGTTTCTGTGCCCGGGGAGGTCAATGGAACTGGAAGGTGTCTGTGCCCGGGGAGGTCTGTGGGACTGGCAGGTTTCTGTGATTGGGGAGGTCTGTGGGGCTGGCAGGTTTCTATGCCTGAAGAGGTCTGTGGGGATGGCAGATTCTGTGCCTGTGGAGGTCTGTGGGACTGGCAGGTTTCTGTACCCTGTGACATCTGTGGGACTGGCAGGTTTCTGTGCTTGGGGAGGTCTGTGGGGCTGGCAGGTTTCTATGCCCGGGGAGGTCTGTGGGACTGGCAGGTTTCTGTGCCTGGGGAGGTCAGCGGGGCCAGCAAGTTTCTGTGCCTGGGGAGATTGGTGGGACTGGCTGTACTGTCTGCCCGAGGAGGTCTGTGGGGCTGGCAGGTTTCTCTGCCTGGAGAGGTCTGTGGGGCTGGCAGGATTCTGTGCTGGGGGAGGTCTGTGGGGCTGGCAGATTTCTCTGCCTGGAGAGGTCAGTGGGACTAGCAGGTTTCTCTGCCTGGGGAGGTCTGTGGGGATGGCAGGATTTTTTGCTTGGGGAGGCCTGTGGAGCTGGCAGATTTCTGTACCCGGGGAGGTCTGTGAGGCTGGCAGGTTTCTGTGCCCTGGGAGGTCTGTGTGGACTGGCAGGTTTCTATGATTGGGGAGGTCTGTGGGGCTGGCAGACTTCTGTGCCCAGGGAGATCTGCGGAGCTGGCAGGTTTCTGTGCCCATGGAGGTCAATGGAACTGGCAGGTTTCTGTGCCCGGGGAGGTCCGTTGGACTGGCAGGTTTCTGTGATTGGGGAGGTCTGTGGGGCTGGCTGGTTTCTCTGCCTGAAGAGGTCTGTGAGGATGGCAGAATCAGTGCCTGTGGAGGTCTGTGAGACTGGCAGGTTTCTGTACCCTGTGAGGTCTGTGGGACTGGCAGGTTTCTGTGTTTGGGGAGGTCTGTGGGGCTGGCAAGCTTCTGTGCCTGAGGAGATCTGTGGGACTGGCTGGACTCTCTGCCTGAGGAGGTCTGTGGGACTGGCAGGTTTCTGTCCCCGGGGAGGTCTGTGGGGCTGGCAGATTTCTCTGCCTGGGGTAGTCTGTGGGACTGGCAGGATTCTCTGGCTGGGGGAGGTCTGTGGGACTGGCAGGTTTCTGTGCTTGGGAAGGTCTGTGGGGCTGGCAGGTTTCTGTTCCGGGCGAGGTCTGTGGGGCTGTCACACCCATAGGGTCAGGGATTTGGAGACATTTATGGACCAGAAACATTGATCCTTTTACTGCTACTGAGCGGAGTACAACGGCTTCAGGGCGGAAAAGTGCACGGCGTGCCCTACAGTTCAAAGGTTGCAAGTGAGGTAATTTGTGCTGGTGTTAAAAAAAAAGTCCAGAAACAGAAGAGAGTTACACACGCTGGTGCCTTTTTCCACTGAAGTCACGTGCAACCTCTAGTAGAACATGCTTCGTAACATAAAAAAACTGTAACTGTTATTTTTTTGCCTTTCATATCAACGGGGTAGGATTGGTGGCTCTTTGTGACAGCAGTAAACAGATGGGAAGTACATGGTATGCAGTGCCATGAGAATTATGCTGCATGTACTCAATTATGCAGCAGGAAAAGGAAAATTATGCGGTCTAATGAAGCTCATTTTGTGATACTTATACTTAATTTTTACACCTTTTAAGACTGTTCTGGCAAATGTTTCACTTCAGTCTCAGTTTAACAACCAAACGGCAGAGAGTAACCGAAAGGTGGCCTGTCAATTTTAGCGAAGGGCATTCGACTGTTCTGCAATGCATGTTGCTGCACTTTTAGTAACTTTTATCTGTCTCAGCTAGAAACCATTTTTTTCTGCAAGCTGCAATTTATGCAGCACCACTGCCACCACAGCTCCAATCCTCAGCCTCTCTGCCCCAAACCTCCCCCCACTCCACCCACTCATACCCTGATATCCAGTTCAGCTGGACCTGCCCCTTCAGACTGACATTACTCGGCAACTAGAAATCAACGACAAAAGAAATCGGGTCAGTTTTGAGGGGAAGTGGGTACCACTTTGCCTTGATAAAGTCGGGCGAAACCGGGAAACTTCTCCTAAAGTCACAGACAAAGGTGTAAATTCATAGGTGAAGGGTACATTTTCTTGCGCCCACAAACTTCAATGACGATTTTTGTGTTTTCTGTAAAATCCGCAAATCAACATAAATTGTACTTTTAATCTTTAATGTGTAACATAACCCCCCCCCCTTTTCCAAACAACCTTCATGTACCAAAGGCGCCTTTCTTTTACTAAATGACTTCACTCTAAACTGGAGACCTTACGCACACAAGTGGTCGTCGCAATGAATTTTGGGTAGGGTGCACTTGTCTGCCGGGGGGGGTGGCATAGACTAGGGGAACAGACAGACTCACCTGCATGGGCCCAGAAGACAGGGCAAACAAGGCTAGCCAGAGAAATCGCACATTACCTCTTAATTGTCTCCACTCTGGCCTCTGGGAGGCCTCCTCGCTTCACCAGTCAGCAATGCACATGACAATTTGTCCCCAGCCCCACCCTAAGGGTAAAGAGTAAGACCGCACAGACGCGGCGGTGGAGACATATGCACGCTGCGCAGTGTGCACCATTACCATTTTTTTACATTTTACCATTTAATTTGTGAAGAAAAGTCTAGAGCGAGCGTAAGTTACATAACCTACCTATATTAATTAATTACCTATCCGAGACGGTCACTGATGTATAGTGCTTGCTGGCACCGCTGAGGGGGCCCCTGGAGCACAGGGGTCCCCCGCAACACTGTGGCTGCGGGAGCCTGTGTTACACCCCTGGGGCCTGTGTTATGCCCCTGTTTATAATTCCACGCCACAAAAATCAACTATAAATAATTTAATCCTGCAACATTCCATACCACATAATTATAATCCTAAAAATACGCATATTTCCACTTCACTCAATACCACATAATTCCACATCACAGAATAACATTCCACACAACTTAATACCACTCCCAACCAAATAATTCCACTCCACACAACTCAACTACACATAATTCAACTCCAACCTATATAATTATACTTCACACAACATATTTACACTCAACTCTAAAACACATAATTACCCTCCACAAAATACAACTCTGCAACATGTTGCATAATTCCACTCCGCATAATTATACACCACACCACATAATTCCACACATCACACAATTCCACAAGTCATCCCCACACCATTTATCACACAGCATAATAACACTCCACATATATCACACAGCTCCACATAATTAACCTCCACATAATTATGCTCTACTCCATACTGCATACATACACTCCACATAAATCCAGTCTATGCCACGTAGCAGCACTCCACATAGCTACACTTCACACCATGCCTCATTATAACACTCAACATAATTTCACTCAACACTGCAAATTCCACGTCACATAATTCAACTCTACACATTTCCATTCCACACCACATACTTCACAACAAAGTACATAATTCAGACTAACACCACAAATGCACAACACACCACATACATCCAATCTACACCACAAAATTCCGCATCATGCTACAATATTTAACAGCACACCACATAAGTAAACTCTACTACATACCACACCACAACACAAAATACCATTCCAGATAATACCACTCCAAGACACACAATCCCACTCCACTCAATACCACATAATTACACTGCACACCATGCCACATTATTTCACTACACAGATCAAATCAACGCAACACAATTCCACAACCAACAATTTCAATCCAAACCATATATATCCACTTGACACCACACACATTCCCTCCACTGTAAACAGAAAAAGCATAGGTAAAATGCATAGGTAAAATGCATTGTCCTTTACAACATCAATAGCCCTAACTCAGAGGAGCAGAGCCCTGTGGAGACTGCTGTCTCTGGGGCTCCCAACCCATCCTTTCTCCTGTGAACTCCCCTCTGTACTGTCTCCTGTGCTGTCTCTGGGGCCCCCACCCCCATCCTTTCTCCTATCAGCTCTCCTCTGCGCTGCCTCCTGTGCTGTCTCTGGGGTCCCCACCCCCATCCTTTCTCTTGTCAGCTCTCCTCTGCACTGCCTCCTGTGCTGTCTCTGGGGTCCCCACCCCCATCCTTTCTCCTATCAGCTCTCCTCTGCGCTGCCTCCTGTGCTGTCTCTAGGGTGCCCACCCCCATCCTTTCTCTTGTCAGCTCTCCTCTGCACTGCCTCCTGTGCTGTCTCTGGGGTCCCCACTCCATCCTTCCTCCTGTCAGCTCTCCTCTGCGCTGTGTCCTGCTCTGTTTCTGGGGTCCCCACCCCCATCCTTTCTCCTTTTTAGCTCTCCTCTGAGCTGCCTCTTGCGCTGTCTCTGGGGCCCCCACCCCATCCTTTCTCCTGTCAGCACTTCTCTGCGCTGCCTCCTGCGCTGTTTCTGGGGCTCCCACCCCTATCCTTTCTCCTGTCAGCTCTCCTCTGCGCTGCCTCCTGTGCTGTCTCTGGGGCCCCCATGCCCATCCTTGTCCTCTCCCCTCTCAGAGGCTTTGCCCTGTGGGGAATGCTGTCTCTGGGCTCCCCTCATCCTTTCTCCTATCAGCTCTCCTCTGTGCTGCCTACTGCTCTCTCTGGGGTCCCCACCCCCATCCTTTCTCCTTTCAGATCTCCTCTGCTCTGCCTCCTGTGCTGTCTCTGGGCCCCCCACCCCCATCCTTTCTCCTGTTAGCTCTCCTCTGCACTGCCTCCTGCACTGTCTCTGGGGCCCCCACCCCCACCCCCATCCTTGTCCTCTCCCGTCTCAGAGACTGTGCCCTGTGGGGAATGCTGTGTCTGGGGCCCCCACCTCCATTCTTTCCCCTGTCAGCTCTCCTCTGTGCTGCCTCCTGCTCTCTCTGGGGCCCCCACCCCCATCCTTTCTCCTATCAGCTCTCCTCTGTGCTGCCTACTGCTCTCTCTGGGGGCCCCACCTCTATCCTTTCTCCTGTCAGCGCTCCTCTGTGCTGCCTACTGCTCTCTCTGGGCCCCCCACCTCCATCCTTTCTCCTGTCAGCTCTCCTCTGCGCTGCCCCCTGCGCTGTCTCTGGGGCCCCCACCCCATCCTTTCTCCCATCAGCTCTCCTCTGCGCTGCCTCCTGCGCTGTCTCTGGGGCCCCCACCCCCATCCTTTCTCCTGTCAGCTCTCCTCTGCGCTGCCTCCTGCGTTGTCTCCGGGGCCCCCACCCCCATCTTCTCTACTGTCAGCTCTCCTCTGCGCTGCCTCCTGCGCTGTCTCTGGGGCCCCATCCCAACCTTGTCCTCTACTGTCTCAGAGGCTGTGCCCTGTTGGGAATGCTGTCCCTGAGGGCCCCCACTCCCACCCTTGTCAGGGTCCTGATCAGTGCTCTGTGCTGCCTCGTGCTCTCTGGGGCCCCCACCCCCATCCTCTTTTTGGGCTTGGCTCTGGCTGAAGAGAAACAATGTACCTTGTTACATTGTTTCTCTTCAGTCCTTGGTCAGAGCAGGCTGCAGACACTGCAGCTGCTGCTTCAGAGCCTCTCACACAGGGGTCTCCAACCTTTTCTGTTTTGAGAGCTACTTCAGCTCAAAGAAAGTCCTGTCGAGCTACTTGCATATTTTATCGCTGTAAAATATTGACTGCACATGTCAACATTATTCTATGACCACCCTAGGCAGGATTAAAATGTGGCACCCAAGTAATCCAGGTGATGTTACCAGAAGAAATGCTAAGGAAACATTTATCAATATCCCCACCTTACTGATAAAGTAACATTCAAATCTTCACATGCCTTGTGGCACAAAGGACATAACCACAGCAATAAGTTTCATCAATTCAGCTTGAATTATCTTTTAAGTATCAACTTTGAATGTGTTTTGGAATTGCAAACTTTTGTCTTCATCAGCATATCAATTTCTGAAAATACACAGAATTTTCTATCACCACTTTTCATTTTGGGCAAACAAACTAAATTTTCCTGAAGAAAACATTTGTTTGCAAAATAAAAAGCCCTTTAAAATACACATTTTCATTTTTAGGAAATACACAGCCCCCAAACATCAGCTTGTCATTTGAATTGATCACTCACCTGTACAAACGCCTCACATGGACAGATTGCTCAGTTATTACAGTCATAAGCCATGGCACCATAGCACAGAGGATGACTGTATGATGCCAATAATGCTTAGCAGTATACAATTGTGCCAAGGCTGAACACCATAAGAACCAGGATGGCCACCATATTATTGGTCAAGGCCAATATTATGCAAGGGGCAGCCACAATTATAACAGGGACACCTGAATATAGTGCAGTCATGGTCTTAATATGTCACTGATCGCTGCCAGTATACCATAACTAGACCAAGAATACCCCAAATAGTCAAGGATGGCCCTAATTATGACATTGGCACTATTATGCCATGAACTGACACAATTGTGCCACAGACAAAACCCATATGTTGGGGGGAGCATACCCATTTGGTGGTCCTTGACACCAGGTGTAGCTTACAGAAAGCAATAGTGTTTATAATGGGCGCACACATAAATGAATGCAGATGTGGCTCTTAATTTTCTCTGCTCAGGATTATAGCTTTCCTCAGGCCTTGGCTGCTGATGCACCCAACTGAAACATTTTCACTCTGACTCCTGCAGTCCCACACTTTAGTGAGTCAGCACTGATTACTGCTCAGGCTACCACTACCGCTCTTCATTTATGGCCCACTGATCACACACATAGTGAAATTGATAATGCAGAGGACTACTACATGGCCAATCACTTTGAGACTTAGTCCGAGTCTGGATAAAGGTGGCCATGTGGCAGACTCAATATGCCGACACAATATGTTTTTGATTGTTAAGATGAGTCCCTGCTGTAGGCTGGTTGGCTAGAGATCCTCAGATGAGCAGTGCTACCTTTTTTTTAATATACTTAGAGTCTCTGCATATACTCTCTGAATGAGATACTGGGATTGACTTCACCTCTGAGAGCTACTTTGAGGGTACTGGCGAGCTACCAGTAGCTCCCAAGCTACTCGTTGGAGGCCCCTGCTCTCACAGATCTCTAGGAAGAGCTGAGGGGGCCCCCTTCACCTACCAAGACTGGGCCCCCCTCCGCACCGCGGGGGCTGCGGGGGTGTTTGTTACAGCCCTGCCAGGCACAAATTGGATAAGGGACTTTATCGCCATGATATTTGACAGGTAAAATCTGCCACGAATAGAGAATTGGGAAAATAGAACATTTCTCAACTTTTTAAATCTCGGAAGGAGAACTGACGTGCAAAAGGGGAATGCGGTGCAAAACTGCAGACCTGGTAAATATCAAGGTATGTGTTGATATTTAGCAAGTGTACCTGGATTGGAATGTGCGCCTGCAATTGCACCAAACAGAGAAAGAGAGCTTCCATCACCTACAGCCGGTATATGACTACTGCCTTGTTGATTCTAAAATGTGACAAAAAATGTTTTGGGTCGATCAAACATCAATTTCGTTTTCGAACATACACAAGCCCCACCTTCTTTAAAGTCCAAAAGTGTGTTGAAGATAATGAAAGATAGAGATTATTAAATTTTAGGTCACTTGTTGTTTGCATAGATTGCAGGGTATGCATGATGGAGTTGTAGTGGTAATGAAAAAAGAAAGTGCATATTTACAAGGAAATGGCAAAGTGCGGCACTGCGGCACAATTCGCAGCGCCGGGCTCCAACATTTTCAAAATGGAGGGATGTGTCATATTTCCAACAATACAGCACACCCCTGTGTTTTCACTACTGCTGGTGCTAATAATAAGCTGCCTAGCACCAAAACAGACCCCCTTGCGCCATAGTGCAAAGGTGCCTGCGTCATAGGGAATGATTGTTTCTGTGCAGAAAGGTGTCCCTACCTGCACATAAACAATCCATAATGGTGAATTGTTACTTCTATGTGAGCTGCTTTCAGCGGCACACATAGAAGTAGCACATTTTCATTATTTAAGGATTGTTTATGTGCAGGAAGGGACACCTTCATTAATGGCATTTTGCTGAATAAAGTACTCATAGAAAAAGCAAAAACAAGGAATAAAAAAGTATTTCTCCTCATTGCGCCATTCCAATGCCTGCTATTGCATTGAATGTTTGTCTCTTCCTCAGATTACAGATCCTTGTAAATCTGGGGCAGCGCCAAAAAGCGATGGGTGTTTTGAGGTGGAACGTCCACAGCAATACCCATTGCACGCCGCTTTCATGCAGATACCTGCGTGAAAGGGTACCATATTTAGAAAGTGGCATTAAGCCACAGAAAGTGGCTTAACACCACTTTGTAATTTGGTGCAGTGTTGTTCTGGTGTCACAATCCCCTGGTATATATGCCCCAACGAATCTTGGAGGGTGCGTAATGAGTAAATCTACGGATGCTTGCTGTAAACTTGGTACTGTGACATAGGTGTTGGTTCACCTTGTGTGTTCGGTAGTCAGTCACTTTGCCATAACTTTTAGCCCAAGTTTAACATTCCATATTCTCATAAACCAGAATGCGTTTGACCTTTTCTAGTATTAGACTAACTGCTGAATCCTCTACCTATGTTCAGTACCCAAGAAAGTCACCGGAGCCAGAAGGCTAATGCCCAAAGCAGATTTCCCCACCTAGCATGGGCATCCTTTTCACCCAATCACTGCCCTCGGGGTGATGCTCCCCAGCAGGTGTACAAAGAAAAACTGGTAGCAGACTATTAAAGGCAATACAGTGGGATGTAGCGGTGCAACGGTAAGTGCTAGGAGATTCAACCCCATATGATAGAAAAAGCTTTAAAAACATAGCTACAATGTTGGCAAATGAAGCATTTAGAAAAATACATTTCAGGTTTAAATTTTCAGATAAATGTGTTTCAGATGAAAAATTGAGATTATTTTTGCACAAATGTTTTGGATGACAACAAGCTTTCCAATTTCTTGGCATGTCACTTTATAATCAGATGAATTAGAATGCTGAGAATGAGACAGCCAAATTTCTCTAAAAACATGCAGGTCGTTCACACCCCTGATTATATCTCTCGTAGAAATCACCTCCTCCTTGATGTCATCCAGTTCTTTCTGCTTCTCGTTTCTTCCTCCAGTTCTCCATCCCATTATCCCTCTTCCTTATTTTTGCACACCCTAGCTTTCACCATATCACTCTTGTGCCTTAGCTTTTCCTTCCAGTCACCGCTTTTTCACCCAGCTTCTCACATCTTACTTTCAGTAGCTCCTGGCCACAGTCTCTGCCTGTACCTCACACTAGCTTGATTTACTGACATGAATGAGGTACACTTGAGTACACTGATGATAGAAAGGGTGCGAAACAGGGGAGGTTTGATAGCACTGAGCACATTCATGTACAGATAGTGTAATTGAAGTTGGAAGTGAGGCAGTGATAACATCACCTTCAGCCATACCACCGAGCTCCAGTGGACCTACCACAGCTGCATCCACTTCTCCTTCACCAAACCCACCACACACCACCACACCCACTGCTACCCTGGCAGCAGTTGGAACAAGGTCAAGAAGAACAACTCACCACTGAGCTCAGAAACACCCTCAAGTGACATCCATAGATGCCAACACCTCAGCACGCGATCTCCACCGATATAGGTCTGACTACGCTGACTCTTTAGATTCCAGGAAGAAAGCCCCAAGCAAGCAACACTCCAAGAACCCAGCTGGGTTTCTCCTGCCCTTCATAAGTCCAGGCGCACCTGTAGACGGCTCGAGAGGAGATGTAGGAGCAGCAAGACCCCGGAAGACCACTCAGCCTTCACTGCACACCACCACCTCATCAGAACAACTAAGAAAGTGACACGACAAGAAAGGATCAATACAATGCACTCAATAGTAAAGAACCTTTCACCATGTGAAAGAATTTGCCAGACCCAGCACAGAGACAACAGACAATCCCCCTGACCAAAGACCTCTGACACAACTTAGGCACCTACTTCCACCACAAAATCAAGGAGATATGAAAGCTTCGATAACCTTGATACCCAAGAACCTCCAACCCCACCCACAACTACTGCACCCTGCGGCGCCGGACCCCAACAGACCCTACTTAGATGGACTTCCCTCACGGTGGATGACACCCTCAAGATCATGAAGAGATACACTCCAGTGCACCCTCGGACCCCTGTCCGCATTACATCTTCAACAGAGCAAGCACCACCATCACCCCCGAACTCTGCTGCACCATCAACCGATATATTAACTCTGCCAACTTCCCAGAACACTGGAAGCACACAGAGATTAACCCCTTGTAAAAGAAACCCTCTGCCGACCTGATGGACCTCATGAACATTAGACCCATCTCTCTTCTCTCCTTCCGAGCCAAGGTCGTCGAGAAGGCCATCAACGCCCATTTTTCCCAGTTCATTGAAGTGAACCACATCCTGGACCTCTCCCAATCTGACCTCCGAAGCAACCACAGTACTGAGACCACCCTCCTTGCCACCACAGACGACGTCTGTGCTGTTAGAAATGGGGTCTCTAGTTGGCAGAGGTAGGTACCTTTGTCCGAATAGGGACCTTTGCTTCTAGTCAGGATAAGAGGGATACACCCTTTAGATAACCCCTGCTCATCCCCTTGGTAGCTTGGCACAAGCAGACAGGCTTCTGCCAAAGGCAATTTGTAAAGTATTTGTTCTCAAAACACACAGTAAAACAGTGATAACACCACAAATGGACACCACGCAGTTTTAAAAAATAAAGTATCTGTATCTAAACTCAACAAGACCAAAACGACAAAAATCCAATGTACAGGTAATAAAATATGACTTTAGAACAGTTATTGCAAAGATAAAGCAACTAGCTTCACCTGGGGTTATTGCAATGTTGTGACAGCAATAAGTCCAAAGTATGGCGCTGACTGCGAGGAGTGTGGCATAGAACACGGAGTTACATGGATCCCCAAACAGCAGCGTCGCCGATGACCACAGAGACAGAATTTCTTGCTTTTTTCAAGTTGCTTTCAGCTCCCAACAGCAGGAGCAACCCCCAGAGGCCCAAAACTGGACTAGACACCCACTGACAGGTCAGAACTCTCAGCAATAGAGTTCCAGGGAGCTGGGTATGGAGTATTTGTGTCCCTGAGACTTCTGAACAGGAGGCCAGTACATACAGGCCCTTGGAGAGTCTTCTCCAAGCAGGTTCACAGTAAAGTTCCAGTATTTGTTCTCTCCTGGGCAGAAGCAGCAACTGCAGGCCAACGCTGCACAGCACACAGCAAAGGGGCAGTACTCCTCTTCACAGCTCTCCATCTCTTCTCCTTGGTAAAGGTTCCTCTTGAGTCCAGAAGTGATCTTAAGTGCTGGGGTTTAAGGTCTTCTACTTATACCCCCTTTTTCTTCGTTCTCTTTGTGCAAGGGTCTCTGAGCGCAGTCCAAACCCCTTCTGTCCTCACTGGTGCTATATGGCCACAGGGGATGGAGCCAGCATTGTGCAAACGAGACAGGCCCTATTCGGGTGCAAGAAAAACTCCTTCTACTACTCTAAATGCAGCCAAGCTCCATTCAGCTCAGCTCTAGGTCATCCAGGAAGGGCCGGGCACACTTCATCCTCCCACTTCAACCCCCCCCAGTGGCTGTATACAGTGAATGCACATCCCTAGCCCATTCACTCCAAAACCAGACAGTCAATCCACAAACAGGCAGAGCCATACATAATTGTTAAACAAGAAAACTCCTACTTTCTAAAAGTGGCATTTACATACTAATAACACACAATTTAAAAACCATCTTTACTAAAAGATTTGTTTTTAAATTCTGAGTTCAGAGAGCCTAAACTTTATTTCTCTGTCTTGTCCCAATGGCAAGTTATACTTGTAAGATGTTACAAAGTACCTCCCGTTGTATCCTATAGGGTAGATAGCCTTTCAATAGTAAAAAACGAAATGGGCAGTATTTCACTATCAGGACACGGGTACCTAGGGCCTAGCATAGGGGGCCTTACATGTAAGCAAAGGGAATGTTAGGGGCTGGCAAGTGGGTGAACTTACCAGGTCGACAGGGCAGTTTAAAACTTTGCACAGACACTGCAGTGGCAGGTAAGATATATCTTTTCAAGACTACTCATGTGTGTGGCACAATCAGTGCTGCAGGCCCACTAGTAGCATTTGATATACTGGCCCTGGAGCACTTTACTAGGGACTTACCAGTAAATCAGATATGCCAATCAGGGAGAACCAATTGTAATAACAATTTACACAGGGAGCACTTGCACTTTGACACTGATCAGCAGTAAGTGGCCAAAGCATCTAAGCCAGAAAAATCGGAATCCAGTACAGCATCAAAAATGCAGGAGGAAGAGGCAAAAAGTCAGGGGAAACCACATCAAAGATGCCAATTCTTACCCATGCCCTCCTCGGCTGAGGCGAAACTGCAGCTGGCATCCTCCTGGACCCCTCGGCCACCTTCGATACCATCTCTCACTGCATCCTATTCAAAACACTCCACAACGTCGGCATCCACATCAAAGCCCTGGAATGGATCAACTCCTTCCTCACCGGCCGAACACAGAGAGTCAGGCTACCTCCGCTTCTCTCAGATCCCACCGAGATCAGCTGTGGAGGGCCTCAGGGCTACTCTCTAAGCCCCACTCCTTTCAATAACTACATGGCCCACTCGCAGCCATCGTCAGGAACCACGGACTCAACATCGTTTCCTACACCGAAAACACCCAGCTGATTCTCTCCCTCACCAACGAACCCACAGTCATCAAAAACAACTTTCACGACCGGATGAAGGCTGTCGCAACCTGAACGGAGAACAGCTGCCTCAAACATAATTCGGACAAGACCAAAGTCCTCATCATGGGCTCCACTCCTCCGCCTGGAGCGACTCCTGATGGCCCACAGCACTTGGTACCCCCCACACCCACAGACCATGCATGGAACCTCAGAATCATCCCGGACTCCTCGCTCACTATGAGCCGCCAGATCAACACCATCCTGCTTGCACACCCTATGCCTGCTCTGAAAGATATTCAAGTGGATCCCCATCAAGTCCAGTAAGACAGGCACCCACGCAATCATCAGTAACAGAATTTACTACGGCAATGCACTCTAAGCCGGCATCACCCAGAAACTACTCAAGAAACTGCAGAACATTCAGAACACCTCCGCCAGACTCATCCTCAACATGCCCTGTTAAAGCCACATCTCCAGCCACCTGAGATACCTCCACTGGCTCCCAGTCAACAAAAGAATCACCTTCAAGCTCCTCACACATACTTACAAAGCCCTACACGACGCAGGACCTGCGTACCTCAGCCACCTCCTCACAATCCACGCACCCACCGAGACCTTCACTCGGCCCAACTTGCCCTGGCTACCGTTCCACGTATCCGCAAGAACACAGCCGTTGGAAGATCCTTCTCCTACCTCACAGCAAAGACCTGGAACACCCTGCCACTCCACCTCAAGCAATCACCCTCACTGCCTCAATTCAGGAAGGACCTCAAGAACCTAGATCTTCGACTGAACCAGCAGCTCGCTCCCCTCCCAGCGCCTTGAGACCCTATCAGTTAAGTAAACGTGCTTTACAAGTGACTTGATTGATTGATTAAAGTGGGCAATACCTTTACTCTAGCACTTTCCTGCTGCACTACTGACAACTCAACAAAAGTCATCCTTACCTAGAAGTGGTCCCAAAAATAGAACTGTGCAGGAGCAGAAAGAATAGGTAAGAAGAGGTAAACAAAAAAAAGGCCTCTTTTGCTGCTGAAAGTACTGTGTAACACCACACTTCAACCAAAATGGGTTGCTGTCCCAGCCCCTACAAATTACAGCATGGTGCCAATGCAATAATTGTGGGTCTTCCAATATCTTCCTTTAGATTTTTAATTTAATTTGTCATGTTGTTTGCTGCCAAAGGTGCTTGGTCAGGGATTTGAACATATGAACACCATTGTGATTTCTTTACGCTGACTTCATTTGAATTTACATTTCAAGCATAAGATAGGATTCAGATACATCCGCAGCACAATGTAGTTAGTAATTTGCATAATTTGGCATGTCAAATACTCTAACTGATGCACTTTTCATCACAATACCTATGCTTTGTAATTCACTACATGTCTCTGCCTATATTTTTATGTGGTATTTGTATGGCACAAACTTAGCTAAAGCTAGCTGAGCGCTCTACAACGTCAAAGGCAAAGAACCAGTAAATAGTGATTTGAGAGGCATATGGCGTGTGGTCTGTTACTGCACCATGATGGATTATTATTTAGAGATGGGTGTCTTCAGCCATTTCCAGCATTAGAACCTGGCTGGGGTGGTCATGGTGGATACATGGATATTGTTCAGCTAGTTTTCCAGTTATAAGCAAATAATAATGAGCACATAAAATCAATACTCAGTCCATTCTGTGAGCTGGTGGAGGTGGTATTGACACAGGGAAGAAAACATAGAGGCATCCCCAGCAAACTGGCTCTGTTGTAGGGCTGTTACCAGTTAAATGTTTGCTGTAGTGTGTGCTTCTGCGGTATTGGAGTTCCCAGTATATGGGTTCCTATTTTCCATTGCAGAACTGGCAGTTTCTGCAGTATGTCCTGTTTTGTCACCAGTAAAGTGGAGCATGCTGAGATGAGGTGGTGTTATCATTAAACATTTGAACTTTCCTACTATTTTGTGTGAATTTTAATTTTAAAGCTTTACTTTTTTGCAAATTTCTAAAAAAAGGAAATTATCAATTATAAAATTAAAAAGTTAACGAACTAAGACTTACCTCACATGAGAAAGTCCAAAAGCACATATTTTTTTAGGGGGCCATCCAGGGTAGAGAAAACAAACTGTTCTCTTTCCCCAGTCCTCTAACACTCACAATCATCATTAATAGGCTTGCCTTTATTTGGTGATGCCAGCTGGGATTTTGAGATCTATTGCAGCATTATTTACCGGATGACCCATTTACATGAAAAATATTGCTTAGATAACTATGAAAGAGCAACTCTATAAATGTGACCATACAATTTGGGGACTATTGAGACTATGGAAAATAAGTAATGGGAAATGTGGAAAATAAAGTCACAAATGTTCACCTTCGGCTGCAGTGTACACAGTGCTCAGGTCACAAGACGACCTCCATACCATGGTAAGGCAGCTTTTGTTCTAACTTGTTATTATTAAACGAAATAAACATATATTTGGACAAGTATGATTTCATTTGGGTAGAGAAAAGAAAGTTGCCTTTAGGTGCGTAATATACATTTCCCTGAATAGAAGCAACAACATGTAACTAAAAAGGGTTTAGGTGTAGACCGTAGCATTGTCAAATTGAACCGAAATACAATAATGTTGTACATATGTATATTATTGTAAAAATATATTTGTAACAATTTGTTTGATATATCTTAGAACCACAATATCTCATTAAAATCATTTAAAACTTGAAATACAGCGCAACACAGAAAAAAAGCATTTATTTTTGCTGTGTCGGATAAAAACAGTTTGGCTCCAACACAATACTATAACATAGATTACCTTCTATATTTGTCTGTCCCAAATTATTTTTTTCTGCCTTTCGTGGCCCAGGCAGAATCTTGGTCATGTCTTCAGAGTGCTGAAAAAGCATGAAGTTGGTGATAAGGGATGTTAAAATGTAGGTGGTAATTACAGAAGAAACACACAAACATGTAGATATATACTCATGTAGCCACCATCAACCCTCCTAAACCTATCTCAACTATTATTAAGAGGGCAAGCATGTAAGGAAGACAAACTCTATTTTGAGAATAATTGCCTCATTGCTGCTGACCAGACGCTGGGCTGCCGTGTTACCGCATTTGCTGAACCTTTCTGCCTCCCTCCTTCAACTGCTCGCGGTACCCGCTGCGCGGGTCCCGCTTCGCCGGAGGCCTTCCCTGCACAGCGCTACTGCCTAAAGTCATCCTCTGGGCACTGAGACCTGCAGTGCTGCGAGCGTGTTGTGGGCGCAGGACTCCAAGTCCCAGGAGCGCCCACAACTCCCAATTGCCAACAGCTGGGACGCTCTCCCTGCAGGCTCCTCCCCTGGCTTGTGAACGTGGAGAAAAGTCGCCTCCTCACCTGCATTGGCGGATCTCATTGCCTCATTGCTGCTGACCAGACGCTGGGCTGCCGTGTTACCGCATTTGCTGAACCTTTCTGCCTCCCTCCTTCAACTGCTCGCGGTACCCGCTGCGCGGGTCCCGCTTCGCCGGAGGCCTTCCCTGCAAAGCGCTACTGCCTAAAGTCATCCTCTGGGCACTGAGACCTGCAGGGCTGCGAGCGTGTTGTGGGCGCAGGACTCCAAGTCCCAGGAGCGCCCACAACTCCCAATTGCCAACAGCTGGGACGCTCTCCCTGCAGGCTCCTCCCCTGGCTTGTGAACGTGGAGAAAAGTCGCCTCCTCACCTGCATTGGCGGATCTCATTGCCTCATTGCTGCTGACCAGACGCTGGGCTGCCGTGTTACCGCATTTGCTGAACCTTTCTGCCTCCCTCCTTCAACTGCTCGCGGTACCCGCTGCGCGGGTCCCGCTTCGCTGGAGGCCTTCCCTGCACAGCGCTACTGCCTAAGGTCATCCTCTGGGCACTGAGACCTGCAGGGCTGCGAGCGTGTTGTGGGCGCAGGACTCCAAGTCCCAGGAGCGCCCACAACTCCCAATTGCCAACAGCTGGGACGCTCTCCCTGCAGGCTCCTCCCCTTCCTCCTCAGGCAGTATATTTTCAATTTGAGTTTCCCGCAGCGCGGGAGCGCCAGGAGAAGCCCGGGACAAGGGCGGGACCGTCTGTGGCCGTCAGGGGCCGAAAGAGGCTGGGCTGGGCCAGTCCCCTGATATTTGCTTAATGGATCACCCTACAGTAAGTGATATCTAATTGCTGTATATAGTTGGCGTTTAGCAGATCAATGGCTACCTCCACAAGTAATGCCATTCTGACAACTCCACCGGTCGAGACCGGACCACTGGCAATTGGTCCACTGGATAAATTCTTTTTTAACCGCTCATCCTTATCCGTTGATAAAGAGATAACACTGGCAGAGAGGCGCGCTGAGCGCAGATTATCCATTGAACTACTCAAAAACTCTACGGATAAGCACCCTGCCCAAATATATCCAGCTTTGGTAACACCATTATCCTCAGTAAATCTCCCAGCTGTAAATGAGCGATTTGATGTACCCACAAATGTAACAAGTAAGGACAATGTTACCGAACTGATTTCACCTTGTGGGAGTCATATTGATTCTATGTTGCTTCCTGACTCAGGTGCCCATGCTATCTTGGCTCAACCCAAGCATGGATCTAAAAGGAAAAGGACCACCATACCGAGAAAATGTAAATTTGTTAAACCCCCACAAAAGCATAGGAAGTTACATAAAACTATGTGTACTAGAGAGGTTGCCACTGAAGCAAGCTGTAGTACAGAAAGTGTCCAGGAGGGGAATGTTGTTTTATTAGATAGCCCAGTCCCTGGAAAGAATATTTCTCCTGAGATAGGTCCCCCAATTGATGACAAGTTATCACCACTCGCAAACCTGATCCCTGAGCTAGAAAAGCTGCTTAGATTACTTCTCTCCCCGATAGAGGACCGAATTGGTAAACTCTCTGATCGACTAGACCACTTAGAGCAGGCAACGTTAGACAACTTCTATTCTACAAAAACGTTGATTAAAACTCACGCAAGGGCGGATGTAAGTAACAAGCACCAGGGCAACACCCACTGTGCTACCCAGGATAAGGGAAGAAAGCCACAAACTAACCCCCCATTACCGCCCAAGTCAGGTAGTGCGATTGCAAATAGAACTCCCAAACCTACTAAATTAGTACATCCAGGCCCTGCTCCAAATCCTCCTAATACTGTAAATCCAGCCCAGACTGTGGTGCATCAATCGACAACAATACCAATTCCTCCCTCTGCTGTTGGGCCAGGGGGTAACGTATGTCCTTCAGTGGGCAAAGTTACAGTACCTACCCAGCCAACTAATAATCAGTTAGCACCAAACAAACCTGCACTCCGCCCTGCTCCTACAGTTACCAAATCAATCCCTCCACCCTTGATAAAGCCACCACATAGGAAACCCCCCGTGAACCTTACCCCAGATTCTTTCCCTTACGTAGCAGTCCTCATAAATGTTCCACCATTACCTGTAGGACAGAGAGAAACCTTCCAGATGCTTAAAAACAAGATCATGCACTGGTTAAGGGAGAATCGGCCTCTACCTGGAGACGTTGATGGGTTAATCTTGGGGGTAAGGAGAATAGATTGGATAGGGTATACAACTAAAAGTCTGGGTGGGGATTGTATTGTGGTTAATTTCCAAGATCCAAGGGTGGCAGGTTGGATAACTAGGCAGGGATGGGGTACAAACAAGGGAGGTATTGGAATTGTCGATCTCACCTTCTTTTACCCCCGCTCAACTAGTGTATTGACTAGCCTGCTCAACGAACACATAAATCCCCCAACCCTACCATGGCCAATTATTCCCACACCAGCTCCACCTCCACTGCCCCAAAACTATACTACATGTATGAATTATAACCCTCCTGTCGGATGGCAAGACCAAGGGTGGGGATGTTGACAAACCCCTCAACACTTGTGCAGTAGTATAGGAGGAAGTACCAATGATTTTAAAGGTAGTTGTGAAGAGCATGATGTTACTGCTGGTACAATCACAATTGTTGGGAACACTGGAAAGGGGAGTCTGATTGTGGCGGAAGGAGGCGGGATAGCAAATACCAACGCTGGTGTAGGGGAATCATCCACATCTACAGTAAATGAGGATGACGATATCAATGGTGATTTTGTGAAGGTCGCTAACAACATTGAAAACCCAATGTCTTCTCAACCATGCTCCAATAATAACAATTCCGGTGGGATCGAGCTTAGCTTTGGTATGTTTCTATCCTGGAATATTGCTGGGTTGGGAAGCAAGCTAGACTCTCAAACGTGGGTGGAATTCATTAATGGGTTTGATGTGTGTTGTTTCCAAGAAACTTGGGCCTGTGACCCCGTTTTCCTTTGTGGCTATCTAAATTTCTCTATACCGGCCTCCAAAGGTGGTAGGGGTCGGCCAATGGGAGGTCTCACTGTATGGATAAAACAGGACCTGGACATCTCTATCAAAATGTTGGATTTGGGAACTAGCGATTTACAACTGTTAAGAATTTCATCAGAAAAAGGGGTTTTAATGGACTTGTATAACGTCTACGCAAGAGGCAGTATCTCAGCTAACTCTTCTACTCTAGAAGTGCTGTCTGCCTCCTTAGAAACTAAGTCCCAAGATAGTAGGGTAATAGTAGCCGGGGACCTTAACAGGACCTTCGAACCTCTCGACTGTACAAACGACCCCCTAGGGAAGGAAGAGGACACTCTTTGGGGAGTACCATCTTTATGTCTAAATCCCGTCACGCGGTGGACAAAGGACATCCTGTTATTAAACGCTATTTGTATGGAGCACGGTCTAAGAGCCCTGAATGGGAGAACACCAGGGGACAAGGAGGGCAGTTGTACTTTTGATAACGGCCACAGCAGGAGTAGAATTGATTACGTAATATGTAGCCTCCAGCCCAGAATAGAAAGTGACCACAATCCCCTTTGTGTGATCCATAGGTGGTGGAATGTTGGATCCGAAAACTTGCATTCAAGGAACGACCAGATCCCAGTTATGGCCAATGATGGACGTAGGCTAAAATGGCCAAGGGTATTGGCAAATGATGAAACAATGACCTACATTAACCTTGAGGTGGATAAGGCAATTTCCGCCATGGAGGCGGTAGATTCCACAACCCCCGGGGCTAGGGAAATCACAGATATCCATAACAAGCTATTTTCCCTCCTTAAACCATGTTTTTTGACTAAGACCAGCAAAGGGAAAAAAAACCCGGATGTTGGTAGGTGGTTCAATTGCCAGTGTAGATCCGCACGATTGAAATTGGGCCAAGCCATTAGAAACAGGGACAGTGCTGCAACTAGAGCGGCTAGGAAATTGTATAAACTAGCCATCTCCCAGGCCAAGAGGAAATGGGATGAAGACCACTGGGCAGAGTTAAAGGAGGCTTCTAGCAGCAAGGATTCTAGGCTCTTCTGGAAAATCATTAAGTGGGGTAGAGGAGGTATCCCCGCAAGGCCTGACAACAACGTAGCCGAAGAAGCCTGGGTTGAGTACTTCAGACCACAATATGCCAAAGTAAAGCACCCCGGGATGGGGGAGGGCATACTGCCAGTCTTTGCTATTGACAATTTGTTCTCCCTTAAAGAAGTAGAGAATGCAATTAGCTCTGTACAATGCGGGAGAGCACCAGGGTTAGACGGGATACCCCCGGATATCTTCAAGCATGACATGAAGAGATGGGTGAGGTATATTTTTCTGCTGGGAAATGCTCTAGCCAAGGGGGGGGTGGTTCCCGAGCTATGGCAAGGAGCAATCATTATTCCCATTTACAAAAAGGGAGATCGTTCTCTCCCCGCCAACTACAGGCCCATAAGTCTGATAGCAACCGTACAAAAAGTAATGGGGAAAATGGTTACAAATCAGCTTATGGATTGGGTGGATGACAACAACGCTCTTTCCCCATACCAGGCAGGATTTAGGCGAGCAACCAGCACAATTGACCAGGTCTTCCGTTTTACCATACTGCGGTGGAAGACAGTTCTGCTTGGGAGGGGCTGCCTGTATGTCGCATTTGTCGACCTGCGGGCGGCATTTGATTTGGTCCCCAGGTTTAAGTTATGGCTGGTCCTGCAAAAACTGGGCATTCCCGCTGAACTGCTCACCCTAATCATGCGTCTGCACGAATCTAATTTCGCAAGAGTTCAGTGGGGTGGGAATGGTGAGTCAACATCGGACTTCCCGGTGGAAAGGGGGGTCCGCCAAGGCTGTGCCATGGCACCATTACTCTTTTCATTATTCATTAATGGGATTGTCGAGCGAATGTTGGAAGCGAGTGTAGATGCTCCATCGTTAGCGGACGCCAGGGTCCCGATCCTGATGTTCGCTGACGATACCCTGATTATGTCAAAAACCCCTGCAGGGCTACAACTCGCATTAAATATATTTGATGTCTTTTGCAAAGAGCACGGCTTAGAAGTAAATGTGGGGAAGACGAAACTAATGGCCTTCTCCCCACGCCGTAAAATTTATCCCAAGATAACCCTGAACAATAGCAAGTTAGAGACTGTCAAGGAGTTTACATATTTAGGGGTCCAAATAGCAGAGGGCTCAGGTTGGTCCCATCACCTGGAAAAAACGGCCTTAAAACACCAACAACTATCAGGTGCATTGCGGGGGGAACACAGAAAATCCAAGACCAAACCGATTAAACCTGCCCTTATAGTTTATGATGCAAAGGTCTTAGGCGCGACCTTATACGGTGCAGAGTTATGGGCTTGGGACAACCTCTCGACCTTACAGACATCTGAAAACAGGTTCTTTAGAGGGATTACAGGCCTCCCACAGAGCACCCCCCTAATACCATTGTTCCTGGAATTGGGTAGACGGCCAATTAGCGATAGAGCGCGACTGCGCCCTGTTCTCTATTGGAGACGTCTTTGGACAACTCCAGAGATTAGGCAATATGCTGATGGTTTCCTTTCGATAATCAAGGAAGATAATTTCCACAAGATAAAGTGGCTAAAAAATTTAAGGGCAATGTTAATTAACCTTGGGTTTTCTAATCTTTGGACCAATCCACTGGGGGAAGTCTTCCCAAGCAAGGAAGCCCTCAAATCACAATATTGGGATTGGGTTGGCAACAATCTGCTGAGAGGTGCCAGATCTGACTCTATGGCGGGTCGCTTCTTGGAGGCAAAAATCTATCCTATCTTAGAAAATTACTGGGACACTATTACGGTCCCACTGGATAGGAAGCTAGTCTTCCAGCTAAGATCTGGATCCATTCCCCTAAAAAAACTAACTGCAGGTTGGCAGAGGCCGACCAATATGTCATGCCCAGTATGTGAAGCAGCTGTGGAAAGCCTAGGCCACTTTCTATTTGTCTGTAAAGCCTATTCATCACCTAGGAGGGTATGGCTTACCCCTGTATGTAAAAACCTTGGGACACGAGATAGTGCAGTGGCATTGAGAATTTTGTGTACATCAACCCAGGAGTCGATAGTTCTTGGGGTAGCCAAATACTTGGGGTGGGCCTGGGCAATTAGGCGGCGATCTATGGGGGGGCTTAGTTAATCTGGTTTTTAATTGTTTTATAAAATCCAAACATAATTTGTTATACATGTAAACCTTTTTATGACGGCATTGTATGAGCTTGCACAAAATGTTTATATGAATTTGTATTTGTTAAATGATATGTTTTTATTCTGTCATGTCCAATTTTATGCTGTGCTTTTATGAGAAATTATCTCGAATAAAGCTTGTACAACCAAAAATATATATATATATATATATATATATATATATATATATATATATATATATATATATATATGTATATATATATATATATATATATATATATACACACACACACACACACAGATATAGAGAAATAGAGAGAGGATGCATATTGAGTAACTGTGTAATATAGCACTATATTGTTATCCAGGCGTTCTGACGACATTTACCAACCATATCTTTGATTAATTGATTTTAGTACTCTTTAGAAAGATTTTGAGAATCATCCATTTATTATTCATTGTTTGCGTAAGACTGTAGTAATGTCTGCCAATGTTTTGAGAAATGTTTGGTTTTCTTGAGGATAACGTGCTAATATTTAAAATGTGTATTATGCAACAATATGTATTACTATTATTAATCAAATTTTAAATGCAAAGTGCATTGTAACAAAATTAAAAGCACACATTTTAAAATGTGCCTTTCTTTTGTATTACATTGACACTATAGAGTAGGATTAGGAAAGAAAATAAAGTGCAATGAAATTAATGAAATGAAATGAAATGAAAATGATTCTTTTATAGCGCATGGCTACCCAGAGGCATCCCAGCGCTTCAGCTGCAGCACAGGACTGAGGGTGAAAGATGGAATACAGTTAGCAGTTGGTTTCCGGGGAAGAGCCGGGAAAAAGCCATGTTTTTATTTTCTTACGGAATGTAAGATGATTGGATTCCTGACGAAGGGAGAGTGGCAGAGAATTCCATAACTTTGAAGTGTTATGGGAGAAAAGGCGTCCACCAGAACGGGCCTTGCGGATTCTGTTGACTTCTGCCAGATTAAGATCATTGGAGCGGAGATTTCTGGAGGTTTTGTATGGTTTGATCAGGTTGGTAAGGATAGGGGGGCCTTTGCCTTGCAGGCTTTTATGGGCAATACAGAGGGCCTTAAAGTGTACCCGTTCTTTTATCGGTAGCCAATGAAGTGATCTTAACGCTGACTTGGCTGAGGAGCGATGATTGGTGCTTGTCAGCAGTCTAGCTGCTGAGTTTTGGACTACCTGGAGTTTGCAGATTACAGAGGCCGGGGCTCCCAGATAGAGCGCATTGCCATAGTCCAGTCTGGACAAAATCATGGCTTGGACCAGGATCTTTTTGGCTCTGTCAGGCAGTTGAGGCAGGATTTTACGTATAGATTTTAACAGGCCAAAGCAGGTGGCCGCAGTTTTCCTGTTCTGTGCTTTGAATGACAGATCCTTATCTAACCAGAATCCTAAGCTCTTGATCGCATTTTTTGGGGTTGGGGCAGCGCCCATAGAAGAGGGCCATAACGTAGGGGAGTTGAATGAAGCCTTCTTGCCCAGTAGCATCATTTCAGTCTTCTCGTTGTTGAGTTTGAGCTGGGACTGGCCCATCCACTTTGCTACCTCCTCAAGACAATCACTCAAACTCGTGTGAGACAGATCTGCCTGATTCAGAGAAACCACGAGCTGAGTGTCATCAGCATAGCTGATTAATTCAATTCCATAAGGAGCCACTATCTCCGCCAAGGGGGACATGTATACATTAAAAAGTGTGAGGCTCAGGGAGGAGCCCTGTGGTACCCCACACTGCAAGGGTATCGGAGATGACTGGCAATTCCCTTCAAATACTTTGAAATACCTTTCAAGGAGGAAAGATTCAAGCCATGAAAGGGCTTGTCCCGAGACCCCAATTTTGTTTAGACGGGCCAAAAGGATACAGTGGTTTACCATATCAAAAGTGGCGCTGAGGTCGAGTAGGATGATGGCCACATTGCCACCTGTGTCCAGGATCCTCCTCGACTCTTCTACCACCTTAAGAAGTGCCGTCTTCATCCCTTGTCCAGGGCGAAAGCCTGTTTGAGAAGGATGAAGTAATTTAGAAGTTTCCAGAAATGAGGACAGTTGGCGGTTCACAAATCTTTCTGCCAGTTTACTGATTCCTGGGAGAAGGGAGAAGGGACGAAAGTTGGATAGATCTCCCGGGACCAGGTTAGCTTTTTTCAGCAATGGTTTGACCATGGCCATTTTCCAGTCCCGTGGAACTGTGCCAGCTTCGATCGAGGAGTTGATCAGGTTGGTGACAGGAGTAGCGATAATGGGCAGGACTAGTTTCAAGATGTTGATGGGAGCAGGGTCGAGCGGCGAGCCACTTTTTACTGAGTTGATGAGGGGCAGTAACAGTTCCTCGGTGAGCGGAGTGAAAGAGGAGAGTTCAGGAGTATCGACATGAAAGGGAGGGATCATTAACGATAATGAGTCGGGGATAGTAGTGGGTGGGAGACCTAGAAGAATTTTTTGAATTTTCGTGTGGAAGAAAAGTGCAAGTTCTTCACAACGGGACCCTGATGTGTTAGTGGTGAGAGGGGGGTCGGGAGGTTTCAGCAGAGTCTTGACAATTCTAAAGATTTCTTTAGTTGAATTAGGAGATGCAATGATTTTCTCTGCATAGAAAGCTATTTTGGCTGCCTTTAAAACAGATTTATAAGCTTTGATGGAGGCCCTGTATTTGGTTTTTGTCTCTGAATCAAAGTCTTTTTTCCATTGTCTCTCCTCTTTTTTACATCCCTGTTTGAGTTCACGAAGCTCTGGGCTGAACCAGGGATGATTGATTGATCCTCTTTTTTGGATTGCGGGTTTCCTAGGGAGACTGGTGTCCAATGAGTGCTCTATCCACTGGTTGAACTCTAGGTTTGCTGTATTGATATCAGAATTAGTGGGGGGAGAAGTGGTCCTGAGTACTTCTGACCATTCATTTAGATTGAGTTTAGGCCAGTGTCTTGTCTGCACTCTGGGAAAAGTATTGGTCTGTGCTGGGGGGGGGACACTCCAAATGAAAGGTATGGTGAAATGGTCTGACCACGGAACGGGGCTTGGATCAGAGATGGTTAAGTCTATAATATTTGAAAAATAGGATCAAGCAGGTGTCCTTTTATATGAGTGGCTTTTTTAATTTTTTGAACCATTTCACAAGTCTCAAGATCTTGAGCTAGATCCATGGCTAGCGTGTCTTGTGGATCGTCGAAATGGATGTTCAGATCTCCCAGTATAGTAAAATTTGAGGCAGAACTGGCAAGGTTTACAACCGTTTCTAACAGTGTCTTATGGAATTGTCCTAAGGATCCTGGTGGGCGGTATACTAGGAGCCCTGCGAAGGAGACTGAAGGAGACAGGGTAATCGAGAAGTGGGCATTTTCACAATCAAGTAATGGGCTGCCTAGTAGGCGACAGACTAGATGTTCCTTATAGAGGATGGCGATCCCGCCTCCTACACTCCCTATTCGGCCCATGTGTTGGATTAGATGACCCGGAGGCAGAGCCTGGACAATGTCTGGGCCTGAGCTGGGCCTTAACCACGTTTCGGTAAGAAATAATACATCCAGAGCCGCATCCTGTAATAGAAGTGAGATCTCTAGAGCATGTTTAGGCAGGGAATGGCAATTCAGTAATGCCATACTAAGCTTATGCTCCCGTTTCTGTTTGATCTCCGCCGGCTTAATCAATTGAAAGAAACAGTGCCGGCATTGATAATGATTGTGTGAGGGGTTTAACGAGTGTTTTGTGGAACTGAAAATTCTGGGACCTGCTATTGTATGGTACCGAAGCTCTACACTCGTGTCAGAAAATATCATCGTACCATGACGAATTTGGTATTGGCAGACCGGTAATGATTGGGACATTATGCCTGTGCATTTGCGTCACGATTGAGTGACGGAATCGCCCAATAATCATAATTTCCATCTTAAAACCTCGGGTTCCATATTGTGAGCGGCATCCATCTTGTGGTTGCCCTTACATAGTCAATTGACTAAGGCTGAATTCGATCTGAAAGGGCACGCACACCTTTGCTGACTCCTCTGTGACCTGGGCGAGCTGACTCCACTGCCTCCAGCCAAACCTATTCGGGCAGTTCTCATCCAAATGGCCGAGCGAGATTAGCATCAAGGCACAGCATGTCATAAACCATTCACTGCATACAAACCACGCTTTATCATACACACACCTGTCCCTGTTTCTTCTTTATGACTAGTATTACAAGGAGGAGGTGCCCAAATTTATTGGGGTTTCATCGATATCTGATGGAAGTTCTGGGCCTTGCTGGGTAATCCATCACAAACTGGACAAACGAAAATATGGGTTTGCCATCATGACTTTGCTTTTTCTTTATTGTGAAAATATGTTTATGGCCGCATCATAAAACTACAAAGAATTTGTGCCTGAAGGGTAATATTTTGTATAAAAAGAGAAGGCTGGCTCTGTAAAAACGAGCAGTCTCCTGAGAACATACATGCTGTTGTACTTCTTGGACGCTTGTTACTTGGTTGCAGCCAATAAATTCGATCTTTGACTTCACCTAGAAGACTCGTGTTTCTGTGGTCTGAATCAGGAAAGTACTCGAGGTCTTTGGGTTTTGCCCTGACACCGCTGGGTTAACGGATCAGTACCGGTTCTGAAAAACCCAGTACCTCAGTTGGCGCCCAACGTGGAGCGGTATCAGCGGTACCGGTCCAAGCCAGAGGTTCGTGAGGAGCTTTGTGTGAAAATTCCGGAGGACGGCCAGCCACTTCAGCGACCCCTGTATGTCGACGTGGTTCCGAAGGTCTTTGCTGCAAGGTTCTCCGCTTCCCGAAGGCTACGAAGGACTGCTGCCCTGACTATCTCCCTGATTTGGACCCTTGATGTTTGGTAGAGCGAAACGATAGACGAGTCTTCTGGTGACGTCATCGATACCTCAGTTAAGTATAAGTGGAGCGCCTCCCAGTTAGTCCTTAGTTTTGTTTTGTTTGGAACTTGCAAGCGCCAAAGCCGAAGGACTCGTGTATTCACGAGAAATATCGTAATCGATAATCCTTTGAAGTTTGAAGCTAGACTAGAGAGCGAAGATGCCTGGTCTTAGCAGACTTGGAAATTTGTTTTGTCTTGGTTGTAATAATAGGGACTCCCGACTGGAGGACTCGTGTCCGGTTCCTCCGATTGGAACTCCAACCTACGAATTGTATGTGAAACATGGAATTGGCCCCATCACATACAATGAAGTGTGGATCAAATACACCCGCAAGGACGGTTTTTTAAAATGGCCACAATATGGTAGTTTTGACACAGAGATTTTAGATAATCTAGAGGTGAAACTGTTCAAGAAGAAAGCCCGGCTGGCGATGTTTGACTCTTTTCGCCTATGGCGCAAAGAAGCCAAACAGAAGAAAATGAAATTAGCAAAGAAGAATAAAAGAGGTATGTCAATGGTACAAGTTGCCATTGCATTCAGGGTTAACGAGGAAGAGCAAGAGATTGAACAAACGCTTAGAAGTAGGAAGTTAGCAGTAGATAAATGCTACCCAGTTCTGCCACGTAAAGGACAAGGATCAACGGAGAAACTTGATAGCGATCCTTTGATGTCCCACTTATTGAGTTCATCACCCCCCTATGCACAAGATGCTACTGCACCCCCCCAATGCTTTGTTATACCACGCCCCGCT
The DNA here is from genome assembly GCF_964263255.1 of Lissotriton vulgaris. NCBI lineage: Eukaryota > Metazoa > Chordata > Amphibia > Caudata > Salamandridae > Lissotriton > Lissotriton vulgaris. The sequence goes on from NC_141697.1 coordinate 386,456,131, forward strand.
GCACGAACCCCAGTTCTTCCACAAACACCAGCTCCTCTTCAGCTGGTTTCTACTCCTCCGGCGCAGCCCTCTCAAGGGCCGCCGCCATTTCTACACACTCCATCTACCTTTTCTACAACTTCGCCTACTGCTCCAACTGCTTATCCTAATACTGGTTTTTTCTGCCTCAACTTCTGCTTTACATCAGCCTGTCTTTTCTGGCGTTTCCGCCGTTCCATCAGCTTCCCCTTCTGTTCGACAGAGAGTAGCAAATACTGTCACTGGTCTCTTCTCACCTTTCTTTGGGTCGCCTAATACGACCCCTAAGATAGAACGTAGACAGTTGCGAAGTCGACTGCCTGACTACCTAGAGAGAGAAGTACTGAATGAGTTAGTGCGTAACTGGGTTACTGACACTGTAAAGTACGACGTTCAGTCCGTTATGGAAGTCTTCAGTCAGTGGGAAGCATCTACGCAGAGATATGTCTTTGAACAAATGTGTATCTTCCTCTGTGAAGATTTGAAGGGAAATGATCCAGAGTACAACATGAATGAATTATTCCGTGTGCGATTCAAGTTCGCAGAAGGCATGATTGTGGGTGCCGATGTCGAACAAGCAATTGAGATGTTATTGTCTTATAGGAGTAAGGGAAGCAATTCTCGATTACTGTCCGAATGTGACATGCCAGGTAGGAAAAAGGCGCGACAGTATCCCATGAGAGAGGTTCCCCCAGTTTGGAGGGAAGGTGATGCAAATGCGAATCCAGCCATTCCGCCACATTTTCAGCGCGTATGGGTACATGTCCCTTGGAAAAGATCTGAGGTTTTGGCTTTAAAGCAGACATTGCCTGATCCCCGTAAAAATCCGGCAGGATATTATAAGGAGTTATCACAGACTGCAAGCTCCTGTATCATGAATTTAGCCGATGTAGACATGTTGTTTGGAAATGTTGTTCCACAGCCTTTATGGGGAAAGATTCGTCATACAGACCATGACCAAGAGTTAGGCTATACATGGATTAATATTGCTGCTGCTGATGCTAGACAAGTTGGTGGTGCTAAACCTGAGCCTTTAGTAGCGGAGCTTCCTGGTAGAATTATAACGTATATGAAGACTTTAATGCCTGAATTGCGTGTGAATTGGGACAAGTTGTCTGCATGCAAACAGAAGAAAGATGAGAATGTGTCTGACTTTTTCACGAGGTTTGAAGAGACTTTGGTTGATCATAGTGGTCAGGATATGGCTACCGAGGGGGGCCAGAGATTGTTTGTAGACAAATTTGTACATAATCTGCTTCCTGAACTGTGTAATAAGTTGAAGGATTCTGAGAGTGCTTGGGCTGTTTCCACGTCAGCACAGATTTTAGCCACAGCTCAGTACTATGAGAATAGACGCAAAGATGAGCTAGAGAAGGCAGATAAAAAGACTAAAGAATTGAAAACTAAAGTCCTTCTCCAGCAAGCTTATCCGCCTCGTACTGCTAGTCAGCACGATTATCAGCAACCTCAGCAGTATTCGAGAAACTCGCAAAGAAACGAGTCTTCTCAACAGCGTTTACTGTATGGTCCGAATCAGTGTGCATATTGCAAGGAAGAAGGTCATTTCAAGAATAATTGTCCGGCTCTTTTGAGACGTTTGAATGGCGTTTCTGGTGCAAGAGGTAGAGGTGTTCAACAGGCTCCTAGAGGTAGGGGCCGTGGAAATTCTCCCCAGAACACTCGCCCCTTTCCACCCCAGAATTCTATGAACAGCTTTGACCAACAGAATAATGTGTCTTCTAGGACGACTCAGTACTATGCTAATGATTACTATGCAGAGAACGAGAATGAGGATAATGATTGCTAGGACAGCCTTGGACAAAGAGAGGGAGTCGTTTCAGTTCCAGTAGATCAGAATGGACCTTATGTCGAGGTGATTACATCAGGTGTGTCAGAGCCTTTTCTGTTGGATACTGGTGCTACAAAGAGTTCTATTATGCACTCAAAGCTCCCTGGCGCACCTTTGTCTGGCGAAATGAATGTTTCAGTAGGTTTTTCTGGCGCCCCGATTTCTACTCCTATGTCCCTTTCTGTTGGGCCATGTGAATTAGAAGCACCCCTCATTCTTACAACAGGTTGTGGCGAAAACTTTTTAGGATTGGATCTGTTAAAGAGACTATATGCAACTTTATACTGTTCTCCTTCGGGAGTACAACTTACCCTAGGTAAGAAAGTGGTTTCTCCAATGTATTTGTCAAGAGAAAATATTCCAGCAGAATTGTCTTCACTTCCAGATATACCTTGGGCTACTGGATCTAACGATGTGGGTCTCTTGGAAATAGCGCCATATGTTATAACACTGAAGGCCAATGTTAGGTTGCCACGTATTCCCCAATACAAGATCTCTAGTGAAGGTGAAAAAGCATTGTTAGCAATCATTTACGATCTGATTGAGAAAGATGTCATTGAAGAGACAATCGGTAACATCTGTAATAGTCCTGTTCTGCCGGTTTTGAAGCGTACGGATCCTTCCCAGCCACCTGTGTATAGATTCGTGATTGATCTTAGAGAAGTGAACAAGATTGTTGTGCCACAATTTCCAGTTGTTCCTGATATCACTGCCTTATTGACTATGGTTCCAGCGTCAGCCACTTGGTTCTCGGTGATTGACTTGAAGAATGCTTTCTTCAGCATCCGATTGCCGAGGAGAGCAGAGATATTTTTGGCTTCAATTTAGGAGGCCGAAGCTTCCGCTTCAAACGCGCTCCTCAGGGCTACTGTGAGAGTCCATCAATATTCAGTCAGGCTCTGAAATCGCAGCTTAACACAATTGTTCTACCTGATGGTGCGACACTTATTCAGTATGTCGATGATTTACTGGTCGCTGCAAATACTGAGGACATTTGCAAGCAAGGGACTTTGTCATTGTTGCGTCATTTGTGTGATATGAAGCACAAAGTCTCTCTTTCGAAGTTACAATTTTGTCGACAAGAAGTGACCTACTTAGGTCACATCTTATCGAAGGAGGGAAGGAAGCTGACCCCAGAAAGAATTCAGGCGATTACCAAATTGAGTGTCCCAAAGACACAGAGAGAAGTGCGTGCTTTATTAGGCATTACATCATATTGCAGACAATGGATACCCAATTTCTCCTTGTTGGCCAAACCTTTGGTGGCTTTAACTTGCAAGGATACACCAAAACCCATTCCGTGGTCTGAAGACTGTCAGAAGAGCTTTCACGAATTGCGTGATGCATTGTGTTCGGCTCCTGTGTTGGGTACCCTGGACTACAGTAAGCCTTTTACGTTGTATGTCCACGAGAAGGAAGGTTGTGCATTATCAGTCCTGACACAGTCTTTTGGTGGCAAACAGCGTCCATGCGCGTACTTTTCAGCAACTTTAGACCCGGTAGCTAAAGCATTGCCAAGTTGCTTGAGGGCCACTGCGGCAGCAGCTGTCTGTATTCGACAGTCTGCTGGGTTAGTAATGAATAATACACTAGTCGTTATGGTCCCACATGCAGTAGACATTTTGTTAAACAGAACAAGGACACAGCACTTAACTAGTGCTTGATTGTCAAGTTATGAGCTGACACTGTTAGCGAGTCATGTTCACATAAAGAGGTGTGATACACTCAACCCAGCCACGTTATTGCCCATTCCAACAGAGACAGATGAGGTTGAAAAACATGACTGCTGTTTTAGGACAGAAGAAGAGACAAAAGGGAGAGTAGACTTGCAGGACACCCCTCTTCCTGAATGTAATGATTCTTTATGGGTTGATGGTTCGTGTTTCAAGTTGCCGAATGGTGATACGACTGCAGCATATGCTGTGAGAACATTGCACACGATTGTTGAAGCTGCACGTATTCCACACAATTCTGCGCAAGCAGCAGAGTTGATTGCACTTACAAGAGCGTGTGTGTTGGCAAAAGGAAAGCGGGTGAATGTGGCTCACAGTTTTGGACGATTGTGGCGTGAACGTGGGATCCTGACGTCGCATGGTACAAAGATACAACATGGTCAGCTAGTAAATGAGCTTCTCGAGTCGCTGACCTTGCCACTACAAGTTGCGATTGTGAAATGCAGTGCACACAAAAAGGTGACGGATGATGATGGTCGTAGGAATGCATTCGCCAATGAAGTTGCGAGAGAAACTGCAAGGAATGTGATGAGTCGAATGTATGTTGCAGGCCCTGCGAGATGGATTGGTGATGTTGGTATGTGTGAAGACACAATTGAAAGTGTGAAGTCTATTCAATCCGAGGCCACAGAGAAAGAGGTGAATGAATGGAGAGAAAGCAAGGGTAAATTGGATGCGAATGGTTGTTGGGTCGAATTGTCAGAACATCAGAGATGGTTGTTACCCGATGCATATGTGCTTGCAGTGGTGACAATGGCCCATGGAATGGCTCACATCAGTGTGAAAGGGATCTGTAAGTTGTTAGCCCCAGTATGGCAGAATAGTGGAATCCCCAAATGTGCAGAGAACGTGGTCAAGAACTGTATGGTGTGTCTGAAACACAATCCTGGTAAGGGAACCCCAACTCCAGCTGGTCATTTTGCGCCTCCAACGTATCCGTTCGAGGTTTTGCAGCTAGATTTCATCCACATGGAAAGGTGCAACAATCTGAAATACGTACTTGTTGTTGTTTGTGCCTTTTCTAGGTGGGTGGAAGCGTATCCCCTTAAGGACAACACTGCCTTGTCCACAGCGAAAGCCCTTGTAAAAGAGTTTTTCCCTAGATTCGGAATGCCTAGAATGGTCTGGAGTGATAATGGGAGTGAATTCGTGGGACGAGTGATGAAGAGAGTGTGTGAGAGTCTAGGCATATGCCAGAAGTTCCACGCTGCAAATCACCCCCAATCAGCTGGACTAGTAGAATGCTATAACGGCACTCTGAAGTTGAAATTGGCCAAGATTCAAGCAAGCACAGGTCTTAAATGGCCTGACGCTCTGACTTTGGCACTCCTCTCCACCAGAATGACCCTCCACTCTAGAGTGGGACTTAGTCCGCACGAGATCGTGTTCGGCCGTCCGGCCAACATATGGGGAGTACCAAGGCCCAGAAAGCTCAGTGAGATAGAGCATCCTGTACTGCTTGACTATTTGCACGAATTGACGACTAAATTGCGTGTTTTACACCAACAGGTCCACAGTTCTTGCCCGCCAGCGTCTGATGATCCAGGACACACGATTGAACCTGGGTCCTGGTGCGAAATTTCCAGCGAACGAAGAACGAACAGCCTCGCTGGTCCGGACCCTTTCAGGTGTTGCTGGCTACCCGCTCTGCAGTACGTGTCCACGGCAAGAAAAACTGGGTGCACGGCACCCACTGCAAGAGAGTCCCATTACCTCTTCCTTATGACCGGTGGTTCCAGGAGGGAATTGCTGACTCAGAGACCGAGACTGTGCCTCGCTTCTCACCTTTCAGTGATGCACGTTTGAAAGGAACTACTTCAGACAAGGAGAGCGATAACATTCTGCAAGGATCTGTGCCACCGTCAATGCAGTTGGACACTACTGAGCCTGAACTCCTGTTTCGAGACCAAACAGCTCCTGGTCGAAACCACTATAACTTGAGGCCAAGACCCATGACTAAGGACTAATAAAACATTTTTTCTTTTTGTGCAGCTCTCTCATCCAGGAAACTTGCTCATTTTTGATTTTCGAACCGCCATCCGGTTCTGCTGCTAGGGCCGCGGATGCCCGAAGTCTTTGGGGTGCAGCCGAAGACAGTTAGGTCGATGGTTCTGGTTGGTCTAAGGGAGTTGCCCTAAACTGACAGAAGCCCCCCTTAGCAGAATCAACCTCCCGCCGCGGGCAGCAACTTAGAGGATGGAGTTTCCCAAGATGGAGAGACCTGCCAGATCAACGAACTTTGAAAGTAGAATATGCACTGAGATGGCAAAAACACGATTTTTAATAATATGCATTTTTATGTTGTGTAGCATAATGATGTTTTTGGTGGGCCATGCCTTATTCACCTTTCGAGTTTCATTTGCATACACTACACAGCCCACACCTCCTCCTACTGTTTCCCCGCACTCTTTTCACCCTCTGCCTGAACACGAGTCTGTCAGGAGATTAGAATTCATAAATAACTCATTCATCCAGCTCCTACACCAGCACCAGTCTGTGATGAACACAACGAATTGTTGGGTATGTGGACTCATGCCACACACGACAGACAAAGGTATCCCATATTTTGCCCTGCCATTTAGCTACCATGGTCCTCTGTGGGCATTTCAAACAATGTTCCTGTTTGCCCTCGAACCATATGTCCCGGGGAAAAATTCAAGCAACAAGGCACTAGTGGCGGGAATTAGAAATATGAGCCGAGACATCGACACGGTTAGAACGATTCCAGAGATGAAGTGACGCCTTACAGTAGATGGAATATAACTAAGTATGGAATTTCCTTGAGTGAGAGCCAGCCAGCAAAGAAATCCTCCCCAATCTGGATAGTACCCCACCAAGGTCACCTATGTCTGCAGGGAAATGGCAAAAACCCCAGAGCCCAGCTAGGGAAGAGTGTCTGTACCGAAACTTATGTCTTCTCGTCTCAGACATCTCCTTCATTCTTAGCAGCTAAGGGTACCTACTTCGTCTGCCATGATAGAGCATACACCAGGTTGCCCCCTGACTTTTCGGGCACATGTTTTATCTCGTTTCTGCTGCCACCCACCTACACGGCTGAGGCAGATTACCACCGGACAAGGATAGTTAGGGGTGTCGTGAGTAAAGACGACACTGCGGAACAAGAACTTGGAGATTTTGCAAAGGGTTTTCTGCCGTTTTGGGGGCCTATGGTGAACAGCAGGAACATTCGCCAATTGACGAGGGTAGTTGAATCCGCCGTGATCGAGACGGCTGGTGCCCTTAGTAACCTGACTGCGGAGCTCCAGTCGGACCGCCTTATGACTCTTCAGAACCGGGTTGCCCTAGATGTCATGCTTGCAGACCGTGGTGGGGTATGTAAAGTGATCCAATCCAGTTGCTGCATTTTCATCCCCGATAACGCTCCAACAGTATACCAGGCCATCTCCAAACTGCATAAGATCTCTGAATCCATTCACGTGGATAAAGGGGACTGGTCCTTGCTGGGGTGGTTCTGGGAACTGATATCTGCCTGTGGATGGAAAATCCTGATATTTATTGGGATGGTCTTAGCCATTCTGTTCATGTTCTGTCTATGTATACAGTGCGCTCCGGCAATATGTGGCCTCTGTGCTACACCATGTGTAAGGAAGCCTGTATCAAGAGATGAACTAAGTAACAGGATGATGCTACAGCAGCATCTCAATGACTTCATGCACACAGACCTGACTCAGATTAGCATGAGTATAGGTTGTTGCCTATATAAGGGCAAAAGGATGGTCTGTGGAACTGAAAATTCTGGGACCTGCTATTGTATGGTACCGAAGCTCTACACTCGTGTCAGAAAATATCATCGTACCATGACGAATTTGGTATTGGCAGACCGGTAATGATTGGGACATTATGCCTGTGCATTTGCGTCACGATTGAGTGACGGAATCGCCCAATAATCATAATTTCCGTCTTAAAACCTCGGGTTCCATTTTGTGAGCGGCATCCATCTTGTGGTTGCCCTTACATAGTCAATTGACTAAGGCCGAATTCGATCTGAAAGGACACGCACACCTTTGCTGACTCCTCTGTGACCTGGGCGAGCTGACTCCACTGCCTCCAGCCAAACCTGTTCGGGCAGTTCTCATCCAAATGGCCGAGCGAGATTAGCATCAAGGCACAACATGTCATAAACCATTCACTGCATACAAACCACGCTTTATCATACACACACCTGTCCCTGTTTCTTCTTTATGACTAGTTTTACAAGGAGGAGGTGCCCAAATTTATTGGGGTTTCATCGATATCTGATGGAAGTTCTGGGCCTTGCTGGGTAATCCATCACAAACTGGACAAACGAAAATATGGGTTTGCCATCATGACTTTGCTTTTTCTTTATTGTGAAAATATGTTTATGGCCGCATCATAAAACTACAAAGAATTCGTGCCTGAAGTGTAATATTTTGTATAAATAGAGAAGGCTGGCTCTGTAAAATGAGCAGGCTCCTGAGAACATACATGCTGTTGTACTTCTAGGACGCTTGTTACTTGGTTGCAGCCAATAAATTCGATCTTTGACTTCACCTAGAAGACTCGTGTTTCTGTGGTCTGAATCAGGAAAGTACTCGAGGTCTTTGGGTGTTGCCCTGACACCGCTGGGTTACCGGATCAGTACTGGTTCTGAAAAACCCAGTACCTCAGGTTACACAAGGTGTTCGGATAGATAGTAGAATCTCGCAATTGCAGGAGGGAGGAGCGTGAATATGTAGGTGGGGCAAGTGTAGAAATAGCAAGGGGAATGGTCCCTGGGCCCGTCCTGGCGTGGACGGGCGCAGACGGGCAGGACTCTGGCATGACTCCGGCGTGCGTCCGGCGTGTCCGCAATCGCGTCCGCTACGCGGAAGGAGACCGTCCCTTTTTATCTGCAACTAGAGCGCACCAGAGCGCTTCGTCACCCCCAAGTGGCCGCTGTGGAGGCTTCGGCTCCCCGGGACCACACTCTCAGCGTCAATGCTCAGCTGAGAGTGGGCCCAGGCAGCAGTGAGATGGCGCTACAAATATCTGGCGAGTGAAAATGCTTTTTAATCAGCGCAGTGTCAATACACAGTAAAATAATAAAAACGCTTATTAAATCAAGCGATAGAGAGACTAGCGATTTTAAGAGCTTTTAAGAGAAGTGAGGGAGGACCTCGCGGCTTCCGCCTCAAGAGGGTGAACAGAAAGTGCAGCTTGCAATGTGTTCTGCACTTACAATGTTTGGAGGCCATGCCCCTTTTTACACCACTCGGCAAACGCACTGCTGGGGGGGAGATGAGGTCACCTTGTGTACTGACGACCGACTCTGTACATCACTCTATCATCCACAGCATCTCTGATGCACCCAATCACACCCCTATAAAATATTGTAAACATCCACTGCCACTCCCACAAAACCATTCACAGAGCCATGCCAGTACTTACACACCCACTGACTAATTAATTGACCTACACACAAATCCACTTGCTCACCCATACTGCCACTGATAGATCCACTCACTCACTAATACAGCCATTGACATATCCGCTCATACACCCATACAGGTACTCACCCAGTGAGTATTATCAATAGAACTACTCACACATCTAGACACTCACCCATACAGTCAATCACACAGCCACTTACTCACCCAAACAGTTACACACACACCCACTTACTTACTCATACAAATAGACACGCATACTCACTCAGCTATACAGTGACTGTCAGAAGCATGCACTCATCCATATAGCCACTCTCACATTCCATTCACTCACTCACGCATACAGTCAATTCAATTCAAATTAACTTTATTCAGCACACGGCCACAAATGTTTCAACAAACGAACAATACATATTTAAAATATATATTTTTTAAAGATATTAAAAAAAGATAAAAGTTCCTTTACAAGCTAAAATCGTCATTATACATTAGTGTAGTAATGGCCATAGAATTTCGAACCAATTTGACATAAAAAATACAAATCTTTTCCTCTCCCCACCCAATTATTGCACTTCATAGCGTTTCCTAATGCCCATTGCTGTTTTAAAGAGATTTAACACAGCAGTGCAAATAACAGGATTTGATGAGTGATTGCAAATATCTGTACCCCTCAATATATGTACATGGCCGAATATTCATTAGCAGAATCTACTCCTTGGTTCTTTATAAAGTGCACAAAAAAGAGTAAAGTGCAAGGTGCTCTGGGTAGTTCTATTGTCGCATGGGCAAGAAATAAGGTTGTCCATCCACCCAGATTGTTTGTGTAACGCTACCAACAAGTGCAAAGTGCAAAGGCAGAATCTTGTTAAAAGAAAACGTATCTGGCTGTTTGTGGTAAAGGATAGGTAATATTGCTGTTTTGGCATTAAAGGCCAGCTAGGGCCGAGTACCTCCAGTTGTGAATGATGCAAATGTTCCCAATCACTCTACTCCTCTTTAATTATACCCTTTGCGTTTGTGGGGATACTCGACGGGGTGTCAAAGTACTCACCCAACCCAATCTCGGATAACCTATCCCTCACAAACCAAAGCCAGGGGATCTTCACAGACTTATCCAAATTAATACAGTCTTCGATGATCACCCTGGAAAACTGTAATTCTTCTGGGACCCAAATTTTGGTCTACAAAAGCAAGGGGGCAGTGCCGATGCATTCTTCTATATATTCCTTCCCCACTTCTCGATGAGAAAATGAGGTGGCAGAGCTGCTTGGAATTATCAGCAGACATTTTATAAACTTATTCTCCACCACTTGTAGCGAGCGATTTCTTTGATAGCCCCACACGCCCGCCCAATACGATGCCACCAACATGTATTTTGCATTGTATAAGGCAACAAGCTGGAGCACTGGCTTTTTGGCAAACCTAAAGAGCCCCTCCACTACTCTACTCTACTTGTTTGCTGTACCCTAGCCGTGATCAGGGAATCCCATTTCATATCGTTGCTAAACATGTTCCCCAGGTATGTAAACTGTTCCACCCTTTCAATGGACTTACCCCATACTTTAAAACTTCTGGTTTAATTATTTTTTGGGCCGCATACCATTATGTAAGACTTTGAGAAATTAACCCTCAAGTCTAATGCCGCCATCAAATTTGTAAAGGCGTCCAGGGAGGTTTGGAGGTTATTGGCCTTCAAGGCCATGAGTACAGTCAATCATATACCCCGTCACTCAAGTATACTGCCTTTCACATACTCAGTTACTCACTCATACTGACACATGCACTCAATCACCGACACAGCCATACAGACACTCACTCACTCATACAATTTCTGACTCATGCAACAGTACCCCATACAGCTACTGACTCACCCACTCACTTATCAATACAGGCAGTCACACACCTCCTCATCCACATACACAGACACCCAGACAACCATACAGGTAGTCAGACAACCAACAGTCATCCATCCAGACATTCACATACCCACTAAAACACTCACACACCCACTTAGACATCAATTGCAGCTAGTTACACACATTCACACAACCAGTCACTCAGCCATACATTCACTGAGACACCTAATCACTGATTTATACAGTCAGTCACGTACCCTCTGGGTCATCCATACAGTCACTCATTCATCCACTGATTCAACAATACAACTTGGTACATATATCTAACACTCATAAACTTTTTAAAACCACTCACAGTCACTGAATGATGTCATCAGTGATGTCATTTGAGATGTCATCAGTAATTTCATCAGTGAAGTCACTGACCAGGTCATGAATGATGTAATATGTGTGGTCATAAGCAGTGCATTGCGGGGACGCAAGTTATAGTTAACTCAGCTAACTATAACGGCTGAATTTCTCTGGTTTTGTGTGAGTAAAATCTGACCATAACTATGATGTCCCTGTAACCTTTGTTTTTTTTTCTTGAATATATATATGTATATCACTACCCCATCAGTATTAAAATATATTCACCCTCCTGTGGTACTAAGCCCAGGAGCAACCTGGAAAATCTTCATTCACATACCATTTCACTTTCATCTAGAAATGGATACACCATAAAATGGGCTAAAATCGACACCTCGAAGTTTGTTGAAAACTTGATCAAATCGGGTCCTGACCTCTTTCTGACCTGTTTGGAACTTTCACCTAATCCATCAGAAATTATTTCTGCCTTCGACCAAATCGCGTCATTAATTAGAAAAAATGTGACCCGTAATAATAACAACAAAAACAATGCTGTCAAGAATCAAGGTTGGTTTGATCATGAGTGTTCAAACACTCGCGACATCTTGAAGGCCAGCCTTAACAAAACTCCAAAAAACCAGATGGAAAACAGATCCGCCCGTGCCGCATACAAACTGGCAATTAAGAACAGGAAAAAGGATCTAAAAAATGCGGCCTGGGAAGCCCTGCTGAAAGCCAGTACTTTAAGAGACAATACGGCATTCTGGAGGGAGGTGAATGCCCCCTTTTTTAATGATAGGACTACAGACTGTATAGAAATTGCTATCTCTGAAGATGTCTGGACAAACCATTTTACAGAACTGTACAAACTAGACGACCGAATTGAACCAATGGAGAACAATGAATCGCTAACCAACAACCTAGAGTCGTTTCCACTCTCCATCTACTTCAATCACCCGGAAGTGGAAATGGCCATCGTTGAAAGCTCAAATGCCAAAGCGCCCGGCCCAGATGGAATCCCTATAGATCTATTCAAAGATAACATCCAATTATGGGCACCCATTCTTACCAACGTCCTTAATTCGTATGCCCAGAAAGGATTCCCCACAACATGGCAAGAAGCGATCATAATACCCATCTTCAAAAAAGGCGAAAGAACGGACCCAAAATGTTATAGACCCATTTCATTACTGGACTCCATGATGAAGGTGGCCGGGAGAGTCCTTTTAAATCAACTACAGACATGGGCACAGGAGAATAACATTTTATCTAAATTTCAATATGGGTTTGTTTCTGGTCTCGGGACAGTGGAACAATGTTTAAATCTAGCCCTGATCATCGACAAACATGTGCTGGCTAAAAGAGGCAACATTTACATGACCTTTGTGGACTTAAGCTCTGCTTTTGACTGTCTTAATCATAGCCTACTTTGGTCTACCCTCACTAACATGGGCGTTGACCCTAACATTTTATCTTTCATCAAAGAACTCTATCGAGGAGCCAGGGCCAAGGTCCGCTACGGGAAGGATGGAGCTTGTACAAATAAGTTCCCTATTAGAAAGGGGGTCAGGCAGGGCTGTATCCTTGCCCCCTTTCTTTTTAATCTGTACATCAACAGCGTCGCCGACTGCCTGGCCAAATTAGATGTGGATTATCCTAAAATAAAAGGCCATGCAGTTCCCATTCTTTTATACGCGGACGATGCCGTGATTATGTCCAGGACCCAACTAGGCCTTCAAAAAGCGCTGACCGCTTTTTCTACTTTTATGGATATGAGAGGTCTTAAGATCAACGTAAGTAAAACTTTTACAATGTGTTGCAGTACCAAAAAGAACATTTCCTGCAATACGTACATCGATGCAAATAAGATCTGTCTCACAAAAACTTTCACCTATCTAGGTATACTTTTTAGCAGCACTGGCACCTGGAAGAATGCTGTACACACCCGAAACTTGGCTTTTATTAGACAAATTGGAGCCTTAAAGAAATTTGCGGCCAAACTAGGAGGGAAACCAGTTAAAATTCTGTTGGACATATTCGCTGCCAAATGTATCTCAACCGCAACATATGGAGCAGGTATCTGGGGCCTGGCGGATTGCGGTGAGATCCAAACCAGTGAGAACTCGTTTCTAAGATTTTTGCTGGCTGTCCCTCGATCAATCTCAACTACAGTCTGCCATAACGAGTTAGCACGAGTATATATTTCAGACATAATTAAAACTGCGCCTATCCTGCTATGGCACAAAATCTGGTGCTCGGAAAAAACGGTGTTAAACCAGGACATAATCAAGGACTGTATGGCCTTAACCAACACAAGAAAGATACCTTGGCTCGCCTATGTACAGAAATTCTTAACCTCCCTGGATTTAGCTGATATGTATACTAACCCCACAACGTGTCAAATGATTTCTAAAAAGGTCCTCAAGGCTCGCTGCCTAGGCTTGCTTTCAGATAGGCGTTCTTATCTTGAAGGCAACAAAGCATCGATTGCCAATCACAACCTCCTACTGTACGATGACGGCATCCCATCTTACCTTTCCCCGTTCACCACTCCCTACACGAGAATGTTGCTGACAAGGATGAGGACGGATTGTTTCTTCCGCCTACTAACCTTTCCCACTGTAAACGATTGGTCACCTACCCCGGTGGTCTGTCCTTGTGACAATGTTTCCAAGCAGTCCAACATTCACGTTATCCTATTCTGCAAATTTTACGACTATGGTAGACGGAAATATCTTTCTCCGCTCCTCAAACACTGGGGCCTAAGACAGTGCCGACCAGCCTTACTTAAGCTATATATGCTCGAAGATGAACTCACAATCAATGCAGCTAGTAGCTTTCTGAAATATGCAGTAAGGTGTAGAGCATCCATGAACTAACTGTCTTCGACCCCCATCAGCTAATCTTTGCACAATTTTGCACAAATCTAACTCTTTTTAACATGTTTTTAACAATGTAGTATGTTTTTTTGATTGTAGTTCATATTCATTTTTATGCTGTATCATATGTGCTTTTATGATTTTCTCTGAAAAAAATCGAATAAAGCTTTATTGAATTGAATTGAATAATTGAATATATGTATATGAATATATATATATATGTGTGTGTGTGTATGTGTGTGTGTATATATATAATCATCTTTTTTCTCTGCTGATCGAATGCAGCAGCTAAACTTATCAGTAAACCTGTACTTCGAGTCAGAAATGCTCTGTTTTATTTATCTATTCCAATATGTAAATGTTATCATAGCTATTTTATCTACAGGTGCTTCACTATTGAAATATTAAGGAAAAGAGCAAACTAAAAAAAAGCTATAAAGCTGCCCAAATAAATTCGTTTCAAATACAGCAACACCTGAAAGCCTGCGTTTATGCAATACAACTTCAAATCTCGATATATTATCTTCCTTATACATGTATACCCTTTCTATATGGTTATGTATCTATATATGTATTACTTTACTCCTACTGTAGAAAAACAAAATAATAAAAACTAAAATAAAAACACCTTCGACTCTCTCCAGTGAACTACTCTGTCTCACCCAATACCTCTCTCAATGTATCCTCTGCCCCCACTCTCTGACTCATCCCGAACCACGTTCTGTTACCTTCATCTCCAGAGTAATCCTTGCTAGACTCTTCCCTTCTCTCTCCCTCCTTGGCTCACCCCAAACGTCATTTTACTACTATGATCTCCCAAACAACCCTTTCTAAATTATTTCTTCATGTATCTCTCCTTTGACTCATCCCAAGCTTCTTTGTACTATTATGATCTCACTAATCCCTTTCTCGAGTCTCTTGCCTCCGCCTTCTCTCCTTTTACTCATCCCAAACTTCATCTTTCTACTAAGATCTCCCAAATAACACTTTCTAAATTCTCCCCTCTGCTATCCCTCCATTATCCTGTTAAATCCAATTAACAGACTTGCATGTCCCCCGCTCAAATTTACTCATATGTCCCTATACTGATCTACCACTAATCCTTTTTGGGTTCTGAAGTACTGGTCTACTCACGGAAAATTGCTTTGATGCCTTATAAGGGGTAGTAAGCACTATATAAATGCAATTACAATTACAGTTACAATTTATGCTCTTTCTCCCAGAAACGTTTCGAATGACAAACTTAATTTACAACAAACAAAAAAGAAAGCAACAGAAAGCCGAAAGTTCAGCAGTCATTTTTGATATCTGTGTTTTTGTTATTACTCATTTTTTCCATTTCATTTTTTTTAACCATACCCTGCTTGTTGTCCATGCGGTGTGCTTGTTATTGATTACAGTTTGAATGCTGTGTGGCAGCCTCTGTTGACTTGCTTCAGGGAAGGTTGTAATTGCTGCTGATTTATTGCTAAATGTGGGATTGTTGTTTGTGTTGTTGTGCACAGGTGACCACTTCGGCTTGCTTTCACATCACCCATGATAGATGAGCCACGCCCCCCCCCCCAAAAAAAATGAAGTGAAACACCCAATGTTTACAATATACTTGGTTCAAGTTTGCGTATTGATTAGGGACTCCTTTGGGGGATAGTAGATGAAATGCTGGCTGTTGGTTTACGGAAACACCGTTATATAAACCTAGCTCCGGCCTTATTTGTGTGATCTTGGACACATTGCTCCATCTCCTTAACCAACTTTTTCACATTTTCCAATTCTTATGAGTTTTTAAAACTTATATACATAATGCCACTATGTGGTTTTTAAAAAAGTAAGCGTTTACATTTAGCAGACAAATGTTAAAAAAGGGGCTGTTCTGTCAACAGCTTAGTGTCTACATAGTAATTTCAAAGATTAAAATAAGAACTGTATTACAGGGCAAAATTAGTGAGTGATGGAAGCGTACTGCTAAAAAAAAAGTTTCTAATGAAACTGATTTCAAAAATGTTGTCTTGTCGTTGTTGCAAAATACTTTTGGAAGCATAGTTGTCCATAATGGCAAGTAGAATATTATTAATGACTCCTACAAACGCGATGAAGAATATAGGGGTTGAGTGGACATTTGCGCGTAATGGACTATAGAAGTGGAGAAAGCGTCGGTCATAAAGATTTCACCCCAAGACCCAGTTTACTAATGTGATTATAAACATGTTTATGACCCAATTGAAAACAGTGTATCACTTTCCAAGTACCATGAGTTATTCGAGAGACAGCAGACAGAGGGAACTCCTCTCCTAAAATTATATCACTTTGAGCTGTGTTGATGCGTTTCAGCGGGTTCTGAAAACCACTCAAACAGTGTTAAGGCTGGGTGACCAGGATCGATGCACCTGGAACATTTCCAACTGAGCTCCCTCCTGTAAAACACAGACTCCTCTATCCCACAGAATTCATTCAGACAGGTCAAGGTGTACTAAAGAAGCCGAGTAGGGTACACATCTCCTTGAGCAGCAGCATGCATTGACCCGACTGTGGTACTCACACCAGAGACACCTCGGTGAATTGGTTCTACGCACGAGCATAAAACTGCAAACCTATCTCCATAAATGACTATTGAGAGGCATGTGTGGTGAGAGGGAATCAAACTGAAACAGCCTTATTGATGAGTGACTGGATGAAGAATGAGGGTCCCTCCATGCCAGAGAGTTGCATTAGACTGTCACTGATGGTACACTAGTCTCATGTAAAAGTGCAACCACTGTGCTCCCGGCGTCTCAAGTTGTATCTGTTGACTGTCTTTATTGAGGAGAGGGTCATAGGTTCCACCCGCCAGTTCACTTTATAGGGCTGCAATTTTGCATACTGCAAACATGTGTCAGTTCTGAAATATTAGGCGCCCCTTGCACTTTGTAGATGAAGA
Organism: Lissotriton vulgaris; assembly: GCF_964263255.1. NCBI lineage: Eukaryota > Metazoa > Chordata > Amphibia > Caudata > Salamandridae > Lissotriton > Lissotriton vulgaris. The sequence goes on from NC_141697.1 coordinate 386,473,136, forward strand.
TTCACATTAAATTGTTCTCCTAATTTCTTGGTCTCTACTTCTCCATTCTCGAGTTATATAGTCTTTCACAGCTTTTGTTTTCTTCCCTAGATATGTCACTCACGCTTCAATTCTCACCAGGGCGAGTGCAAACAGATTGACAAGGGAGTCTGACATGCTTATAAAGTTACAGCACCATAATGTGCCGCTGAAGAATGTGTGCACCTTTAAAAGTTTATGTTTTGCAGCACATTAGCATATTTTTTGGGCTAGGTATAAACAGACTTTTAGACTGACCTAACATGGCTGAAATTCCAACCTTTCTTTCTATACTTCTGGAAGGAAGACAAAAAACATACCACTCCCTAGTATGGAATGACGTCTTGAAAACTCCGAGCCTTATTGACTGATTGTAGGATGGGACATTCAATTAATACGTGGTTGATACCCCTCCCCCCTCCCCCATTGTATTAAAAGTGACAGAGGCTAATGCACTTCCAATATGGCCGACGGGACAAATGCCAGGCTTGTGAGGGTGTATGCAAAATCTCAATAAGGTTATCAGTTCGTTTTCAACCAGCAGGTTTCAAGAGAGTACATTTTATTCTTCCGCCACATTTTTTGCTAGTGCACGCGCAGAGATCGCCTTTATCAGAACTGCTTAAACCGTAATAATTTAATGCATTCTAAGGAAGTAAATGCATGGCATGATGTCCACTACACAACCGCATCCCAAGTATTTCATTCCGTTTTTTGAAATTGGTTTTTTTGATGGAATCTATGCATCAGGAGATAAGATTGTCTGAGAATTCGGGTAGAGTTGTGCCGGTCACATGCCAGATAAGACTCGAACAAAACATCCCTTTGTTTGCTTGGGTGTTAAGGTAGGCCAGGCTGTCTTCTGTAATATTAATGCGCGGGTTTACAGCTTAATTCACGCCCATGTCAATTCACTTTTACAGTGCCTTATGTAGAATATAATGTAGATTCCTCTCGGCCAACAAACGTTATAATTATTGGCCAAAGGTCACGGAGCCAGACAAATTTATTGCCGGTTATCTGAGTAATCTTTAACCCTCCCTGACACAGCTAAAACGAGCGACTGCAGGCAAACAAAGGCTGGGCATTCAAGCACACTGACCCGCGCGGTGGCGAGGCTGGTTGCCACGAGCCTGTCTCTATTCTTCTACTGATAATGCCCTTAATCCCGAAGAAACGCGCAAAGAAAGCTCGATATGGCGCATTTAATGCCCGCATGTCTGGTGGGTACAAGGGGCAGGTATTTAATGTGTTCGAGCCACTTGGGACCTTGGAGAACTCTCAGTCCTGTTTGTAAAGTTGCCAAACTTTGACACCCACAGGTTTACACATGCCACCACCACAGCACTGAGCAGTAAAACAAGCATGTACAATGCGATTGGTCTCGCCTTTGGGACCTTCTATGTATTTAGCTATGCAGCACAATAGCCAGGGTGCTGAAACATCTACTGTTTTAACATGGAGGGAAAGTTAAGCACCAAACTTCGTGACATGCCAGGTATGGGAACACACGGAGAGAAATATTGCCTTTCAGCGGGAAATGGTATAGTTCAAAGCTCTGTTTTTAATACAAAATCAGGGCCTTTGGTGGTCATATCACTGAAAATGCAAGATTTGAAAAAAAAATATTATTGTCTACGGGTGCTTGTGGAAGACAATTTCTATGGACTGGAATCTAGAGAATGCTAAAGTGATTCCGGTATTTTACTGACCTCTGCTGGTCGTTTTCTATCAAGACAGTTAAATAGAGGCAGTTGAACAGAAAAAAAGTCCCTAAGCAGAAGCAGACAAGTCCTAGGACTGATCTCTAGAGCCCACAAAGTATATACACATATAAGTATATACGAAAGTATATACAAGAGGTCTCGATTGATCGACCTAAAAGGTTAAGACTTGCACTTCAGTCCCAATATTGGACAGAAAAGCCAGCCATGCATTCATCTTGTGCATTATTTTTCAGTATATGATAGCATATTCCGCAGGTAAGCAACCTGCAACAATCACTGCATTCAATCCTAGTGCGTTATCAATACTCACTGACTGACAGAACTAAGCAGACCAAAGGCAAAGCATCCTGTGCCAAAGGGAATCTGCACCTTCATCACAGACTAAAGGAGCACTGACCCCAATTAAAACGCTCCACATTGGCTGTTACTGTGATGGAGAAACAGGCATATTTTGCAATTGATTAAAGTTTATTTTAATGTCAAGGTTAGACAGAATTAACAAAATCACATCTCAGCTTAATCAGTGTCATAAATCTATAAGCGTTAAATTAGTACATCCTTCTGTCATTTACCTAACATGAATCTGGAAATACATCAGTCCCGTCCTCATGGCTCTAATACCTCCCTCTCCCGAACCTCGAGGAGTAAAGAATGGCTTTCCTCCAGGGTCGCACCAATATTGCTGTCAACTGTCATGAAATCAGTCAGTGCACTGATTATGATGTGGACGGCTGCTCCACCCACCTCTGTTCCAGTTACCATAGGCAGTGGAGGAAACTGGGCCCACGCTGCCACGGCCCTTATTTGAAGAAAAAGCCATCCATTATCTCTACGTCCCTCGTACTCGACCCAACAAGTGAGGCCACTTCAGCTCAGGTTTCCTACCTCCACTCAATCTGCATACACTAATGGGCTGGCCCCATGGCCGGCTTTAGCGTTGGTGGCACCCAGGGCTCGAGTCGGGGTACCACGCAGCTGGACGGCGTCTCCCCACTTATTCTACCAGGAGCTCGATTACTGGAGCAAATGGAGCCACACATTCACTCTTTGGCCTCTCTGGGGCGAGATCAGAGCTCATTCAGAACGCTGCTCCTGTGCTGGCTTCTCTGATGCAATCGCATCTACGGGGTGAGCGAGGGGAGGCAATGAGTCTGCTGGTGCAAGCCACCTTTCGTGGCGTCACTTCCTGTCGTGATGTCAGAGTCCCCCCACTTCTTTTTTTTGAACTTGTGCCCTGGTGGGTAAACAACCTTTACAACTCAACTTTTACCACGCAGTGCCTTTACGACGCAACTTTTGCAACGCAAACCATTACAACGCATTGCGCTGGGGGGGCGGTCTAGGATAGGGAATAGGTTTAATTTACTATCCAACACCTTCCCTACTATCCACGGGGACTGGAGTTGGAATAGTAAATTAAACTATTCACTATCCAGCGCCCCAAAGCACTATGCGTTGTAAAGGCATGCGTTGTAAAAATCGCGTTGTAAAGGCATGCGTGGTAAAAGCATGCGTTGTAACGTCATACATCCGCCCTGGTGGCACCCTGGTCGACAATCACTTTTGGCGCCTCCTCGTCCCATGACTGCCTCCTCGGATTCTCTCTCTACCACCTGAAAAAGTGCCCCTCATCTCTCCTATCATAAGATATTACTAAACAAGGCGCCCCCTGAAGGCACAACGCCCCCTCCACTAGTCAGCGCCCAGTGCAGCTGCACTAGTCGCACTGACCTAAAGCCGGCCCTGGCTGGCCCAGAGAGAGAAAGGGAGTGACATCTCCACCCGTTGGTAAATGGGAAGTAAGAGAGGCCCATCTGCCTCCAGAAAGGCTCCACTGGACTGCGGACGGCATCCAAGCAGCACAGATACCGCCCAAATCAGCAGCCCACACCTGGAACTCGGATACCGGCCCCTCGGTCATTGCTCGAGTGTCCACCTTACCAATCCGACCCTGCTTCCAGGGGTTCACCAAGATGCGTGGTGTTGCTGGGGTTGTGTGTAGCGTTTCTTCTGCATTCCCGGCATCGTGCGTAGACACGTTTGTGGTGTTTCATTGCTATGAGAAATATTACCATAAGCGGAGACATTGTTCGTTTTCTACTGCAGACGGATCTGAAGCATGGCCGCAGTCTTCATCACCTCCACCTCAGAAGAACTGGTTGGGAAAGGAGGAAAAGTTAAAAGAACTAATTTTAGTGAATGTCTTCTCTTTAAAAAAGAAGGAAGGAAACTCTCACGGTGCAGGTGAGTGTGGTATTTATTCTGATATTTCTAGCTCCAAGTCATCAGATGAGTCATCTCAAGGAATCCTTGACCATAAAGGGAAATTTGTTTCAAAGGATATGTTGCCAGATCTACTTGCTCATGTCAGAGATAATATAGGTTTTCCTGCAGAAGCTGTTCCAAGTACATCCAGAGAATTTGTATTGCCACAGTTTAAAAAATAAAATAAACTAGCACTGCATTACCCATTCATCAGTTTGTTATGGATGTGCTACTGGATGAATGGAACAATCCGAACCGGAACTTTCATGATGAAACACTATCCTTTGGAGGGGATTGGGGATAAACTGCCAGAATCAGTTTATGTGGATTTAATTGGTGCCACTCTGGTGCGCCATCCATCAATGGCCGAGGGCAACATTCTTAAGGATGGGGCAGATAAAAAGGTTGATTCTTTAGTGAATAAGACTTAATCTGATTCCATTCTCGCTCTGCACTTTGGAATTTATGGGGTATATGTGGCACAGCCTTTGTTGTCAGACTTTAAGACTCCGCTTAAAACAATGCAAGAAAGTGGACAGTGTCCTGATCTTTTGGAGTCTTTGGAAATGCAGACAAAATTCCTGTCGGACATTGCCTTTGATTCAGTGAGGGCATCAGCTTATTCCTGTGGTGCATCAGTTGCAGACAGACTATTTTTTTCTACAGGGTTGTAAGACTCTGCACAGCGTTCTATGGCATTTGACTACCCTTTACAGGTTCATGTCTTCTTGGGAAAGACCTAGAGGAGAAGCTGCATGAAGTATTTAACCCTTTCTATGCTGATGACGGAACTGCTCCGTCATCAGCTGCGGTGGCGCTGTGCTGATGACGGAGCGGTTCCGTCATGGCCCGGCCGCCGCGCCTGCGCGGCGCGTTCTATTGAGCGGGCGGGGCCATGACGGAACCACTCCGTCATGAGCACAGCCCAACCGCGGCTGATGACGGAGCGGTTCCGTCATCAGCATGCGGCCGCTGCGCGGCCGCCCCGCCCCCTTAGCGCTGTGGCGGAATAGCCGCCGCAGCGATGCGGTTAAAGAAAGAAAACATTCCTTTTTATTCCGGAGACACCAACAAAATAAGAAGTCATTGTTCTTGTAATCATCCAAGTCATTTTGTCAACCATCACAACATCAACAGAACATTGAAGAAAGTCAGAAGTTCCAGGGGAAATGTTTCCAGGAAAAATGTCAAAAGAAACTAGGACAGGAACTAGGGAATGACAATCAGTAGTCCTTGCTAAGCTACCAAAGGCACAGCTGGAGAGACACTAGAGGTTGGTGAGAGGCTCAGTCACTTTCTGCAAACCTGTTATCTCACGGCAACTGACAAATGGGTGTTGAACATCCTGGACAAGGAGTACTGAATAGAGTTTCTGTCTCTACCAAATTCGTCAGGGACTGTGGTAACACCTCTCTCTCTTGAGATCCGTTCAAGTGGCATGCATTGGAAGTGGGGATTCAGTCTACTCTCCAGAAGAAGTTGATTGTTACAGTTTTCAAGGTACAGTGGGACCAAGGAGTCTATTCCATAATATTCCTGGTCCCGAAGGTGAATGGTGATTTTCAGACTGTGATCAATCTCAAGTCTCTGAACAGATTTGTTCAGAAAATAATGTTCAAGATGGAAACTTTGCAACACATAATTCTGTTAATCCAGGCAGGTTATGTGATGATGACTTTGGTTCTCAGGGATGCATATATTCATGTCAATGGAACCAGAGTTTCAACATTACCTGTGGTTTTCTGTGCAGGGGTGCCATTGGCAATATTGTGTCTTGCCATGTGGCCTACAGTCAGGCTAGGATGTTTACTAATGTGGTGGCTCCCTTAATGGGTTTATCTACATCTTCAGGGAATGTCAGTTTTCCCATACCTGGATGACTGACTCCTTCAGGCTCCCTCTGTCCAAGTAATACAACAACATCTGACTCCAACTATTCTCACACTGGAAAGTCATGGCTTTCTTCTGAACATCCCAAAGTGCAATAGCTAGTCTACAACTAGGACATCACTCCAGTCCCGGCATGACTTGCAGGTTGGGGGGGCGGGGGTCGCGCAGGGGGGTTTAATTTAAAATCAAAATATATTTTTAAAAAGCTAACTTACCTTCGCCGGGCCAGTCCCGTGTCGTCTCAGCTCCTCTCCTGCTCTCCTGCCTCCAGCAGGAACAGGATGCAGGCAGCCTCCCTCCCCTCCCCTAAGCCAATGGCAGCGTTGTGATTGCTCGGAATGCTGACCAGCCTGGCATCTATGGGGAGGTCATTTTCTCCATGTAGGCTGCATGCAGAAAAGGCAGAGTGTGCATAAGTAGTTTGGTCGGCCCCAGAGGGCTGACCAAACAGTCAGCGCCTTCAGCAGTGGGTAAGCCACTATTCCCCTGCCCTAGAGCAGACCAGCCCCCAACCAAACCCTTCTGCTTTCTCGCAGTGCGAGAAGCAGAAACAAAATAGTAGTTTTATCATTTTATGTTTTCCTCTTCACACACTGCGAGAAAGCAGAGGAACGACGCTCCTCTACCCTAGTGGAGTAGCTGCCCCACTCATAGGAACCTCAACTCTATTCTGGGCAGAGTTTTTCTTCCACAATCCAGGATACAGTACTTACAGTCACTATCTCAGAGACTACTACACTGTTTCATTGGTTGGAAAGACAGGGTCATATGGCAGCATCTCTCCTCACGGTCCAATGGACCAGACTGCTTCTAAGACCATTAATGTGGCATCTCCACAAAGTTTCGCCTTTTTCCATCCAGGACATGAATTTGGAGATCCTAGTGTCTCTGGACTTTGTTTGCAATCTACAGTGGTAGCTGAACTCATCCAATCTCAGCAAGGGAACAGGTGGCCTGTTCAATGGCACATTGGGCAGAACTCTATCTTTATCCATTTTCAACACATCAGGGTCTTGGACAATGTAGTGGCAGACACCCTGAGCTGGTAGTTTCCATCCTCTCTGAAGCTGAGACTCTTCACTCTGATGTTTCGTTTGATTTGCGGGAAGATCAGCTATCCCAAGATGGATCTGTTTGCTTCCTGAGCCAAAATGTTCTTACCCCATTTCTGCTCCAGGATTCCAGAAAAGGGTCTTGGGGAGTGGATGCATTGTAAATTCCATAGTCTTGAGTTCTCCTTTATGCATTTCCTCCCTTTCCCCTCATTCAGTCTCTCTTGATGAAATTCAGTGGCAAAAGGCACAAGTGGTGGCAGTAAATTCATTTTGGCCACGGAGGTTATGGTTCCAATTGTTACAGAGCATGGCCATTCATACTCTATGGATCCTTCCACAGTTATCATTTCCCTTGCAGTCTTACAGTCCTCGATTTTAAGTACCTCTAACGTTTGCGGTTTGAATGTTGCGTGGGGGTCTCAAAAGAGGCAAGGTTTGCCTGCACACATTATTTGTGTGGTGCAGGGTTCACAAAGGAATTCTATAATTTATTCTTATTCTAAACACTGTGCTAATCAGAGGATTGGAGTCAGTGTCATTTTCTGCAAATTTTGAGTTTATAGAGTCCAACTTATTTTGCAGTTTCCTTTTGTCAACACTTTTAGTGAAATCCTCTGTACCTTCTTAGGATCTGCCATTGGTTCTGCATGCTCTTCAATATCCTCCTTTAGGACCATTATCTTCGGTGGATCTGAAGTTTCTTTCCTTTAACGTTGCATTTCTTGCGGCTATTACACCAGCCAGACGTTTGGGTGAATTATCTGCTTTGAGTAGTTCTCCGCCATTTTTAGGTCCCACGGAGGATGCTGTGGTATTAAAATTGAATAACAGATTTATTCCTAATAGTCATTCAAAATTTTATTCTTCACAAGAACTTATCATACCATGTCTCTGTCCTTCTCCTTCCTCTCTAGAAGAGCAGTTGTTACACAAGTTAGATATTAAGCGTGCCTTATCTGTGTATGTAGACAGATCAATAGCTTATTGAATAGCCGCCGCAGCGATACGGTTAAAGAAAGAAAACATTCCTTTTTATTCCGGAGACACCAACAAAATAAGAAGTCATTGTTCTTGTAATCATCCAAGTCATTTTGTCAACCATCACAACATCAACAGAACATTGAAGAAAGTCAGAAGTTCCAGGGGAAATGTTTCCAGGAAAAATGTCAAAAGAAACTAGGACAGGAACTAGGGAATGACAATCAGTAGTCCTTGCTAAGCTACCAAAGGCACAGCTGGAGAGACACTAGAGGTTGGTGAGAGGCTCAGTCACTTTCTGCAAACCTGTTATCTCACGGCAACTGACAAATGGGTGTTGAACATCCTGGACAAGGAGTACTGAATAGAGTTTCTGTCTCTACCAAATTCGTCAGGGACTGTGGTAACACCTCTCTCTCTTGAGATCCGTTCAAGTGGCATGCATTGGAAGTGGGGATTCAGTCTACTCTCCAGAAGAAGTTGATTGTTACAGTTTTCAAGGTACAGTGGGACCAAGGAGTCTATTCCATAATATTCCTGGTCCCGAAGGTGAATGGTGATTTTCAGACTGTGATCAATCTCAAGTCTCTGAACAGATTTGTTCAGAAAATAATGTTCAAGATGGAAACTTTGCAACACATAATTCTGTTAATCCAGGCAGGTTATGTGATGATGACTTTGGTTCTCAGGGATGCATATATTCATGTCAATGGAACCAGAGTTTCAACAGTACCTGTGGTTTTCTGTGCAGGGGTGCCATTGGCAATATTGTGTCTTGCCATGTGGCCTACAGTCAGGCTAGGATGTTTACTAATGTGGTGGCTCCCTTAATGGGTTTATCTACATCTTCAGGGAATGTCAGTTTTCCCATACCTGGATGACTGACTCCTTCAGGCTCCCTCTGTCCAAGTAATACAACAACATCTGACTCCAACTATTCTCACACTGGAAAGTCATGGCTTTCTTCTGAACATCCCAAAGTGCAATAGCCAGTCTACAACTAGGACATCACTCCAGTCCCGGCATGACTTGCAGGTTGGGGGGGCGGGGGTCGCGCAGGGGGGTTTAATTTAAAATCAAAATATATTTTTAAAAAGCTAACTTACCTTCGCCGGGCCAGTCCCGTGTCGTCTCAGCTCCTCTCCTGCTCTCCTGCCTCCAGCAGGAACAGGATGCAGGCAGCCTCCCTCCCCTCCCCTAAGCCAATGGCAGCGTTGTGATTGCTCGGAATGCTGACCAGCCTGGCATCTATGGGGAGGTCATTTTCTCCATGTAGGCTGCATGCAGAAAAGGCAGAGTGTGCATAAGTAGTTTGGTCGGCCCCAGAGGGCTGACCAAACAGTCAGCGCCTTCAGCAGTGGGCAAGCCACTATTCCCCTGCCCTAGAGCAGACCAGCCCCCAACCAAACCCTTCTGCTTTCTCGCAGTGCGAGAAGCAGAAACAAAATAGTAGTTTTACCATTTTATGTTTTCCTCTTCACACACTGCGAGAAAGCAGAGGAACGACGCTCCTCTACCCTAGTGGAGTAGCTGCCCCACTCATAGGGAACTCAACTCTATTCTGGGCAGAGTTTTTCTTCCACAATCCAGGATACAGTACTTACAGTCACTATCTCAGAGACTACTACACTGTTTCATTGGTTGGAAAGACAGGGCCATATGGCAGCATCTCTCCTCACGGTCCAATGGACCAGACTGCTTCTAAGACCATTAATGTGGCATCTCCACAAAGTTTCGCCTTTTTCCATCCAGGACATGAATTTGGAGATCCTAGTGTCTCTGGACTTTGTTTGCAATCTACAGTGGTAGCTGAACTCATCCAATCTCAGCAAGGTGGCCTGTTCAATGGCACATTGGGCAGAACTCTATCTTTATCCATTTTCAACACATCAGGGTCTTGGACAATGTAGTGGCAGACACCCTGAGCTGGTAGTTTCCATCCTCTCTGAAGCTGAGACTCTTCACTCTGATGTTTCGTTTGATTTGCGGGAAGATCAGCTATCCCAAGATGGATCTGTTTGCTTCCTGAGCCAAAATGTTCTTACCCCATTTCTGCTCCAGGATTCCAGAAAAGGGTCTTGGGGAGTGGATGCATTGTAAATTCCATAGTCTTGAGTTCTCCTTTATGCATTTCCTCCCTTTCCCCTCATTCAGTCTCTCTTGATAAAATTCAGTGGCAAAAGGCACAAGTGGTGGCAGTAAATTCATTTTGGCCACGGAGGTTATGGTTCCAATTGTTACAGAGCATGGCCATTCATACTCTATGGATCCTTCCACAGTTCTCATTTCCCTTGCAGTCTTACAGTCCTCGATTTTAAGTACCTCTAACGTTTGCGGTTTGAATGTTGCGTGGGGGTCTCAAAAGAGGCAAGTTTTGCCTGCTCACATTATTTGTGTGGTGCAGGGTTCACAAAGGAATTCTATAATTTATTCTTATTCTAAACACTGTGCTAATCAGAGGATTGGAGTCAGTGTCATTTTCTGCAAATTTTGAGTTTATAGAGTCCAAATTATTTTGCAGTTTCCTTTTGTCAACACTTTTAGTGGAATCCTCTGTACCTTCTTAGGATCTGCCATTGGTTCTGCATGCTCTTCAATATCCTCCTTTAGGACCATTATCTTCGGTGGATCTGAAGTTTCTTTCCTTTAAAGTTGCATTTCTTGCGGCTATTACACCAGCCAGACGCTTGGGTGAATTATCTGCTTTGAGTAGTTCTCCGCCATTTTTAGGTCCCACGGAGGATGCTGTGGTATTAAAATTGAATAACAGATTTATTCCTAATAGTCATTCAAAATGTTATTCTTCACAAGAACTTATCATACCATGTCTCTGTCCTTCTCCTTCCTCTCTAGAAGAGCAGTTGTTACACAATTTAGATATTAAGCGTGCCTTATCTGTGTATGTAGACAGATCAACAGCTTTCAGGACGTCTGACCGCCCCTTTGTGACTTTTGGTCTTGCAAGACATGGGAAAGCAGCCTCTACAATGACTCTCAGTCATTAGATTAGGGACACCATCTCCTTGGCATATCAGGGCTCTGATTTGCCTTGTCGGCATCATTTCCAGGCGAGATCCAATAGGGGACTGTCTGCTTCTTGGGCTGCTTTTAAAAGAGTTTCCTTGGGTGAGATTTGCCAGGCTGGCACTTGGGCAACGGAGACCACATATATCAAACTTTATAGGTTAAATTGCGCTCAGTCATGTCACAAGAATTATGGAGGTGCAGTTTTGCAGGCATTAGAGGGGCCTGCTCCGATGTAAGATGCTGTTTTGTTCGATATCGCATTAAATCACTTGGGTGTGCTTATATCCTGTTGGTTTGTTCTTTTTAGATTTTGGTATTTATTCAGGCCCTCATGTTGGGTTATGCCTCATTTAGTAATGACTGGCTTGAGGGCAGTAGAGGTAATGCTCAGATTACTTACCGGTAATCCTCATTCATTTTAGTCCTATTTGACCCAGTCATACTTCCCACCCACCCTCCTGATAGCAAGTCTTTGTGGTGCTTGGTATTTCAGGATGTGCTATGGTAAGGTACAGTTAATTATAAACCTTAGCTGGAGGGTAGGTGCGGTTGGCAAGCATCAACTGTTTTGTTTCCTGACCCTAGACAATATCTCATTTAGTTATGACTGGGTCGAGAACCAGTAGGACTGAGAGTAATGAAGATTACCAGTAAGTAATCAAGGCATTCTCGACCATGGATTATTTGGAAATTAACAGATTCTAATTTGTGACCACTAAATAAAACCCACAAACTTGTTGTGGTAACTTAGAAGAGCTATTAATGGTTTGATTATTTACCACTCTGAGTCTAAGTCACTCTGGTCACAACCAGTGCTCCATGTCTTTATATTGGAGAAGAAAAAGCATTGGGAAAGCCAGAAGGCCTTTGCTCTAAAATGCAGACATATTTCTTTGCCATTGTTTTTTTACAGCTGCTTGTGTGCACATGCTTGAAGATGCAAACATACAGTGGGAATTTTGGAATGGGCTTTCTGGTAAATAAAACACATTGCAAGATGGCCACTGACATGATGACACATTCATACAAGTGTAATGACATCAGAATCTATTTTTAATTTACCAGTCTAGCAAGTAGGATGTCCATGTTTGATCAGTAAATTAAAATATTAAAGAAAATAATTAAAAAAAAGTTGTGCGTAGTGCAAAAACCAGTGTGAACATCCTGGCTGCACTTTACAGCTGCCTGACCCTCTTGAAAAAACGAAGCTATATGCAAAAAAATCTCATGAGAAGCAAGTGGGAAACAGGATAGGTTGCCAGCATTGTGGAGCAAGCTGGGTCAGATGGTAAGGCTGGTAATCGGACAATTGGTGCTGGGATAGTAGCTGAGTTACCCATTATAAAAATGGGGTAACCCAAATACGGTCCTAGACCTGGGTACAAAGTGGTATGGAAAACAATGGTCCTAGGCCTGATTCAAAGGTGATCCAAGCACAGACCTTCAATCATTATTTATGAAATTAGAGCTTCAAACTACTGGCTCACCATATTACTACATTCATTCTTCTTAAAGTGCACAAACCAAGAAAGTAGTTTAAATCAGGGTTTTTTAATTCCCAAATTACTATGGTTCAAAGGAAATTAATTTGTACATGTTCAAGGTACAAGGAGACAGTTACTCCTGGAAAAGTGCAAAGGGAGAACTGAGTGCTCTGGTGTAGGGGCGTGAAAAGAATTCAAGAGATAGTGGTGGAAGTAAGAATAAATAGTTCAAAAATGGACTGATCATGCACTTTCAGACCTTCACAACTCTGGCCACATATGTTTACAATATAATTTCAATTTCATTGGATTTACAAAACACAATAAACTTCTTGTGTAGCACGTAAGATGTGGAGGGGAGCGTGGTCCAGGTTGGGCGTAGATGGGCGTCGACGTTTTGACCCGACTTAGGGGCTCATGGGTCAGTAGGGGCCTCAGCTTGCAGGTCTTCTTCAGGACGGGTGGGAGGGGGGAGTAACCTGCGTACCTGGGTGGTATCAGAGTCCCAACCCGTGTGTTAGTCAGGGTAAACGGGATTAATCCCAAAGGGTTCCTGGTATGGCCTCGTTAGGCTACTACTTAAAGGGCTCCTTCAGGGCGTAGGAGCCTCACGTTTGAGTGGAGCAGAAGTGCGTCCTCATCTAAGGTTGGCGAGTAAGGTGTGTCCTCTCCAGGAGAAATTATTCAAAGGGCCGCTGCTCATTCAATGCAGTGAAAGAATGACATCTGGCGTATTCAGTCCGCGCTTGTTGGGACTCTGATACCAACTCACACCGGCTTGGTCCAGGTGAAGTTTGAAGATGGAGGGAATCTTTTCGGTCTTTAAGGCTCTGATCAGGAGGCGTGCCAACTTGTCCTTGGAAGATTAACAGGAGTGTAACCCATAAACCAATTCAGGACTGGGTAGGTAAGATGCAACAAAGAAACAATGTCCTGAGAGGTAAGAGTCAGTAGACAATTAAAACAAGCATGCACATAGCATTACTTTGAAAGAAAGAAGGAGAATACTCGTTGGTGGTATGTAACACTTACAACGCAACTTTTACGTCGTAATGCTGTTACAACACAGCTATTACAACGCAGGATCCATTACATCGGATGCCATTACAACGCATGGCATTACATAGCAGATGGTATTACAACGCATACCATTACATCGTAAGTATTGGTAAGTATATAATTTTTTTAAATTTTATTTAATATTATATAATTGATTTAATTATTATTAATTATAAATAAAAATATTTATTTATGTTTTTAAATATTATAAATTAAATATATTAATTTAAGTAATTTTGGGGTACATGGGTGTTTTTAAGTTTTAGGGAAGGGTTTGCGTTTTGGGGTACAGGGGTGTTTTTAGGTTTTAGGGCAGGGTTTGGGTTTTGGGGTACAGGGGTGTTTTTAGGTTTTAGGGCAGGGTTTGGGTTTTGGGGTACAGGGGTGTTTTTAGGTTTTAGGGCAGGGTTTGGGTTTTGGGGTACAGGGGTATTGTAGGGTTCAGGGGTAGGTTTGTGTTTTGGGATGATTAAATTATATTTACCATTTTTAAATTAATTAAAATATATTTAATAAATTAAATTAATTTTATTACATTAATTACATTTTTAATGGATCCTGCGTTGTAAAAATTCCGTTGTAACGGAATGCGTTGTAAAAATCTGTGTTGTACTGACACCAATCCCTCGTTGGTATGACAAAAGATATTTATTCATCTTTATATTGTAACATTAGTTCCAAGGTCAGATGTATACAGTTGAGAACAGCACTGCATAAATTGAATTAGTGACAACCATATGAAACTTGGTGCATAAACGTGTACAAAGTGCAAGTGGCGACGCAAGTGAAGGTGAACAGCGTTGGTGGCGCACTGTGCATAAGGTGCAAATAATTTACAGTGAGTGGCTCAGCGGCGCATGTGACAGTGTGATATCACAGTAGGCAAGGGTTATTTCATTTAATTGTAGAGCCACAAGGGAGGAGTGCGCCTATTGTTTAGGATGTTAGGTCGACGGCGTTTCGATCCAGGTTAGTTCTGATCATCGTCAGGACTTGGTTGTCTGAGTTAGGGAGTGATGTAAGGAAAGGAAGGAGGTTAGGGAATGGAGTACAGGGGTCAGGGAAGGAAAGGCATGTAATTGGGAAACTGTAGGGTACCTGGAGTAGGATCTGAGTGATGTGAATCCTCTTTTAAGCAAGTATCCACGGAAGGGAGGCCGTGGTAACTTATGGAACCCCACTCAAGGATTGTCTGCGGGCTGCAGGAGGGTACTGGGGAGAAAGGGAAGAATGATGGGGGCACTGCTAGAGAAGGGAATAGATCGATGTAGTGCTGGAGAGAGTGGAGCGTTCTGGTAACAACTGATGTAGCACAGGGCAGTGAATCAGGGGTTTGGAAGGTTTGATTGTCACGTACCTTAATTAATTTGAATTCCTAAACAGTGCCAGCCCTCACACTCCAGTACTGTACGTCTTGCCCAAGATTCACAAAGACAGTCTCAATCCACAGGGCAGACCTATTGTTTCTGGTTGTGGTTCCATCCTAGAACCACTTGTCCTTGGTGTCACTCTGGTAGTCCTTGGTTCAAGTAGTGGGGCAGGACTCAAGCAGCAGGGTGGCCCTCTGAGGGTTCAAGGCAGGCTTCAGGCAGCGGAGTAGCCCTATCAGTTGCAGCAAAGAGTTTTTCTGATGTGCACAGCAGGCCACAGCATCAAGCAGTCTTCTGAGAGTTGTTCTACAGGTCCAGAAAATGACCGAAGAGTGGGTCTGAGGGCCTGGTTTTTATACTGGTAACTTCTTTGAAGTAAGAGAAGTTTCTGGAGATTCCCTTCCTGACCTGGGTCCAACATGACTACAGGGACAATGGACTAGTCTAAAGTTTTTTGTGTGAATGCAGGGGACAGCCTATTGACTTGCAAGTGGGGCTGTGCCCAGCTCTACCTCACCATTCTGCCAGTGATGGCACATCCAGGCACTTCTAATCCCTCTATCGTGTGGCTGTCCAGAAGGAGAATACAAATTTCAACTGCCAACTACACCTATTCATGTGACATATGAACAGGCTGTAGGCACCAAATAGTTAAGGCAGGAAAATGCAAACTTTCCAAAAGTAGCAAACACAAAAAGATGATGGACGGAGTGCTCACTCACATACCCCCAGTCAAGCGATCCGGGTTAAATCTATCCTTATTTTTCTCACCATGACACCTCAGTTTGGACCCAGCCATAGGCAAATCAGTCTTGAACCTACTTCCCATGTGTCTGTGCTGATGAGGGGTGATGCCCAAAACTGGCTCTAGGATGCTTGTTTCCAGCCCAGGGAGGACCTGGCCTGGGAGTTCGAGGGGGACTGCTCTCATGGGGAGCAGGGTTAAGACTGATTTGCATATGGCTGGGTCCAAACTGGAATGACGTGGTAAGCAAAACAAGCATTTACAATGCAATAGGTCTCGGGATAATTAAGTTTGAGCTATTGGCATTGCTAAATATTGCAACACCAACTACAACAAAAGCCTATAAATTGTAGGCCCAAAAAATGTGTATTTATTTTTGTAGTAATGGTGGCATGCTGCGCTTTAGATGAATATGTTTAAAAGTAAAGTGCGCTATACTGCGATTGCTGCAATAGTTAATTGTGGATGCGTTAACAAATGATGTGTGCACTGATGGCTAGTGGTGTGTGTGCCTGTAGAAATTGTGCACTGCTGGCTGGTGGTGTGTGTGCCTGGCGGAAGCGTGCACTGACGGCTGATGGTGTGTGTGCCTGGTGAAAGCGTGCACTGACGGCTGGTGGTGTGTGTGCCTGGTGAAAGCGTGCACTGACGGCTGGTGGTTTTTGTGACCTGTGAAATCGTGCACTGACGACTGGTGGTGTTTGTGCCCATTGAAAGCGTGCACTGAAAACTGGTGGTGTGTATGTCTGGTGAAAGTATGCAGTGACGGATAGTGGTGTGTGCCTGGTGAAAGTGTCCACTGACGGCTGGAGTAGTGTGCCTGCTGAAAACGTGCACCGCCTACAGCACTACTCAACCCCCAACGCCTACATCACCACTCAATCCCCACCACGTACAGCAGCGCTCAACTCCCAAAGCCTACAGCACCGCTCAACCCCTAACACCTACATCACCACTGCGTAAAGCACCACTCAATCCCCAACGCGTACAGCACCACTCAACCCGCAACGCCTACATCACCACTCAACCAGCAACACCTACCTCACCACTCAACCGCAACGCCTACATCTCCACTCAACACGCAACGCCTACAGCACCACTCAACCCGCAACGCCTACATCACCACTCAACCCATAACACCTACAGCACCACTCAATCCCCACCGCGTACAGCAGCACTCAACCCGCAATGCCTACATCACCACTCAACCCACAACTCCTGAAGCACCACTCAATCCCCACCACGTACAGCACCACTCAACCCGCAACGCCTACATCACCACTCAACCCACAATGCCTACATCACTACTCAATCCGCACTGCGTACAGCACCACTCAACCCACAACACCTACATCACCACTCAACCCGCAACGCCTACATCACCACTCAACCCGCAACGCCTACAGCACCACACAACCCGCAACGTCTACATCACCACTCAACCCACAACGCCTACATCACCACTCAACCCACAACGCCTACAGCATCACTCAATCCCCACTGCGTACAGCACCACTCAACCCGCAACGCCTACATCCGCATATGTCAGGAAATGCACGTAACAGACACTAATAGGCCAGGGGCGTAGCTATGCGCCCGCCTCTGACCTACGGTATGCTCGCTTTAAAACAAAAACACACGCAAAGGCCAATAGCAGACCGGAAAGGAAAAAACACACGCACGAACATGTGGAATTTACAGGTCCATATTCAAAACGCGTACAATAGAACTCTGGCTGTACAAACACAGCTGCGCAGTGTAGCGCTAGGCCGAGACCTAAAAACTGCAAAAAAAGAGGATAAATGAAAGGGAGAGGTGTTAGTGTCTGTGAGCGCAGGGAAGAGACAACTGTGCGTGTGATGAGAAAAGACAGTTATCATTTGGTAATGAGTTAACTGATAGCGAACCTACAAGAAAGATACAGCGCTTAGGGAGGATACAGGAATGAGAGGGTCTTCAGTGTGTGGTGGCCACAATTAGAGACGGCTATCAGTGAGGACAGAAAAAGCCATTAGAGTACAGAGTACTGAAGAAGGAGAGCTCTAAACGAGGACGCAGAGAAGTGGGGTTGGGTGTGGGGGAGATGGGCTTTCTGCAGGACGCAGAAAAGCCAAAGCTGTCAATGTGGGCATGGCAGAAGAGACAGCTCTCTGTGAGGACGCGAGAAAGAGACAGCTAATAGTGAAAGCAAAAGAACACACGCCGCTGTCAGTGAGGGCAGCTGTCATTGACAGCTTAGAAAGGGCAGCTCTCGCGGAGGGCTTAGGAAAAGACACCTACCAGCAAGTGACAGCCTAGCAACGAGCTAGCTTTCAGAGATGGCATGGGAAAGAAATGAGAAAAGAAACGGAAAGAGTTCGGTGACAATAAGTGCACAGGGAGGGGATGAGACAACCGCCCGGGGGCTACCTCGGGTGCAGCGCATTAGCCGGGCTTAACATGGTTCTCCACTGCAGCTGCCTCTTTGAAGCAGACCCGTAAAGTAGGAATTGGGAGACGTAAGCTGACATGGAAAGCTATCCCCATCCATAGCAGGGAGGTGCTGGTCACGTGACCCGGTGCTGGAATTGACAGGCTTGCAGGCATGGGCCCTTCTGAGCGAGTCATCTCCGGGAAGGCAACAGTCTCGCCTCACTAAAAGCATGCACCCTTCCCCATGTGACCCAAGCTGGCCCCACACCCCCCAGAAGAACCCCGACCCCGGTACCCCATCTCCCACCCACTGAGCTGTGCACCCCTGAGGCTGGGCTTGGTGCTGCGCTGTAGGTGAGAGCGTTTTCACACGGTATTTAACCACTGTGTCATTTATAGAAATGCAAATCTCCAGGCATGTGTATTCATTGTAGCGGTCTGCGCCACCCGGCCTCTACATGTGCCATGTAAAATACAGGCATGTTAAAAACAGGTAAAATGTTGGGAGGCACCCACGCTGCCCGCTACCGCTAGTTAGAATATACATAACATTTCCAGTAGCGTGTGTGCGCGTTTATATAATTTTTATTGGCCTCGTCGAGCAATGCAGAAAAATATTAAGCTGCAAAATGCCAAAACCCTTCCTCATTTCAGCCTTAAGAAGCAGTCACGTTTAAGCAGCATTTTTTGTTGCACGTGCACAAAAATGCGTGTGCTGCTGAGACTGGGCTTGTTTGCGCGGGTAGGTAGCGCAGAGGAGCCGGCATCTTGGGAGATGAGACAACCTCCCGGAATGAAATGAAAAACAGCTCTCAGTGGAACATGGCACTGAGCCCAGTCGTGGGACCACGAGAATGAGACAGCTTCCTGTAAGGGCAATAAAAAACTGTCCAGTAAGGTCTGTGGGTGAGGTATGTGTGGGAGAAAATGTGAATATTACAGCCATCTATCAGCCGGGATAGCACGCGGAGACCGCCCTCGGTGAACTGTCCCGCACCTCTCCCTGCACCCCCAAACCCAGTTCCTCTGAATACAGTCAAGGCAGCTATAACGAAAAAAAAACCACAACTAATAAACACAAGGTAGGGTTAAGACACTTCTTGTGATACTTGGGACTGTTTACAAATATGGATGTTTCTTTAAATAGCACTACAAGTTTTAAAATAACAATGAGCATGCTGTGTGGAATTTAATTTTCAGCAACTCTTTCTGGCATAATCCTTTTTACATGACTATTTGTCCACACGACCCCCGTGAGCTCCTCGGAGTGTGTGTGTGTTTGTGTGTGGGGGGGCAGGAGTACAGAGCTAGGGCGTCTGAGCCTGTGACAGCTCCTCTGACGTGGGCCACCTGGGCGCGTACCGCTCCACACACTGCTTCTCTGCTCCGCTCCTCGCCCCCCTCGGCCTGAGCCTTGTGCAGCCTCTGGTGGGCGGAGGCAGGCGGGGAAGTGTCAGAGGCTGCTGACTGAGGAGGGAGGGGGGCAGGGACCACTCTGCGCCTGCAAGTTATCTTTCTCGAGCAGTGGTCCAGGAAGGAAGAGGAGGGGAAGCCGCCTGCACGGGAGGAGCGGGGAGGACACGTCGCAACCTCCGGCCCCAGCCTGTGACCAGCCCGGGAAGCCACCAGTAGCCCTGTGGACCGCCCCTCCACCCATCCCTCCTGAGAGACTCCTGTCCACCGGGGGGCTACTACCCGTGAACAGAGCAAAACTTGTGTGTACGACACCGTGCCTCGTCGGCCGCCTGAGCCGCGCTGAGGGAAACTGAAAGAAATCGGGAAAAAAACCAAAGCCGCGAGTGGAGCGTGCGCCTTTCCTGATATATGCTTTCAATTACCCCGCCCATGTCTGGGCGCGATAATTTAAAGCATATGTCAGGAAATGAGCGTAACAGACACCAATAGGCATGGGGCGGAGCTATGCGCCCGCCTCTGACCTATGGTATGCTCGCTTTAAAACACAAACACACGCAAAGACCAATAGCAGACCGGAAAGGAAAAAACACATGCATGATTGTGTGGAATTTACAGGTCCATTTTCAAAACGCGTACAATAGGACTCTGGCTGCGCGAACACTGCTGCGCAGTGTACTGCTAGTCCGAGACCTAAAAACTATGCATTCGGGCCCAGATCTATGAACTGGGGATGAGTGTTTGACATTGTTGAGCGTTCTGTCCATCAATTGTTGTTTTGGGAATTGTCACCGTATGTGGGAAGGGTGTGTCCAGACTTGGGTCCCATGCTCACCATGCCATTGGAGTCAAGCAGGTGAGGGGTGATACCCGAAACTGGTCCTGGGATGCTTGTTTCCAGTCCAGGGAGTACCTGGCCTAGCAGTTCAGGCTGGACTGTTCCTATGGCTGATTTGCATATGGCTGGGTTAAAACTAGAATGAACTAGTGAGCAAAAAACAATGATCTTTGTACTGGATGCAAGTGTTTGCTTTTTCAGCATTCCCTCCATCAGTTGTTCAATTGCAACTTTCTAAAAGTGATATTTTCAAAATTGTGACTAAAATCTGACTTTACCCTTAAAGAGAAGTTTAAATGACAATTTCTTAGACACCAAACATGACTTTCCTACCTGTTACCAATCAAATGTTACCACTTATTAAATATAGTAAGGTAACCTAATGTTATCCTATGGGAAAGGGAGTCCTCAGAGTAGTGAAAAACGAATTTAGGATTTTTGTCACCTTCGGGACATGTAGAACTTATAAGTACATGTCCAACCTTTTCATCACAATGCACCCTGCCCTATGGTCTGCCTAGGGCTTATCCTAGGGGTAACATATATGTAATATAAAGGGGAGTTTAAGGCTTGGTTGTGTGGTTTTGTTTTGAACCAGGGAACGGTAATGAATGAGCTTCAAGGATGATTGCAAGGGCGATATGCTCTCGGGCTCTCGTATCGGAGTCCCCTGTGCGGTGTGCTTAGCGGACGTTTGTGTGTTGTTGCCCATATCAAGTCCAAAGTTTCGTCTCCATGGGTCCCAGATCTTATGAAATTTTTTCGGACACCCTCTGCTACGATATGTGGTTTGCTCAGCCGTCATACATATGTTCATTCAACTCGTCCACTTTTGAATAGTCGGCTTGTGGGCCACCCCCATCTCCTGTCTATATCTCTTTTGCCTACAACCAGCCCCAAGGAGGCGAAAATTAACTGTGTTCTGGTGATGTCCACCTCGCTTGGTATCCCTAGAATCAAAAACTTTGGCTCCACCGGCAACGTTGTTGTATGTCGATTTAGATTCCGTATGCATTTCCCGATTCATGCCCTTATATAGGTAGATTTCACATTGCCCTTTCATAGGCATAGATATCCAGTCCTTATTTAGGCATAGTCCATGCTACCCAAATACCGGCATGGCTACTTCCAGCCGTTCATCTATGTCACAACGAGTTCTTGGAAAACCAGACTATTAAGCCGTTAGGGACTTCCCCTTGCTTGGATATTGATTTCTCCAAGAACTCATTTTTTTATGCATGAACAGCTATTCCTTAGGGGTTCATTCATGACGTTCATATCCCCGACTTTACATCAATACTGGCATTCCTAAACACCTTCAAGGTATAAATATACCTTCACTTGCTATGGCAAAGCACAATGTGGTTCGGTGCAGTTCGACTACCTACTTGCACGAGGCAGCTCACTACAACAAGTCCCAAAGGAAGCCAACACTACTGACTAGACGCTGTCATCCTCCTACCGAGAATCCAGCTCCAGTGTTTCTGACTCCCCTTGCGGGGTGTTGGGAGATCGAGTCCAGGGAAATAGATACCAACCTCTCTCATTCTAAGGTATGGAGCTGATTAAAACCTAGAGAAACCTTTGACAATTCTTGGCAGAACTAAACTATAGCTAAAGACAGCACCTACTTCTTCCCTCGTACTAGACCTAGGTTAGGTACACCGGGGTAGGCGTATTTTAGAAGCACCAGTTGAGTATTTTAGCCTGTGTTATTTATGTATGTATTTTTATATATGTCATAGCAACAGACAATGCTAATACAGTATTGTTTTATGTTACTGTTTACGCCGTACGCATTATACTTCGCATTCTGTCTAACGATTGTAGCAGTTCATATCTCTTGCATGAGAAAGAAGACTATTCAATAAACCCCTTTTTATTGAAACGGCCGTCTCTCTATTTCTGTGCAACTCTAGAAACGAAGCATGCATGATTGACTGAGTGAAATAGTTATCTATTGTTTCCACGACTCATTTATCATTTCGATTCTAGGGGAAACAAAGTTGTCATGTTTAAGTGGTTGTCAGAGACTAATCCCTTCTTGTTTATTCGAGAAAGTTTCTAGTACCTCTGAGTTAGCTGGCACACACACAATTAAGTTTAATATACTCGATAGAGACATACTGGCCTCAGTCCTATTTCAAATCTATAGTGTATGTTATTCCAATGCGCAGAGCCTAATCGTAATATAGGAACTACACTACATGGCGCCCAACGGTTTGGTAAGGCACCAATTTAACTCTAGATACTGAAGTAACTCAGTCTTGCTTTTCTCAGAGACCCTTTTTCCCTCAATACTCCAATAGACGTCTGGAGTGGGTAAGGGATATTATCCACCATAGCTGAGTAGGAAGAAAAATCCTATGTATTAGCTTTTTCGTTTGTTCAACGTTGAAGAATACAGTGTTCCAAAATATTGTGCACCTTATCCTTGTTTCCTTGAAACTTGCTCTGCAATTTTTCCTTAAACAAAATGTCCCTAAACGGGGATAAAAACACCGTGACCAGTGGAGCTACAGGTGAGGACGCCGGACCAGCTTTCAACTTTATGCCAGCCTTCTCTAATCATATTCCCATACATTTAAAATATACCTATGCCAGGAAATGGGCAGTCGCCCAAGCTCCTGCATTATACAAAAATCCTTTAGGATGGGATGAGGATTCCCTTCACAATAAAATCCAGTTAAAATATCAACCATCTGCACAGAGGTAGTACCCAGTTAAGCAAGAAGCTAAAAACAGGTCAGGGAGATATTAGATCAACTTGAACACCAGGGGGTGATTGCAACATGCACCTCATTAATGAACAATTCTTTGCTTCCTGTCTCCAAACCAGACAATACATATTGTCTAGTATTGGATTACAGACATCTAAACTCTTGTTGCAAAACATTTGCAGTGCAAAATGCACACAGTATGGCATTAACGAATAAAATTGTGCATAAAAAATATAAAACAACATTAGATATTTCAAATGGTTTCTTCTGTCAAAACATTGCACCAGAAGGTAGGTGTTTGACCGCTTTCTCAATAATGGGGACACAGCGTCACTTCTGTTGTCTCCCTCAAGGATTCAAGAATAGTCCTGGGTTATTCTCAGCAAGGGTGACAGAGTTACTACAAATATATGATGACAAAGCATTGTCATATGTCGATGGCATCTATCTGACAGACGATGACTTGGATAGGCACTTGAACAGGGTGAACACCATTATACTGGTCTTCACCTCTGAAGGGTACAAATTCAATTTTAACAAATCAAGAATTGCCCATCTCAACGTCCTTTTCCTAGGATATGAGTTATCAAGTGAAGGTAAAAGCCTGGCAGACAACTTTTTAGAAAAGTGTGCGCTGCTCCAACCTCCAAAAACGTTGAAAAACTTACAGTCAATTCTAGGATTCCTGAATTTCGGAAAAACTTACATTCTAAATTACGCAGAAAGGGTTAAACCTCTCTACGGATTAATCACTTTTACAGAAAAATTCTGACTGCTGTTCAAACCGCTGTAGCAAAAGAAAGAGCCCTCGCACTGGGAAAACGCATTATGGTCTTAACTCCTGTACCTGCCTTAGATGCAGTGACAAAAGCGAGCATTCCAAATGCTAAATCTTTACATCCAAGATGGATACAATGGGTTAATTCTCTTGCTGCAACTGATTTTGAATACGTTTTTGATCCTCATTTGAAAATGCAAGCATTTCTACAATACGAACAAGAATGTCCTCTGCCTACTGAAATTCTGCCTCTAGACGAGTATGAATGTATAATTTATACTGACAGATCAGCACAACCCGCTACGGGGGTAAACAAGCTTACAGTGCTGCATGCGAGATCGTTAAAGGTTGTATGCGCAATGGCAAATTCCGACCTATGGTCACAAAAACGCAATCTCTAGGAGATTGTACAGCTCAGCGAGCTGAACTACAAGCGTTCAAAATGGCACTTGAAAATACGGATCGCGAATTCCCCACACTCATAGTGTGCGATTTGTTCTACTGTGTCCAATCCTAAAATGAATATTTACAGAATTGGCTTCAAAGCGGTTTCAAAGATGTAAAAGATGGCACAATCAAGCATAAAACGCTTTGGGAACAAGTAGTTCAGTTACAAGAAGGACTACAAAACACTCACGTGATACACACGCTGGGTCATCAACGTGATGGCATTTACGTTGAAGGGAATTCATTGGCTGATGAAGCTGAGAAGGCAGCTGTGCAAACGGCTTCCGTAGCTGCAATCACTTGTTCAAAAACAAAAATAGACAGCGAAATAATGCTAGCTGTCAATGCTACAAGCAAAGGCAGCAGGGTAGTGTTACCTAATAAATTTCCACTCAAATACTCATATATAGTTGATGCAAACAGCGTTCCTTTTGCTCGACTCCCTGGAGTGGGGGATAGAGTAATTCCAAACAGGAAACTTAGGGTAGCTTTGATATACGAAGCACATTTGGGAGAGGGTTTGATACATCATGGGATAAAACAATATTAACTGTTAAAGAGATGTACTGGTGACCAGGAATGAATGCTCACATTCACATGTTTGTCAATGACTGCATAGACAGCAATAGAGATCGCAGCACAGAATGCCGCCACATACCTGACTATAGCATAGCCAGCCCATTACAGACACCATTGTTAGACAGCATTAGACTTTCTATACGCAGGCGTCCCTGTGGACAAATGTGGTCCCACAAATATTAAGACAAGGTTCATTTGGATGTGGCCTCAGCACTCGGCTGATGCTCGACTGTTATAAAAGATTTGCGAGTCTTTATCGGAACCTGCGCAATCGGCACGCTACATTCTGACCAGGGTTCTGCGATTAGCTCTCAAGCTTACAAGGAGGCCATAGCCAATTTGGGTGTTGCATTGCGGTATTCTACTCCATTCCATGCTGAGGGAAATTCGGTTGTGGAGAGAAAAAAACGGGACATAAAGCAATCTATAACAGCTAGGGTATTAGGTTCAGGTGATGGGTGGGTCAAACATCTAATAAGTGTCCAATGTAGTCTTAATAACTTGCCAAGAAGTTCTCTAGGGGGTAGCACTACATATAAGGTCCTTTTTGGGACAAATATGTTGGTCCCCGACCTTGATTGTCAGACATCAGTGGTGGAACAAAAAACATTTGATATCAAAGATCGTTTGGCTGTTTTTCAGGACTTAAATGAACTAAGAATGAAGCAAAGCAATGTCTTCCTGAAGCCAACCACCACTGGAGAAAAAACAACCGTCCCAGCAGGCCTGTCTGGATCCCAAAGCTTGGTGATCTAGTCAGAGAAAAGATCGACGGCAAGAAGGACTTTGGGCCTTCTTACAGACAACCAGTACCTGTCCTAGCAATCCACGGATTAAGAACAGTATTACTGCCGCCCCTTGCTGGTAAAAAGGAGAACAGGTTCGTGTCCATCGACCTGATAAAACCACACTATGTGGCCGATACTAAGCAGTAGGCCAAGGGCACTCCGCCAATGTATCAGACGCACACCTCTTCTACAATCCAAGAGGTTCAAACTGAGAGACTCCTCACCTTTGAGGAATCTGCAGCACGAAAAGAGGGACTATGCAACAAAGCTATGGAACTTGTACCTCTTAAGACCCAAATAACAGTTTGTCAAGAAACACCTGTCTACAACGAAGTAGCACCTGTCAACAATGAAGTAACAAGTGATCAAGTGATTCCAGCGATTTTTACAAATCCTGATGCAATCCCAACAACTGACAGTACTGCCTCTGGGTATTTCATTAACTTTGATACATTTGTCTGAGGATCCCAGCGAACCTGAAACAACACCAGCAAAAAGAACTTTCGAAGTACAAGCAAATGACCTTTTGCATCACCTGGAAAAGACTTATCTGATTTCACCATGGATTGAACTTTGGATTGTGTTGGGAACATTTTTTCTTCTACTTTGGTTCACTCTGGTAATAACTCTGGGTATGCTGCTAAATGGGCGATATGTTAAAATGGACACAGCAAGTAAGAACGTCAAGTTACTCCTCAAGCCACACAAATCATCCCATCGTGAACAAAGAGATTTGTCATCAGTAAACATCACAGCCGTTCCTATACGAGATGGTATAGCTTGGAACAAAACAGAATATGCCATTTTTGGCCCGTCTGAGCTGTTGAAGATTCCACACTTATTCAAGATTTCATTCAGTGACTTTGTTTCATCTAGTACCTTTTCTGATGATTGGGACTTCGAGACTGTTAATAATATAATGTCAGATCTGGAAATGTCTGCAGTATTCACAAATCATGATTATTTAGAAGATTCATCAGACTATGAACAAATGTATTGTTATAATCATTATGGTCATAATTTTGTGCACACATCTGCAATTTCTAGAAATGTATAACCAATGGGAACATTGTCCTACTACACCAAAGGGTAGCTCAAAAACATTTGCTATGAAATTTCCATACTTCTCAGGGTTCAATATATCCAATGCTGAATCGTTTTACTGTAAAAATGTAAACAAAACAGGAGTGAAAAGTATGTTGACAAATACAAAACAGATTTATTCTGCAACCTTTTATGCCCAACTTTCTAAACTAGGTTTTGACTTTTGGAAAGACAACATTGAGACAAAAACTGTCTGGGGTACAAAAGATTGGCAGGTACAGGGTGTAGAAGCTATGCTTAGAGCCTGTATCATCCCTGAACAAATTATGTTTTTGAATGACACTGTCCAACAGACGTCTTGACTTGGGTTAGCCAGGATCAAAGATATGAACAATCCGTCCATACCTACACCTGAGAGTGATAAAACTTCGGAGCGAGAGGTCGACGTACATACTATTGTGTATCACAACAGAACAGATCCAGATTGGAATAAATGGTTGATCTAGCCCACAGACACAAACAACTGTCAAGATAGATTCCTGAACAAGACACAGGGTTTCACATTCAATAGGCCAGACCCAGGATATGTTCAAAGACAGCATCCTGGGAGAGTAACAACATACAGTGTAGGGAAGCTCTGCCTTGATTGGCTACAAAGATGTACACTTAAGGATGTAAAGCAACACTTATCTTTACTTAGAGATGACACTGATCTTAGGAAATTCTTGCTATGACCAAGAAAACCGCGTCACAAACGTTTTATATATGCCAGTATATATGCTGCATATAATGAAATATGGAAGATTACGCAATCAGAGACTGCAGAACGAATACAAGAAATTGATTGTACTAATTTAGAGAAATCTCTCTCTTTGTTTGACAATGGGTTAACGACTCTGTCGTCCAGGATATATTCATTGGACAGCATAGTGTCTTCTGCCATAGACATCATGGGACAGGACTTGGTCATGTTGCAACATGTCAGTCGCAATTACGTTCTATCATGCTATTAGGCTGGATGTTACAAAACCTTTGTTCAGGCTATGTGCCTTATTTTATTTATTTTTATTTTTGCCATTTGTCGAGCGCACTGTAACCCTACGGGCATCGTTGCGCTAAGACAACAAACGGACCAGACAAAGCTAGGCAGATATAAGGTACAGAGTTAGAGACTCAGGGGGCGGGCTTTAGGAAAGATCCAGGTTTTTACTTTCTTGCGAAAAAGCAGCAGGTTCTGTGTGTTCCTGATATCCAGGGGCAGGCTGTTCCAGAGACGGGCAGCTGCCACACTGAAGGCTCTATCTCCCATGGTTGCCCTCTTTGTCTTTGGTACCCTGACAAGGTGGGCAGATGCGGAACGAAGATTGCGATTGTGTACGTACCATTGGAAACTGGCTTGGATCGGCTTAGGTCCTTGCCCATGAAGCACCTTAAATGTTATGCACAAGGATTTAAACAAAATCCTTTGTGCTACCGGAAGCCAGTGAACCTCCGCTAAAGCCTGTGTTGTTGACGATTGGCGTGATTCGCTCAGCGCAAGCTTTGCAGCTATGGTCTGTACACTCTGGAGTCTGGCAATCAGATACCCCGGGGTTTTCAAAAGTCGGGCATTGCAGTAGTCAAGACGACTTAAAATAATGCTCCTGACTACTGTCGTTCTTGCCTGGACCGGCAGCAAGGGCAGTATTTTACACAGTCCTCGAATGAGGGTAAAGCAAGCTCTCACTACTTTATTTACATGTGACTCCAGGTTCATTTTTTTATTGAAACTGACCCGAGGTTCCGTACAGCACTGACTCGTGCCAGTGGGCTGTTTCCATTTGTCGGCCAGAAATCATTTGGCAGTCCTCGGGAGATCTTCCCTACTTTACAGTGAAGGATCTCTGTCTTCCTCTTGTTATATTGGAGAGAGTTGCCTCTTAGACAATTGGCCATTCCAGACAAAGCTTTCCAGTGAGTCTGCTTGCTTTCCGTCCAGGGAGACAATGAGCTGGGTATCATCGGCGTAATTGATCACACAGATGTTATAACTTTTGATGATTCCCAGCAATGGTCGCAAATATACATTAAACAGAATCGGGCTGATGGACGAACCCTGTAGAACTCCATATTACTTTTTTATAAATTGCGACTGGTAAGGAGGAAGCGCTACTGCTTGCCAACTATTCGATAGATAGGAACGCATCTAACCTAGTGCCACCTGTCCGCTCGCATTCGGAAATTATCCAAGACGGTCATCAGGGCCGTCTCTGTTCCGTAGCCTGGTAGGAAGCCAAATTGCTCCTCAGCCAGCTTATTGTTTTTCTCCAAAAAAAGGGACAGCGCCCTGCTTGCCAGACACTCCACTATTTTGGTCAGGTAAGGCAAGAGGGAGATGGGCCTGTAGTTTTTATAACCATCTGGATCAAGAGTGGGCTTTTTCAGCAGAGGCGTTATAATGGCCTGCTTTCAGCTCGATGGTACCAGTCCATTGCTGAGCGATTGGCAGCACAGTGAAGAACCGGGTTTTTAAACCCAGCGGCGCCAGGGGCACGCCCAAAGTCTTCGGATCCACCTGTCTTGGTATACAGAGACACGGAATACTTCTGGGTGGCGTCAGAGACCAAATTTATTAGCTGCAGCCAGTAACAGTAATCTCAGCAATACAAAACGGTGTACAACTCAAGAAACTGTTCAATTTTGTAAGGCAAGACATCCCTTTTTATGCCAAAATTCACATTACAAATACACACCCACTGTGCAAAATTCATACCAATAAGGTACATTCTCAAACAAAGTATCACATAGCAAAAACCCTCAGTTTACTTTGGCCCAACCCACAAGTTAATTATTAGGAATGTCCTAAATCCAATCTCCACAAGCCGGACAAACCCATAATTGAAAACACAATGCGTGTAATGAAAGAGCATAGGAAAGGAAACAATGACAGATAACGAGCAAGATAAAGCATGTGTAAGAAACCTAAAAGTTAACAATGTCCTGAACCTTAGTTGGCAATCTCAGACAACAATCAACCAAGGAAATTGGCTTAGCGAGGTCAGTTTCAGATGAAGGGGTCAGTTTCTTACAATGCACCTTAGAGTCAAGAAAACCCTAGTTAATAAGTGTATGAACAGCGAAGCCCTTGCAAATTCGTTCGTTGGGTTACCTCCACGAAGCCCACGGGCCTACTTGATGGCAACACAATATGGAGATACAAACAAAATGAAACCCATGTTTGAAAACGAAGTCTCTGAATACGTAATGAACTTGCTAGTTAACGTGACGAATTCACTCCATATTAGCCGCATTCACTAAATATGGTACAACATCACCAAAATCGTGACGGACCCATGACCTCACGAGACGAGTCAGGATTTCACAGAACCTCAGACCCTCCTATTGCCATTACGTAGGCAATAACCCAAACTCACGTTAATCTGAATCTAGGTCTATATCAATATTCATCAGATCATCAAGATGTTGCTGGAGCATCATCCTACTATTCTCTACTTCTCTTGAGACAGGTCTCCGCACACACAAGGTAGCACAAAGACTACAAACGGTGGGAGCACACTGGATGCAAAGACAACAAGAGAAGAGAATTGCTAAAACCATACCAAAGAATATCAGAATCTTCCATCCCCATCTGGACAGTAGTCCCCAAAACCATCCAGTCAATGACCAGTCTCCTTCATCCACATGAATAGACTCGGAAACCTTATGCAGTCTAGAAATGGCCTGGTATACCGTAGGGGTATTATCTGGTATGAAAACACAGCAACTAGATTGGATCAATTTGCATACTCCTCCTCTATCTGCACGTATAATGTCTAAAACCATACGGTTTTGTAACGTCATAAGACGATCCGCTTGAAGCTCAGCAGTGACATTACTAAGGGCACCTGCAGTCTCATTGATAGTGGCCTCAACCACTCTCGTAAGGTGTCGTATATTCCTGCTATTGGCCATAGGACCCCAAAATGGTAGGAAGCCCTTGAAAAAGTCTCCTACTTCCTGTGCTGCGGTATCTTCCTTATCAAAGACACCTCTACCATATCTTGTCCTATGATAGTCCGGAGTAGCAGTATACATAGGGGGAAGCAAAAATGCCACATAACAAGTTCCCGAAAAATCAGGTGGCAACCATGTGTAGGCTCTATCATGACAAACAAAATACGTGCCTTTAGCTGGCACGAACAGAGGAGAAGTCTGGGATGAATAAACAGGTGTGAGCACACACACTCTTACCTAGCTGAGCTCTCGGATTTCGACCACTACCTTGCAAACAAAAGTGGCCTCGATGTGGTACAATCCAAATCGGGGGAGACCTTTTTCGCCTCTCCTTCTCTGTCAGACTAGTACTATATCCAGTCACGTTCCAACCAACGTAAGCCTGCACCTCATCCTTAGGGATAGCATTATATGCATCAATATCTCGGATCATATCCACTATTCCCTTTATCAAGGCACTATTTCTCGGATTGTCTTTCATGGAACGTAAAGGATATACCTCATTCGCATAGATAAGCATAGTCTGAAAAGCCCATACAGACCCATTGAAAAAAAAAGGCAAAACCAAATAAGGCATACCTCTATCTGTCGCATAAGACCACAAACCCAGCAATTAGTGGTATTCACTACCAACTGATGCTGATGCAACAGCTGTATAAAAGAATTGTTAACAAATTCTGACCTCCTTATCTGTTCATGTTCAGGCAGCGTGTAAAATTGGTGCGAAGAAACAGTAGAAAAAGAAAGCACAGGTTGGGACGTGGGTGCAGAATTCAGTGGGGTCGCATGAATAATCCAACCCACAAAAGCTAATGTGATACTTAAAAACATAAAAGAACACAATATTATAAAGCATTTGCTACACATCAGTGTACAGAATCTCATTTTGAAATTCATTCAACAACTCTCTCAGTTACAAAAAACTCCATCCTCTAACCGTGCTGTTCGCGGCAGTTGTTTCTTTTCGCTCAAGTGTGCGTCTGTAAGTCAACAAACCAGAACCGCTGACCTTGTGTCCACACGGCTCACAACCTTAAGTCTTTATACCGCGACCGTACAGCTGAGCTCGGATGGTAGCTCAAAAAAAAAAAGAACAAAAAAGTTTCTCGGCTGAAAGAGTATAGTTCCCAAAAAACTCAAAATTTGAATTTTATTTGTCCATATTAGATCTCAGATTGTATCGTTCTTTACCAGACACCGTCTGGTCCTTAAAAAGCAACTCTGGTTGGGTAGTATCAAGCTTCAGTTGAAGAGGCACAGCTTCTTGTAGAACTTCGTCATCCGCACGTTCCGACTGAGTCCATGTCAAACATGCATCACTAAAAGGCACAAAGTTTGGGACCTTTTCAGTTTCTGAATCAGCAATTCCCTCCCTTACCCATTGGTCATATGGTAAGGGCAAAGGAATCCTTTTACAATGGGTGACAAGCACCCAGTTTTTCTTGCCAAACACTTTAACAGCAGTCCTGGTTGTAAGTAGAACCTGGTATGGTCCTGCCCATCTCGGTTCCAGATTCTTTGGGCCCGATGTAGGTAAAAGGGATTTTCCGATTTCAAAATACCGAGGCGGGCCGAATCGGTATTCTGAAATCGGAAAACGAGATGTAGCAAACAAACGGCGAAATAATACCGATTCGGTCGGCATCGGTAATGTGAATCGGTACGTTCCGAATCGGCACGGACCGAATCGGAAAGTACCGAATCGGCTACCACCGAATCGTAAATAGCCGAATCGGCTACCAACGAATCGGAAATAGCCGAGTCGGTAAAATCCGATTCGGCAATTAACGAATCGTAGCTATGAAAACACACCAATGGCCAAAAAGCCCATAGGAATGCATTGAAGAAACCGAATCGGTAAAATCCGATTCGGATAATACCGAATCGGATTTACCGATTCGGTAATATCCGATTCGGTAAAAGCCGATTCGGCAAAAGCCGATTCAGCCAATGAGGTGGCTCCCCCTCCCCCACCCAAACAGGGAGTGGCAACCCTGGCAGGTGCAGCTAATTAAGAACTTTCTGGAGAGCCAGCCTGAGCTGAACACTCACAGTTAGCAGCAGTGGGAGTAGGAGGTTGTGAACTGTTCTGAACAAGATGGCAAACCAGAGTGAGAGCCAGAAGTCCTCCCAGAAGAGGAAGCCTAAGTTCAGCACCACCGAGCTGCAGGTGTTGGTTGAGGAGGTGGTGAGGGTGCACCGGCAGCTATTTGGAAAGCTGTCCCTCAATGTTCCAGACAGCACCAAGAGGAGGATCTGGAGCGAAATCGCCCAAAAGGTGAATGCTGTGGGTGTCACCCCCAGGTCCCTGGAAGAGCTGAAGAAGTGTTTCTATGACATCCGCAGCCTCACAAAACGGAAGATGGCAGAGATCCAGAGGCAGGCTGGAGGCACTGGTGGAGGCAGGGACCCGGCGCCACCCCTCACAGACCTCGAGGAAATGGTGTCCACCACCATTGAGAGGGAGAGCGTAACTGGAATTGGGACCCTGGACAGCTCAGCCAGAGCTACAGCTACAGGTAAGAAGCATGCGCATCATGACACACCCTACCAGACACCTCCCCATTAGACACAATGCATAGGCAAACCCCAGCACAGTACTGTAACCAACATACAAGAGACAAGCATCATGGTACATGTAGTCAGCAGAAGTTAGCAAACTATGGCAGTGCAGAATCACAAGACAGGAAACAGTGGAACACATTCTAAGGAGATGCAAGGACATGTGGAATGCTTTAATTGTACTGACTGTAATACATCGGCACTCAATTTACAAATGCTTCTTTGTACCTAGGGGCACCATCAGGCGGACAAACAATGTCAACAGAGGCAGCAGCACCATCTGACACTGCACTCGCAGGGCCGAGCACCAGCCAGGCTGCCGAGGAGGAGGAGGACGAAAACACCATAGGGCTTGGTATGGAGGGAGACCTGGTAATAGACTTTGAAGCACTGCACTCCCCACAAATGCCAAGCACACCCCCCTTGCAGTTCTCCCCAGAGAACTCCCCGACAAGGGACCTCCTTCCACCTACACCAGCTCCTGCCACGACCATGGCTGTGGCACCAGTACAACCTGTCCTGGGAGCAGGGGCTCAGGCCCCGGCCAGCACCACACCCCCACCAGTGGCACCCCAGCCCACTCAGCAGGCCGGCAGCAGCAGTACCCGGCGCCGTGCCATCCCCACCACTGCAGCACCAGCACCGGAGGGCAGTGTCTTCCTGGGCCTCGAAGGAAAGATGGTAAAGATACAAAGGCAGCAGGCGAAATCCATGATGGCCTGCCAACGCCAGCTCCTGCAGCACAACCTGCAGATGGGGGAAATGGTAAAAGGATTTCAGGCCTTCGTGGATTCAAACAAGGAGGTAGCAGCAGGTTTAGGCAGGCTAACCACTGCCATAACCCAGTTGTGTGGCAGACTGGAGGAGCATGAGCTGGTGCGCAGGCGGGATGCCCGGGTGCAGGACCGCTCCATGAGCCGCCTTGCTGCGGCAACGGCACAACTCTGCCAGCGCAGTGCCAACATGGAGTCTAGCCTCACACAAAATACGGCAGAGATAACAAGGGGAACGGCCCGCATCACGACTGCAATGGAGGCCATGATCATCTCTAACACTGCCACAAATCCTGCCCTGGACCTGGGGGATGCTGGGGACAGCAGCAGCCGCAGCAGCTTGGCCAGCGCTGCATCAGAGCCACGCAGGAGCACCAGGCGCTCAGCAGATGCCGCTGGTCATTCTGAGGGGGCTGAGGGACACCCCAGTGGGGCTGCCAAGCGGTCAAAGAAATAGCCTTGCAAGGGCGGGTGAGGCAACCTGGACCTTGGACTTTTGTTTTCTTTGCCATTACACCTTTTTTTTGTTGCACATCAGTGCAGTAACTGTGTTGCAACAGTATTAAAAATTGTTTTTTCACAACAACCATTTAGCTGTCTTTGCATCTGTACTCACTCAGAAATAGTTTTCTGTAATCTCCTCACGTCTGTATCTGCCATCACTTGGCGTACACACCCCAGCTGGCTGTGTCAGTGGCACAGCTTCGTCGTCGTCATGGTCCTCGTAGTCAGACAACTCCACCTCAGTGCCCTTCTTCACCGCAAGGTTGTGTAAAATTGCACATACAGCTATGATCTTGCAGCAGCTGATGGGGGTATACTGCCTTGCACCTCCACTCTTGTGCAGGCATCTGAATCTACTTTTCCAGATGCCAAAGGTCCGTTCGACGACATTCCTTGTGCGTATGTGGGCCCGGTTATACCTCCTTTGGCTGGGTGTGGAGGGGTTGAGGTAGGGGGTGAGTATGAATGAGCGGAGGGCATATGCACTGTCGCCTGGAAGAGAAAGGGGTAACATTACACACATGCATACATATATTCCACCTAGCTACTGTGTGTTATGGGGGTCTGATGATGTGTCTCACCTAGGAGGTATCCTTCACCAAATTCGCCAGCCATCAGCCGTCCATAGATGCCGCTCTGTTGGAAAATATAGGAGTCATGGGTACTCCCTGGAAATTTTGCTACCAGGTCTGTGATGGTGCACTTCGCATTGCAGATCACCTGCACGTTGATGGTGTGTGTAGACTTCTGATTGCGGTATATGTATTCTGTGTCCGCTGGTGGGCAAATCGGAATGTGCGTGCCATCTATGCAACCAATGATTTGGGGAAATTGTGCCATCTGGTAGAAGTCAGCTTTAGTTTGTAGCAGTTCTGCGTGGGTTGCAGGGAAAGAGATGTATTGGTCCATCCTGTGTATCATGGCGTCAAGGAATGTGTGGAAGAACCTTGACAGGCTGCTCTGGCTCACCCCTCCTGCCGCTGCAACTCCACTTTGATAGCTGCCAGACGCTAGCAGGTGTAGGCTGCATAGCACCTGGACGTGTGCTGGGATGGCGTGTGCCCTTGGGGTGTGGTGGTCCAAGAATGGTTTGAGATCCCTGATGAGCTCAAGTATGGTGTCAGAGTCCAGCCTGTATCTCTGTAGGATCTCTGCCTCTGTGAGCATGAACAGGGTTATCCTCTGTCTGTAGACCTGTTCATTTCTTAGCCATTCCCTCTGTCCTTCCTGCTGTAGCCGTAGCCGCCTCGCAATGACATAAAAAGCTGCCATCCTGCAAGTTGCAATGCATTTTGGGGCTGTTTATATGGGTTGGAGTTGGTTACCACCTGATTGTAATCCATGGTAAATACCGAGTGAATTCTACCGATTCTGAGCCGATTTCGGTGTTTCTGTGCCTCCCTACATCTCCCCATCTGTCGGAATCGGGGAATTTCCCGATCGGTGATTCATACGAATCGGTATGTTCTCCGATTCGGCTCATGTCCGATTCGGTCTATCTACCGATTCGGTACATGGACCGAATCGGCTTCATTCCGATTCGGTGTGTCTATCGAATCGGTACATGGGCCGATTCGGATAATTTCCGATTCGGTGTCACTACCGAATCGGTACATGGACCGAATCGGTTATTTTCCGATTCGGTGTCACTACCGAATCGGTACATGGACCGAATCGGTTATTTTCCGATTCGGTGTGTCTACCGATTCGGTACATTGACCGAATCGGTGTTTGCATCCGATTCGGTGTGTTACCAATTCATTACATATCCGATTTTCGGTATGTACGTATCGGATTCTTTTCCATTCGGTACTCATTCCGAATCGGTTTTCACTCCGATTTTGATTTTTTTTTGTTCCCTACATCTCGATGGCTGTTTACCGATCGGTAAGGGCCAAAAATTGGTATTTTCGGCCGTTACCGATCGGTAACGGCCTACCTACATCGGGCCCTTAGTCCTCTGGAAATTCCGAATTAAGGTCCAGTCGCCAGGTTGTATTGAGTGACCTGGATACACAGAAGCTGAAGGTAAAGTGTTGTGCACCTGTTGGTGAAGAACACGCAATTTAGCAGTCAAGTCATGTAAGTAATCAACCAACATAGGATACTCGATGTTGCTATATTCACTCGGCCTCGGCACACTCCAAACATTCGCCGGGCGACCTAAAACAATCTCGTATGGGCTAAGTCCCACACGAGAATGTACTGTCGTCCTTGTTGACAAAAGTGCCAACGGCAAAGCATCGGGCCATGTAAGACCAGTGCTCGCTTGTATCTTGGCCAATTTAAGCTTAAGAGTGCCGTTGTAGCATTCGACCAAACCAGCTGACTGGGGGTGATTCGCAGCATGAAATTTCTGTTTGATTCCCAAACCCCCACACACTTTCTTCATAATTTGAGCCACACATTCACTTCCATTGTCACTCCATACCATTCTAGGCAAACCATACCTAGGGAAATATTCCTTCAGCAAAACCTTGGCTGTAGATAAAGCAGTATTATCCTTTAGGGGGTAGGCCTCTATCCATCGGGAAAAGGCACAAACAACCACAAGGACATACTTTAGGTTGTTGCATCTTTCCATGTGAATAAAATCCAACTGCAACACCTCAAACGGATACGTTGGAGGAGCAAAATGACCAGCTGGAGTTGGGGTTCCCTTGCCAGGATTATGCATCAAACAAATCATGCAGTTTTTAACCAAATTCTCAGCACATTTAGGAATTCCAGCATTCTGCCATACCGGAGCCAACAACTTACATATCCCTTTCGAACTGATGTGAGCCAATCCATGAGCCATTGTAACCACTGGGAGCACATACGCATCAGGCAACAACCATCGCTGATGCTCCGACAACTCAACCCAACAGCCAGTCGAATCCAACATTCCCGTAGTCTCTCTCCACACATTCAATTCTTTCTCAGTAGCTTCTGCCTGAATCGATTTCACACTTTCTATCGTGTCTTCACACATTCCTCCTGCTATAACCCATCTAGCAGGACCTGCAACATACATACGACTCATCACATCTTTCGCCGTTTCTCTCGCTACTTCATCCACAAACGCATTACCGCGACCAACATCATCCGTAACCTTCCTATGTGCACGGCATTTCACAATCGCAACTTGTGTCGGCAAAGTAAGTGACTCAAGAAGTTCATTCACCAATTGTCCATGCTGAGTTTTCGTACCATGAGAGGTAACAAAACCTCTTTCTCTCCACAAACGTCCAAAGCTATGGGCAGCACCAAATGCATACTGGCACTCAGTATACACATTCACTCTCTTTCCTTTCAACAATACATACGCTCTCGTCAGTGCAATCAACTCTGCTGCTTGAGCTGAATTCTGTGCAATACGTGCAGTTTCAACAATCGTGTACAAAGTGGTAACCGCAACGCTGCAGTCGTATCGCCATTCGGGAGCTTAAAGCATGAACCATTAATTAATTAATTAATTATGGGTTTGTAATGCGCTAGAATCGACTCCCGAAGGAGTATCTCTGCGCAGTAGACCGCTGGAGAACCCGTCCTGGCTTTTCCTGTGAGATGGTCCCTACCGGGTATCTCCAAGGTGAAACCAGGCATCCCCGGCGTATGTGGGGGGCCGTTGTGGAGATGAGGCAAGCTAATGCCCAGAGTTGCCGAGTGTGATCCCTGGTTAGAGTAGTCACAGAGATGAGAATTATCGAGTCCGCTGACCCTGGTCCACGACAGCTAATGCCCAGAGTTGCCGAGTGTGATCCCTGGTTAGAGTAGTCACCGAGATGAGAATTATCGAGTCCGCTGACCCTGGTCCACGACCCTGCCGCGTCGGGAATTGAACCCTGGCCCGGGCCGTTCTCTGCTCTCGGGTCTGCCGCCTCTAACCAGTGAGCCACACCACTCCACAGTGAGCCACACCACTCCACCTACCCATAGAGTACCATCTGGTTTCTCAAGAGGATTATCTTTCAAATCAATTCTACCCTTCGTTTCCTCCTCTGTCCGAAGAAAACAATCATGCTGTTCCTGAGCATCTGTCTCTACAGAAATTGGCAACAATGTAGCTGGATTCAACGTGTTGCACCGCTTTATGTGCACATGATTAGCCAAAAGCTTCAACTCAAAACCTGACAAACGTGCACTAGTAAGATGCTGAGTTCTAGTTTTATTCAATAAGGTATCCACTGCATGTGGAACCATCACAATCAACGTATTATCCAATACCAAACCAGCAGACTGTCGGATAGAAACAGCCGCTGCCGCTGTACCTCTCAAACAACTCGGCAACGCCCTAGCTACCGGATATAAAGTAGACGAAAAATACGCACATGGGCGCTGCTTGTCTCCAAATTGTTGCGTCAATACTGACAACGCACAACCCTCTCTCTCGTGTACATAGAGTGTAAAAGGCTTACTGTAGTCGGGAGTACCCAACACCGGAGCAGAACACAATGCATCACGCAACTCAGAAAAACTCTTCCGACATTCGGCAGACCAAGGAATAGGATTTGGTGTATTCTTAAGGGTAAGTGCCAACAAAGGTTTCGCCAATAGGGAAAAATTCGGAATCCACTGCCTACAATACGAGGTGATACCCAAAAAGGCACGCACCTCTCTTTGTGTGGATGGCACAGTCATCTGAGCAATCGCTTGAATACGCTCTGGGGTCAATCGTCTTCCCTCCTTCGACAAGAGCTAAGTAGGTCACTTCTTGGCGGCAATATTGCAACTTCGAAGGTGACACTTTATGGTGAAGGTCAGACAAATGTCGCAACAAAGAAAGCGTAGCTGCTTTACAAATCTCTTCATCATCAGCAGCGACCAACAAATCATCCACGTACTGGATAAGAGTCGCACCAGGAGGCAAAACAAAAGCATCAAGCTGAGTTTTCAAAGCCTGACTATAGATGGAGGGACTCTCACAATAACCTTGAGGAGCGCGCTTAAACCGGAAGCCAAAAATATCTCTACTTTCTTTAGCAATCGGAATACTAAAGAAAGCATTCTTCAGATCTATAACAGAAAACCAAGCAGCCGAAGCAGGGATCATAGTCAATTAGGCAGTAATGTCCGGAACAACAGGAAACTGTGGCACAACAATTTTGTTGACCTCTCGAAGGTCAATCACAAACCGATACACAGGTGGCTGAGAAGAGTCAGTACGCTTAAGGACAGGCAGAACAGGACTATTACACACATTACCTCTCGTTTCTTCAATCACATCTTTCTCAACCAAATTATAGATAATCGCTAAAAGAGCTCTCTCACCATCACTAGAGATCTTATATTGGGGAATGAGAGGTAGCTTAGCATTCGACTTGAGAGTAACAACATAAGGTGGAATTTGCAAAAGGCCAACATCATTCGGACCTGTAGCCCACAAAGTATCAGGAAGCGAACGCAATTCCAGTGGAAGCCAATCTTTAGACAAATACATCGGAGAGATCACTCTCTTACCCAACGTAAGATGTGCTCCTGAAGGAGAACAATGTAATGTCGCATACAATCTTTTCAACAAATCCAAACCCAACAGATTCTCACCTCAACCTGTCGTTAGAATTAGGGGTGCTTCCAATTCACAAAGACCAATAGAAAGAGACAAAGGACTAGAAACAGGATTACATACTGGGGCGCCAGAAAATCCTACCGAGACATTCGTCAAGCCAGACAAAGGTGCGCCAGGGAGTTTAGAGTGCATGATAGAACTCTCAGCCGCACCAGTATCCAAAAGAAAAGGTTCTGACACACCTGATGTAATTACTTCAACATAAGGTCCACTCTGGTATACTGGAACTGACACTACTCCCTCTCTTTGTCCATGGCTGTCCTAGCTATCATTAAAGCCAGCACTCTCACCTTCAACATAATAGTCATCCGTGTAGTATTGAGTAGACTGAACAGATGGAACGTTCTGTTGATCAAAATAATTCATAGAATTCTGAGGGGGAAAGGAACGTTCATTCTGAGAAAACGTACCACGTCCTCTACCCCTAGATGCTTTTTGAAAACCACCACGGCCTCTCTGACCAGACACACCATTCGTACGTTGTAGCAAAACCGGACAACTATTCTTGATGTGACCTTCTTCCCTACAGTAAGCACACTAATTAGGGCCTAGCGGAAGTCGCGGAGGAAAAGACTGAGGCGTCAGCAAAAATCTCTGGAACTGTGGGGGCTGCTGAAACTGGGTAGGTTGCTGACGCTGATTCGAGCGAGGCGGATACGCCTGCTGTAAAAGAACCTTCGTCTTTATTTCTTTAGTTTTTTTTTCTGCTTTATCCTTCTCATCTTTATCTCTATTCTCGTAGTATTGTGCAGTGGCCAATATCTGGCCCGAAGAAGAAACAGCCCATGAACTCTCAGAGTCCTTCAACTTATTACAAAGTTCGGGAAGCAAATTAAAAACAAACTTATCCACAAACAATTGTTGGCCACTGTGAGAGACTGCCTTACCGACCCCCACGACTACGATATCCAGACCCCTCTCATCTGTCTTCGCAGGGATGCGATAGGGACTACAACCCGGAAATCCCGCCTTCGAGAACCGGAAGTGGTTACCCGGGACCAATAAGAAAGGAGTGGGACGACCGTTACAGGGAGGAAGAAGGCGGAACGTGTACAATTCGAAAGGAAGACGCGGGACCCGGTTACAAGCAGGAAGACGCGGGACTCGGTTACAAGCAGGAAGACGCAGAACCGGGTCTGCAGGAAGAAGACGCGGGACCCGACACAGAGAAGACCTGGACGCCAGGAAGTGCCGAGGACGGTGACGAAACCTGGTCCGAGGATTGGTGGTGTCCGGAGGTGGCTGGGGAGCGGCCGTGACTCAGGAGAGTTACGGCGGAGCCAGGTTAGTGATTGTGTACTGGGAATAAGCGGGAGAGGGTGTAAAAGAGAGTGGGTGGGTATAGCGTACAACAGAGGAACAAGACGTATAATTGAATCCTGTGTGACTGAATACGCCGCCATAGTTAAACAACTTTCCATATAAGCGAACGTGATTGAGCACCCTTTCTTTTTCCAGTTGTGCACTAGACGAACCTATGATAAAGTTATAAAGATATCCTTATGCGTATAAAGTTTCCGGTTCCCTTGCTACCTTATCTTTCCTATTTTCACCTTTACTTTGGCTGTGGGACTGTTCTCGAGGCACTTCAACAACCTAGTGCACCAAGGTGTGGTAATGGTATGACACCTGTGAAACATTAACATATCTCATTCTGACGGCTCCTACCATTTCTTTGTCCTCCTATGAGCCTCCTGGGAGAACACCACGGTCAAGGACAAACCGAAGATCGGACATCTTTATCCTCGTCAGACTCAGATGAAGCTGGAAAACAACCAACACCTACAACCCAACAACCTACAACTTCTTTATCTTTTGTAAATAAACCTTCATTTAAACCTATACTTCAGCCTCCACGCCTGTTTATCAAGCCTGCCCTCCCACAAGTGGTGTCAGAAGTGGGATCCCAAGGCGAAATGGAGGCCGCTCTAGCCAAAATGGCTGAAAATCAAGAACATCTGGGGAAAGTAATGGAACGTTTTTTAACGGTTGTAGAGGAAGATCGAAGAAAATTACACCAAGTGCTCGCCGGCCAAGAACAAACACAAGGAGCCGTTGTGGACAAACTCACTACCGCCCTTAGTCAACAAAGAGGTCCTACAACCCTACCCTCAGTAGTGCTACAGAGATATGTAGCAGGAGAAGATCCGGATTTTTTTTTCAGTAAATTTGAACGCATGGCAGGTGCAGCCTCGTGGCCCCCAGATAAATGGGGACAATATTTGGGACCCCTGTTATCAGGAGACTTGCAGGCCGCATATCAAGCTGCCACACTCCAGGGAACAGTTCCCTATGCAGATATAAAAAATGTATCCTGGATAGACTGGGAATCGATGACGAGACCTATAGAATTAAGTTAAGACAAATGAAAGAGGGCCCACAAGAGACACCTCGTGCTCTGTACTTTAAGGTGAAGGATATGGCGGACCGTTGGCTAAAGCCAGCCTCTACAGACAAGGACGGAATTATGGCAAAGATATATCTAGAACAATACTTAACATCCTTACATCCTCCCATTCAACGTTGGGTTCGACAACAGGTCAACCTCACCCTAGAAACTGCAGTAGAAATAGCCAGTGATTATAGTAGGGCCCAGGATTTCCAGAAGGGTAAAGAAGATGTAGGGAAAACTGTGGGACACTCAATTCATAGGCCAACCAGACCCCTTATAACCAAGAAACCTGAACCGCTTGCTCTTGTTCCTGGTACTCCTAGTCTTCCTATGCCCAATATTCCTTTCAACAAACCACCTATGACTGGACCTCAGTGTTTCCAATGCGGGGGAATGGGACACATAGCCCAGTTTTGCCCACAACGAGAGGAGCCCATGGAAATAGGGCTGGCTCGCAATTATTATTGTTCTCCCAACAAGAAACTACCTCCCTACAAATGTACTGTCTCGGTAAACGGACAACCACTTACAGCCTTAGCTGATACAGGCTGCCTACATAGTGTAGTCCGACCTCAAGACTTAGGTAACAAAATAGGTCCCATTGACGGTATGGTAGCTATTAAGTGTGTACATGGAGACACCAAACCATATCCGACTGCCAAAGTCCTAATCCAACACCCTCGAGATCAGGGCACATCCTTGACTGTAGGTTTAATACCACGACTACCAGAGCAAGCTATTCTTGGTAATGATTACGATAAACTACCCCAGTTGTTACAGGAAACAGGATCAGAGGAAATGAGTGAATGGCTAGCTACAGCCCCTTTTTCCAAAGACACCGAAAAAGAATGGCCGCCTTCCAAACCCCGGAAAAGTCGGAATCCGAGAAGGGCTGAAAAGGGAAGGAAACCTCTGGTGATGCCAGCCATTCCCATAGAAAATCCTTGGGAAACAGACCGCAATTTTCATGCTGCTCAGCGAGAGGACCCTGTATTGCAAGAGGCATGGAAAAATGCACTCGACGAAGAAAACC
This sequence comes from Lissotriton vulgaris, assembly GCF_964263255.1. Taxonomy (NCBI): domain Eukaryota; kingdom Metazoa; phylum Chordata; class Amphibia; order Caudata; family Salamandridae; genus Lissotriton; species Lissotriton vulgaris. Next base: position 386,516,581 of record NC_141697.1, read on the forward strand.
CACAACATGTAGGTCCCTATTTTTTTATTAAGAATGGATTGTTGTATCGGAAGAGTCGTGAACAAAAACCTCAGTTGTTAGTACCAGAACCCTTTCGAGAAAAAGTATTGTATTTAGCCCATAGTCACCTTTTGGGGGGTCATTTTGGGGCAGATAAAACAGAGAAAACCATTGTAGAAAACTTCTACTGGCCAGGGATATACCAGCAAGTAAAGAAATACTGTAGAGAATGTCCCATTTGCCAACTACACAGTCGGTGTCATCCTCCTCGAGCCCCATTACTACCGCTACCCATTATCAATGACCCTTTTAGTCGGGTGGGCATGGATATAATTGGTCCTCTATTACTTCTCGAAGTGGATATATATATGTACTAGTGATGGTTGATTATGCCACTAGATTCCCTGAGGCTATACCTCTCCGCCGTCCTGACACTACTAACATAGCCAAAGCTATGATTGGAGTTTTTTCCCGGGTCGGGTTTCCCATAGAAATCCTAACAGATCAGGGAACTCCTTTTGTTTCCAAGTTGATGAAAGATGTATGTAAACAATTAGGGATAAACCAAATTCGAAAATCTGCCTATCATCCACAGACAGATGGCATGGTGGAAAGATATAATGCCACTATTAAAACTACTCTGAAAAAATTGCTAGACCTAGAAAGCAGGAGATGGGAAGACATTCTTCCCTTGGCTCTCTTTGCCATCAGGTGCAAAGAACAAAAAAGTACTGGTTACTCTCCCTTTGAGTTACTTTATGGTCATAAACCCCGCACCTTCTTAGATATGGCCCGAGAACAGTGGGAGACTGAACAAGATAACACCAAACCCTTGCCAAAGTATGTGGCAAATCTAAAAACGCATTTAGGACAAATGCGAGAGATAGTCAGAAACAATTTGGAAGAGGCACAGAACGCACAAAAGATCCAATATGACAAAGGGGCCAAATTGAGAACTTTCCAGGCGGGAGACCTTGTATTGCTTATGATGTCATCATCAGATCAATAACTATTAGGACAGTGGCAGGGTCCATATACAGTACTACAACAGGTTACCCCAGTAACATACCGTATAGAGGTAGACAGCAACAAAAGGATCTCTCAGATATATCATGTGAACTTGTTAAAGAAATGTGAAGGCCCGGCTCCAGTGGCAGTTCATAACGTTGAAGTTCCGAGACCCCTATTTCAACAATGCATCGATCCAGAATTATCTAAAACTCTATCTGATGAGTTAACGGAGGCGTTACAACCTCATGAATCTGTCTTTTCCAATACACCAGGCGTGACCAATCTTATTGAACACGCCATAAGAACACCACCCGGTAAGCGAGTTAGATTGAGACCCAACTGTATACCTGAAGCAAGGCGACAAACAATATGAGAGGAAGTACAAAAGATGTTACAGATGGGAATTATAGAACCATCTAAAAGTGAATGGATTCTCCCATTGTACTAGTACCAAAACCGGGTGGTTCCATTAGGTTTTTCATTGATTTTAGAGAAGTGAATAAGATTTCCGAATTCGACACTTACCCAGTCCCTCGAGTGGATGAAATGGTAGAAAGAATAGGAAAAGCAAAATACATCAGCACCCTAGATCTGTGTAAAGGATATTGTCAGATACCTTTAAAGAAAGAAGACAGGGAAAAAACAGCCTTTTCCACACCCGATGGGTTGTATCAATTTAAGATGTTACCTTTTGGTTTACATGGGGCTCCTGCCACATTTCAGCGAGCCATGAATACGATTCTGAGATCATATGATGGTTTTGCTGGAGCTTATATTGACGATATAGTCATATACAGCGATACTTGGGAACAACACTTAAACCATCTCACTACAATTGTGCGAACCTTAGGTTCACAGGGTTTAAAGATCAACCCAGCCAAAAGTCATTTGGCAGCTCAAACAGTCAAGTATCTAGGCTACCTGTTAGGAGAAGGCGTCATAAGACCACAGCCGTCAAAATTATCGGCTATTTCCCACATTCCTTTTCCCAAAACAAAAAAAGATTTACGAGCATTCCTGGGTTTACTAGGTTATTATAGAAGATTCATTCCTCAATTCTCTCAGATGGCAGCTCCACTGACTGATCTGCTACAAAACATTGTAATGCGGAGCAGATTCTACAATGCCCTCCTAAGCCAGTACAACAGTCCTTTGATGCTCTAAAAAGATCTCTAACATCAGAAACTGTTCTCATTAGTCCCGACTACTCTCGTCCCTTTGTGTTACAAACGGACGCTTCTGATCAGGGGCTAGGTGCCGTCCTATCTCAAGAAACACCGCAAGGGGAGAAACCCATTCTGTACATTAGCCGTAAGCTCTTTCCTCGAGAGAAGAATTATGCGACAATTGAAAAAGAGGCCCTCGCCATCAAATGGGCGATAGAGACACTGCGGTACTACTTAGAAGGGAGAGAGTTTACTCTATTTACAGATCACGCGCCCTTAGAATGGCTAGCTCGAAATAAGGGGCACAACGAGAGGGTATTGAGATGGTTTCTATCCTTACAACCATATAGATTCCACACTCGGCATAGGAAAGGGCGAGAACAAGGAAATGCTGACTATTTGTCGAGATATCCACAAGAAACGCAACCCCCTAGAAGAAAGACAGCAAGGGAAAGGGGATGTGAGAGACTGCCTTACCGACCCCCACGACTACGATATCCAGACCCCTCTCATCTGTCTTCGCAGGGATGCGATAGGGACTACAACCCGGAAGTCCCGCCTTCGAGAACCGGAAGTGGTTACCCGGGACCAATAAGAAAGGAGTAGGACGACCGTTACGGGGAGGAAGAAGGCGGAACGTGTACAACTCGAAAGGAAGACGCGAGACCCGGTTACAAGCAGGAAGACGCGGGACCCGATAACAAGCAGGAAGACGCGGAACCCGGTCTGCAGGAAGAAGACGCGGGACCCGACACAGAGAAGACCTGGACGTCAGGAAGTGCCGAGGACGGTGACGAAACCTGGTCCGAGGATTGGTGGTGTCCGGAGGTGGCTGGGGAGCGGCCGTGACTCAGGAGAGTTACGGCGGAGCCAGGTTAGTGATTGTGTACTGGGAATAAGCGGGAGAGGGTGTAAAAGAGAGTGGGTGGGTATAGCGTAAAACAGAGGAACAAGACGTATAATTGAATCCTGTGTGACTGAATACGCCGCCATAGTTAAACCACTTTCCGTATAAGCGAACGTGATTGAGCACCCTTTCTTTTTCCAGTCGTGCACTAGACGAACCCATGATAAATTTATAAAGATATCCTTATGCATATAAAGTTTCCGTTTCCCTTGCTACCTTATCTTTCCTATTTTCGCCTTTACTTTGGCTGTGGGACTGTTCTCGAGGCACTTCAACAACCTAGTGCACCAAGGTGTGGTAATGGTATGACACCTGTGAAACATTAACATATCTCATTCTGACGGCTCCTACCATTTCTTTGTCCTCCTATGAGCCTCCGGGGAGAACACCACGGTCAAGGACAAACCGAAGATCGGACATCTTTATCCTCGTCAGACTCAGATGAAGCTGGAAAACAACCAACACCTATAACCCAACAACCTACAACTTCTTTATCTTTTGTTAATAAACCTTCATTTAAACCTATACTTCAGCCTCCACGCCTGTTTATCAAGCCTGCCCTCCCACAGCCACCTTCTGTACTCATGTCCTGACCACTGTGATCAATCAATGTTTCTTCAAACCTAGTGAAGAAATCAGACACACTCTCATCTTTCTTCTGTTTGCATGCTGCTAACTTATCCCAATTCACTCGCATAGGAGGCATCAAAGTTTTCATTAGATTAATAATCCTACCAGGTAATTCTGCAACTAAAGGCTCATTTTGGCACCTCCTACCTGTCGACCATCTGCAGCAGCAATGTTAACCCATGTATCTCCTAACTCTTGTGCATGATCCTCATGACGGATCTTCACCCACAAAGGTTGAGGAACTACATTACCCAACAACATATCAACATCAGCCAAATTCATAACACACGCATCAACTGTTTGGGACAACTCCTTGTAGTAACCAGCAGGATTCTTACGGGGGTCAGGCAAAGTCTGCTTAAGAGCCAAGACCTCAGCTCTCTTCCAAGGAACATGTACCCATACACGCTGAAAATGCGCCGGAACAGCTGGGGGATTATTATTCACACCAGCAGCTACCGCATCACGCCATACTGGGGGAACTTCTCTCATAGGATACTGCTTCACTTTCCTCCTAACAGAAGGATCAGGTTCAAACAACAACTGAGAAGGAAGTCTACACCTAAACGCAAGAAGCGTCTCTACCGCTTCCTCAACATCGGGAGCCACTATCGTCCCTTTAGAAAATTCAGACTGAACATCAAGCACTTCCTGCGGGATCAGACCCAACTCATTATTTTCCTATTCTTCACGATGGAAAGTACACATCACATCAAAAACATACCTTTGCTTAGGCGGATCCCACTGCAAGAAAACATCCATAACCACTTGTAAATCATACCTAGAAGCATTCTAAACCCATCTACGAGCCAAGAGATCCAAAACTGCCCGCTCTTCGGGACCAGGAATCTGACTACGACTCTGCTTACGTTCTGAAACCGGGGTCATATTCAGTGACCCAAAGAGTGGAGACAAAAGACTAACAACAGTCTCAGTCATCCGTTTCCGAGCAGAAGGAAAAGTAGTTGACATAAGGACAGGAGACAAAGTGTTTTGAGGAGACAAAGATATAGGGTCGGTAGAAAAGGAAGTCAAAGGCAAAGGAGAAGAAAGCAAAGGAGTTTGAGGCAGGACTGGTAGCAAAGCTGGCGTCCCAAAAGAAGGCTGCTCCAATGGAGGAAAAAAACAACTGTGGAAGAACAGCTGGCGGCTGAACAACACCAGGGGGTTGAACAACTGGGAGTCATGGAGGTACTGTAGCACTCTGCACATAAGGGTGTGGTAATCTCAACATAGCGACATCAAAGAATCCTTTTCAGGGTCATTTGTCGCATTCGAAAGAAGAGGTGGCAAAGCCGGATAACATTTGTCAATGGCCATGCAATGTTGTCTATCTGACACCTCAATCGCACAATCTTCTTCATCTTCTTTAAACTGCCTAGCAGCTTGCATTATCGATATATTCTTCTCCTTCCTATCTTTCTTTGCTTGCTTAATTTCTCGCTGTTTGGCTTCCTTACGCCAGAGGCAGAAAGAGTCAAACATCGCTGGCCGGGCTTTCTTCCTAAATAGGGCAACTTCTAGGTTATCTAAAACCTCTGATTCGAAACTACCATGTTGGGGCCATCGCAAGACACCATCTTTCCTAGTATAGCGGATCCATACTTCATTATACGTAATTGGACCCACGCCATGCTTTGAATAGAGCTCATAAGTTGGAGTTCCAATCGGAGGTCAATCGGAGGTATCGGACATGAATCCTCCAATCGGAAATCCCTTTTACAACTACAACAAAACCATTTCCTAAATTTGCTAAGATCAGGCATCTTATAGCTCACTAATCTAGCTTCAAACTTCAAGGGGTTATCAACACGATACAAATATACGAGCCCCTCGGCTTTGGTAGTTGCAACAACCAAATCAAAGAAAGCCAAGAAACCAAACAAAGTCGTGGGAGTGACCCACTTGTACTCAACCAAAATGTCTGTCACGCCACCAGAAGACCGTCTATTGTCTCGCCTTACAAATCTTCACAAACGGGTTCAAGACAGGGCGACAGTCAGGGCAGCAGTCCTTCATAGCCGTCGGAAAGGAGAAGCCTCGCAGTAAAGACCTTCGGTCCACAGTCGACATGCAGGGGTCGATGAAGTGGGGGCCCTCCTCCAGTATTTCCTCACGAAGCTCCTCACGATCTTCAGGCTTGGACCGGTACCACTGAAGTCACCCCACGTTGGGCGCCAGTTGAAGAACCGGGTTTCTAAACCCAGCGGCGCCAGGGGCACACCCAAAGTCTTCGGATTCACCTGTCTTGGTATACAGAGACACGGAATACTTCTGGGTGGCGTCAGAGACCACATTTATTAGCTGCAGCTAGTAACAGTAATCTCAGCAATACAACACGGTGTACAACTCAAGAAACTGTTCAATTTTGTAAGGCAAGACATCCCTTTTTATGCCAAAATTCACATTAAAAATACACACCCACTGCGCAAAATTCTAACCAATAAGGTACATTCTCAAACAAAGTATCACATAGCAAAAACCCTCAGTTTACATTGCCCCAACCCACAAGTTAATAAATTAGGAATGTCCTAACTCCAATCTCCATAAGCCGGACAAACCCATAATTGAAAACACATTGCATGTAATGAAAGAGCATAGGAAAGGAAACAATGACAGATAACGCGCAAGATAAAGCATGTGTAAGAAACCTAACAGTTAACGATGTCCTGAACCTTGGTTGGCAATCTCAGACAACAATCCACCAAGGAAATTGGCTTAGCGAGGTCAGTTTCAGATGAAGGGGTCAGTTTCTTACAATGCACCTCAGAGTCAAGAAAAGCCTAGTTAATAAGTGTATGAAGAGCGAAGCCCATGCAACTTCGTTCGTTCGGTTACCTCCACGGGCCCACAGGCCTACGTGATGGCAACACAAAATGGAGATACAAAAAAAATGGAACCCATGTTCAAAAGCGAAGTCTCTGAATACGTAATGAACTCACTAGTTAACGTGACGAATTCACTCCATATTAGCCGCATTCACTAAATACGGTACAACATCACCAAAATCGTGACGGAACCATGACCTCACGAGACAAGTCAGGATTTCACAGAACCTCAACAGTTGGTACGAAATGGGGAATAGCTCAGCTCCGAGTTCCTTCAGTATTTTATGGGGGATAGGGTCCATAGGAGATCCAGATGAAATTCCCTAAGCGGTTCGGGTAAACTCCTCTTCCGAGGGAATCGGGAAACTATCCAGGATGACCCTAGGGGCAGTTACCCCGATGCCCTTGTCCCCGTTGTCACCCCTTTCCCCCTCCAGCTGATCTAATGGCCTAGGAGTGGTTGACTCCTCAGACCTTCCATGATCATGTTGACCTTTTCTAGGAAGAAATGATTCAAGCCATCACACAGCTCCTGAGTGCGTTTAATCAATACTACGTCACTATTTTCAGAATTCAATCTCACTGATAAATAGATCAAATTGACACAAAGGGGAGGATGCCCACTATATACAGGGCAGAGGGTTCTCAATCAGGATATCAATCACCTTAGTCATGGTAGGCGCTTGTAACCTTGGTGGTATAAATCAGAGTGACCTCAGTCCTTCCTTTAGCCCTGAGACTCCCACGTATCTACCCACGGGGTCCTGCCAAGGGGTGTGAGGTTTGAAAGGGAATGTTCTTGATCGTGATAGCCACCCCTCTTGCCCCAGATGTGAATCCTGAGTGTGCCAGGATCTTATAGGCCCCACTGCCGATGAAACCACACTGTGTGCCCATAAGGTGTGTTTTTTTGCAGCATTGCAATATCTGGATAGAGCCCCTTAATATGTTGCAACACTAGTCCTCATTTAATCTTGTCCCCCAGCCCATTAACATTCCAAGGTGGGTTGCCGGGTCATGTTACATCTGGCGACATCGTACTTATAGCACCAAGATCTAGGGGTAGGTGGCAGTACGGTTCTCTGATGTCCCTCATTCTGAAGGAGCGTCCTGTCGTGAGTGACGACCCTTGCACTCAACAAGCCAAAGTGCAAACATTTAAACCCCAACCGTGCAAAACCCCCCTTCACCGCACCCCACCTCCCTCTATCCCCCCTCAGCCTTCTGACCCCCATCTCTGGAAGTGGCCCTTGGCTGGTGAGAGTAGGTTGGTCTGTCCCCCCCACCCGATTATGAACCCCAAGACACTAACTCTTACAGTTTGTTGCTCAGGTGTCCAAGCGGTTCACAGTTCAAAGCTCCGGGCGCTTCAAAGAAGAGTGAAAAAAATAGAAAAAAGGTGGGTTCGTTACTGATTCACGATACCTTGCCGCCGGCTTTCAAGTTGCAGTACCCAATTAATTTGGGTCAATCTCCGCAGGTGGAGCTCCAGCTACTGGCCTCTCAACCTTCCTGCTTTGCTCGAGTGTCTGGATTTCCCCCTCCAATGGATGTCTTGATTCTGGTCCAGAGGACATGTCATTATCTTCAGAATCCGATTGCTGGTTGAGGGATCAGGTTCTTTGCATCATGTCCGTTTCGGATTGGGATCGCTGGCCTTTGTGGTAATCCTGACACCCTTTGTCATACGTTAGTTTTCACAGGGCATACGGAGTTCTTTTAGGTAGTGTCCACGGACAGGTCGCAATTATGCAACTTCGTCGTCGGGGTGATCCCTCCCGTTGGTACTGCTTCATGGCATCCAGTTGTCTAGGGATGATCCTCCTAGCGGTCGAAGCACTGGTCTTTCCTCCACCCAGACTCACGCCTCCTCTGGGGTCTGGAAGAAGAAGGCTTTCCTTTGGAAAAGGACCTGTAGTTTTGCCGGGAACAGGAGCATGTACTGAAGTTGAAGGGCCAGTAACTTGACCTTGACAGTGTCAAAAGTGCAGCTTTGCTTCTGGGCTTCTCAACTGTCATCTAGGAATGTCATGATCTTTAGATTTTCATAACGGACTTCTCCCTTCACTGCGCATTTCTCGAAGTATCATGTCCCTGTCCAAGAAGTTCAGCAGTTTTGCATTAATGGGCCTTGGTGGAGCGCCGGGAGGGGGTTTAGCGCTCAATGCATGATGTGTTCGTTCTATGACGAAGCATTGGGAAAACTGCTCCGCCGGAATGAGATCCCTCAGCCAGGTTGTGAAGAAGGCTACTGTGCTGGTGTCTTCCGCTCCTTCCGGGAACCCCATGAAGTGGAGGTTGTTCCTTCGGGCCCGGTTTTCTGTGTCATCGATCCTCCATAGCATGTCTGCTGTGATGCTGTGCATGTCTCTCATCCCATTTTGGAGGTCCTTGGCGGCGTTTTCTACCTCCAATACTCAGGTCTCGGCCTCTGTTACCCTATTGGATACCTTGTGGAGGTCATGCCGGAGTAACAACACCTCCGAGCAAACCTCTCCAATCTTCCCTTCTAAGGCTTCTCTGGAGCTTTGTATAGCTTGGAGGAGTAGGGCTGTGTTGAAGGCGGCTGCGCTGCCTCTGCCACCACGGATTGCGTATGGACCACCTTAGTGTACTTGTCCATTTTCCCCTGCTTCGGAAGCTTCAGGTCTGTATCCTTGGCAATGGCTCTGGCTTATGTCACACCAGTGTGGATGGTGAGGTTCCTAATTGTGTTTTCCCACATGTGCAAACTGGGGGGTTACGCTCCCCACCCCCCCCCCCTGAGCCCATGGAGCTGCACAGGGACAGGGCGGCGGCCCACCGCCTCCCAGGCCGAGACCGAGGGGGGGTAGCTTGTCTGGAATGTCTTTCAATGTTTCCCACGTAACTCTGGCCAATAGTTCTAACACTCCGGTCAAGTGTGCCGGTTCCAGTTCTCACCACCAGCCACAGGCTCCCTAGGTGCAGGATCCGTAGAGATTCTGACTGGCTCTGTGCATCCGGGTACCCTCTTCCAGGCCAACCATGAGTCAGGGCATGGGTGAGGTCTGGTATTCCTGACACTGACTGTCGACACAGTGGTGGGCCTCTTCTGTCTCTCTCCAGGACCAAAGGAGATGGGCCCCTAGGTCTATTGTCTGGTGTGGAGCCTCTGCTGCACCCTGTCCTCGCAGAAGACGACCGTCGCACCCCGCCTGGCTTGTTGCCCACTTGGGCCTACCGTAGCTAGTCCATCCAGGCTTCTTCTCAGGAGGCCACACGTCCTTCCATTGTGGCACTCGCAGGCACACGCAATACACGCAGGCCGCGCTTCTCATGTCTTCAGGCTCTTCCACTGCAGGTGGGGGTCCCTCTCACTCCCCCACCTATGTCAATGTCTTGAGGGCCTGCGGTTTCTTGAAGCTCCGCCCGAGGCACCATCTAGGTTGCAGCAACTATTCCATCACTCAGGAGATGGGGAGCTGTCCCACCTTCGGTTCTCCAGCCTTCTGCCTGGGGCCGAACACAGCCAGGCTGCCCGGGCTCACACTCTGCATCTCTCTGTGCCTCTGGGAGGGGGCCCAGGATTGTGAGGCCATGGCACTCGCAGGCTCTCGCTGCTCACCCAGGCTGCAATCAACGGCTTCCTTCTATCCTCCGCTCAGGATGGGCGCAATTTCAGGTGGAGATCTGTCACACCCTCCACTGCTCTCAGACACACTTATGCCGCTGCACACCACTAGTGCGGCCTGGAAAGCTGTCTATGTCACGGCCCCCCATCGATTCCAGAACTACCTTGCTGCATCACTCTGGGAGCACCTCACCATGGCTGTCCAGTCATCCCCCAAGGGCCAGCCACAGATGATTCAGCTCCGGTCGGCCACCGGCTACTTCATCGGCACCGGGGGACCTCCGCGTCTCCAGCACCACGAGCCGCCATCTTGATTCCACTGACTACGGTCGGCCTCGGAGTAAGAACCGCCATGCCACTCCATTGCATGCACTTTGAGGTTCTTCGATTTCTGACTTTGTCCCGTATTTAGCCGCCATTTTGTGCTTTGTCGCCATTTTGTGTTGCCCTCACTCAGGCGGCACGGCTAACAAAGTGTTTTTGCTTTTCTCAGCTGCTACGTTTCCCTCCTGTTAAAGAGTAACTCCTATCCCCTTGTTTACGAAACCGATGTCAGGGTCTGGCCAAGTTCGTTAATCCATGTCTGGGTAGATTGATCCCTGTCTCGACTGACTATTTGCCTTCCCCTATTCTTTCCTTACATTATCTTATCCGACTGGCCTTCGCTATTCTCTCCTTGTGTTCTCTTGTTACACACCTGTCCTCTGAGGTACACAGACATGTCCTGCCACCTGCAAATTGGATTGTTGATACCATACTGATTAATTTGTTGGGAGGGGTAACACACAGGGTTTGAGAAAGGGGCGTATTTGAGACACCTGATAGCTTGTTTTCCAACTTTTCTCATTGGTCTAATTTTGTATACGAAAGGAGTAAATGTTGTAAAAATGTTGCTATAATAGATTGTGTGCCACGGATTGAAGTGGCAGTCTCCTCAGAACCCAATTCGTGTGTTACTTCTAGGATAACTGTGCTTGGCTGAAGCTAATAAAACCTGGCTTCCACGCCCAACGGAGTGTCTCGTGTCTCTGTTTGACAAGGCAGGTGAATCCGGGGATTTAAGGCGTGCCCTACGCCACCAGGCCCATAAGGCCCGGTTCTCCAACTGGCGCCCAATGTGGGGCGGTTTCAGTGGTAGCGGTTCAGCCCGAGGGTCGTGAGAAGCCTCGTAAGAACATTCCAGAGGACTCGCGAGCCACCTCAAGCGACCCCTGTATGTTGAAGTGGACCGAAGGTCTTTTGCAGCACGGCTACTCCTTTACGACGGCTGCTGACGACTGCTGCCCTGACTACCACCCTGCCTTGGACCCTCTGGTGATGACTGGTATCGTGAGACGTTAGACGGCCCTTAGTTGGCGTGAGAAGACCATTTAGTTAAGTATTTGTGGGTTGCGCCCACTCCTTTGTTTTGTTTTGGAAATGTTGTTATTCGACTATTGCAATAGCCGAAGCCGAAGGGTAATTACATTTGTACTGTGTTCTCTGCTTTTACTCCTTGAAGTTGGTAAACGGACCAGTGAACTTAAGATGCCTGGTTTTAGTGGACTTAGGAAGATTTGTTGTTTTGGTTGTCGTAGGGATTCCCGACTTGAGGACTCAAGTCCGATTCCTCCGGTTGGAACTCCCACTCATGAGCTCTATACTAAACATGGTGTTGGCCCCATTGCCTTTAACGAGGCATGGATCTGATACACGAAGAAAGATGGTGTTTTGCGGTGGCCACAAAATGGTAGCTTTGAGCCCGACATATTAGATAATTTGGAAGCAATTTTGTTTAAAAGAAAATCCTGGCTGGCGATGTTTGACTCTTTCCGCCTTTGGCGTAAAGAAGCCAAACAGAAGGAAATTAAGCAGGCAAAAAGAGATAGGAAAATGAAAGATATGACGGTTATACAGGCTGCTCAGCAGTTCAAAGACGATGAGACTGATCGAGCGATTGAGGTCTCAGATAGACAACATCGTATGGCAATAGATCGATGCTACCCTGTGTTGCCTTCTTCTCCACGAACTAAGGATCTTGACGAAGATCCCTTAATGTCCCATTTGCTGAGATTGCCTCCTCCTTGTGTGCCAGGTGCTAATGCACCCGTATTGTTGTTACCTGTTTAACAACCTGTTGCTCAACCTGTTGTTCCGGTTCCTCCGCAATTACCTCTTCTTACTGCATCGCCTGTACCTCCTTTGCCACCAATTTCTGTATCTCAGTCTCCTTCATCTTCAGGTTCTCTTGTGATGGTTGATCCTTCTCCTCCTTTGCTTAATACTGCATCTCCGTTTTTTGCGTCTGCCCCTTCCCCGATTAGTAGTTGGTTGGTTAACACTGTTTCTGGTCTTTTCTCTCCTCTTTTTGGGTCTCTTAATATGACTCCTGTGTTTTCTCGAAGGCAATCTCGTAGCCAGATGCCAGATTCTGATGAACGAGTTCTGTTGGATTCGCTTGCCCGCAAATGGATGATGAATAGTCCACTATATAGTGTATCGTATCTGATATTATGGATACCTTCCTCCAGTGGAATGTGCCTACGCAGAGATATGTTTTTAATGTCATGTGTGATGCCCTTATTAAGGGATGGGATGAGATGGAGTTGGATTTAACGCCTCAGGGTCTATTGGATATACAGGACAGGTTTGATAAAGGCCCTATTGTGGATTCTGAAGTTCGGGATGCTGTGAAGACACTTGTTACTTTCAGGTCTTTATTTTCTTCCCAGACTATTTCTGAACCCGATCCTGCCATAAGAGAAAGAATGAAAAATTATCCTACGAGGGAAGTTCCTCCAGTATGGAGAGAAGAGGTTCCGCTAGCGAGTGCGGTGACGGCTGTCCCTGCTCATTTCCAGCATATATGGGTACATGTCCCCTGGAAAAGAGCTGAAGTTTTGGCGGCTAAGCAATCTCTGCCGGACCCTCGTAAAAATCCTGCTGGGTTTTATAAAGAGCTGTCCCAGACTGTTGACGCTTGTATCATGAATTTGGCTGATATTGACATGTTGATGGGGAATGTAGTTCCACAAGCATCGTGGGCTCGGATTCGTAGAGAGGACCACGATCAAGCTTTAGGTGGTAGTTGGGCTGATATAATTGCTGCGGATGCGGCACAAGTGGGTGGTGCCAAACCAGACAATTTGATTACAGAATTGCCTGGTACAATCATCACCTTAATGAAGATGATAATGCCTGCCTTACGTGTTAACTGGGATAAGTTAGCTGCGTGTAAGAAGAAGAAGGACAAGAGCGTCTCCGATTTCTTTACTCGTTTTGAGGAGACGTTTATCGATCATAGTGGTCAGGATATGAGTACTGAAGGTGGACAGCGATTATTTGTGGATAAATTCGTCTTTAATCTATTTCCAGAATTATCGCATAAGCTGAAAGATTCAGAGAGTTCATGGGCTGTTTCCTCACCCCCGCAGATATTAGCCACAGCTCAGTATTACGAGAACAGGGATAAAGAAGAGAAAGATAAGGCTGAGAAGAAAACGAAGGATTTAAAAACAAAGGTTCTTTTGCAACAAGCTTATCCTCCTCGTTCTACTCAGGGACAATTTCAACAGCCTCTTCAGTCTCAGAGGTTGTTACAGAAACCCGATGCTTTTGTTCCACGACTTTTGCTTGGTCCTAATCAATGTGCCTATTGTAAGGAAGAAGGTCATTTTAAGAATAGCTGTCCGGTTTTATTGCAGCGTAATGGTGGATTTTCAGGGCAGCGAGGCCGTGGTGGTTTTCAATCAGTACCTAGAGGTAGAGGGCAGGGTGCGTTGCCTCAGGGACAGCGTTCCTTTCCCCCTCAGAACTCTTTGAATTCTTTTGATCAGCAGAATACTCAGTCTGCGCAATATTACAACGACGATTATTGTGCTGAGGATGAGGCTCAGGATTTTCATTCTAGTTAGGACAGCTATGGACAAAGTAAGGGAGTCGTATCAGTTCCAGTGGATCAGAATGGGCCTTATGTTAAAGTTGTTGCATTGGGTGTTGCAGAGCCATTTGTTTGGGATACTGGTGCAATGAGAAGTTCCATTATTCACTCCAAACTCCCTGGGGCACCTTTGTCTGGCTTAACAAACGTTTCTGTAGGATTCTCTGGCGCCCCAGTTGCTAACCCGGTTTCTTGTCCTTTGCCTCTTTCGATCGGTCCTTACAATTTCGAAGCTCCGCTTATTCTAACGACTGGTTGCGGAGAGAACCTGTTGGGTTTGGACTTGTTGAAACGTCTTCATGCGACATTATACTGTTCCCCTTCTGGTGTGCATCTTACATTAGGTGAGAAACTTGTTTCTTCTATGTATTTATCAACAGATGAATTTCCGCCCGAATTGCAGTCTCTTCCTGCTACACTTTGGGCTACAGGTCCGAAAGATGTTGGTCTGCTCCAGATTCCACCTTACGTGGTTACCATTAAGACTAATGTTAAATTACCACGCATTCCTCAGTATAAGATTTCTAATGATGGTGAACGTGCTTTGTTGGCTATTATCTATGATCTCGTTCAGAAGGGTGTGCTTGAAGAAACAAGAGGAAATGTTTGCAATAGTCCTATTCTGCCAGTTCTTAAACGCACTGATCCTTCTCAGCTCCCTGTCTATCGTTTTGTGATCGATCTCTGGGAGGTCAACAAAATTGTTGTTCCCCAGTTTCCTGTTGTCCCAGATATTATTGCTTTGCTTACGATGATTCCAGCCTCAGCGGCATGGTTCTCTGTTATTGATCTCAAGAATGCTTTCTTCAGCATTCCTATTGCTGAGGAGAGTAGGGATCTTTTTGGCTTCTCCCTCGGAGGCCGAAGTTTTCGGTTCAAACGTGCACCTCAAGGCTATTGTGAGAGTCCCTCCATCTACAGTCAAACATTGAAATCTCAATTTGATGCTTTCGCTTTGCCTCCAGGTGCCACTCTGATTCAGTACATCGACGATTTGTTAGTTGCTGCCGATTCGGAGGATGTTTAAGGATGTGACTGTTTCACTGTTGCGGCATTTGTCAGACCTGCATCATAAGGTGTCCCCTTCTAAGTTGCAATATTGTCGCCAAGAGGTTACATACTTAAGTCATCTCTTGTCGAAGGAGGGAAGACGATTGACCCCGGAACGAATTCAAGCAATTGCGCAAATGTCTGGGCCATCCACACAAAGAGAGGTGCGTGCCTTCCTGGGCATAACCTCTTATTGTAGACAGTGGATTCCGAATTTTTCATTGTTAGCTAAACCTTTGCTGGCACTTACCCTGAAAGACACACCCCAACCTCTTCCTTGGACTGATGAATGTCAGAAAAGTTTTTCTGACTTAAGTACTGCCTTGTGTTCTGCTCCTGCATTGGGTACTCCAGATTATAGTAAGCCTTTCACAATTTACGTTCACGAAAGGGAAGGTTGCGCGTTGTCAATTTTAACGCAGCAATTTGGAGACAGACAACTGCCATGTCCCTTTTTTTCGGCTACGTTGGATCCGGTAGCCAAGGCATTGCCTAGTTGTCTCAGAGCTACAGCAGCGGCAGTGATTTCCATTCGCCAATCTGCTGGATTGGTATTAGAAAACAATCTTGTTGTCATGGTACCACATGCAGTAGATACTCTTTTGAATAGGACAAAGACACAACACCTCACGAGTGCTCGCTTGTCTGGATATGAGTTGACGCTTTTAGCTAGCAATATACACATCAAGCAGTGTAATACTTTAAATCCTGCAACATTGTTGCCTATCCCGGACGAGAAAGGTATTCAAGAACAGCATGATTGTTTTCTCCGAACAGAGGAGGAAACAAAAGGCAGAATAGATCTAAAAGACACACCACTTGTGGACCCGGATGGAATCCTATGGGTGGATGGCTCTTGTTTCTTTGCTTCCAAATGGCGAGATGACTGCAGCTTATGCTGTTAGCACTTTGCATACAGTCGTAGAGACAGCACGTATTGCACAAAATTCAGCCCAAGCAGCTGAACTAATTGCCTTAACGGGAGCGTGTGTGTTGGGTAAGGGAAAGAGAGTGAATGTTTATACTGATAGTCAGTATGCATTTGGTGTGGCTCATAGTTTTGGTTATTTGTGGAAGGAAAGAGGATTCTTTACTTCCCATGGGACCAAAATATAGCATGGCCAGTTGGTGACTGACCTTCTCGAATCACTTGCATTACCTACCCAAATATCAATAATCAAGTGCAGTGCTCATAAGAAGGTTACTGATGATGTGGGTCGCGGAAATGCTTTTGCGGATGAGATTGCGAAAGAGACAGCAAGAGATGCTACGAGTCGTATGTGTGTGGCAGGCCCTGCAATATGGGTCGGGGAAAGAGGAATGTGTGAGGATACGATAGAAAGCGTGAAAACGATTCAAGGAGAGGCTACTGAGAAGGAATTGAGTAAGTGGAGAGAAAGTACGGGAATGTTGGATGCGACTGGGTGTTGGACGGAATTGTCAGAGCATCAGCGATGGCTGTTACCAGACGCCTCTGTACTACCTGTAGTTACTATGGCGCATGGTCCAGCCCACATTAGTTCAAAAGGCATATGTAAGCTCCTGGCTCCAGTTTGGCAGAATAAAGGAATCCCTAAATGTGCGTAAAATGTGGTGAAGCAGTGCATCATTTGTCTAATGCATAATCCAGGAAAGGGAACCCCAACTCCAGCAGGTCATTTTGCTCCCCCTACGTATCCTTTTGAGGTATTGCAAATCGATTACATTCATATGGATCGTTGTAACAACCTCAAGTATGTTCTGGTGGTGGTGTGCGCCTTTTCCATATGGATAGAGGCCTACCCCCTAAAGGACAATACTGCTTTGTCTACTGCCAAAGTCCTCTTGAAGGAATTTTTCCCGAGGTTTTGTTTGCTGCGCATTGTCTGGTCTGACAATGGGAGTGAATTCGTAGGCCAGATTATGCAGAAAGTGTGTACAGGTCTTGGTATTAGGCAGAAATTCCATGCGGCAAACCACCCTTAGTCAGCAGGTTTAGTAGAATGCTACAATGGCACTCTTAAGCTTAAATTGGCGAAGATTCAGGCCAGCACAGGTCTTGCTTGGCCTGATGCTTTGTCTTTGGAACTTCTCTCTACGAGACTACTATACATTCTCGTTTGGGGCTTAGCCCATATGAGATCATCTTTGGGCGCCAGGCTAATGTCTGGGGAGTTCCTCGACCTAAAAAGTATTCTGATATCCCATATCCGATGTTGACTGACTACTTGCATGACCTCACCACTAAATTGCGTGTTCTTCATCAACAGGTTCAAAACGCTTTGCCAGAGGCTTCGGCCGACCCAGGTCACTCCATCCAAGCCGGCGACTGGGTCTGTGTGAAAAATTTTCAGAGGAAAAAGAATCTGGAACCTCGTTGGGGCCCGCCGCGCCAAGTGTTGTTGGTGACACGTACAGCAGTAAAAGTTGTTGGGAAAAAGAACTGGGTCCATGGCGTGCACTGTAAGAGGGTACCTTTGCCTTTACCTTTTGACCAATGGGTTCGCAAGGGTATGAGTGACAGTGAAAGCGAGAGGGTATCCCGATTTGTACCTTTCAGTAGTGCACGCCTGGATCAAACAAACTCTGAGAAAGAAGATGACGACGTGTTGCAAGAAGCTGTACCAACTCATCTACGATTGAACACAACAAATCCAGAAATTCTGTTTAAAGAACAATCGATCCCTAATAAGACTCGGTACAATTTAAGACCTCGATGAGTGAAGAACAATTGATTTCTTTCCTTTTCTGATTACAGTTCTTTTTTTTAAGAGACATTTTCTTCTCCCACCATCCATCAAGTTGCAGGTCACGGTATGAGTCTTAAGCTGTGACCTGAGTAGGGACATAGGTCTGCAGGACTTGCAGTGTCATAGGACGGCTAACAACCACAGCTAAAGTGATCTAGGAAGATTGCTGTGAGCAACGCCTTAAAGTAATGGATGATAAAGTGGGAAATAATAATAATAATGTAAAGATAAAAATTAAACGTAAAGGACTGATGGTTAGTCCGTGTGCCGTGATTTTATGTATTTTAATATGTTCATGTATTTCATTGGCATGTATAAGCTGGGTTGTTTATGTTGGGAAGCAAGCACCTGGTCCAACCTCTGCCTCCCTATCTCTCCCTACTACTACCTCCCCGCATCGGTTTCATACACTCCCAGACCATGAGCAGATTAGAAGAACGGAATATTTCAATAATTTATTCATTCAGTTATTGCATCAGCATCAACTGGTAATGAATACCACTGATTGTTGGGTCTGTGGGCTCATGCCTCATAATACAGAAAGAGGGATGCCATACTTAGTCCTTCCATTTTCCTATGAGGGCTCTGCTTGGGCTTATTTGGCAATGTTCTCTAATATCTATCAGAACCAATTGCGGTATCCTCCTGGTAGTCCATATGGTGGTGGAGCAGATTTTAATCACAGTTCATTGATAAAGGGAATAGTGACTATGGCTAAAATTGCTGAGATTAGTAAGATTCCTGGTGATGAGAAACCAGCATATGATGGCTGGAATGTGACTCGTTATGTTACTAGCCTTACAGATAAGGATAGACGAGGAAGATCCCCACCAATTTGGACAGTACCTCATCAAGGTAAATTTTGTTTGCAAATTAATGGCCTGAATGTCAAAAATCAGCAGGAGAAGAGTGTCTGTTCTCATACTTATGTTTATACGCCTCAACTCTCCTCACCGTTAGTACCATCACCTATTTTATCTGCCATGATAGGGCCTATACGTGGCTTCCTACCTACTTTTCAGGAACCTGTTACGTGGCTTTTTTTCTTCCCCCAACGTATACTGCTCCTTCTGGTCATCACAGGAAAAGATATGGTAGAGGGGTTATCGATTCTAGAGACACAGCTGGACAAGAAATAGGGGATTTCATTCAAGGATTTCTCCCTTTTTGGGGTCCAAAGGCCAATAGCAGAAACATTAGGCAGCTAGTTAGTGTTGTTGAGGCTACCATAAATGTAACTTCTGGAGCCTTGAATAATCTGACAGCCGAACTTCAGGCGGATCGTCTTATGATGTTGCAAAATCGGATAGCTTCAGACATTATCCTTGCAGATCGCGGGGGAGTCTGTAAATTGATTGGGTCTAGTTGCTGTATTTACATTCCTGATAATGCCCCTTGAGTATACCAAGCCATCTCCAAGTTGCATATCATTTCCGAGTCGATACATCAGGATGTAGAAGATTGGTCTGTAATTGGATGGAAGATACTAACGTTCCTTGTAATGGTTTTAGCCATCATCTTTTCTGGTTGTCTCTGTGTACAGTGTGGACCTGTCATCTGTGGTCTTTGTGCCACCATGTGTGTCCCAAAGCCTGTGTCACGGAAAACAGAGAATATTAGAATGATGCTGCAGCAACAGCTCGATGACCTCATGGCCATTGACATTGACTCAGACTGACTTGAGTCTCTGATTTTTGCCTGAGTAATGGCAAAAGGAGGGTCTGAGGTTCTTCGATTTTTGACTTCGTCCCGTATGTAGCCGCCATTTTGTACTTCGTCGCCATTTTGTGTTGCCCTCACTCAGGCGGCATGACGAACGAAGTGTTTTTGCTTTTCTCAGATGCTACGTGTCCCTCCTGTTAAAGAGTAACTCCTATTGCCCTTGGTACGAAATCGATGTCAGGGTCTGGCCGAGTTCGTTAATCCATGTCTGGGTAGATTGATCCCTGTCTCGACTGACTATTTGCCTTCCCCTATTCTTTCCTTACATTATCTTATCCAACTGCCCTTCGCTATTCTCTCCTTGTGTTCTCTTGTTACACACCTGTCCTCTGAGGTACACAGACATGTCCTGCCACCTGAAAATTGGATTGTTGGTACCATACTGATTAATTTGTTGGGAGGGGTAACACACGGGGTTTGAGAAAGGGGCGTATTTGAGACACATGATAGCTTGTTTTCCAACTTTTCTCATTGGTCCGTTTTTGTATACGAAAGGAGTAAATGTTGTAAAAATGTTGCTATAAAAGATTGTGTGCCACGGATTGAAGCGGCAGTCTCCTCAGAACCCACCTCGTGTGTAACTTCTAGGATAACTGTGCTTGGCTGCAGCTAATAAAACCTGGCTTCCACCCCCAACGGAGTGTCTCGTGTCTCTGTTTGACAAGGCAGGTGAATCCGGGGAATTATGGCGTGCCCTGCGCCGCCAGGCCCATAAGACCAGGCTCTCCAACTTGCAGGGCCACCACCAATCACCGATGGGGAGAAGCCCCTCAGGGGAGCTATGTAGAGGTAACATTTGATGTGGGTTGCAGCAGGATTAGGTTCAGATTCAGGGCTCTGGCAGGAGCTCGTGCTCAGTGCGTCTTACTCGGCCATGAGCTAGGTCACGCCCCTCCAATTCCTGTCTTTTTGAACAAATGGAGTTCTTGCAATCTGCGCAAGATTTCATTGGCAAGGTGAATGGCCTTTACTTTACATGGATCAAGAGGAGATCCACGGTTGGTTCTGCAAACTGTGTTATCATGTTCTCAAGTGTAACAAGGTATAAACAAACAGTGTTAACTGAAAAAGTGGGTCATAAATGCTCTAACAAGAAGGGAGCTTCATCAAGAAAATTAAAAGTAGCTATGATTTTATTTTCAGTTTTATTATATTGTTTTGTCAACTGTTTTGTACGTGTTTGTATTTTTGCTAACTGTACAGCTAGTGGTGGTGGGGGTGGCAAGCCAATGATAAAAATGATAGGCCTGAATGGTTCATGTGGGAAATGTATGCCAGATGTCATATGATTGATCTGTTTATTATGAGAGTGTCTGAAAAAGACAACAGGCATGCCATTTTTATGGTGAAAACCGTATGTTAAAGCCATTAGGCCTTTAAGTGTGGTTTGTCATTACACTGAATCAGAACTGCAGATATGTGTTTTGCTACATGGAATAGCAAAGATTACCATAGTAGGACAGGTCTTTGATGTTGGTTACCTCTGTGACAAACCTTCAGGGTAAAATGGCATGGTGAGAATCCATATTATTCAATATAAGGACATTTTATCAATGTATTTAGCCAGTTGTAATTGTGTACATATTTGTATTTTATGACCGTATCTCTGGAGTTTTGTTGTAAAGCTTGTGATCAATACAGTATTAGCAAGCTCAACTGGCTATTAAGGGCCCGCTCACTTGTTAGATGGCCCTCACCTTCGGCTCAACCCTTTAACACTGAAGCGGGCCTTTACTGGCTGGTAGAGCCCACTACAACTGGATCTAAGGCTATATTCAGTAGGCCAAAGTATTTTATGGCAACCATCAATGATGAAGGACCATAGGTCTGATAGGTTCTTTCGGAAAAGGTACGTCAAATGGTACTCGTCTGATTTGTTTACTATGAGCAGTTATGGCAAATGTAGTAGGCCTGGCTTACTTATTGTGAAGTTCATTTGTAAAAGCCAATAGTCATTTAAGAGTGAATTGTTATTACAATGTGTTAAATCCTGTTGAATGCTATTTTTCTACAGTAAGTCTCACAGATTAATTTAATAAGCAGGGGGTTTGGAGTAGGTTACCTCTCTTGCAAAACCCTGGTGGTAGAAGATTTACACTGAGTTAATCTTTGTTTGACCATCTTGGTTGGCCTGTGTATCATTTTGATTCCTCTAATTTTGTACGCATTTATACTTTTATGACTTTATACTTGATGTTTACCTTGTAGGAAAGCTAATGTACAACACTGTAAACCTGAGTTGGTTATAGCGATGAGCACTTGATAAAGTGAATAGGCCTGATTGGTTCATTATGAATAGTTATGTCAGATGCCATATGTTTGATCTCTAATGAAATACTGCAACAAAGGCAGTAGGCTTGCCTTATTTATTGTTAAACTCATATGTAAAAATGTATAGTCCCTAATGGTGGATTGATATATTGTTTTAATGCCTGTAACAAGCATTATGACAAATACAACCTCAAGGATTACTGTAGCAAGCATGAAGTTTAGTATTGTCCAATTCTTCTGACAAACCCTGATAGTAGATGATTTGCACCATGGGGATCCTAGCTGGAGGGTGGCCTTGCATAGGTGGTTTGTCTTCCAGGTCCTTGTAACTAATCAAACATTAAACAACTCTATGTATCTCAGTGGCGGCTGGTGACATTTGAAAGTGGTAGGGCGTAAAAGTCGTGGATGAGTGTTATGTTGCAAGCTAAGGAGGTAGCCTGACTATGGTGTTTAAATGCAAAGTGTATCACTATCACTTCATAAAGCACGGGCCTCTTAAGTTTTTTTTTTCTTCTTGACATTTGTCACAATTTGGAATTTTGCTCTCATGGGATAAATGGCAGATTACATGGTGTAGTATTTTTATCCCCTGTACACACACACACAACCCCGAATAGTGTTGTTTCCTAATATTGCCTGTGCCATGAAGTCAGCCTGCATAATGAGTGTCAGGGAGTTGTTAAACAAACGACTATCGTATGTTGAGCCTTTTAATCATGTAATTGCAAAGTGAAATCCTCCAGTACATCTGCGGTGCCAAGAGTGAGCTTTAGCAGCAAGGGACAAAAAAAATCAATAACTCCTCAACGGAAACCAAAAATAAGCAGGAGATCAGGACACAGGAGGAAGTAGCAGAGGAGCCCAGGTCCTCCTCCGCCCTAGTCCCTGCTGCTAATTTACAAACAAAAAGCGGGGTAGCGCACACGAGTACACATAGGAGCTCTCGCCCGGGAGGCGTCGTCAGCCCCCTGCTTACTTGTGCATGCAGCCGGGGTCAGGAGCCGGGCCTGTGAGTGTCTGATCTGGTCACCTGATAGCGTTCGGAGCGCACACACAGCGGGACCCTCCCCAGAGCGCAGGGCTCCCGAGGTGACACTGGACCTTGGTGGTAATTGATCTGGAGGTGTGAGGGCCCCCCTCCCCCCACAGACACCCCCACCCCACTCTAATCCCCGCGCCAGGTGGGCCGCCTCCAATCCCTTCAAACAGATGTTGAGCCGCAAATGGCTTCCACTAGCCTTAAGGTCACAAATGCTGAAGAGACGTGTAATATCTAATTGCGTGTATGCAAACTAAACTTCCATTCTGTGTGTTTTCTGCACCATAAAAATATGAACGAATGTTATCATTAAATTGTGAAATAAAGTAATCGGGTTGCCGATGACTTCCATCATTTCTCGCCATGGCCTCGGGGTTTCGAGCTGGCTATCCAACATTCCGCAGCGCGTGACTCACTCTGGCATTGAATATACTTAGAAATGCTACCGATGCCCGCGCGAGGCGGAATGCTTGTATTCATGAGAGAGCGAGAAGGGACTTCAGCCGAGAGGTTTTAAAAGGTCCAACCATTAAAAAAAAAATTATGACGGTTAAAAGACATGCATGCTCTTGTACGGCGCATATATGACTCTTCGGATCGATGTACACAGTTTATACACGATTTGAAACAGAATTCTACTGTTTTGCATTAAAGAACTTGATTCACATTTTATAAACCAAGGGTGAACAGCCTATAATGATGGGCTCTAATTCGCCGGAATTACGGGGTGGGGGTTGGGGGGATTGGAAATGGGGTACGACAACCAATATATTTTAAATAAAATAGTATAAACTTACCAGAGACTCCGTCCCGATTCCCGCCGTCCTCGTTTTCAAGTCCTGTCCTGCGCTGCAGCACGTCATCAGGAAGGCGGCGCGGCAGGCAGCCTCCCTCTCCACTGCCGCAGATTGATTGGTGCGGCCGGCTGCCCCAGGTGACGTAATTTTCTGTCGTATGCTGCTGCTGCAGCATACAGAGAACAGGGAGAGTTGAGGCCAGGGGGGGGGGGTGGCTTGGGGGAGTGGCTTTCCAACTGTAGTTAATACTGTCTGTTTGGGCGCCGGCCTCAGGCTGTCCAAACAGTCAGTATTAACAATAGTGGGCAAGCCACTCCCCCAAGCCACTCCCCCTGCCCTCGAGTAACACTCCCACTGTAAACAAGGAAACTGTTCTGCTTTCTCGCCGTGCGAGAAGGCACAAACAAATGCTAGTTATCATATTATATAACTTATATAATATGATAACTAGCATTTGTTCTGCCTTCTCGCACGGCGAGAAAGCAGGGGGGGCGGCGCCCAAACGCCCCCATGTAAGAACCGCCACTGATGTATCTATACATTTATAGAGGGCCTTTGGGTTGGTACTCTTCTTTCTGAGTGTCATTTACATTCTGTTTTCCCCCATGACAGTATACTGTATTGGGCAATGAGTTCGCTCATTTCTGCCATAGGCTGTATTGCCGTGTGAGTAATGGCATTTTGCCTGATCAAATATGCACATCCGCCTGAAAATGAGTGTGCTTCAGCACCGGGGCTGATTGCCAGTCCTTTCGTTTTACATGTTTTGCTTTTATAGATCCCCTTTCTGTTTTTTTAGTGTCCTGCAAATCCTTAGTTAACCCTTCCAGGGAGCCACTGGGTGCTTGCTTGCCCCTAATTTCACATGCACTGAGCTGCACTCCATGCCGTGCAGCCACTATTTTTAAACTGGGCGACTCCTTGGAATGGATTTTTCCACAGTGTATCCTTATTTTACTCCTCCAAAATGGCCACTATGTTTAGAAGAATTATATTGGCCAACTTGGGTTTGCACAATGGTGATGCACTTTACACTTCAGCATTTGAAGGTGGCTGCCGAATGCAATGTTTAGTGAATGGCCATCTTGGAATCACATTATGCCTAGTATTTCATTGTTTCATTGTTTGTATCATTCCAAAATGGCCAACACATTGCTCATAAATGTGGCAGCTATGTTGGAATTTTAAAATAATGATACACCATCTCTAATGCCATTGCAAAATGTCAACTCTCTGCTTTGTTTTTAAAATGTTTTCAAGTTTATGCCCACCAGGGTTAGGTGGAAGCATGTTTTCTACTTTCTACTTTTATTCTCAGTATTTATTTGCTGTGTGCTTGTTGAGTCTGTGTTCCTGTTTTATTGCAGATGAGTAAGCGGGTGATGGCAAGAATGAGTCAGTGGGTGGGTGAACTGATGTATGAGTGCAAGGATGTGACAGAGTACATGTACAATGACATAGTGAAAGGCTTTATTCATCAGTGACTGAAGAGGGACTTTCTGTTCCAAATCAGACACGTTGGCATTCCCAGAGCCTATTTTTATTTATAAAGTTTTGTATAGCACAAACAAGATCCCGAAGGATATCAGAGTGCTTTACAAAGGATGGAAGGCAGGACATAAATCCAATATTTTATGAAAGATAACAACCTAGGCAATTGAATGCTTAAGGCTCATGGGACAGTGACAAAGGAGAAAAAAATACTAAATAAATCCAAAAAGAATCAGTGACTTGAATTTTATTACCAAGATAGATAAAAACTATTAAAAAAGTTGGTTCTCAAATGTTATTAACCAACTACACAAATTAATCAAACCATCATTAAATGAAATCACGACATAATTAAAAGATCACAATTAAAATTGAAAAAATGAGGGGGGAAAAAAGAGGGTGAAAGGAAAAGGATAGAAGTGGCAAAAAGGATTTTCTCGACGCGCGTTTCGGCGACCAGCACCTTCTTCTGGAGTAGCCACAGGTAATTGCCTTTGCAATTTTCCAAAGGTAGCGGTTATATTTGATGAATGCGGAAATAGAGTGTATGCAAAGTTTTTTTAGCCAGAATATTTTAGGTGAGCTTCAGTCTGGCAAAAACAATGCTTCGTATACGGGAACCCTTTTCTCTGGATGATCCTTTCTTCAAGATCGAATCTTCTAATGATGTGGATAGTCGAAAAACTCCTGGTCGCAAAAGATATAATAGGATAAAGTGTTCTGTTTTAAAATTGGTCAGTGAGTCGTAGTGAAGGCGAGACGCCGAATATGAGGTACAAGCTTCGGCTTCACACGATTTTTAAAATGTGGCCGAGCAGACCAGGAGTGACACAACCGCGAGCTGAATCGTAGCGGTGATTGTAAAGGCTTTACAATCACCGCTACGATTCAGCTCGCGGTTGTGTCACTCCTAGTCTGCTCGGCTACATTTTAAAAATCGTGTGAAGCCGAAGCTTGTACCTCATATTCGGAGGCTCGCCTTCGCTACGACGCACTGTCCAATTTTAAAACAGAACACTTTATCCTATTCTATCCTTTTCCTTTCACCCTCTTTTTTCCCCCCTCATTTTTTCAATTTTAATTGTGATCTTTTAATTATGTTGTGATTTCATGTAATGATGGTTTGATTAATTTGTGTAGTTGGTTAATAACATTTGAGAACCAACTTTTTAAATAGTTTTTATCTATCTTGTTAATACAATTCAAGTCACTGATTCTTTTTGGATTTATTTAGTAATTTTTTCTCCTTTGTCACTGTCCCATGAGCCTTAAGCATTGAATTGCCTAGGTTGTTCTCTTTCATAAATTGCTTTTCCCTGACCTAGGAATTACTATATTCATATATTCAGGGGGTCCTTGTTACCAATAAATACATAAATCCAATATTGACATCAAGTAAGATACACCACAATAATAATAGCATAATTCCCAGACAAATGAATCAAGGAGAGTAGTACAATAAACAGGTATAATGCAGGCTACAAAGGGGTGCATATATTGAGGAAATTAAGAGCATATCCAATATCAACATCAAGTAGGAGTACACAACAGGAATAATTGCATGATTCCCAGACAAATGAATCCAGGCGAGTAAATCAATAAACCAGAAAATAGCAAGCTACGAAGGGGTGCACATAATACGGTATAGAGGAGTAACATCACATGATGGTACCTGAAGGTACCATGGTTGTAGGATCAATGCAATTACTTTGAACAAATTATCCTAACCCATTTAATGTAAAATGTGTTCATTAGGAATCTTTTGGCTTCCAGTTTGAAAACAGTCGTTGATGAGATTCTGCGTACTTCTGGTGGAAGAGAGTTCCATATCCTTGGGGCAGCGCCGGAGAAGGCTCGGAGACAAGTTTTCTTTTTTCTAAGGATGGGTGGTCTCAGGAGGAGAGTGGTAGTGCTTCTTGAGGCTCTCCCACCACAGGATAGTTCAAGATTTTGCTCTAGGTACCTGGGGTTTTTGAAATGCAGGGCTTTGTTTGCCAGAACGGCAATCTTTAACTGAATTCGAGCCTCGTGGGCAATCATTTGTGAGATTTAAGGATTGGGGATATGTGCTCATATCATTTGGTACCTGTGACCAGTCTGGCCGCAGCATTCAGTCATGCCCTTAGTGGAGCCAGGATGTATTTGTGAAAGCCACACAGCATAGCTTTGCCGTAATCTAGCCTCGTCAGGACCGATGCTTGTACCACCTGATTGAAATCCTTTTGAGGAAGGAATGGTTTGATATTTCTAAGTGTCCTCATCAAGTGATTAGCTCCCTTATACACTTTGCTGATATGATTTTTCATATTCAGGTGCTTGTCCAGGGTGATTCCAAGCTTGTTTTACCTTGTGTGGCAAATATCCTGTGGAAGCCAGGTGTATGGAAAAAGTGGTTTTGTTCTGGCCTTTGGCTTTTACTTTAAATATTTTACCACGGAAAAAATTAAAAACTTTTAGACAGTGAAAACCCTACCTCTTAAAGTATGTTTGCTGTGTACATTTCTGTGAACTGAACATGTAGAAATAAATGTACTTTGTGAAGGGATTGGGTTATAAAGTCTCCATATAGTTGGCTTAAAAATTAACTTTATGTAGATTAAGTAGTTTTTACCCACTATAGCTCATGAGATCGTAGACAAATTGTCTCAAAACTTCAATATTTGACAGAATATTTTTTGCTGGTGAAGTTTGTTGTTGGCTTATCAAGGATGCCATACTTTAAAGAGAAAAAATAGCAAGATAAATGGACATTTTTAGTAACCATAATTCCGTTTTTTTTACGACTACTACCTCTAAAATGGCTTGCCAGCATGCATTCAATAAAAAGACTGTGCTGATAAACTGGTGACATTTAAACAAATATCATAATAATATGTTAATTATAGGCATGGGCTGCACAATACTTAACTTATTATTTTTTTAAAATCCAATACAGTTCCCAAATGTTTGTTTTAAAAAATAAAATTCGATTCAAAGAGTTGTTAAAAAGTTATAAAACAGGTTTGAAGTCTGAACGAAATGTTATCAGTCTTAAAACCACCCAAACTCAACTACAGTAGAAGAAAAAGAGACAAGCATATATAGACAAAAATAATCACAGAGACCAACAAACAAATATACATAGAAAAGTCAAAGATATGCACTGAAAACATAAAGTGATATACCAACATACAGAGACATCCATATACATAGTATGCACAGGCACATACAAACGCAGATTTACACACAAAAGCAAACACATATAGATGCACCAAAACACAAATTCAGTTTTATACAGCAGAAGAAAAACACACCTAGTTAATACACAGATAAACATGGAGTTGGTTGATTCCCCCATTCGTCACTCATGGCATGCATTTCAAGTGTGTTGTCCTTCACTAAATCAGACACATCCTAATGTCCACACCTAACCACAGATACACGAACAAGTAGACAGGTATGTTGGCACACAGACACAAAACAAACACAGAGAGATGCACACAGGGCCCTAAATAAAAACAAAATCACACCTTGACACATAAAAGAACAAATATACTCTTAAATGCATAGTGATGGTCAGACGCATAGACTTACATAACTACACACATGAGGGCATACGCAGAGAACTGCACGGAAATACACAGGCACACTTCCACACGTGCATTGATAGAGAGAAAGTAGCACACCTATGAAAACACACTGGCACAAATGTACACACACACAGAGGCACACATAGGCACACACTGAGGCTCACAAAACCACAGACATAAACACACACATATATTCATATATGCACACAATAGTTGTTAAAGAAACCCCAAAACAAACAATGACATTGAAAGATATTTGCAGACATGCACGTGCACTTATACAGAATTGCCCTATATTTATACTCCAATGAGATTGTCTTCCCTGCTTTGAAACACAAGCTAACTAGATAAAAATTGAAAAAATGGAATGAGAAACAAAGTTTTACAGTCGATTAGGTTACAATTGCAGCTGACGCCATGTACATTGTAAATATAGAAAGTAGTGCATGTTGTAAAACAAACAACTGGGTATTTCTTTTCCTGCAATACTAAACCATGAAACAGCAATCAAGCATGCACTGGTTTGCCTATGCCACCGTTCTATAGCACAAATCATACAGGCCTCACTATTTTCCATAAAAACTGAAATTAAGAAACTGTTTCAGTAACGTTAAGCTTCCGTCATTCAACAGTGCCAATGTGAAGAAATCTATGTTTGCAACAAAAAGAAAAAGAAATCAAAGCCTCAAAGTAGTGAAATGCCCATTTATAGCTTCTATAACCTTAACTCTCCCTCAAGAATATAACATTAGTAACATGACACAATTACAACTCATATTCTGAGTGTTAACATTTTAATAAGTGGGGTGCTTCAGAAATAAATACTACTAATTGCTATTAGATCAAGTTATGAAACCTTTTATGCACAAATGAAAAATAGGACATTTCCTCCCAGCAATTGCATGATTTCTTTAAAGCCAGACATGACTTTAAAGATTTAAAAAATGACGACATCATATACAGCCTCATAAATATGTTTATTGACACAAGACTGAAGAACCAAATAACTATTAGAAATAATAAAACTAATTAAATGGTATTGTAAGTTATAACTTCATGCCTTACTCCTGATATTGAAAATATATGTGTCAGAGTTATGGATTAGATACTGTGACATTAATTGTCATATATGTATTTAAGTCATAAACTCTGTATCATGTTTCGTGTCAAACCCACAATGATATTGATCGTGCAGTGTATATATCTAGGTACATTCTTCAAAGCATTCACACATACACACACAATTATGTCTAGAGGCCCAGAATTTTGAGAGTATGTATGCATAGCCCTTGATCTATTATATTTGACTACTGTTGAATAACATGGATCTATGGGTTCTTCTTTTAGTAAATGTATTTAGGAGTGCTATGGTGACAAGGCCCCAGACGTCATGGTCGAACTCAGCTATTGTCCATCCCAATCTTTAAGGAAGGGGAAAGAGCTGATCCCAACTGTTATTGCCCTATTTCCTTGATCAACTCTACATTTAAGATACTTGATAAAAAAATTATTGGATCGGCTAAAGGTATGGGCAAATGAAAAGGGTATATTATCCTGTGTGCAATCTGGCTTTAGGAAGGGCTTGGGGACAACAGAACAATGTCAAAATCTTCATCTCATAATAGACAATTACACGAACGTCTAGAATGGTGCCCTATATCTGGATTTCATGGATCTCAGCTCTTAAGTTTGACTGTGTAAACCGAGCAAAACTATGGGACTTACGGCCTTATTATGATGCCGATCGGAGTTGCCCCCGACTGACATCTCTGCAGTTGTGGAACCAATCCAACTTCTGTTCGGCAGCCCTGAAAATGCAATTATGATGAGACTACACATGGTGCAGTTGCAAACTCCCATTTCTCTTGGGAGCTTGTGGGGCAGTCGGAAAGCGATCACAGCACTAGCTCCCATAGAGAAATGGGAGATTCTGTAAATCCCTGCACTGTGTGTCAGGTACCGCACAAGGTGCAAGGATTTTGCCCCCCTGGCCCACAACCGTAGGCCCAGGATAGAAGTAAGCCCTACTAGTGGCCCCCAAAGTCGCTTTCCTACAGGCTTCACATGTCAGAAATCCCGACATGGAAAGCCTGTCGGGAACCGACATCATACTACAGACGGCGGAACCGCAGTCCAAAAGTGATTATGTGTGGTTTCCGACTGGCCAATGGGCTCCTTGAGCCCGTCGAAACCCTGCCGAATTGACAGGCGGGTTTGGACTCCGACCCCCGTCATTGAAATACGGTGGTCGGATTTCAAACCAAGGATGTTGTTCGGTAAGCCTTCGACGAGCGGACGCAGGCTTACCGACCGACATACAAATCAGGCCCAGAGTGATTGAAATAGTAGTGGTGTTTGTTAGTGCACTTCCTGATTCAGCTACATACTGACTTGTCTGGGTGGATTAGGTATGGCCCTAACAGAGAACACTATCTCTACTATGTTACTACCTCTTACCATCATTTCTACCAGATAAGATTTTGCTCCGGTGTAGCCCCTCTCTTGGTTTTTTATCCTAAAGCTGTTTTAGAGAGTCGGAATTGATAACCTGCCCATGCGATTCTATTACCTCACAGCTGATGCTTTATTTTTTGTTCCCTTATGTAAGCTTTAAAAAGTCCCAAGAAAATGTTTATTTCTATCTCTATTGAAGATTCTTAACATTTGAAGAAGCAGACCGCCGCTGTTGCATTTGCAACTTTTACAGTTTGAATCGATCTGCACAGCAGTTCATAAATGCATCTCGACAGGGGCCAGGTTAAGATATATGATTGCCAAATTATTCTGAATGTACATATTTATAGCAATATTTTTTTATATCTGCTATAATGAAGTATTACTTTCGGTATTACATTTGTGTATCCCTTTTCTGAGCTGAATTTCTGCTGCAATCTAGCACTGTACTATATGTAACATACTAACTCAGAAGATTTTAACAGCTTGTTTCTTTTGCTGAATTTAATAAATGCATTTTAACTTGATGTGTTTTTTGTGTAATTTGAATATGCAATTTTTATTGTTGGTGAACTTTTATGGCTTAAATGAGAAGCCGAATAAAGTAAATTTTGAATTTGACTATTGTTGAGAGTTTAACTTTAGTATTTTAAAAAATCTTTTCAGTGTAACAATATTGTATTGTAAACTATATGATCCTTCTTATAATATTGCACTTATTGGTAACACTGACCATACATTATTGCCACTGAAATTGTTATTTCATAATATTTTATGTATATACTTACATGGAAAATTGTTTACATGAAATGTGGAACAGATACAGCACTGGATAATGAGGAAGCAAATGTTAACCACAGGTTTGTTAAAGATTTTATAGCACTAACATAATGGCTGCTGATCTGTTTTATATGGCTTGCACACTGTTCCAAAATGTTTGCCACTATTTGTTAGGTGATTGTTATCCATTGACAAATGACCATTTGGAAACTCGCCTGAAAAATCTTTGCATAGATGTGAAAGCTCGCAAAATTAGTTTGTGAAGCTGAAGCAGAACAGGGTGATGCAGAAAGCCTAAATTCAGTTGAGTGCGCAAAAGTGTTATATACAAGAGCATATTTTCAAAACTTATATCAAGTGTATCTCAGTCTCCTTCAGCCCCAGCGGCTCAGGGTGACCTCCTACCCTCTGGGGTTATTATTATCAATAAATTATTAATAATAATAGTTATCATTATTATTATTATTATTATTAGTAGTAGTAGTAGAAGTAGTAGGTGGGCTGCACTTCATCAGTGGTTTTAGGGCATTTCAAAAGTTTAGATTCCAATGCACTTGCAATATCTATTGGATCTCTGGTGGAAGAGAGGGTACATGTTGGCTGATCAGAGCAGATCAAAAGCACACACAGGTTCTGGTCATTCATAGTCAGTTTACCCTTTCTTATGCAGCCGCATTGGAACACCAGCACATATTGAGGACATCCTTTTTCAAGGGTACCTGCTCCTGGGAATGAAACCTGACTAAGACACTGCTTTTTAAAGAAAACACCAATCACTCTTCTCTTGCCATCCAGAGGGTCCAATAGACTGGCATATGTAGACCAATGAGTCTGACCTCAATAGTGGAGAAAGTAATGGTCTTTACTCCCTCATTCTGATTGTTGTCCAGAACTGCAACAGTAAAACCACTCTGAAAAATATGGTCAACTCACAGTCTCAGTACTCCCCCTGGCACTTTTAATGCTTGATCTTGAAGTGGGTTTGGGCAACTCCATGCAGGAACAGTGTTTGTGGTACACAAATGTGCCTTATTCCATCTTTCACAATGCCTTTACTTCACAAGTCAGATAATACCTAGTGGAACGTACAAAAAGCATTTGCCTACGATTTCAACACGAGGCTGTTACAGACTTAAAGCGTTGGGCACTGGAGCCAGGGAAGCATAGTTTACCTGTAGCGAGGGAAAGTAATTTGAGACTAACAGAATGTGAGTTTTCCTTTTCTTACAATCAATGACGCAGAAGTATTTCAGAACAGATGGGTGACTGTAACCCAATCATGTATTTCTCACTGAAGCCACAGGGCTTACAATAAGATTCGTCATGGCACGGGATGATGGCTTGTCCATTGTTAAGTGGGACAGTGGGTGGTTGCCTAGTGTATTTGCAGTAACCACACAAAAAGTGGTTAATGAATAAAAAAAGCATTTATTCAAGTGTAAATCTTTACAAGTGTACAACGACCTCCAGCTTATTCAACTGACTGTCTTTCTCAGAACTACCCAGTGATGTCACTGGGTTCTGTAATAGAAGCAAGAAATCTCCACAATATTTTAATATCTATTGTGGGTGTTTGAAGATATGTAGGCGAAAGCATGGAAAACTTCATATAGCATTAAAGTACCTGTTTTGTTGCCTGCATTTGATTGCTAGGTAGTGATATTATGGTGGTCTTATACCTGAAGTGTTATTTAATGTTCGTCAAATATGGTTTTGTGATGTAGAGCCAGTGGATTTAAGTGCACTGCGATTGTGGTGTTTTGACCGCTAGTGCTTCTGAAATCCACCCAACCTATTGAATGGTTGTTGGATTGTGTGACACCGGACTGGGTGTTGCAGAATTGAGTGCTGCTGGGTAAATGGTTGGTGTGGTGAAGTGTTATGTTCTGTTTGCACTAGTGGACACGGCATGTTTGTGTTTTAGGAGCTTAAGACTTTTTCATTTTGAGGGGGTGTTGTAACTTCTGAAGTGTACTGGCTGCTCTGTTGCAGTTTATTGAAGTTTGGGATAAATTATGTTTGATGTTGTACGTGAGACGTCCAGGTTTGTTTTTGTATGTTGGAAAGTAAAACGTTTAGGTCTTGTATCGTTATTGCAACCCTATTGCCTAAACAAGAGAAAATATTGCTACCTCTAGATTCTGTTATGATGATGAAATATAGGATTGGTGATATCAACAAATGTTTATGATTTATGGGTTCCAGTATAGCTTTTATTCTGTTAGACTGAAACCTATTTCCATTTGAAAGGCTCTTGGTGCAAATCTAACTGCAGGGTTGATCGTGTTCTTGCTTTTTTAGTTTAGTTTTGATGTTTGTCGTGTGGATTTTTTTTATTGGGATATGTTTTTTGCTTCTCGTGGTGATGTATATTTGGTGCACTCATAAGAAGCTATTACCAGGGCATTCACATTTAAGTAAACACCCACACACTAGGAGTTGAAATACATCACGATTCTTTGTAAACAAAAGGAGGGACTATTGTATTCAAGTCAAGACAGCACTGTCTCCTCGATGCATGAACTGCTGCCACCTTGTGACCTTGCGGGAGCCGTGCAGTTCGAACGCATAGTTAATTATCCCGGCCAAAGACCAGGCTTGCAGACAAACCGGCTCGTATTTCATACCATGGCTGCACTTGCCTTGAACTTTTGTTTTTTACAGGGCAATTCAAAATGTATAGCGAGGAGAAGGTGGTAAAGTAATGCAGTGCGAGAGCTCACTTATAGCGAGGAACGTGCGAAAGTTACACAATGTGCTAATTAGAGGTACAAAGGATACGCGCCCAATAAACAGAACATTGAAACACTGCCTAATGCACGAAACAACGTTATGGCACTTTGATGCTCCTGACTGATGGTCATTTACAGTCTAGTAAAACCAGGGCAGAATATATTTTGAATGTATCTGCGCCAGCGCGCCTGTAGGCACGTAAAAATCGGCACTGACTGAAAAGAACATTCCCCTGACAAACCAGTCTCGTAGTAATGGCCGAAAGAAAGGCCGGGTTTGTTGCTGGGCATGGCGGAGTTACATTACAATGTCCCTCTTTTTTCGCTGTTGTTATTCATTTCTGCGGTAGTTGTGGTATGTCAGCCATGTCAGGGGTGACCTCAAATCCGAAACACAAGTCTCTCCCTCCCAGCTTAGCACCCTGCTCTACTGGTTTGTCCAGAATAGATGCGCTGCTTCATGTTCATGGCCAGGTCGACGAGACGAGGGCGGACTGAACCTTACCGAACCGATGGGCGGGGGTGGTGGGGCCAGTTCGGTACATAAATATGACTTCAACAGTATTCTTGGCGCCACAAATCCCCTCTGCCTGCTGACTCCACGTGACTGGCCAGAGGCCTACCTCATACAGCTGTGCTGTGGTTAAACAATGAAGATGATATTCTTGCACGCAGAGGGAACGGGCATCAAATATCATTTATTTTTGTTCTTGGAAAAACTTAAACAGACTTTTTTTTTACAGCTGTCAAGCATGGTATGGTCCTAAGATAAAAAGTGCGATTGTCCTAAGATAAAAAGTGCGAATGTTGTGGGTTTTTATCTGTTACCCTTTTGAATCCCACGTCGTGTCCAACTTTCAACTTTGTTTTTTATACAGCATAGGATATGGATTTATGAGGTTCAAACATATGGTTGTATTTTCAAGTATTTCTTTGAGTAGAGTTGTTCTTGAGGTTTTCAGTGCATGCAACACTACTCTATTCAAAAGAGACTTCTTAATATCACGTGTCACAATAGCATCATGCCACAACCAACGTATACATGGCTGAAGATATAAATGCAACGAACTTATAAAAAAAGACAATAACACCATAGGAGTGTGGCAGAGTTGCTGAACACAGGGTGCATATTGGTTATTATTAGGGCTCTCGGTTTTATGATATTCATTTTTTAACATTTCCATCTATATTATAGCAATCTTGAGAAGCGTATTCTAAACGCTCTAGATGCGTCAGCCCCGATG
Organism: Lissotriton vulgaris; assembly: GCF_964263255.1. Classification (NCBI taxonomy): domain Eukaryota; kingdom Metazoa; phylum Chordata; class Amphibia; order Caudata; family Salamandridae; genus Lissotriton; species Lissotriton vulgaris. The sequence continues at coordinate 386,552,515 of NC_141697.1, forward strand.
TGCCCATCAAAGACAAGAAGCAGAGATAAAAAGTCTGCCCCTTGGTTTACGTCCGAGTTGCAGAATGCCAAATCAGAGTGTAAAAAACTGGAGCGCAAATGGCAGGTAGATTTTTGCCCTCAAACTAAGACCAAGTACAAGGAGGCACAGAGAAAATATAAAATTAAACTTCGAACAACTAAGGCTGCACACTATAAAAACCGTATTGAGGAGGCAGAAAATTCCTCGAGAGAGCTGTTCAAAATTTTTAAAGAGATCTCAGTAGTAGTAAATACTAATACTCCAGATAACAATTCTATCGAGGAATGTAACAGAATAGCTAACTACTTTGCTGGAAAGGTCCAAGATATCTACGCCACCTTCTCGGGCGGCATAATATGTGGGCGAGACTTAAATGAAAAAGTGGGGGCAAGTAAGGTAGAGAACTGTCTCAGAGTCTTTTCGGTAACCCCTCCAGAGACACTAACCAACATCTGTCAGGGTATTAAATATGGTTCCCCTCGAGACCCAGCACCTCCTCGGGTGCTGGGGGAAAGCATCTCGGTGCTGGAACCCTATATCAGGCATGTACTTCAGGTCTCATTTGCCTCCGGAACTCTCCCGGATGACTGGAAGAAAGCGATAGTTCTTCCCATTAAAAAGAAACCTAATGTTAGCCTTGAAGTGCTCGAAAACTTAAGACCCATCTCCCTACTACTGTATCTGGCCAAAGTGGCAGAGAAAGTGGCCAACATACAACTAATGGCTCACTTAGAGAATAATAACCTCCTGCACCCCTCTCATTCAGGCTTCGGACCGGGTTTCTCCACGGAGATGGCCCTGCTGAGAGCAACAGAGACCCTGCGGCAAGGGGTGGACTCCGGACATACCATGGCACTGATAATGCTGGACCTCAGTGCGGCGTTTGACACTGTAGCACATTCCATCTTGCTACAGTGTCTAAACAAAGCAGGGGTCACGGAGTCCGCGCTAAGCTGGCTGAAAGCATTCCTGACTGACCGAAGTTTCCAGGTCCAAAGGGGCTCCTTTAAATCCTCTGCCATAGCACTAGAACAAGGGGTGCCCCAGGGCTCAGCTTTGAGCTAAAGCTTGTTTAATCTGTACATGGCCCCCTTGGCAGAAGTGGTGCAAGTGTATGGAGTGGAGTTAGTCTCCTACGCTGACGACACCCAACTGCTGATCTCCCTGTCCCAAGCCCCCGAAACAGCAGCATCCAACTTCAAGTCCTGTATGCAGGCTTTAGCAGGATGGATGAACTCGCACTGTCTAAAGCTCAATGGCTCCAAGACTGAGGTTATGGCAATAGGATGAAGCAACTCAAGCTGGACAGTGGACTGGTGGCCAACATGTTTAGACCCCACGCTAAGCATGGGCGGAAAATCCGTTTCGCTCGTGGATTTTGCGGATTTTCGGTAAATTCGCAATCCGCGAGATTTGCGAATCTCCCGCAAAATCCGCAAATCCGCGAGCAGCGGATTTTGCTCGCACTGTTCGCACTGTTCGCGTGAGTTCGCGCCCCGCGAATAAGTGCAAAATTGCAGAAATACGATCTTAGCAAAACTGAAACTACTTACCAGGTTCAAAAGTTCAGGCTCATCATTAGTAGCCATTTCCTGTAGTGCTTCCTGAGGGGCCCCTCCAGAGTTCAGTTGCCAGTTGAAACTATTATGTGACCCTGCTCTGAACCTCAGAATAGTTACACATATGCCACAAAGGTCCTGAATTACAGCTAAGGGAGACAAGCAGGAGCCAGGCTGGAAGTTCAAATCCATTAATCAGCCCCTAATTCATTATTGTCAGTTGGGGCAGGGCAGGTGTTGTAACTAATTTTGCAACAATGAAAGCACTTAGCAAGTGCAAAAGATCACTAATCAGGAAGCACTAAGGAAGCAGGTGCCAGCTAAAAAAATATTCTGTGACACATTAATCAGCCCCAAATTAATTCAGGTCACTTGAGGCAGGGAAGGAGTGCTTGCGTTGCCACAATAATGTACACTGACTGGACAACCAGAGGGTGCTGTGATGAAACAGAGGGTGGCATGGGTGGGCCAGAGGGTGGCATGAGTAGTCAGAGAGTGGCAGTGGTGACAGAGAGTGGCAGTGATGAAGAAGAGTGTCCCAAACAGGCTGGACACGTAGAAACAACAAGTTTGCGAAACTTGCGACCCGACAGGTAAGTTCGCAATTTGCGACATTGTACAAAACCCTCGCGAACTGGCAGAAACCCGCGCAAACACAAAAAAAAAAAAATCCGCAAATTCGCGAGAATTCGCGGATTTTGCGGATTGCGAGTTCGCAAATCCGCAAAATTCGCGAACGCGAGATTCGCAAAATTCGCCCATGCTTACCCCACGCCCAATCCCTGTAAGGAGGCAAAGAACCTGGGAATATGGGTTGATCCCAAATTATCCTATGAGGGCCACGTCAACCGTCTGGTGGGAAAGTGCTTTGGGATATTGAAAACCCTCAACCACACATTGGACTTACTCCCGCTGGAGGCTCGGCGCACCATGACACAAGCCCTGGTCACGTCCCGCATGGACTACGGTAATGTGCTGCTCTTAGGCACCACGGAAAAAAACCTAGGGCGTTTGCAAGTCCTTCAAAATACTGCCGCCCGTCTAGTGTTGAGACTTCCGAAACGAGCAGCTTCTAAACCTGCTCTTGCAGCACTACACTGGCAACCGGTCAGGAAGAGAGTGATGTATAAAGCACTCTTAATATGCCACAGGATTGTATGGCATAAAGCACCATCCTATCTTCATGACCTGGTACACATTTATGAGCCAGCTAGAGCACTACGCTCAGTAGGAGCGGGTCTTCTAAAAATCCCCCACGTCAAAAGAGCTAAACTGGGTGGTCGCTCTTTCAGACTGTTGGCAGCCAGCAACTGGAACAGACTCCCGATCAACCTAAGATTAGAAGGATCTGAAGTCAAGTTCAGAAAACTTCTTAAGACCCATCTGTATAGTATCTAACTTCACAGCCTGAACAGAAGAGTTTCCTGCTTGAGCGTTTCCTTTTCTCCGTAGCGCGGGGACACGCCGAGATGGCGTCACCAGGCGCTTTATAAATCTCTTTATTATTATTATTATTTATCCATATTTTTTTGGGGACATTTTATCTGTATTTATCCATATTTACATTGTGTATTGTGTATAAATGAAGTTGTAAAACTGTACATTTCCATATTTATTTAACTTATAGACACACACTCATACTTTGATGTCTGTAGTGATTTAGCTATTTATGCTGCCAAATATTACATAACTATACATCCACTAAATATTAGCATTATACCACAAATGTACGTTTACATATGCCATTAGTTAAAGAAATGTCATCCTGTTTTTCAATTTCCCAGGCTGTCCTTCTGCTCAGCTGTAGGGCTACAATTCATGAAAGCCAGCACTGAGAGTCACTTAAAAGAAACACATTTTTCTGTATTTATCCACTTTTAAAAATAAATGCATAAATATTTATGTGTATAAAAAAAATTTTAAACGGAAAACAGGGAGCATTTATTAGAGAATTCATGTCTACCAGGGTGGAGTTTTATTTTTGTTTCAACAGTTGTGAATGTGCACTGATTATCTAATGGAGTGCGTCCTTTTCTATTGGAGAGATTTGTGATTAGTCCCACGCAACAAAACAGAGCCTTTGTGTTTGATTACCCCACCCAGGGCCAGCTCTAGGGCGGTGCTACCGTTGCAACTGCACCGGGCGCTGGCTTTGGGTGGGGTCTTCGTGTTTGAAGCATATTATGGTTTTAAAAGCACCTGCTGCCACATTCCTAGAATCCAACAATTTTCAGGCAACAATAAAAATGTAAAAATAACTCAGGTGATTAATATTCTTCCTAGAGAGAGGTCTGAGGTTTGTCTAGTGGAAGTTTTGACTAGGTTTTTCTAAATCACATACCATGACATTTGGCTCTAATGTGTAAGTTCTTCTGCAGAGGGGCAGAACTCACTAAAGTACAAATCTTCCCCTATTTGGGTGTGCTGTTTGATGATAACAGGTTGTGGGTTGTGCAGAGAGCACACAAAAAGAACGTACTGACAGGGGCGGTGGGGGCTACCATGGACTTTGCAAAAAGGTTGGGAACAAAGCCCGTCCTTGCACTGTTAAAAGTGTATAGGGAAAAATGTATTGAAATGGCCTCCTCTGGCTGTGACGTATGGGGATATAAGGACGTGAAAGATCTACAGGTGACGGAAAATAGATTTTTGCGTAGGCTTGAACTTTTGCACCTGCTGATTGCTTTCAGTTTTGCAAAACTCGTTTTTCTGCAATTTCGCGGGATTAGCGGGGCGCGAAGGTGCGCGAGATCGAATTCGGAAGCCGCGAATTCGTGCGAATATGCGATTTGTTTTTTTGCGGCGTGTTAGTTCGCAAGGTTTTGTGCGTTTTAGCAAGCCGCTTGTAGCGCAACGGCGCGAAGTTACCCTTGCGGTCGTTCACGGGCGCGGCCATCTTGTTTGCATGACGTATTTCCGTTTCCGGGAGCGATGTGTAATCTCGCAAAGTGTGCGGCTCGCTAGTACAATTTCGCGTGCGTTCGCAAGGAAAATCTCGCGCGACCTTACCCATGCGGTCGTGAACGGGCGCGGCCATCTTGTTTCTCATTCATTGCTATGGTTCTGGGCATGCTTTTTGTATCCTCTCTGAATCTCTGCCATCCTTTGCTTGTTTGAAGTTTTTTTTTAATCTATTTTACTTATTTTCTATCCCTCTATTTTTCTAGCTCTATATTTTTGTCTTTTCTGCTACTTTTGGTTAATTTTAAACTACTTTTTTAAACTCTTTTCTTTTCTTCTCTTCCCTATTCTATTTTCTTTATTATTTAGCTTCCTTTGTGCCCAGACCATGGTAAAGGGAGCCGGGAAGCATTCCGAGAAGGGGAAGGGTCCCGCACCCCGTGCCTGGCTCCCGTGCGGGCGTTTGAGGGGGGGGCAGGTCGCACCCCGGGAGATCTTCAGCCCGGAGGAGGTGGCCGCACTAATTTTTTATGTTCAGCGCCGCCTCCCCAGGACCATCATGGCAGGTGGCAAGATCGGTAGCGGGTACGGGATCCGGGAGCGCCGGAAGCAGTGGGAGAAGGTGTGCCGGGCCATGTACCACCACTCTCGGGTCCGGCGCACCTACAACCAGGCCTCCCACCGCTGAACGGATGTCCTGGACCGGGAACGCGATCTGCTCGACCTGCTCAGCCTTGAGATCCCCGGGCTTGGTGAGTAGTAGTAGCTATTTCTGTACTACTCTGTTTTCTCCTGCTCTGTGTGTTATTATATTGCACATTTTTGTTTTTTACCAAGAGCAATAATGCTGCTGATTACATTGTAGGTAAATTATATTTCAAAATCTTCTGTGCATTTCAGGTGCACTGCTCTCCTTCTCAGTAGTGTTGCTACTATGCTTATTTGTTTTCGATTTTGTGTTCATTTCATTGGCCTGTGAAATTATGTATGAGTGTAGTTTAAAGAACTGCGTAATGCTAGACACTAAGGGTCAGATTTTTAATTACCGGCGCATCCCTGCAAAGTAGCAGGGATGCGCCAGTAATTGTGCACCACGCCACCACCACCCATGGTGCGCCGTATTTACAATGCGGCGCACTATGGGCCCAAAACATCACCAAAGCGTTACGCATCTGTGCCGTAAAGGCGGAGCATTGCTGGAGTTGCGTCGCAATGATGGCGCAGCTCCATCAATGCTCTGGGGTGCCCTATCTCCCCAATGCTGCGTCAAGCCGTATGTCTGCTTCAAGCAGGCGCAGGGTTTGAGTCACGCATCATTGTCCTCAAAGTGACTGATTGAAATCTTGTAGATTTCCCTAGGCCACTTTTAGGATGCGTTCCTGCGCAGGAACGCCCTTCCTTGCGCCGGAACGCCCCCTGATGGTGCAGGGCTTTACAACGGGATGCATCTCCCAAATGCGTCACGTTGTTAATATTCGCCGCACCATGGCTCCTCTTTTGTTCTGCCGCTGCGTCACAAAAGTCACGCAACAATGGAGCAAAAGAGCCGCAAGGGGCTTCTAAATCAGCCCCTACAGACTCAAGTCCAGTCCTTCCTTTGTACACATGGCGATAAGAAGAAATAGTGGTGGTGGATTGATAGTTTGAGTATTTTAATGACTGGTTAATGTAGTGGGAAACTTTAGTGTTGTCGCTGATCTGCAATCACGATGGACTTTGTCTGTCACTTCGCGTGCTGCGGACTGCTGCCTGCCAGTCCTAGGCAAACCTTTTTAGTACTTTGTTTAGTGAGTTACATAGGAACTTTCCAAGTCGACGGTCCGCAAATCAAGCAATACTAATAACGTAGTAAACCACATGAGATCGGTCAATATATCCCGTGGAATAGTTGTCTATTTGCTATTTCGCCAAAATATTTTGTTATTGTTCTTTTGAAATGTTTGATTTGGTTGACAAATATCATCCATGTTTTCTGGTCTTTCTTTCTTTCATGTTGTACATCAGCTCCCCCAGGGGCAAGAGGACACCGGAGGAGGAGGGTGCTGCTCAACAGGATGCAGGCCAGGATCGGGCAGGCGAGGACTCCTTTGCTGTCCCCAGTAAGTTTTAATTTCAATATAGAGTACCTATTTTTTCCTAGCGTTCCTCATTCGATTTTTTCTAAATCGTCTTTGATCTTCTTGTAGACTGGATCTAAATTCTTATCCTGCCTCGACTATGACTCCCTGTGGTATTACTAGATTATTCTTATTAGTCTGTCTGTGTAGGTAACTAAGATTGCCCATTTGGCAATTCCATTGGACTCCCATTCTAGTCAGCAATAGCTCTATGCACTGAGTGCAGTCCTCTGGGATTGTCCATAATGTCTTTTCAAGTCTTCTAAATGTTAATGCTTTGACAATTGCCAACAATAAAAAGGTGAATGATCACCAAGAAAGAATAAGATACGACTTTACTTTTGGTTGGGATAGGAGGACAATCCATTCTACTACTGTTGCAGGGACAAATCCGCACAAACAGAACTATGGACACTAAATAATGCATTGCTTAGCTTATCAATTATAATAGGCGCTGTTAGACTTTCCACATACCTTAGTGATAACAGACTTTGTAGTTGAACCCCCAATCTCCTTACTGACTAGATAGTGTGGAAGAGTCATTTAGCTCCCAAAGTCACCGATGATTGATCCCCAATGATGATTAGATTATCCAACGCAGGACAAGAGTACGGAGTCAGAGTCAAGATGTGTCAGAGGCACGGACTCATGCTTGCAAAAATTCCAAAACCTTTAGCTCAGCCACTCTAGTCTGGAGGACCAAAAACCACAGAGTCTATTTAAGTTTAAAAGCTTTATTAAAAGTAAACACATTTATTAAAATCAAGTTTGTCATAAAACTAAACGTTTAACTGAAAATGGAAAAGTGCTTAGTGCTGACGATTAATTGGACATATTTCTTGTGGTCGAGCCAAGCTCTCACCTGGTTTGAACTTGATCTTGCTCGTGTTCTTAGAAGTCAAGCTTCTGTCTGTTAGGAGAAAAAGTGGTGCATGTTAAAAATAAAAAGGAAGCATTCATCAGTTGTGCCAAAAAGTGCAGCAAGACAACAACCTTCCCTGGAAAAAGGGACATTTTTACTTTAGAGTAGACAGTCACACATTTTTTACATTATTTGTTTTCTGTTTTTTTCACATTTCTTTATTCCTCCTAGATCAAATATTATATAGTAGTGAGTGGTGTATTCTAACATTCTTAAATGTGTACTTTGTAGGTGGAACATCTGGTGACGGGGTCAGCGCGGAGGTGGTGTGGTGGATGAGGGGAACACTTCTGGGGAGGATGCGGTGCAAGTGCCGGACGACACCAATGTGGCTGTGAGGGTTCACACGGTGGTGGCGGGCAGAGGTAAGCTATATATTCCTTACTTATTGAGATTGAAGACTGCAGAGTGTGCTTTCTGCACGGGTGTATTATAAATCAACCAGGTAGTAGCCTCCTCTAAATGTACTTCGACTTAGCTGTGAAGATTTTGGCGAGAAGAATCCCAATCAGATCTGAGATGAACTTGATGGATGGGATGAACGGAAAGCGAAAGAAGGGTGTAAGTAAGTGTGGAAGGACGAGAAATTTAATGATGACTGGCAAAGAAGAATGATATGTGTTTGCTTGGTCCCCGAGGTGGCTGGGAAGGAAAGAATATGGTATGGTGCATGGCTGGGTGAATGATAAAGCAAGAATGGGTGGAAGGAGAACAGCCTGGGTGGGTGAAACAAAAACTGTATGTGTGCATATACTTTGAATGGATGGATGCCTGGATCATGGTACTATCTGACTCTTAGATAGCATATGTGTATCTAGAGAGAGTAGACGGTCACTGGATGAACTAAGTGTTACTTTGAAGAGCATGTAACAACGCACCTGGACGTCCGTTCCAGTGTAGGAAAGGCAAGGAAAAGAAGTTGTAATTTTGTCCAAATACTACCATGAATAGTAGCAGTAGTTTGTATTGCAACTGCAAGCACAGCATATATCCGGTTATTACGGTGGACACTCCCTACCTCTCTTAATAACTTTAGTTTAGTAGTAGTACGTCATTCATGTGTGGGTGTATCACTGTTCACTCAATAATAAGCAAAGCACCTAAAGTCGTCCCATACGTAATCAAATACATCCCATGTGAAGTGATAGAAAATCAGATTATTTAGCTTCTTCATTTTCCTTTTCTAGTACTCATTTGCACTGTAGGGTGAAAGCTAAATTAATTAAGCAGTAGCCCTTTTAACAGAGTATTCTCAGTGCCACCCGTAATAGAAAAGTAAGAGCTTCACCACCTGCATGTACTGGACCGGTATAGTAACGCAAGTCTGTCTCACTCATCATGGTGTGCGTCTGTTTTTCTCGGGTGCAAGTTCACTGCGCTGGCATTATGCCGGCTTGCATAAGATAACGTACCAATTTTCCTAAACAAGAGAGAAGAAGAAGAATAAGACTGGTGTACTGTCATAGTCGACTGTAATGGAAGTCCATAGTGCTAGTAGAATTTGTTCCTTAAACTCCCACTAATGTTAGAGCAAGGATGAAGAAGTGTGAGGTTAGATAGATACTGTCCTCAATAGTTATGTACTGTGCTTTCAATTTGCTACTTGTACTGTGACACAACTCTCTGCTCAATCATTTTGTGTTAATCTTAAGGAGCATTGGTTACAGACTATGTCTTTCTTTCTTCATATAGTTGCTCCTTCCAAATCAAACAGACCATCAAGGAAGGAGCTGTCTCGGATGGCCCGGCAACGGAGGCTGTATGCCACTGTCGCCGAATATCGGCGGCTGGTGGCCCTGGAGGAGGAGGACACGCAGTCTAACGGTACAACATCCACTGGGACAACTGCATCCTCTTCCGTGCCCCCACGGGCTGCCAGCCAGCGCAGTGCTCCAGCGGTATGGAGCCCGGCTACTAAAGCCAACCACCACCGCCGAGCAGCAAAGACAGCAGCTGCCCCCCACAGGAGTCGCAAGGCACGCCAGCACCGCTTATGCCTCAGAGTGTCCTTCCTAGAGCAGGAGGTCCTAACATATAAGACCTTGGTGGAGGGCCTCCGCTCCGACCATGCCACCCTCCGCAAGGAGTATGATGCCCTGGCCGCAAAAGTGAACAGCATCGTGCCGTAGTGTCCCTTGCCCCTTTTTTAGAGACTTTTGGGGGGTGGGAATTGGGAGTTGGGTTGTTTTTGGGACTTTTGAAGGACAATCGTTGGGGTTAGGGAGGGTCTTGCGGGAGATTATTTTGTTAGGGCTACAAAAATATACTTTTTGAAACTTTATCTGAGCATACCTTTTTTTTACTGCTTTTGAGTCTGGTGGGTGGGGGTTGAACAGAAAGTTTGTGTTCCTGAAACTTAAGTCTGTGTCATTTTCTTCCTTTAAGTGTAAATGGCTAAATGTTTTCAACACTAAGTGCCTCTCACAGAGTAAGTGAATTCAAGAGTCCTAGGACTTTAGTAGTACTACCGTCAATCTCTCGTCTCTCCTAATACTCCATTATACTACCTCCCACCAAACGCTTATCTTACCTGTAATTTGTGTTTGAAAGTAGGGCGAGGCCCAGGGCTGGCTCCACGGGAAATGGCGATTAAGGTTGGCAATCCTGGGCGGATGAAATGTCCTCATTGCGGTGGTACTAGTGGTGTGACACAGTGGCAGTTGCATGCCTATGGAAAAAAAGAAAATGAAACCTGGTTTGTCCTTACTGTAGCATTACAACGGTACGATAGAGAATATAGCAGGTGACAGTACACTACAACAGTGCCACAATGTAGCCTAACAAATGGCAAAGTATTGAAAGTATAACTAGTACTTGCGTTGAATTTCTTTGACATTGGCTACTACTACAAGAAATAGTACTGAAGCTGAGTAAGTCTAGAATATATCCTCGGATTCCTTCACCAGCCTGTTGCTATGACCTTATCCTCCCCAGCAAGTGTGTGCAATTATTGATGTCATTTAGTCACACATGAATCAAAACCACACAGCCCGGGGGAAGAGGGTTAGGGTTTGTAAAAAGGATGGGAATGGGGGTTTCTTTTTGGGTAGGTTTTGTTGAGAGAAGAAAAAAAAAGCACAGCATGGACAAACAATAATTGAAGATAAAGAAATCTTTGGGTACAAAGCTAACCATAAATCTTTTAAGTGACATACAGAAATTGCATGCACTACTGCATGCATTGTTACTGAAAAGTAAGTAGTACTTTCGATAACCGTGAATGACAGAATGCGACAGTACAGGGCTGCAGCGTTTTCACTTGCCTATCTCTGCACTCAGGGAAACACTTCTTACATTAAATTAGGTTTAAAAAATAGCCGAAGTAAAACCTATAGAATGGCTGTAGGGATCAATTTAGAATTAAAGAGAGATCCAAGAAATGCAGTCACACTCATAGAAGAAAACAATGGATACTGTATCTGTATGTTGTTGTAGTTGTCCTGTTGAATTTGGTAAGTAAGTTGCACGCATCAAACAATTCCTCTTATTAGCGGCACTCCTCCATTCCAGCTGACGCTTCGTCCATCAATGTTGGTGACCAGAGGACACCCTGTCCACTGCCTGCCTGGCGGATGCTGAATTGCGGCTCGCTGATGTAAAGCCTGACTCCATCCTTTTTTTCCCATTGCACAGACTGAAACCCGGCCTGTAATTATTGACGGAAAAACAGGAAGTGATATTAGAACACCACTGATAAATAAATATAAGGTATGTACGCTGTGTAGTGCAAAAAGTCACACTTTGAGTTTCCTAATAGACAGTACAATATTTTTGAAAGTGCGTACTCTGTCTGAGTCTCCTTTTGAAGGATAAATAAGTATGGGCAAATTGATTTAGCGGATCTTTCCCCTCAAGCTAGGTGTACTGTAAACTGTGTTTTAGAACAAAATTAGACCTTCCCAGCAGTGCTCCCACCCAGACCCTTACTAAAGCCAGTCGCAAAAATGTAGAAGACCCCCAATCAGATCTCAAAAAACGAGGCCTAGTAGAAAACTGGTGACAAAACGTACTTTGAAAGTAAAAGTAGGCCCAAATACCCCCTTACCCACCATGGATTGTATTCAAACCACTTGCAAGCAAGCAAAAGTATCCATACCCAGCATCGTTCCAAGACTCGCAAACCCCCCCACCCAAACACATGCAATACAAATACTGCTAACCCTAACAAGCCCTAAGTTAAGAATAGTGGCAAAGGCTTTCTTTAACTATGCCAAATCCCCCCTTTCCCACCATGGATTTTCTTCAAATCACTTGCAACCAAAATTACATATTCCCACGAGTGCTCTAAGACCCCAGAACTTAGTTGCAAAAATGTAGAACACCCCGAAACACATGAAATCCTGCTGCTAGGGCTAACCCTAATGAACTCTAAGTTACAAAAAGTGCCAAAAGGCTTTTCCTTATGGATTTTGTCCAAACCACTTCTATCCGGTATTAGACCTTCCCAGCAATGCCCCAAGACCCGCCAACCCACCCGCAAAAAAGCACAACACCCCCAAACAGCCAAAAAGGAAAATCTTATACTTACAATATTTATCGGCCTTCGGTCCAAACGCGCTGTGCAGCTAGGTCATAACTCCCGTTTTCCACCATGGATTTCCTGAAAAGCAAATGCAATCAAAATTAGACTGTTCCAGCAGTGCTCCCAGACCTCAAAACTCACCCCACAAACACCCGGAACCCCCCCAAAGAGCACCTCAAAGGCAAGCAAGTCAGCAAAAACGCAAAAAACATTTTGCCTCTGATTTGGTCCAAACCACTTTTATCCGGTATTAGAGCTTCCCAGCAATGGCCCCAGAGCAGTCAACTCAGGCGAAAACTAGTAGAAGACCCCCAAACAGCCAAAAAGCAAAAGTACAAAAATGGGGACTTAGTCATTTTCTTGGCAATTTCCAAAATCACTCCGCGCGCGCTCTGCAGCTAGGCCTTAACTCCCCTCTGCCACCATGGATTTGCTTCAAACCTCTTGCAATCTAAATTATCCATAGCCAGCAGTGCTCCCAGACCCCGAAACCCACCCACAAACACCAGGAAGCCCCCCAAACAGGCCCCCCAAAACGCTACATTGAGCAAAATGTCAGAAATAGCAAAAAAAAATTCTGCATGGATTTTGTCCAAACCACTTCTATCCGGTATTAGACCTTCCCAGCAATGCTCCAAGACCCGCCAACCCACCCGCAAAAAAGCACAACACCCCCAAACAGCCAAAAAGGAAAATCTCATACTTACAATATTTATCGGCCTTCGGTCCAAACGCGCTGTGCAGCTAGGTCATAACTCCCGTTTTCCACCACGGATTTCCTGAAAAGCAAATGCAATCAAAATTAGACTGTCCCAGCAGTGCTCCCAGACCCCAAAACTCACCCACAAACACCCAGACCCCCCCCAAAGAGCACCTCAAATGTAAGCAAGTCAGCAAAAACGCAAAAAAATGTTCGCCTCCGATTTGATCCAAACCACTTTTATCCGGTATTAGAGCTTCCCAGCAATGGCCCCAGAGCCGTCAACCCAGGCGAAAACTAGTAGAAGACCCCCAAACAGCCAAAAAGCAAAAGTACAAAAATGGGGACTTAGTCATTTTCTTGGCAATTTCCAAAATCACTCCGCGGGCGCTCTGCAGCTAGGCCTTAACTCCCCTCTGCCACCATGGATTTGCTTCAAACCTCTTGCAATCTAAAGTATCCATAGCCAGCAGTGCTCCCAGACCCCGAAACCCACCCACAAACACCAGGAAGCCCCCAAACAGGCCCCCGAAAACGCTACATTGAGCAAAATGTCAGAAATAGCAAAAACAAATTCTGCATGGATTTTGTCCAAACCACTTCTATCCGGTATAAGACCTTCCCAGCAATACTCCAAGACCCGCCAACCCACCCGCAAAAAAGCACAACACCCCCAAACAGCCAAAAAGGAAAATCTCATACTTACAATATTTATCGGCCTTCGGTCCAAACGCGCTGTGCAGCTAGGTCATAACTCCCGTTTTCCACCACGGATTTCCTGAAAAGCAAATGCAATCAAAATTATACTGTCCCAGCAGTGCTCCCAGACCCCCAAACTCACCCACAAACACCCGGAACCCCCACAAAGAGCACCTCAAAGGCAAGCAAGTCAGCAAAAACGCAAATAAACTATCGCCTCCGATTTGGTCCAAACCACTTTTATCCGGTATTAGAGCTTCCCAGCAATGGCCTCAGAGCCGTCAACTCACCCGCAAAGAAGTAGAACACCCCCTCAAGTGCAGAGTCTTTCTTCATTGGGCGTAATCCAGCCCTCTGCTTTGAGGGAAATAGGAGTCTGGAGGAGGAGGATAGAGGAGCATGTTCTTGTGAACTTTTGAACCTGAGGAATGCAGACTGCGGCACCTTCAACTCAATAAGCAAACAAGTGAAGACAGTTCTGCTGATGGGCTTGTTTTTGTGATTAGGTGATTAAAGTTTGAATTATATTAACTGTGCACAACAAAGAAAGACCGACACACATAAATAAAAGTGAATAAGGACGAAAAAGAAAGTTATTGATTCATTGTCTCATTTTCAGGGCTCGGTGTCAGGGAATAAGAATAAGAGTTCGTCATTATACTCTGCGAATTCAGGCAGGATGAGGTCAGTGTCACCTAACAGAGAAGAAATTCCCTCATCTACGTTGCTGTCCACCTCGTCTTCATCCGGCGTGCTTTCTCGTACTTTGTAATCTGGTAGTATGAGGTGCTGATTCATCTTGATCATTGTTAACCTCTCCACATTTTTGGGCGAGAGGCGGCTCCTTTTGGAAGTTACAATGCCACCAGCAGCACTGAAAACACATTCAGAAGACACGCTTGCGAGTGGGCAAGACAAGTAGTTTATAGCCAGGTTGGAGATCTGTGCCCACAATTCTTTTTTCCCATGCCAATACGCCAATGGGTCAGCATTAACATAGACCTCTGTTGAGCCATTCAGATAGTCCTGCACCATCGACTCAAGGTCCTCGAAGGTTCCTCCACTTTGCTTACTTTTTGCTGTGACCTTTTGAGAACCAAACCCAAGCCGAGTTAGCCAATCCTCTTCTGCATCCAATATTACTGTTGTGTCTGGTGCAGATGATCTGGTTGCCGGTGTCTTTAACGGCTGAGAGGTCACTTGTGCCACAGCCACAGGTTCAGAAGTGGATTCTTTTGACTTGGGATGGCCTGCTGATGCTGATGTACTGCCTTTTCCTTCAATTTGCTGCCGTTCTCTTTCAAACCTCTTGGCTGAGAAGGCTAGCCAACGTTTGTACTTTGTAACATCTTGATCACCAAAAGGAAAGAATGCTTGGCCTGCCAGAGCCTTTTTGTAGCGTGGATCCAGAATAGTAGCACAAATGTAATGCTGTTCTGAGTGGATCATTTTAAGACGTTCATCACCAAGTAGGCGCTCTAATAATTTCTCCGCCAAAAGAAAAGCGTCTTTCTTTTTTTCATCTTTTTGAAACATAGAAGACACCGCCTTCAGTTGGTGCTCCAGCATGCGCAACAATGGGATAGCTTTTCCCAAATTACAGTCCTCCTTGCTGACTGCACGCGTGAAGACCTCAAAAGGACGAAGCATGTCTGTCAGGCTTTTAACTAGGTTCCATTGCGCCGCATCTAGCCTCAGGTCCTTCTGAGCTGTACCCACTGTTAAGAAATAGTGATTGAGTACCGTATACTGCTCATACAGACGCTCAAGCATGTAGAAGGTTGAGTTCCAACTATTTGCCACCTCCTGGATGAGTGCTTTCACTGGCATTCGACGTTCATGTAGCAGGCTCCTCAGATGCTTCCGGGCCTTAAAAGAATGGCTGAAATGGTTGCACATTCTTCGGCAGGTGGCCACTAACTCGCACTCTGGACTGTCTTCATCACTCAAGAATTTTTTAACAACCAGGTTTATACAGTGCGCCAAACACGGCACTCTGAAATACTGACCCAGCTCCATGGCCTTAACTACATTGGCGCCATTATCCGTGGAAACATAACCAATCTGGCGCTTTTTTGGGGACATCCAGTGAAAGACCTTTGTGTTAAACTCATTCAAAATGTTTTCTGCTGTGTGACGTTTCTCCAAGCCAAACATGGCTAGTATTGCATGTTTCCGAGCAGCTTTAAAAACTTGGTCCGGGTCAACACCTGCGTTTAGCTTTGCTTTAACCCCTGAAAAAGAGACCCAGTGTGCAGTGATGCACATGTAATCAGCACCTGCGCCACTGGTCCACATGTCTGTTGTCAGATGTATAGTGTGAACAGCACTCTTCAGCAAAGCTGCCCCAATCAACTCCAGCACATCTTCATGTAGTGCTGGAACCGCAACTCTGGCAAAATTTAACCGGCTAGGAACCTTCCATTTAGAGCAGAGCACTGCCACTAATTCTAGAAAACCAACCCCTTCTACAAAAGAAAAAGGGAGAAGGTCCAGAGCTAGCATTTTAGCCAGCTTAGTGTTATACAGACGCGTCAGTGGGTGGTTGCGTTCATATGGCGCGTCTGAAAAAAACATGTTTCTAATGTTGCCCTGGACCAAGCATTTACGGGATGATGATGATGATGACTTCTTTGACCCAGTTACGCTCGCTGATGAACTTTTTCGCATTGGTATCTCACTCTCTCCCACACTCTTAGTGTGGCTCACATGGGGTGTGCTGCTGACAGGGGTACTGTGTGTAAGTGAAGTGTTTGACACGTCTTCTTCCTCCTCGTCATCATCAGATGAAACATCAACGTTTTCTTGACTTGCAATTCGGGCTTCCTTGATCTCCTTTAGGTGCGCAAACCATTGGACAGCGTGCTGTCTCCTAAGAGGACCTCTCTGGCCTCCGGTACCATAGTTGATACCAAACTTACCACGACTAACTGCATGCTTACAAATGCTACAAATGGCGAAGTTTTCCGTTTTTGGGCAAACACTAAAGAAGTCCCAAACTGGGGACTTGAATTGTCTGTGGGGGCCGGAGGAGGCGGCAATACTGGTGGTGGTGGTCATGCTGCTAATGCCAGATGAAGTGGAGGATGTGGATTGCCGAACTTTAGTACGTTGTGCACTTTCACCACCACTAATTGAGGTCGAGGTGGATGGAGGTCCCTTCTGGCGAGGAAGAAATATGGAAGCGGTACGTGTTGGTGTACTAGTTAACTCCAACGATTGTGGTGTTTCCACTGCCTCCTCGTCGACAACATCATCATCACGCTCAGCAGCTTCTCGGGCTAGGGTCAAAATGTCTGTTTGCTGCATGCCCGCTGGGGCTGCAGTGACCTTTATGATGACTGGGTCGTCGTCGAGAGAGTATTCATCAGCAGCAGTATCCGCCACTTCTTGTTGAGCCTCATCACACTCTATAACTATGAGACTTTGGACGAGCTTCCTTTTACGCTTAACTACCTTTGTCAGATCATGTTGTGCCTCACTCTCAGACGGCAGTGGTGCTGGTTCCCAATTTTGATCCGTATCATCAGAAGGAGGTGTGCTTGAAGAAGATGTAGACACCA
The DNA here is from genome assembly GCF_964263255.1 of Lissotriton vulgaris. NCBI lineage: Eukaryota > Metazoa > Chordata > Amphibia > Caudata > Salamandridae > Lissotriton > Lissotriton vulgaris. Next base: position 386,569,519 of record NC_141697.1, read on the forward strand.
CCCTTGATCTCTTCCTTGCTAGGGGTGTGGAAGACAATGAATGATCATCAGGAGGAGTGGCTTCCTCAAATAATACCTCGCCTTGATTGTCGATTTCCTGATGTGCCCCTAGTTCGGGAGGAACAACTATTGTGGGCACTTGTGACCCTCCATGCACCTCTGCTTGCACATCTCCTTGCGCTGCCTCTCCTTCCACTTGTACTTGGGCTTGTACTTGCACATTTGGTTGTTGTTGCAGCTGTGGTTGTTCAACACTCGTCAGATGAGTTGCAACAACCTGTGTTGATTGAGGGACATTGCTGCTACTTTCTTGCGATGAGCCAACATCACTGGTCGATGGTGATTGAACAACTAGACTAAGTGCCTCTGCAGCACTCAAGGGCTTGGACTTAAATTGGTGTGGTGGTGGTGGTGGCACTGAGCCCAATGGAGCGGGGGCTGCTCCCAGCTTGGTCCCCAGCAGATCCAGCTGCTACTGCAGGCGTACTTTTTTTTTACTCCCAAAAAATGTGGCGGGCGGCACACCAGTCTCCTTGGTAACTTGCTTCTTCTGCTCCTTACTGGCAACTTTCTTGCTAGAGCAGCTACGGGGAACTTTTTTTGGGGCCATCTTTTTCAGAGTAGGTCAGAACAGCAGGCCGCAGTTGCACGAGTTGCAGAGTTGTCTGTGGCCAGACGTGATGTCTCGTGACGTTATGCTGCACACACACACCGCTGCAGGACTTCTTCCTGGCACTGGTGGTTCTCTTGAGTCTTGTGCACCTAAAAGCAATGGAAGACAGAGGAACATCAGTTCAGTTATACACCCCAAAAAATCGAAAATCACAGAAAAATCAGCACAATCCCAAGCCCTCCATGATGTTTTAATTCAAGACACCCCACAGAAAGACTAGGCCCATGCACCACTCACTACCCCTGGGCATAAAGGTTGAAAGCTAGGCAAAATGGTTGCAGACCTAAGAACACTGCCTGCATTCAAAATGGCCCCCTGCCTCCCAGCACATGGCCAGGGCCTGCCTGTAGCAGCACTCAAAATGGCCCCCACGCACATGGCCTGTCCCCATGAACACCCCAAAAAATCAAAAAACACAGAAAAATCAGCACAATCTCATGACATCCATGCCCTCCATGATGTTTAAATTCAAGACACCCCACAGAAAGACTAGGCCCATGCACGACTCACTACCCCTGGTGAAAAGGCCACAACAACAGCCCAAGAAATCGAAAAACACAGAAAAATCAGCACAATCCCATGCCATCCTTGCCCTCCATGATGTTTAAATTCAAGACACCCCACAGAAAGACAAGGCCCATGCACCACTCACTTCCCCTGGTGAAAAGGCCACAACAACAGCCCAAAAAAACGAAAATCACAGAAAAATCAGCACAATTCCATTCCATCCATGCCCTCCATGATGTTTACATTCTAGACACCCCACAGAAAGACTAGGCCCATGCACCACTCACTACCCCTGGGCATAATGGTTTAAACCTAGGTAAAATGGTTGCAGACCTAAGAACACTGCCAGCATTCAAAATGTCCCCCTGCCTCCCAGCACATGGCCTGCCTGTACCAGCACTCAAAATGGCCCCCACCCACATGGCCTGTCCCCATGAACACCCCAGAAAACCGAAAAACACAGAAAAATCAGCACAATCCCATTCCATCCATGCCCTCCATGATGTTTAAATTCAAGACACCCTACAGAAAGACTAGGCCCATGCACCACTCACTACCCCTGGTCAAAAGGCCACAACAACAGCCCCCAAAAAAAAAACGAAAAACACAGAAAAATCAGCACAATCCCATTCCATCCATGCCCTCCATGATGTTTAAATTCAAGACACCCCACAGAAAGACTAGGCCCATGCACCACTCACTACCCCTGGTCAAAAGGCCACAACAACAGCCCAAAAAAACGAAAAACACAGAATAATCAGCACAATCCCATTCCATCCATGCCCTCCATGATGTTTAAATTCAAGACACCCCACAGAAAGACTAGGCCCATGCACCACTCACTACCCCTGGTCAAAAGGCCCCAACAACAGCCCAAAAATCGAAAATTCCAAAATTGTAGTTGCAGCAACTGTAATGCCCCAAACAAACTTACTTGTGAAACTTCTAATCCAAAAGTGATCCAAAGAAAGTCAAAAAGGCCTCAAATCCAAATATCCAGCAGCATCCACAAAAAGTATCCTTCCAGGTCAAGAATCCGAATGAAAGTGACCAGCACATGAAGAAAGCACTGGGAGGAGCCTACTGGACAGGAACAGGAAGTTGGAGACTCTGGGTCACTTCCTCCCCCCCCCCCCCCAAAAATGGACTCCTTGCAAAAAAAAGTGCAGGCAAATGTCAACCTGAGGAGTTATTCTGATAAAAATCATCATTTTCAGAAGGTTTATGCTGCTTGCTGGTGGATTTCTTGTGCAGAATTTCAAATTTTGTATTTTCGCGCGTGCAAGATTGTTGCTGCTCGCCGCATCTATGTGTTCGCAATTGCGAACTCTCGCGATGCGTGCTGTGCAAGGTGGCAAGTCGCGATTACGTAATCGCGGTCGCCAAACTCCTGCGGGATCCCGCAGCAAGATCCAAAATGGGGCAGCACTCGCAAAATATCGAGAAAAACAACTCGGCAAACGCTGAATGACGGTAAGTGAACGCCGCACGTCGCAAAATTGTATCACCAAGAAAAAAAAATCCGCTGCGAGCGAATTTGCGGATTTTCGGTAAATTCGCAAGCGTTCGCGGATTGCGAATTTACCGAAAATCCGCAAAATCCGCGAGCAGAACGGATTTTCCGCCCATGCTTAGTGCTCCATTGTATTGGTCTAATATTTGCTCCTGGCGTATTTATCTTGTGCTTTTATGGCTTTTATTAGCCGAATAAAGAATTTTTGAGTGACTGACTCATGGTCAGGGAGTGCAGAGGGGTATTATGCCTGCTGCAAAGAACGTGTACCATTCAGATCACAAAGTGCATATATTGTAAGTAGGTCAGTGGGTTACTGCTTTTGTCTGAGAGATGCTTTGTTACTTGCAGTTTATAAGTTATAATCCTTACATAGGACAGGGAACTATTAACTGTCATCAAAGAGCTGTATGCAAACTATAAGGTATTGATCAGAGCGTTATGATTTTTTCCCCAGTCTTTCGTTATCCCAGTGTTGGAGAAAGGCTGGGTTCATTTGGATAGAAATCAATTCTGATTAAGAGAACCCTCCTATCATGGTGTTACGTTTTAAATTCTTAGATGGTGCTTCCTAAAACAAGCACTCTTAAACTATCCTGCCTACCAGTATTGGGTGACATGTGCCTCCAACACCTTCTAGTCCTCTGTATTATGTAACCCTTCCTATACACTGATTCACACATCTATGATTTGTTGTCTCTGTGTAGTGTGTGATGTAAAGTGCTCTGACACCCTTCAGTGGTATGAGTGGTGGCAGCACTATAAAACTAATTTAATGCACCTGGGAAAGAGAGGTTATGGAGACTTGAGGGGCACTGTTAAAGGGTGGTATTGTGGGATTCCATGGCAGATGTGGTCATTGGGGGGAACCAACAAACACTGTTGCACTAGGTTCCACCAGCGATCAAGCTGGCCCCACCTTATTTTAAGAGAATCGCAGAATAGAATCTACAAGCCCATTTACAATACCTTGCTCAAAATGAAGTTTTGGGTAAATCTAGAGTGCCCAACAAAGGCTGAGGAGGCTCTGAACTCAGTCAGATTTCAGGATATACACATAAGGCAATTTAACATTTAATCACTCTGAACTTGTCAGACCTTGTTTTGGGGGTGGGTGGGAGCCACTGGGCAAGGGTGAGTAGCCAAAGGCTCCTCAGTGAGTTAGTGGGGTGGTGCTTGAGCTCAACAATAGAGCAACAGACCCAATAAAGGGAGTGCCCAGGCCAGAGCCTATTTTTGCAAGAAAGAAACATGTTAATCACTTAGTTATGATAAATAAAGGTAACTATAAACAAGTCAGTGACTTTGCATGCTATCTCATAAAAGAGTACACTCTTGTTGTTCCCTCGCTGTTCCCTTTCAGGTATTCCCTGGTTCTGGGTTCTCCCTTGCACTAAGCAGGGGTAGTTCCTCCGCAATGGCGGAGGAGCGTTGTCCCACTGGCTCAGAGCCATCAGGTGAAAAATAAAACAATATACTATCATAGTTTTATTTTTCACTTGCTGGGTCTGAGCCAGCGTGTGCAGGGACGGGTGGGACCAGGACCATGGCAGTGGAGAGGAGGACTTGATGTGCACTTCTAAGTGTGCATGTGTGTGGCTGGCTGCCTCAGGCTGGCGAAACACACATGCACATTTAGGGTTCTCCAACCAGGCTGTATTGAACAGCCGGATTGGAGAAACAGCACAGACTCCCTGTCCTGAGCAGAGCATCAAAGCACCCTACTCAGCCCAATGCCAGCGCTGCTCTCAAAGCATGAGTAGAGCATGCATTGCACAAGGAGTTTGTGATGCTGCCCCAGTGCCTCCTGGAACAAGGAAGTACAATGAGGCGTGATGCGGGACCCGGCCTGGAGCTTCAGGTAAGTTTTACTTTAAAAAAAATATTAAACTCCCCCCATGTGCCCCCTCCTGTGCTTCCTCCAGCACCCCCTCTACCCACCACATCACATTTTGTTTGTGGTGACCACCACTAGCACTAACAGTGATAAGAAGCAGCATGAATCAGTTTCTGGTGCATTTTGATTACCCCCCAGTTCCAAAAAGTGGTCAGTCTTTTCATCATACCCCTTCCCGGGTTACATATGCTCAGTCATTTTGAGTGCAGTGCAACCTTAGAGGCTCTCCCACGCACGCAATAAAGCTGTAGAGAACCAGCAAGTCTTTGTTGGAGTCCGTCAGAGCCAGACACAGGCTGTGTTCATCAGCACTTCTGCCATGTTTCCTCTCACAGTCACAGTGCAGGGTCCCATTAGGATGGATAGAAAATCCAACTGCAGTAGCCTGAATGGTACCAGTCTGCCCTAGCAGGTGCATTTTGTGAACCAGGCAATTAGCAGACCCGAAAGGATGCAAGCCTGACCAGACTATAGGTAAGTGCATTTCCAGAAGGGTCTCCCTTATCTGGATCAACTGTTCAGCAGATGTAGCTCCAACTGGGCCTTCAGCAGATCAACAGTCGCAGCTCCATTTGGGCCACCAACAAATCAGCAGTTGTAGTCCCGAGTAAGCCTTTACAAATAAGCAGCTTGCAGCCTGGCTGTGTCTTCCATGGAGACTGGTGAACTCACAGGCATCAGCGCCCCTCCAGATCACTCTAACCATTGAGAACACACCGGACCTTACTCCTTAATGGACAGTTCTCATTCTACATGGCCAAACAGGCTCCTTTTCTGGCTCCATAGACTGGCAGCTTTCTAGGTGCTTCACAGCCGGTACATAGCTCCTCCAGGAGGGAATCCAGAGAGCAGATGATGTCTTATCTCCTCTAGGAGACTGGCAGTCTGCCAGACACCAGCTCTGGTTTCACAGCAGTCTTCTGAGCACTCAGCAGAACACCCCCTTCCTTGGTATGGACTTGAAACTGAGACAAAGAGGGGTGGTTTTGACCCCGCTCTTGTACACAACCTCTAAACATAGAGTGGATCCATTGTGTTAAACTGTAGAACCCGCTTGTGGTGATTCTTCATTTAAGTGTCCTTTCAGGCTGGTCACTAGACCCAGATTACTTTGCAGAGTAATTCACAAAATCCTCAGCACACGTCTGTGGAGTAATATTAAATACCGATGCAAGTATACACAAATTATAAACACAGTTTTAGAAATCTTCTCTTTCTTTTATTCTTTTCTTTCTGATCAGCCAAAACGTGTTTCGTCGCACAGACTGGGAAATCGTCCAGCGACTTACTCAAGGCTTCAATGCCATGTACTCGAGGACTGAACAGACTGATCTAGTTGCGGCTGTACTACGGCACGCGGGTGGGTGCTTTTACTGAAAATTACAGATTTGCTCACTTCGATGCAAGGATACTAGACTCACTCGCAGTCTAAAGCTGTCAGAGTATCGAGTCCTCAGGATCGGTTTGTTGCTCAAAATGGTCCACCTCTTGATCTGCCCAAGCATATAACTCCGTAATGGCACAGCTAAAGTGGGAGGGTCAAGCGAGGGAAGGAAAGGAAGGGAATAGCTGGGAGGGAGACCTGGAATGACAACAACATTCATAAATACCTCCTATACAGCTCACTAGAATTCATACTCCAATGCCAACAATGATTTAGATATCGCCACCACAATATACCTGTAACAAAAACAAAGTACATGCGTAGCTTGTGAAGAGACTGCAACTTAGGTTAAGTAGTACCTTCAACTTCTGTATGGCTGCTGTGTGGAAACATAGAAACCCCTATTCAATGAACATGCAGCACAACCTGTAAATCTGTAGACATTAGGTAATGCACGTTATCATTTCCTCAATAACACACGTCTATGTAACCTACCCTTTTCTAAACTCCATAAGGCGTCACAGGGATAGAGCGTAATCCTATACCGCTCCCGGTTACCCCTGTTAAAATAGAGTTAGAGTAATAACAATACGATACAGGTCCATGCAAATAAAAAAAAAAATATATATATATATATATATGTATATATATTACCTACTGGCGGTCGCCAGTAGGTAGTTATAGTTAGGATTATTTTGTATAGGGAATTCGCAACATTCTATTGGGAATAACTTTGACGCCGGTTGAGGAATCTGCCTGAAATTGTCCTCAAATTTGCCTGGCAGTGCTCCGCTCCTTCTCTGAAAGTTTGGGGGGGATTCATCAAGCGGGGGCCGAGATAAAAGGGGGGTCCCAAAACGTGTTTTCCCCATGTTAATTTCCATAGGGCGGTTGAACTCCCTTTTAGCCCGAACGGCTGAATGGATTTCCACCAAACTTGGCAAAATTGTAGGGACTGGTAGCCCGATGTGCCTTTGCTATGTCTCAAGATATGTGCTCCAGTGGATTTTGAGTAATTTAGGTAAAAAAAATATATATATCTATAAGCGTGACCCGGTACGTGCACCGGGGCGCGTACCAGCGCGCTACGCGAGTTCGCGCACGGAAAGCTGATTGGCTCTCGGGTGTCTGTCAACATTCCAAACAGTCCGGAGCGGCCGCCATCTTGTGTCTCAGTAGGATCGAGACACAAGAGGTGGCAAAACAAAGGGGGAAATGACCAAAAGGGGGCAGAGTAGACCCCCCCTGACCCCCTAGGTTTGATGTGGGGGGCCATAAAAGGGCCCCGCGGGGCGAATTTTTTTTTAAAAATTCCGATTTGCGCGGTGGGAGCGGCCGGTATGCACACCAGGGAGCGTACCGTGGGGCGTACCATAGGGAAAAAAGAATGACAGAGTTTTTAAAAAATGTAGCCTTTTTAAAAAAATTGGAGGTAGTTCTAAAAAGAAGTGTTTTTTTTCTTCTTTTTGTTGTTTTATATTTTGTTATTTTTTTTTGGAACATTTTGCACTTTTTTGGCTTTTATGAACAATTTTATGTTTTTTTTGTTATTTTTATGGGGAGAATCAAAAAACAGGGAATTGTAAACAGCTCAACTGGAGCAAAAAAAAATCAGGAAAAAATTAAGGTTTTTTGGGGCAATTGTGGTTGTCACCAGCACGGTTGATGAGTTTTATGCTCTTCTCACCATAGGTAATTGTTTTACCACAAAGTATGCAACTGATTTTGTATTGTCCAAACTGGGGTTGTATGTTTGGGACCATATCTCTTGTCTCTGGGCCCGATGGAGTAGGTTGCTTACTTTTGGAGGTGCTGGGTGAAGATTGGGGAGGGTTTCTGGCCAGTTCTCTGACCTCTGCCGCAGCATAGTTGTTAGGGTGCCGGCGTTGCATGTGGCGTATCATGGTGTTATTGCCAAAAGAGTACTTTTTGTTAGGGTTCCCCCTTGAAAGTTCAGTGCCACAGATTAGGCAAGTAACCCTTGGCGCATTTACTTTTTTGAGGTCCTTTGGGATTGAAAAAACTCCCAGATAATGTGCTGCTTTGGCCTATATAGGGTATTATCTTCTGGCAGGAACCCTCTCCTCTCCTCCTCCTTCTCCTCCTCCTCCTCCTCCTCCTCCTCCTCCTCTTCTTCATCTCCACCACTGTGGTGTTGTGGTGGTCCTCTTGGTGGTGGTGGCTGATATGCTCCTGCTGCTGCTGCTAGTGAAGCCATTTCTGAGTACAAATTAGTAATAGCTCTGGAAACAGGTCTTCCTCACTCAAAATACAAAGTGAGAATGAGGAAAAAAGGTGGGGGCTTTCATCATTAGGAAAAAAAACTGTCCTGAACCAATGAAAAGTGTTATTTTCATGTCACATGACCAGGGCTTTCATCATTTGGAAACCAAAACTGTCCTGAATCAATAAAAAGTGTTATTTTTAGGTCACATGACCTGACGCGCTTACGCTACGCGCCCTGGGGCGCGCCCAGGGGTGCATCGCGTAAGCGCGTCGGATGGTTACGTAGCGCGATCGTATGCGCTTGAGGGCTTCCGGGTGCGCTTACGCCGTGCGTATCACGCGGACGCGGCTACGCGATACGTAACAATGATGTTTTCGTTCGCGGAAATAGCGCTAACGGGACGCTCACCGGTGCACGCCGCAAGACTGCGCTTACCGATGCACTCACCGGGACGCGCACCGGGAGCGCTCCAGGGCAAAAAAAAAAAAAAAACATGAACAATATACATTAAAAAAATAGTATTACATAAATATACAATATAGGATAAATTATAAAAAATATTACATTTCATACCTATAGAAATTTGCAATTAAAAAACCTTTGAAATTCACTGAAAAAAACATAGGTTTGAGGCCCTATATATAGTTAGGAATTATCATTTAAAAAACCTATGAAATTCACTGAAAAAACCATAGGTTTCACACCAGTTATAATTAGGAATTAGCATTTAAAAAACCTATGAAATTCACTGAAAAAAACATAGGTTTCACACCAGTTATAGTTAGGAATTAGCATTTAAAAAACCTATTAAATTCACTGAAAAAACCATAGGTTTCACACCAGTTATAGTTAGCTGGAAATTTTACTGACATAAAACCATTAAAATTCCCACGTTATAGTTAGTTGGACTCACTATAACTTGCGCGCCTGCAATGCACTGCTGATGAAGTTACATATTACATCACTCATGACATGGTCAGTAACATCACTCATGACATCACTGATGCCACCATCCTTGTGACAGACTGACAGACCTCCTTTCAGTGTAATGTAACCCTTGAAACACATATTCAAAAATAGAAACTAACATTTTCAAAAAAATGGAGATACCCATACCAGTTACAACAACCAATTCAGTAATTCCACCATCTATATACACATCCACTCTTTCAGCAACAGTTCTATATAGTCACTCATACATATACTCACTCATCATATGTAGTGATACACATATAAATTCCTGTTACACACCGACAGTCATCCAAAAGTTACTCACACACATACTCACACATGCAAATAAACTATTGAACATCCATCTATTTGCATATACAACTATACACACACTAGCACATTACTTCTAAGGAAACTTACACATACCTACTATCTTAAACAATCACTTATAGAAACACATACTTATTTAAACAGGAACTCTTTTAAACTCTCACTCTCACATATACTCACTTATATACATCAATACTCACATATACTAGATTAAAACATATGTAGTTACTCATAAAGACACTAGTGAGGCAGGCATTCACTCACTAACACACACATATACACAATGTACACTGGGAGGAAACACAGTCCTCACCCTCCATTTTGTGCTAGGCAAGTCCAGGGTTTCTGAAATCGCCCACCCTGTTTTCCGTTTCAGTGGTTCATTTAAATACTATGCCTTTGCTATACTGGCTACACACTAAATGCTTACCGTGCACATGGGATATTAGCGCAAGGGTCTGGGCAAGCACATAGATGTGGAACTTTACGCAGGCAGGTTTGTATGACTCACCAAAAGAAAATTCCATGTGGCTCTGTTTATTCTCTTAACCACGGTATGCTGCCACCACTGCTCCTTCTAAGCTCACAGCTGGGACAATAGTCTCCTGCCAGCAATAACAGCAAACCTCATTCTAGTCAGAGGACAGTCCCAGAACCTCTCACATTCAGGTGCAGGCCTAAACCTCTTCACACACGCTTATGGATTCAACCCTCATGTGCATCCATTGAAAACTTGTGGCGTAAATCATTACATCTGCATCTGAACTGCTGTGAAATTACATCTCATCTGGATAGTGATGACACAACAGAAATACCTGATGGAGTCTCCGAAAAAAAACTATATTTGTCTGCATGATAACATTTCTTTGATTTCTTTTCAAATTCACTTTAGCGGGCCAAATGCTGGTAGCACTAATGCATTCTTCAGCTTTCTGAATTGTAATCAGCCAATCTGAGAGATAGGATAATAACATAACATAGCATGTATGTGTAATATGCCTGCTCGCTTAATCCTGGATTGAGAAACAGATGTTTATTGGTACTTAACTCAATGGTACTCATTTTATCGACCATAGAATTTGAGCTAAATGCCAGTCAGTCAAATGTATTGTTTTGGACTAAAGCCCATAACAACATTAAAAAACACACATAAGAATCATAAAACTACTTTCACTGCATTAAAAACAACACAATTGTAAAAAAAAGTTGAGGAACCCAGATGTTCTTTATAAATAAGGAAGCAAGATGTCATGGGTCCATCCTTTGCTTCATGAAAGAGCTTCCTATACCTACTATACCAGTATTTCTCCTTCGACATTTGGCTGGAATGAGATATAGCTCTAGTGGGGTCAGACCAAAAATCCTCCAGACTCATTCCCTTAAGCTGGATTGCACATGTTAATATAGCCTTAGAGGTACCGGCCATTAAAAGCCCGCCCCAGCATTGAAAGCCCAAGCCAAAGGTTGAGCTTGAGATGGAGAGAAGGGAGTACCTTAGTTCAAGCTAAACAATGATCTTAAAAAGTTCTTCTCTACTCTTTCTAATGATTTTACATTCAAATAACCTCAAAGCTCTGCTCCGTATACTGGTGCTGCAACATCTTTCATTTTATGAACATAGAATATGATGATAATAGGTTGGCCTTCCAGCCTAGCTTTACACCTTAACTCCTGTACCGCGGCGCAAATTATGCTGCGGTGTGGGAGTTCCTAAGAGTGGGCGGGGCCGCGTTGAACAACGGACGAGCGCAGCACTACCAAGGTAATGCTTGCGGTGGCCGTTGGCCGACGCGCGCAGCAAAGGGGTTAATACTGCAGCAGCAGTTTGTCTCAGTAGGGTAGTGATTTTCTCTCTTTGTTTAACCCATGTCAACCTAGAGTCAAAACGAATGCCTAGATAGCCGAAAGGTCCCACTCTTTCAATGTGTTAACCATACATTTTAAAGGTTTTCAACAAGTCTGAGTTTTTGCACCATTTATAGTTAGATGTTTCATGGTGCAGTTGACTATATTTTATACAAATGAGTTGAAGCATCATCTCTTTTCCACACTGCCAATACCGCTCAAACTAACAGGCTTGTAGATTGGAAAGAACATAATTCTGCCTCCAGCTAATCCTGAATGCTGGTCAAGGTAACACAACCTAAAATTGTATCTGCTCAATCTAATAGCAAGAGAGGCTTTTAATTGCCAGGAAGCGACCTGCTTCCTTTTCTAATTAGTGGAACCATGGTTTGCATTACACCAGGACCTTGGAACAACATTACAGCCTGTTACAGTATTAAAAAAACAAAAATTTTAAAAGCAGAGGGCCCATACTTTTATGTCAGCTCGATACATTTAAACCAGAATCCCATCTGGCCCGGCGGCCTTATTCGCTTTCACACATGCTATAGCCATTTCCACCCCTGAGATCGTGAAGACAAGTTTATGTGACATTTAGGGGGCTTGAGAATAGCTTGAATATGTTTTACTAGGGAATTTATCCCAGAGGAGTGCACATTCTTAAAAGGGCAGTCAGACATGTGCCCCAGTAAAGTCCTCCATGCAGTTCCACTGACCATTGTGTAAAGTAGTGGGCTCTAGGCCCACATACTTAGAAATAATGCACTCACACAGTGGTATGGTACTGATAACTGGCCCACGGCACGTGTGCCTGGCCCCTTTGATTAGCAGGGTCACCTGACCGGTAACACCTGTGATGGATGGGTGTGGGGTGAGTGTGGAAGCCAGCCCTTAAGGTGTTGCTGGTGAAAACACTACATGTACAAACACTAGAACGTGTCCTGCAGGATACTACATCCTCCCAAACGTTATTGAAAAGAAACAACAAGTCCAACCTGTGGGAAAGAATAAAACAACAAGACACTACTGAGTCCCTTCAGGCGGTCTCCAGGACACGCTGAGTGGACAAATGTAGCTGAGAACACCTGGCTTCACAGCATGCATCTATAGATTAACCAGGGGACTCTGGGCATGAAATACAGTGTGGACGGAGTACAGATGGCTTGATCACCTGCCCATGGGGCTACAGTCCACCCTGGCACTATTGCTCTGTTTTGCCTGGTCTCACAGTGTTGGAGTCTATTTACACAGTTCAATTTGAGGGTCCATCAGGAGCGGTGGTGGAGTCCACTGCCGAGATCTCATTGAAGTTGCTCAGGCAGCAATAGAGAGCAAACCTGCAAAGACTGAGGATGCCATTGATGAATGAGAGTCTTCCTTGAAGGCCAAGATGATTCCAAGTGCCTGCTGGTGGAACAGCTTCAGACGTCCCTCTTGTGCCAAAACTCCCCTTTACAGGAATTTTCTTGAGGCTCTTTTTGCCGGGCTGTCACGGGACTGAGTGGACTCTCGTAGGCCACAACCAAGTTGCTTTTGCAGCCGCAAATCGTGGTTGTCTCAGGGTCTGCATGCTCTCGCCACCAACACTCCGGTGCACAGGTCTTCATCAGAGAGTCTTTGGGTGACCAGTGTCTGACCATGACCTCAGTGCTTCCCGGTGACTTTTGTGGAGCTGCTGCAGATGCATCTCGCTGGTCGGGATTCACCTCTCACCGGAATTCCCTTGAGGCCTTTGCTCATGGATTGCCGCAGGACTGCCTGGGATGTGCGGGACCTCGCTTAGACTGCACAAAGGGGTCGCTGCAGAACTCCTAACAGGGCCTCAACCAAACCTCATGCAACGACAAGGGTGGAAGGGGAATGCCTTGTTGATCTTTGGATGTTTCAGGCATTTGGATCCACTCAGTTGGGGCGAGGCTCTTTATTTTGTTCTGGTGATGCACCCGGCAATGATGACGATTACCATCTTACACTTGATCTACAGGTGACGATGTCTTGCTGGTAGTGAAGAGAACTGGAGGGACTTTGTAGCCACTCCCAGTTCTTTTTAATTATGTGTAATTGTTACCTGGGAGGATATCTATTCCAAGCAGCCTATGACTGGACGTTTGCACCATGAAGCATGGGGCCTGGACGCGGTTCACGCTTGCTGGGCGTGCCAACGGTGGCCATTCTGTACAGTGTGCGGCCGGCTAGCGCATCCTCTTTTGTTTGCTTCTTTTTTCCGGATGGCTCTTTCTCTCTTGGGATCCTGCCTAATCTGTCAGATTTCCAGGTGTAGGTTTCGACACACCTCTGAATTCGTGCTTCTGTTCCTAATCATGGCCCTCTTCTGGTGCTTTGTGTGCCAACTCTTCACTTGGGGCGTGTGGCAATATCTCCTCTCTTGCAGTGACATCAGACAGCCACTGGGTGGCACTTACACCGCTTACACTCTTCTCTTGCCTTCTGTGTGCCTTGCTGCTTTGCAGCTGGGATGCTTTGGGGCGTCTTGGGGCTCTATGTCTGCAGGGGTTCACAGTCTCTCCTCTTATAACACTATACAGGCCATTGGAGGTGTGTGGCATCTGCATGGTCTTCTCTTTGGTGTGCTTCAGGGTGCGCCATCGGACCTGCACAGGCAGTCTGTCTCCTGGGGAAGGGAGTGTGCACAGAAACCTCAGCACTGCAGTGGGCTGATTTGCCAGGGCGCGGTCACTGTTGCTACTGGCTCCTCATCGGGACTGCATTCCTTTTAAGTTACTTACTGGACATGGTACGGGAAGCGGCCACTAGAGGTTTCTGCAGTGTACTCCGCTCGTGTCTCTGCTTTCCCGCTTCCCATTGCAGACAGCCATTGGTACAGACACTGATGAGTAAATATGGGTCACTACCGCAGGCGGACAAAGTATGTGGGGGCACTGCCAGTCTTTACTTCCTTCGCTTAGGGCAGTGGGGTACAGTGGCTTGGCTTTTCAAACTTAGCCCTGTGGGGGCCGCCTCATCAACAGTGGGCCACAGAAGCTTTCCTCAGTCCTGCGGGCCATTTAATTGTAAACTACTACCTTTATACAGGCGCTGTACCCACAGATGGCCGATAGGAGGCACTGCAGCACTATTCTCTCCCAGCCGAGGCAGTCTTGGCTGAGGCTGGGAACCTCGCTGGGGTAGAGATGCAGGTGCGGGCCATATGCTGCTATAGGACGGTCCCAGTCTTCGCTTGATGCTCTTTACGGTCAGGGACACCTCACATGACTTTCCCCCGGTAAGTGGTGCTGCCACTATAGGACTAGAGTCCAGGGCAGTCTGCCTCACACAACGGGCCGTTTCTCTCTCTTTCCAGCCTAGTTTAACTCAGTGCAGGGAAGACAGGGGTTGCTCCGGCCAGTTCCTCGACCTTGCTCAGAGGTGTCAGGGTATCTGACTCTCTGCTTCTTTCCCTGTGGCCACAACAGGTTGTGCAGGGCTGGGAGTGCGGGCCTCTCTCAGTACGGGGAGGGCTCCATCTCGCCTCGCTGCAGGTGCAACATCTTTCTTCACCCTAGCGCCATGCTCATCGCAATGGGTGCTTCAACGCCATGGGGGCGACCAGGGCTTTAAGTGGGCCGGGTTTCAAAGGTCCTGAGCACTGGCAGTTTTTAGGTCTCGCGACGTATCAATGCGCGCAAGCGCGTTGAGCGGAGCGAGAATTCATGTCGGCAAAATCCTCGTCAAACCAAGGGCTTTCAGCCGCGGTTTTCTTGAAGTTCACGTGAATCACGTGAACAAACAAGCACGCGCATCGCATGCAAGCCCAGCCTCTGCACCCTCTGCACTCCTCCCCTCGCTCGCATTCCCAGGCTCTCCCGCCCCCATCCGGCTTCCCTCCCACACTTCTCCCAAGACAGCCTCTGCACCCTCTGCACTCCTCCCCCATCCGGCTTCCCTCCCACACTTCTTCCAGTAGGCTCCACGCAACTTCACATCATTGTTTCGGTTATGTTATCGGAATATGGCAACGCTACGGACTTCCCTCCCACACTTCTTCCAGTAGGCTCCACGCAACTTCACATCATTGTTTCGGTTATGTTATCGGAATATGGCAACGCTACAGACTTCCCTCCCACACTTCTTCCAGTAGGCTCCATGCAACTTCACATCATTGTTTCGGTTATGTTATCGGAATATGGCAACGCTACGGACTTCCCTCCCACACTTCTTCCAGTAGGCTCCACGCAACTTCACATCATTGTTTCGGTTATGTTATCGGAATATGGCAACGCTACGGACTAATGAGTCTGATAAAATTGTATATTTTCATTCCAGACCGACTACTCCCTTTCTAAAAACACCAGCCGCTGATATGCTGCTATGGGAACATTACTCTCCAATGTCTACACAGTGTATAGTTCCAGACCGACTACTCCCTTTCTAAAAACACCAGCCGCTGATATGCTGCTATGGGAACATTACTCTCCAATGTCTACAACAGTGTATAGTTTATTACCAATCACATAAGAAAAGTCTGATGGCCCAGCTCTATATAGTTTTACAAGGGTACAAAATAGAACTTTGCATGCATTTTTCTTTTTTTAATAAATCGCTTGACAGGGGATCCCTGCTCACACACATTTGTGGAGACGCCAAAGCGGGGGTACGGCTCGTGCCAGGATGGGCCAACTCGTGAACAGTGTTTAAAGACACAGAGGCAGAAATGAAACAGTGCCAAGTCAATCCACAGGTCCAAGGTCATACGAGAACACACTGGCTAGCTGGAGGCCACCCATTAGCGCCCTGGGTCTCAGTTTAACGCCAATGGGAATGTTCAGAAGCGTGGCCCAACCAGTTGAAGTACCAACAATCATTGTGTGTACTTGACTCCTAAAGCCCAGCACTGTCTCTTTAAAAGTGCCAAAAACCTGTCAATCACTAACCACAGGGAAAGCACACCACTTACCTGGGCCTTGAGTAAGGCAGGGACAGGTTCACCCGGGAGACACGCCACATGGGCCAGGTTTATCACGGTGTCAAAGGCCGTGTTATCCAAGCCACTTGACAACACAAAATGCCTTCTTCCCATGTTGTGCAAACAATCCACTAGACTTTGCACACTTCACAACAATCTTTCTGCACTGAATGCGGAGGTTTGAAAACAAAGCACCCCCCTCCCCACCGAGGGCACATTCGGCCTCAAAGAACATTAGCAAAGGGTCTTGACAAAAGCAGTTAGCAGCCTGCTCTTTCCTAAGCCTCGGGCTACTCCTCCCCTCGCTCGCATTCCCAGGCTCTCCCGCCCCCATCCGGCATCAGGCACTCCTCCCACACCTCACGGACATCTGTTCATTTCTCCTCCCCCTCCCCAGCCAGCTTCCCCCAGGCCCCTGCTGCTTCACACCCTTCACACCCTGAAACCAAAGCACCCCCCTCCCCACCGAGGGCACATTCGGCCTCGAAGAACATTAGCAAAGGGTCTTGACAAAAGCAGTTAGCAGCCTGCTCTTTCCCAAGCCTCGGGCTACTCCTCCCCTTGCTTGCATTCCCAGGCTCTCCCGCCCCCATCCGGCATCAGGCACTCCTCCCACACCTCACGGACATCTGTTCATTTCTCCTCCCCCTCCCCAGCCAGCTTCCCCCAGGCCCCTGCTGCTTCACACCCTTCACACCCTGAAAACAAAGCACCCCCCTCCCCACCGAGGGCACATTCGGCCTCGAAGAACATTAGCAAAGGGTCTTGACAAAAGCAGTTAGCAGCCTGCTCTTTCCTAAGCCTTGGGCTACAGCGCCTACACGAACAGCAAAGCTGTTTACTTAAACATGTAGGAACGTTTGCACATAACAGAGCTCGTGCATATGATGTTGGCAGGCTGGGAAAATGTGGAGGGGCCACTGAGTGATTTCACAGAATCGCCCTGTGCGAAATGCAAGTTACGCATACCAGAGAAAGGGCAAGGGACGACCAGGGCTGCGAGCATGACCTGCCTGGCCATAGCAACTCACAACGAGAAACCTCCTACCACACACTGAAACACGAGTTCTAAGTACTGTGTGCGAACGTGTGCCCCCCTCCATGATGCGAACCCAACAACAAAAGAGCAAAACTGTTCAACAAGCACTGGCATTGCCATAGGTCTCGCAGTAGGAAAGTTGGAGCTATTGGTTTTCTAAATGACATTTTATATTTATATATCGTTATTGGCATTGTCAATAACAATATATAAATATAAAATGTTATTTACAAAACCAATAGCTCCAACTTTCCTACTGCGAGACCTATTGGCAACGCCAGTGCTTGTTTAAAGGGGGCCTCGAAACGGGTCTCTATCGGGCTCTGTTTTGAGCCCTGGCAGATGCGGTCCCTTTTTTTCCGAACTGCAGTGATAGCAGTTTGCAGTCCGGAAAAAAGTGCCAGGGCGCAAAATAGCCCGATAGAGACCCGTTTCAAGACAGCAGGCACATCGATGTGTGCTGCCCTCACTTCTCACTAGCGGAAAAGTTACAGCATGACGTCATGCCAGGTGAGCGTTGTGGGGGAAGGGAAATCCCTTAAAGAGTCATTTTCTTTCTGCATTTCCCTTCTCTTTCAGAAACGCAAGAGAAGCAACATTGTGGTAGGGTCACCAGGGCTTTAATTGGAAGCTTTTTCAATATTGTATGTAACAAGCCATAGCTGCAGCTTGTTTATCTTATGCAACTAACACCTATTGTCAACACCAATAGTCCTGTATTGCTGTAGGTATGATGTTACTTGTTGTATCACATATCTGGATGCAATGACAGAAACAGCAAAATACAAGTCGGGCGGCACACTATGCTAAACACAGATTTTTAGCGTAAGTGTTTTAAAGCCGCGCCCCTAATTACACTGGCCACGCCCCTTTGAGAGACCCCCCAGTTTTGTCATCCCACTTAAAGCCCTGGGGGGCGACAGAGGCGGGCGTCACCATTCAGGGCACGGAGCGTCCTCAGGTTAAAGTGCAACACTTCCTTCCCTCCGTCATGGGCCTGTGATGCTGCTGGCTTATAGTGAGGGGTGTAGTGAACACAAGTGTTGGGGCTTGTCAGTGCTAGAGCAGAAGGGCTCAACCACACTCCGCTCAAATCTCTTTGGCACAAAGAGGAGCAGACTATACGGTGCTCCATTGACAGTTTCTGAGAAACCTGTAATAGAATGGATAATTTATGGCACCATCATGATTCCAGTGACGATTTTCCAGTTTCAGTCTTGTCTACAGCATATACCAGAAGGCCTGTATGAAAGGTTGGGTAAAGAATACATTAAGTCAACATGGTCTTTACCATATACAGACAGTTGTTGGAATAAGGGGAAAGAAGTATTCCTTAGTGGAAAAAGTTGTAAAAATTCACTAAGTGGTACACTTCTGTGCCAGGGTATTAATTTACATGGAGCCTGCGATGGTTCTGCGAATAACCTTTCATGCCACCTGCTCGGTACTCCCTCCACACTGATAGAACCCGTTTTCAGGCAGCTATCCAATGGCAGTTACGTAATATAAAATGATCACAGCTGCTGTGGCATGGTGCCAGGAAAAGTTTATCTGGTTATTGTGTCATCCATGGTCACTTGTTGTATGCAAGTATTGTATCGAGCTCGCAAGTCAGACAGTCAGACGGCAATATGGCCTTCATTGAATATCTCTTCTATACAAATTCAAATTATGACACAAATTGATACTTTAAGCAGACTAAAGTCTATTCTTTTGTTAAAATCTGTGCCACTGACATCATCACAAGAAACGTATGATCTGCAAGTCGCAAGTACTTCTGCAGAGATACATGCATTATTATCAAGAAACTGGCCTGCACATTTTGTAGAAATGTTAAGTCAAATCTTAAACATGTCTGATACCAGTGGCATCACACATGTATTTAAGACGATTTGTTCTGGACTTTTAGCACCATTTGAAGCAGTCCTCAGCATTTTCCCAAATTTCTTGCACTCTGTGTTCGGCGGCCTGCCTCTCATCTTGGGACTCGTAGCAGGAATACTATTTTTATTTCTTCTGCTCCGATATGGCAAGTCCAGTGACCGGCGATACCCAGAACCTTTTCAAATTGCATAAAATAGATTAAAGACAATTATATTGTGTACTGTAGAAAATGCTAAAAAAAACCCAATTCTGCATACCCAGTTCAAATGCAGTCTTTGTATTTGGGTGGGATTGTAAACACTAGCTTTAGATATGTTCAGTGCTTGCTAGGTTAGCTTTATTGAACTTAATATCCGTGGAGTGGGTGTTGTAAATGAATCTCAGACCCTAGTATAAATGTCTCGATTCATGCCCTTATATAGGTATACTTTATCATTTCCTTATATAGGCATAGAAATCATTACCATATTTGGCCTAAACCATACAGCCCAAATACGGCATGGATACTTCCACTAAGCTTCAAGTTTTCTTGGAAAAAAACGCCTTCAGCAACTCGGGACTTCCCCCTGCTTGAATATTAAGTTCTCCTAGAACTCCCGGCGTCCAAACATGCGTCAAACTCTGCACCTTCAAAGTATAAATATGCCTTGATTTGCCTAAACAAACACACGGTGGTTTGGAGCAGATCGACTATCTACTTCCCCGACGCCCTGCAGCAGCAAGTGCCGACAGAAGCCGACCATCCAGCAGACGCACTGCGAGACGCTAACATTTCTCCTGCCGAGAAATCCAGCTCCAGTGTTTCCAGGCTACCCTTGTGGGTATCTGGGAAATCGAGTCCCGAGAACGAGATACAAGACCTCCTTCATTCTAGAACAAAGGTACGGAGCTGATTAGACCTCTTAGAGAATTATCGGAATCAGATTCATGGCAGAAAAATCCTAGACTTAAACTCCTCCTCTTATACTCCCTCCCTCTTACCAGAGGTAGGTTAGGTACACCGGGGTAGGCGTATTCTAGAAGCACCAGTTGAGTATTTTAGTCATCCTTTTATCATTGTATGTATTTTATGTATTTTATACATTTTATGCACTTTATGGCTTATAAGCCATATCATGCTTTTACTGTACTACTTTATAATACTGTTCGTATTATATGCATTGTACTTCATAGTAAGCTCTACTATTGTAGCAGTTCATTTTCAATGCTTGAGAAAGAAGACTGTTCAATAAATACCTTTTTTATTGAAAACGCCCGTCTCTCTATTTCTCTTGCAACTCTGGTGAAACTAAGCATGCACGATTGACTGAGTGAAATAGTTATCTATTGTTTCCCCGACTCTAGAGATTTGATTTCTTATTCTTGGGAAACAAAGTTGTCATGTTTTATGTGGTTGTCAGAAACTAATCCCTTCTTGTTTATTCGAGAAAGTTTCTAGTGACATCTGAGCTAGCTGGCACTCACAATTAAGTCTAATATAACTGGTAGAGACCTAGTAGACCTCAGTCCTACGTCTAAGCTACAGGATATATTATTCCAATGCGCAGAGCCTATTGGGAATATAGAAACGACACTACAGTTTCAACTTCCTAAAGTCAATTAGCCAAGGGGTGAGCATGTTATAAACCTCTAGATAAATAAACAGATGGACATAGTCAGTGAAGGCAGGCATTCTGTGGTACGATAACAGATGTCCAACGAGGCTGTGGCATGGCAACTGATTTGCATTTTCTATGCCCACCGTGCCCTTGAAAAGTGGCTCAGGTATTTACACTTTCCTTTCACTATAACTCTCATAGCTGTCGCACAGGATTTACAAATGTCTACGGCTTCATTACAAGATGGGTGCAAAGTGCATAAGCATCCACATATTTTCTGATACCTGCCAGAAATGGGTTATTAATTTTGGTGGGGGGTGCAAAACCTAACACTCAACAAAACCACTGTGGCTAGCTCAAAACACATTTCTGAGAAAGTTTCTGCGGAATTGATGGTAACTATGGCACAATCAACAGGCAATCCCCAGAGAAGTGTGTGCTGATTTCAAGCAGTACCCACAATGCCCAAGTAGTAAACACGTGTAAATACTGGGGGGGTTTTGTCCTACGTAACCAGACTGGACACGTTTAACATGAAAAATAAAGACGTGTCTGGTCACGGGTTTACTGCTGTTTTTATTTTATTTAAAACAGCAACCTCGAGCTTCCGCTTATTCAGATAGCTCCTGTGATTTTTTTCACATTTTGAATGTATACATTCAACTTATGTTCAACTGTGAGGTTAAAACATAACCTTTACCGAATTATACATGTTTCATAACAATTGTAAACATAATTTTACACAATTGTACTTTTTAAGCAACACAATTTATACTTTTTGAACAAAAAACACTCAATTTGAGTCAAAAGTTCTGGACACATAAGTTTCAATACTTAGCGGTACACCAGTAATAATCAAAAGTTCAATATCAGTCCTGTCTCCTTATTACTTATGCTGTTCGGACTGAAAATCGCCATGGGTATTATTTGTTTTGACAAATTCAACAATTTCTGTTTTTACGCCCTTGGTAATAATGAATGAATCACTTGTGGAAATGCCGACGCGTTTCCAAACCCGGTCCTATAAATTGGGGCGGGTTTTTCCTCAGGGCAACCTGGGTACCTGATGAGTTAAAAGAATAAAAACCTTTTTTAGTGCCTTCTCCTATTCATTTGCAACTAAAGTAGCGCTTTTAGAACATATATGTACCTTAATGTTCCAGCGCTGCGTGTGTCATCGTGCTTCCTCACAACTGTGGAGTTTTTGAGTGCCTGTGTAAACATTGCGTGGCATTTAGCGGTCTGTACTGGCAAGCTATATTTGAATTTCCACGTTTTGGATGTGAAGCTACTTACTTTTCAGATTGACTCCAGTGCGCAGATCGGTTCTTTCTATTAACGCTGTTTATGTGGAAACTATTTCTGTTGGAAGAAAGTTAGAGCTACTATCAGTCTTACCCAGATCTATTCGGGAAATAAGCTCTCTGTTCTGCTGCTAACGAATGCTTACGTTATGCTTGCGAGTTTTGAGAAATTCCTTTCTTCGTTCTGCAATTTTAAACATCCATGTTGGACATTAAGCTGCGTTGCGCTGCCGTTATTTTCTTAGGCTGCGGTCGCTTTGTTTGGCTAAAAGGAATTGAGACCTTTTTGTTAATGTGCTCACTTCACAGAGTTATGAAGCTCAGTTTACATTTTAGGTGTCACGACTTACCTTTTTCGGCCGTTCGTGCGTCTTTGCTTCCAACCACTTTCACTCCTAGTGTCTGGCGTGTGAGTGAGGGCTAACTACTGGTTTATGCGGAAGTCAGCGTCAATGTCATCTGACTTCCTAAGAATTCTGGAGGTTGTAGTTTTTTAGTTGTTTGATGAACCGACTGCTTTTGGTGAAGCTCATTTGATAAAATAATGTCTTTAGTTCTCCATGGCTGCGGTGGCTTTCAGAATGGATATTAACAGGTGCCGGTGGCGTACACAGGGGAATCAGTGTAAATTCCTTTGTAATTCACTTAATTCATTCATTCCATTCATCACACTGTTGAACTTTAAAATTAGGTATGCTTCTCTGCGCAACAGTAGTGTATCAATGTCTCCTCCTCGTGTAGGGGTTTTAATTGCGGACAGCACGGTCCATCTAAAGTCTTTTTCTGTGTGTCTACATTGTTGGAAATGTTGTACCATTGGCGCTGTCTGTATGTTAAGCTTAATACGTGATCTGTGTTGCGCAATTCGTTGGTTTATTTGTTGGGTCGTTTTCCCTATATATAATTTGGGACAGGGGCAGATTATTGCATACACCAGATTGCGGCTTTTGCAATTTGTGAATTCCTTATGATTCCATTTGATGGTGTTGTACTGGAATTCAATGCCTTCAATGGTATTCGCGCACGAAACACAGGTGCCACATTTATGGTGTCCTTCAATAGGTTTGAGTTTCCATAAGGATCGTAAATCTGATTTAACTTGGCTTGTCCCTAAGTCTGCCCTTACTAGCTGTTGTCCTATACTCCTGTTTTTTTTTTGTTTTTTTTTTAGGGCAAAAAGTGGTTTGTCAAAGGACATATCAAGGCCTGTTACTAAGTGCCAGTTTTTCATGATTATGGCTTTGAATTTGTTGGTGTAAGGCCCATAAGTTGTTACACACACCAGCTTCTCCAATGGTTCTTTTTGTTTTTCCGTCAATAATTCTTCTCTAGGTGTGAACCTAGCTCGTTTAGTGGACTGTTTTAGCATTTTGCCTGGATATCCTCTCTCTTTTAGCTGATTACTGAGAATTTCTGTGTGTGCTACAAAGTCCTCAATCCTGACACAATTTCTCCTAATCCTAAGCATTTGGCTATAGGGGAGGTTGGCTTTTAAATTTTGGGAATGGTAGCTTTTGTAGTGGAGGATTGTATTTTTATCTGTTGCCTTGCGGTATAATGTGGTAATTAACTTTTGATCTTGTTGGAAAACTTCTACATCAAGAAATGTGAGGCGTGTTTTGCTGCTCGAGATCGTGAATTTAATGTCAGGGTGTCTCATATTGAGCCATTCATGGAATTGGGTCAAAGTTTCTATGGTGCCATTCCACTGGCACCAAATATCGTCGATGTAACGATACCATGTTACAATCTGATTTCGATAGGGGTTATTGTGGTACACGAAGCGCTCCTCATACAGGGCCATGAAGAGGACCGCCATCTCCGGGGCATAAGGACACCCCATGGCGGTCCCCTTCACCTGCATGTAGAACGTGTCCATGAACCGGAAGTAATTCCTTTTTAATGCGATTCTAGCCAGGTCTATAATGAATCCTGTGGGCACTCTTTGAGGTTTGGGACGAGTTTCAAGAAAGTATTCCATGGCTTCTAAGCCTTCTTCCTGAGGGATTTGTGTATATAACGCGATGACGTCAAAAGACACCATTAAATGTTGGTTTTCATCAAACATGGAGCCTTCAATTTTATTTATGAAGTCCATGGTATCTCTCAAGTATGATTTAACTTGACCCATGAAAGGTTTGAGGAACACATCGACGTACTTTGCCAGAGGTTCCAGTATCGAATCACAACCGGAGACAATTGGTCTTCCGGGAGGTTCGTTGAGATTTTTATGTAATTTTGGTAAGAAATAAATTACTGGAATCCGTGGTTTCTTTTTTGACAGGTACTCAAATTCTTTGGGGCCTAAGATACCTAAATCAAATCCTTCAGTCAGTTTGGTTTGAATTTCGCTTTGAATGTGGATTGTAGGATCCTCACTCAATACTCTGTACCACTCAGTTTGGTCAATGTGTTTGTGTGCTTCTTTCACATATTTGTCTTTAGCCCACACCACTAGTGCTCCCCCTTTGTCAGCGGGTTTTACCACTATTGATTCGTCATTTTTCAGATCCATGATGGCTGTTTTTTGTTCCTTTGAGATGTTATTTTTAAAAAAAGTTTTTTGTTTGCCCAACTGTGTGATGGATGAAAGAACTGCTTGTTCGAAAGCTATTATTTCTTTGGGAACTGTCTGTGGAGGAGGAATGAATGTGGACTTATTGGCCAGGCCCGAGGGCTCACTAATACGTGTGTCTTCCTTATTATGAAAAAAAGCTTTTAATCGCAGTTTCCTGCAAAATTCAAGTGCCTCGATTTTGAGGTTGGTCAAGTCAGTATGTGTGGCGGGAACGAATTTTAGGCCTAGCTCTAAAACCTCTTTCTCGTGTACTGTCAACTGTTTGCTAGACAAATTTACTATGGATGTGTCACTTAGCTTTTGTAGTAATTTCTGCGTGTTCTCATTTCCCATGCTGTTGGGGGTTTGAACCTTACCCTGTTTCTGGCTTCGCCTTTCTCTAAAAAAGAGTTGTTTCGTTTGGAGGGACCTTCTCTAGGGTCAGATTCGCCTGTGGAATCAGATGAAGAGCTTTCAGAAAAAGTTAGAAATCGATTTTTAGAGCGTCCTTGATATTGTGACAGTGCTCGTCGAGACTCAATTTGCGTATAGTAATCGTCCTTGAGGTAAGGGTATACTGTCTCTAACTTGAAGGATTTCACATCCTTCTCAAATTTATTTGTCCTGAATGTGATGGTGTTATCCCTGAAAGTTTGTATCTCTTTTTCAATCTTATCGAGTAAAGCTTTTGCTTCAGTGACAGTATGATTATCTTCTATCGCTTTAGCTAAGGCCTCAATCTCCTCCTGTTCTTTAACACATATTCTTTTCGCAGTTTCCACTGTATGGACCATGAGGTCCCTGCTACATTTAGTTGCTATGTAGCTAAAGCCTTTTTTATACACTGGGTCCTCCGTAAACACCATCGGCACATTCTTTACTTGTAAGCCCCATGGGATTGTTCCTGCTTTTAAATGTTCAAATAAGAAATGCCCATGTAGTTCGGTTCTAATGTGTTTTTTGGTTAGTCTAATTAGCTTATCTGTCTCGTTTTGTTGTTGTGCGTTAGTGCTAAGTTTGATTGCTGAAAAAGGAGAAGGACCTGAGGTTAATTTTTTGATATAATCTTCGGTGAAGGAAAGTGTTTCTTCCTCAGACATAATTAGCGGACCGTGATATACGGTCCTGAACCAAAGATGTGTGTTTATTATTTAAGGGACTGAATTATTTGTCCGACCCTCGCGGGGGTTACCCTCTCTATACTTGTGTAAATACTGGGGGGGTTTTGTCCTACGTAACCAGACTGGACACGTTTAACATGAAAAATAAAGACGTGCATGGTCATGGGTTTACTGCTGTTTTTATTTTATTTAAAACAGCAACCTCGAGCTTCCGCTTATTCAGATAGCTCCTGTGATTTTTTCACATTTTTTATGTATACATTCAACTTATGTTCAACTGTGAGGTTAAAACATAACCTTTACCGAATTATACATGTTTCATAACAATTGTAAACATAATTTTACACAATTGTACTTTTTAAGCAACACAATTTATACTTTTTGAACAAAAACCACTCAATTTGAGTCAAAAGTTCTGGACACATAAGTTTCAATACTTAGCGGTACACCAGTAACAATCAAAAGTTCAATATCAGTCCTGTCTCCTTATTACTTATGCTATTCGGACTGAAAATCGCCAAGGGTATTATTTGTTTTGACAAATTCAACAATTTCTGTTTTTACGCCCTTGGTAATAATGAATGAATCACTTGTGGAAATGCCGACGCGTTTCCAAACCCGGTCCTATAAATTGGGGCGGGTTTTTCCTCAGGGCAACCTGGGTACCTGATGAGTTAAAAGAATAAAAACCTTTTTTAGTGCCTTCTCCTATTCATTTGCAACTAAAGTAGCGCTTTTAGAACATATATGTACCTTAATGTTCCAGCGCTGCGTGTGTCATCGTGCTTCCTCACAACTGTGGAGTTTTTGAGTGCCTGTGTAAACATTGCGTGGCATTTAGCGGTCTGTACTGGCAAGCTATATTTGAATTTCCACGTTTTGGATGTGAAGCTACTTACTTTTCAGATTGACTCCAGTGCGCAGATCGGTTCTTTCTATTAACGCTGTTTATGTGGAAACTATTTCTGTTGGAAGAAAGTTAGAGCTACTATCAGTTTCTTACCCAGATCTATTCGGGAAATAAGCTCTCTGTTCTGCTGCTAACGAATGCTTATGTTATGCTTGCGAGTTTTGAGAAATTCCTTTCTTCGTTCTGCAATTTTAAACATCCCTGTTGGACATTAAGCTGCGTTGCGCTGCCGTTATTTTCTTAGGCTGCGGTCGCTTTGTTTGGCTAAAAGGAATTGAGACCTTTTTGTTAATGTGCTCACTTCACAGAGTTATGAAGCTCAGTTTACATTTTAGGTGTCACGGCTTACCTTTTTCGGCCATTCGTGCGTCTTTGCTTCCAACCACTTTCACTCCTAGTGTCTGGCGTGTGAGAGAGGGCTAACTACTGGTTTATGCGGAAGTCAGCGTCAATGTCGTCTGACTTCCTAAGAATTCTGGAGGTTGTAGTTTTTTAGTTGTTTGATGAACCGACTGCTTTTGGTGAAGCTCATTTGATAAAATAATGTCTTTAGTTCTCCATGGCTGCGGTGGCTTTCAGAATGGATATTAACAGGTGCCGGTGGCGTACACAGGGGAATCAGTGTAAATTCCTTTGTAATTCACTTAATTCATTCATTCCATTCATCACACTGTTGAACTTTAAAATTAGGTATGCTTCTCTGCGCAACAGTAGTGTATCAATGTCTCCTGTTAGTAAACACAACACAAAATAATTCCCAAAGCAATCCAGAAAAATAGAGAATAATTCAATTAGCAAAAAGACACTAAGATCATAGGTAAGGGGACCCGGTGATATGATTTATTTTTTGAAGGCAAACAGCACCTAAAAAAGTCAACACTATGGAGAAGCAGCAGTTCCTGGTGGATCAGAACCTAGGCATTATTCTTGTCCGATCGCCATGGAACGGAGGTCGGGTACACCAAGCTGTTGTCCCGGAGAAAGATTTACCTTCAGATTTAGTCTCCAACTGTTTGAAAAGCTTCTTCCGCTCAATCCTGCAGCCCAAGGTCCTTATGTCAGCCTTCTCTGCACAGGATCTCTGTCCAGCCAGGTCTCCTACAGGGTTTGGAACTCTTCAGTTAGCTAGCCTCTTGGAGTCAGCAGTCCGTCTGCTTTGTTGTACCTCTGAAGTAGGTAAAGAAGAGGCCAGTCACCTGACCCTTGGAGCCTAGTTCCAGTCCCTGGGTGCTTGCATGATTCAGGAGTCCTTGCTTGAATTCTCTTCTTCTTGCAGAAGTCAGAAGTCAAAAGCCAAGATTTCTTCTTCCCGCAGAGCTTTCTTCAGATTGAGTCTATCCAGGAGGTGGTGTTGAGGTGCCAGATTTATCCTGTGCACTAGTCAGTGACTGGAAAAATTCTACTGTGCAATCCTAACAATTTTCTCAAAGTCTCCAACCTTCTTTTACAGCACTTTGGTTTGCCTTACTATAAAATTACCCAAAGCCCCTGTGTCAAGATCGAGTGTCCCAGCTGTACCCTGGGAGGACAGACTTCAACGTCTTCGCCTCTCCCCTACCTGACAGGAGCAGAATACGTTTTTTCTTCTACTGTAGCTGCATCCTAACTATCTAGGATGGTCTTGGAGGTGAACAGGAGAAGCCCTCACTGGCATCTTCAATCAAAAGAGGTAGTAGCAAAGCTGACTTTTTTTCTGCCAATTGTTCCTGTCCATTCTCAGATAGCTGGTCCCTGGTAAATGGTCAGCAGTTAACACTCATTGGCCTTTCCTGTGCCTAGAGAAAGGTCATCGTTCTCCAAGCCAGAGTAATTAACTTTCCCAGCGAAGAATGTGCATTCCAGCACTGGGGGTGTGATGAGTGGCAGAACAGATTTTAAGCCAGCTGTTGCTCTGGAAGCCAAAAATACATTGTACAATGTTACTTTTCCACTTAATTTATCAAAACTCTGATTGGATCCGAAGTGCCGCCGATCTAGTGGCCCCGGAAAAACTCACGAGACCTAACAGAGCATCTCCTTCGGCTGCCTGGTATAATGAAGATTTAAGACTCCATCGCCAACATTGTAGGAATCTAGAAAGGCGCTGGAGGAAAGCTTACTGCCCCATAGCCAGACAAATTTATAAAGATGCCCTTATGACTTACAAAAAGGCAATTGTGGCCCGAAAAACGGTCTTTTTTTCGGCACAAATTGAAACCGCTGCCAACTCTGCCAGAGAGCTGTTCTCCGTTGTTACGACCCTGTCCACCCCTCCCTCTGGCCCTGGGGTAGAGCCCTCACAGACCTTTTGTAATGATTTATCCACCTTCTTCACCACTAAGGTGGCAGATATATATGCTTCATTTGAAGGGGACATCAAAACTGAACACAGAGGTGGTAATGCGAAAGAGGTACCTTCTCATTATAATTACGACCCTTTCTTATGTTTTTCACCTGCCTCACTTGATGACGTTATCACTCTCATCTCAACCACTAAATCGGGTTCCCCTTTGGACCCTTGCCCTCCTTCTGTGATGCAAAAACTCACTGAGGTGATCTCACGCCCCCTTATGGAGATCTGCAACACTGCATTTCAGACAGGCCAATTTCCTAGTATATGGAAGAAGGCTGTTATAAAACCCCTTCTGAAAAAACCCTCCCTAGACCCCACAGCCGTCGTCAGCTATAGACCCATTGCGTGTCTACCCTTCGCCGCCAAAGTATGCGAATCTATGATGAATAGACAGCTTTCAGAGTTCGTTGAGACCCACCAACTTCTCGATGAAACGCAGTTTGGCTTCAGGAAAGGGCATGGGACAGAGACCGCCCTGATTAAGGCCTCTGACGAGATCAGGGCGATCATGGATCAGGGGGGGGCGGCTGTCCTCATCCTTTTGGATTTGTCAGCGGCCTTTGACACGGTCGACCATGCCACCCTAGTCGACCGTGTCACAGCTCTGGGCATAAGCGGTCTGGCCAAGGATCTCATCTCATCTTTCCTGGCAGACCGTACCCAGACTGTAAAGCTGGGAGATTTCTACTCACCCACCTCCGCACTCCCTTGTGGAGTTCCACAAGGTTCCTCGCTAAGTCCCATGCTATTTAACATTTATGTAGCGGACTTAGCGAGGGTAATAAAGGCACATGGAATACGGCTAACATCTTATGCAGATGATACCCAGCTGGTCCTGGGCATCCACAAGGACGGCTGCACTGTGGCAGCCAACTTCCAGAGAGCTATGCTTGAGGTCAGTACCTGGATGGCCTCTAATTGTCTTAGACTCAACTCAGACAAGACCGAGGTTATGACTTTTGGAAAACTCTCTCCAGAATGGTCTTCTAACTGGTGGCCGGAAAAGCTCGGCCATCCACCTGTCCCAGTGGAAAAAGCCAGAAACCTGGGAGTCATCTTTGACAGCAAGTTGGCCTTTGACCTTCATACAAACAAGGTTGTGTCGTCTTCATTCTTTATCCTGAAAAAGATTAAGAAGCTGCTGCCTTATCTCCCTCCCTCAGCTGGGAAAACTTTGGTTTCTACCTTAGTCTTCTCCAAAATGGATTATGGAAACGCTCTCTTTCTCCATACCCAGAAGCGTGTCATAACAAAGCTGCAATCCATCCAAAATGCGGCAGCCAGGATTCTTCTGAGCATTCCTCGCCGTAACTCCACCACTCTTGGCATTCGTCAACTCCACTGGCTGAGAGTTGAGAGCCGCATTAAATTCAAGGCCCTCTGCATTGCATATAAGGCAGTACACGGCATAGGACCCAAGTTCCTGACAGAAGCCTTTCAGCCATATACTCCTAGACGGCAACTAAGATCGGCCAATACCAACCTCCTCACTGTGCCACGCACAAGAACGGCTACCTGGGGAGATAGACGTTTCTTGGTGGCCACCCCAAAGCTCTGGAATCTTTTGCCATATTCCATCAAATCTGCCCCGAACCTGATGAGCTTCCGCAGGCTCCTAAAAACGTGGTTATTTAACCAGTAAAAGGATGACTGACCCCAGTAGCTCCACAGCGCCGAGACACCCCAGGGTATTTGTTGCGCTATAAAAATTACGTAAATATAAAAATTACGTAAATAAATTTCACCCCCGAGTATTTTTTTTTTAACTAAGCAGGAAATAACTTTGAAGCATTTTGTAGCCCCTTCCTGAGAAGTGTTGGGAAAAAGCTCTTAATCCCACCCAGCCCTTAAACCTCCAGCCTTGCATACATATTGAAACAGCTTTGTGTTTTATTCCACCGTGAGGACACACTACCCCCAATATATAGTGTTCCCTGTTTTTATACATTACCTTGCGCTGTGGGTTTACAAGGCACACACTAGAGATTACTTTCAAATGTATAAAATAGGCTTTTATTTCTATGTAAAATCATTTGTTGCTATAATGTGTCACTGGAATGCATTTAAACTGCAGCCTAGCCAAAGAAAAGTAGTGCTCCTGGCAGAAATATATTGATGACATATATGTTAGTGGGTAAATACACACTGGAGCCCACATGTGACATTCAACTTTCAATGTCATAGGCGCACATAATACACCAATCTACAATGGACTTATAAGAGAGTTAAATAGGCCAATTAAGGAGTTCCAATATAGTGCACACTTTAGATGTGAAACACTGGCTCTTTACTACTGTTTAGCAGTGGTAACATGTATAGAGTTATAAGGCCAGCAAAACTAGGATAAAGAAATTGGCAAAAAATCTGGGTTGACCATGTAGAAAAGTCGAATTTGATACAATACTGAGTTTTGTAACTACTCTCAATGGAAGACGAGAGGAAATTCTGCAGGAAATTTTGTGAAAGGTATAATCACGCAACCTAAAGTTAGTTGCAAAACCTTGTGGTGCTATTACTCTTTTTATCATTTAAGTAATTACTGTGTGAAAAAAATACCACCCCACGCAAACTTTATTGCACTGAGGTGCTTTTGCAGCCACCATTTAAGTGCCCCTCGGAATAAGGTCTTCTGCCTACTGACAAATGCTCTGTGAGGGAAATATTATTTGGTACAGAAATTGTTGTGGACATATTCTCAGACTCAGTAAGTGTGCTGTCCATGGATCACTGCCACTAGATGTCTGTTGGGTGTTATATCGCCAAGCACATGAGTTGTAATGATAATATTTGCGCTGTGACCTCATTTTCTATTTGGACATCGCTTCTCCTGCGGCACAAAAATGTTCTGCTGTGGCTCCCATTGTTTATTCTAATCACGGAATGAAATGCTTACGATTGGTACACGAATGTTATTTCTCACACTGAGAACTAATGCTTCGGGATATTGTGTCAGCTCTTGAAACACTGGATTTTTAATTTTAGTTATTTATTTATAGTTTTTAATAAAACAGGAACCATGCTAAAATTGTGAAGAAAAAAATTCTACTATTGCATTGGATAGTCAGGAAAAGTACATTTTAGCCAAATATTCAAAGAAACGAAATGGTTTTAATTATCTTCTAGCGTGTAATAAGGGCAGAGCCAGGCGAACTGCAATACATAATGCGTCGCAAACACAGGAGCAGCACAAGAGAAATCTCAAAATACTAAACAAACATTTGCTTCTCTTCAGGCGTTCACCACCAACAATCCCCTTTTCAGAGGGCAAACAGAAAGGACTTTCCACCCACAAAGCTTTGCAAGCAAGGTACCCCACTACCACTAGGGGCATAAAGCAGGCCCCTGCAGCCTCTGCTTTTATGAGGGACCACAATCCATCAGAATGTCACCAAAGCTTCAAGGGGCCCCCAAGCCCAAAGCCCCCCAACCCAAGACCAATACATATCTGTGAGACATGGAAGACTTAAGGGCCCCTCGTTAGATTCTGCTGGGGGCATCATTTTGCGTTACGCAACTGCCCACTACATCAGAATATGGAGACCTAGAGGTATTCAAAGAAGAGATTTTAGGAGTTACATGGTCGTGCTTTTGAGCTCCTCCTATAAAATGTACCCCAGAATTAAACAGAGCTCTGACAGGCAACAAAGCATATTTGTGAACCACAGTGAAAACCCCATTATTGCCACCATTCACATGCAACAGTAATGGACCATTTCAAGAACCTAGCACTAACCCTAAAACCTGCATCTTTTTAAATGATATATGCGGATCAGTGTGCTTTGAGATGCAATAATTAGACATTTTCAATCCTTTTTCTCTGAGGTTACATGATGATTGAGAACCTTTTCACCTACACTCCACCAGTAACAAGTTATTTTGCTGACTGTTCCTCTCAGTCAGTCACTCATGCCCAGGTTTACTAAGGGCTTGCATTGCCCTTGCGTCATGCTTGGTGAAGCAGGGGCAACGCAAACCCCTAAGTGAGATCTGCTATGCCACGCAGAGCCACCTTGCATGTCTCTGTGTGGTATATTACATCTGGAGTAAAGCAAGGCAGTGCATGTTGCTACCTTGTGTTACTCTGCCCTAGGAAGGCGTACCATGGGTGGAGTGCGGGTATTCCCATGTATCCACCAATAGTTTTTGGCATATAAGCAGATTTACTAACAATATTTAAACCTGGAAATGAGTCAAAATGCTATGCCTTCCCAGGGAATGTGTAGCCAGGAGAAATGTGTTATTTCTCGGCTTTATTCCTCTTTTCACATGTGCACCATTCTGCAGCACACATACAAAGAGGAAAAAGCCTCAGAGAACTGTTCTTATGCAGGAAGGCATCCCTTCCTGCACAAAAACAATCCTGCCTGCAACGCAGTGCAAGGGTGGCTGTGTTGGTGCTTGGCAGCCACTAGTGAGTTACCGCAAAGAGAGAGCAGGAAAGCCCCATATATTAGTAGATATGGGGCATAGATGCCAGGCAGGCATCAGATGATCTCAGCTTTCGAGCTGGCCTGTAGGGTTCAACTTTTATTTGTAGAGCTTTAGGCCCTGTGCTATATAATGTCTTATGTAGTATACAGAGAGCTTTGA
Source organism: Lissotriton vulgaris (assembly GCF_964263255.1). Taxonomy (NCBI): domain Eukaryota; kingdom Metazoa; phylum Chordata; class Amphibia; order Caudata; family Salamandridae; genus Lissotriton; species Lissotriton vulgaris. The sequence goes on from NC_141697.1 coordinate 386,603,105, forward strand.
ATTTGCACCGCTTCTTTACAGGGAGCGGGTGGAGTTACCGCAGCGATCTGGTTGCCGAATCCCTTCTCCCTTTGTTTAGCGCAAGCTTGGCAGCCAGCACCTGAATCCTTTGAAGCTGATTCAGCTGATATTCTGGACATCCTAGAAGTAAGGAGCTTCAATCCAGTCTGCTCAGTATAGTGGCCTGTACCACGGTTCTCCTGAAAGGTTGTGTAAGCATCGGGCAATTTTCTTTAAGCTTCTTAGGAGTCCATGGCACCCTGCTACTGTTTTATTGAAATGTGTTTCCATTGAGAGATGCTCGTCAAATTGGACTCCAAGATTTCGTACCGAGTGTACAGAGTCCAGAGCTGACTTCATTGCTCAAGGCCAGAAATTGGATTGGAGTTATTGTTGAAGATTCCCTGGAGAGCAGCAGAGATATGATGTCTTGTCTCCATTGAATTTCAACATTTTCTGGTCGAGTAACTGTGCCATCTCTTTCAGACATGTGTGGAAGTTGTTTTCTGATTTATGTCCGACTTATCTATTGATATTATTAATGGGGTATCATCTGCATAACTTACAAATGATATCCCAGAGGACTTAATGAGGGTCAGTAGAGGCATCAAATAGAAATTGAACAAGATGGGGCCCTGGGGTACTCTGTGCCTGATTTCCTTGTATTCAAATACATATGGCAGGATAGTTACTGCTTGGCATCTTTCTGATAGGTAGGATATGAACCATTTGAGCAGCACACATCTTATTCCAATCTCTTTTAGAAGTGTCAGCAGAATTAAATGGCTGATGGTGTCAAATGCGGTAGATAAGTCCAACAGGACCATAACTGTCATTTGACCACCATCAACTTGCTTCCCTAGTTCATTTGATGCTAAGCTTAGCACAGACTCTGTTCCGTGACTTGGCCTAAAACCCCTCTGTTCTGGTTCAAGCAGATCATTTTGTTCCTGAAACGCTGCCAAGATCTTACTCCGATATTTTTCCAGCATTTTATTAGAAAATGGAGTCTTGATACAAAGCTATAGTTGCTGGGCGCTTGTGTATCTGCCAGGGGTTTCTTCAGTAGAGGGATAACCAGAGCCTTCTTCCAGTCTCCTGGAACCAGACCAGTGGCAAGGGATTGGTTGCATATCATTCGTAGTGTTGGAAGGAGTTCATCCGACCTCTCTTTCCATATCATAGGGGGAATGGTATCTTCTGTTTGTCTTGCTGCATGGCATTGCATCAAATGTTAGTAAATCTACCCCTGTGATTTTCTACAAGTTTTAAGATGTGGTTAAACTGAAAGCAGTAGAAGAATTACTACAATGGTAAAGCTAGCTCCCGAAAGGTTTGCAATAGTAGAATGGGTTAGAATAGGATTGATGGAGCAAGGACTAGTTGAAAAGAGACATGCTCGAAAGCAATCCTCTCATTTAACTTCTAATAGTGTATTCATTACGTATTGTGTAAAACTAATACACACCCCATTCAACATAAAAGACAGAGAAGCTTGCTTACATGTTTACTAATAAGTAACTCAAGTGAAATTCTAAAATGGCTGCCAACGGGAAATCTTTATTGCGCATGCGTCAGCTGTACCCATGCAGTATGACGAGCTGTCGCATGGAGGGAATTTCTTGCGCATGAGCAGACGCTATTAAGATGGCGGATTGGAAGCTCAAATGCTTAACATTTGCTTTGCTGAAACTAACACACACTATTTTACTAATGCTAATGCAGGGAAAGCATTAATAAATGAAATGGGATTAGAGTAGAGATAGGTGGTACATAGTGAAACCATTTATTTTTTAAACTAACACTTGTCTTTTTGACTCTTTTATTAGTGCGTATTTTGGGCCTTTCGTGTGAGTTTAGAGTTTGTTAACCACCTGACGTCCGTGCATGCCTAGTGAAAATGAGCCGGAAGAGTGACGAGCCTCTGGACACAAAAGTTACATACCTTGGGAACCAGCACTACAGACCTCTGGATGAATAGATGTTCATAACACAAATACACAAATGTTACTAATAAGATGTGAATATGGGTAGGAATAACATTTTTGAATAAGAATTAAGGGGTTGGATCTTTGACCAATAGACTAATAGAGTAAGATGAAAAATAAACATGATGCGATGATCATCCCGCCTTGCCTGTCCAATCAGAGTTAGTATTTTTATGATATTGAAACGTTAATGGGTAGTAAATGAATCTCGAAGAGTATAATTGAGGTAGTCTTAGTTATTTAGTTAGACAGAGATTTGCTGAATGCTGCAGAGCTCAGGAGGCTGTCAGAGTGACGAGAGATGCCGATGAAGATTCGAATGCAGAACCATTTATCCTAAATTAATTTACTTAGAAAAAGATCACGAAAGAATCTTGAGGAGGAAGAGAGTGTCAGAGAGGGGTGCTATGCAAGCGTCGGTGGTACAGAGGTCATCTATCCTGTCCTGAAGCCTTTGTCGCCTGATCTTTCCCGGGGGTCCCTTCCCAGCTCATTGGCCAGTGGGTTGGTTTTCACATAATCCTAGTTAACTATATTTCTGTGTAAATGCCAATGTTTCTTTCTCTCTATCCTCTCCTCTCTGAGCATAAGTCATTGCAAGGTATATAGTATGTGTTTGATGATTGACTAATTAAATCTTCCTTCCTATGAGTAATGGAGACTGTACTGTACTTTGTAAGTGGTTCACATGAAATTAATTTAGATTAAGATTTAAATTACTTCCCGAGTCTATGGATATTTATAAATGTAAGAAGATTATTTTATGTCATTTCACCATCAACTAGTTCAACTAATGGTCCATTGACTAGAGGATAGAACTTTTTGATCAGTGAAAGATTAGTTGAGAATAAGAGGTGACTGATCTTGAAATGGTAGAAAATCCTAAACTTTGACTCTAGCGGTTATTGCCAAGGTATGTGAGTGTTTATGGTCCTAGATGAGTATATTATATTGGAGTAAATGTTGCTGGTGAGCTGCTGGATCAGGATGATGTACTCCAATCACAATAATGCAACACCTCTAATATTTGCACGAATGCAACATGTGTAGCAGAGACCCGAGGGGTGTAAAAGCCAGACTTTAACTACATTTCAGTGGTTAAAAAGAACTGGTTCCTCAGAAGTATTCTCCAGCTATCAAAATAAACACACTCAATTCTACTGAAACTTGTGCTATGTGGTTGGCCGTATACAATTCTGATGAGTAAAACAGCTTACCCTGCAGTGCTAGACAATGTTATATTCTGGTGGCCTGGTGGTTTGAGATACGTGGCGGAATGTCAGCATCCTTCAACAGTTTAAGAAAGGCATGGCTCTGACTTTGGGCAATAGGTGATGCCTTTTCATGAATGCAGAGGACTCAAATGCCCTCTAGCAAAGTCAAGCCCAAGCTAGTAGGTGAATGAGAGATATTTTGACCTGACAAAGCAGTCCCAAGTGTAATCATTATCTGTGAACTGAATTCTAGGGAATGTCCTCTCATTAACTTCAATGACAATGTTAAGTGACACAGAAAGACAGGGGGAGATTAACCCTCTGTGTGTAATTGTCTGAGAAACAACCTCCATCTTCTTCCTGGATTTCCTTACCTGTAAGTTCACCAGAGCCAAATGGTTGAAGCCCTGTGTATAAATAGTGAAATAAGAACATGGCATGATGTCCTGTGCTTGTGTAGGGAATGACGATTCTCCGATTAAAATGCAGTGAGAATCTTGATTTTATTAAAGACGATGCATCCTATCATTATGTGTAAACCTTTATCAATGCTCCACATGCAGACCTTTTAAGAACTTAAACACATCACAAAGTAAAATGTTCCATTCTGGAATCAAAATACAATATATATCGACATGACACACAGCTATCTTCCTCTTTTAGGCTGTAACACGAGGAGAACGTGAACTTGAAATAATTTGAAATTACTCAAACAACTTAATCACCTGGAAAGAATTCAAATTTCTCGTCTGGATCTGGTCCAATCAAAAACTGTTTCCTAGGTAAAACAAGACAAATTAATAATATACTCCCCATTGGGGTGGATGTAAAGACCAATACTTCAATTTTTTTCAAACATACAGTATTTCACTTTTTACCTTTTTATACATTTTTGCTCCTAACCCGTACAAATAATACAGGGCACGGTGGGTGGGTTGATAATAGCCTCCATTGTCTTGAATGAAATCAAGATTCTTACTGCATGTTAATTGGCGAATCATCATTTCATCACAAGACTGGAGGCTATCTTTATGCATGTGTAAAGGTTTCCATAACTATGTTGCTTACATGCTTAATTGGTCTCAAGTAGAAATTTGCAAAGGTGCTGGCATTCGACCAGTCTGCTGCTTTCATGATCTGGAAAAGAGTGCTACCGGCCCAGAATACGATACCGGACATTGCACCTCTTGCTGAATGTGCACCAAATTTTGATAGATCTATGCTCATGTCTCGCATTATTGCTCTAATCCACCATCTTTTGTGGCGGTAGATACTGCTTTATGTGGTTTCACATCGGATATTAGTAGTTGAGTATCATCATCATGTCTAAATTCTAGCATTCTTTGCTCATATACCTTCATGCAACTTACCACGCACAGTTTCGGACAATTCTGGAATGAAGGATAGAAAACGTGTAAACAACAAAAGGTACCAGAGGGTCTCAGGTAAATGTGCCCATAAACAAAGAGAACCAACCAAGGACTCACCCTTGCCCCCAGGTTATGTCACAGAGAGCTCTCCATGGATGAGGAAAAATACCCATCAGTCACCATTCGGATCCGCCCTTCATCATTTGGGATTTTATCCGTACCACCCGTCAGAGATTATTAGTACTCTCCTAGGAGGTCAACCCGGTGGTAGGGGGTATCCTCAAAGAGTATAAGAGACGACAGTGTGGGATACCACTCGATGTAGGTGAGTGGCAGAAAAAGTGGGACTGGGGTGTGCAGTGCAAAAGAAGGTGTAAAAGGAAGAAACCAAGAAAAGTGAGTTTAAAATTGGTTTAGAAAAAGCACCATACAAAGATTTATTCCAGTTGTGCTTAACATACCAATGTTAAAAACAGTGCACCCGCAGACTATCTGTTTATGTAGACAGCCTCAGGTCAATATGGTCGACTAGTTTCAGCAATTAAAGGACTATTTTTGTCATTGCTTTCTTCAGGACCAGAATAAAAATAGATGCTACTACACCAGGTGAAAAAGTAAATCACAAGCAAAAAGTGACACCAAAGAAACATAAACAAGTGCACACGGTCACCTGTATGCTTCCGGTGCCCTTACAGTCTGTGCAAATCCCTTCTGGGGTGGCCAGGACGCCGGCCAGGAGTACCGACGGTTAGAGCGGTGCTTCATTTTCCCCTGAGCCTCTGCCAGGTGGGGTGAGGCCAGCCAACCTTACAGATTGAGTGATTTGCACAGACTGTAAGGGCACCGGAAGCATACAGGTGACCGTGTGCACTTGTTTATGTTTCTTTGGTGTCACTTTTTGCTTGTGATTTACTTTTTCACCTGGTGTAGTAGCATCTATTTTTATTCTGGTCCTGAAGAAAGCAATGACAAAAATAGTCCTTTAATTGCTGAAACTAGTCGGCCATATTGACCTGAGGCTGTCTACATAAACAGATAGTCTGCGGGTGCACTGTTTTTAACATTGGTATGTTAAGCACAACTGGAATAAATCTTTGTATGGTGCTTTTTCTAAACCAATTTTAAACTCACTTTTCTTGGTTTCTTCCTTTTACACCTTCTTTTGCACTGCACACCCCAGTCCCACTTTTTCTGCCACTCACCTACATCGAGTGGTATACCACACTGTTGTCTCTTATACTCTTTGAAGATACCCCCTACCACCGGGTTGACCTCCTAGGAGAGTACTAATAATCTCTGACGGGTGGTACGGATAAAATCCCAAATGATGAAGGGCGGATCCGAATGGTGACTGATGGGTATTTTTCCTCATCCATGGAGAGCTCTCTGTGACATAACCTGGGGGCAAGGGTGAGTCCTTGGTTGGTTCTCTTTGTTTATGGGCACATTTACCTGAGACCTTCTGGTACCTTTTGTTGTTTATGGGTTCTGCTGGGGAGAGTACCCAGAGCTTGGTCTTTAAACTTCCCCTAGGTCCTCCTCCACCTTTTTGTTTTTGTTGGATAGAAAACGTGACCAGACATATTTTTCTTCTCTCCTAATATCAAAATGTAACCATCTGATGAATAAACTCTGTTGCAAGTCTCCAGAACTTTTACATCTAAAAACCTCCTGAAAGATACTAAGCAGAGAAGTGTTCCTAATTTCTGGGAAATATGTTTCAGAGAAAGGTAACTATTATCTGACCATTAAAATTTATATCCAATAATGAAGCATCATCATCATCAATGAATCTTTATTTCGACCAGTTTGGCCATAAAAGCATATGTACAATAACTTACATTTCATTTGATTTATGATAAACCAAATAAAAAATTACATTCATCGTATGGCATTTTATAATAAACACTCAAATGTAACCTGCATTCTTTGTATGAAGTGCTTGTATGAGTCAATAAGGAGGCTGTTAACATCATCACTGGCTACATTAAAGTGCGTGTGCAATATATAAATGTACAATTTGCCTTGCAGAATTTAATAGGCCAATACTCTATCTCTCAGGTCAACCATTCAAGAGAAGCTTATATCAGTTAATAAGCAATCTGTTAACATTGTCATAGACCATTGGCAAGATAAAAAATACATCATTAAAATAGTTTCTAAAATACACATACAGTTCATATAAAGTGCCTTCAGTTCGAAGGGAGTGTACAAAGATTATATCGGCTTCTTTGGGGGTCAGTTTTAGGAATACTCTATGGGTGCACCACATGGAAAATAAGAAGCCTGCCACTGAAAATTCTATAGGGAGGCTAGCATCAAATTTCAGTATCCTAAAAGCCTCTGAGCATTTCCTAATTCCCAAATTTCTGCAGATCTGGATAAACCATCGTTGTCTTGCTTTCCTACTTCCAGGGCAGAAAAGAAAAACACTTGGGGCTCGATTCCGATCCGGTAAAATAAATCCCCCGTACGATTCGTATTCGTAGCCGAATCCGTACGACTCGTAAACACAGTACGATCCGGACCGGGTGATCAGGACGCTGTTCGTACGGTCCGCGTCAGGTAAGGGCGATTCGTACGGAAAAGCGCTCCATCACATACACACCGTACGCCGCGTACCCCCCATGATCGCTGGGGTACGCGCCGTACCCCTGCGATCAAGTGGGGTACGCACCGTACACCCAGCGTACATGGGGTGCGCACCGTACACCTACCGTACATGGGGTACGGTGCGTACCCCATGTACGCTGGGTGTACGGCGCGTACCCCACATGATCGCAGGGGTACGGCGCGTACCCCGGCGATCTAGGGGGGTAGGCGGCGTCCCCGGGGGGGGGGGCGTTCTGTACTTGTTTCGGCGCGAACTATGAGTTTACGGCTGTTTCCAGCTCCCGTAAAAAAAAGGGTCGTACAGTGCGTACCCGACACGAATCGTACTTGCTGGGTCGTAAAAACCAGCCGCGAACCGTAGCGATGTCACGTACAGCGGGTTCCGAGTGAGACTCGTACGGATATTTTAGTCGTACGGAGTCCTGTACGACTCGTACAGTCTTTGGCTCCTGGTACGGATCGTACTTCGTCGTACGTACGGGGACGTTTACGGGTACGATTCGTACGGGGAAAATTGCTCCGTACGACGATTCGGAGCGCATTTTACCGGATCGGAATCGACGCCTTGGTATTCTGATTCTTCTGCGATATTACAGCCCGGGCAACCCAGAGTTTGTAAAGTCCCCCCCATTTGTTTGTAAAAACACACAGTGGTAGTACCCCGTGCCTAAATTGTAAATAGAGATACCTTGGAGTAACCGGCTTGATGTCATTGAGTACTGGCTCTAATCTATACTGCTCTTTGATTTCCAAGAAAGTTACAGTAAGCTTACCTATAGAATGGTTCCCCTGTAGTTGGGCCAATTTGTACTCCCAGTAACAGTCCTTTAGCTCTTTCCTTGACACTGTGGGACATGTAATTTCTGGACTATCCCATAGATTACCCCGTCCCAGGGTCATGAAAGTGTTCCGGATATCGGTAAGCCATGGTAATCTCCCCGCCGCAGGTATACTCATCACCTCTTTTAATTCTTCCCTATACTCAGTCAATTCTGGATGACCCACAAGCGTCGCCAGAATAATAGAGGTAGGTGAAAAACTTTTTCCGTAATTGACCTGACCCCAAAATATAGCCATAGCGGTATGAGTGGGGAGCTACGGAAGAGACCAAACAATTGCCTAACAAAGGTGTTTTCTTCTTGTGCAAGACTGTCAGGGCGACAGTGACCCCTCATTTCTGCACCATATAAAGTAGCACTTCAGGCTTGTACCATATATATTTCTAATGCTGGCCCACCAGTTTATGGCTAGAGTTTCGAAATACCTTGGTCAGGCCCCCTGTTGTTTGTGCTAGCTTCAGGCTTGTTTTTTTTATTTGCGCCCTCAGTCCATTTTTTCTGTGATCGTAATGACGAGATAATCAAAGATAGATACCCTCTCTAGGGGTTTGCTGTCCAGACATGGGTTTGGTCGTGTACTTTTTGCTGTATTAAACACCATAATTTAGTTTTTTGCAGGTTTAGCTCAAGCCCCCTTTCTTTACAAAAGGCGTCAAATTTATTTAGTACCCTCTGTATACCCATAGGAGATTTTGATAATAAGGTATCGTCGGCAAACATCATGGCTGGGATTTTACGTGTTGCCAACTTAGGTATGTCTAAATCCTTCTCTGTATTTAATAAGTCAACTAGCCCATTTATAAAAAGACTAAGGGGTCCATTACGATGTCGGGCGGTTTGCCTCCGCCAGGCTGGCGGTGGCCACCGCCGGCCTGGCGGAGGCAAACCGCCCGACATTGCAAGCCCAAATCCCCCTGCCATATTAGGATGGCGGAGGGGAAGGTGGCGGTGCAAAATACCGCCCGCCTGTTTTCCGCCCCAGTCGCCTAGCGGCCGGGGCGGAAAACGAGTAACATGGAGGCGGTGTCTGTTAGACACCGCCCGCAAAATTACCATGGGCATTGTTAGATGCCTTTCCGCGGCGGCGCTGCCGCCACGGAAAGGCACGCGGTCTTCACTCTGGGGGCCCCCTGCGGGCCTCCAGAGTGAATTACAGGTGGGGGGTGCACATGGGGGGTACCTGTGGTACCCCCCTTCATTTTCATTTGCAAAGTGGCAGGCACCGCGCAGTGCCTGCCGCTTTGCAAATGAAAATGTGAAAGTGCATTTTCAGCATTGTGGCGGGCGGTGCAGAGAGCACCGCCCGCCACAATGTTGAAAATACAGGATGTGCCCGCCACTGTGGCGGGCACATCCTAATGGCACCCCCGGGACCCCCGCCCTTATGGCGGGCGGTCCCGATTTACGATAGGATGACGGGCGGGCAAAGTCCGCCCGTCATCCTAATGGACCCCTAAATTGGATTGGGGCAAGGACACATCCCTGGTGGACACCTCTGCCTACCGGGATGGGTGTGGTGAGTTTCCCGTGTTTGCCAAATCTTATTTGCACGTAGTTTCCTTCATGATTTGGCACAAGTATACCGGGACCCCCCTCTCTAGCAGGACTGCCCACAACTGTCTCTTGGCACCAGATCAAATGCAGATATCTGGTCTACAATATTAGATAAAGGCTGCCACCCTCCATACACATGGTCTTCCAGTGTAATAAATGTAGCCTGAAAATCTGGTCCAGTGTGGACATTTTTTCTCTGAACCTTGCTTGAAACGGGCTAAGAACTTTATGCTCCTCCATTCAACTCTGCAAGTGGGACAACAGCACACGTGCAATTTTATTTTGGCTAATATCAATAAGGCTATGGGCCAGTAATTTGTGTGTTGCAATGGGGATCCCTTTTTATAAACTGGTATTATTTCAGCCCCGGCCCAACTAGCTGGTATTGCCATGCCTTGCAGGATGGCATTGATTAAAATCCAGAAATATGGTGCCAAAATGGTAGGTTCACTGCGGAACAAGTCCCCGGGTATCTTGTCTCACCCTGGTGCCTTACCTGGTGCTATATTGCTTAAAGCACCGGTTACCTCTTTGAGTGTTATCGTCGGGGTATCACCCACCGCTCTAGGGGTGATCGTGAGTGCATTCGAACATTCAGCCTGTGGGGGGTAACGTTCATTATCCACTGCGTCGTCCTCTATCTCTATCCTTGAGTAGAGGTACTCAAAATGGTCCTTCCACACATCTGCCCCTAAATTTGGCTCTAGCGCCCATTTTCCTTCGGAACTACCCATGTTTACCATATTCCAGAATGTCCTCATATCACGGGGACCCAAGGAGCTTCTCAAGGTTTCCCACTTATCACTTTCCCACCCTTTTTTTGCCTCATCAATACTAGTTCGATAAGCTGCTCTATTGATTTTAACCAGAGGTCTGTCATTGGCCTTGATGGTAGAGATCAGAGCTATTTTGGCCTTTTGGAATCTTTCATTATACCAAGGATGACGGGGTTTTCTATTAGTTGTAATTTTTTTGATCGAAAAAAAAGGCAGCCATGGTGGCCGTTAGCCTTTTATTATGGTTTAGGGCGACCTTCAAAGGTTCAATTGAGGTCCTATTATCTGAAACTGATTGCATTGAATTCATAAGAATAGGAATAACGGTTTGGTACAGGGCGCCTAACTTTTCATGGGATTGACTTATGTCCATCCATCAGACTCTCTTCCTACAGTTGGTAAGGGTCAATCTACCATCAGCTGGCAAACCAAACCTGTAGTATGCTCAGAGCTTAGTGTGAACAACTCTAAAACTCTGTATCACTATGCAGTCTCCCTGCATAACCTTGGATCTCCAACCCAACCAGTCGACTCTGCGAGTTGTTAGGATCTCTCCTGCATCCTCATAATGGAATTACTTGTGATTGTCTAACCAAAACAAGCACTTATTTTTTAGTTCCTGATGGGATTCATTTTGCCCTCTCCCTAGCTCGGGAATACCTGACATCATAAGGAGTTGAGGCAGGTGGTAGATTGATGACCGGCGGGGTAAGGTTCTCTTTGTTTGTTTCTTTACTTTTAATAAGTCCTACCCCCTCCCGCTGTCTTGTTTCTTGCCATTGCCTACTGTTATGTGGTTGTGAAGGTGTTAGATTAACCCTACTAGAACTTGTAGCACACTGTCTCGCTTGATTTGAGGCGGTGATGGTAGGGGGGCCATTCTGTGCAGGGGGAAGGGCAGCCTTGTTGGTACTGGGTGCAGCCTGGTCTTCTTGACCACTGTCAGTCCCTTCCCTCCCGTTTATTACCCACCTGTTACCTGCCAGGGCCTCGAGCAACATGGCCAGCTGATCAACCCTTTCTACCAGCATTTTAAGCTCATCCTTTACAATAGCCCTTACTTGAATTTGTAAGTCCACCACTAGATTTGTAACCCATGCAGGATGTTCATTGGCCATTTCAGTGCTACCGGATGGTCCTCCTTCCCCAGTATCTATGTCCTCCATAATTTCTTCTGCAACCTTCTTCCTTTTAACCCCCGTTCTCGCTGGTGCTTTAGGGTTTCCATTTTTCACATGTCGTGTAGGTGCGGCCCCCATATGTAGTTCAGCATTGGACCCTTCGTCTGTAGTTGTCTGGGCCCTGGGGGTATCGCTAACCAAGGGTCCCGAAGCTTGTGAGGTATCCAAATCTATCAAGGGAAGGTCCAGGTTTGGGGTTAGTGATAGCTGTCTCTCAGTCCGCTCTATTTCTTTTGCCACCAGTCCTATTGCTCTTGCTAACATCCTGTCAGTGAAGGTGGGTTGGGGTTTAGATATTGGTTTCGGGAGTGCCGTTTGTTTCTTTTCAGCACAGATTTGCTTACCTATTTTTTCTACTTGTTTTCTGCTTACTTTGTTAATATAGATATTATAGGATCACCAATTATGTTCAAAGATAGCAGTAGGGCACCTGCACTTGCCTAAGCCATATACCACTTCACCCAGATGAAAATGTAAGCAAAACATGAGAGCTCACTGGTACAGTAGGCTATATAGAGGGTTGTTAGGACACTGACCTTAAGCCAAGCGTTATCCAGAGACCAATTCCACTTATTTCTTTAGCAAGGACCAAGGCGGGCGGCCCAGCCTCAATCGGCCGCAGACGAGCGAAGATGGGGCCGACTTGGCCTGGGTTTTGCCCGGGCTCGCCCATACTGCGAGAGGCCGGTAGAGATCTTATCGCGCCTCCGGGACGCAGCGTCAGAGCAGGCGTCAGTTGCGGGGTTAATGGGGAATGTAGTTCCGCGTTGGCCGTTTCCCTTACAGCAGGATGGAGGCAAGTGAAGGTGCTGTAGGGACTCTTCACATATACAAACTATGCACAGGAAAACAGGACCTCAGTGAATAGGTGGTGTACCGATCTACCACATCCATATCCAAACTCCCAAACCAAATAGCTATAGTGTCTCATTCTTTCTCAATCTACAGCAGAGCTGCCAATGACTAGACAACCCAGAACACGCACTCTATCTTGGGAATCGCGGGAGCAAGACACTCTTTCGCTTACACACTAATTCCTGTCTACAATGCGAGCAATAAGAGACGCTGTATAGTTTAAAATGTTTATTTCAACCAACATGCTCTATGGTGCAGTACACAAGCCAATACTAGCAGCAAAAGGCTACAATACCATAGAATACAAATGGGGATAACATGTTATAAAACAGTGGACAAGGACTATATGACCTGACCACCCTCCCCGTGACAAGAGATAATCTATACTACTATTATAAAGAGAGAACTTGCACCTTTTGGCCAGGTAAACTCGGGAACCACAGCGCCAATCTACACACCCGATACATCTATGAAAATGTCAGGGTGTGTAGATGGACATAGGCTATATAAATAAAATAAAAAAAGTACATTAAAAAAATTATGTTTGTAAACAAAGTAGTCCCCTGAAAGTAGCGCCGGCCGGGACCTAGCGCTGGCCACGACGCGACGAGCGTGATGACGACAAGGAGGAGGGCGGTGCAGTGACGAGCGGCTGTGCAGTGAGGAGCGGCGGCACAGGTAAGGAAAGGGAAAGTGAGACTGTGATGCAGGGGGAAAAAAGAAGGAGGCAGCAGTAAATGAAAATGTCGGGGTTGGAGGGGGGCGCAAGTGAGTCTGGGTTGGAGGGGGGCACGAGTGAGTCTGGGCGGGAGGGGGGGCGCGAGTGAGTCGGGGCGGGAGGGAGTCGGTGCGGGAGGGGGACGGGGCGGGAGCGGGTGTACTGCCCCCAGCCCCTTTCTGCCCAAGGCAACGCTGGGGCGGGCTGCTAGTTTAATATAAAAAGAAAGACCTCTGGGCTTTGTCAGCAGCAGACCCCATACCTCAAGCCCTAGATGTAATGTTAACATAGCAGGAGAAGCACAGTTCTTCTTGCCTGGAAAAGTCTCTGCAAGTGAGTCAAAAACAGGTTGCGTGTGCAATATTAGCCCTTTGCGTGCATCGGACGCCCCCTGGCCATCCGACGTCACGGTAGGCATGTGCGCTGCCTAACCACGCCCAGTCATAAATTAACACGTTGACCGCGGCGGGAATTCCGCTGTGGTCAACGTGTTGTAGTACACGATTTCCAGAAGTGCAGCTATGTGTAGCATGTTGATCAGATTAGAATAACAAGGGGCATTGTTGTTTAACCATGAATCAATCAATCAATCAATCAATCAATCAGTATACTTATAAAGCGCACTACTCACCCGTTAGGGTCTCAAGGCGCTGGGGAGAGGGGATGCTACTGGTTGAAGAGCCATGTTTTGAGGCGTTTCCTGAAAGTTGGAAGGTCCTGGGTCTGGCGTAGCTGGAGTGGTAAAGAGTTCCAGGTTTTGGCGGCAAGGTGTGAGATGGACTTCCTCCAGGGGTGGTGCGGTGGATGCGGGGGATGGTGGTGAGAGCATGGTTGGCGGAGTGGAGATGGCGTGTGGGAGCGTGGAAGGAAAGTCTGTCAATCTAGGTAGGCTGGACCGGTGTTGTAGAGAGCCTTGTGTGCGTGGGTCAGGAGCTTGAAGGTGATCCTTTTCGCTACGGGTAGCCAGTGTAGGTCTCTGAGGAGGGGGGAGATGTGGTTGCAGCGTGGGACGTCAAGGATGAGGGGGGCGGATGCGTTCTGGATACGTTGTAGCTTGGTTTGTAGCTTGGTCGTTGTTCCTGCATATAGCGCGTTGCCGTAATCCAATCTGCTGCTGACCAGGGTGTGGGTGACGGTTTTCCTGTTCTTGACGGGGATCCAATTGAAGATCTTGCTGAGCATGCGGAGAATGTTGTAGCAGGAGGAGGAGATTGTGTTGACCTGCTGAGTCATGCTGAGAGTGGAGTCCAAGATGAAGCCCAGGTTGTGAGCGTGGGTGGTGGGTGAGGGTGCGGTGCCTAGGGAGTTGGGCCACCAGGAGTCGTTCCATGCTGAGGGGTTGGAGCCGAAGATGACGATCTCTGTTTTATCAGTGTTTAGCTTAAGGCGGCTTGATTCCATCCAGTTGGAGATGGCGTATAGTCAATTGTGTAGGTTGTTTTTGGCAGTAGTGGGGTCTTTCGTGAGGGAGAGGATCAGCTGGGTGTCGTGTGCCTATGATACTATGTTGATGTGGTGTGTCCGAGCGATGTTGGCGAGAGGAGCCATGTAGACATTGAAGAGCATTGGGCTGAGGGAGGATCCTTGAGGGACGCCACAGATGTCAAGGTACGCTCCACAGGATCCGGATGGTGAATATAAAGCCCACCTCCAAACGTCACAAACACTCTGATATATATATATCAACAGAGGATTTGAGCCATTAGGCGAGGGGTAATTGCAAAATAATAAACAGGGAAGGGAAGGAAGGGGTCTGCTGGGAAAGGGAAGTACCTGAAACGACAGAACATACAGAGGTAAGAACACCATACAACCACACAACCAATATCCAACTAGTACCCCTTGAAACTAGATACCTGTGAGATAAAGCATAACTTGGCAAACGGGTGATCTCTGATTCCCCCTCTGAGGATATGCGCTTGAGCCCTATAGGCAATATGCATATGTTAAGAAACAATCCCATACATAAAGCTCACACAAATGAATCATCATGGTACTTCCTTATACCTTAGTGAAACCTCAAGCTATCCGAAAATAAGGAGTTCTGAATGAAGCTCGATCAAGGCGTAACTGAACACAGGGGAAATAATATGTAGAAGCTGTAATGTTAACCAAACAGATACGGTAATGCGTGGGAAGCAAAAACCACAGCACTCCGCTCTGCTTGGTGGAAGCACACCAGCCCCTGAAAGAATCACAGGCACGTGAAATAAGCTTTCATTAAACTTGGCAGGTGGTTGAACAGTATGTGAACCTCTGACACGGTATTTGCACAACCTTCACAAGTCATCAATATGTGCTTGCCACGGCAACACGCAGTTGCGACCACCGCCGTGCTCCGCAAGCGTCACAATAATCAATAGTTCCACAATACACAAGCGTTTGCACTGAATACACGGAGCAGCTGCTGCCACCGTGCACCACCTACCCAAGGTAGTAAGAAACAATGGTAACAGCCAGAAAAAGACGGCAGCGTGTGGCTCCTTTCACCACTACGCTCCGCTCTTAAGTCCTAAACAATCAGCACTGATATTAAGCCATGAGCTTCGTTTGTCACACGGAAGCGAGTAGCAGAACACCACCACGCTCCGCTGCAATCTGAATAAACAAATAGTCAAGCGCCGCAGTTCCTTCACTGCGCGCTGTAATCACGGCAACGCGTGGGAGCCCCCACAGCGCTCCGCTCAATGGCGGTCACGGAAGGGCGGAGAACCGCTCCTACCTGGAGGCGAAACCTTCAGCAAAACCTGCTTCCTTTCTGTTGAAGCGAGAACCCCCGACACCTTCCTCCTTCCTTCACGGACTCCAAGAAACGGAATAACACGCAACAGGATGCGTGTCACAGGAACTGAAATAGCCTTACCCGGGGCTTCTGGATAATGTAGTTTGTTCGGCGCCCGTTTTCCATTAACTGTATGTCATCCCCCAGACACAGTAATGCAGGCGCAGGGACGAGTTCTGACAGTAGGTCCTCCTCTCAGTGCCTACTAGGCCCAGGCCGCGTAGGAAACCTCCGATGGAAGGATCGGATAGCATCAGGGGCGTGGATGTTGGACACCGGTTCCCAGGAGTCGTCTTCAACTGAATACCCCTTCCACGACACCAGATACCACAACACACCCCTCCTGTACTTGGAATCCTTGATGCTCCGCACCACATATTCAAAACCCCCATCACACAACACAGGAGGGGAAGCCCTGCGTCTGTCCGAGAATGCAGGTTTCAACAAGCTACAATGAAAGACAGGGTGTATGCGAAGGGAACCAGGCAGTTTCAATTTATAGGCCACCGGATTAATCTTCTTTACCACTACATATGGCCCAATGAACCGGGGGTGAAAAATGCTACGGAGTTTGAATTTGATATTCCTAGTCGAAAGCCATACCTTGTCACCCACGGCATACGTTGGTCCCTGTTTCCTGTGTCTGTCTTCATAGATCTTATACTCTCTCTTAGCCTTAGTTAGGTGACACCTTATTTTCTGGTGAATGGCTTGAACTTTACGCATCTGACCCAAAACTGTAGGCTGATTGTCTATTGCTTCAGGGATGGAAACGGGAAGGATCCTAGCATCATACCCGTATGTAGCACAAAACGGGGACACCCCCAGAGAACAGTGCCAAGCGTTATTATAGGCTACCTCCGCCATCCATAATAAGGAAACCCATGAATCATGAGCCTCCGCAGCATAGCACCTAAGATACTTCTTCAGGGTTTGGTTCAACCGTTCCGTTTGTCCGTCCGTTTGCAGATGGAAGCTGGTTGAAAGGGAGGAACGGATACCTAAGGCCTGACACCAAAACTTCCAGAATCTGGCGATGAACTGGGGACCCCTATCTGATATGATGACCTCGGGTACCCCGTGTAGCCTAATGACGTTGGACAACAGTAGTTGTGCTGTCTGTCCTGCCGTAGGCAGATTCACACAGGGAACGAAATGACCCAATTTGGTAAGACTATCAATCACAACTAAAATTGCGGTCATCCCTTGATCAGGAGGCAAACCCGTGACAAAATCTAGGCTAATGGCCTGCCACGGTTTTTTAGGAGTCGGTAGGGGAATCAACAATCCTTTCCTTTTCCCAGTCTCATTCTTGGCCATGGCACATTCACTACACGATCTTACCCATGCTACCACATCTTTCTTGACTGTGTCCCACCAGAAATACCTCTGCATCAGCTGCACGGTTTTACACACCCCTTGATGTCCTGCCAACTGAGAATCGTGGCACCAGTTAAAAGCAGTCTTTTTCGTAGCATCATCTGGGAGAAAAAGTTTGGTGTTTTGAAAAGGAAGGCCTTTCTTTATCATGCGACCTCTTCCCTGGGTGGCCCATGCTACCCACTCTCCCGGGGTTTTTGCTTGGCTGACGCGATCCAAGAAAGAATCAGCGTGTA
Source organism: Lissotriton vulgaris (assembly GCF_964263255.1). Taxonomy (NCBI): domain Eukaryota; kingdom Metazoa; phylum Chordata; class Amphibia; order Caudata; family Salamandridae; genus Lissotriton; species Lissotriton vulgaris. The sequence goes on from NC_141697.1 coordinate 386,620,611, forward strand.
CTACACACACAACCTTGTCCGGATCCACAATGGACTCAAGTCTGGGGATTTCTATTGAGTCCTCCTCCTGATGTTGTCTGGATAGGGTATCAGCCTTTCTGTTGTCAGCCCCAGGACGAAAGGTGATCACAAAGTCATACTCGGAGAAAAACAGCATCCACCTCATTTGTCTCTGAGTGAGATTGCGTGCTGTTTTCATATACTGTAAGTTTCGATGATCGGAAAATACAGTAACAGGGAACGCAGCTCCCCACAAATATTGACGCCATTCCTGAAATGCCTTTTTGATGGCCAGCAGTTCCTTCTCAGCTATAGTGTAGTTCTTTTCTGCCAAACTGAGTTTCTTTGAGAGGTAGGCTACTGGATGGAGTTTGTCCCGTGAGGTGATTCCTTTGTGATAAGATAGCCCCCACAGCTTCATCCGAAGCATCCGCTTCGACTATAAAAGGATGTTCCGGCTTAGGGTGGGCCAGTATCGGTGCTGTAGTAAAAGCGGCTTTTAGTGTCTGGAAGGCTCCATCAGTAACTTCTGTCCACAAAAAAGGAACCCCTTTTCTTAGCAATCGAGACAGAGGGGCAGCCACCTGAGAAAACTGAGCTATGAATCTACGGTAGTAGTTTGAGAACCCTAGAAATCGTTGCACATCCTTCACACTTGCCGGGACCGGCCATTCCTGTACTGCCTTTACCTTTCTCTCTGACATCTGCAAACCTGAAGGACTCAACCCCACTCCAAGGAATTCCACTTCACACACATCGAACTCACACTTGGATAGTTTGCAGAACAGTCTATTCTCTCCTAGTCTCTGCAATACTTGAGACACCTGAGCATGGTGTTGTGCTGTGTTGTCAGAATAAATGAGAATGTCATCTATATAGACAACCGCACAAACATCAACGAACTCCTTTAGAACATCATTCAAAAAATATTGAAATGCCGCAGGGGCGTTACACAACCCAAACGGCATGACAGTATATTCATAAAGGCCATAACGAGTCTTAAAGGCCGTCTTCCATTCATCGCCTTCCTTTACCCGGACCAGGTGATAAGCACCTCTCAAGTCAAGCCGAGTATATATTCTGGCATCCTTCACCTGATCCAACAGGACTGATATTAGAGGCAAGGGGTATCGATTTCTGACTGTATTTTTGTTTAACACCCTATAATCGACACACGCTCTCAACTCCCCATTGGCCTTTTTGATGAAAAACAAAGGAGAGGCCGCAGGGGACCTCGAGGGGCGGATAAACCCAATCTCCACATAGTGGTCGAGATATTCCCTCAAGTGCGCTGTCTCAGGAACTGAGAGTGCATACACACGACAAGAAGGCAGAGTAGCCCCATCGACCAAATCTATTCGGCAATCATAGGGTCGGTGAGGAGGCAGTTGTTCCGCCAAACGTTCACTGAACACCTCCTCAAAGCCCTTATACTGCGGGGGCAAGACCACCTGTTTCTCAGCAGCAGTGGCTACTAGTAAGGGTAGAAACGACACAGCAGCGGTCGTTTCACAAGAGGAAATCACATGTTTCATGCATTCCTCTGATTCGAACCGGACCTCCTTCGACCTCCAATCAATCGTGGGGTTATGGTGGCTCAACCAGGGCATTCCTAAAATAACCTCATATTGAGGCGCCTCAATTATGTTCAGAATCAGTTCCTCTCTGTGATATCTTTCTGAAATGTCCACGGACAATACAAGCGTGTCTGTATGTTCCGTGATCTTTCCTGACTTCAATGGTATCCCATCTACTGCTAGTACGTCCTCAGGTATGTCTCTTGGCACTCGTACTAAGGACAGAGCAGTCACCAGCTGTCGATAAAATTCCCCGTGGCTCCTGAGTCAATCATCACTTTCACCTGATGACTCTGTGACTGACTCTCCAGACACATGGGAAGGAGAATGTGAGTTTCTGTTTCTAACAGCGTCAGCACAGACAACGATGGAATCTGATACAGGGGGGCCCTGGTTTCTAGAGGAGTGTCTACCTTCACTTCTTCATCCCTAGATCCCCTTACAGCAGTTATGGCTAGCCTTTTGTTGCGATTCCATCCCCCACTCATCTTGGGTTTAGTAGGACAGTCCCTAACATAGTGGCCCTTTTTCCCACAATAGAGACACAGACCCAAGGCTCGACGGTGTTCCTTCTCTTCTTTGGACAGAGGGGTTTTGACGGCCCCTAACTCCATAGGTTCGGAACTTGACTCGGGGGACGGTAGCGCCCTACGTGGACTGGAGTCGGACCCAGAATACCCCCGATCCCAACGTCTCCTATCACTCCCTCTGTCACTCATTCTACCATCCAGACGTAAAGTCAGGTTAATCATGTCTTTACAAGTAGCTGGCTGAGGGTCTATTTGAGCTATGATATTCTTAAGCCCGTCCCTTAATCCTTGATAAAAAAGAGACATTCTCTTTTCCTCAGGCCAAGCTGTTTCGGCTATCAGCCTATTGAAATCCGTCAGATAGGATATCAAATCTCTTTTTCCCTGTCTAAGCATCAGTAGTTCTCTGTCCGCACTAAAAGTAGTGGCCCTTCGATCAAACACGCGCTCGAATTCCGCCCTGAACGCATTCCAGTTGTTTAACACAGGGTCATCATTGCGAACCAATGGAACTGCCCAGTTAGCCGCATCACCTATTAAATAGGAAATGGCAAAGGCCACTCTGGAGTGGTTGGTTGGGAAGGAGGCCGGCTTGCACGAGAAATGCATCAAGACTTGTGTCAGGAATATCTGTGTTTTAGCTGGATCTCCCAAATATCTTTCTGGATTGGCAAGGGGAATGGGAGGCGGTACAGTAACCTGAATTTGTGAGGGAGAGGCATCGAAGGGGTTCCTACTTAGCCTATCTACCTTTTCTTTCAGAGCAGTGGCCTCGGCCTTAGAAGCAACCAGTTCCTGTTGCACCAACACCAAGGCCTGAAGCACATCCTCCAAGGTAGCCATATAGTCCCCACCCGGATCGGGTGTAGCTAAATTCGTGGGCGTGTTATTCTGTCAAGGTACGCTCCACAGGATCCGGATGGTGAATATAAAGCCCACCTCCAAACGTCACAAACACTCTGATATATATATATCAACAGAGGATTTGAGCCATTAGGCGAGGGGTAATTGCAAAATAATAAACAGGGAAGGGAAGGAAGGGGTCTGCTGGGAAAGGGAAGTACCTGAAACGACAGAACATACAGAGGTAAGAACACCATACAACCACACAACCAATATCCAACTAGTACCCCTTGAAACTAGATACCTGTGAGATAAAGCATAACTTGGCAAACGGGTGATCTCTGATTCCCCCTCTGAGGATATACGCTTGAGCCCTATAGGGAATATGCATATGTTAAGAAACAATCCCATACATAAAGCTCACACAAATGAATCATCATGGTACTTCCTTATACCTTAGTGAAACCTCAAGCTATCCGAAAATAAGGAGTTCTGAATGAAGCTCGATCAAGGCGTAACTGAACACAGGGGAAATAATATGTAGAAGCTGTAATGTTAACCAAACAGATACGGTAATGCGTGGGAAGCAAAAACCACAGCACTCCGCTCTGCTTGGTGGAAGCACACCAGCCCCTGAAAGAATCACAGGCACGTGAAATAAGCTTTCATTAAACTTGGCAGGTGGTTGAACAGTATGTGAACCTCTGACACGGTATTTGCACAACCTTCACAAGTCATCAATATGTGCTTGCCACGTCAACACGCAGTTGCGACCACCGCCGTGCTCCGCAAGCGTCACAATAATCAATAGTTCCACAATACACAAGCGCTTGCACTGAATACACGGAGCAGCTGCTGCCACCGTGCACCACCTACCCAAGGTAGTAAGAAACAATGGTAACAGCCAGAAAAAGACGGCAGCGTGTGGCTCCTTTCACCACTACGCTCCGCTCTTAAGTCCTAAACAATCAGCACTGATATTAAGCCATGAGCTTCGTTTGTCACACGGAAGCGAGTAGCAGAACACCACCACGCTCCGCTGCAATCTGAATAAACAAATAGTCAAGCGCCGCAGTTCCTTCACTGCGCGCTGTAATCACGGCAACGCGTGGGAGCCCCCACAGCGCTCCGCTCAATGGCGGTCACGGAAGGGCGGAGAACCGCTCCTACCTGGAGGCGAAACCTTCAGCAAAACCTGCTTCCTTTCTGTTGAAGCGAGAACCCCCGACATCTTCCTCCTTCCTTCACGGACTCCAAGAAACGGAATAACACGCAACAGGATGCGTGTCACAGGAACTGAAATAGCCTTACCCGGGGCTTCTGGGTAATGTAGTTTGTTCGGCGCCCGTTTTCCATTAACTGTATGTCATCCCCCAGACACAGTAATGCAGGCGCAGGGACGAGTTCTGACAACAGATGATTTTGGAGGCCTCAGACAGGAATGGCGTGTGGAGACTAAACCTCAGAGCACAGCAAATAATTTGCAAGGTAGACAGTTCTCATGTGAAAGGAGTATAAACAGAGTCTTGCGAAATATATGCATGCAGTGTCTTGCGCAAAAGCACCCTCATGACAGCGAAGCTCATGCTAACTTAACAAATGTTGGCAATGGACCTATAGGCCTTACTACAAACGCAGGTTTGGCCGTTCCCCTCACGGCTGGACAATGTTGGCCATTCCCCTCACTGCTGCGTTTTTCACTATTACCAGCATCCCGCGCTGCGGGAGGCTGGAATAGATCTTATCACGCCTCCGGGCGCGGAACACTGCGTCAGAGCAGGCGTTATTTGCGAGGTTGCTGGGGAATGTAGTTTCACATTCGCTGTTCCCCTCACGGCAGGATGGAGGCAAGTGAAGGCAGGTCTGGCCATTCCCGTCACAGCTGGACAATGTTGACCGATCCTCTCACGGCTGCCTTGTTCACTGTTAACAGCGTCCCGCACTACAGGAGGCCGGTAGAGATCTTATTGTGCCTCTTGGCACGGGACTCAGCGTCAGAACGGGTGTCAGTTGCGGGGTTGCTGGGGAATGTAGTTCCGCGTTGGCCATTCCCCTCACGGCGGGATGGAGGCAAGTGAAGGCAGGTTTGGCCGTTCCCCTCGTGGATGGACAATGTTGGCCGTTCCCCTCACGCCTGCGTTGTTCGCTGTTACCAGCGTAACACACCCTATGGGGTCTCTTAAGTCTTTTTCCCTGCATCATTCTACATATTAGTGGGTCACATCCAAACGCCTGAAATAGTTTGGCTAAAGAATTTGCCAAATCAGGAACCTCCATGGGGACCAGACTACTTTTCATGCACCAGCTATCCCATCTACACCAAACTCCATTATATGTTTTCCTCATACCTGGTGCCCATGACTCATCCAGTAGGTCCTTTCCCGAAAAGGTCAGATAATGTTCCAGAACCCCTGATAACCTCCAAACAAGAAGGTTAAACTTTCCTTCTACTACCAAATGGTGCTCCTGGTGTGCAGTCTAAATATCACGTTTTTTTTATCGACTGGACAGAATATCGACTACAGAATATCGACATTACAGTAATATCGAGGTAAGTAATATCGATGTTAATATTATTGATTTTTAAGTGTATTTAAAAATATCGAAGTATAGAATATCGAGTAGTTTATATCGAGTGTAGAAAATATCGATTTGTTGTAGATGTAAAAAAGTATTGAATGTCAAAATATAGACTGTCAGAATATCTAAAGAGAAAATATCGACTGTTAAAATATCGATTTGTGGAATGTATAATGTTAAAAATGTTGTATTTTTAATTTATTTTACTTACATTTTCTTTATGTTTGTTATTTAATGTAATAAAATAGGTAAATAATTTTAAAAAAGAAATAAAAATATGTAGTTTAAAAATAATAAACATTTTTAGGAGCGGGTTGTGGGTTTTTAGGGGAATATGGTGGGAAGTGTTTTAAAATATATAGAATTAAATTAAAATAAATGTATAATAATTGTAAAATGTAGTAAAAATGTATGTTTTAGTAGCGGGTTGTGGGTTATTAGGGGAATAGGGTGGGAAGTGTTTTAAAATAATTTAAAATTACATTTCTAATAGAATTTAAAATGATTTATTTGAAATTTGAAATTGTTTTGAATTTTTTTTCAAAATTATTGTGAAATTTTTTATAGGAATTTCAAAATTAATTTGAAATTGATTTCAAAATTATTTTCAAAATAATTATTAAAATTTAGACAATTATTTGAGAATAATTACTATTTTTATGTGATAATCTGTTTTTTAAATTTAGAAAATAATTAGAAATTAAATTAGAAATTAAATAGATGTATTGTTAAAAATGTAGAAATTTAAAAAAAACTAATTAGGAGATAATTTAATATTTTTGTAAAATTTAGAAATTATTTTTTAAAATAAAATAGAAAATAAATCGAAATTATTATTTGAAATTTGAATATTTAATAGCAATTAATTTATAAATAATTTATAATATTATTTTTTAATTTTAGATTATTTTTTAATAAATTAAAAAATTATGTGAAATTAAAAAAAAATACAAAATAATTTATAAAAATAAATGTTATTTATTTATAAAATTAAAAATGTTTTATTGTATGAAATATATAAAATAATGGGAGTTTTTAAGTTATATGGTTTTAGTGTCCAGTACCTTCTTTGACTTTATACTTGGTGGAGTGGGAATAGTAATTTATATGGATTTACTGTCCAGCACCTTCTCTGAGTTTCATACTTGGAGGAGTGGGAATAGTAATGTATATGGGTTTAGTGTCCAGCACCATCCTAGATTTTATATTTGGTGGAGTGGGAATAGTAATTTATATGGGATTACTGTCCAGCACTGTCTTAAAGTTTATACTTGGTGGAGTGGGAATAGTAAATTATATGGGTTTACTGTCCCGCACCTTCTCTGAGTTTATACTTGGTGGAGTGGGAATAGTAATTTATATGGGTTTAGTGTCCAGCACCTTCTCTGAGTTTATACTTGGTGGAGTGGGAATAGTAATTTATATGGGTTTACTGTCCAGCACCATACCTGAGTTTATACTTGGTGGAGTGGGAATAGTAATTTATATGAATTGAATGTCCAGCACCTTCCCTGAGTTTATTCTTGGTGGAGTGGGAATAGTAATTTATATGGGTTTACTGTTCAGCACCTTCTTTGACTTCATACTTGGTGGAGTGGGAATAGTAATTTATATGGGTTTACTGTCCAGCACTTTCCCTGAGTTTATACTTGGTGGAGTGGGAATAGTAATTTATTTGGGTTGAATGTCCAGCACCTTCCCTGAGTTTATACTTGGTGGAGTGGGAATAGTAATTTATATGGGTTTGCTGTCCAGCACCTTCTTTGACTTTATACTTCATGGAGTGGGAATAGTAATTTATATGGGTTTACTGTCCAGCACTTTTCCTGAATTTATACTTGGTGGAGTGGGAATAGTAATTTATATGGGTTGAATGTCCAGCACCTTCCCAGATTTTATACTTGGTGGAGTTGGAATAGTCATTCATATGGGTTTACTGTCCAGCACCGTCCCTGAGTTTATACTATGTGCCTGATTCCGATCCTGGATTTTTTTTTCCATACAAATAGGATTTGTAGTTTTTTTCCATACAAATTGTACAAGTCCCTTCCAAACTGTGTAGTGCGATTCGTACGGGAAAAATACATACAGATCGGCCCAATCCTTACAAATCGGATCGGGAAAAGCTGTACGACACGGACTTGTAAAAAAGACCATACAAATTGTAAAAAGGCTGTCCAACCCGTCAAGTACGATTCGTACCAGTTTGTCAGCATACGATTTGTATGGAAAATGGCCTATATACGGGGAATGACTCGTACCGGGCAACGAAGCGAACCCCTATACGCCTCATACCCTGGTATGACTCGTTCTGGGGGTACGACTCATACCGGGGTACGGGTCGTATAGAGGTTTGAGGCGTACAGGGGTCCCCCCACATGCGAGGCATGTGTATGGTGCGTACACCAAAATCGCCCATGTACGCACCGTACCCCAAAATCGCCAATGTACGCACCGTACCCCAAAATCGCATATGTATGCACCGTACCCCAAAATCGCCCGTGTATGCACTGTACCCCAAAATCGCCTGTGTACGCACTGTACCACAACATCACGCATTTACACACCGTACATACGCGATTTTGGGGTACGGTGCGTACATATGCAATTTTGGGGTACGGTTCGTACACAGGTGATTTTGGGGTACGGTGCTTGTACGGTGCGTATACGACCAGTACCCCTTCATCACGTATGTACGCACCGTACCCCACTTTCCGTGTCATCCGTACGCACTGTGCATACGCACCGTACCCCTGTATTCATGGGGTGTACGACGCGTACATGGGGGGGTCTGTCTTGTACTGTTTTAGGGGCGTACAAGGCTTTTCCCGCACTTTTTGGCTCTTGTAAAAAAAGAGCTGTACCGCATGCCGTTTGTACGAATGGTACTTGCCGGGTTGTAAACTGCTGCCGGGAATACATGGGAACGTCGCGTACAGAGCAATCCGAATCGGAATTGCTTGTATATACGAGTTGTATGGTCTTTTTTACAATTTGTATGGAGTGCGTCTATTTGTACGGATCGTACTTCCTAGGTTGTATGGGCCTCCTTAGAAGTACGAGTTGTATGGAGAAAATGCTCCATACCACGGTTTGTACAGCGTTTTTCCAGGATCGGAATCAGCCCCTATGTGGGGTGGGAATAGTAATTTATATGGGTTTACTGTCCAGCACCTTCCCTGACTTTATATTTGGTGGAGTGGGAATAGCAAAAACTTTTTAGAGATATACATTTTGGTTGGTAGAATATTACAATTATTATTTTTTGAAAATTGTTTAACTATAGTAGTAATTTAAATTATTGTTAAATTAGTAGTAGATTGATAAAGATCTCACAATTTTTATAATCTAATACAAATAATTAATAAATAATTTAAAATATTTTTACATTATATTTTATTTTGAAAATTAAAAAAGGAGACACACACATGTTTAAGTGAAAACATTTACAAACTGTTTATTAAGATTTAAAAACAAATGGCAATTAGAGGAAAAGTTTTCATTTATAGTTTAATTTTGTAAGTGAAAAGTTTAAAAAAATAAAAATAAATTGCAAATACATTTTTTTATGTTAAAAATATTAATATATTACAATGAAACAATTTTTATGTATGAGGTAGGAAATGGTCCTCACTCCCCCTCCCTGCTTGGGAAGCCGCCCTGACTAGAGATCCACCTAGGAAGGCACTGAATGCCAAAACAGCAGCCAACAACTTTGATGATTGGATCTCCTCCACACTTGATACGGTCCTCCCCGTACAGACTAGTAACCTTACGAAAAGACCTAAAGCTGCCCCATGGTTTACTCCTACTCTCAAGACTATGAAATTAGCCTGTCGTAAATACGAAAGAGCCTGGAGACAGGACTACTCCAAACCTAGAAAGGACGAATATAGAGCTACCATTAGGCTCTATAAACAGGAGATAAAGGCGGCACAAGCTTCTTTTTACGGTACCAAAATTAACGCAGCCGCCAACGCCCCAAGGTAAATTTTTAAAATTGTTAAATCCCTCATCTCACCCCCTGCGGAATGCCCTTCTGCTGATGGTGCCCAAAACCGTTGCAATGATTTGGCTGTCTTTTTCTCTGAAAAAATTCAGACTATATATTCCTTATTTAGGGATGCTAACAACGATTTGGAACCCCCCGTCTCCACAACCTCTGATGTCTCTGTTCCTTGTAGGCTTGACACAATCCCACTCTTAGACATTCCGGCCCTAGACAGACTTACTTCCAAAATTACCTCCGGCTCTCCCAATGATCCTGCACCCCCTCAGACCCTCATTAAGGCTATGGACGTGATTCGCCCGGTCATATTGGACGTTCTCAACACTTCCATCTCCTCTAAATCCATACCTCCTTCATGGAAGTGTGCGATGGTGAGGGCCTTGTTGAGGAAGCCCAATCTTGACCAGACCAACTTGGCGAATTACCGCCCTATTTCCTTGCTCCCTTGGCTGAACAAACTGCTTGAGAGGCACGTAAATAACATCTTGATGAACTATTTGGAGTCAAATAGCCTTCTGCGTGCCTCTCAGACAGGGTTTCGTCCTTTACATGGGACTGAAACCGCTCTCCTAGCGGTAACGGAGGAAGCAAGAGCAGTGTTAGACCGGGGCGGAAAAGTCGCCATCATCCTATTAGACCTCAGCGCCGCGTTCGACGCGGTCAACCATGTCACGATGTTACAACGTCTGGCGGACATGGGCGTGTCGGGCCCGGCCCTGGAATGGCTGACATCCTTCCTGGCTGACCGCTTCTTCCAGGTCTTTGAGGGTGAGGCGGTGTCACCTAAACATCCACTCAGGTGTGGGGTTCCTCAGGGCTCCTCCCTGAGCCCCACCCTGTTTAATGCCTACATGGAACCCCTAAACAGGATAGTCCAGCCCTTCGGTGTGCGTATTGTCACCTACGCGGACGATACCCAACTGGTGGTCTCTCTAGACCACTCGGAGGGATCGTCCAACACCTTAGGTCCCTGTCTGGAGGCTGTTGCCAGATGGATGCAATCTTCCTGTTTAAAACTCAACGGGGAGAAGACAGATGTCATCTTATTGGGTAATCCTTCTCCCTCTGTCTTTGCATCCATCTGGCCACCATGTCTGGGCCCGCCCCCCGTTCCCAAGTCCCAAATAAAAAGCTTGGGGATCTGGTTCGATACAGCCTTGAATTTTTCGGTCCAAGCCACAAAGACCGCAGCTACCTGTTTTGGGTTGATGAGGATGTTGAGGAAGGTGCTCCCTCTGCTCCCATTCCAGGCAAGGAGGATCCTGGTCCAGGCTCTTATACTATCTCGCCTGGACTACGGGAACGTCCTCTATATGGGAGCCCCCTCCTTTGCCACCCAGAAGCTCCAAGTCACCCAAAACAGTGCGGCCCGTCTACTCTACAATCTTCCTCGCTGGCAGTCAGCAAGGAATGCCCTAAGGGAGCTCCACTGGCTCCCCATAGTGGCTAGAGTACAATTCAAGGCCATGTGTATTTCACACAAGGCCTTCCATCGCATCGGCCCTGCAATTTTACAGTCCTTGGTCACTACCTATGTCCCGTCCCGCTCCCTCCGATCCTGTACCCTCCAGCTGGCTACCTCCATCAGAGTCAGGAAAGCCCGCTGGGGAGGCCGCTCCTTTTCACACACTGCGGCTAAGCTCTGGAACACCCTCCCTCTATCCCTGCGAGGAACTACTAATCATCTGTCCTTCAGGAAAGCCCTGAAAACCCACTTGTATGCTAGATCCTGCTGATCTGCCCTGAGCCCGCGCAAAGTAAGCTTCAGTCATAAGCGCTACGAGGCCTCCGGGTAGATAGCGCTATACAAGTGCAGTTTCATTCATTCATTCATTCATGTTAATTCACATATACTGCAAATGTCAATTTTTAATACAAATATTATTACATAGTGTACAATTTATTTCTTAACAATAATTATAAATCACATACAAAATAGATATATTTTAATAGTAAACACGTTGAAAATATTTGTTATATTTGTTGTACATACATTTTTTAGTCTTTTATAGTACAAATTATTGATAGATACATTTTTTACAGATCTCAAAATAGTAACATTTTTGTTGCTTACAAAATGATAATATTTATTTTATAAATTAATAAAATTAATATTGAAAATATTAATAATATTATTTTTTACAAAAGTGAATAATGAGAAAACATTTTTAAATTGTAAATACATTTTATTATCACATTAACATATATATAAGCATAAGGTTTAGCAGAAGGTGAATGATTAAAGTAATTTCAACATTATAATTAATTACAAATTGTACATATAAATAATATTTTATTTTTCATTCTTTAATAAATAATGTTGTAAATAATGTTTTAAAATACATATATTTTTATAATTATTTAAAAAAATTATTACGAGAAATAATATATATTGTAAGCCTATATTATTAATTTTAAAGTGTAAGAAAATAGAACATAAATAGGCTTTTCAGTTATACAGGGACTATTTTTTAACCGCGTAATGTTATTATGTTTGATTTGGTACTGGAACAGCTCGCGGTTGGATGCTGCATTGCGTTGGAGAGGGTAAGTATGTTTTTGTTGTATTTTATAAGCTAGGAAATTTAATTTAAGTGTATGTGTGGTGTATTTAGCTTGAGTAGGATTGTAATATATATCGTAAATTGTGTTTTAGGTATGAGCTCGAGTGTACGATATTTAGGGCCTCATTAGGATGACGGGCGGACATTGCCCGCCCGTCATCCCATCGTGGTCCCGGGGGTGCAATTAGGATGCGCCCGCCACAGTGGCGGGCGCAATCCTCCAATTAACACTGTGGTCGGCGGTGCTCACTGCACCGCCCGCCACAATGTCAAAAGTAAATGCACACATTTGCATAATGAAAGCGGCAGGCACGCGCGGTGCCTGCGCTTTCATTAGGCAAATGCAGGGGGAGTACCACAGGTACCCCCTGTGTGCACCCCCCCACCCACCTTCACTCTGGGGGCCCGCTGGGGGCCCCCAGAGTGAAGACCGCCTGCCTTTCCGTGGCGGCATTGCCGCCAGAAAGGCTTGCTGAAAACCCCATCATAATATGGCTGGCGGTGTCTGATAGACACCGCCACCATATTATTCCTTTTCCGCCCCGGCCGCAAGGCGGCCGGAGCGGAAAAGTAGCGGGCGGTGTTTTTGACCGCTCCGGTCACCCAAGCCATGCTAATATGGCGGGTGGAAACAGAAAGACGAAATCGGGCGGATTGCCTCCGCCAGGCATGCAGTGGCCACCGCAAGCCTGGCGGAGGCAATCCGCCCGATATCGTAATGACCCCCTTAGTGTTTATCGCGTTTTAGTACTAGGTGTGTGAAAGATGTTTATATGTTTTAATGTTACTAAATGCTTATGTTCATAGGATAAAAATGTATTTTGTATATGTGTATGGGTGTATTTGTGTGGGTGGGTATGAGTTTTTTCTATTTTTAGGTTGTCGTCGCTCTTTTAGTTTTTGGAGGAGGTTCATTTTTTTTTTTAAAGTAGTGTGACGAGTATTATATACTCAGATTTTTACACACATACTTTGTTTTTCGCGTTTTCCAGGAGCGTTTATTTTTTTAAATTACCATTTTCGGGTTTTGAAGGGAATACTCTGGATTACTTGGATTGTATGGATATATTGGATTATTTCGTATGGATTTTTTTACATTGGATTACTTTTGAAGGAGCGACAAAAACTGTAAGTATATAAGGAAATGTTTTTGGGTGGGAAATCTGTTTAAATGTTTTGTATTGCTATGTTATATGTAACAGTTTGAAAGTAAATTATCAAAATTAATTTAATAAATGTGTTTGTAATTTATTTGATAATTTAATTACAATTTGTTACATATGGAAATGGTAGAAAAATGTGTATTTATAAAAGGTTAATTTTTGTATAGTTGTTATATATTTTATAGAATCATTTTAGCTATCATTGAGAGATATTCTAGTCCTCTGGTACTTGGATAGAGGGTAACTTGGCTTTGGAGTGTGTTATACATTTTTTTGGTTTGTTTAGTTAATTTTGGTCCTATCAGGGTTACTGATTGCTCCATTCGGAGCTCTTGGTAACTCTGTTCTTTTTGTAGGGATTGAATTAATTTGTAAAGGGTAGGTGTTCCTCTGCCTGTGGTTGCTTGGAAGGCGTTGTGCCATCCTTCAACTGCGTTGTTTGTTTTTGCTTCCTTATTTAGGGTGCTAAGGTAGACATTCCACCAGGCTATTTGATATTTAGGTTGTCTTCTATGACCTGATCGGTGTAGCCTTCCTACCCATGTATCTTCGAAGTAGTCAGGGATAGGGCTTAATCTTTCTTCGTTTCTTTTATAGTAGGGGCTGTCTATTAATAGGTTGTAGTGCTCTGCAACCTCTGTTACAGGAACATAGGCTAGAGAGATACGTTTTTTTATTTGATAAGCAAAGGTGCTATCTGTGGCGTATTGGACACTTAGGGCCCCATTAGGATGGCGGGCGGGCTTAGCCCGCCCGCCATCCTATCGGAAATCGGGACCGCCCACCCTAAGGATGTGCCTGCCACAGTGGCGGGCAGATCCTGTATTTATAGTATTGTGGCGGGCAGAGCTCTCAGCTCCGCCCGCCACAATACTAAAAATGCTTAGCAGCATTTACGTAATCAAAGCGGCAGGCACCGCGCGGTGCCTGCCGCTTTGATTATGCAAATGCAGGGGGGTACCACAGGTACCCCCCGTGTGCCACCCCCCTTTGGCCTTCACTCCGGGGACCCACGGGGGGCCCCCAGAGTGAATAACGCCTGCCTTTCCGTGGCGGATTTGCCGCCGCGGAAAGGCATTGCACACTTGCCATTGTAATATGGCTGGCGGTGTCTATGAGACTCATTTTCCGGCTTGGCCGCAATGTGACCGGGGCGGAAAAGGGGCGGGCGGTGTTTCTCTCCGTTGCGGTCCCCCCGCCATTGTAATATTGCGGGGGGAAAAGGGTGGCGGGCGGTCATTTCTGTCCGGAGGATCGCCACCGCCACCATGGCGGAGGCGATCCGCCCGACATCCTCATGGAGCCCTAATGTAGATTTTTGTAGATGTCGCCATATACATTGATTAAAATGATAATAGCAACCTTGTATTGCTGTATGTGGGTATATTTTTAGGATACTGTTTATCATTGATTTTTCAAAATCAATGATAATTTTTTGTGGGAAAGAGTCATTAGTTAGTTGTTTGACTTTGGTTAGGATTTCTTGGTAGGTAGATTGTTGTTTGTTTGGTAGGAGGGCATATAGGAATGGAATATTAGCATTTTGGAAATGACCATGGATAGTGTACAATTGGTAAAAAGGTTTAGGACATACAGCAAAAGTACCATCCATCATCCAAGTTTGGCATTGGTTAGTTTAGTCATGTTGTCTGCAGTGGCATCTTTCTGTTTCTCTTGAGTGTATACATATCCCATGTAACATAGAAGCATTTTGCCTTTTTGAGAATACACACATTTAGCTCCTTCAGTCATATTTGCTTTTTGGTGCTAGGAGAGATTAAACATTACATTATTAGAAAAGTATTTAAATCATGTATTTAGTATTATCATAACATTGATTTGCACGTTAATTATTTACCAGTTTATTTCTTTGTTGAATGCAGTTGTTGGTTTTCTTCGAAGTATTCTTTTTGCTGTATTTTTTCTGTACCTGTTAAGATGGAGAAGATGTGTTAGAAGAATGTTTATTTCTTAATGTTTCTTTGGTTTTGGTCAGCTACCTAGTTTTCCTTAGTTTTCTATTTACTAAGTTTCTTAGTCATTTTTTAGATTAGATACCTACTTTTTATATTTTTTCTTTGAAGTGTTGATGTTGTGCAGGTTTTCTATAATTTCTTTTTATCTGTAGAAAATAGAGTAGGAATAAAAGAGATGTTTCAGTTATTTGTTTTCTAAATAGCAGTTAGAAGTTTTAGATTTACGTTTTCTGAAGAGATAAAGGTGGTAGTACTTACTTTATATAGGTGTAGCAGCTTTTTGGTAGAAGTAAATCCGTTTTCTTTCAGCAAACTGGCAGAGTTTTGCCTTCTTTTTTTGGTGTTTAAGATTGCGATTTTAGCAGGTGTAGTTAGTCGTTTTATAGGGTGTGTTAAATTGTTTGTGAAAGTTTATTGGTTATCCACTTTGATACCTTGTTCTTATTGGTTTATTTGAATTTTTTTACTTGTTTTGGTAATTGTTGTCCTTAAATGGTGGACGCCAATTAGTGTTTTTTTTATGGGTAAAGCAATTTTTTTCAATGTTTAATGGCGTTTGGTTATATTTAAAGAGAAAGAATGTTTATTATGTGTATTAAGCAATGTATAATTATTTGCAATGTTTTATATGTATTCCAAAATGTATATTTGATGTAAATGTTTTTTTTAAATTTTAGAAATGTTTGTTGTATGTAGTGTCCTTTTTTAAAAATATAATATGTATATTTGTGAAGTGTATAATATGTTTTTTTAATTATCAAGCGTATTTTGTATGTATTTTGTAAAGTCGATATTAAATATTTTTCGATATTGTAGTATTCTATATATTGATGGTCGATATTTTGATGGTTTTTTACATTCGATAATATAGATGGTCGATAATTTAGTAGTCGATAATTTTTTTAATCAATATTGTTTCGATATATTTCTTGTTTAAGTATTGGGAGTCGATATTGTTGTAGTCGATAATTTGACATCAATATTTTGTCTAGTCGATATTCGGTCTGTCGAGGTTATGTCAGTGATTCGGTGCTCCTCGCCATATGTACTCACCAGTAAACCCTGATGTGCCGGAAAAAATGAGGTTTCTGTACTGTAAGTTCCATTACCCCTGAGAACAGAACTTGCGAAGTCTAAAATTGGGTCACAAGAATTAACTTGCATCCCTCCTTCCAGACTTTCCATAATACTATCTGGATCATTGCAAATGGCTGGAAACCATAAGTCCTCTCTGCCAACTATCCTGTATATAGGCATCCGCTGCTATGGCCCCTGGGTCTGGTCTCTTAATGAAATACCTTGCCACCTGACACGTGAGTCTGCTTGTTGACACATAGATATATATAGATATAGGCAAGTCAAAGAATGCTTTTCGTAAGGAAACATGGTCCTAACTATAAGTAACTATTGGCAATCGCTACTAGGTAATTAATATATATAGGGTGCCGACGTTGTGAGCAAGGCGGCTTGCCGTCGAATCTCGTCGAGGCTATCTGTCGGATTCAAACATCTGTGTTACATTTCCACGGAGTCAGTGCCTGTCATTTCGTGTTGTCAGGATTGGTGATATATACATATATTTCTAGCAACAATTTCTGTTTTCTAATACCTTTGGCCTTTTGTGATTATATAACCGGCCTTCACAATAGGCGTTGACAATGCATGGGTTCTCCATTACTCACTCTGTTATACATTGCTGGGAAAATGTGCAAACCGCAGCCAGCAGGACTGGGAAGCCACTTGGTGCCAAATGAATAATCATTGTATTTTTACTCGCTGCGGAAAGCATGAATCCCGGCAAGGAATGGAAGCAGCGCGAAAGTGACTGCAGAGGCTAAGCTAGTAACATCCTCCAATCAGGAGTGAACTATGATCTCTTAAACCGGTCCCCAGGTGGAAGCACATCGTTGATGGAACAGGCACTGAGGAAAGACGACGGGCTGAAACGTTTCGTTTATCATCTTTTTGCTTTGCGTTTTTATTATGGAATAAGTACTGTTGACAGCACTGAGCATTTGTCGGACCCATTTTTCTGTGAAAATGGGATTGGACTTAAAAAAAATATATATAAACAAACAAGAATTTTGCTTTTAAAACACACGAACTGCTGTGACATTTTCGCAGTACATTGTGGCGTGTATATCCCCCCATGCAGCACTCACCTGGGAACATCAAGAGGCATCCTGGGTGTTGCAGTCCACGAACACCTTGTGGACTGACTACAAGTGAGCAGATTACATCAGGGAGGCAGGGCGGACCCTCTACCAATAAGAGGGAGGCAGAATTCAGTCCATGTGTTTGGAAGCTACCTGGAGACTTGGGCGCTGATGAAGGCTGATCCTTATGCCGAAATGCATTTGCCAAATACGAAATAAAGTGTGCCTCCAAAGTGTTCCCCTGCGTGGTCTCTGCTCATTCGGAAGAAGGAGTTTGTGTTAATATACATATATATATATATATATATATGATTTATAAAGCCTTCTGTGAAGGTGAAACGCGTCTCTCTGATCTCGGGGTCGAGGGGGACCAAAGAAAATAAAAAAGTTGTATCCTGACAACCTTGTGTACGTGCCCTCTTCCTTGGGAGCAGGACTGGGGTTTCATATATATATACATAACCCACGACACCGGTGTTATATTTTATACCAATTAAACAACAAGGGGTGGTGATGGACAGAGTTTCTGAATTAAGCAGAATACTCTCACCCAGTCAAGAGATCAGGGCTAGATCCAACACCGTTTTTTAGCTCACTGCACCATCCCAGCTCAGAACCTGGCTATATGCAAATTAGTCTGTTCCTGTCCCAGTGCATGATGGGAACAGGGCAAACCAAACTACAAAGCCAATTCTTTCACTGGGAAGGAAACAAGCTTCCGGGGACCGGTTTCTGGCGTTACAGTCGTCTTCGGCCCGGCTTGCTTGAATCCTGATGGTGCAAAGAGCAAGGGACTCACATCTGAGTATACCCTTCCATGCTTATGGTGGACAAAATAATTAAACAACAAGGGGTGGTGATGGACAGAGTTTCTGAATTAAGCAGAATACTCTCACCCAGTCAAGAGATCAGGGCTAGATCCAACACCGTATTTTAGCTCACTGCACCATCCCAGCTCAGAACCTGGCTATATGCAAATTAGTCTGTTCCTGTCCCAGTGCATGATGGGAACAGGGCAAACCAAACTACAAAGCCAATTCTTTCACTGGGAAGGAAACAAGCTGCCGGGGACCGGTTTCTGGCATTACAGCCGTCTTCGGCCCGGCTTGCTTGAATCCTGATGGTGCAATGAGCAAGGGACTCACGTCTGAGTATACCCTTCCACGCTTATGGTGGACAAAATAATTAAACAACAAGGGGTGGTGATGGACAGAGTTTCTGAATTAAGCAGAATACTCTTACCCAGTCAAGAGATCAGGGCTAGATCCAACACCGTTTTTTAGCTCACTGCACCATCCCAGCTCAGAACCTGGCTATATGCAAATTAGTCTGTTCCTGTCCCAGTGCATGATGGGAACAGGGCAAACCAAACTACAAAGCCAATTCTTTCACTGGGAAGGAAACAAGCTTCCGGGGACCGGTTTCTGGCATTACAGCCGTCTTCGGCCCGGCTTGCTTGAATCCTGATGGTGCAATGAGCAAGGGACTCACATCTGAGTATACCCTTCCACGCTAATGGTGGACAAAATAATTAAACAACAAGGGGTGGTGATGGACAGAGTTTCTGAATTAAGCAGAATACTCTCACCCAGTCAAGAGATCAGGGCTAGATCCAACACCGTTTTTTAGCTCACTGCACCATCCCAGCTCAGAACCTGGCTATATGCAAATTAGTCTGTTCCTGTCCCAGTGCATGATGGGAACAGGGCAAACCAAACTACAAAGCCAATTCTTTCACTGGGAAGGAAACAAGCTTCCGGGGACCGGTTTCTGGCATTATCGTTTTGGGCCACTATAGGTGTGGCAGGGTATACTCAGACATGAGTCCCTTTCTCACTGCACCATCAGGATTCAAGCAAGCCGGGCCGACGACGGCTGAAATGCCAGAAACCGGTCCCCGGTAGCTTGTCTCCTTTCTGGTGAAGAATTGGCTTGGTAGTTTAGTCTGCCCTGTTCCCATGATGCACTGGGCCAGGGACAGACTGATTTGCATATAGCCTGGTTCTGAACTGGGATGGTGCCGTGAAATAAATAACGGTGATGGATCAAGCCCTGATCTTTGGACTGGGTAAGAGTGGTCTGCTTAATTCAGACACTCTGTTCATCACCACCCCCTTTTCTGAATCGTTTTGGGCCACTATAGGTGTGGCAGGGTATACTCAGACATGAGTCCCTTTCTCACTGCACCATCAGGATTCAAGCAAGCCGGGCCGACGACGGCTGAAATGCCAGAAACCGGTCCCCGGTAGCTTGTCTCCTTTCTGGTGAAGAATTGGCTTGGTAGTTTAGTCTGCCCTGTTCCCATGATGCACTGGGCCAGGGACAGACTGATTTGCATATAGCCAGGTTCTGAACTGGGATGGTGCCGTGAGATAAATAACGGTGATGGATCAAGCCCTGATCTTTGGACTGGGTAAGAGTGGTCTGCTTAATTCAGACACTCTGTTCATCACCACCCCCTTTTCTGAATCGTTTTGGGCCACTATAGGTGTGGCAGGGTATACTCAGACATGAGTCCCTTTCTCACTGCACCATCAGGATTCAAGCAAGCCGGGCCGATGACGGCTGAAATGCCAGAAACCGGTCCCCGGTAGCTTGTCTCCTTTCTGGTGAAGAATTGGCTTGGTAGTTTAGTCTGCCCTGTTCCCATGATGCACTGGGCCAGGGACAGACTGATTTGCATATAGCCAGGTTCTGAACTGGGATGGTGCCGTGAGATAAATAACGGTGATGGATCAAGCCCTGATCTTTGGACTGGGTAAGAGTGGTCTGCTTAATTCAGACACTCTGTTCATCACCACCCCCTTTTCTGAATTATATTTTATACCAAAGCTCCACAAAAATTATCTAAACCCTCCGGGTCGACCAATTATCTCGGCAATGAACAGCTTGACGGAACATATGTCGCAATATTACAAGAGTTTGTGCACAAACTGCCCTCATATTTAAGAGATACTGGTGACTTTTTAGCCAAAATTAACAACATAGATTGGCAATCAGATTATTTACTGATAACAATGGACATTACATCATTGTACACCAGTATCAGCCATAAAGATGGTTTGAGGGCAACAGAATTTTATCTTAGACAGACACCAGATGAACATAAACAACATAGCAAAATGCTTTTGGACATGATGGACTTCTGTTTACATAACAACATATTTCTGTTCCAACATGTTCTTTACCAACAAATACAAGGTGTAGCTATGGGGGCCAGTTTCTCCCCGAGCTACGCCCGTCTCCATATGGGATGGTGGGAGGAACTGGTCCTCCATAGAAAATTTGGAGACATACTCAATGAACATGTAAAATGTTGGTGGAGATATATTGACGATTTATTTATTGTTTGGAAGGGTACAAAAAGAGAGCCTGAAATATTTATTGAGAATTTGAACCAGAACGAAATTAACTTGCATTTTACTTCAGAAATAAGTCCAACAAATGCAACATTCCTGGATGTGGAGCTATACATAGAGAGTGGGAAATTAGAAACTAAAATCCATAGAAAACCCACTGCAGTAAATTCTATACTGCATGCTAACAGTCATCACCCCAGACACCTGGTACAAAGCATCCCTTACGGGGAAATGCTAAGACTAAAGCGCATAGGTAGCACACCCCAAGAACTAAAAATTGCACAAGAAGCCAGTAAACTCTGTTTTCTGCAACGAGGGTACACAGCACTATGTATAGATACAGCCATTAAGAAAAGCAATGCAATAACTAGATCAACACTCTTACACTCAGCCCTAGCACAATTACCAATGACCAATGAGATATCTGAGCCCCCTATACAATCTGACAAAGACTTTAGGATGATTGTAAGATACAACAAACAGCATAGAGAGATTAAACAAATAATTCAGAGGAATTGGTCTCTAGTGAAAAATGATCCAATACTAGAAAACCATCTCCCCAGTAAACCCACGGTCACCAGTAGGAGGGCGCCAAATATGAAAGATAGATTGGTGGTTAATAATCCTATAGAACTCCCGAAAAAGAATTGGTTTAACCAAAGGAAGGGGTTCTATAAATGTCAGGTATGCAAGGCTTGTCTAAATGGTGTAAATACTAAGAGTGTTGAACTGGCATTTGGCAAAGGGGACCATGTAATAAAACATATGCTAACATGCAAAACAGAATATGTGATTTATGTTCTAGAATGCCCCTGCAAGGTAAAATATGTGGGAAGCACAAAGCTGCAGGGGCATAAAAGAATATTACAACATATTCGGGCTATAAAGAACAAAGATCCTATGTACCCAGTTGCTCGACATTTCAATGAAAAACATCAAGGAGATGAAAAATTATTAAAGTACTTTTTACTCGATACTATACCCCCAAGTAAGAGAGGAGGAGACAGGGATAAGAAATTACGAAGACTAGAGACCAAATATATCTTGGATCTAGATTCGAAACATCCACATGGTCTGAACGCCACCGAAGACCTGTATACCTGTCTCTAGATCTACATAAGTATTTAGTTAAGATGTGGGGACCAAAAAGCTTATTCCCTAAACTGAAAATATCAATCAGAGAACAGAGGGAAAAGATTTAATACCCGAGAAACAGAGTCAACATAAACATTAAACCTCACGCATTGGAAAAGGCAGGAATAAATAAGAATTAGAAAACTTTCTTTAACAATGGTTTTTAAATAAAGGACAAAAGAAAGTTTATTCCTAGCCTATTACCAGTGATCCTTGTACAAATGTTTTTAATTCAACTTCACCCTTTTTTTTTAAGCACTTTTTTCTCACATAATTTTTAGAGAGTACAATATATTACCAACAGAGGCTTCTAGTTGGTAAAACAGGTAGCTAATAAGATGAAAATAAAGGTATTAAGATAAGAGTGACAGTGGAAAGAAAGTAATAGACCATGTAGAAACCAATATAAAGAAAAAAATATGCATATTGATGATTTTAAATATAGAGTTTTATATTTTAATCTATATGAATTTTTTAAATGTATAGGAAATATTTGTAGAATACAGTGTTATATTAGATCTGAGAGATAAAAAGATTGGTTGTACATATGGTATTTAAACCATGAAGTTGACATGAATTGGCACAGAACAACATAAATGTTGCATAAGGTATTCATACCGTGATTTTAATGCTAAAATTTGCACATTCGCATAAATTTGCACATATAATTGTTTTACTAGAGACGCACAATTTGCACTTTGTAAAAGGCAGCTATATGCAGTGACTTGCACATGAAAATATGTACTGTATTGCGATATCTGCACAAGCGTTATTTGCACAAGTGTCCATGTCAAGGGTACAACAACTATGAAACATATCTGTGAAGACTCACTGTAAAAGAACCAGAGAAATTACTAAAAATTGAATTAAGATGGCACTAAACCGATACTGTCACTTTGAAGAAACTACCAAATAGCACTGTTTTAATGTACAAATGAGCACTGTCACTTTAACACAGCATCACTAGCAAAATGAAAAGAAAAAAAAGTGGTGGGTTTGGCATTTAAGGGGTCAGGTGATGTTATTTCGTGTCATGTGATCAAGGTACGTTGTACCGAAACGCGTAATGGCCGACATCTGCACAGCTAAATAAAGAAGATTCTGAGCACTTATTTGGGTCTGTGCTCCACGTTCTTTTCAAAGGAGAAAGGCGCAGGCGACTGCTCGTGCGAGTGGAGTGGCGCGATATATATATATATATATATATATATATATATATATATATATATATATATATATATATATATATATAAATCCAAACAAACGATCTCGAACCTCCAACCAGTGGTGAACAAAGACCAGCAAATCCCAAAGTAAGGCAAAGATGTTTTATTGCCCCAGTTTAAAAAAAGCACGCAGTGGACTGACGCGTTTCGGGCGGATGCCCTTGATCACAGTGAAATGCAATTTAAAATGCCTTATTCTTATATGCTGTGATATACACCATGTGACTTATAGACATAAACAATATACTATACAATGGACATGGCTCCATAAGAGGACATTTGAAAGATTCCCTTTCATTCAAATTTGCTTTATAACTGTTCCACCATTGTAAATTAAAACACACCTATTTCTGATTAAATTCATTAAAAAGAGTGTCTACCTGCATGAATGCAATAAGCAAATGTAAATTTTAACAAGCTAGGTGAATACAGTACTTAACGATCTAAAACATTGTATCAATAAATTAGCAGCAAGGTAAAAATGTGCAAAATATCGCATTTTGTAAACAATTGTGCAATGTGCAAATAGTATAACATGTGTTAAAAGTAATAACTTATACACTTAAAATCCACACGGAAATATCATATTTCCTAAAAACTATTCTGTCCATTAGTGGAATGTGCAAAATATCGCAATGTAAACAAATCATTTAATGCGTTGTCTGCTAATTTATCCAAGTACTGTCATAGCTAAATCTCCTGACATCATTTTTATTGGGGACATCTAAATTAGATGGCAGCCCCATAGTATTGAAGGGCCAAGAACCTAAGCTTGAGAGAATGGATAGATAAAGTGGAACAGAGGATGGTATAAGGGAAAACCAACAAAAACTGCCATGATGAAATCAAATGTGCCCATACAGCTGGATTTAATAAACCAGATCTGTTTTACCCTGTGTTATCAAAGTAATGAAAAAAGGGTTATTTTCCAAAAGAATAAGATAAATGTGATGAATCATTTCAAATTATATTGTTACATAGTAGTACTAATTAGGGTAAGGGAGGTTCAGAACTAAGAAGTAGTAATCACAGGTGTCTACCCAAAAATATACAACAAAGGTAAGCATCCCCTCATTCTTCGTAGAGCCCTACAAAAAATGGTAAAGGTCCTCTGTCGTGTTCAGTCCATTAGGAACATTGCTGTCTAGTTCTAGTATCATTTTTGATTCAAGTTGTCGAAGCATCTTGACCCTGTCTCCACCTCTTCGAGGTTTAGGTACAGAGGTGAGCACAAAATAGGTGAGACACTGTAAGTTATTGTTGTGTATACTTTTAAAGTGTCTTGCGACAGGGTAAGAACTGTCATTATTGACAACTGCGCGAAGATGCTGCAATATTCTGGCGTGCACCTGTAGCCTGCGCCAACATATCTCAGGCCACAGGTGCACCCCAGAACATATACAGCATACTGCGTCTTGCAACTGTAGTTTCCTTTCATGGGCAATGGAGCAGCACTAAAAGGGGTGCTATAGTGGGTGGTATTTATGCAAAATGTGCACGCCCTGCAACTTGAACATTTATAAAACCCCGGCCGGGGTTTAAACCAAGAAGTACTTTTAGGTAGTTCAGGAAAAGGATTTGACACCAATGTCCTCATAGAGGGACCTCTGCGAAATGTAACAATAGGATTGCTGGGGAGTTGGGATGACAGAACTCCGTCTCTGCTCAATCGGAAGAAGGAGTTTGTGTTAATATATATATATATATATTCACTGAAAAAACCATAGGTTTCACACCAGTTATAGTTAGCTGGAAATTTTACTGACATAAAACCATTGAAATTCCACGTTATAGTTAGTTGGACTCACTATAACTTGTGCGTGCAATGCACTGCTGATGACGTCACATATTACATCACTCATGACATGGTCAGTGACATCACTCATGACATCACTGATGACATCATCCAGGGAATGTGTATCTTTCTGAAAAATAAATATTTTTTATATATGTATATCTAAAGGTTGATGGAAGAATAAATGGGTAAATAAATGTCTAATTTGATTTTTTTTGTGTAAAATTGATTGGTTAACTGACTTATTAAATGTATCTTAGTGAATACATGTATTAGCGAGTAATGTTTAAATATTTAAATATCTGTATCTGTGTCTCACTTTGTGTATAAGTGGCTGCATGGGTTGGTGAGAAGCTACATGAGTGTGTATATGGGTTATTAGTTGTTTTTTTGAGTATCAGTATCAGTGTCTGTGTGGTTCAGTGGGGGATATTACTTAGAGCACAGATGCATGAATGAGTGACTCACTATTTGTATGTATTTTGAAGACAGCATGTGTGCAAGACTGTATGGGTGGATGATTGTATGTATGGGTGGGTTAGTGAGTAGGTGTTTTTATAATTGATTGTTTAAGAGAGTAAATATGTTTCCGTTTCTGTAGAAGTATGTGTAGTAGTGTGTATAAAGCAGTATAATCAAGTAAATGTTTTTTTGATAGTTTATTTGCATGTGTGAATTTGTGTGTGAGTAACTATATGGATGAGTATTAGTGTGTAACAGGATGTATAGGTGTATGAGTACATATGATGAGTAAGTACATGCATGAGTGACTATATAGAACTGTTGGTGAATGAGTGGATGTGTATGTAGATGTTGGAATTACCTAATAAGTTGTTGTAATTGGTATTGGTTTCTCCTTTTTTAAGAAAATGTTAGTTTCTATTTTTGAATGTGTGTGTCAAAGGTTATTTTATGCTGATAGGAGGTCTTCCACTTTGTCACAAGGATGTTGTCATCAGTGATGTCATTTGAGATGTCATCAGTGATGTCATGAGTGATGTCACTGACCATGTCATGAGTGATGTAATATGTGACGTCATCAGCAGTGCATTGCACGCGCAAGTTATAGTGAGTCCAACTAACTATAACGTGGAATTTCAATGGTTTTATGTCAGTAAAATTTCCAGCTAACTATAACTGGTGTGAAACCTATGGTTTTTTCAGTGAATTTAATAGGTTTTTTAAATGCTAATTCCTAACCATAACTAGTGTGAAACCTATGGTTTTTTCAGTGAATTTCAAAGGTTTTTTAAATGCTAATTCCTAACTATAACGGATGTGAAACCTATGGTTTTTTCAGTGAATTCCTAACTATAACTGGTGTGAAACCTATGGTTTTTTCAGTGAATTTCATAGGTTTTTTAAATGCTAATTCCTAACTATAACTGATGTGAATCCTATGGTTTTTTCAGTGAATTTCATAGGTTTTTTAAATGCTAATTCCTAACTATATATAAGGCCCCAAACCTATGTTTTTTTCTTTGAATTTCAAAATTTTGTTAATAGCAAATGTCTATAGCTATGAAATGTAATATTTTTTTAAATGAATGAATCCTATATTTTATTTGTATTTAAAACAATTTTTTTTTTATTATTTTTTTTTAACCCTGGAGCGCTCCCGGGGCGCGCCCCGGTGAGAGCCCCGGAGAGCGTAGTCCTTTGAAGCGCCCCGGGGCGCGCTCCGGAGAGCGTCCCGTTAGCGCTATTGCCGCGAACAAAAACATAATTGTGATGTATCGCGTAGCCGCGTCCGCGTGATACGCACGGCGTAAGCGCACCCGGAAGCACTCGAGCTAATACGATCGCGCAACATAAACATGTGACGCGCTTACGCGACCCGGAGCGCACCCCCGGGCGTGCCGCGTAAGCGCGTCGGTCATGTGACCTGAAAATAACACTTTTTATTGGTGCAGAACAGTTTTGGTTTCATAATGATGAAATCCCTGGTCTTGTGACCTGAAAATAACACTTCTCATTGGTTCAGGCCTTTTTTTGTTCCAAATTATGAAAGACCCCACCTTTTTTCCTTATTCTGACTTTGTCCTTTGACTGAGGAAGACCTGTTTGGACCTCTCTGTACCTTTTTGAAATATAAAATGGCTTCAGTAGCAGCAGCAGCTGGAGCATCTGCACCACCACCACCACCACAACCACCAAGAGGACCCTCACAAGATTACATTGGTGGTCAACAAGAGGAGGAAGAGGAGGAGGAGGAGGGGAGGAGAAGATGGCTTGAAGAACACAATACCCCATACCAGCCAAGACCACACATTGTATGGGAGTTTTTTTTCGATCCTAGAGGGGAAGAAAAAAGTCAATGCGGCCAAGGTGACTTGCCTAATCTGTGGCATGGAACTTTCTAGGGGGAACCCGAATAAAAAATATTCATTCGGAAACAACACCATGATTAGACACATGCAGCGCAAGCATCCAATGAACTATTCTGCTGCAGAGATGAGGGAACTGGCCAGTAACCCTCCCCAATCTACAAGTACCACCTCCAAAAGAAAGCAACCCACTCCGTCGGGACCAGAGGCAAGGGAGACAATCCCTTGCATTCAGCCACGGTTTGCGGATTTCCGAATTACTTGTATTCATTGTGGGAAGACCATCTCTTATGGTGAACTGAGCATAAAGCTCATAGTCCTAGCTGGGGACAACCACAAATGCCCCAAAAAACCCTAATTTTTTCTTTTTTTGGGGGGGGGCTCCAGTTGAGCCATTTTCAATTCCCTGTTTTTTCGTTTCTCCCCATGAAAAAAACAAAAAAAATATAAAACTGTTCAGAAAACCCCAAAAAAGTAAAAAATGTTCAAAAATACAATAAAAAAAATAAAACAGCAAAAAGAAGAAAAAAAACAGTTCTTTTTAGAACTACCTCCAATTTTTAAAAAAGGCTACATTTTTTTAAAACTCTGTCAGTCTTCTTTCCCCATGGGCCGCTCCCCGGTCCACTCCCCGGTGCGCGTACCGGGCGCTCCCCCCGCGCAAATCAAAAAATATATATATATTTTGCTCCACGGGACCCTTTTATGGCCCCCACATCAAACCTAGGGGGTCAAGGGGGGTCTACCCTGCCCCCTTATGGTCAATTTCCCCTTTTTTTTGCCACCTCTTGTGTCTCTATCCTACCGAGACACAAGATGGCGGCCGGTCCGCACTGTTTCGAATGTTTACAGACACCCGAGAGCCAATCAGCTTTTCGTGCGCAAGTCGCGTGGCGCGCCCGTTGCGCACCCCGGTGCGTGTACCGGGGCGCTGCCATAGATATATATATTTTTTTTAACCTAAATTACTCAAAAACCACTGGAGCACATATCTTGAGACATAGCAAAGGCACATCGGGCTACCAGTCCCTACAATTTTGCCAAGTTTGGTGGAAATCCATTCAGCCGTTTGGGCTAAAAGTGAGTTCGTCCGCCCTATGGAAATTAACATGGAGAAAACAAGTTTTGGAACCCCCCTTTTATCTCGGCCCCCGCTTAACGAATCCCCCCCACATTTTCAGGGAAGGAGAGGAGCGAGCCACGAAGTTTGAGAAATTCGCGAATATTCGTCCACCGGCGCCAAAGTTATTCCCAATAGAATGTTGCGGATTTCGTATGGAAAGTCGATCCTTATTATAACTACCTACTGGCGACCGCCAGTAGGTAATATATATATATATATATATATATATATATATATATATATATATATATATATATATATATATATATATATATGTGTGTGTATATATATATATATATATATATTACCTACTGGCGGTCGCCAGTAGGTAGTTATAGTTAGGATTTTTTTCAATGTTAAATCTCAAAATTCTATTTGGAATAACTTTGGCACCGGTTGACGAATCTGCCTGAAAATTTCCTGAAAATGGCCTCGTCGAGCTCCGGTCCTTCCTTGAAAGTTTGGGGGGGATACGTCAAGCGGGGGCCGAGATAAAAGGGGGGTCCCAAAACGCGTTTTCCCCATGTTAATTTCCATAGGGCGGTCGATTTCACTTTGAGCCCGAACGGCTGAATGGATTTCCACCAAACTTGGCAAAATTGTAGGGACTGGCAGCCCGATGTGCCTTTGCTATGTCTCAAGATATGTGCTGCAGTGGATTTTGAGTAATTTAGGTTCCAAAAAATATATATATCTATAGGCGCTCTCCGGTGCGCGCACTGGAGTGCGCTCCCGGCGCGACACGCGACTTGCGCGCAGAAAGCTGATTGGCTTTCGGGTGTCTGTAAACATTCGAAACAGTCTGGAGCGGCCGCCATCTTGTGTCTCGGTAGGATTGAGACACGAGAGGTGGCCAAAACAAAGAGGGAAATGACCATAAGGGGGCAGAGTAGACCCCCCTTGACCCCCTAGGTTTGATGTGGGGGCTATAAAAGGGCCCCGCGGGGCATTTAAAATATTTTTTTTTCGTTTTGCGCGGGGGAAGCGCCCGGTACGCGCACCAGGTAGCGCACCGGGGAGCGTAAAATGAGGGAAAAAGATGACAGTTTATAAAAAAAAGAAGCCTTTATTTAGCAATTGGAGGTAGTTCTAAAAAGAACTTTTTTTTTTCTTCTTTTTGTTGTTTTATATTTTTTTGTGTTTTTTGAACTTTTTGAACTTTTTTTGGCTTTTCAAAACAGTTTTATATTTTTTTTGTATTTTTTTAGGGGGAGAAACAAAAAAAGGGAATTGAAACTGGCTCAACTGGAGCAAAAAAACAAAAAACCCCAAAAATTACTTCTTTTTGGGGCACTTGTGATTATCACCTGCAAGGACGATGAGCTTAACGCTTTTTTCACCATAGGCGATAAGCTTGCCACATGCAGAACAAGTGATTTTAAAATCAGCAAATCTTGGCTGAATGCAAGGCATCATCTCGGATGTTTCTGGTGCCGATGAAGTGGGTTGGGTTCTTTGGGAGGTGGTCCTTGACGACTGGGGGAGGTTACTGGCCAGTTCCCTGAACTCTGCACGAGAGTAGTTGTTTGGGTGCTTTCGGGTCATATGACGAATCATGGTATGGTTACCAAATGAATATTTTTTGTTTGGGTTGCCCCGTGAAAGTTCTTCATTGCAGATTAGGCAAGTTACCTTGGCCGCATTCACTTTTTTTTTGCCCTCTGGGATTGAAAAAAACTCCCATACAATGTGTGGCTTGGGTTTCTATGGGGTATTTTCTTCAGGCAGCCATCTTCTCCTCCCCTCCTCCTCTTCCTCTTCCTCCTCCTCCTGTTCTTGGCCACCAATATAATTTGGAGCTGGTCCTCTTGGTGGTTGTGGTGGTGGTGGTGGGGCAGATGCACCAGCTGCTGCTGCTACTGAAGCCATTATTAAGATCAAAAAGGTACAGAGATGTACAAACAGGTCTTCCTCAGTCAAAGGACAAAGTCAGAATAAGGAAAAAAGGTGGGGTCTTTCATCATTTTGAAAAAAAACTGTCCTGAACCAATGAGAAGTGGTATTTTCAGGTCACAAGACCAGGGGCTTCATCATTATGAAACTAAAACTGTTATGAACCAATGAAAAGTGTTATTTTCAGGTCACATGACCCGACGCGCTTACGCTACGCGTCCCCGGGCGCGCCCGGGGGCACTTCGGGTCGCGTAGCGTAAGCGCGTCGGATGTTTACGTTGCGCGATCGTATTCGCTCGAGTACTTCCGGGTGCGCTTACGCCGTGCGTATCACGCGGACGCGGCTACGCGATACGTCATGATCATGTTTTCGTTCGCGATATTGGCGCTTACGAGACGCTCCCCGGAGCGCGCCCGGGGGCGCTTTATAAAAGTACGCTTTTCGGGGCGCTCCCCGGGAAGCGCACCGGAAGCGCTCCAAAGCAAAAAATAAAAAAAAAAATTGGGAAAAATTGTAGGGAGTGGTAGCCCTATTCTAAAGTGGTTTTTACGAAAATTAACTTTGATAAAATATATATTGTGCTACATTGGGCTATATATATGCCAAAATGTAGCCCAAATGTAGCCCAATGTAGCCCAATGTAGCCCAAAGATGGCCACCAGAGACCAAAAAATCCAAATGTAGCCCAAATATCAGCTAGATGTAGCCCAACTGTAGCCCAATGACAGAATGTACCAGAGTGTTCTAAAGAACAACTAGAGTGCTAACAGTCTTACATATAAACTGAGACTTATAGTTAGGAATTAGCATTTAAAAAACGTTTGAAATTCACTGAAAAAACCAGAGGTTTCACACCAGTTATAGTTAGGAATTAGCATTTAAAAAACCTATGAAATTCACTGAAAAAACCATAGGTTTCACACCAGTTATAGTTAGGAATTAGCATTTAAAAAACCTATTAAATTCACTGTAAAAAAATAGGTTTCACACCAGTTATAGTTAGCTGGAAATTTTACTGATATAAAACCATTGAAATTCCCACGTTATAGTTAGTCGGACTCACTATAACTTGCGCGTGCAATGCACTGCTGATGACATCACATATTACATCACTCATGACATGGTCAGTGACATCACTCATGACATCACTGATGACACCATCCAATGAATATGTGCCTTTCTGAAAAATAAATATGTTTTATATATGTATATGTTAAGGTCGATGGAAGAATAAATGTTTAAATAAGTGTCTAATTGTTTGTTTTTTTTAAAAAATTGATTGGTTAACTGGCTTATTAAGTGTATCTTAGTGAATACATATATTAGCGAGTAATGTTTAAATATTTAAATATATGTATCAGAGTTTTACTTTATGTATAAGTGGCTGCATGGGTTAGTGAGTAGCTACATGTGTGTGTATATGGGTTATTAGATGTTTTTTTAGTATCAGTATGAGTGTCTGTATGGTTTGGTGGGGCTGTTACTTAGCACATAGATGCATCAATGACTGACTCACTGTTTGTATGTGTTTTGAAGACAGCATTTATGTAGGATTGTATGGGTGGATGAGTGTGTATATGTGTGTGTTAGAGAGTGAATGCCTCTCTCACTAGTGTCTTTATGAGTAACTACATATGTTTTAATCTTGTATATATGAGAATTGATGTATATAGGTAAGTATATGTGAGAGTGAGACATTGAAAGAGTTCCTGTTTAAATAAGTATGTGTTTCAATAAGTGATTGTTTAAGAGAGTAAGTATGTGTAAGTTTCCTTAGAAGTAATGTGCTAATGTGTGTATAGTTGTATATGCAAATAAATGGATGTTTTTTAGTTTATTTGCATGTGTGAGTATATGTATGAGTAAGTTTTTGATGACTGTCGGTGTGTAACAGAATGAATAGGAGTATCACTACATATGATGAGTGAGTATATGTATGAGTGAATACATAAAACTGTTGGTGAATTCGTGAATTTGTATATAGATGGTGAAATTACTGAATTGGTTGTTGTAACTGGTATGGGTATATCCACTTTTTTGTTAATGTTAGTTTCTATTTTTGAATACCGTATTTTCCGGCGTATAAGACGACCTTTTAACCCCTTAAAATTTTCTGGAAAGTCGGGGGTCGTCTTATACGCCGGGTACAAAATTTTATGGTATTTTTTCATGCGCTTTTTCATAGCGAGGACTTCACTCGAAGGTGTCAGACCGCTTCACAATACAAAATAACAAGAAACAACACACCTTATGTTAAAAAATACAGCCACCGACCCTGGCAACGTCCAAAAATACAGCCACCGACCCTGGCAACGTCCACACCCAGGCCCCGCGCCATGAATTGTGCAAGTATCGAAAGCGAGCGTGTTTTTGTCATAGCGAGGACTTCACTCGAAGGTGTCAGACCGCTTCACAATAGGAAATAACCAGAAACAACACACCTTATGTCAAAAAATACAGCCACCGACCCTGGCAGCGTCCACACCCAGGCCCCGCGCCATGAAGTATCGAAAGCGAGCGTTTTTTTCATAGCAAGGACTTCACTCGAAGGTGTCAAACCGCTTCACAAGCGAGCAAATGGCGCCATGAGTCTTACCTCGACTGCCGCTGCCGCTGTACACGCGCCTCCAACCGCTTGCACATCCCCAGGCAGACGAGGCAGCAGGACGAGGCAGCAGGACGTCCGAAACACGGTACATGGTAATGGGCAGCCAACGCCGAAGATGGCAGCGCCCGGTGTGTTGACACGTTTGGCACGTTTGGCACGTTTTGGCACGCTCACCTCTCCCCTTGGCATGGGCGTGGCATAGAAAGGGGACTGTACAATGTTCCCAAATGTTCCCGAAGGCAGTAGAGCACTTGCCGTGATTGGCTGGTTGTTGCTAAGAGGAAAAACAGTCTCGTGACCAGATAGCGTATTTGCCGTACCGTACGTGTGGTGTTGAAGACAGTCTCTGCACCTGTCCATTCTGTACAGCACCAGTACCGTACATCGAGTGCAAATGGCTGACAGTCAAGAACCCGGCAAGGCTCCAGCAGCACATTCCGTGCAAACGGCAGACAGCGAAGAACCCGGCAAGGCTCCAGCAGCGCATCCAGAGCAAATGGCTGGCAGTCTAGAACTCAGCAAGGCTCCAGCAGTGGCAAGGAGAAGAAAATATGAAGCCAGCTACAAACTCAAAGTTGTGGCTTTTGCCACGGAACATAATAACTGTGCTGCTGCTAGGCAATATGGAGTGACAGAGAAGATGGTTCGGGCCTGGAGAGCAAATGAGCAAGCATTGCGGAGTATGCCAAGGGGCAAGTGTGCACTAAGAAGAGGCACCGCACATTGGCCAGAACTGGAAAAGCATGTAGCAGACATGGTGGCCGAGCATCGGCAAAGCGGGTATGTCGTGACCCGAAATAAAATCCGCTTGGTTGCACTTCAGTGGGCCAAATCTAATCCCGATCTCAGCCACAGATTTAAGGCCACTGTGTCCTGGTGTACCAGATTCTTGGGAAGGCATAATCTGGTATTGCGGCAAAAGACAAAAATTGCCCAGAAATTACCAGCGGATCTTGATGCCAAAATGCATAGCTTCCATCGCTACGTCATTAGGCTGCGCAATGAACATGTGTATGCGCTAAGTAGCATCGGAAACATGGATGAAACTCCGATGAATTTTGATATGATCGCCAACAAAACTGTCCATCAAAAAGGTGAAAAGACAATTTTAATAAAAACAACAGGACATGAGAAGTCCAGTTTCACTGTGGTACTTGCATGCACAGCTGATGGTGGCAAACTGAGGCCAATGGTTATTTTTAAAAGGAAAACAATGCCGAAACTCAAGTTTCCTGCTGGTTGTTTTGTGCATGTTAATGAGAAAGGATGGATGGATGAAGAAGGGGTAAAGCTATGGCTTGATAACGTATGGAGCAGGCGACCAGGTGGACTTCTACAAAGGCGTAGTCTACTGGTGTGGGATATGTTCAGGGCTCATTTAACTCCCAGCACCAAGCAAAGGCTGGCAAGACTGAAAACGGATGCTGCTGTTATACCTGGAGGACTGACATCGTTGGTGCAGCCACTGGATGTGTGCCTAAACAAGCCATTTAAAGATCGCATCCGAGAACAGTGGAATGAGTGGATGGTTAGCGGTGAAAAAACATTCACAAAAGGAGGAAACATGCGTGCGCCACAGTTGGATGTTTTGTGCAACTTTGTCATAAAGGCCTGGAACGACATCGATGCAGAAACAGTCATAAAGTCTTTCAAGAAGTGTGGCATATCGAACTCATTAGATGGTATGGAGGACGACTATCTGTGGGAAGGTGAAGAGGATGCCGAAGAAGAGACCACATCATCTGATACGGAATTGGTACAAGATCCATACGATGACTGCCTTACAGATGTACCACAAGATCTCATAGACTTACTTATGAGATCAGATGACGAAGAGGAGGATTTTGAAGGTTTTTAAAGGGAACGTTATAAATCCTGTAGAAATCGCTTGGATTTATGGGAAGTTATGGAACGTTTAATGCACTTGCACTGTTTCATGCACTACGTTATTTATGTTTGCCGTTATTCAGAAGTGACAGTTTTTGATATGGTTTTAAATAAAATGTTTCCGAGTAAAGCAAGATTGTTTCTACAACCAATTTCTTTGCGTTCAGTCTTTCAGTTTGTAAAATAAACGCTTATAGGTACCCACTGCCCACTGATAAAGCCTTACTGCTCACCCACAGGGAGGAGGACTAGACTAATACGGTAAGTTCAAAATACCGGTACATACTCGGAATGGCTATGCTGCGCTGGAAGTGGGGGGTCGTCTTATACGGCGAGTATAGCACTAAACCTAAAATTTTTCTGCCAAAGTCGGGGGTCGTCTTATACGCCGGGTCGTCTTATACGCCGGAAAATACGGTATGTGTTTCAAAGGTTACTTTACAGTGAAAGGAGGTCTGTCACTGTGTTACAAGGATGGTGTCATCAGTGATGTCATGAGTGATGTCACTGACCATGTCATGAGTGATGTAATATGTGATGTCATCAGCAGTGCTTTGCACGCGCAAGTTAAACTGAGTCCGACTAACTATAACGTGGGAATTTCCAGCTAACTATAACTGGTGTGAAACCTATTTTTTTTACAGTGAATTTAATAGGTTTTTTAAATGCTAATTCCTAACTATAACTGGTGTGAAACCTATGGTTTTTTCAGTGAATATATATATATATAAACACAGTGTAACACACACTGACGAAGGCAGAACGCCGAAACGCGTCTGTGTGCACCCCCTCGCTAAATAAAATCTAGCGTGTTGAAACCTTCCACCTTCGAGTGCTGTTTGGTTCTTCTACAAATTTGGAAGAAATTGGAGTGTTATATATATATATATATATATATATATATATGTATATATATATATATATATATATATATATATATATGATTGATAAAGCCTTCTGTGAAGGTGAAATGCGTCTCTCTAATCTCGGGGTCGAGGGGGACCCAAGAAAATAAAAAAGCTGTATCCTGACAACCTTGTGTACGTGCCTTCTTCCTTGGGAGCAGGACTGGGGTTTCATATATATATATATATGTATATATATATATATATATATATATATATATATATATATATATATATATATATATATATTGCCAAAACCTACCCAAGGATGGACGACGCCATGTAGTGACAAAATAGACTTTATTTGTCAGTTGCTTGTGCGCGTTTCGCCTGACCAGCAGGCTTGTTCACCAATAAAGTTTTTGACAATTTTCACCATTTTGAAATTCCTGTGCATGTGACCCAGTGGAAAACAGACTCGTAGTTTTACCTCTGTTCCTGATTGAAACCATGATAACAATCTTGCATAGTGTCATTACTGCTACAACAAAGTGCAAATATATATTATTACGACATTGTAGAGAGCAAATAAATAACTACTGCCAGAAAATAATAATTTCTACAGACCCTACATCAACATTGGCAGAATACATTCATCGGAGCATTTTCTCCTTTAAAATTCATGACTAAGCTACTGTACAATGTTATTTGCATACCATACTGCCCCAGTGGGCGCTGCACAGGCCCCCTCCCCGAGCTTCTAAAGGCCAAAACTTTACAAACTGGGGGGGCATGCAGCCCTCCTCCTCAAGCCTCAAAAGGCTCCTAGGAACCCATCCTCCATGGCCGGCTCAGTTGCTATGTTCCAGGCAGCCCACCCTTGTCACGTAGCAGTTTCCCTGCCTTCAATGGCGGCGGTAGGAAAACCTGTGTTTGCTCGTCTGTGGCGGGAGCATTTTTGAATTTCCTGCTTAGCGTGAGCAAGAACCAAGTCTGCTGCCAGCGGATGAAGCTGCAAAAATGCTCCTGCCCGCTGTGAGCAGACTTTTGATCTATTTCTCTGAGCGCACTGAAGTGGGCAGAGAAACAGAGCAAAATATTGCTCCACCCTGGAGAGAGCAGCATTAGTAGCTACTCCCGCCAGGCGGCAGCAATGCCGACGCCCGCTGTATGAAGGGAACTGGCTGGGGCTGTAGAGGCCTCAGGGCTCCTCTGAGGCCCCCAATGAGAGTATGTGGTTATGCTGGGTGGGCACCAGGGCACCCACCTTTAAGTTTGAGGGCCCTGGGGGATGGGATCCCTGGGGCCAAAATCGGCTTGGGTAGAGGAGCCTTGTGGCCCCTCACTGTAACAATCACACAGGGCCCTGGGGGATGAATTCCCTGGGGTCAAAATTGCCCGGGAAGGGTGCCATGTGCCCCCTCCACTTAATAATTTTGCCAGGCCCGGGGTCCTTAAGCCCAAATCCTGCACTCCCTTCCCTAATATTCATGCTGGGCCCCAGGAGAGTGGGTCTCGAGGGCAGCAAGCGGCTCGGGAAGGGGGTGCCGCATGCTCCCCTCCCCCTGATAATTATGACAGGCCCAGGGGATAGGCTCTCCATGGCCAAAATTGGCCCAGGGACGGGGGCCGTCAACAGCGGGTGGATGCCCTGGTGCACAGCCAGTGCACTCACCACACTATGTTTGGGGGCCACAGGGGAAGCCTTTATGCCTGTGACTTGGCCTAGTATTAATCCTAAAATGGCTACTACCACTTCCTGGTTGAGATGGTGGCAGCCAATCACGGCATCGCTTTTGGTGCATCGATCCGTGGATCCACCACAGTGGATATGCATCTCTATATATACATAAATCTTTTTTCTTTAATAATTCCAAAACTACTTAAAAGATTTACACCAAATTACAAAAAGCACTCTTTCTGGACCAAGATTTAGTGTTCTGCCTAATTCGGTGTAATTCTGTTTAGTGGTTCGGACTGCAGTTGTGTATAAAATACCTATTGCAAAACAAAGATCATTATTCCTATACACACTAGGTAAATATATTACAGAATGGCTACTCTGTAGTTATAGTTAGGGTGACCAGAGATAGGGATTTTGGTTTTTTTGTCAATTCATTCTTTAATAACTTTTCACCTGTTTGACAAATGTGCGCAAAACATTGCATACCTGCTGCCCCCATTTCATGTTGCGAGGACTGAAAATTATGCGGTGGGGAGTAAAGAAAAAAGGGGGTGCCCAAAACGGGGAGAAATCCAATGTATTTTCCATAGACTTTTGTATTTTGCATAGCGTGAAAGCCGCCAGCTTGAGTTTTATGAAATTTGGCACTATTACATATAGGGGTGCCAATGACTTTGTCGGAATTGCAGGTAAGTAGAATAAGTATTTTTTTTAACTTATAAGGTTTTTCAATTTAGTGATATCTTGTAGCACAATGCTACTAAAACTAGCATGGAAGCCCCAAAATAAACTAGACTGCTTAAGTAAGGTTTCAGATCTCCTACATGCACAACTGAAAGACCCATTTATGGTCACATACTAATGGAACCTATAAACAAATACATAATGAATAATATACATCTTAATCTACATACTTTGTCTTTTCAGGCATCCTGGTTCACAATATAAAGCTGGCCTAATAAGTCAAACAAAAATATCTTTCTTGTGCACCCTGTGCAATAAAAGGAAACATTGACATTGCATGAGCCACACAAACTGCTATTTGGAGGACATGATAATTGGCCACTAGGAAATATTAATAATCTCAATTTTTATAACAATACAAGTGATTGTCTTCCATCTACTTTTGCCTTCACATGTAGCAAAATCCTACAAAAGGTAGCAAGGATGCCCAAAAAATAAACTAGACTGTGTATGTTGTTTCATGAACAGATGAAAAAAACATTTATGGTTACATGCTAATTGCAACCTGAAAACAAATACATAACAAATAAAATACATCTTAATCTACATCTGTTTTCTTTGCATGCTAACTGGCTCACAAAATAAAGTGGCCTAACAAGCCAAACAAAACCATCTTTCTTTTGCATACTGTGCAACGAAATGACAAAATGCCCTAGCGGCGAGCTACACAAACTACTGTTTGGAAGACATGCTAATTGGCCTCTAGGAAAATAATGATAATCCCAATTTTTAAAACAAAATTATGGATCGTCTTTCCTTCATTGTGGCCTTCATATGTAGCTGAATCCTACTAAAAGCAGCAAGGAAGCCCAAAGAATAAACTAGACTGAATATGTAAAGTTTCAGATTTACTACATGAACAATTGAAAGACCCATTTATGGTCATACTAATGGAAACCTATAAACAAATACATAACAAATAGAATATATCTTTATCTACATAAGTTTTCTTTGCATGCTCTCTGGCGCACAAAATAAAACTGTGCCCAACAAGCTAAACAAAAACCATCTGCATTAGGTACTCCTGTGCAACAAAATTAAAAACTGACTTAGCAGTTAGCTACACAAACTACTATATGAAGGACATGATAATTGGCCATTAGGCAAAAAAGATAATAATTGGAATTGTTATAACAGCAATGATTGTTTTTCTTTCACTTTGGCCTTCATGTGTAGCACAATCCAACTAAAAGTAGCAAATAGCCCCAAAAATAAACCAGACTGCATATGTAAAGTTTCTAAATTACTACATGATCAACTAAAAGGCACATTTA
Source organism: Lissotriton vulgaris (assembly GCF_964263255.1). Lineage (NCBI taxonomy): Eukaryota > Metazoa > Chordata > Amphibia > Caudata > Salamandridae > Lissotriton > Lissotriton vulgaris. Next base: position 386,659,909 of record NC_141697.1, read on the forward strand.
TGGTTACTTTTATGTAAACCAATAAACAAATATATTACAAATGCATTAGATAAAAAGAAAGAAATAACATTAAATCTGATAGTCACTCTGTGGTTATAGCTAATATTCCCAAAGATAGGAAATCCTCAGATGTTAGCATCTTATAACTGTTTATCTGTTTGACGAATCACCACAAAACATTGCAGACCTATAACATTTTCAACATTTTAGGATGATTTAAATTTTGTCGTGAATCATTAAGGGGTGCAAGGTAATAGGGAGTCACAAAACGTGTTTTTCCATAGACTATTGTATTTGACGTAACGCCAAAACAGCTGAATGGATTTACATGACATTTGGCATGATTATACAACATGGTGCAGAGATGATGCTTTTTGAGGGGTGCATTTTCGTAGAGTAAGTATTTTTTAAGTTCTAAGGCATTTACACTTAGTGATATCTGTCACCGTGGTACTTTCCCTGAACTTCAAAATCGTTTGTGAAAATACTGGGGTACATAACTGCAAACCTATTTCAAGAATATATAAAAATATATAAATACATTCTCTTACCTATGACCACTTCAATAAAGTGGTAATAGGAATGGACCTACTCCTTACATATATATCTAAGGCCCTAACGCTGAACACAGCCAAAGTGTAGTAAAAACAATATCAATATGGCTACCTTTTCAATCTCTAAAAACAGCCATTACCCAATTATATACTGGCATTTCATCGAGGTGTACCACGGACTACTGCAAAGTTATCATGGTATACCATGGCCTAAAAATATAACTAAGGCCTAGCTGTAATATTGAATTGTGGTACCCTTGCATCACTCATGGTGTTGCATGGGCCATGCAATACTTAAATCAGATTTACAAAGGAATGCCAGGCCACCATGCGCTGCCCTACTTTGATTTGGTAATCTGGAGAAACAAAAGGCAGAAATATTTGCTGTTTTGCGTTACTCTGCACACCATAATCTACATTGCCGCTAAATTTCTCGTACATCCATTTGCCACGCCACTGTACCAATTCCACTATATGCTATTCCACTCTACACCACCCCACTCTACGCCTCTCCACTGTACAAGACTTCACTCCACTCTATGCTACTATACTGTATGCATTGCCACTGTATGCAACTCTAGTCTATGTCACTCCACTGTATGCCACTCCATGGGATGCTATTCCACTATACGCTATTCAACTCTACTGTACGCCACTCTGCTCTGCTCTATTCCATTGTATGCCTCTCCAATCTAAAAAGGTCTACCACACTTCATTGCACCCTATGACATTCTACTCCACTCTATCTCCGTACACTCCACTGACCAACTCTATACTCCACTCTATACCTGTACACTCCAATGTACAATACTCTATTAGACTATACAACACTTTTCTATATAACACTGCACTCCATTCTACTGTACGAGAACCCACTCCAATTTCAACAGTTTACTACCTATGCTATGCCAGTACACTCCACTCCATGCCACTCTACTCTATGACACACCAATACATTCTATTGTACTTCACTGTATACTACGTTACTCCACTCTACTTGACTCTACTCCACTGTATGCCACTCTTCAACACTTTACTCTTGTCTATAGCCCTTCATTCCACTTTACAACACTGAACTATACTGTATGTACATGTGCAACACTCTACTCCACTCTGTTCTATGATACTCTAGTCCACGGGCACTTGCAAACATGTTTTCAGGGGCCAAACAGTTTGGTCTGTAATGTGAGGGAGGGGCGCATTGATGCCAGGGTAGTGGTCGAGGGGTCAGGGAGTGGTAAGGTGGATATAAGTGACTTGAAGTCTAGTGACTGAATTGCATAATATGAAACCAAAACACATGCATCAATCCCTGCAACCCCACTTGCCCAGTTGTTTTATTTCACTCTCTCTCCTTTTTCATCATTATAACATATAAACGGACCTCAACATGCATGACTTCAGAATGTGCATTGTACAAAACCTCCGCCTCTCTTTGATGTAATAAACTATAATGTTATGTATAATAGCAACCGGGGCCACCCAAAGGGTTCACAAACCAGCTGACTTTCCTCTTAGTTCACCATTGACATTGTTGTCAGGGTAAGGGGAAGCATGAATACTTCTAAAATCATGTTTGAAAACAACTGAAAAAACACATCCCAATGCACTAATATGATCTGATGTGGTAAGGTAAATAGGTTAAAATGTTAATGAAATACACATTTTGAATTTTGAAGAGATGTTATCATATTTTTATTATTTTGCTGAAAGATGTCTTAAAAAATGAAGGTGTTCCTGTAATTAAGTGGTGCAGGACACCTGCTTTACTTCTTCTTTGGTTAACCTATAAATAAATAAATGGTTGCTCTCGTACAGTCGAGAAAACATCAGCCCAGTGCTGGTGTTGACCAGGGGGCTGCATATAAAGTTTAGGAGGGCCGCATGCGGCAACCGGCCGTACTTTGAGTATCACTGCTCTATTTGGCTATAAAAAACTATACGCAACTCTTTGTATGCCACGGCACCCCACTTTACTCCACTCCACTGTGACACAGTACTGCATTCTACTCCACTGTATGCCACTCCACTCTAGGTCAGTAAGTGCCACTGCCCTCAATAACACTGTATGCCGCTTCACTTTACTGAACTGTACACCACCCCACTATACAAAAATCAAATAAACTGTATGTCACTCTACTCTACTGTAGTGTACATCACTTTCCAATACTGTACAACACCCTACTAGACTCTACTGTAAAACACAGTACAACAATTTTTGACACTTTTTTTGACTGAATACCACGCCACCCAACTCTACGGCACTCCACTCCACTATAGTCTACGACATGCCACTCCACTCTATGATAATTTACTCCTCTCTACTCTACCCCACTCTAGTGTACTGCACTATACTGGACTCTACTACACTTTATCACACTCTGTGCCACTGTACTATACTCCGCTCTATGCTGCTCCTCTCTTTGACACTCTACTTCACTGTATTCAACTCCACTCTACAACACTGTACTACACTATATGCCACTGTATGACACTCTGTTATGGTATGTTAAATGGGGTTTTATAAAGTGCACAGCTACTCTACTGAGTGTCCCGGCGCTGGGTGAGTGAAGACTAACACGAAAGGGGGGAAGAAATATTGGGAAGCAGAGTGCTGAGTTATTGCTGAAATAACTATGTCTTAAGAGCCTTCCTGAAAGGGAACAGATCCTGTGAAAGTCTCAGAGCAGGTGGTAAATTGTTCCATAGCTTAGCCACTTGGAACTGAAAAGAGTGTCCTCCTATTCGAGAGCGCTTGACCACCGAAGTGCACACTAATGCCAATGAGGCAGAACGAAGAGAGCGACGGGGTGATAGAATTGGACTCTTTTCCTTAGATAGGGGCATGTAACGGCTGGATTCTCAGACCAGATTGGATCAGCTCCTCAGAGCACCACCAACCCAGCCGGAACGTAATCACCTCCCTCCTCAGAACTTATTTACACCAGGTATCTATGCCTTATACCTAAGGATGGGGAAATTAGCTATATATACATGCATAGGTTTTCTACAATATCACACTCACACCAGTTAGTCTCGCGGCAGCTTAGGCCCAGACTAGTCTACCCTAGGGCAGTTCTGATGAGCTACCATTACACACTGATCACAGTCAGTGCCCACTCAAGCCACGATCCTGTGGGTAAACCAAGCCGCCATCCTGCGGGTATAATTACATCCCAAGCCGCAATCCTGCGGGTATCAGCACTAGTTTCCTGCCTGGTGTTCTCCTACTTACATCACAAGCCGCAATCCTGCGGGTATCGGCACCAGTTTCCCGCGGATGTATGACTTTAGAATGCATACATTTACAACGCGTACCTTTACAACGCGTTCGTAACAACGAAAGTTGTTACCACGCATTGCGCTGGGGTCACAAAATTGAACAATTTAATTTACTATTCCAACACCAGTCCCCGTGGATAGTAGGGAAGGTGTTGGGATAGTAAATTAAATCATTTACTATCCTTGAGCGCCCCCCAGTGCAATGCGTGGTAACAGCTTTCGTTGTTACGACCGTGTTGTAAAGGTATTCCGTTGTAATGTTTGCGTTCTAAACGCTGCATACCGTTTCACGCCTGGTGTTCTCATTAACGCCGCTTACCAACGACGATCACTTTCCTATGAATACCATTAGAAGGAATCTCTCATTGGCTACTAGGAATATAATACTACAATATTATAGATCACACAACGGTTTGCCGAATTAGATGATGTACAATCTATTCTCCACCTCAGGGGCCCCTCTCTTCCTCATTGCTCAGTCACTCCTTACCTGACCGGGAATTACATCCGTTCATGAAGCAATGTCTGACTAGAAGAACAGGTTACCCTGATTGAACAAGAATACAAGGCACATGCTGGTTCACTGAGAACTGGGGTACTTTAGTACAATAATTAAAATAACACAATACTATACCATAACATATATCCTGCAAAGGAAAGTGAAAGGTTAGAATGTGCACTCTATACGAAAAAGACTGGCGCCACCTTATTAATGTGAAGTCTGGATTCAGCAGTCATCTAGGTTCCCTTCTCGTCTGTGCCTTGGCTCGTCTTTAGGGTCACACTCCTGCAGTCACGGATACACGTCTGCACCGCTATGCTCTGTCTTCTCTGCTTCCCTCCAAGTCACTGGAACCTTCCTCTCATTAGCTGCTGTCTCTCTTTCTCTGGCTGTTCTGCGCTACTCCTCTCTCCTCTCAATCACGGACCATCTTCACTTCTCGGCTTCGATCTTATAACTCAGTTTCAGCCACTCTGGTATTCGTTCTCTTAACTAACTGCTTCACTCGGAATGCTCTGATCTTATAGGTCAAAGCTCGCCAGCTGCTCCAACTAAAATAACTTCAATCTGTCTAAGAGAGTATCAGCTTCTTGGTCTTTCTCGGACTTCAAAATGGCGACTGTCTGCCTGGAAATAATTAATGGCATTGATGCTAACGGCTAGCTGCCGCCTACAGACTGACTGATTCACTGCCTCATGCTTTCACTAATATGGAAGCTTGTTCCTTCATGGAAAGTTACGGCTAGTAACCTGCCGCCCACCAAATTCTTGCACCTCCCCGTACCAAGGACACGTTCCCAGCCGGCCGGCCTGATGTTGTGTCTTCGGAGTGGAGAAAAATACAGTCTTTCGATAAGGGCCAGCCTGAGCCGGTTCTCTCCAAGCGAACAACACCTCGTAACTAAAACATTACATTTGACCTAAAAGCATCTCGAGCTGCCGGGGCAGAAAGAAAGATGGAGTCTCTCCCGTTTGAGGCCTACAAGGCCCGAAATAAGCATAACTCCATAGAAGGTATACTAACACTCTTGCAAAAGGACGGATAATCACTAATACTAATGAATCTATCCCCTAACATAAGTTTATAAGCCCTGATCTAAGGAAAAGGGTACGGAACTGTATTATTGTGCCTTGTGAATAGGCCCTGTCTACGGTTCTAATCCTTGCACTAGAATGATAATAGACTGGAGTCACCTCCAATCACCTTCCCTCAAAGGAGGGCCAAAAAAAGTCGGTCAGAACAGGGCCCCAGAGTCATGCAAAGTCTTCAAAGCCAAAACGAGTGCCTTAAACTGTATCTGCTTGCGGATCTGTAACTAGAGCTCAGATGCTCCGACACCCGGGCCCTCAGGCAAAGGGAACGAATAGCAGTGGCCGCCGCAGTTTGCACCACCTGAAGGCGGGTAAGCAGGTATTCAGGGAGGCCAATATATAGTATATTTACATAATCTAGCCTGGAGCCAATCAGGGCCTGGACCACAGTTTTCCTGTGTGGGATCTGAAGTAGAGGCAGGAATTGTTTGAGCATTTTCAGGAAGCCAAAGCACTGACTGGCCACATTCTGGACCTGTAGCTTCATACTCAAAAAGTTGTCCAGTTTTACATCTAGATTTATTACGGACAATACCGCATTTGCCGGAGGGTGCATATCCTGAGGCCAAAAGTTCTGCCACAAGTTGTTCGATGGGCAACCAAAGAAAATGATTTCAGACTTGTTGGAATTGCATTTAAGTTATTTCTGTTGGAGCCAGGAAAACACTTCCGAAAGACAGGTCTTAATGGCTTCTCCCTCAAACTCTGAATCTTTGTCGCATGTAAAAAGTAATTGAGTATCGTCGGCATACGATTCTACTTTAGCCCCATGCGACTCGGCTAAACTCGCCAGGGGAGACATATACAGATTTAATAAGGTAGGGCTAAGGAAAGAACCCTGAGGAACCCCCACCTCCTCTCTATGCCCATCCACCCAATACCACTGTACTACAATGTATGACACTCCACAATACGCAACTCAACTTCTCTCCATGATACGCAACTCCAATGTATTACACAGCACTCCACTCTGCGACACTCTCCTTTACTCTCCACCACTGTACTCTACAACAATCCACTTGACTATACTCCCTCTATGACACTCTACTTCACCCGACTCCACTCTAAAACACTCTCCTCCACTCTATGCAGTTTACATCAACCTACTCTACTTTTTGACACGCCATTCCACTGTACAAATCGCTGCTCCAGTTAACGACACTGGACTCCACTATATGAGGCAAAATGCCACTACACTGTATAACACTTTACTACACTGTACAATGTGCTACTGCGCTCTACTCTACTCGATTCCAAGCTACAATACTGCAGTCTATGACAATAGACTTTACAACACTCTCCTCCACTGTACTGTATGACACTCCACATAGCTACTCTCCACTTGTGAAACTGGAGTTTACGATTTGAAACACATTTTTATTAAAAAAAAACATTTACATTCAATGAAAAAAAACAAAGGTTAGAGCTTAGTTATAGTTAGGAAAACATATTTTCCCTATACAAACCAAGTTTGAACTACACAAACTTTAAAACTCCTAAAGTTATAGTTAAAACTTTAATTTACAATTTATCAACCACCTTCAAATTACTATCAGCACCATATTTTGTTACACACTCATTCCAACTCGATAAGCATGGTTGCGCATTTGAGGCATAATCATAACTCAGTTTTTAGCTGTGGTTTGTCAGTGAATTTCTAGTTTTTTTTAAAATAACCCACTTTACTGGAAATGCTTGTTTTGCACAGCCTTTGGCCAAGTGCAGCAGTGGGTGGCTGCATAACCTGGCCTTCGGTCATGCCCAACAACTAAGCAGGTGCAGACTACCAACACTTGCTGCTCATTGCTTTTGACTGTGCACAGCAGGGGTTCTGCAGGACATGGCCATCAGTCAGGCTCAGTAACGAACCAATGTAAGTTGCCGAATCCTGCTGTGCGCAGCCTTGGGCTGAGGCCACTGGGCACGGGTCGCAGTTCCTGGCCATAGGCCAGGCCCAGCAACTGACCCAGCACAGGCTGCCAACTCTTGCTATGCACTGCCTTCAGCCCTGCACAGTATGATTTGGCCTGACAGTCTGCCCTACGTCCTGACCCAGTACCCAAACCACCATGAGCAGCCAAGCCCAGCTGCACACAACCATCCACTGTGCAATGGTCACAGGGTCTGACCTATGAGCAGACCGAGTTACAAACACATTATGGGCTGCCAATACCTGATTGGCACACATTTGGTTGATAGCTGCTGGATTTGGCAAAAGGGCAGGTCCGTACTCAATGTGCTGTAAGTTCACATCCCTCACTGTGCATGACCATTTACTTAGCACAACGAGGATCCTGGCCTACAGTCATTCCAGGATATCAACCTGCCAAGGGGTGCCAACCTGCCGCTGCCAACACAGGCTGGCAACTCCTGATACTTATGTATTTTGGCTGTGCTCTTAAGGTCTTTCCTCATAATTTGTTTGGTCTATGTAGAAATGTGCTTCTCATTTTTTTGATTTGACGTGAATTACGATTTTCAGCAGAAAATGGAACCTTTCTCACTGCTCACAAAAAGGCAAGCTGCAAGATAGCAATTTCATTGAAAATCTCTATTTTATCACCGTAATCTCATTTTTGGGCCATATTCCAAAACTCCCGGATCCTCTCACCATGCTCCTGGGAATAAGCACCTCTCATTGTGCTCGCATGGCTGTGGAATTTTTTCCACTGCATGAAAATCCTGGTTTTTCAAGCCTGTGGAAAAAAACACATCACCTTCATCAGTCAATCACATTTGATAAAAAAATTCAAACAGTTGTCCGAATTAAGCTTTTAAATGGCAGTGATATACAAAAGTGTCAACACTTTTAAGCTCAAAACTACTGATCTGATTTACACCAAACCAATGAAAGAAGGCTTGTTCTGTAAAGTTCTACTTTAATGTTAAGATTAGTGTATATCCGTTCGTATTTTTTACTTTAAGAGCATGCTAAATTTCCTATGGCATCTAAAATGTGAAAATACAACTTTACTAGCCCCATTAACTCCCCCCACCCGCATGGATCTTCATGAAAATTGCCATGTCAGACTTAAGATCAGTGCGCTACGTGATTGCCAATTATGATGAAAACATGCCTTTTCAATAAATAGTGCATCTGAACCATAACTACATTCATTACATAAAACATGTATGTTATTTATAACCATTGCTGAGGGAGGGGAGGGGTAACCTGACTTACTCATGGCTTCACAGCTTCACCTCTCATGAATTATGGTCCCACCACACACTCAACAATAGCAAGAAATAGCATATTACAATCTTCACATTTGTACATCTGCATTTGTGGGTGTATATATATATGATGTGATATATGATCAAGCTTCGCAGGGAAGCGAAACACGTTATGGCGGACTCTGAGGTTCCGTGACGGTTCCGTGACGACTTGAACCCGTGTTTTCAAGTTTGTCGGAAATATATAATATTGGTATCAGTGAACCGCAAATGATCCATTTAGTATATCCTGGTGTTTTCGCTACGCTACGAGCAAGAGCACTCCTTCTATAAACACATTTCTGATCTACCCATGGCATCCATCTTAGATCATGGCCGCCATTTTGTGATTCTTGCCCTCACATATGCAATAGCCTCTGATCACTTCATTTTGATTAAGGACACGTAACCTTAGCCGGAGATTCACCTCTTTCATGACACGTGCACCTTAAACCAGATCACGCTGTAGCTGCATGACTCGACAAAGGCTACCTCCTCTGCCCTAGGCTAGTCCTGCCTAACTGGTCTTCGTGTCCATTGTACCTGATCATGATTAGGCGGCCGAAGCCGGTAGCCTTGCCCATTTTACAACCCACAAACATCCCTTATCCCACTTTTCTATCTTCCACACCTGGCTCTGTTTCTTTCTTTCTGAATCTTTATTAGGGGGAGGTAACGAACTTTACGATGAGGCGGTCCGGGTCCTGAATGCAATATTGACAGGGAATTGTGACAAACTAGTGGGAACCCCTCTCTTCGCAATGTTTGGCCTCAGATATTATCGACGGTTCCTGTGTAACACCAAATATTTATTGTTTTAGACACAAAGGTTTTGGGAATGTATTACATGTAAAGAATTCGCCCCCAGCTTAAAATTTCGTATATAAGGAGCAACCCACTTTGTACAAATCGAACAGGCTCCTGATTACTGCCCGTGTGTAGTATCTGTGACTTCTGTGTCCCTGCAGTAATAAACCTTTGGTCTTTGACGCCACCATCGAGAAGCCCGTGTTTCTGTTCATTTGTGCACCAAGGCAGGTTGGAACTCCGGGGTCTTTGGGTGTTGTACCCTGACACCTCTGGACGGAACCAAAAAGTCCAGAACTCCAATTGGCGCCCAACGTAGGGCCACGTCATTCGGTACCGGTCCAAAAGCCTGAAGAGTTCGAGAAGCTTCGTGTGAAGATTCCTGAGGGAGGCGCCCCACTTCATCGATCCCGGCATATCGCAAAAGTGGCCCGAAGTTCTCTTCCACGAGGGTTTCCCGTTCAGGACGGCTGCAGTGGGCCGTTGCCTTGACCGTCGCCCTGTCTTGGACCCGAAGTGGTGCAGTCCTTAGTACGGCGAAACGTGACGGGTTTCTCCTTGGTGACGTCTTCAGTGACTCAGTTAAGTATTTAGTGATAGCTAGCTGGTTACTTTTGTGAGGATTGTTAAAAATCCTTGATCGGTTCTTGGTTTGGTTTGGTTTTGTCAGATTATCACTGGTTGTTCTAGTTACGATAATCTATTTGGTTTAGTTTGGGTATCGATACATCAGTTCGTTTTGGTAGGCCTAAGTTCTTGGTTCGAGTGCACATATTTGTTCCGTGTTTGTTTGTTTTGTGTTCCGGACTGAAAATGGTAAGTCGGAAAATGTTGTCTTGTTTTAGTTGCAACAGTGACTCACGATTGGAGGACTCTTGTCTGGTTCCTCCGATTGGGACTCCCCTATATGATTTATATTGTAAGTATGGCGTGGGTCCTATATCTTATAATGAGATATGGGTCCGTTATTGTAAGAAGGATGGTGTCCTTAGTTGGCCACTGCATGGTAGTTTTGAACCAGAGATTCTTGACAACTTAGAAGCGAAATTGTTTAAGAAGAAAGCCCGGCCGGCAATGTTTGATTCTTTCCGTTACTGGCGAAAAGAATCCAAACAGAGAGAAAGGAAAAGGTTGAAGAAAGAACAGAAAGAACAAGAAGAGATAACTCTAGAACAAGCGACTAAACAGTTGCAGGCTAACGAGTGTGAGAAGGCTATAGATGTAGCCATTCGAGAGCATAATCTAGCGATTGACAAGTGCTATCCTGCCTTGCCATCGAAAATGGCTAAGATACTGGAGGATTCTGAAAACGACCCTCTGCTATCTTATCTGTTAAGGTCACCTCCACCGTATGCACAAGGTGCTACGGCTCCACCTGTCCCGAATGTTCAATTGCCGGTTGCTGGACAACCTGGTGCTCCTGCTCCTATCCCTCAGAATCAAGTTCCCGTACTTCCTGTGATGAATGTGAATGTTCCTACAGCTCCTCCTCTTCCTGTACTGCCAGCCTCTATACCTACTGCTGTACCTACTGCTCCAGAAACTATTTTCCTCGATACTCCTACTGTTTCGTCATCTATTCCTACCTCTACTGCGTTCTCTATGTCTGCGAGTGTGCTAACTCCACTTTCTGTTCGTCGAAGAATCACTGATTCTGTTACTAATATGCTGTCTCCTATATATAAAACTTTGATTAAGACTCCTACTTCTGACTCTGTACAGAGACGGAGTCAGCTTCCAAGTACTGAGGAACGGGGAGTTTTAGATTCCACGGCTCTCAGATGGATTTCGAAGAGTAGGAGATATAGTACGAGAGATGTGCTAAACACATTTATGCAGTGGGGGGAACCAACGCAACGGTACGTCTTTGATGAGATGTGCTCGTTGTTACGTGAGGAGATAGAAGAAGACGATGTCGAATCAGATTTGGAAGATTTAATTAGGGTTCAAAAAGAGTTTGCTGCTGGAATGATAGTGGGTGAGAATATAAAGGAAGCGATGGAACTCATTTTAAGCTTTAGGAGTGATCCATCTCTTCGTTCGCCGAGAGATTTAGAAAAAGGTAAAGTGAAGCTAAGTCGCCAATATCCTATGAGGGAGGTTCCTCCAATCTGGCGCGAAGCAATACAACGTGATGATAATGCAGGAATTGCAGCTGCTCCAGCACAGTTCCAACGAGTGTGGATACACATTCCATGGAAGCGAGCTGAAGTGTTAGCGGTGAAACAGGCCTTGCCAGATCCACGTAAGAATCCAGCCGGATATTACAAGGAATTAACACAGACAGTTGAGGCTTGTATAATGAACTTAGCCGACATAGATATGTTGTTTGGTAACGTAGTTCCGCAACCAGTGTGGGCTAAAATTCGTAGAGAGGATCATCAAGCTGCCTTAGGTGGTGATTGGGCAGCTATCACTGCAGCAGATGGTCAACAAATAGGTGGTGCGAAACCCGAACCTCTGATTGCTAATCTGCCAGGTAGAATAATTGATCTAATGAAGACTCTGATGCCAGCATTACGTGTTAATTGGGACAAGTTGTCAGCATGCAGGCAGAAGAAAGACGAAAGTGTCTCTGACTTCTTCACGAGGTTTGAAGAGACTTTTGTGGATCATAGTGGTCAGGACATGAGTACAGAAGGAGGGCAAAGACTGTTTGTAGATAAATTTGTACATAATTTGTTACCTGAATTATGCAATAAATTAAAAGACTCAGAAAGTGCGTGGGCTGTATCTACGACAGCGCAAATACTTGCGACTGCACAGTACTACGAAAATAGAGATAAAGAGGAAAAGGAGAAATCAGAGAAGAAAACGAAAGATTTAAAAACTAAAGTTCTTTTGCAGCAGGCGTATCCGCCTCGCACGAATCAGACTAATACGCAGCAAGGTTCATACCAAAGGACAGATTATGGTTCATCAAGACCTCAATACCAGTGGAATCAGTGTGCGTACTGTAAGAAAGAGGGTCACTATAAAAATGAATGTCCGATCTTAGCGCAAAATAATGCAGCAGCAGCTCAGAGAGGTCGTGGTGGTTTTGTGCAGAATGCTAGAGGTCGAGGACGAGGTGCTATGCCTCCACAAACGAATGATCGTCCCTCCAATCACTTTGATCAACGAAATGGACAATCTACTCAGCAAAATAGATCTCAACAGTATCTTGTCGAGGACTATAATGAAGTAGATGAGGGTTATCAACAAAATGGGTACTAGGACAGCCATGGACAGAGAGAGGGAGTAGTATCAGTTCCAGTGGATCAGAGTGGGCCTTATGTCGCAGTAGCAACATCAGGTGTAGTCGAACCGTTTCTGTTGGATACTGGTGCCGCAAAAAGTTCTATCATTCATGCGAAACTCCCTGGCGCACCTTTGTCTGGCTCAACAAATGTTTCCGTAGGTTTTTCAGGCGCCCCTGTTTACAACCCGATATCTGGTCCTTTGTCTATTTCTGTTGGACCGTGCCAATTGAAAGCACCCCTGATTTTGACGACAGGTTGTAATGAAAATCTGCTTGGTTTAGATTTGTTAAAACGACTATATGCGACATTGTACTGTTCTCCGGAAGGAGTACAGCTTACATTGGGTAAAAATATCACCTCTCCGATGTATTTGTCAATGGATGCACTCCCGCCGGAGTTACATTCACTCCCTGATTCTCTTTGGGCGACTGGTCCTAACGATGTAGGTCTCCTAGAAATTCCACCGTATGTGGTAACTTTGAAAGCAAATGTGAAATTTCCAAGAATTCCTCAATATAAAATCTCGAGTGAAGGTGAGCGTGCACTTTTATTGATTGTGCAAGACTTGATTAAGAAAGGTGTGCTTGAGGAAACTAGAGGTAATGTCTGTAACAGTCCTGTATTACCGATTCTGAAGCGAACTGATCCGACAAAACCTCCAGTATATAGGTTTGTCATAGACCTCAGAGAAGTTAATAAGATTGTAGTCCTGCAGTTTCCTGTAGTACCAGACATTACTGCCTTGTTAACATTGATTCCTGCCACAGCTACATGGTTCTCAGTTATTGACTTAAAGAATGCCTTTTTCAGCATTCCGATAGCCGAAGAAAGTAGGGATATTTTCGGCTTCTGTCTAGGAGGTCGCAGTTTTAGATTTAAACGCGCTCCACAAGGCTATTGTGAAAGTCCATCCATTTACAGTCAAGCATTAAAAAGCCAGTTAGATTCTTTTGTCCTTCCTCCAGGTTCTGCCCTAGTACAGTACGTAGACGATCTTCTAGTGGCTGCCGATGACAAGGAAACTTGCAAAGCAGCTACAGTTTCCCTATTGCATCATTTGTCTAATTTGAATCACAAGGTGTCTCCTTCGAAAATGCAATACTGCTGCCAAGAAGTGACCTACCTAGGTCATCTCTTGTCAAAGGAGGGAAGGAAGTTGACCCCAGAAAGAATAAAAGCAATTACGCAGATGAGTGTTCCACGCACACAGAGAGAAGTACGTGCCTTTCTAGGTATTACCTCTTACTGTAGGCAGTGGATTCCAAATTTTTCTCTTTTAGCAAAACCATTGGTAGCTTTGACTGGGAAAAATGTTCCGAGTCCGGTGCCATGGTCTGATGAATGTCAAGAGAGTTTTACTGAATTACGAAAAGCATTGTGTTCAGCTCCTGTATTGGGTACACCTGATTACAGTAAACCATTCACGCTCTACGTTCACGAAAGAGAAGGTTGCGCGTTGAGTGTTCTGACACAGAAGTTTGGTGATAAACAACGCCCTTGTGCGTATTTTTCATCAACATTAGATCCGGTAGCCAGAGCGTTGCCTAGTTGTTTGAGAGCTACAGCGGCAGCTGCAGCTTCCATTCGACAATCTGCTGGTTTGGTGATGAATAACATGCTAGTGGTCATGGTTCCTCATGCAGTGGATACACTCATGAACCGAACGAAGACTCAACACCTTACTAGTGCGAGATTATCTGGTTACGAGCTGACATTACTAGCGAGTCATATTCAGATTAAAAGATGCAATGTATTGAATCCAGCGACATTGTTGCCGACTGATCAAGAGTCGAGTGATTCCGAGCCACATGATTGCCATTTCAAAACGGAGGAAGAGACAAAAGGACGCATCGATTTGAAAGATACTCCTCTATCAGATCCGGATGGTACGCTGTATGTGGACGGGTCATGTTTTAAATTGGAGAATGGTGATGTGACTGCTGCTTACGCAGTAACAACTTTGAAGACGATTGTGGAGACTGCAAGAGTAAGTCAGAATTCTGCCCAAGCTGCAGAATTAATAGCTCTAACGAGAGCGTGTGTTTTAGCTGAGGGAAAGAGAGTGAATGTGTTTACAGATAGTCAGTACGCATTTGGCGTGGCCCATAGTTTTGGCCGGTTGTGGAGAGAAAGAGGGTTCATTACGTCCCATGGGACTAAGATCCAGCATGGTCAGCTAGTTAACGACTTGTTGGAATCTCTAACCTTGCCGACTGAAGTTGCGATTGTGAAGTGCAGTGCTCATAAAGCAATCACGGATGATGTTGGTCGTGGGAATGCCTTTGCTGACGAAATCGCTAAACAGACAGCTAGAGACACGATGAGCAGAATGTATGTTGCTACGTCTGCAAGATGGATTGCTGAGTCTGGAATGTGTGAGGATACTATGGAAAGTGTGAAAGAGATTCAGAAAGAAGCGACTGAGGAAGAGAAACGTGTATGGAGAGAAAGTACGGGCAAGTTGGACTCGAATGGATGTTGGATTGATTTGACAGAACAGCAGGGTTGGATGTTGCCCGATGCATATGTGCTTGCAGTAGTGACGATGGCGCATGGAGTAGCGCATATAAGTTCTAAAGGGATATGTAAGATGTTAGCTCCGGTCTGGAAGAATGAGGGAATAAGTAAGTGTGCAGAGAGAGTGGTGAAAAATTGTATGGTGTGCTTGATGCATAATCCTGGCAAGGGAACTCCAACTCCAGCTGGTCATTTCGCTCCTCCGTCCTGCCCCTTTGAAGTGATTCAGTTAGACTTCATTCACATGGAACGCTGCAACAATTTAAAGTACGTCCTGGTGGTAGTCTGTGCTTTTTCCAGGTGGATAGAAGCATACCCACTAAAGGACAACACTGCCCTATCGACTGCCAAAATTCTTCTCAAGGAATTTTTCCCTAGGTATGGAATGCCACGGATTGTATGGTCAGATAACGGAAGTGAGTTTATAGGGAAAGTTATGCAGAGTGTGTGTGCCGGTTTAGGATTGAAACAGAAATTTCACAGTGCAAACCATCCCCAGTCTGCTGGTTTAGTTGAGGGTTACAATGGCACCCTCAAGCTAAAAATAGCCAAAATACAAGCATCCACAGGTTTAGCCTGGCCAGACGCACTTCCTTTGGCCTTGTTATCAACGAGAGCAACAGTACATTCTAGAATAGGGCTTAGTCCATACGAGATTGTGTTTGGCCGCCCGGCAAATATCTGGGGTGTGCCGAGGCCTAAACAATTTTGCTCCATTGAATATCCTATGTTGATAGACTATCTTTACGACTTGACTGCTAAATTGAGTCTTATTCATCAACAGGTTTTCGATGCCTTGCCAAAACCTCCGGAGAGTCCAGGGCACCAGCTGAAACCGGGTGATTTCATTGTAATCAAGAACTTTGCGAGGACGAAGAACCTTCAACCAAGATTTGTGGGGCCTTTTCAGATCTTACTGGCGACGAGGACAGCAGTTCGAGTAGCTGGCCGCAAACACTGGATTCACGCCTCTCACGTAAAGCGTGTTCCGTTGCCGCTCCCTTACGACGACTGGGTGAAAAAGGGAATTGGAACCTCCGAATCTGAAATCACTCCGAAGTTCATCTCTTTCAGCGATGCCGAATTGATTACTGACACTTCCAAACCTGACTCTCCTCCTGAAAAGACTCCTTTGAACATTGAACATTTGTCCCCAGCATCAGAAGAAACTTTGCCACCTGCGAACTTAAACTCTGCAACAGCTGCTAGTGATACACTATTTTCCGATCAGACAGTACCAGCGAAGCAGAGATACAACCTAAGAAGCCATAAAATGGACAAATAAAGCAGGCAACTGCATATTGTGATTTTGATATATTGAACTTTTTGCCTTCAGCCAGGAAGTTTGCTATTGTTTATTTGTTTTTAAAATTGCCTTGCCGTCTGGGTAGCCGTAGGGTCGTGGCTGTGTGCCTAGTTTGAATTTGCAGGGGTCTGACACAAGGTCGATCTTTCTGTTGGTTCTGGGAACTCCCAGGGCTGATAGAGGCATTTTCATCTACGTACACATCATCAGTGGTCGCGAGCGGATTGTAGAAGATGGAGCTTCCTGCGCTGCAACGAGAAAATGTGATTTATGTTCGCAGAAACAGACTTAATAGAATTCTTCATAGCAAATGTTTTCTGATGCAATGTGCCATTACATTTTTGATTGTTTTAGCAACATTGGTGGGTGGAATCGTCTTTAGTGTAAATTTGATTTTTGTGCCAGTTTCTACAGTACCTCCCCTTGATCCTGCTATTTCTACTGTTTCTTCTATACACTCTTTTCACTCGTTTCCAGAACATGAGCAAGCCCGACGCTCAGAATTCACTAACAACACTTTTGTACAGCTCTTGCACCAACACCAACTGGTAGTTAACACTACAGACTGCTGGGTGTGTGGCTTGATACCCCACACTATGGATAAAGGTATTCCATATCTGGTTTTGCCTTACAGCTATAATGGATCATTTCAGGCCTTCCAAACCATCTTTGCTTATGCCCTTGAAACCTATCCTCCACGTCCACCGCGTTCCACTAAATATAACTCTGCCAACAAAGCCTTAGTCCAGGGAATTATTGACATGGTCAAGGACGTCAATAATACTCCATCTTACCCTAGAGACGAATTGCGAGTATATTTAAGTTGGAATACTTCAGAGTATCGCCTTAGTTTAGGAGAAAGCAAGCGTAAAAGCTCAACTCCAATCTGGGTCGTACCTCACCGAGGTCAGGTCTGTTTGCAAGGTAATGGAAGAAATCCGAGAGCTCAGCTAGGGAGGAGTGAGTGCGTAGAGACTTATGTGTTTCCGGCTAACTCTTCCCCTGCCTTTCTTACTGCTAGGGGTACCTACTTCATTTGTCGAGACAGAGCTTATACATGGTTGCCTGCCGACTTTTCTGGATCATGTTATATTGCTCGACTATTGCCTCCGACATACACTGCTTCACCTGATTACCACAGAACCAGAATAGCGAGAGGTGTCTTCAGCAAGGAAGATACCGCTGGTCAGGAAGCTGGAGACTTCTTCAAAGGCTTCCTCCCGTTCTGGGGACCTATGGCAAATAGTAGAAACATACGTCAGCTAACACGGGTAGTTGAATCTACTATTACCGAAACTGCTGGTGCCCTTAGCAATCTGACAGCTGAGCTTCAGGCGGATAGGCTCATGACGTTACAGAACCGTATGGTTCTAGACGTTATACTTGCAGATCGAGGTAGGGTATGCAGAATGATCCAATCGAGCTGCTGTGTCTTCATTCCTAATAATGCTCCAACAGTCTATGAGGCGATCTCTAAGTTGCACAAGATTTCAGACTCCATACATGTAGACAAGGGAAACTGGTCCTTCATGGAGTGGTTTTGGACTCTGATCTCAGCGTGGGGATGGAAGGTTCTAATGGTCATTGGTGTCATCCTAGTATTCCTATTCTCATGTTGTCTGATTATCCAGTGTGGTCCTGCTCTGTGTAGTCTTTGTGCTGCGACTTGTCTCAGAAAACCACCTGCGTTTGGAGAAAAGACACGAGAAAGGATGATGATACAACAGCATGTCACTGACCTGATGAGCATAGAACTAGATTCTGACATAGACTGAGTAATTGCCTATGTAAGGGCAAAAGGAGGGTCTGAGGTTCCGTGACGGTTCCGTGACGACTTGAACCCGTGTTTTCAAGTTTGTCGGAAATATATAATATTGGTATCAGTGAACCGCAAATGATCCATTTAGTATATCCTGGTGTTTTCGCTACGCTACGAGCAAGAGCACTCCTTCTATAAACACATTTCTGATCTACCCATGGCATCCATCTTAGATCATGGCCGCCATTTTGTGATTCTTGCCCTCACATATGCAATAGCCTCTGATCACTTCATTTTGATTAAGGACACGTAACCTTAGCCGGAGATTCACCTCTTTCATGACACGTGCACCTTAAACCAGATCACGCTGTAGCTGCATGACTCGACAAAGGCTACCTCCTCTGCCCTAGGCTAGTCCTGCCTAACTGGTCTTCGTGTCCATTGTACCTGATCATGATTAGGCGGCCGAAGCCGGTAGCCTTGCCCATTTTACAACCCACAAACATCCCTTATCCCACTTTTCTATCTTCCACACCTGGCTCTGTTTCTTTCTTTCTGAATCTTTATTAGGGGGAGGTAACGAACTTTACGATGAGGCGGTCCGGGTCCTGAATGCAATATTGACAGGGAATTGTGACAAACTAGTGGGAACCCCTCTCTTCGCAATGTTTGGCCTCAGATATTATCGACGGTTCCTGTGTAACACCAAATATTTATTGTTTTAGACACAAAGGTTTTGGGAATGTATTACATGTAAAGAATTCGCCCCCAGCTTAAAATTTCGTATATAAGGAGCAACCCACTTTGTACAAATCGAACAGGCTCCTGATTACTGCCCGTGTGTAGTATCTGTGACTTCTGTGTCCCTGCAGTAATAAACCTTTGGTCTTTGACGCCACCATCGAGAAGCCCGTGTTTCTGTTCATTTGTGCACCAAGGCAGGTTGGAACTCCGGGGTCTTTGGGTGTTGTACCCTGACACCTCTGGACGGAACCAAAAAGTCCAGAACTCCAACATGGTGGGTACAATAAAGGCACTTTAAGTTTGCACCAGAAACCTTGGGTCTGCTCTTCGTCATTGTGCTGTGCGGGAAAGCAGTTGGTGGTGACGATTTATCTGATATATATATATATATATATATTTATATATATATACTAGCAGCCCGTCCCGACGTTGTCCGGGTATGAATTGCTGCCGGCCAGTAGTATATTGTTTTGTAGGATTTTGTTTTGATTGCATTTCTTATCTGTGACAGGCCTGTGAAACGCTCCGATTCACAGTGCACTGCTGATGCACTTAAAGTGCGCGTTCAGTAGTGTGTGAACTCGAGTTTCCCTACTTTATTTTTCCTTGCAATATTATATAGCGCAAACTCGACAACATGGCATGAGCACAATTTACATTACAGAAGAACACATTCATTTGTGGTAGGCACGGGGAGACAAACCGATTTGCCTGGAGTCACAGGATGTTGAGCTGATGGCGAGATTCGAACGTAGCTCCCCAGCTCTAAAGTTCGCAATTCTAGAACTTGTGGCGGGAGGTGTGTCTAAAAGTGTATGTCGGTGCTGGCCATCAATGAGAGAGACCTGTGCATTTTTCAAATCGGTGGTGAAAAAATATGAGTATGTTGCTGGAGATGTGGGCCGCCGTGCCACCAATGTACTTACCGGGGGAGGGCAAACACCCATTATTCCGCAACTTTCTTTCCACATACCATCACTCCGCATACTTTCATTATGAAAGTACCATGACTCCGCAATGCCGTTATAACAAATGGCATAACATTTTTATGTGCTTTTACCATGCACACATTTACAACAAAATTCATTGTAAATGCATGAATGGTAAAAGCTTTTTTTTTTTTAAATGTTTGGATAAGGTAATTATGGGTATAGGGGTATATGTTTTGGCGTACTGAGGTATATGTTTTGGGGTGTTTGGGTATTTTAAGGGTTCAGATATAGTTTTGGGTTATGGGGTACAGGTGTAGTTTTAGGGTTTAGGGATAGGTATGGGTTTTGGGGTACAGGGGTATTTTTAGGGTTCAGGGGTAGGTTTGGGTTTTGGGGTACAGGGGTATTTTAAGGGTTCAGGGGTAGGTTTGGGTTTTGGGGTACAGCGGTATTTTTAGGGCTCAGGGCTAGGTTTGTGTTTGGGGTACAGGGGTATTTTAGGGTTCAGGGGTAGTTTTGTGTTTTGGGGTACAGGGTTATTTTTATGGTTCAGGGCTAGGTTTGGGTTTTGGGGTACGGGGGTATTTTTAGGGTTCAGGGGTAGGTTTGGGGTTTGGGGTAGAGGGGTATTTTAGGGTTCAGGGGTAGTTTTGGGTTTTGGGGTACAGGGGTATTTTTAGGGTTCAGGGATAGGTTTTGGTTTTGGGGTACAGGGGTATTTTTAGGGTTCAGGAGTAGGTTTGGGTTTTGAGGTACAGGGGTATTTATAGGGTTCAGGGCTAGATTTGGGTTTTGGGGTACAGGGTTATTTTTAAGGTTTAGGGATAGGTGTGGGTTTTGGGGTACAGGGTATATTTATAGGGTTAAGATGGGTTAGTGTTTAAGGGTGTTGGGGTATTTTAAGGAGTAAGGTGGGTTATGATTATGGGGTGCAGGGGTATTTAAAGGGAGCAGGGTGGAAACCCGGAGCTGGAATGTACAGAACCTGGGAAGAAAAAAGAATGAAATGGGCAAAACGCTCGCTTTTTTTTCCTGTAATCCCGCGCCCCGCACATGCCCACGCCCCCAGCACACGCCCACAGCACAAGATATGAGACATGGCATGAAGGGCGGAACGTACCACACGTTCCCAGCGTTTGTCACTCCCCCAGCACACGCCCACAGCACAATGCAGACACGCCCACAAGTGACTACTTTGCTGGCACGGTTTTTTTACCTTTTAAATGTATATGGTGGGCGTCTGCATAGCCTATGTCCTTCTGCTGCAACTGCCCTTTCCATACGCTGTATTGGGTGTTGTGATTGGTGCTGTGGTTCCTGAGATTACCCGCCTCAAAGGTTTGGGCTCTCCCTTTATTATATTAGTATAGATATAAAAAACACTTTATATATATATATATATATATATATATATATATATATATATATATATATATATATATATATATATATATATATATATCCAAGCAATCAGCGAAAGTTTTCCGCAGGCGAGGCGTCCCTCCCGCTCCACAGACAAACGCAGACACGGTCCAATTTAGTGCAATTCGTTTATTTAGTGCAAGCACATCGTATGACGTTTCGGCTCCGAAAACACTTAAATTCACCACTCATATTTATTTCAAGTAACTATAACTTATGCCCCCGCCATGCAGAGTGTTGTCATCAATTATATAATTTCAAATGTCATCAGTGATGTTATCAATGATGTCATAGAACATGTCATTAGTGAGGTAATATGTGAGGGCATAAGCACTGGATGTCGAGTGCGCGACTTACAGTTGCTTCGAAATAACTGTAACTGGTGAATGTCAGTGTTTTTCTTTTTTTAATCTAAAATGTTACATTCAAACTGACATTTTCATCTATTATGTCACTATAACCTTTGTGTTTTTCAGTGAATTCCTGAGGTTTTTTTAAAGTGTAAAGTAAGATATTATTGCAATAACTAATAATAATGTCACTTTAATCTTTGTGTTTTCAGTTAACTTCTAGGGCTTTTTTCAACTTAAAGTGATATGTTATTACCATAGGTAACTGTACCAAACCCAGCGGATGGCCACTCCTGCAGCACATGGCCTTTAGGTGTGGTGGCATGGGGTTGGTCATAGAGTCTGGCATTCAACTTGGCCCTGCACCCAACCCTCCATGAGCAGCCAGAACCCCGCCATGCACGGCCTTCGGCCATGTGCACCATGAGGTTTCCCACAGGGCCTGCAGCAGCAACCAGGTCCCCCACATGGAGCATAGGGGGGGACAGGGTATCCCTACTGTGGCCCCTTTATGCCACTTTTTTTTAAAAGTTCAGGACAGGGGACTAAGTTGTCTGCCAGAAAACTTTTTCTGATGTTGCGTTCAGTTAATCAGAACACTCACTCTCAAGGGAGTCTGACTCCCTTGGGAGCAAATTGGCCCAAGGGGAAAAAAAGCTCCCTGGGCCAATCAGAACACTATTTTTTTTATTGGGCTCTAGTCCCTAAAATCCATCTGTCCACATATACAAACGTTTTTGAACCTTAATTTCTCAAAAACTACCGAATGGTTTTACACCAAATTACAAAAGGCACAATCTGGGGACAAAGAACTAGCTTTGTGCCAACTTTGTGCAATAACGTTCAGCAGTTTTTGCAGTGGTGCTTCTTAACCCTTTGTATGCTTGTGACGGAACCGCTCCGTCACAAGCCACGGGTGAGCTGTGCTTGTGATGGAACGGTTCCGTCACTGCCTGCTGGGCGCGCCTGCGCGGCGCGTTCCATTGGGCGGGCGCGTTCGTGACGGAACCGTTCCGTCACAAGCACAGCTCACCCGCGAGCCGTGACGGAGCGGTTCCGTCACAAGCACGTGAACACCGCGCGGCCGCCCTACCCCCTTAGCGCTGCGGCGGAATAGCCGCCGCAGCGAAGGGGTTAAAGAAGTGGAAAATGTTTGGGGATTTTGCATTTTGAGACCCCTCTTTTTTCCTGTTGCCCCCCCTTGACAGATCATCCAAAAGCTTTCCATGTTCAACCTAGTCACAAAGTGGCACCTTTTTTAAAGTGTTTGGGAGATTAGTTAAACAGTGCCAAACACATTTTCTATGGAAACGCTGACCTACCTATGAAGACCCAGTGGTGAACCTCACAGGGTAATATATATATTTATATATAGCACCGTATGCATATACAAATATATGCACACTCACACAAACGCACAACGATAAATGTATTTCTTTTTTCTCAAGTGTTGCTCGTGAGGGCCCAGGAACTGCTGCATACTATTTTCAGGCCGCTTACTTACGCTTGCGTTTTGCCCTGCCACTCCCCTTCCCACACTTTTGTTTTTTGAAAATGCTTTTTGTTAAACTTTCACAAACATAAAACCTGTGTGTCAGGCACAGTACACACAGGCAATAACTGATATAAAAAAAGCCTCCCTCCTCTGCCACCTCCCCTTCACGGATACTTAGCAGTAAGTAAACAGTTATCTCAGGAGTGACACTTTACAAATATCTGAAAGTTCGTAATGTACCTTTGGTGATTCCAGAACAATCTCTATTCTTGAAATCAACTTATGAAATGGGGCTCACCAAGTAGCTTCATTCAAATAGTTTCAATGTGCTTAGCCTTGGAGGATACCTTACAGTTCCTTGTTCATCTTCCATTTATAACAACACCAGTTGCCAGGTTTTCATGACATTGCCTTTATCTTTATCCATGTGTCCAATCATGTTTTCGAGACCCTAAGTGTCCAAA
This sequence comes from Lissotriton vulgaris, assembly GCF_964263255.1. Classification (NCBI taxonomy): domain Eukaryota; kingdom Metazoa; phylum Chordata; class Amphibia; order Caudata; family Salamandridae; genus Lissotriton; species Lissotriton vulgaris. The sequence continues at coordinate 386,683,590 of NC_141697.1, forward strand.
ATGTAACAGCATGAAGAATGCCAGCTGGGCGTCACCATTGGTTTCCAATATTTGGCAATAGTCATATGTGCTATCAACGAAGTGGATAATTCAGTTGCCATATCATTAGAATTCCCTTCTTTCAACCTTAGGGGCACAGACCCAACACTGTCTCCTCCAGATAAGACAGCATACGTACCCCTATGATCTCCCACATTTTAAAAATCTGATACAGTTCAGCTTACTTATGTTTTTAGTGCTCACTTGCATATATGTAATTTTTTTTGTATTTATTTTTCTAAAAATGGGCATTGGTCATGTTGGCATATACATTTCAAAATGGATGCCTCTACTTCACAATGTTTGTGTATACATGTATACCTGCTGCAGCCATCTTGGAATACCAAGGTGGTCCCCGGTTGTTTGTGTGTGTTTACGCATTTGTCTGGATGCATCTGTACTCAATTGGCCATTTTTAATTTACCTTTCCAACATATCCAATGGCTATTTTGGAACAATCAATTTAAATAAATATATATATGTCGAGGTCACATTTTTCCACGTGCATTTAATTGTTATATGGGTATTTTGGGCCCTCAGTGTTACATCTATATCCTAGCATTTCAACTGAAACCAAGGATCAATTGAAGATTTCCATCACCTTAGTAACTTTCTTCGAAGCAGATGTCTCTGAACTAGATAGGCGTGCTGGGCATTTTGTGCGCAGGAGATCTGCTCGTGGTTTCTACGAAACCCCAGGAAGTCAACATGTTGGAGCATAATTTGAGTGGGCGGAATTCTCGTACACTGTTTGCAGATTTGATGTATGTACATCTTTTAGACTGGAAAAAGTGAACATTTGTGACAGGAGTCTCCGTTTAAGGTCACTCCTTCCTTGCCATTTTGAAAACATGTTTTTCTTCTAAACCCGTGGTATCAATGTGCCGCCTTGTTCTCTTCTCGGTATGCTAATGCGCGCCGCACCTGTTCCAAGCTCGCTCTTTACCAGCAAGCTGTGAGTGCAAACTAAAACTCGGCGTTGCATTAGCTGCAGCATTTCTCTGAAATGCGCCTGGTGTGTTGGGCTTGGAATGTGCTATTTCCGTTAGGTAAAAAGGGCGGGATAATTAGGTATAGAGTAAGCTAAGTATGGAGGTCATGCAAAATACTTGCGTGGGAAACCAAGGGATGTGTCGTGTTTTTTACAGAAGACAGTGTTGTCTAACGGATCATTTCCTGCTGGTCCCAAGATATCTTCCTTAAATGGGATTTTTTTTTTCAAGGAGCACCAGTCCTTTTAAGGGTCACAGGCTTCTTTATATAAATAAAAAGTCTTCCTTGGGATCCAAAGTAGGAAAAGAGGTCTGCTGTGTCTTGTAGGCCCTGACCCCTGTCTTTGCAAGCAATCGTGGATGGCTGCAAATTGCAACCTGCCGAACTAATATTAGACAGGTCATTTTGCAACTCCCTACTTAAATGTTCAATTTATATGTACGCAATTGTATTCCGATTCGCAAACCAATCTTGAGTGAATTTTGCACCCCTGGTTTTTGAATGGGAATACTGCTTAATAGGCCAGATGCACGACCAGTGTAAATTGCGACTCGCAATTTGCGCACGATTGCGAGTCGCAAATTGCGACTCGTAATTTACAATGTACAACAGTGTCAGAGACACAGATTGCGATTCCCAATAGGGTCGCAAAATACGAGCCTCATGAATATTAATGAGGCACTCCCAATTTCGGACCCCATTGGGTATGGCTGGCCCTCCCAGGGATGGTGGCCTGCTGGGCTCAGCAGACCTCCATGTTTGGGACTGCTTTTCAATAAAGCAGTTAAAAAAAAAATGCTGCCCGTTTTCCTCAAAGGAAAACGTGATGCATTTTTAATGTATTACCACCCTCTTGAAGAGGGCGGTAAATTGCAAGTGTTTTGCAACTGCGGTTGCAAAACATTCACACATAGGACTGCGAGTCGCAATTAGGAAAGGACACCCTTGGAACGCCCCTTCCTAATTGAGAGTCGCTAAACACTATTTTGTGAGTCGCAACTTTTTGCGAGTCTCAAAACAGTTTTTGTACATGCCCACAGTGATTATGCATGTGTAAACGGGTCGCAATCCCATTTGCGCTTGCAAAAAATCACGTTGTACATCTGGCCCTAGGTCGTTAGGGGCACATATGAAACTTCCAGATTTTGTGAGTTCCTAATTGTGACTTTTTGCGACTCGCAATTAGGAAATAGCAAAATGAGATGTAACAATGTGCCTCAGACACATTTAGCGATTCCTAATGGAGTCGCAATTGACCTACCGCATCAATATTCATGAGGTATGTCGTAATTTGCAAACCATAGGGAATTGCTAAAAATACAGGGACAGCAGACCACCATATCTGTGTTTGCTTTTAAATGTCTCAACTTTTTTTCCCCTGAAATGCAGCCTGTTTTCCTTAAAGGAAATTGGTTGCGTTTAAAAAAGAAAAATGAAACATTTCAGTTTCATTTTTTTAAAGAGTAGGCAGTGGTCTGTGAGACCACTGCCTACTCTTAAAAAACGTTTTCGCTACCATTTACAAAAGGGAAGGGGTCCTCCCTGGAACCCCTTCCTCTTAGCGACTGTCTTATCACCTACTTGAACTAGGCAGTAAACTGTGAATGTTTTGCAACAGCATTCCGGTCGCAAAACATTCATACATCCCCCTGTGCCTTGCTATTAGGAAGGGATACCCTTGACACGCCCCTTCCTAATGCCGACTTTCAAACTCCATTTTGCAAGTTGGTAACAGGTTACAGACTTGAAAAATAGGGTTAGTAATGTCAAAAGGCTCTTTAGCAGTCGCAAAAGGCCAAATCCTCTGTTTGCGACTGCTAAAGCCTGTTGCTCGTGGCCCTTTGTTCAGAGAACAGATTTGCTTGTAATCAAATATTACAGATGAGAACGAGGTTCTGTCGTCAAATGTAGCATTTACCAATCGGCCATCATTGAGATCTGAAGTCACATGTAGCTCCGCACGATTTTTTAAGTTGAGACTTTACGTTTGACACCAATATAAACCTGCAACATATGCATTATAGCAGAGATCTAAGGGGCATTTTAACTTGGGCTTCTATTGGAATTCTATAACGCATATTAGCAAGCCCATTATCGCCGTTTTAGCAGCAGTTTCCTGCTGCTATAACTGCGATAATTTTAATGAGGTTCTTGTTAATATGCCCCTAATTTCTGAGTTCAGAAGTCGCCCGTCTGTGATAGACAATACAAACAATGACTTTTGCTGATGAAACCCTGCACTGGCTTCTGCAAAATGGAAGAAAATATCACACCACTTACAAGTATGTAAAATGGTGCTAAATTGCAATCCTGTGAAAAGTATCAGAGACAAAAAAACATACCACCATCCAGGAAAGCTCATGTAATCCGTCTGCTGATGTTATGATGTGTACATATATTTCGTGATCATGTGACCCTCAGTTGAGTGTGCAAAGGATGCAAAGAAGCCCGAGTACCAGTGTGCAGGCTGAGATCACAGGCAGAGGCCAGAATACTACTACTGTTCATCTTTTTATCTTCGATTACGTGTGGTGTCATTTATCTGTGTTATTGTAATTAAAATACTCTGCTTTGTGACCACCCTCTTACGCCTGCAACAAATTATTTGTGGTGTGATGGCCCGTGCTTGGTTAGCTAGCCGTGACCTGTTCATTTGAGAGCAGGCTTCTGCTAATGGAAATTTATGTAGCCTTGTGGCTGGTCTCGATCAGAGAATGCACAGAACAAACCACATTCATCCCACCTGCCAGGTCAGAAAAGAAGCAACTCTCTATTTCCGATGTACATCCTGAGAGTTTCTTGCAGATTATATACTTTAAATATGTAGGTCTCGTCCTCCTGTGTTTGCCATTTTATTATCTTGTCATTGCAACATAATCGTGTGACACCAGTGCATCATTGTATGCTTAATAGCTGTGCTGTTTATCTGCATCCTTTGATCTGCCTTATCAAAAAAACATATTTATGTTTTTTAGATGTCATACAGCCCGATTCATCATCGGCATGTTTAGCGAGTCTGTAATAGCGAATAATAAGGAATCGCTATTACAGACTCGCAAAATGGGATTCATGTAGGAATCGCAAAATAAATTGCGATTCCTACACATTCCTTATTTGCGATTAGCAAATTGCTAATCGCAAATAAGGATGCGATTTCAAGGGTGCTAGGGGTGTCCACAGGACACCCTGTAGCACCCCTGAAATGTAAATTAGACTCATGTTGCGCACACATATGTCCAAAGGACATGTGTGTGTGTAACATACAACTGAGAAAAATGCACAAAAGTGCATTTTTCTCAGTTTTCGCTATTTACCACGAAGTCTGACTTCGCGGTAAATAGCGGGAATAAATAGCGAATTCACAATTTTTTATTGGGTCATGAATAGCATTTAAGGAATCTCAAATTGAGATTCCTTAAATGCGATCGCAATTTGAGAAATCGCAATTTTTTGCGATTTCTCTAATTGCGAGTACATTACCCAATGATGAATTTCAAATGCCATTTTTGCGGGTGCAAACGGCCGAATTCTGAGATTCGCACCGTTTGCGCCCGCAAAAATGCTTCATGAATCTAGCTGATAGTTTTTAAGACAGCAGTTCTTAAATGTGGTCCGTGGACCACAAAGAGGTCTGCGATGCCTACCCAGGTGGTCTGCGTCTGTTTAGAAAAATGAATACTATTAAACTAATAAAGTATATACACATAACAGAGCGAAAATTGACAAATGTAAACGCTCTGTAAATGTGAGAGGGATTTGAAATTGGAGGCCATAAATGAACTTGCCATCCCTTGCTTGATTTGTGGAAGCACACAGGAAATAGAAGTATGGCGACTCGCAGCCTCACTGGAAGCTAGTATGCTCCGTCATAAAGAGAGTATGCATCAGGAGTAAACAAGAAAAAAAAAAGCTATTTGCTGGAGCCTAGCCTACCACTTTGTCTTTTAAAAATCTAAATACATATTTTGAAAGACTTCAACCTTCCCATTAAACATTTAGCTTTTTGTTTTTATATTAATTACAATATTTTGTAATGTATGTATGTGTTCCATGTTTACTTGTTTCCGTAGTTTTGGGTGGGTGTTTGAGCTTTATGTCGTAGATAATATGTAGGTGGGGTGTGGGGGGCATGCCTGCGTCCAGTAGTGATTCGGGGAGGTACCACGGAGGTCAAAAACTTAAGAATGATTGTGTTAAGACATTTCACACGCTTTTATACTGTTGTGCAGTGGGTATGCTGAAGCGGTGCAGTTCGTGCTTATTTTTTTGTAATGAATTTTGCTACTCAGACTTTCTCTAATTGTAAAGTTCCAAACAGGGAAGGCCTCTGTGATTTTTTGCAAAATCATACAGTGTCCTCCTAGTGTATAGTTTGAAGAAGAATATGGTGTTGTCTAATTTTCTACCGCATTTGTTCTGACATAGGGAGACCTTCATCAGCCATCTTAAAAAGATGAGTTGGTTACTTCGGAGTGTAGTAGCAGTACCGAAGGGTATTTTCTTAAAACGTTTCCTTCTTCACACTTTGCCCAATTGTCAAAGTTGTAACAAAAAATAGCAGAGGTTAGGCCTTGTGTGATTGGGGGAAGGTCCATCTCAGGCCAGGTGGATGCGACTTGACCGCAGCTCACTATTCCCAGAGTTGAACCAGAGGCCCCGTCGATCCTGTTTCCCACCACTGGAAATCTCAGGCTAGGACTTCAGGTCAAGGGATTGCGATGATGCAGATGCTAAATTGCGGCTCTCATGTTCAGTCCTAGCAGCTACAACTGAGTTACACAGGGGAAAAATTCCCTGCTGTCCACATTCCTGTCGATTTAGGGTGGTACATCAGGAGTCACAACATATGGTGAAGCTTAACATCTTCTCAAGTGAGGTAGCAAACTTTACTTGTCTCTTTTAAGGACAAAGATTCATGTCTTTGTGGGTAAAGTTTTTATTGCTCCTATCACTACCACTGAGCGCTTCTTGGTGCCACCAATAGATGGATTCATTTGTATATAACCTCATTGTGACCCTATTCTGCTCATGACCTAGGATTTTTTTAGATTTTCAATGCTAATTATTTGCAGATGTATTGAGTGAAAAAAGTAAATGTTTACTGAAAACTAGGAATATTGGTGATATTCAGGCATAATCTTAATCGTCTGTGTGTTCTACAGCGAATTGTCCACATGGTGGTACATCCACATGAGATGACACGGAAGAACTTGGGAAAACACATTTTTTAATGAAAATGTTTTGCTGTCTACGGGGAAGCAATATTACCTATGGAAAATGTCCCTCTGCTATGCCACCAAGAAATACACGATTGTTGGTGGGTGTCCACTAAGTTTTGCCCCCTAAAAACCCCATCTGTCACGCCCCTATTAGTTACAGAATTAACAGGATGGACAATAGACAATACTTGTGGTGAGTACACTTTAGCAAGCCGATCTGGAAGTGGAAATGCCATTGGATCCTCATTCTTTGATCGAGGAGCAGGGAGTTTGCGGCAGATCTTTTTGTGCACACTCGGGTTACATTTATGTGCACACCAGTCTTGTTGAATTGGGCCCTCAGAGAATCGGAGCAAATCTCGAAAGTTCAAAGTGGTAATATGGTTACGAACTTTGACAGATGTTTGCTTACAGGTGGAAGTTCCACCTGGACTTTGACAAATGTGTGTTTACATGTGGATGGTACAACTCTGCCGAATTTCGAATCTACTGCTACAGTCTAAGTGCGGTTGTGATGCTTCTTTAAGAACATAATTATTGCACAAATATTCCCTTTTGTGCTCTGTCATCCTGTTTTGGAAGGCGGTCGACATGAATCTAATTTGCCGGGTTCTCCTCATTTTGATTCATTTTTGGAAGCAGTCAACATTGGCAATTCCTGCGCTTCTGAATCATAAAAAGTAATCCCCACTTCTCTGTGTGCCAATTTCACATTTGCAGGAACAATAAGGCTGTAATAAATTACAATTATTGATCTTTACCTCGAAGAAATAGAGTATATAAATACACATGTGATGGGTAGAGGGGGGCTCTCCAATAATTACATCATTTTTCAAAGTGCTGCAATGTTGCTCTGTTTTTTGCAGTCCTTGTGCTGGAGACTCATACACTAGAGAGCTCAGTTTAAAGCACCATGCCAGGTAGGTAAATGGGAACAATTCTTGGATATATACAGCAACAGTGCCGCGAAACATCATCTTCTTTCAGCTCATGGCTGGGCAGGTTATACATGCGGAGCCGGCCTTGGAGATGGGTGAGCGCCAATATCCTGGGGGTCACAGTAGAGAGATGCCTGACTTAATGTCATGCAAATAGCAGCTAATCCATCCCACTCTGTCCCAACCGGGTCCTGTTAAAGACTGAGGGCCTCATTACGACTTTTGGCGCAGTGGGAGCAGGCAGTACGCCACAGTCACGCTCCCGCTGTGCGAAAGTCATGGTCAGGCTGCCTGCCAGATTAGGAATTTTCGCCTGTCTGGTGGGCTGGATTTTGGCGTTCCGACGGTGGTGCCTCTAAAAATGGGCACCGCAAGAGGAACACCAAAAACTGTTTTTGCACGGCATGGACTGTAAAGTCCATGCCTTGCAGGAACAGTTGTGCATGCACATAGGGGGGGTCATATTGTGCCCCCCTCTGTGTATCCACATGGCGTGAGGCGTGTTTCCTCTCTGCCACAGTATTCATGGAGGTGGAACTGCCATGAAAACCGTGGCGAAGAGGAAACTCGTAATATGCTTGGCAGGACTGCAGCGGTCTTGTTAAGCATATTGCGGACCGCCACGCCACTGCTAGGGAATGGCGGTTCCCTGGTGGCATCGGCGGTCCCATAGCTGTCCGACTGGCCAAATCTTAATGGCTCTGTCGGGCCACCAGTGCCTGGACTGTCATCACCACACCACTACGACTCGTAATCTGGCCCTTTGTAATCAGTCCTTAATGCACCTCAGCGTAATTATTAGTGCCCAATCAACCCCATGTCCTCCTCCCATCTTCCTCACACCTCTCACCGTCATACCAGAATGACCACCCTCCTCACATCAAAAAATCTCCCTGCATAAATGACACAGGAAAATCTTCTGAGAGGTTGAAGGATCCCGGATACTTTCAAAGGCTGGATAGGCATATGCTGGGGTTGCTTTTGTTCCTCTTTAGAAAACCTTGCCTTGTTGTTCGGGCTGGACCATCACTTTTGGATCAGGATCAAGTCTGATTTGCATGTGATTGGTTTGGCAGACTGAGCAAAAAAACATCAACTGGAATGCGGCCTGAGTAGCCAGTATCTGAGATTAACTCAAGCACCTCATCCATCACTTTTTCATTTTTCTGATGCTTTCTGGGGGCTGTTTTTGTTACCGGTGAGAGTGACTTCAGAGTGAGAGTGACAGCAGAGTGAAAGTGACTTCAGAGTGAGAGTGACAGCAGAGTAAGAGTGACTGGATGAGTGACAGCAGAGTGAGAGTGACTGCAGAGTGAGAGCGACTGCAGAGTGAGAAGGACAGCATGAGTGACAGTAGAGTGAGAGTGACTGCAGAGTGAGTGACTGCAGAGTGAGAGTGACTGCAGAGTGAGAGTGACCGCAGGTTGAGAGTGACCGCAGAGTGGGAGTGACAGCAGAGCGAGAGTGACTGCATGAGTGACAGCACTCTCACTCTGCTGTCACTCTCACTCTGAAGTCACTTTCACTCTGCAGTCACTCTCACTCTGCTGTCACTTTTACTCTGCTGTCACTCTCACTCTCATTCAGGGTCAGACTGTTTTTCATATGGCCATGCCTGAACTGGGGTGGTGGAGTGAGCTAAAGAATGATGATAGATTAAACCCAGATCAGTTGACTGGGGGTGGGTGTTTGAATTGCTCAAGCGCTCCATCCATCATCCCCTTTGGTATCGCTTTGTTCGCCCTAAGTTGGCAGGGTATGCCCAGATGTGGGTCCCTTGCTCACGTTGTCACCGGATTCAAGATAGCCTGGCTGATGAGGGTTATGAACCCAAATCCGGTCCCAGAATGCTTGTTTCCGGTCCAGGGAAGACATGGCTTAGCAGTTCGGGCTGGACTGTTTACATGAGGCACCGGGTCAGACTGATTCGCCTATGGCCATGTCTGAACTGGGGTGGTGGAGTGAGCTAAAGAATGATGATGGATTAAACCCAGATCAGTTGACTGGGGGTTGGTGTTTGATTTGCTCAAGCACTCCGTCCATCATCCCCTTAGGTATTGCTTTGTTCGTCCTAAGTTGGCAGGGTATTCCCAGACGTGGGTCCCTTGCTCACTTTGCCACTGGATTCAAGATAGCCTGGCTGATGAGGGTTATGAAACCGAAACCGGTTTCAGGATGCTTGTTTCCGGTCCAGGGAAGACATGGCTTGGCAGTTCGGGCTGGACTGTTCCCATGAGGCACAGGGTCAGACTGATTTGCATATGGCCATGTCTGAACTGCGGTGGTGGAGTCAGGTAAAGAATGATGATGGATTAAACCCAGATCAGTTGACTGAGGGGGGGTGTTAGATTTACTCAAGCGCTCCATCCATCATCCCTTTGGTATCGCTTTGTTCGCACTAAGTTGGCAGGGTATGCCCAGAAGTGGGTCCCTTGCTCTCTTTGCCACTGGATTCAAGATAGCCTGGCTGATGAGGGTTATGAAACCAAACCGGTCCCAGGATGCTGGTTTCCGGTCCAGGGAAGACATTGCTTGGCAGTTCGGGCTGGACTGTTCCCATGAGGCACAGGGTCAGACTGATTTGCATATGGCCATGTCTGAACTGGGGTGGTGGAGTGAGCTAAAGAATGATGATGGATTAAAACCAGATCAGTTGACTGGGGGTGGGTGTTTGATTTGCTCAAGCGCTCCGTCCATCATCCCCTTTGGTATCGCTTTCTCCACCAAAGATGGCATTAATTTATGTTATTAATGTTACAGAACAGTCCTGTGTTTTTAGATATGTAACATTTGTGTTTCTTTACGATATATGAACAATTAATATATCTGAATAAGTATGTTAATTTTTCTGTCAGTATTAAGTATTGTCTTGTGTTTGTTAAGATATATGTGTCAGTTTATTCATTGGAATTTCCTTGTTCACCAGGATACACATAATCTAAAAGAAACTTCACATTCCCCTTAAGAACCAATTGTTCCTATATACTATTAGTTCCCCAGGTTCTGCGGGTCACTGTGTCACCCAATTAATATTGATTCCCTGCGTGTGGGAGCAAACAGGAAAATAGATGAAAAATCCGCTCCCAGCGAGTGGGAGAAGTTTTCCATTGGCAGCAGACTTACAGTTTGTTCTGGCTTGGTGTGAGCTTTCAAAGATTCCACCAAGCGAAAGGAAGCTGCTATCTCTCGGGGGTGAGCACCTAGGGAGATAAGGAGCTGGCCCTGGGGGTTGGAGGTCCACAGGGTCATTTATGGCTTCAGGAGGGGGCGGTGCTACCCCCCTCCTTTCATTTTGAAGGGCCTGCCCTGGGGAGGTGGTGGTACACGGGCCCTTTTGGGGCAAGGAGGATGTCCACACTGCCCCCCAATTTACCCCAAGGCTCCTATGAACCCTGCGAGGAGGGTCTGTGCAGCTCCTGTGCAGTCCCTGCTTCTTTTGTGTATTTAAGCCCTGGGGAGGTGGTGGTCCCTGGGGGCCTTTAAAGGCCACAGGAAGGGGGCTGCACCACCCCCTCTCTTAATTTTGTGAAAGAAACTTGAAGGAGGAGGTGGTCCACAGGGCTTTAACTTTCCAGGGGGGACAGATGCACCCATATTGGGACTCTGCTGAGTCCGAGTCCCAAGATGGCTACCAACACTTCCTGGTTGAAGTGTTGGCATCCAAGCAAATCTCTACTCGAGATCAGGGGGATTCACGGATATACGTGTTCGGGTCCCCGACGTGCCAGGTAATATCCTATGGCTCTAAGGCCATCTTTGTGGCTGATTGATGTATATAGGGATGTAACATCCAGAGTAATTAGCAACAAATCTTCACACCATTTAAAATCAAAAAAATGTTGTATAAAATCCCCGGTATCACGAAAATAGGACTTTAAAGATTGAACATGGGGCTGAAGAAAAAAGTCTATATACATCGAAGTTCGTTCAAATATACTATTCCTAGCTGAAATTATCGGCCTACCTGGAGGGTTGGTTGCATTTTTATGGATTTTCAGGATAAAGTACAAAATAGGGGTCACAGGATTGTTGTTCTTCAAATATTTGTACTCATACATGGATAACAGTCCTGTGCTTCTCAAGGCCGATAATTTCACATTATAGCTCCCATGAGTTGCCATCAAGTTTTATTTGCAACTCCGACTACTACAATTGATGTCATTTAGCTGTGTCATCGCTTTGCGGACATAATCTTCGCGCTTCCATGAGACAACATTGCCGCCTTTATCCGCACTCCTTATGACTATACCATGATTCCTACTAAGTTTAGTCATTAGCTGATGATATTGGAGCTCCTTTGTGTCTTTCCTTTTCCTGGTGTTACCGGTAATGGTGCTCTGGATTGTTTTATTTAGATTTTTTAAATCTAGCACCACTTGGTCTTGGAAGCTGTCAATTGTATCTTTTAACATTATGGGATAAAAGGTAGATGGTTGTTTAAAGGGAGTCTAAATCAAAGTTTGTTCAAAAGTAGGTGACAATGGTGTGTCTTGGACAAAAGGAGAAACATCCCCTTCCTCCAAAAGTGCTTCAAGTACAGTTGTCAATTGCTTCTCATTTGAATTGGTCGCTTCTGCGCACTTCTCTTTGGATTATGAAGCAATGTTGTCCTTGTTAGAAGGTATCCTGATATTCTCTTTCATATTACTTTGTTTAAAGAACTTTTGAAGTTTGAATCCCTGCACACCTTTGTAAATGTCCACCCTAGTTGCTGCATAATTAAAAGAACTTTCCGGACAAAAGGACAGCCCTAGAGCTAACAGTTGCTCTTTCGCCTTATTGAGAACCACCTCTGTTAAATTGATCACTGTCTTTGGTGGTAATTCAATGGCCTTCGAACTTATTTGCGTCAGAATTTTTTCGGTTGACGTTTGGGCTGCCTCTGGTTGCTGTTGTTTTCTGAGCCTGCAAGCTTTCCGTCTCTCCCTGAGTTTACTGCTTGCGTTGACGCGGGGTTGGCCTGTGTTTTCCGTGGCTATAATGTTTGCATGCGCTCCTGACATAAAAAATCCACTTCCTCAAGTAGTGAAAATCTTCTGGATCCCCCTTTCCTGTTTGTTCTTTGATTCTCATGTTCATGCTCACTTTCTGCAGCTGAACTAATGTCTGAGGCTGATGTTAATTCTACTTGCATCCCTGACATGGCAATATCTGTTTTATTTGCAGCCTTTGACCCTGCTTTACCCGATTTCAGGTTTGTAAATTTGCGCGCGAAGGTAAAAATTCTACCGCATTCATAATCACACCTATTGCGGTGGAATTTGAACGCTTTGCATTCACGCATGACATCTTCTTCCTTCTTCAATCTTATTTTATGTAAATTTTTTATTTGTCCACTGTTTCTGTTTCACCCAGTTCATCCAGTTCTTTATTCAGTTTTACAATTTCTTTTGCTAAATCAATGCATTTTTTTCTCTGCATATTTTACCAATATGCTCAATAATTTATGCGATGATTCAAGATTTGTTTCTGTCCATTCACGCATCATCTCACGGTTAGGCGTTTCATAGCTGGGGGCCAATAATATTCTGAGCACCCGCGGGACTCGACCAACCTCAATGTGCCTCTACAGGGACTTGGCCTCCCACCATCTTTTTTGTTCTGTGCTCATTGACTTTTCTAATGATTTACATTTTTCTTTTACCCCCGTGTTTGTGATCGCTGATGGTGTGTTATGGGTAATTGAGTCCGTGTCCCCAGTGAATACATCGCAAAACATTGCCGCTGCTGACTGCTCTCTTTCTCTGTGCATGTCAGCCGCCATTACACTCCGTGCTGGATTTACCTTAATTCAAAACCAACTGACAGAAGACTCGCACAATGTTGTCAAATGCCGCTCTTCATGTCTTAGTTGGACAATATCGCCCGTACTCAGCTCCCGGCTTATCGACGTTTTGGTTAATCTCCCGGAACTCACCAACAAGCTCCACGCTGGTCCGGTGGGTCCCGAGTCAGCCGACCCATACCTGCCTGCCTCGCTGTGAAGGTCCTGCTGGATTCTGCTTCGGTGAGTTTACTATACCACGTTGATTTCTGCTGGAGGGCTGCTCATAACTGTATCCTCCCGGATGCCGTTTTCGAAGTCCGTCACCAGACCATTTCTTCCTTTGAAGCTGAGCAGCCACAATTGCTGAGGGGTCCGCGTTAGAGATTGGAGAAGACAACCATTCTCAACATATAACAGGAAACTCTCCACAAACTTCACTTCTTTTATGAAAGAAAGAGCGCGGACCACAAAGGCTTGATCAGCTGCAAGATTTATTGGTATTCCTTTTCCCGATGCAGCGGCAGCCATGACGCGTTTTGTCCCTCACAGGGGACTTGATTACATGACGAGCTCATGGTTCAGCAATTGGTTTAAATATTTTCTTTTTTTCCTTTTTTTCTATGCCTGTGTCATGTGACTTAAAACCTTTGAAGTGCCAGTGCAAGAACAATGATTTCAAAACTATAGTGAAAAAATCGTCTTTTTGTACACATTTTTCTATTAACATTGATTGTTATTATTTTCAAACAAAATTGATGCTCAAATGCTTTAAAATGCTTTTCCTTTTAAACCGCTATACATTATACATACATAAAAACGAATATATGCATATGTATATATACACCTTCATGTATATCAAAAATTGGATTGATTTTTGTAGAAAATGTTATCATATTCTATATACAAACAATCAGATTGTATTGCGGTCATTTCCTCTTCTGCTCCTCTTGAATTAAGCATTTCTAGAAAATACAATATATATATAAATATATATATATATATATACACACACATACATACATAAAATCCAGAGGAAGAACATTTTTTTTACTTACCTATATTTTTTGGTGTAGTTTGACGAATCTTCACCAAATAGTGAAAAAAAGTACCCAGGCGATTCTAATTGTGCATGCAAACTTTCAGGGTGATCCTGTCAGCTGGGGGCCAAAAACAGGGGGGGGTCAAAAAAAGTGTTTCTCATGTTAAAGTTTTGAATACAACTACAGCCCGTACCTCTGAATGGAATTACAACAAATTTAGGCGAAAGACAGTTTTTGGTCAGCCGATTATGCTTTCAGTTATTTGGTGTAAATCTGTTCAGTAGTTTGCGAGAAATTTAAGGAAATCCCAATTTGTACATCTGAGGGCATGAAGCCTTCGCAAATAATAATAGCCTGTGCAGAGATCTGCAGATCTCTGATTGGCTGCCAACACTTTACCCAGGAAGGACTGAGTCCCAAATAAAAGCACAAACAAAGAAAAGGGGGGAAGGGTACGATTACCCTAACCCCATAGCCTTGGTCCTGGGGTCCCAGAGGGTTACAGGCATAGCAAAAAAGCAATAAAAAAAATTGCAGCAGAATTGCGAATATTTGCAAATTCACAGCAAAAATAAACAAGCTCAGTCTCCCGCACTTGTTTCTCTTTCATCCCCTAGATGGACCAGGTCCCGGTGTCATATCTTTTATTAAGGAATGGGCAGAGGGGCACCTGCGGCCCCTCTCTCCAAGGCTAGTTTGAGCCCCAGGAACCATCACCTTCCAGGCGCTTTATTCATTAATTAGAAGTGGGTCACCACCTCCTCAGGGGTTTATAGACAATTAGGGGGCCTCTGCAGACTCCCCCGGGGACCACCACCTCCCCAGGGCCTTTATAAAATAGGAGGGGGGCCTCAAAGACCCCCCTTCTAGGGCTTTTAGAAGCCCTGGGGACAACCACCTCCCTGAGGCATAAAAAAGCAATATGGACCACCACCTCCCTGGGGCAATTATTTTTTAAAAAGAGGTAGGGAGTTATGCAGCACCTCTCCTGGGTCAAATATATATCCCCGGTGCTTGTCCGTGAACAACAAAGCAGGTGCCCCCCCCCCCCCCCCCCCCCCCCCAGGGCCAGCTCACCTTCGGGACATAATTGTTTGCTTTTGCTTGGTGGGTGTTGTGGCAGCTCCCACCAAGCAAAAGCAAACACTCGGCTTCCAGCAAGCGGAAGCTGTCAAAGTGCTCCCGGTTGCCGAGAGAGGAGTTTTAATCTCTTTCCCTGCATGCAGTCGTGTGGGCAGGGATAGAGATTAAACTATTGCTCTTACTCAGAGGGAGCTGTGTGTTTAGCAGCTCCCTGCATACAAGAGCAATGCCGGCTCCTGGAGGAGGCAGGGAGCCGGCTTGGATCCTGGTGCCTTGAGGCTCCCTCTGCAGTCCCATAGTGCACTTGGTGTCCTGGGTGGGCTCCAGGGTACCCAGGGAGACATGACCAGGTCCCAGGGGTGGGGTCCCCTGGGCCAAATTCAGCCCGGGAAAGGGGTGGGTGTGTGGCTCCCCTCCCACATTACGCCTTAGCTGGGCCCGGGTGATGGGGTTTCCGGGGCTGGAATTGGCCCCAGAAGAGGGGACGAGCACCCCCTCCCCCATTAAGTCATGGCTCAGCCCTAGGGGATGGGGCACTCGGGCAATCCTGGCTCTGATGCTCATTTAATACAAATTATATTTCAACTGGTCCCCTGAGTTCAAGAGGTGTCTTCTCAGGCCTCTCCTGAACTATAGGAGGGAGCTACGACTGCAGCAGGGCAAGAGGATTGAGCCTAGGAGGGCACCCAGGTTCTGGCAGAGGAGAGAACCTGCAGCTGGGAGACCAGGAGGCATGGGCTCCATTGTTGCAGGTGCAGTTGGGCACACTGGGGCATGGTGGAGATGCTTCCGCTGTGGGCCTTGCTGCCCATCAGACAAGGTGATGTGGATGGTGCAGCGATTGCAAGTATTCTTTCTGGCAAGGACCGGCAGTGGGCTGCCCTTGGAGATCACCCTGGCTATCTGTGCCTGGCACCGCACCCCTTTGTCACGCTGCTGTGTGTGCATCACTTTGCAGACCCTGGGACAGTCCTTCCAGCTGGAGGTTAAGGGCGCACAGCACTTCTCCTCTCTCTCAGGTTTGTCATGCCCTGCAGAGCATCACTTCCCTTGCACTGTCCTCTCTATCCACAGATGTGCCTGGCCTTCCACAGCCCTCTCCTTCCACTGAGCTGCTTCATCTCTGTGACCACTCCACCCTGCTGTTCCTTTCCAAGTTCCATTCTTCCCTCCACAGTCCTTCGCAACTCTTGTGTTATTCCCTCTATTAATTGAACCGTCTGACCATCCTGAATCCCTCTCCTGTCCCTCCACAGTTCTTCCTCCTCACATGAAGCCTGCATCCCACAGCCCTCCCTCTACATCGTGTAACTCCTTTCATTCCCTCTACAGTGCTGCCTCTTTATGTGAGGACCCTTCTCTCTCTCCACATCCCTGCCTTCCCTCAGTGAAGCCTTCTGTGGCCGGGATGCCCGCCACCCCCTCCCAACACCAATTCCCAATGGGAGACGACAGACACAGGTTTGAACTTTTGGAAGGCGGGGGGGAGTTACCCCCCCGGCCGTATTTATTAAAATATGAAACAAAATTTAAAACATTAAATAAAAGTTTCATGAATTATGTACAATTTTACTTTTATTACATTTTTGATGAAGACATGTTCTTTGGCTAACCTTAACAGATCTCTAATACAAAGGTTTCCTAGCCGAGTCTAGCATCCTGAAAATGCATACATTCTTAAATTAAAATTGTACATCCTAGCATTAAGGGCCAACGGCAAGGTCTTAACCGGTGTCAGATCCCTACTACCAAAATCCTGCCCTCACGGTGTGAGTGGCGCATGCGCAGAGGACTTTACCCTCATTGCCAACTGTAACTTCCCTTGTCGTGGGGGCCCCCTTTCACTCAACGCCATCTTAAAGGTCGTCTGAGTTCCCGTGTGAGGTATCTGTAGGAAGGACAGCGTGGACTCCCCCCCATCCCCACACTCTCTTCCGCCGTCGCGGATATCCGGCCCCTGGGAAATTCGTAGGAGGGGCATCTAGCCGCCACCCCCCTGGGAGGGGCCTATGGCCGTCTCCCCCTAGGCAACCCATCCTTAGTGGGTGCCGCCTCCCCGTGGAAGGGGCCAATGGCCGCCTCCCCCCGGGCGCTCCCATCCATTCTGGGTGGCGCCCCCCTCTAGGGACCTTGAAATTACTGCTCACCGATCATGACCTTACCGCCCGACCAAAAAATAAATACGACAGTTGTTTTACCTACTAAGGGAAGAAAAAATTCTGACACAGCCTTGATGAGTCATCAACTTTACCTTTCTACAAAGAGAAAAATTGTCCTAAAAGCAGAAGCCACATCATTATATGAAACATTCCCTTACTTCTCTACAAAGGAAAAAAGGCCTATACATTTCTTTCTAATCAAACTTTATTTAAACAAACATTGCCATAGGGGCTGGTGGGTGGGTCAAAATTGCCACTTGTTACGTCGAGGGCTCACGAGCAACGAGTTGGTGCAGCCTTCAGAGCACAGGAACAAGAGGACGCTTCTTCGGATTCCCGCTCTATTTATCCGTCTGCGGGAGGGCGGGGACCCTCCTCCGGTACGCCTACTGGGCGTGGTCTTCCGTGCGGGTGTCTAGGACAACCCCTCCTGGGCGGGAAAGGGCGCGCCCCGGCTACGCCACTTTGGGCATACCAGCCGAGCCACGCCTCCGCCCAAAATGGTTTCCCGGGGGGATCGGAGGAACCGTCCATACGTTCGGGGGGACCGAGTGGTCGCCCCTTTCCATATGGCCGGGATGCCCGCCATCCCCTCCCAACACCAATTCCCAATGGTAGAAGACAGACACAGGTTTGAACTTTTGGAAGGCGGGGGGATTTACCCCCCCGGCCGTATTTATTAAAATATGAAACAAAATTTAAAACATTAAATAAAAGTTTCATGAATTATGTACAATTTTACTTTTATTAAATTTTTGATGAAGACATGTTCTTTGGCTAACCTTAACAGATCTCTAATACAAAGGTTTCCTAGCCGAGTCTAGCATCCTGAAAATGCATACATTCTAAATTAAAATTGTACATCCTAGCATTAAGGGCCAACGGCAAGGTCTTAACCGGTGTCAGATCCCTACTACCAAAATCCCACCCTCACGGTGTGAGTGGCGCATGCGCAGAGGACTTTACCCTCATTGCCAACTGTAACTTCCCTTGTCGTGGGGGCCCCCTTTCACTCGACGCCATCTTAAAGGTCGTCCGAGTCCCGTGTGAGGTATCTGTAGGAAGGACAGCGTGGACTCCCCCCCATCCCCACACTCTCTTCCGCCGTCGCGGATATCCGGCCCCCGGGAAATTCGTAGGAGGGGCATCTAGCCGCCTCCCCCCTGGGAGGGGCCTATGGCCGTCTCCCCCTAGGCGACCCATCCTTAGTGGGTGCCGCCTCCCCGTGGAAGGGGCCAATGGCCGCCTCCCCCCGGGCGCTCCCATTCATTCTGGGTGGCGCCCCCCTCTAGGGACCTTGAAATTACTGCTCACCGATCATGACCTTACCGCCACAGGCCGGATAGTTGACCGACTATCCGGCCCCCCCACTCCTCCTAAAGGTCATGCTTCCTCAAACCCCTTAGCCATGCTATGAAGTCTCCTATGAGTAAATCATTCCCCTCCCTGGACAGGTGAACCCCATCATTCAGATACATGTGATCACCCCGAATACACCCGTGAGGAATGCTATGCAACTGCGCGGAGCGAAACAATTTCCCAATTTTATTGTTGACCCTTTTCACTGAGTGGTTCAATGCTGACACTGAAAGGCCCCCCCGCCAAATCTTCCTGGGGATCATGTGGGACCAGGCAATCGTGCACCCCGGGAGTTTCTTAGCCAACCAGCTAACTGCCGACAGGATGTGTTCTAATAACACCCGTCTTCCCAGCTTCACTAAGTCATTGCCCCCCAGGTGTACTATGACTACAGATGGCGGTGACCTTTTCCGCCCTAAAAGACCCTCAAAAAACGATTGAAATTGGTCAAAACAGAGCCCGCCCTTCCCATGGAAGGTCACTCTGTACCCGTATTCCCCAGATGCGTGAATCGCGTCACCTGCCTTGAATACGTCCCCGGCGCGCCTCACATATGACTGGCCCACGACCCATACCACTCTCTCTCCAGTCGGTGATCCTCGACCGCTGGTCTCCCGGTGTTGGGTCGACTTCCAATTCCGCCCCGCGTGACAGGCTTGCAAAACTGTGATTGAAACAAAAGACAAGAAGCGTGAGTGCATGTCAATTGACTTTTACAACATGTGCAATCGCACATACCTTTTGAAGCAATTCGAGGACCAACGGCCAAGCTGTTTCACTTCCTCCGCACTCTGACCCCGGGCCGTAGCCTCAGTAGCAGCCCCTATCCTAAATGAGTGGGTCCCAAAATCGCACGGGTCCATGCCCGTGGCAGCGATTGTCAGTGCTATCACCCTCTGAAGCTGAAATCTCATCAGTGGGGTGCCCTCTTTGTGCCTAAGCAGGCTCCCCCCCCATGTAGCCGTCCTCTGTGCCAAGTATTCCTCTAAACACTTTATCGGACAAGTGGGGGACCCTCGTGCGCGCTGCACGACAACACTATCTCCCATAGCTTCCTGGTCTGTCTTGGACCTGGCTATCGAGATTACCATCGAATCACCCCTTATTTGTACGTGATCCCTGCACAAGCCTCCCTCCATATCCTTCTTGTTCCTTGCCACGAGTTCGCTTACCCGCATAGCGCCATGGCATGCCAAGGCGAAAGCCGCCCGGAACAGAACTGCTTCAAAAGGGGAGGAGCACGTCTCATCCAGCTTTGCTAAAAGCAGAGACAATCTGTCTAAGCCAATTGGGCGCCTCGTATCCTGCTTGCGACCCTCGAGGCGTTGCCAGCCGCGGAGTGCCTTCCTAACCAAAAAGGAACCCGTCGGGTCACTTATGCCGTGCAGCTGTGCCATGAACGAAATGGCCGCCCTATGTCTTTTGGCCGTTGCCGCTGATCGGCCTTCTCTGTGCAGCGCTACCAGGAACCCCAGGAAGGATTCCTCCTGACCCCAGCTCTGTCTCCCTGTCGGACCCAAAAATGTGCAGTAGGAACGAAACGCTCCCTCATAAGCCTTCCTTGTCCTGGGAGTTAAGCTGGCTGCCACAAGGTCTTGCAATCCGGGGCACCGATTAGCCATAGTGCTTCGGGGAACTGTGCCGCCACTAGGTCCGCTGTGGGTAGATAGCCCCTGAAAGCCTGTGTGAACAAGAGAGTGCATCAGCTGCATTATTCAGTACACCTGGCACTTTTTTTGCCCTGAACTGTAGATTCAATTTCATGCAACGTAAAACAATTTATTTTAACAATCTCAGGATCCACTTGCAGGGGGCTGCCTGCTGATTAATGCACTCAACCACAGTCATATTGTCAGACCAAAACACCACCGAGCGGTCCCTAAAGTCGTCTGGCCATGCCATCAGAGCAACCCAAATGGGAAATACCTCCAAGAACCCAATGTTACCTGTCAGACCGCTGGAGTGCCACCACGTCGGCCATACTTGCGCCGACCATTGATTACCAAAGATGGCGCCAAATCCCACGCTCCTAGCTGAATCAGTCCACAAACCTAGTTCATCCGATGATGCTGGTGGTTTGTTCCACACAACTCGACCGTTGAAGTCCGCCAGAAATGCCAACCAAATGCTTATATCCTGGCGAACCTCTGCCGACAGTCTTGTACGGTGGTGTCCCTCCTTGAGGCCAACCATAGCTTGTGCAATAGAGCGTGAGAAGGGGCGGGCCATTGGTATCACCCTTAAGGCAAAGTTAAGCTGACCCACTGTTTGCTGTAACTGGTGCAGGGTCACTTTCTCCTTGCCCAGGCATTGCGTCAAGGAAGCCCTAAACTTGGCCACCTTTTCCATTGGTAAACGGAAACATCCCTCCACAGAATCGAGCTCAATTCCCAGAAACTCCAGTGAAGTAGATGGTCCAACCGTCTTACCTGGTGCCAATGGGACTCCGAACTCCCGCATGAGGATGCAGAAGTCCTGCAGCGCCTGCGCACATTTCGTATTGCCGGCTGCTCCCAAGAACAGGAAGTCATCTAGATAGTGCATGACGTGCCTATGCCCTGTGGTCTCGGTGAATGCCCACTCTAAAAAACAGCTGAACATTTCAAAATAGGCACAAGAAATGGAGCAACCCATAGGCATGCATTTATTCATGTAATAACTCCCTTGAAACGCAAAACCTAGCAAGCGCTGGTCCCGCGGGTGTACCGGGAGCAACCTGAATGCCGATTCGATGTCCGATTTCGCAATCAGCGCTCCGGGGCCCAGATGATTTAATATGGCAACGGCATCGTCGAACGATAAGTACCGAACCGAACAAATATCCGGGTTAATGGCTTCGTTCACCGAGGAACCCCTTGGGGCAGACAAGTTGTGAATGAGTCTAAACTCCCCTGGGTCTTTCTTTGGAACCACTCCTAGCGGTGAACACACAGAATCCGCCACCGGCGGGCATTGAAAAGGCCCCGCCACCAGCCCCAAGCTGACCTCTTTGGAAATTTTCTTTGCTGCTACGCTTGGGTAATGTTGGACAGATAACTGATTTTTACAAAAGGATTCCCCCCGAAAATCCCCCGCCGGGATGTTGAAGCCATATAGGAATCCATTCCTCAAAACTCCCGCGGATACATGATCAGGGTATTTGTTCTACCAAGGAGTCAGGGCCATGATATCGACAGGTGTAGGCAATCGGTTCCCAAGCATCACCTCACTCTTGCTTAGACCCCCCTTTTCCTCCCATTCCGCTGTTCTTAGATCTACAGCTACTCTCCGGGTGTGAGGAGTTCCCACAGCCCGCACACGCATGCCTGAACCTACATGTTCCATGGGGCCTGTTACAGTTGCCTCTATTGAAGCCCCAACAAACCCCCCGCTTGCCGCCATTTCCGCCAGTCTTGGGCTGAAATTCCCCACCGGCGCTTGCTCGAAAGGGCAACGCAGGCTTTTGGCGAACTGACCCCGGCCCGCTCCCGCCCAGCGAGGACGTACCCGCCGCACCAGGCAAGAGCTGCTTGTGCCATGACACCGAGTCGAGGCAGTCCCAGGTCAAAGTTGGATCAAACTCTTTCGCTTTTCGGAATTTCATGTCATATCCTTTCCACTCGTCCCCCTCATACCTGGTATAAAAATCCATAATCCTATTCTGGTAACAGGACAATTCGGTCATCACTTCCAGCTTTCGTTCACCCATGACTGCCCTAAATATCGAAAAGGCCTTTACCCAGTTCGCTGCGGTCTCATCGACTCTAAATTCCGCCATCTTGGCCCGCCATACACTGGGGTGCCATAAATCTTTCTGAGATTTTGCATATTCCATCTCGCGATGGTCAGTCAATAATGAAAACATATTCACATATTTTTCCCCCATATCATTTCCTTTGTGGCCGCAGGGATGTGCTGGGCCACCCTTTCGCGCCTTGAAGGTAAGGAACCTTCCCCCGCCATTGGCAATGGGTGCTTACCGGGTTCAACCGTCGTGTCTGCTGCCTTTTCCCGGCTAACCGTAGGCACTCCTGACGCCACCTGTGGGGGAACAAAAGGAACATTCGCCATCCCGGCTTCTCTTGACTGCCGTAACTGCTCGATTATTAGTCTAGCCTCCTCGGCCGGGTCCCCCGCGGCCACTGCCCCCCGCTTTCTTCTTGAGCCAGGGTAACACTGCCGCTAACTGGATGGCCAGTTCCGGGGGCATCTGATCATCATTAACAGGGGTAATTACAACCGGGATTGGTAGACCTATATCTGGACTTGGTACCGGGCTGTCTGCCGGTATGATGGGGGCGGCTGGGGGCACCTCAGGAACAGGATTCTCCCCGGAAACCGCCCTCTTCTTAATACGCTTCCCCCTACCCTCAGGGACGACTCCCGGCAAGGCCGGGCCTATTAGCTTCTTAGGACGGCCTGAGGGGTTGTTCTGGGCCGCTAACTGTTTTTTAACTTCGGCCAAACCTCGACCGATCGAATCAACTTTACCGAGTTTTCGGTCCATGATCGCCATTCGGTTCGACAAGGTGCGCAGTACCTTCTCCAGCTCGGAGCTCTTTCCCGCTTTTTTGCCGGCCATAGCTTCGTTTACTCCGCTCTAGTCGATCAAAGAGGTCCCTGATCCTTCGCACTCCAAATAACTGAAAGAGAAACAACAAGATTACAAGTTCTCAAAATTGCCGCTTGTTCCGTCGAGGGCTCACGAGCAACGAGTTGGTACAGCCTTCAGAGCACAGGAACAAGAGGACGCTTCTTCGGATTCCTGCTCTATTTATCCGTCTGCGGGAGGGCGGGGACCCTCCTCCGGTACGCCTACTGGGCGTGGTCTTCCGTGCGGGTGTCTAGGACAACCCCTCCTGGACGGGAAAGGGTGCGCCCCGGCTACGCCACTTTGGGCATACCAGCCGAGCCACGCCTCCCGCCCAAAATGGTTTCCCGGGGGGATCGGGGCACCCGTCCATATGTTCGGGGGGACCGAGTGGTCGCCCCTTTCCATTCTTCTCAGTCCTACCTCCTCTAAATGAGGTGTCTTCTATCCCTTCCACAGTCTGCCCCCCCACAGATGCTTCCTCGAGTGGTGCCTGCACCTTCTTCTCCAATCTTGCCACTCCCTTACATCAAGCCCCTTCCTGGCCTTCTGTATTCCTGCTTCTCTCTCCCTCATGTATCCTTCACAGTCCTGTTTCTCATTCCTGTGAAAGTTCCCTTTGTTCCCTCCACAGCCTGGTCTTTCCCTTGTGGCACAGTCCTGTCCCAAAATCAGTTGACTCCCCCTTCCTCCACCACAATCCTGCCCTTCTCTTGCTCCTGCTGTAGTGTGCTGCTCGCCATCCACTGAAAAGGGTGGCTTGCCTCTACAGACTCTTCCCGGTACCGTCACATGCACAACTCAAAAAATCTAAACATCTGGAGTAGTACATAATCAAGCGAAAAAGTTGGTGGAAGGTAACATTCACAGGGAGGGGAGTAAATAGTACAGAAAATCAGACCCTGCGATCTTTAAGGAATGAATTCCAGTTACTAATTTTTAGGCGAGTCTGTGGGGGAACGGACCTATAACGGGTCCCAGAAGTCAACTATTCTCTCTAGATTTAGTGCTAATCCGAAGTTGTGTCACTATGTAATGAACAAATCAAATAAGTATCAGACATATGTAGAGAAAATTCATTAAAAAACGTTTTTTACACTTTATTAGATACCTCCCTTAAGAGTTGCATTTTAAAATTAGTAAAACACATCATTTTATGATGTATATATTCATATATTAAAAACAGTAAAAAAAAAACGTTAAAAAAAACAGTCGGCGCGGCATTTCGGTGTAGTTAAAATGGTGTCACCTTCATCAGGACATTGACATTAACTGCAATCTAAAAATTAGAAAACAATGTTTTAGAAATCTTTATTATATTACAGTGACACAATACATTAATTCATCTTTTTTTTGGCTCTCCTATAAACAAGGTTTTAATTTTACAAAAAGATTTTTATGCCCCCACTACATTCGCATCTTTTTTAAGATAACTAAACAGTCATTGAAAATAACATATCTAGGTGGTCATTATTATTTGTTGCACCACCTCAAGTTGGTAAATACCTTCAACAGAAGATTTGTTTCGGCAGACTTTATAGTTCGGTTTTTATGAAGTTCCGCTTGGGCTTCACTTTTGTGTTTTCCTCTTGCGGACTGACAAACTTAATATATAAAGAGAGAACACTGAGTGTAATAGCTGCAATTTGCTCTCGTTGTTAGAATCACTTATTATTGAGGAACTCGTGTTTACCTTGGTGAAAATATCGGCGTTTAAAATGGTCACGTAGAAGCCACCGTAATGAATTATCAGGTGCTGTCTTACGGGATTTGTGGATTCTTTCTTCTATTTAGAATCGCTAGAAATAGTAAAATAGAGAACAGCATTGCAGTCTGGATTTCTATGTTTAATACCCTCCTACCGGATCAGTCTTTATTTTTGAGCGTACTCACCGGATCTAAATATCGTATATCGTCCGATGGAGATTGTAATTCTTATAAATCTACTTCAGAATCGATATTTCGCTCCTTTACTTGTGAACCTGTGGATATAATCAATATATATACTGAGCTTGCTACGTACAATAAACAAATTATTCATACTACTTTGAATCTGTTATCTCGGTTTCAGATGGGGTAAGCTTCTCAGTTAATATACCCCTTCTTTTCCCTTGTTTTTAATCCTGACTCGGTGGATAATTTATATCCATATTCAAGTCCCCTCTGTTGTGGAATATAAGTTAGGACTTGAATGGACAGCAAAAAGAACGGGCCCCATCTCAATCTGAGAGTCGAAATTACCCGGTCTCCATTAGCTCTAACAGAGGTTTTCAATGCGATATTACTTCACATACCTGTCTCAAAGGATTCGGCCTCTCTGCTTCAGCGTGCCCGTGTCTTCATGGATAATTTTAACACGGCACGCACGGCCCTTTTTATGCTGACTCTACTTCGAATGACCCAGAAGTGCCTCCTAGATCATTCCGATAGTTTCATCGGAGTATTATTATTATCCCTTTGGTGTGTTTCGCGTTTATAAGTCTCCCCTGATTCTATTTAAAATTATATGTAATGTTGTTGGTGTTTCGACACTCTAGATAGATCTGAATTCACTTGGTTCCAACAATATGTCAACTGAACCGGAAGTCTATGATTATAATTACCACGAAAGAGATCTAATTTGTTAATAAGTTTTAAGGATTCCTACGTTATACATTATATGAATTTAGATGAAAAAATTCAATGTTATTAGGCTCACTTAATTGAATAACAACGCGGCTACGCAAATGCGTGTACATTTCGTAGCGGCCATTTTGGTTTGGGTTTGTTTTACATTCTTAAAACTTGTTTTAAGTTAGTGGACATAGATCGTCTTTACCAATCCATGAATTTTATCGCAACCATGTGGTTTTAGGGAATTCCTACTCTGTATTTCATATTTTGTATGATATTACGTCGATTTATTTGTAAATCCAATGTAAATTGGTTCACATCACCATGTGAACATATCTTAGTTTTGTGGCGGCCATTTTGACTTTTGGAACCCTACACTCTCTCAGAGTTTGTTTAAAATTGAATTATGTATATTCGAACCGTGCAAATAACGGAATTGACAGTGACATTCACAGTACACTAACATAAATATACAATTTACGGTTAGCTAGGCATGTGTAATTAATATCATTGTTATATCCATACATACGAAATAATAGAAGGACTGTTGTCAAAATCACATACAATACAAAAAGTTATTGAGTTCAACGGTAATATTAAATAATAATCCTTTTATAACCACAATCATTATTGTCTCTACATATTCAGTGATTACACACAATTTTAATATTCTATGTATGTTCTGTCTATGAGCAGCTACAATGGGTTAAACAATAATCAAAAAAATATTGAGCAATCTATTTCTAATATAAGCATTGTTGACCATAGTATACATTCTATTCTAATCTCCATCCACACTATGCATTCTTCAATCCTTGCTATCAACACAGATGACATTATTATGCTCCTAATTAGTTGACATTCTATGAGATTATACAGTGCATCATACAATGTTTAAGAGATTGAGATATCGTTACAGTAACAGTCTTTCCCATTCCTTTCTATTGTTTAGGCCGGTTCTAAACGTATTAAAAAGGGACATGAAAAACTGTTCTCTCTTTTTTCTCTTGATCTGGGTATTCCCTCCTCTCATGCTATATTGAGTGACTTCTAAGCCACACAATTTCAAGTCATCAATTTCATGTTTGTGGGTCAACCAGTGATCCACGAGTGGTGCAGTTTTTTTCTTTGTCCTAATTGCTGACTTGTGCTCTGCAATACGCGTTTTAATTTCTCTCGATGTTTCCCCGATGTGAGCTTTGTTGCACGGGCAAAGAATAAAATAAATCACATTTTTAGTTCTACAATTAATGAAACTTTTTATTTTATGAGTGATTCCATTGTATGTTACTATGTTTAGCTTCATTTGGTTATCACAGTTGCTGCACATATTGCAGCCAAAATTCCCTGTTGGGAAGGGCATGTTGTCAATTGTGTTTTGTTTCTCATTCCGATCTTCCCTGAATGTATGCACCAAACTATTTGTCACTGTTTTATTTCTTCTAAAACTGAACATAGGTTTTGGTATCTGGGTGCCATTCCTATCATTAAGCAATGACCAATTTCTATTGATTATATTTTTTACTTTATTACTTGCTACACTGAAGTTTGTAACGAAGATTAGTCTGTCGTTTGTCTTTTCTGCGTTTTTGTTTTCAGACGAAAACAAAATATCTCTATTGAAATATTTTGCTCGTTTCTAGGCTTTCGGGATTAGATTTTTCAGATAACCTCTTTCCTTTAGTTTCATGGATAATTCATCTGCATGTCTATTAAAATCCCTGATATCTGTGCAATTTCTTCTGATCCTTAAGTATTGACCAAAGGGGATGTTGTCTTTTTGGCATCTAGGGTGATTACTTTTATAATGCAGTAACGTGTTTCTGTCTGTCGGTTTGGTATATAAATCTACCCCTAATATACCATTCTGATCTCTAATACTAATATCTAAAAACTCAATTTTTTCTTTCTTGTAATTTGAGGTAAATCTGAGGTTACTGTCTCCCAGATTGAGCCAAATGATAAAGTCAGTCAAGGTCTCAATTGTCCCTGTCCAAATGAAACAAATGTAATCTATAAACCTTGACCAACATGTGATGTTTTCAAAAAAGGGCGCTACATTATTGAAAATGTGCTTGTTCTCAAAGGCTGCCACATAAAGGCATGCCAAACTGGGGGCACAAGTGGCTCCCATGCTGGTGCCTTTGGTTTGCTTATAAAAGTCTTTCTTGAATAGAAAAAAATTATTTTTTAATATTATTTCAACGCATTCCAAAATAAAGATTGCATGAGCATTGAGATCTCCCTCATCAGTACTAAGCCCACTAACATCCTGATGGTGTCATCCTGAGGGATGTTGGTGTAGAGGGCCTCAATGTCTAAAGTAACCAGCCATTGATTCTGCATATTATATGGGTGGCCTTCCACTTTTTCTATCATACAAGTCGTGTCTTTTATATATGCCTTTTGACTAATTACTAAGGGCTGGAGGAACTTGTCTACATATTTACTTAACCCCTTGCATGCTGATGACGGAGCGGTTCCGTCATCAGCTACGGGTGAGCTGTGCTGATGACGGAACTGTTCCGTCATGACTCCGCCCGTGCAAGGCGGAGTCAGCATGGGCGGGGAATTCCCGCCGCACGCAAGGGGTTAATGGCTCTGTTACTGAATTAATGCTTGACACAATGGGTCGCATGGGTGGGTCTTGCAAGTTCTTGTGGACTTTGGGAAGTCCATAAAGTGCTGGTATGATGGGGGCTTCATTTAAAAAAAATCTATATTCGCTTCACTGTTTGGTTAGTATTATTCTCGAGGTTCTTAAGAGCTATACTCTCTTTGTTGTGTTCTATCTAGGACCCCGATCAATATTATGATCTTATGCCCCTATACGGCTATAATCAATCCATACCCCTATAATGGCATAAACGATCAGAGCCATATTTCAGAAACTCATCTCTGCAGCTCATTAAAGTATATGACACAGCAGAAGCCAGTATCTAAGATTCCTAGATTAAACACCGAGTTCTTTCAACAGATAAAACCCCCAGCAACCTGGGAAAGCCCCGCTTGCTATGTTTTGATTAGTAATAGAACTCTAATGAGCACTGTAAGAACGACCGGTTCTCAGTGACATCTTTATTGACGTCTTATGTCCAAAAACTTACGTCAAACAAGGCACCTTCCAGGTATAAATAATACCAACGTTGCCTTAAGCAAACACAGCGGTGGTGATAGAGAATACAGGAGCAGAACAGCTGTCCCTTGCAGAGCCCAGCAGATGCGAGAAGCCCAAGGACGCTGCCCCTCCTCCTCCTTGACACGCTGAGAAAGGCGCTGTCTTTTCTCGTTACGTTACGTTAAAATTATTTGTACCGCGCGCTTTCACCAACGGTTTCATGGCGCTCTTGACAAGTACAGTGATCAAGGGTGAGGGGTTATTCGTATGCAGACTGGAATAGCAGGGTTTTTAGTAGTCTGCGAAAGCAGTCGTAACTGGGACAAAGGCGAAGTGTGGGTGGCAGGGAGTTCCAAGTGGAGGGGGCCAGAACAGAGAAACTCAAACCACCGTGCTTTTTGCGTTTGAATTTGGGGACCACGAGGAGGTGGAGAGATGCTGAGCGAAGAGCTCTGAGGGGGATGTGGCGTGTCAAGACAGATGCGATTAAGGCAGGGGCTGCATCAGAGAGGGCCTTGAAAACTGAGCATCCCAGCTTGAAGGTGCAGCGCTTGGAGACAGGGAGCCAATGAAGACTATGGAGAAGGGGAGTGACATGCTGATGTTTAGGCTGGCGGAAGATCAGGCGGGCAGCCTGGTTCTGCACCAGCTGCAGCCTGTGGAGGTGACATGCGGAGATCCCCACATACAGCATGTTGGCGTAGTCAAGCCTGGAGGTGATGAGAGCGATGATAACTTGAATCAGGGCATCCCTGGTGAGAAACCTGCTGATTTTGCGAATCCACCTAAGATGGAAAAAACAGGATGAGGTGACTGAGTTAATTTGTGGTCTCATCGAGAGGTCTTCAGAAATTATCACCCCCAGGCTCTTCACTGTGCTCACTGGAGTGGGTGCCGTCCCCAGGGATGTTGGCCAGAAGGTGGTATTCCACGGATTAGTGGGGCCCCCCACAAGTACGAGCTCAGTTTTTGTGGGGTTCAATTTTAGTTGGCTGTGATACATCCACTCTGCGATGGTCAGCATGATAGACTGACAATTGAGACGGGAGGAAGGAAAGGAATCAATGGGAAAAATTAACTGAAGATCGTCCGCGTAATTGAAAATTGTGACCGGGGAATTGCGGAGGGAAGCTAATAGGGGTTGCAGATACAAATTAAAAAGAAGGGGGGATAGTGCAGATCCCTGTGGGACACCACAGGTGAGGGATGTGTAAGGTGCAGAAAAGGTGGACAGGTGAACAGCTTGTGAGCGCTGGTCAAGGAATGATCTGAGCCAGTCAAGGGCCACCCCCTGGATGCCGGCATTGTGGACACGGTCGATCAGGATGGCATGATCGACCGTGTCGAATGCTGCAGAGAGGTCTAAAAGGACTAGGGCCTGAGAGATGTTTTTTTCGGCACCTGTCTCCTGCCGAGAAAATCCAGCTCCGGCATTTCCAGCCTACCCTTGCGGGTGACTGGGATATCGAGTCCTGAGGGGAGATACCAGACCTCCAACATTCTATTCCAGAGGTACAGTGTTGACTAAACCCACTAGAGAGAATTCGTGAAGCAAACCCTTGGCAAAACCAACTTAACTTAAACTGCTACTTACTTACTCCCTCCCACGTATTAGGCTTAGGTCAGGTACACTGGGGTAGGCGTATCTAGAAGCATCAGTTGAGTACGTTAGTAAAATGTATATATGAATGTATATATTTTATTCATTTTAACCATTGTATGGCTAAGAAACCATATCAACGCTTTTACAGTATTATTTCGCAATCCTCCTTTTACTGTACGCACTTTTTATAATAACAAGTCTTGCAATTGTGGCAATTCATTTCTCTTGCATGAGAAGAAAGACTGTTCAATAAAAAATACCTTTTATTGAAAACGCCCGTCTCTCTATTCTCTGCATAATGGTGAAAGTAATCTGCACAACTGACTGAGTGAAATAGCTGTCTATTGTTTCACACGACTCTAGAGATTGACTCTTATTCTAAGGAGCAAAGTTGTCATGTTTATGTGGTTGTTGGAAAATTGAATCCCTTCTTGTCTGAGCCAGGGGAGCTGATCACTTCCTATGGAGAAACAGCGGCCCTCATCCTCCTAGACCTCTCCGCGGCTTTCGACACGGTCTGCCACCGCACCCTAGTACGGCGCCTCAGCAACATCGGAATCCAGGACAAGGCGCTGGAATGGATCATCTCCTTCCTCGACGGAAGAACACAGAGAGTCCGCCTACCACCGTACAAGTCAGAGGCCTCCGAAGTCATCTGCGGCGTCCCTCAAGGATCATCTCTGAGCCCCACCCTCTTCAACGTCTACATGAGCCCCCTCGCGGCCATCGTACGCAAACACAACCTCAGCATAATCTCCTACGCCGACGACACCCAGCTGATCCTCTCCCTGACCAACGACCCCACCGCCGCCAGAGCCAACCTGCACGAAGGGATGAAAGAGGTAGCCGAGTGGATGACGACCAGCCGCCTAAAACTGAACTCAGACAAGACGGAGGTCCTCATCCTGGGCCCCTCACCCTCCGCCTGGGACGACTCCTGGTGGCCTCCCGCCCTGGGCACCGCACCCAAACCGACGGACCATGCACGCAACCTGGGCTTCATCCTGGACTCCTCCCTTTCCATTACCAGGCAAGTCAACAACGTCTCCTCGACGTGCTTCAACATCCTACGCATGCTACGGAAGATCTTCTGGTGGATCCCCACCGAGACCAGGAAGACCGTCACCCAGGCCCTCGTCACCAGCCGACTGGACTACGGCAACGCCCTCTACGCCGGTACCACCGCCAAGCTCCAGAAGAGACTCCAGCGGATCCAGAACGCCTCAGCCAGACTCATCCTCGACATCCCACGAACCAGTCACATCTCCGGACACCTGAGAGACCTTCACTGGCTCCCCGTCAGCAAAAGAATCACCTTCCGCCTCCTCACCCATGCACACAAAGCCCTACACGACCAAGGCCCGAGCTACCTCAACAGCAGAGTCAACTTCTACGCTCCCAAACGCCACCTCCGATCAGCCAACCACGCCCTCGCCGCCGTCCCCCGCATCCAAAGAGCGACTACAGGAGGAAGGTCCTTCTCCTACCTGGCTGCCAAGACCTGGAACTCCCTCCCGACCGACCTGCGCCTGACCCAAGACCACCTCTCCTTCAGGAAGAAGCTGAAGACCTGGCTGTTCGAGCAGTAGCGGCACCCCCCCCCCCCCCCAGCGCCTTGAGACCCTACGGGTATGTAGCGCGCTTTACAAGTGTCATTGATTGATTAAGTCAAGAAAGTTTCCAGTGACCTCTGAGATAGTTGGTACAAACCCAATTAAGTTTAGCATAGTCAGTAGAGACCAGGAAGACCGCACTTTTATGTCTACACTGCTGTTTATGTTATTCCAATGCGCAGGGCCTATAGGGAAAATAGGAACTACACTACATGGCGCCCAACGTTTGGTAAGGCGATAAAACTAACGCAAGACGTTAGAGTAACTCAGTCGTGCTTTTTCACACAGACCCTTTCTCCCGTAAATACTCCAATAGACGTCTGGAGTGGGTGAAAGGTTAAAATCCGCCCGAACTTAGTAGGAAGAGATTCCTATGTAAAGCTCTGGTTTATTCAACGTTGAAGGATACAGTGTTCTAAAATATTGTGCACCTAATCTCCTCCCTGACAGTAAAATGCCAGGAGAAGGCGGGAACAATGGAACCACTGATGCCGCAGTAAATGCGACTCAGCAGGGTCCCGATGAAATTAATGAACCGGGTGCGATAATCATCCCGGTCAACATAAGAAAAACTATAACGTTAAAACTTATAGAAAATGGACTGACCACACAAGGTGGCACAGTCGTCTTCGTGATAGAGGCACATGAATATCGGCAGACAGAGGTATTCTATTCTTGGATAAAATTTCCAGCGGCAAACGCTGCAACACACGAGTTCCACTATTACAAAATAGAGGATCCACCGGAAGAGTACGCTCCTTTCGAGGAGATTGAAATCCCATTAAAATTCCAGGAGCATCTGCTCTGGTTTAAAGGCGCCCTAAAACACAATGATCATATTACCAGGCTCGGTCCACTAGGTAGACCAGGAGCAACGTGGCCGGTTCTAGCCAGCTACGCACCACATCCGGACATTGCAAAAATGTCGAAAGAAGAACTTTTAGCACAGCTAAAAACATTAATCAAAATACATAGACAGTTAGTCCAATATGTAATGCAGACTGCAACAGTCCAAACAGCTGTTAATGTCCCACAGCTGACCCCTCATCAGGGGAACACAAATAAAATTACACCACAGAACATACAATCATGTCTTGGTAAAACACCCATAAAACGGGAACAAATTCCTTTCTGGTTAGCGCAGAAAATTACTCAAATAGAGGCAGTATTTCCGAATACTACCCCTATTGAGAAACACAGAATTCTAACCATCTGCCTTCCAATGGGGGTCGCACCACACGTGGAGGACTGTGACACTTGGTTTACAGTCTTTGCTTCCATTTACACAAAAACACATGGTGTTCCGTCAATGGCGGTAATTCCAGATGTGCTAAAACAGATTCAGAATGAATACGGTCCAGAACCTGCTTTAACTCTTGGTATGAAATTACTGAAAGACTTCAAGCAGGTCTCTGCTATATTACTAGCCAATATAAAAGGAGAAGCAGCATCTGTGGCGATCCGCCAGAAGTTGAAGGAAACAGATATAACAGATCAACCAATTGAGCTTGCCAGAATTATAGAAAAATGTTATGAAGAATTAGGTAGAGAAAGCTTGGGTGGGAAACCAGTGAAACCCCAACTACTCGAAAATCCTGAAAAGTTATTTATTAAAAATAATTCAAACACTCCTAAAAAGAGCTGGGATGGAAATAAACAATCCACTCCCAAGGAAAAAGTTTTCCAGTCCAGAGGAAGGTCTCCTCGACGGAGGGAAAGAACTCCGACTCGAGAACACCAGTCTCCCCAGGGGGAGCCCTCTGAGAAAAGACATAACCTTAGAAATAGGGATAACTTGAAGAAGCCTGATAGATATCAAAGTATTGATACACGTCCCTCTCGATCTTTTTCGCAGAAATCGGAAAGAAGAGGACGGTCAGACCCAGGAGAGCACACCAAGTCCAAAGACAAGGAACCTGCTCAAAGTAAAAGTTACAATTTCCAAGAAAGAAGGTAGCCAGTATTAGAGTAATCGAACATGCCGAGAATACTGAGGACACAGCTGAAAAACAGGGAGTGGGCATAGACAATGCTAGACAGTGCAGCAGAAATCACCATCGCTCGCAAGACCCTGATGAGTCATCTAGAGACAGTGGACACGAATGAATACATTCAAGTAGAAACTGCCGCCACCAGAGTTAGCAAACCTCATAAGATATATGAAATAACACTGCGTATAGAGGGAGATAAGACCAGGAAAATAAGGGGTCTATTCTGGGATAACCTCTCAAAAGGCTATGACATCCTGTTAGCTGAAAAAGATTGGCCCCAGAGTTTGTCAGTGAGTGCCCTCGTGGCGAGGAAATGATTATGCCTGCCTTCTCAAATCACATTCCGATTCACACTAAATATATATATGCAAGGAAATGGGCAATGGCCCAGGCACCAGCATTATATAAAAACCATGTAGGATGGGATGAGGACTCTCCTCCTCACAAAATCCAGTTAAAAAGTCAACCGACTGCACAAAGGCAGTATCCAATTAAGCAAGAAGCTAAAAAACAAGTCAGGGAGATTTTAGATCAACTTGAATACCAGGGGGTGATTAAAACATGCACCTCTCAAATGAACAATCCTTTGTTTCCTGTCTCCAAACCGGAGGATTCATATCATCTAGTCTTGGACTACAGACATCTTAACTCATGTTGCAAAACATTTGCAGTACAAAATTCGCATAGTGCTGCACTAATGAATAACATAGTTCGTAAAAAATATAAAACAACACTAGACATATCTAATGGTTTCTTTTGTCAAAATATTGCACCGGAAAGCAGGTACTTGACCGCTTTCTCAGTAATGGGGTCACAGAAAAATTTCTGTAGGCTCCCACAGGGATTCAAGAACAGCCCAGGACTATTCTCAGCCAGAGTAACATAGTTACTGCAAATGTATGAGGATGAGGCATTATCTTACGTCGATGACATCTATCTAACAGATGACGACTTGGAGACTCACTTGAAAAGGGTGAACACCATAATACTTGGTTTAACAGCAGAGGGTTACAAATTCAACTTTAAAAAGTCAAGAATTGCCCATCTGACAGTATTATTTTTAGGATACGAATTATCAAGTGAAGGAAAAAGCCTGGCGGACAACTTCTTAGAGAAGTGCGCTGTACTCCAAGCACCAAAAACGCTGAAGAACTTACAATCAATTCTAGGCTTCCTGAATTTCGGAAGAACTTACATTCTTAATTATGCGAGAGGGTTAAACCTCTCTATGAACTAATTAAACCTGATTTTAAACCAATCAACTGGACTCAAAAACACACAGATATTTTGAGATCATTGCAAACAGACATGTTAGCAAAAACAAAATTAGATACACGTGACAATACAATCGACCTTGTAATCCGAGTTATCCCAGGAAGATGCGGATTCACGTACCTGACCTCTAATGAGGGAGAAACGGTACCAATAGCTTACAAATCTCACTTGTACACACAAGCAGAAAAAGCATTCAGTCTCACAGAAAATACTGTGAAAGCAGTACAAACTGCAATAGTGAATGAACGAGAACTAGCACACGGCAAAAGGATCATTGTCCTCACAGCAGAATCCGCCTTCGAGGCGCTATTCAGCCCAGTAAACAAGCCTACAGTGTCACTGGATCCGAAATGGATACAGTGGGAAAAGTCTCTTGCTGCGAAAGACGTGAAATACTATTTCGCCCCGCACATGAAAAAACGGAATGATTTAACTTATGAAAAAGAATGTCCTCTGTGGCGTGGATTGGACGGCGATGCGGACGGTCGTCTAGGTCCGTCGGCTCCACATCCCTGAGGGGAAACTAACTATCCAAACTAGCCAGATCTTGCCAAAACATTAAAAAACAGGTGGGGGAAGGTAAGCGCTGCAGAGCGACGGACGGGAAGAAGGAGGAAAGCAGCCACAGTACGAGGGAACAGCCCTTGAACCCACCACGGGCAAACAACAGCGCGAAGCTCAAGATGGCGCCCTGAAGCAAGTTGAGGACCTTGAAAGGAAAATCAACAGAAGAAGCAGCGAGAGGAGGCCACCACATTTTGCCTTAAACCCTACAGCCGAGGGCAGAGACTCACCTCCTAAACCCTGCCAAACCCCTTACCTGGCGGGGATTCAAGATCCGTGAGAAAGGGGGACGCCTGGAGTCAGCAGAAGCGCGGACACAGAGAAAGTGACAGATTGCAGCGCAGGACTCAGACCGGAGATCCAAAGATCCAGAGACCCGCCGTCTGTGGGCAGTCAGAGTATGCAACGCTAAACGGGAAACGGCTGCAGGGAGAGACGCCATTGCCGGAAGTCTTCACCGATCCCAGGCGGAAGACGAAGCAGGACCGGAAGCGGAAGAAGAAGAACAAACAACCGGAAGGGGTCGCACAATCAAGTAAGTGCGGAGACTGGCGCCGGAGGCTAAGCGGAGAACCCCCCGGGGGGGAGGAAGCAAGTGGAGAAGGCGCAAACCCTGACAGCGCCCTACCGGCGGAAAGGAGAAGGTAGGAGAGCAAAGAGGAAGCGCAGGAGGAGGCGAAAGGCAGGAGCGGAAGAACGGTCCAACCAAGGAGCCGCACCGGAGGCTAACGCAGGGCGGGAACGAGAGCTCTGCAAAGCAGAGTCTGCAGCTGGAGTCCAGGGGGGAGGGGCAAATATACAACAACAAGAGCCTAGGCGGGCTCTAACGCTAATCTAAGCCGGAAATAGCCCCCAAGATAAGCCACGAAACGCACAGTCACAAGCACAAGGGGCAACACTGCGCACATAAGGAACGAGAGGCGATAAAACTCAAGGCTAAAAGCCATAGCCGGCATTAGGAGACTTGCTAGCACAACATCTGCGCAACACCAAGGTCCGAGGTGGCGGAGGGGGAGCACGCCAAGAGCAAAGAGCAAAGAAGAGAAACAGTACCAATTTGGGACAGCGAAAAAGAATATCCTCTGCCAATCGAAATTCTTCCTCTACAACAATACTCCTGTATAATCCACAGAGACAGATTTGTACAGCATTACAACGTAGAGAATAAATCCTACGATGCAGCCTGCGAGATTGTTAAAGGTCGCTGGATGTGCGGTAAATTCAGACCGAAAATAACAAAAACTGAATCACTGAGAAACTGTTCGGCTCAGCGAGCTGAAATCAGATCTTTAAAGATGGCGCTTGAAAATGCAGAACGTGAATTCCCGACACTAATTGTGTGCGATTCGCATTTTTGCATCAACAACTACAATAATAAGTTGCAGAGTTGGATTCAAAATGATTACAAAGATGACCCAGGTGCCACAATCAAGCATAAAATGCTTTGGAAACAGGTAGTTCTTTTACGGAAAGAACTACAAAAGACTCACGTGATACACACTCTGACTCATCAACGTGATGGCGTTCACATTGCAGGGAATTCATTGGCTATTACAGCCGCAGCAGAAGCAACTAAACCGGCTTCCGTAGCCACAAAAAAGCGTTCAGAAAAATACATAGACGGGGAAACCATGCTGGCAGTGAAAACGTCCTTAAAAGGCGACTGTGCAGCACTACCCGTGAACTATCCACTCAATTATGCATACGTAATTGATGCAAACTCCGTTCCTTTTGCTCGAATCCCTGGAGTGGGGGATAGGGTAATTCCAAATACGAACCGGAGAAAGTTATTATTAGCAGACGCACACATGGGTGAAGGTCCAAGGCACAAACAGATGAAGGAATCTCTGACTGAATTACAATCAGAGTACTGGGGGCCGGAGATGAGCCTGCACCACAATAAATATGTAAAGAACTGTCCCGACTGCGATAGAGATCGCAGCAGCGAGTCAAGCGGAGTAATGCCATGGCCTGGTATGTAGGTAGCGTAATGCTGTCTATATGTAATCCAGCGTCCTATTAATTGTTTAAGACTAGATTCACTTAGAAAATGTGGCCCCAGCGCTCGGCTGATGCCAAAACTGTTATAAAAGATCTGCGAGTCTTTATCGGCACATACGCAATTGCCATGTTCCATTCTGACCAGGGTCCTGCTTTCAGCTCTCGAGCTTATATGGAGGCCATGGCCAGTATGGGCGTTGGGTTGAGATACTCTTGTCCATCACACCCTGAGGGGAACAGTGTAGTGGAAAGAAAAAACCGAGACATAAAGCAATCTATAACAGCGAAGGTATTAGGTTCAGGTGATGGGTGGGTCAAACATTTAATAAGTGTCCAACTTAGTCTAAATAATTTGCCAAGAAATTCTCTAAAAGGTTTCAGCCCGTACGAACTATTGTTCGGAACTAGAATGCATGTTCAGGACCTCGATAGTCAGGCTTCAGTGGTAAAAGATAAGAATAAAGACTTTGACATCAAAGATCGTTTGGCTGTTTTACAGGACTTGAATGAAACAAGAAAATCCTTAAGCAACATAAAGTTAAAGCAACAGCCAACTACCACTAAAGACACACCACCTGTCCCAGCAAGACCTGTCTGGATTCCAAAGATTGGGGATCTAGTCAGAGAGAAAATAGCGGTGAAGAGGGAATTTGGGCCTTCTTACAGAAAAGCAGTACCTGTCTTGGCAATCAACGGAACAAGATCAGTAGTACTACCGCCTCTTGCTGGTAAAAAGGAGAACCGAGTTGTATCAATCGACCTGGTAAAACCACAATCATGTAGCCTATAATTAACAGAAGGCCAAATGGACTCCCAAGAAACAACAGAATACCCAAATTTGCAACAATCCAAGAGGTTCAAACTGAAAGACTAATCACATTTGATAAACCTGCAGTGCACAGAGAGGGACTATGCAATACTGCCATGGAACTCGTGCCTCTTGAAACACAGATTGAAACAGTTCGTCATGAAACACCAGTCTACAATGATGTGGCATCAGAATGTGCTACCGAAAGACAAATTGAGAAACAAATTCCAACAATTGACAGAACTGCCTCTGGCTACTTCATCAACTTCGATACCTTTTCTGAAGATCAAAACGACCCTGAAGTTACACCAGAAACACTTTTAAAGAAAAAGCAATAGAACTCTTTCATCAAATCAAAGAAGTATATCTAGATGCACCATTGATTGAGCATTGGATTATATCAGGGGTACTTATACTCCTACTAGGTCTAATATTGGTTTTAATTTTAGGAAAATTTATTACAATTCAATGGACACAGCAAGTCAAACCATCAACTTAGTTCTAAAACCACACAAATCATCTCACGTGAAGAAAAGAGGACTATCATCAGTAAATGTCACAGCCATTCCAATACCTTGCGGGGTAGTATGGGACAAGACTGACTATGAAGTATATGGCCCGGTCGAGATCTTGAAATATCCTCACCAGTTCAAGGTTTCATTAAGTGACTTTGTAAAACCAAGTACATTTTCTGATGATTGGGATTTTGAAAGTATAAATAATATGATGTCTGATTTAGTGTTGTCAGCAAGATTTACAGACCATGATTATTTACAAGGTTCATCTAATTATGAACAAATGTACTGCTTCTCACATTACGGGGACCATTACTTACATAAATCTGCACAACCTAGAAATGTTTTTAAATATAACCAATAGGAACATTGTGCTACTCCACCTAAAAGCAGTTCAAAAACATTCTATGAGAAATTCCAGTACTTCTCAGGGTTTAACACAAGTGATGCAGAAACATTTTATTATGAACTGTTGGATGAAATAGGGACGAAAACAATGCTGACAAATACTAAATTAATATATTCAGAAGCATTTTATGAAAAAATGATAACATTTGGTTTTGATTTCTGGAAAAACAACATTGAAACAAAAACCATCTGGGGTACAAAAGATTGGCAGGTACAAGGCCTAGAAGCATTATTTCGAGCCTGCATGATCCCAGAACAAATAATGTTCTTAAATGTCACAATTCACCAAACAACCTGTCTTGGCCTAGCTAAGATTAAAGACCTTAACAAACTGTCTATTCCAAAGCCAATACCTGATAATGCAACCACAGATATTGAAATAGACGTATCTAACATTTTACATCTAAACAGAACACATCCTGATTGGAAAAAGTGGTTAATCTGGCCTACTGACACAAATAAATGTCAAGATAGATTCCTGAACAAAAGACAGGGGTTAAAAATGACCAGACCAGACCCTAGATACTCCCAGAGACAACATCCAGGGATATTAACAACATACAGTGTAGGGAAACTCTGCCTTGAATGGCTAGAATCATCCACACTGGCAGAAATTAAGCAACACTTATCTTTACTTAAAGATGGTGCTGATTTGCGCGTTTCATTCTGGGACCACGCAAACAGCGTCAAAAATGTTTCATAGCGGCAAGCATATATGCGGCATACAGCGAGGCTTGGAAAGTAACTCAAATTGAAACAGCTGAAAAAATACGATAAATTGATTGTATAAAATTGGAAAAATCACTTTCTGTTGTGGACAATGGGTTAATGAGTCTGTCCTCCAGAATATATTCACTGGACAGTATTGTATCTTCTGCCATCGATATAATAGACAAAGACTTGCTAATGTTACAGCATGGCCAGTCGCAATTGCGTTCTATTGCACAGCTAGGCTGGACGCTGCAAAATCTTCGTTCAGGCTATGTGCCATGGCGTTTAATCAACACAACGTCATTGTTTTCCATCTTTAACCTTACTGATAAACAAATCAGCTTGGCACAGAAAGAAGCAGACTATACAATCCTGAGCATCGAAAAACTTGAGAGATTACCATTGACAATGTCAGAAAGACCTGTCATTGAATGGATAATACACGGGATTATCACAATTCCAATAACAACTTTCCAATTTAAAAATTGCCTTGAATATATACCGACTGGCCAGTATGAACGATTGGGTGAAGGGTACATTAAGTCAGCATGGAAATTACCATATACACACACATGCTATAGTGACAGCAACAAAAATGTATTTCTTAGTGGTGAAAATTGCAAACATTCACTAAGCGGTATACTTTTGTGCCAGGGTATTAATTTACACAGGGCCTGTGAAGGAACTTCAAACAACCTTTCATGCCACCAACATGTCACACCTGCAACGCAGATAGAGCCTTTCTTTAAGCAACTCTCTAATGGGAGTTACATTCTAATCGGATCACAGCTGTTGTGGCTTGATGCCAGGGAAAGCATATCTCGTAAGCGTAACTTCCATGGTCACTTGCTGTATGCAAGCATTGTTTCCAAATGGCCCTGAAGATTCCGAGATGCCGATTTGGCCTCCTTTGAATGTCTCTTCTATACGAATTGATACTTTAAGCAGAATGAAGTCTGTGCTTTTACAGACAACAGTATCCATCACGTCATCAAAAGAGACGTATGATCTCCAAGTTGCAAGGACAGCTTCGGAGATACATGACCTTTTATCAACAAATTGCCCCGTGCATTTCAAAGAAATGCTTAGCTAAATTCTAAATATGTCAGATGCCGTAGGTATCTCAGGCGTATTTAAGACGATTTTTTCGGGACTGTTAACACCATTCAAAGCAATCCTAGGAATTATTCCTAATTTTGTCCATTCAGTCATACCCCTGACTTTGGGACTTGTAGCAGGCACTTTATTTTTGACCCTCCTGCTCCGATATGGCAAACCAAAACACAGAGATGACTCCGGCAAGGATGGAAGAAACGATTCTAGCAGTACGCTACCGGGACCGCATAACTAGAGTCCTTGGATTGGCCAGGCTGAGAGATCTGAACATGACCTGGTTTCTTTCATTCAGACCTATATGGCAGACCTCACTTGCCACCCGGAAACACCACCAGCTGATCCGCGCCGCCAAGAAAACAGCATTCAAGGACCGGTTGGACAACAACGCACACAACTGCAAGGAACTCTTCAACATCGTCAAAGAGCTTTCCAACCCCAGCGCAGGAAACAACGACATCACCCCATCGCAAGACCTCTGCAACTCCCTGGCTTCATACTTCCACAACAAGATCGCGGACATACACAACAGCTTCAACAACCAACCAACGCACACCATGACCGAACAACCACCCCCCACCACCACCCTCCGCGCCTGGACCCCGATCAGCACCGAAGACACCATCCGCACGATGAACTCCATCCACTCCGGATCACCGACCGACCCCTGCCCTCACCACGTCTTCAACAAAGCCGACGCTGTCATCGCACCCCACCTGCGAGACATCATCAACACATCCCTCGACACCACCATCTTCCCCGAGAGCTGGAAACACGCCGAACTCAGCGCCCTACTCAAGAAACCAACAGCGGACCCCACCGACCTCAAGAATTACCGCCCCATCTCGCTCCTCCCGTTTCCAGCCAAAGTCATCGAGAAGACCGTCAACAAGCAGATGGCCGCTTTCCTCGAGACGAACGGATCCCTCGACCCCTCACAGTCCGGCTTCCGAGCCAACCACAGCACCGAGACCGCCCTCATCGCCGCCACCGACGACATCCGAGCCCTGATGGACAATGGAGAAACAGCGGCCCTCATCCTCCTAGACCTCTCTGCGGCATTCGACACGGTCTGCCACCGCACCCTAGTACGGCGCCTCAGCAACGTCGGAATCCAGGACAAGGCGCTGGAGTGGATCACCTCCTTCCTCGACGGGAGAACACAGAGAGTCCGCCTACCACCGTACAAGTCAGAGGCCACCGAAGTCATCTGCGGCGTCCCCCAAGGATCATCTCTGAGCCCCACCCTCTTCAACGTCTACATGAGCCCCCTCGCGGCCATCGTACGCAAACACAACCTCAGCATAATCTCCTACGCCGACGACACCCAGCTGATCCTCTCCCTGACCAACGACCCCGCCGCCGCCAGAGCCAACCTGCACGAAGGGATGAAAGAGGTAGCCGAGTGGATGACGACCAGCCGCCTGAAACTGAACTCGGACAAGACGGAGGTCCTCATCCTGGGCTCCTCTCCCTCCGCCTGGGACGACTCCTGGTGGCCTCCCGCCCTGGGCACCGCACCCAAACCGACAGACCATGCACGCAACCTGGGCTTCATCCTGGACTCCTCCCTCTCCATGACCAGGCAAGTCAACAACGTCTCCTCGGCATGCTTCAACATCCTACGCATGCTACGGAAGATCTTCTGGTGGATCCCCACCGAGACCAGGAAGACCGTCACCCAGGCCCTCGTCACCAGCCGATTGGACTACGGCAACGCCCTCTACGCCGAGACCACCGCCAAGCTCCAGAAGAGACTCCAGCGGATCCAGAACGCCTCAGCCAGACTCATCCTCGACATCCCACGAACCAGCCACATCTCCGGACATCTGCGAGACCTTCACTGGCTCCCCGTCAACAAAAGAATCACCTTCCGCCTCCTCACCCACGCACACAAAGCCCTACACGACCAAGGCCCGAGCTACCTCAACAGCCGAGTCAACTTCTACGCTCCCAAACGCCACCTCCGATCAGCCAACCACGCCCTCGCCGCCGTCCCCCGCATCCGAAGAGCGACTACAGGAGGAAGGTCCTTCTCCCACCTGGCCGCCAAGACCTGGAACTCCCTCCCGACCGACCTGCGCCTGACCCAAGACCACCTCTCCTTCAGGAAGAAGCTGAAGACCTGGCTGTTCGAGCAGTAGCGGCTCCCCCCCCCCCCAGCGCCTTGAGACCCCACGGGTATGTAGCGCGCTTTATAAGTGTCACTGATTGATTGATTGATTGACCTGCATCTTACCTGTGCCTCGATGTATGCAATGCGGAGAAGAATGCGTGTTAGACACCTGTCTTGCACTACCATCAGCAGTACCAATGGAAATCGATACTTTGCTAAGTCCTGTAACGGCTCACGCATCGTGTTGTCCCCAGCGGTTACCAATCCTGATGACGGCATTCGTTGAGACTCCTGTGCTACGACTAGGTGGCGGTAGTGAAGCGATACAAGAAAGCAACATCACCCAGGTACGGCCTTCTGTGAGCATTGCTGATCCAAACATCGATGATAGCAATCATTCTCACACCTGCCAAGTTACAGCATTATCGAACTTGGTCGAACTGTCACCTGAATATGTAGACCTGTTCTTTAGAAGCCTGTCTGATATGATGTTCTCGCCTGAACAGCAACAATGATTTTTTGGTAAACACATTCCGGTGCACAGCGTTCTCATGAACTCTGAAATTCGGCCTTCAGTTTTGATCAACAAAAACTACTAAAAAGCGTTTGGAACTCTATTCCCCCGTTCACCATGAAAAAAAAAAAATATTTATTGAACACTTTTTCAAAATATTTACCTTTTTTCTGGCACAAAAACCTTTGCTTAAAGTAGAACTATTCATAAAGAACAGAACTTCTATTTTTAGTAGATCTAGAGACATAATAACTTTACCTCAGCCTCTAGCACATT
The DNA here is from genome assembly GCF_964263255.1 of Lissotriton vulgaris. Classification (NCBI taxonomy): domain Eukaryota; kingdom Metazoa; phylum Chordata; class Amphibia; order Caudata; family Salamandridae; genus Lissotriton; species Lissotriton vulgaris. The sequence continues at coordinate 386,727,996 of NC_141697.1, forward strand.
TTACAGCAAATGCATTTATATGTGATGAAATAGTCTCGCCTTTTTTTTCTGTATTCAGAGACATTTCATGTGTAAATTCTTCGCAAAATCGTTCAACTGATTACTTATGCTATAATTTTTGAATGATTTCTATGCTTAAAGACGTACAGTACCTATATTTTCATGTATTTCAAATACGCCATTTCAAATGCAATATGTATTTTGGGGTGGGAAGTATTACACACGCATCTTATTGCTTTAGTTTTTAGTAATTTGATGAACATAAATTCGTGGAGTGGGTGTCGTGTTCTATCTAGGACCCCGATCAATATTATGACCTTATGCCCCTATATGGCTATAATGTTATGTTATGTTATGTTATATTGTGTCTTTTATAGCGCTCGGCTACTCAAAAGAGTGTCCCAGCGCTTTATTGACAACCTAGGAAGACAAACACAACACAACAGATTAAAAGAAGGCAGGGTCAACAGAACACGAGAGAGACTAGGAGGCAAAAAGCCAGGTTTTCAGGCCCTTCCTGAAAGCCAGCAGATTTGAGGTGCTGCGTAACGTCAGGGGCAGAGTGTTCCAAAGCTGAGGGGCCCGGAGCATAAATGAACGACCTCCAATACGGGCCCTCCTCACACGTGGAACGATGGCAAGGAACTTCGACTCTGACCTCAAAGATCGGGCAGGACGGTACGAAACTAGCCTCTTCTGAAGATATTTTGCCCCCGTGGCGTAGAAGGCCTTGTGAGCAAGGGTTAGAGCTTTAAAAACTATCCGCTGTCGGATAGGCACCCAATGAAGCGACTGAAACAGGCCAGAGACTTTGACTCGCCTATGCAGGCCAAAAATGGCACGTGCTGCAGCGTTCTGGACCACCTGCATCCGTTGCAGGAGATATTCGGGCAGGCCAAGATATAGGATGTTGGAATAGTCCAGTCTTGACCCGATCAGGGCCTGTACCGTGATCCTCCTGTGGTCCTCGGAGAGCAACGGGAAAAATTTCCGAAGCATGCGGAGAAGCCCAAAGCAGGTGCCAGTGAGGGTAAGGATCTGAGATCTTAAAGTCAGACCGTTGTCAATTTTAATCCCCAGATTCTTAGCTGACTGAGACGACCGACCCGGGGGAGACATGTCGGCCGGCCACCATACCTGCCTGTCTGGATCGGATTGACAACCGAAGAAGAGCACCTCCGATTTATCTGAGTTGCACTTGAGGCTGTTCAGTTGGAGCCATTTGAACACAGCCCCAAGGCACTCGCGGACACTCTCTCCATCAAAATCCTCCCCTTTCCGGCAGGTACAGAGCAGCTGGGTGTCATCTGCGTAGGATACGATCTGGGCCCGAAGGACTCGGCCAGAGTCGCCAGAGGGGTCATAAAGATATTAAAGAGAGTTGGGCTCAGTACAGAGCCCTGTGGAACGCCGACTCCCAATGGCGGCATCTCGGCAGAGCTAGAGGAGGCCCAGACCGTCTGTCGGCGCTCAGCCAAAAAAGATGTAAACCAGCTGAGCACCGTCCCCCTCAGACCGATCTCATGGAGTCTGACGAGCAGATCCTCGTGGGGGACGGTGTCGAAGGCCGCCGACAAGTCAAGCATGATCAGCATGGCTCTACCACCCAAGTCTAACATCTCCTTGATGGCCTCCGACACCTCCAGCAGCACCGTCTCCGTAGTAAGATTGGGACAAAAGCCCGATTGGGTGGAATGGAGCAGGTCGTGTGATTCCAGGAAATTGGAAAGCACGTTGTGCACGTGCTTATCCACGGTCTTGGCCAAAGCGGGAAGAAGAGAGATAGGCCTATAATTGGCCAAAACCTCAGGGGCCAAGCCGGGCTTCTTAATAAGGGGGATAACCATCGCTTGCTTCCAGGCCAAAGGGACCACACCCTGGCTCAGCGAGAGATTCAAAAGGGGATTGACCAGCGGATTTACGACTGCCGCCATCTTCGCCAAAAATTTGGCCGGGCATGGATCGAGCGGCGAACCAGATTTAAGGTTGGCCAGAAGAGTCAGAGACGAAGCCATTGAAATAGGCGGGAAGTCAGATAAGACTGGCCCTGAAGGAGCCAATGGAATTAGACCAGCCTTAGAACAAGGGAAGGCACAAGCCGGCCTCGGTGGAAAGGAGTCTTGTATCAGCTTAATCTTTGTCGTAAAGAAGCATGCAAGATCCGATGCCCACGACTCTGTGGGAGCAGTATGAGCCGCATTCGACCGTGGGGCAGTAAATTCCCTAACGATCGTGAAGATCTCTTTGCCAGAGTTTGAGGCATCCTCAATCCTCCTGGCAAAGTAGCTCTTTTTCTCAAGGAAAATATCTCGGTGGTATGCTTTAACCACGGTTCTGTATTCAAGTCTGGCGGCTGGACTATACTGCGCTCGCCAGGCCCTTTCTGCCACCTTGCACTGCCTGCGAGAAGCAAGCAGCGCACCAGTAAACCAAGGAGCAGAAACCCGTTTGGGCAATGAATGGGGGTTCCTCAAATCAATCCATACCCCTATAATGGCATAAGCGATCAGAGCCATATTTCAGAAACTCGTCTCTGCAGCTCATTACAGTATATGACACAGCAGAAGCCACTATCTAAGATTCCTAGATTACACACCGAGTTCTTTCAACAGATAAAACCCCCAGCAACCTGGGAAAGCCCCGCTTGCTATGTTTTGATTAGTAATAGAACTCTAATGAGCACTGTAAGAACAACCGGTTCTTAGTGACATCTTTATTGACGTCTTATGTCCAAAAACTTACATCAAACAAGGTACCTTGCAGGTATAAATAATACCAACGTTGCCTTAAGCAAACACAGCGGTGGTGATAGAGAATACAGGAGCAGAACAGCTGTCCCTTGCAGAGCCCAGCAGATGCGAGAAGCCCACGGACGCTGCCCCTCCTCCTCCTTGACGCGCTGAGAAAGGCGCTGTCTTTTCTCCTGCCGAGAAAATCCAGCTCCGGCGTTTCCAGCCTACCCTTGCGGGTGACTGGGATATCGAGTCCTGAGGGGAGATACCAGACCTCCAACATTCTATTCCAGAGGTACAGTGTTGACTAAACCCTTAGAGAGAATTCTTTAAGCAAACCATTGGCAAAACCAACTTAACTTAAACTGCTACTTACTTACTCCCTCCCACGTATTAGGCTTAGGTCAGGTACACTGGGGTAGGCGTATCTAGAAGCATCAGTTGAGTACGTTAGTCAAATGTATATATGAATGTATATATTTTATTCATTTTAACCATTGTATGGCTAAGAAACCATATCAACGCTTTTACAGTATTATTTCGCAATCCTCCTTTTACTGTACACACTTTTTATAATAACAAGTCTTGCAATTGTGGCAATTCATTTCTCTTGCATGAGAAGAAAGACTGTTCAATAAATGATACCTTTTATTGAAAACGCCCGTCCCTCTATTCTCCGCATAATGGTGAAAGTAATCTGCACAACTGACTGAGTGAAATAGCTGTCTATTGTTTCACACAACTCCAGAGATTGACTCTTATTCTAAGGAGCAAAGTTGTCATGTTTATGCGGTTGTTGGAAAACTGAATCCCTTCTTGTCTGAGCAAGGAGAGCTGATCACTTCCTTTTCAGTCAAGAAAGTTTCCAGTGACCTCTGAGCTAGTTGGTACCATCCCAATTAAGTTTAGCATAGTCAGTAGAGACCTGGAAGACCGCACTTCTACGTCTACACTGCTGTTTATGTTATTCCAAAACGCAGGGCCTATAGGGAAAATAGGAACTACACTACATCTTCCCTACTAAGGTTGTAGGGAAGAGAGTATAGCTCTTAAGAACCTCAAGAATAATACTAACCTAACAGTGAAGCCGGGTGATAAAGGAGGCAGCATAGTCCTCATGAACAGTGAGGACTACATTAATAGAATGATGCTGCTTCTTAATAACCCTGAACATTATTGCAGATCTAGTAGACAGGAGTGGAATGCACTTATTTCAAAAGTAGGATTATTGCTTAATCATGCGAAGGAGGATGAAGTCATTTGTAACGACGAATATAGTTTTTAAAAAAATGAAGCCCCCATCATACCAGCACTTTATGGACTTCCCAAAGTCCACAAGAACTTGCAAGACCCACCCATGCGACCCATTGTGTCAAGCATTAATTCAGTAACAGAGCCATTAAGTAAATATGTAGGCAAGTTCCTCCAGCCCTTAGTAATTAGTCAAAAGGCATATATAAAAGACACGACTTGTATGATAGAAAAAGTGGAAGGCCACCCATATAATATGCAGAATCAATGGCTGGTTACTTTAGACATTGAGGCCCTCTACACCAACATCCCTCAGGATGACACCATCAGGATGTTAGAGGGCCTCCTTAGTACTGATGAGGGAGATCTCAACGCTCATGCAATCTTTATTTTGGAATGCGTTGAAATAATATTAAAAAATAACATTTTTCTATTCAAGAAAGACTTTTATAAGCAAACCAAAGGCACCAGCATGGGAGCCACTTGTGCCCCCAGTTTGGCATGCCTTTATGTGGCAGCCTTTGAGAACAAGCACATTTTCAATAATGTAGCGCCATTTTTTGAAAACATCACATGTTGGTCAAGGTTTATAGATTATATTTTTTTCATTTGGACAGGGAATATTGAGACATTGACTGACTTTATCATTTGGCTCAATCTGGGAGACAGTAACCTCAGATTTACCTCAAATTACAATAAAGAAAAAATTGAGTTTTTAGATATTTGTATTAGAGATCAGAATGGTATATTAGGAGTAGATTTATATACCAAACCGACAGACAGAAACACGTTACTGCATTATAAAAGTAATCACCCTAGATGCCAAAAAGACAACATCCCCTTTGGTCAATACTTATGGATAAGAAGAAATTGCACAGATATCAGGGATTTTAATAGACTTGCAGATGATTTATCCATGAAACTAAAGAAAAGAGGTTATCCGAAAAATCTAATCCGGAAAGCCTACAAACGAGCAAAATATTTCAATAGAGATATTTTGTTTTCGTCTGAAAACAAAAACGCAGAAAAGACAAATGACAGACTAATCTTCGTTACAAACTTCAGTGTAGCAAGTAATAAAGTAAAAAATATTATCAATAGAAATTGGTCATTGCTTAATGATAGGAATGGCACCCAGAAACCGAAACCTATGTTCAGTTTTAGAAGAAATAAAACAGTGACAAATAGTTTGGTGCATACATTCAGGGAAGATCGGAATGAGAAACAAAACACAATTGACAACATGCCATTCCCAACGGGGAATTTTGGCTGCAATATGTGCAGCAACTGTGATAACCAAATGAAGCTAAACACAGTAACACACAATGGAATCACTCATAAAATAAAAAGTTTCATTAATTGTAGAACTAAAAATTTGATTTATTTTATTCTTTGCCCGTGCAACAAAGCTTACATCGGGGAAACATCGAGAGAAATTAAAACGCCCATTACAGAGCACAAGTCAGCAATTAGGACAAAGAAAAAAACTGCACCACTCGTGGATCACTGGTTGACCCACAAACATGAAATTGATGACTTGAAATGGTGTGGCTTAAAAGTCACTCAATATAGCATGAGAGGAGGGAATACCCATATCAAGAGAAAAAAGAGAGAACAATTTTTCATGTCCCTTTTTAATAGGTTTAGAACCGTCCTAAACGATAGAGAGGAATGGGAAGGCTGATACTGTAACAATATCTCAATCTCTTAAACATTGTATGATGCACTGTATAATCTCATAGAATGTCAACTAATTAGGAGCATAATAATGTCATCTGTGTTGATAGCAAGGATTGAAGAATGCATAGTGTGGATGGAGATTAGAATAGAATGTATACTATGGTCAACAATGCTTAAATTAGAAATAGAATGCTCAATATTTTTTTGATTATTGTTTAACCCACTGTGGCTGCTCATAGACAGAACATACATAGAATATTAAAATTGTGTGTAATCACTGAATATGTAGAGACAATAATGATTGTGATTATAAAAGGATTATTATTTAATATTACCGTTGAACTCAATAACTTTTTGTATTGTATGTGATTTTGACAACAGTCCTTCTATTATTTCGTATGTATGGATATAACAATTATATTAATTACACATGCCTAGCTAACCGTAAATTGTATATTTATTTTAGTTTACTGTTAATGTCACTGTCAATTCCGTTATTTGCACGGCTCGAATATACATAATTCAATTTTAAACAAACTCTGAGAGAGTGTAGGGTTCCAAAAGTCAAAATGGCTGCCACGAAAATAATATATGTTCACGTGGCGATGTGAACCAAGTTACATTGGATTTTCAAATAAATCGACGTAATATCATACAAAATATGAAATACAGAGTAGGAATTCCCTAAAACCACATGGTTGCGATAAAATTCATGGATTGGTAAAGACGATCTATGTCCACTAACTTAAAACAAGTTTTAAGAATGTAAAACAAACCCAAACCGAAATGGCCGCTACGAAATTTACACGCATTTGCGTAGCCGCGTTGTTATTCAATCAAGTGGGCCTAATAACATTGAATTTTTTCATCTAAATTCATATAACGTATAACGTAGGAATTCCTTAAAACTTGCTAACAAATTAGATCTCTTTCGTGGTAATTATAATCATACACTTCCGGTTCAGTTGACATATTGTTGGAACCGAGTGAATTCAGATCTATCTAGAGTGTCGAAAAACCAACAACATTACATATAATTTTAAATAGAATCAGGGGAGACTTATAAATGCGAAACACACCAAAGGGATAATAATAATACTCCGATGAAACTATTAGAATGATCTAGGAGGCACTTCCGGGTCATTCGAAGTAGAGTCAGCATAAAAAGCGCTGCGCGTGCCGTGTTAAAATTATCCATGAAGACACGGGCACGCTGAAGCAGGGAGGCTGAATCCTTTGAGAAAGGTATGTGAAGTAATATCGCATTGAAAACCTCTGTTAGAGCTAAAGGAGACCGGGTAATTTCGACTCTCAGATAGAGATGGGGCCCAGTTCTTTTGCTGTCCATTCAAGTCCTAACTTATATTCCACAACAGAGGGGACTTGAATATGGATATAAATTATCCACCGAGTCAGGATTAAAAACAAGGGAAAAGAAGGGGTATATGACTGAGAAGCTTACCCCATCTGAAACCGAGATAACAGATTCAAAGTAGTATGAATAATTTGTTTATCATACGTAGCAAGCTCAGTATATATATTGATTATATCCACAGGTTCACAAGTAAAGGAGCGAAATATCGATTCTGAATTAGATATATAAGAATTACAATCTCCATCAGACGATATACGATATTTAGATCTGGTGAGTACGCTCAAAAATAAAGACTGATCCGGTAGGAGGGTATTAAACATAGAAATCCAGACTGTAATGCTGTTCTCTATTTTACTATTTCTAGCAATTCTAAATTGAAGAAAGAATCCACAAATCCCATAAGACAGCACCTGATAATTCATTTTGGTGGCTTCTACGTGTCGTATTTTAAACGCCGATATTTTCACCAAGGTAAACACGAGTTCCTTAATAATAAGTGATTCTAACAACGAGAGCAAATTGCAGCTATTAGACTCCGTGTTCTCTCTTTATATATTACGTTTGTCAGTCCGCAAGAGGAAAACACAAAAGTGAAGCCCAAGCGGAACTTCATAAAAACCGAACTATAAAATCCGCCGAAACAAATCTTCTGTTGAAGGTATTTACCGACTTGAGGTGGTGCAACAAATAATAATGACCACCTAGATATGTTATTTTCAAAGACTGTTTAGTTATCTTAAAAAAGATGCGAATGTAGTGGGGGCATAAAAATCTTTTTGTAAAATCAAAACCTTGTTTATAGGAGAGCCAAAAAAAAGATGAATTAATGTATTGTGTCACTGTAATATAGTAAAGATTTCTAAAACATTGTTTTCTAATTTTTAGATTGCAGTTAATGTCAATGTCCTGATGAAGGTGACACCATTTTAACTACACCGAAACGCTGCGTCAACTGTATTTTTTTTTACTGTTTTTAATATATGACTATATACATCAGACAATGATGTGTTTTATTAATTTTAGAATGTAACCCTTAAGGGAGGTATCTGATAAAGTGTAAAAAACTTTGTTTAATTAATTTTCTCTGCATTTGTCTGATACTTATTTGATTTATTCATTACATAGTGACACAACTCCGGATTATCACTAGATCTAGAGAGAATAGTTGACCTCTGGGACCCGTTATACGTAGTACATAATCAAGCCATTCATTCAGACATCCACGGAGCTATGAAGATGTCACTGCTTTAGATTAGGTAGACCAACAGCAGCAGCATTCTGCATCCTTTTCCTCACTCTGCTCTTGCTGCTTCACAGTCTGCACATACCTCCTCCATACCTGCCAACTTATGTAATAACTTTACCCTGTGAGGAAGGGGCTGGGTCTTGGAGGGGGCGGGCCTGGTACAGAGAGCTATCTTAGAGACACTCTGTCCCGCCACTAGTCCCCCAACTCCTCCCAAGAAAACAAAGAGTTATCAAGGCTGTCACCTCATTCTGCACATTGCCTGCCACTGTGCACATACCCTTCCTCACTCTGCATACTATGCCTCTATATGCATACCCGCATCACTCTGTATACCCTGCCTCACTCTACATACCATGCCTCCCTGTGCATACACTCCCTCACTCTGCATACTATGCCTCCAACTTCATACCCTGTCTCATTCTGTATACCCTGCCTTACTTCACACATACCCCTTCACCCTGCATACACCCTCACTCATCACTTACCCCTCAGTCTGAATACCCTGCCTAATTCTGTGCACATTCTACCTCACGCTCACGTTGCACGTATCCCCTCGCTATTCATAACCTGTGTCACTCTTGTGTTGTGCCTCCATAGCACTGTGCTCACACCGCTTCACTCAGCACATACTCTCCTGTGGCATTGCTCGCAAAAAAGGACCCCAAATGAAGAGGGGCCCTTGAGTTTCCCATAGCTCACAGCTATTGATTGGCCTTGGGCTGAATAGGGCCCCATGAAGGGGCTTCAGTGGTATGGGATACACTGCTGATAGCGCCTTGCTGTGCATGTACCACCTCACCCTGCTAGAACCACCTCTCATGCAACTGCAGTTGCACACATGTTATCTAACAGGTGTGACTGTAGGAACTGGCACGCTGGCTAGGACTCAGGTTCCTTGTGAGATGCCAGTATCCTGCGCATATACGAAGAACCCCAGTCAGAGAGAGAGCTGGGGAGTCCGGACACGCAAAGTCCTCGGAGCAGTGGGCACCATTAATGGGGCTGACATATGATTGCTGCCCGTGTGTGTAATGTAGCCTTTCACACACTGAGCTGGAGGCTGGACAGGGTGCACGGGCATGAACACCACAGATGCGAACATTCTGAATGTACTGTCAGGGTAGGAACAAAGACAGAGCCACACAAGCCCACTTAGGCGCTCACGCACCCACTCATAGAACCACTCCTGGCAGGGTGCACTTGCTCTAGTGAGCAGAGATACTAGCACCCCAAAAGGGCACAATGTGCTAATTGACATCCCCCCTTCCCAGGGTGCGAATGGCTGGCAGTGCATGGGGTGGCTCTGATTACATAATGATATCCACAGTGTGTGGGCCCGCTTTCAATAATGGGACACAAAAGGTGGGTGGGGCTGGGGATGTTCCCACCCCTGTGCCAGTGAGTGGCAATGCCATGCAGTATGACTACGTCACTGAGGGTCCAGGATGATATGGACAGTGGGCATCCTAGGGTCAGATAGTTGTGTGGAGGTGGGGGTTGATCCGTCTTTGGTGCTAGTGAGGGGCTGTACCATTGAAGGGCCTGCAGTGAGGGGTAGCCACAAAGTTCATCCTTGTTTGCTACTGGGGCATGAAAGCAGTATGGGAAGCGGGGGTAACCCGCCTTCGGCACCTCAGGGCGCTTCCCACCAATTTTGGTGAGGCATTCTTGATGCTGAGGAATATGGGGACATCTCTGCCAAAGAAAGAAGCACTTACTTCATATAGTTAAGATGGAAGAGCCTTGTCTGGTGGAAATCTACCTCTCTGTAGTCTTATTGTTTTCTCTATAAAAGGATTCATGTTATCCTATATTTCTGGATAAAGCCACACTAGGAACAATCACATTTCCAAAATGGATGCAAGGTCATTGACAACATTTCCTCATGCTTCATTATGCAGCTTTAGTGTAAAATATGTATTGGGCATTTACCCAAGGAGCTAGCACCTAGTAATAAACCAGTAGAAAGTACTCCACCTGGGGAGAAATTTAGTGCAAAACTGTGAACTGTCTTCAGATAATGGAGCAGGTGCGGTCCTTTAGTGGCCCAGTCACTGACTCAGCTACTAACACACCCACACAGATACTTAGACACCCGCTCACACACTCAGGCACTCACACACCCACTGACAGACCCACTCTAAAACTGATATACCCACTCACAGACCTACTCAGACACTCACACACTCACTCAAAGCCCCACTCAGACACTCATGCACCCACTCGCAGATGCATGCAGACACTCTCACACCCACTCACAAGCCCACTTAGGCACTCATACACCCACTCATAGAACTACTCGAACACTCTCACAGCCAATCACAGATCCATTCAGACACTCATGCACCCACTTACAGAACCACTCTATTTTCTTGTAACCTACTGACAGACCCACTCAGACACTCTAGGACTCACTCCCAGACTGGCTCACACACTCATGGAGGCACCCGCAAAACCCAGTCAGACATTCCTACACACCCACTCACAGATCATCTCAGACACTCACTCAGACACTCATGCACTCACTGAGACACCCACTCAGACACAAATGCACCCACTCCCAGACCCATTCAGACACACACACACTCCCAGACCCACTGACACACTCAGGCACACACACCCATTGAGCCACTTGCACACTCACTCACATACCCACTGAGACACTCATGCACTCGCCCACTCACACACTCACTCTCAAAGGTTACAGGTTACAGTTGGGAAACACAATGTAAAAAACCTTAGAAATGTACTTAAAAAACAAAAGTTACAGGGACGTTATAGTTAGGAAATAAACTTTTAAAAAACATAGAAATTCGCACACAAAAAACAAAGGTTAGAGAAAAACAAAGGTTACAGGCACATTATAGTTAGGCTTATAGTTCACTCATACTAAACCAGGGAAATTCAGCAGTTATAGTGACCTGCGCTAACTATAGGACCCCACAATGAACTGTTTATGACCTTACATATTACATCACTCATGACATGGTCAGTGACATCACTGAGGGCATCTCAAATTACATCACTGGTGATGTCATGTGATCTTTTTAGTAGACGAGGGGCCAGCTCATTAAGGAAGTAATTGTGAACAGTGAGTGACAGCCCCTGTGAAACAACATGTCAGAAGAGACTGGGCCAAGTAAATCTATCTTATTGGATCAGCATTGTGTGACCCCACGAATGCTATGTATTTCTTTTTGCATTGTTAATGTGCTTGTTGTGGTTTCACCACCACGCAACAACAGCACCCGTTGTTGAGTTCAGCTGGGCAAGTTAGTGAAGCTTGGAGTAGAATGTAAAGCCCATTTTTCCAAAACTGGCATGTGGGGAGTGAGACGATGCTCCTGTTGACAAAGTTTGGCAGTTATACAAACTGCTGGTAGTATGACCATTTGACCAACTCCTACGGGCTTGTACTCCATACAGGACATACACTGCAGATGAGGGGCTGGCTCATTGAGGAAGTCATTCTGAACAGTGTGTGACAGCCTGTGTGAAACAACAAGCCAGAAGAGACTGAGCCATGTCAATCAATCGTATTGGATCAGCATTGTGATGCCATGTTTCCATTGCGGTTTAATTTTTCATTGAAGAGTTTGAAATGAATGGTATGCTTACACGAAACACATGTTGTTAAAAAAGTTGGGACAATTTACATGACATTCACTTTTGATGAGAATGGACATCAAATTAAGAACATAATGCAGCAGTTTACTTTTAAATGTTTCCATGAACATTGGAACAATAGGAATTCATGTTGAGACTTGGGCTGTGACACGCTGTGTAAAGCAAGCCATCTTCTCCTCAAGCCTCCACGTCACCTTCAGCCACGGCTCCGAACTCACCTGGACAGACCACCACTGCATCCACTTCTCCTTCCGAAAACCCCTCACACACCACCGCACACTACAGACTCCCCGCCGCTGCTGGGGCAAAGTCACCCAAGAACAACTACAGACAAGCCTCGCACTCAACCCTCCGACTAACCCCACCAACCCCGATAAGGGTTCACTCACCCTCGAACGCTGGATGAACGACTGCGCCAACACCGTAGCCCCGCTGAAAAAACCCACCAGCAGGGACACCAGCAAAAGAGTCAGCTGGTTTACCCCGGAACTCCTCGACTCAAAACGGACCTGCCGGAAACTGGTGAACATTTGGCACATCGACAAGAAACCAGACAGCCGTGCTGCCCACAAAGACGCCATCCGCAACCACCACCAGGACCGCCAAAAGGACCTCCTTCACAGACCGCCTCGACAACAACGCACACTACAGCAAGGAACTCTTCATCATCGTGAAGGAACTCTCCAACCCCAGATCCAGTGCCAACAACATCCCACCATCGCAAGCCCTGTGCGACACCCTCGCCACCTTCTTTCACAGGAAAATCGCCGACATTCATGACAGTTTCAAACCCTGGACGACCCTTGCAGACCTCGCCGCACCGGACCCATGGCACCCCACCGCCCACGACACCCTGACAACCTGGGCCAACGTGAGCATCGAGGACACAATCAAGACCATCGGAACAATCCACTCCAGATCCCCGTCCGACCCTCTCCCACACCACATCTTTAACAAAGCCAGCAACTCCATCGCACCCCACCTGCACAAAATCATCAACCTTTCCTTCGAGACCGCCACCTTCCCTGAGAACTGGAAGCATGCAGAGATCAAGGCCCTACTCAAGAAACCCAGGCGGATCCGAGCGACCTCAAGAACGTCCGACCCATATCCCTGCTTCCGTTCCCAGCAAAGGTCATAGAGAAGATAGTTAACACCCAGCTCACCCGTCACCTCGAAAACAACAGCATCCTGGACCCATCCCAATCAGGATTCTGCAACAACCACAGCACCGAGACCGCCCTCATCGCCGCACCAGATGACATCAGGATCCTTCTAGACAATGGCGAGACGGCCGCCCTCATCCTCCTGGATCTCTCCGCCTCCTTCGACACCGCCCACCACCGCACACTACGTACGCGAATCCAAGACGCAGGGATCTGGGAGAAAGCCTTGGACTGGACCACTTCCTTCCCCTCCGGCAGAACTCAGAGAGTCCGCCTCCCCCCGTTCAGGTCCGAAGCCTCAGAGATCATCTGCGGCGTCCCTCAAGGATCTTCCCTCAGCCCGAAACTGTTCAACGTCTACATGGCACCACTAGCACGCTTCACCCAACAACACGATCTCAACATAATCTCCTATGCCGATGACACTCAGCTGATCCTCTCCCTCACCAAGGACCCTCTCACTGCCAAATCCAACCTCCACCAGGGAATGAAGGCAGACTGGATGGAGGATAGCCGCCTTAAACTGAACACAGACAAGACGAAGATCCTCATCCTCGGCTCCAACCCCTCAGCATGGGACGACTCATGATGGCCCACGTCTCTGGGGACCCCCTGGCCCCCACAGACCACGCACGCAACCTGGGAGTCATCCTCGACTCGAAACTCACCATGACCAAACAAGTCAACGCAGTCCCCTCCACCTGCTTCAACACCCTCCGCATGCTCCGCAAGATCTACAGATGGATCCCGACAAACACAAGGAAAACAGTCACCCAGGCCCTAGTCAGCAGCAGACTCGACTACGGAAACGCCCTCTACGTCGGAGCCTCGTCGAAGCTCATCAACAGACTGCAGAGAATAAGAACGCCTCTGCACGCCTGATCCTCGATGTCCGGCACCGTGACCACATCACCCCCCACCTGAGTAACCTGCACTGGCTCCCCGTCAACAGGAGAATCTCCTTCAAGCTCCTGATCCACGCACACAAGGCACCCCACAAGACAGGGCCAGCCTATCTCAACAATCGGCTCTCCTTCTACGTACCCAACAGGAAACTCCTCTCTGCTGACCATGCCCTGACCACGGTCCCGCGTATCCATAGAAATACTTCCGGAGGTAGATCCTTCTCCCATCGTGCCGCCAGGACCAGGAACACCCATCCCCTCTACCTACGACAAACCGAAGACCTGCTGACCTTCAAGAGACAACTCAAGACCTGGTTCTTTGACCAATAGCAGCAGAACCCACCCCCCTCCCCCCCAGCGCCTTGAAACTCTCACGGGTATGTTGTGCGCTTTACAAATTACTTGATTGATTGATTGATTGATTGATTGATTGATAGATAAAGGTAAGTGCTGAAATGCACCACTTGCAGAATAAAATGAGGAATTACACATGCCACGTATTTCTTTTTGCATATATATATATATACACTAGCAGCCCGCCCCAGCGTTGCCCGAGGCAGAAGGGGGCTGGGGGCAGCATTTCAGGCTTGCATGCCTTCCCGCCCTGGCCCCCGCCCGCCACGACATTGTCTGTGTCCCGTGGTCGGTTGGCGCATTACCGGCAGAAGCCCCAAAGCCGGTCGATAATATGCAAAGTCGTGAAAATGCACATTCAGGAGAGATAATTCACCAGGTTTTATTCCTTAGTACCGTTACGCGTTTCGACACACAATAGTTTCTTGGTTACACGATAATCAGAGTAAACAAAGGACGTGCTTAAGTACACAAACAATAAACATAAATGAGGCACTCGATTTCTGCCTGTTTGGGAACCGGACAACAGGCGCCATCTTGTAATGGATAAGGTTTGAACATAATGCAGTATCTGCACTTTATTCAATTGTACTTTACATACAAACAAAGCTCATTATTTCACATATAAGAAATATTCCCTGGCTCATACTGTATACAAGCGGTTCAGTGTTTGTCTACAACCATTATATGGAAAACTCCTTTGTACTACATTGTCTCTACGTTTACTGTATCTTTTGAAAAGGTAGACCCTCTTATCCTTGCGTCCTTTACCCTCATATATTAAGGACACAAAGGATTTTCTTAATAAAATAGAAAATATCCCTTGGGAGGAGGGGCACACAATCATCACGATGGACGTGAGTTCACTCTATACCATAATTGATCACTATCAGGGAATTGAGGCATGCTTCCACTTTATGAAAATCAGGGACATAGCATATTTGGGACACACGCACATGCTTGTAGAGATGATGAGGATATGCCTTACCAACAATATCTTCATGTTCAACGATGATCTCTACAGGCAGGTGCGTGGAACCACGATGGGTTCGAGCTTTGCACCAAGTTTCACTAATCTCTTCCTCGGTAAATGGGAGGAGGAGATTAGTTGTGATATAGATCTTAGGGCAGATTCAGCCTGGTCAAGGTATGGATCCGTTACATTGACGATCTCTTTGTGATATGGGGAGGATCGGAACAAGAAGCAAAGAATTTTATTGAGAATTGGATAAGAATCCTTACAATGTTAAACTCACATCAACGATGAGTACTAGTGGCATTGAGTTTCTTGACACTCAGGTGATTGTACATGAATGTAAACTCAATACAAGTCTCCACAGGAAGGAAACCGCAGGGAATAGTCTTCTTCATGCCCTCAGTGCTCATCCAGAGACACTCAAATGGAGTATACCATATGGAGAGTTACCGAGGGCGAGAAGAAACTGCAGCACAAATGAACTGTATGAGGCAGAACAAGCGAGGATGGGAACCAGATTTAGAGAACAGGGTTATCCTGAATGGGTGCTTATTAAAGCAATGAACAAAGACAAAGATACGACCAGGTCCAGTACTCTTGAGGAAAAACAGAGTATATCCCAGAGGGAGGTAGGAACTAGGGTGATCCCCACCTTCAATCAGGACTCAAAGAAAGTTTGTAAACTTCTGTCTGACAATTGGAAAATACTTAAAGCTAATACTATCATTGGTCCCTGTATTAGTGACAGAACAGACCTCCAATCACATACTGAAGAGGTAGGAGTCTTAGAGACATTTTGATTAAAGGAGACATCTCGGAAACTAAAGGCCGCAATGTTCACAATTTAAAAGGGTTTTACCCATGTGGACATTGCAGAGCTTGTAAAACCAGCCATATGGTGAAAGAAATAGAGGTCCCAAGGAGGAAAAACCATACCTTGGTACAATTCCTAACCTGCAGTACTAATTACACTGTATATGTTTTGGAATGTCCTTGTAAACTTCGGTATGTGGGGAGTACCGTTTGTATGGTCAAGAAATGGGTGCAAGAACATCTCAGGGCCATTACAAACATTGATCTGCACTATCCCATTGCCCGCCACTTCCAAGAAAAACATCAGTCCAATAATGCACTCCTCAGATTCCATGCCATTGAACAGGTGAACATGGGGAAGAGGGGTGGCAACAGGGAACTGGCGTTGAGAAAGAAAGAGTCCAAATGGATCATTGAATTAGAAACTCGTTTCCCTCGGGGGCATAATTTGGACGAAGAACTGGCCACCCATCTCCATCAAAATTAAAAATTAAATCATATGTAGTTATCCAGCTTCGTGAACTGTGTGTAAGAAGTATGAAAAATTTAGACTTATAAGTGTATGTTTTTGAATATGGTTTTAATTTGTCTCTCTGTTTGGTTGTTTGCAGGAGGAAAGGAAGGGACCCTTAGAGAAACTTCACGGGTTCCCTACCCTTTTCTTCAATGGATAGACACTATACACCGTTAAGATAAGAGACTTTCCGATTTAGAAAGTGGCACTTTTCTCTTTTTTTCTGTTCTTCTTGGTTATTATAGTATTTCGTTGAATTGATGTAGTGGTTGTGTTATGTATCCTAATTGTATGGTAACAGAGGCTCGCAATCATGACCACTGGGATGTGTAATTTTCCTGCACTTTGTTAAGAAAAGGGAACAGAATATGTAGGCACTGGTCCGCCAGTATAATACATATGCACAGGGGTCTTTACAATAAATGGCAGTAAACCGCGCATAGTAGGCTACACAGTAGCAATGCAGTACCCCTGAGCACTATAACACGTCTTGTCCCTTTACAAAGGGCGCAAGGATAAACTTTTCGAAAGATACGGTAAAGGTAGAGACGATGTAGTACAAAGGAGTTTTCCATATAACAGTTGTAGACAAACACTGAACCGCTTGTATACAGTACGCTTCAGGGAATATTTCTTATATGTGAAATAATGAGCGATGTTTGTATGTAAAGTGCAATTGAATAATGTGTAGATACTGCATTAATGTTCAAACCTTATCCATTACAAGATGGCGCCCGTTGTCCGGTTCCCAAACAGGCAGAAATCAAGTGCCTCATTTATGTTTATTGTTTGTGTTCTTAAGCACGTCCTTTGTTTACTGTGATTATCGTGTGACCAAGACACTATTGTGCGTCGAAATGCGTAACGGTACTAAGGAATAAAATGGTGAATTATCTCTCCTGAGTGCGCATTTTCACTTTTTTCAGGACTTTGCATACATATATACATATATACACACATATATATATTTTTTTTTTTTCACTGAAAGAAACATAGGTTTTAGGGACGTTATAGTTAGAAAATAGCATTTAAAAAAATCATTGAAATTCACTGAAAAAACCATAGGTTTCGGGCACGTTATACTGACCATGTCATGAATGATGTACTATGTGACGTCATCAGAAGTGCATTGTGGGTGCATGAGTTATAGTTAGCTGAACTAACTATAATGGGCCAATTTCTATGGTTTTGTACGAGAGAAATGTCCAACTAACTATAACGTCCCTGAAACCTATGGTTTTTTTCAGTGAATTTCTAAGGTTTTTTAAATGTTAATTTCTAACTATAATGTGCCTGAAAACAATATTTTTTTCAGTGAATTTCAATGGTATTTAAATGCTAATTTCTAACTATAACGTCCCTGAAACCTATGCTTTTTTTCAGTGAATTTCAAAGGTTTTTAAATGCTAATTCTTAACTATAACATACCAGTCACGTTTCCAGAATGGTGGAGAAAGGCAACCGTGGCCTCCAAAACACTTCTTAGCAACCCCACTGTGTGGTATTTACTGGAGGTAACATGAGGAGTAGTTAGCCCCCAACTTCTACCTTGGGGGGCCAACTAACCCTTTTATTACCACCAGTAAGTCCCACACAGCAAGATTGCTAACTTCTTACATCAGGCCCGGCCCCTCCCTGCACCACTGTGCAAATGTGCCCCCTAGCACGTTGTAAGTTGGGGGATTGAGTCCCCTTAATCCCGAAGGTTCCTGGGGGCCAACTAGCCCACTAGGTACCTCCAAGAAGCGGCACAGGGACTCTCAGGATTCAGGGGGAACTAATTCCCCACCTTAAAACGTGCCAAAGGGCGAGTTTGCACAGTTGTGAAGGGAGTGGGCGGGCTGCCGGTGATTTGTCGGTTCCTTGTGTTAAAAAAAAAATTGGGGCGGGGAGCTGCATGGCTGCCCTTCCCTTGGCCACTTTTGGCCCTGGGGACCCCATCCCCGGACCCCGTTCACCATTAAAAAAAAAAATTTGCATAGGGGGACTGCGTGGCCTCCCTTCAAAGGCCAATTAAGGCCCGGGGGATGGAGTCATCCGTTTTATTTTTTTTTATTTTTTCTGAAGGGGGCAGCATGGTCCCCATCCCAGGCCACTCCTGGCCCTGGGACCCCATCCTCTGGGACCTGGCCTCTTCATTGGGGACCGTGGGGGGACCCCCAATTCCCCCACGGTCCCGCCGGCTCCCCGCCTCCTGCGGAAGCCAGCATTGCTTTTCCACAAGGGGAGCTGCTGACATGCAGTTCCCCTTGTGGAAAAGCAATCTGCTTTGGATTTTGGAAGCGAGAGCAGGAATCCTGTTCTTGCTTCCAAAATCCAAACAAGTGTTTGCTATGCACTTCCTGGTTTGGAGTGTTGGCAGCCAATTAGAATAAAGCTCGTGGTCGGGAGGGTTTGCGAACCCACTGTAGCCATAGATATCGAAACATTTTCTTTTTCTAATTTCTCAAGAACTACTATACGTATTTACACCATTTAACAAAAAAAGGACTCTTTCTGAACCAAGGGCTACCTTTTTGCCAAATCTGATGTAATTCCGTTCAGCAGTTCGGGCTGTAGCTTTGTCTAAAGTTTCCTATGAAAAATAACATGGGGAAAAGGTGTTTTGGGACCACCTATTTTCTCGGCCCCCGCTTGGCGGATCACCCCAAAACATTCAAGACAGGAGCTGACCGGAGCTTATCACTTGTATTGAAGATTTCGCAAAGATTCGTCAACCGGCGCCAAAGTTATTGGGAAAACAAAAAACGCTTTTCGTACGGAAACTAGGTCCTAACTATAACTACCTACTAGTGACCGCCAGTAGGTAATATATATATATTTATATACAATTCAACTACTCCTTGTCATAGGAGGGATGGCACTCCAGCACTAAGTGTAGTAGTGTGCGATTGGACAAGTTTATTGTGTAAACTTATTTTTTTAAATGTGGCCAATAAATCGTACACTGTGTAAACTTACAGCTGGAGTACTGTCTCCTCTGTGACAAGAAGGAGTTGAATTTGATGCCAGAAGGCACTAGTGGGTATGCAACACGACCATTGTCGATGATTGAGAGCATTCTGGACAGCGAACGCAGGATATATATATATATATATATATATATATATATATATATATATATATATATATATATATATATATATATATATATATATATATATATATATATAATATTGGGGCCCAAGGGTTTTTGAGGTATCGACCGCTGGCAATGCTGAATGGCAGAGTTGCTGAACACCAAGGCAGCCTAAACATAATCCCACCTCATGCATTTTTCTTCCACCACCACACACTTCCTGTCTGTGTCTCATTCTTGCCTGTTCCTTTTCTTCCCTGCTTTCTCCCTATACCACTGTTTTCCTTTCTTTCTCCTCCTCCTCCTCAATGTTCTGCCTTTTTACTCTTTTTTGCTCTGGATCAAAGGGGATGATTTAGAGTGCAACGGGCAGGGTACTCTATTGCAAATACGAAAGAGTGCTCTGCCGCTAAACTGATGGTCTGCCTGCCCTATTTAGGGTGTGGAGGACCATCAATTTTCCGTCAATGGAGGCCCGGTTGGATCAGTCGGTGACCTTCTTCTGATGATCCCTACAAAGTAGGGGTCATCAGAAGGGCATTATATAACCCACCCTATTTAGGGTGGATGGTGTGATGTCTTTTTCTCTGTCCCTCATTGTTAAGTTTTTGATGGTGAGGGACCTGCAAAAATCACAATGCCCACTCTTACCCAGAAAAACACTCTCTGGGTGTGGGGCGATCAATATTTTAGTATTTGGATACTCCTACATTGGAAGTTTTTTTTGAGAAAGAAAAAGTTTTGCCGTCCACCACACATTTTATACCATTACAGGAGATCACAGCTGGGAGAGTGGTAGTACATCAGGGTGATATATGCAATGTCCCCTGCAACCCTGCCGCCAAATCTGACCCAAAGCCATATGATGAGAAATAAGTTGCAGTCCTCAAAAATGTATGCTGGCGTCCAATCTTGGCAGGCATCAGAACACTGCAAGCTGACGGTATGTGATATGTTGGCACCCTGCAAAACTACTAACAAATAAATAATGCACACACTTATAGGAGTCACACCATACACCCATTTAAAAAATAACACATGTTCTTAGAGCTTGTCAATTGTGTGTAAATGTAAGTTGACAGTGCTTAATACTGACGGTGAATCTATTTGTGAGGACTGCCAGTTTTTGGCAAATAAATGGAAAAATAATTTCATCCACAACACTAACATTTGCTGGAGGAGAAGGTAAGAGTCAGAAATCTGGTATAAGTACCTGGAAGCTGATTTCTAAATTTTCCCAAGCTGAGGGATTCTTTAGCTGCACTAGAAATGTATTGGAAATTGACTGTAGTAGAATAGATGGTTCACACAGAAGCAGCTAGGTCTTGCTTCCACAGTGTCAAAGAAACAACCTGTACATAATGAAACCAACAGCTCGCATATGGGTCGTCCAGGCATAATAAATCACACTTAATTAAGCAGACCGAGAAGATAAGAATATTTGTCTACTTACATCCACTCCAGAACTTTTCTTTAGCCACAAGAACATGTGCCGTGCAAAGCGACACTATTCTGAAATCTCCCCTTTTCTCATTCAAAACACAGCAGCGTCGCTGAATGCAGTGAGACCTTTTTTTGAAGAGCGATGTTAGACCGAGCGTCAGTAATGCAATTATCGGCTCAATCATGCAAAGATAACATCATCAAGGTCCAGACATCAATACGAGTCCAGAACGGAGAATGTATTTTGAGCAGCAATGGGTATTGAAACCTCTTTAGTGTTGACAATATTTATATCCAGACAATTGAGCTGGTCGAACATTATGAGATTTAAATCTTAACTCAGAGAAATGTAAAGTCTTTCACCCAAGGCATTACATTGTTAAAGACAAATAGGGAATGAATAGCAAATGGCGGCTTTTCTGTAGCTCCCAGGAGAATAATTTAGAGTTGATGCGAAATTATAATGTGCATTCAGTGCGATTCAGCTGCAAACAACTTAAATGCAATTCTAGGTTATGTGATCTCCTCTAATGCAAGGTGTGTGCTGGACTCGCCAGCGGCGTGGCTTATTCAGTACAATTCACACCTGCGGTTGTCCATGACTTGAATCCAGTAATGAACGCGGGATTGGTAGTTGACAATATGTAGTTGCGAGTGGAATTACAAAACCAATGGGCAGGCACAGGTTTAGCAACCAGGTCATTCTTAATTAATTGGTACTATTCACGCCTACACAACACAGTTATGCTATTCCTACCCACATTCAGGTTTTGTGTAGTTTACACTTTTAGCATCCGGTGGCAACCAATATTGTTGCAGTTGAAGCACGAATATACCCAGAGTGCCTTAAGATAGTTTTTTTCTGAATTTTCTTGATGCAGTGTTGGCAAGAATTAATTCACATATTGCATTTCCAAGTATTCCTGCTTAGTTGGAAGCTTCAAAATCCAGTTCTATGCAATAGCTCTTTTTATCTCACTTGATTGGACGTATAGATAGTACACATGTTCTAATATGTCCACACTCTGAAACACAGTATGTGTATCACAATAGAAGGAGTTATCATTAATTAAATACCCAAGTAGTGTGCAGTACCATATGCCTGTTCCCAGAGGGTTGTTTGATACCCAGGGAGCACAGCACTCAACATGTCTACATTCTTAGGCACTGTGGTCTATATGCACAACTAGCAAGTGGAGAGCTTGAAGGTGAAAGGTTGATTCCAATATCTGCATAAAAGTGGGGGTGCCATAGAGTATGATCCAGCAATGTGCTGTAAAATCATAGCCACATGTGCGTGGTTACAAATTTAACCACCCATAAGAGACTCCCAAAGGACCATGCAAGTAAGGAATTTGATGAAGATGATGTAGAAGATCCCCCTTGATCACAGCCTCCAGAACTTGATGCTGTATGAGCTTTAGAATGACCTGTGCACAGGGATTATGTCACTAACACCGACTTTTAAGGTACACATTGTACACCCATTTGTAAATAAAGTGCAAACAAAGTGATCATTAAACATATTTTTCTGTTTATTCACAAATTTATTAGAAGATGAAGGCCATTTTTATTTTAAACATATGAATACAAATTTGGAAAAATATAGGTTTACTAGCTGTACCCGGCCACGCGTTGCTGTGGCTCAGTCTGGTTAAATGGAATAGAAAGAAAAGAGTAAGCGCACGTTTCTAATATTTTTAATTTCACAATACTTGTGGTTATACAATATGATTATTTTCTGCATGCGTCCCTTGTAGTTGTTGCGCAGCAAGCAAATCGTTAGTGTCTGCTCTCACCCGTCCCTCCACCCACTTCCCGGTCTGCCATCCTGACACCAACTGTCCATCCTAATATATGTAGACTATTGTCTCCATGCATCCCTTGTATTTATTGCGCAGCATCCAAATCGATAGGGTCTGTTTGGCCTTTTGATGAAAAACACACGCGTATTGGACACTCGCATATTCGAATCCAACATTGTGTATATATAAACACGCGCTAATGTTGCAAAGTGAACCAACTCCTCCTCCTTCCAGCCACGTCCCGGTCTGCCATCCTGACACCAACTGTCCATCCTAATATATGTAGACTATTGTCTCTATGCGTCCTTTCTTAATGTTGCAAAGTGAACCAACTCCTCCTCCCTCCCTCCACCCACTTCCCGGTCTGCCATCCTGACACCAACTGTCCATTACAATATATGTAGAATATTGTCTCGATGCGTCCCTTGTAGTTGTTGCGCATCAACCAAATCGATAGAGTCTGTTCCGCCTTTCGATAAAAAAAAGCGCGTATTGGACATGCGTGTGTGCGAATCCAAGGTTGTGTATATATAAACACACGCTTATTGAATCCAACGTTGTGTCAAAATTGCAAAGCAATCGGTGAAGAACTTTCTGAGATTTTAGGATTTTGAACAAATGAACATTGACATTTTTATGTGTCTGTTCGGGCTTTCGATTAAAAACACGCGCGTGTTCGAATCCAAGGTTGTGTCAAAATGTCAAAGCAATCGATGAAGAAGTTTCGGAGATTTACGATTTTGAACAAACGAACATTTACATTTTTATTTATATAGAAGATTACAGGTTTGTTTGCTTTAACTTCAAGAAAACAGTCTAATAATCAGAATTTCTATTTGTTCTTTTATCTTCCAGTAGTTTGTCTTTATATAGAACACTGTGGCCTTTTCTTGTCGTTCTCCACTTTGGCTTCCAGTGTGCACCTTGATGAAGACATCTAGCTCCCCATCAGAAATTTTTCTTGTACTTGAGCCCTCCTCAGTTTCTCCAACAAACCTGGCTGCCCTGATTCCTGCATAAGCAATTAGCATTCCCTCTAAAAATGTTTACTATAGGAGCTAGGCTCCTTTCTACATCACAACTGTGGTGTACTAATTCTACCTGCATGTTATCAGTTTCCTGACACATAGTTCGAGTGGCTGTATCGGTGTATCCAACTTTTCCACACAACACCCAATTGTCTGGAGATGGTTATTCACCCATCTCTGTTGATGCATGTGTGCTGCAAAGTCTAGAGCCATTAGTGTGGACATTGGGGCATAACACAATGCAGCGTCTGCAGTGCGGAGGGGGGAACCATTCAGGGACTATAAACCCTTCAGAGAGGCCCAATTCTACCCAAGGCCAATGATTATCTATGTGATATCTGAGACTCAGTAGCCCTTCAGCACATTCTGCAGCAGGGCCCCATCATTTTATGTTACACCCCTAAATATTCATTATAGCCATTGTTAATTCTTAAAAGCCAAACCTAATGGATGCACTGCCTTCACACATGTTTCTATCTACTTTTGCTATTTATCCACAGAAGTAGCTGTTGCTGTCCTTGTAGTACTCGTGTGGCTCTGGGCTAGATATAGTGGTTAGGCTTCCTCCTATGAAGGTAGAGAGATGTTCTCTTTCTGCTATGCATCTGACAGTAAATACACTTCCTGTAATGGTTAAGGTTATCACTTGCTGCTGGTGTGACAGTTGCTATTTAAGACTCATAACAATTCGCAATTTCTCATTCAGTATTTAAAAAGAGTGAATGCTTATGAAATGCTATTTGTAAACAGGAAAATATGTCAATCATATTTAGAAATTCCTAATTTGAAATTCGATATTTATTACAATTTTGGAATTGCTAAATATAATTTTCGTACATCAGGCCCAAAGATCCTCTGGCTCTCCACACAAACTAACCTGTCCCTCAATAAATGGAATAGGGAACAATAGTGTTTATCCTGGTACTCTAGGGATGCTGCTACAGCTGGACATACTGGTTGTGACCAATAACTGCCACACTAAATACCATGAATGTCGTTCTTGTATATGTGTGGCTCGGCAGGTCCCTCAAAACTGGTTATAATTTGCCTGAAATGAGAAGAAATTACCACTGTTAGAAATTGAAGTATTCAGTTTCATGTATCAGGCTGTTCAATTCCTGGCTTTGTATTATGAGTGTGCTCTGATATGGGGTATGTCAGAATACTGAGCATAAAAATTATACCACCATAATACCATAGCCTAGAAATAGACTACCAAAGGCAAGTATAAACAGGTAAGTATAGATTTAATATTCTTAACTCCACATCTATGTACCTTGAAGATAAAGATTTCCTTTGAAGCCTATCGCAAGTGCTGAATAAAGTAGAGTTTGTGAAATAGTAAGTCTACCTAATCTTGACTTAGCATCATGCCACAATAGTCTACCACACTACACTTCCAGCCTCTTCACCTAATATGTACAGGTTCTTTTTCATCCTCATTTACCCTTTTTGTCGTTGTTTTCCTATCTGCTTCTTCCTGCGCAATGATTAGAGCGGCAGACCCTGATGCAGAGGTCTAGCCCGGGACCAGGGTTCAATTCCCCGCCTCGGCGAGTCTTGGGCTCAAATTCCACGGACCTGATAATTCTTGCCTTGGTGCCTATTCCAATCATGGAGTCCCACTCTGCAACTCTGGGCAATAGCTTGCTTAATCTCCACAACGGCCCCCACAACGCTAAGGATGCCTGGCCTCCTCCTTGGGGGTGCCCAGGAGTGGACGCCTCACAGGGAAAGCCAGGATGGGTTCCACAGCGGTATTCGTACAAGCGCCTTGAGACCCTTGCGGGTGAGTAGTGCGCTATACAAGTATCAATTTACATTTTTTTTTACATTTTTACCCAGTTCTGTCTTTCTCTCTCTTGCTTTAGGTCATAGTCTGCCAATGCAAAATAAGTCCAGTTCATTAGAAATTAGTAGTCTGCAGTGCTCAACATTCAAAATGAGGCCAGCTGCTGTTCAACTGGGGTAAGAGAATCGTCTAAAACAGCCAGGTATCCGAATACTGGTGGTCTGTCACAGATGCAGTCTTTAAAAAAATTGATTATGGTTTATGCAGGCCTTATAATTTAAGTGTGCCTTCCAAAAGAAATAGCACCATTTCTTTTTGACTACAGTGTGAGTTTGCAATGCTTCACAGCAAACTTGTAGAGCTTTACAGTTTTCACACTGTAGGCGTTTAAAAAAAGTTTGGTATTGTGTGGCGGTGTTCAATTGAATCAACACTTTTCTTTCAGCAAGAAACTTTTCACGTTACCATGAACAGAGAGGTTTCAAACTCTGAGAAGCTGAACTGAGGTGCTACGCAACGATCGGTGTTATCTCCACTTCTGTTTAATTTATATATGGTCACATTGGCACATTTAATTCAAAATTTTCTCCTAAATCTCTTTAAGTAAGCAAATGATATATCAATCATTTTTAAGATCAATAGAGATATGCACTCGAATGCTAACAACTTGTTGAGCTGTTTATAGAAGTGGATGTCAGAAAATCAGCTTAACCTGAATGAGAACCTGGCACTATTCAGAAATTCCCTCAATTGGAATCTGCCTTTTTGGTCCCCTGCTTTGGGCGATAAACCCACTACCACATACGGGGGTGAAATTTGATTGTCACCTCATCATGAATGATCAGATAAATGTGCTGGCAAAGATGCATATTTTTCAATTACACATGCTGAAACACATTATTCATTTGTTTACACTGATTCCAGAAGATTCAGATTCTCAATATATATATTTTTTTAAGTTTGATTTTATTACGGAGAAGAAAAAGGGGGAATGAGGGAGGGGGGAGGGGAGAAGAATTACAATAAGTGGGTCAAAGAAATAAACAGTGTAATAACAATAATAAATTCATGAAAAGGTAAGCATTACAAGCATGAAAAACATGAACATATCAGAAAATTGAAACATAACACAATAAAACATAATAATGATAAGTATTCAAATACTCAAGTAAAAAGAGATAAATAGATAATAAGCAATTCATGGAGGTTTGCGAACTTCAACTAATTCAGGTGTAGAAGAGGGAGGGTCGGGGGAAAAGGAAGAGAGGTATGTCACTAAAGGGAGCCAAAGCAGGTCCTGTTTTATAGCCAGGGAGATGGGGGATACATAGTTAGTGTCTAAACGTTGATTGAAACAGATTGCATTCCACCAGGACTGATAAGAAATATTTGTAGCTTGTTTACAGTTAGAAGTAATAATATGAAAGGCAATAGTGATGAAGAGGTCAAGTAAAGGGTATTTGTTGGAAGGTTGAGGAAGGTCAGGAGAGAAAGAGCCAAGGAAAACTAGTGACGGTGAAAAGGGAATTTGAAAATGGAAAATCCTCTGAATCTGCCGCCAAACCAACTGCCAAAACTGGGAAGTGGGCGGGCAATCAAATAACATATGTTTGAGGTCGGCAGAAGGGCAGGGACAAGACCAACAGGTAGAAGGCGAGTCTGATGAAAAATGGGACAGAGCTAGTGGGGTAAATAAAGTTCTATGAAAAATGAAAAATAAAGTTTGGGTGGTGTTAGCAGCTCTAGAGGTCTTATGTAGTTTAGTCCAAATTTTATCCCACAAAAGGACAGGCCAGCTCTGAGAGAGGTCTAGCTCCCACGCAAGTTAAATGCGTGACTTTGACCTATCAGAAATAAAACGGAAAGAGTTGTATAAAGCAGATGCAGAAGGAGATGTTTCCAATAAAAGGGTGAGGAAATAGAAATTTTTAGGTAATCAATGTGTCCCCCACTCTCACCCTATCCATGCACCCATGTTCCATGTATGTCGTGTAATTTCTTTTCTGTGCATGCCACAAAGACGCATATGCATTTGCGTCCAACCTTAACATGTCAGTTATCCAGTCCTCCATGAAAACCACGTTAATTTGGCTTTTAGGCCTATGGTGCCAACGTCTTTACATGGTGCACTTTTAATGAAAAGCACACGTTTTCTGGCTCAGTCGAGCCAGGCCCTTAATTGAGACTCCGAGTCTCTTCTGTCTCTGAAAACTACAGTTTAGGTATGCATCCCTGACCTCTGTCTTACTTCCTGCCCAGCGAAGCGGTGCCCGGCTCGGCCTGGACTGTCTGCCAAAACAGTATTTTGCCTACAGTTATCTGCTCAGCCTCCTCGAAAACACATTCCAGTCTAGTGAAATAGGTAAACATATTCCCGGCTGCAGAGCAAAGGGCCCGGCTTTCCTGTCCTCCTGTGGTAAATATTTGATTTACCGTCCTAATTTCTATGCAGGTAAGTACTTTAATCAATAATAACTCAATCGGAAAGAAAGAGGCAGAGTCCGTGGTGTTAGAGTTCTTAGGGGTTTTATTCCTTTAAAAAGGAATGGTCAGACCGGATATCATGTTCCTACCACCACTGGGGTGTAGGAAGGGATAGAGCAATATTTTATTGACAATACATAGCTTATATACTTAAGTCACATTATAGAAACCAATACAGTAGGCGTAACAGCTGAGAGAAACAAGATAAAACACACACGTGGTAGTGATACGTAATTAGAAGGCGTGAACGTAGAGGTGTGTGCTAGAAACGTCACAGGTGGGTGTCACAAGTGGGTGGCAACAAAGCAGAATCTTGTAATGTCAGCAGAAATCTGAGGCCTGGATGCGCGCGCAGCTGCATGACGTGTGATTGACGTGAAACCGGAGGGTGCAGGGGACTTGACATTTACACTGGCGGAAAGAGACAGAAGTCTGGCATGTCAGATCAATTCGTACCTCTATCATATCTGATATCTGATGTTTGGGAACCATATTATCTAGAAGGAAAAGGTCTCTGGGGCAGAAGCTATTCTATACTGACTGAGTGTGTGTATAAGCGTCTAAGTGTCTGCATGAGAGGCGAGGGGCATGGGCCTGCCATGGTAACAGAGGCTATGAATTACTTGCACGGAGACAGTGAGGCCGGGCCCTTTGCTCTGCAGCTGGGGGGATGTTTACTTAAACTAGTAGGCAGGAATGCATTTTCGAGGAGCGGAACAGATAATTCGAAGGTTGAATACAGTCTTGGCAGGCAGCAGGCTGAGCAAAGCGCCGTGAGCCGCACAGGGAGTAAGGCAGAGGTCACGGGTACAGAGGCAGCCTGGGCTGAGGCTTTCAGAGTCAGAAGGCAGAAAAAAGGCTCAATGGCAGAATTCAGGGCCTACTTCGCCAGAGCTGAAAACGTGTAAAGTACACCACAAAAAGACGTTGGCATAGCATACTTAGAAACGGAATATTCAACCCATTCAGGGTGGGTCTGAAAGAGGACATGTTAACGTTGGACGCAAATGTATTTGCGTCTTCATAGCTGGCACAGGAGGGAAGTTACATGCACTTTAAGCTGGTACATGGAGACGGTGGGGTACACGTTAGGGAACATTACTTGACCATAAAATTTATATTTCCTCATTCCCTCCTTGTTCCCTATGGACCCTTCATGATATATCGATCCTCATGATTCGATCAGTCTGTTCTTGTAACATCATTTGCTCTTCTTTCTTCCTTTCACGTTTTGAGAGAAAACTGGAATGTTCAATGCACGATGTGGCACACAGTCCACAAATCGCTGGCCCACACTGTAGGCACAGGCAGCAACTGAATACTATGACAAGGGCAATGCCTAGAAAGGATAGGATCTTCCATCCCCAAGCGGTCAACGTTGTCCAGAACCAACCGGACCAAGTCCAGGTGCCTGGATTCTGATGTATCAGATTTGCAATTTTATGAAGACGTGTAATAGCTTGGTATACTGTTGGCGCGTTTTCTGGGATGAAAACACAGCAACTTGACCCGATGACCTTACAAGCTCCGCCTCTATCTGCCAAGATGACGTCAATAACAAGACGATTCTGAAGAACAACAACCCGCATGGCGGACTGCTCCTCTGTTAAGTTGCCTAGAGCGGAGGCAGTTTCATTCACTACTGCTTCGAGTGTTCTAGTTAATCTACGTATTAGTTTACTATTTTGGACAGGGCCGGTGAAGAAAAAGAATCCTTTATTGAAATCTGTGTATTGTTCCCATGCCGTTTCAGTATAGTCGACAATCGGGAGATCTCTTCGGAGTCTATTCTTTACTAGATTTGTATTTCTGTGATAGTCAGGAGGGGCTAGGAAAACAGGTGGCAGAAGGAATGCAATGTAACAGGTACCATCCCAATCTGGAGGTAAGCGTATGTATTCGGTATGGCCACAAACAAAGTAGGAATGACGGGTAGCTCTAAAGGAAGACTTGCCTTGATCACTGAATTCGACCACAGTAGTACATTTACTATGACCTAAGTGTACTGAACCCTTCTTACTGACACATAATTCACCAGTGACTGGTAATACTGACATAGCAGGGAGAACTGGTGCAGCTTCGGATTCGACAGTAAGAATCATAAGGTTAATTGTATAATTACCTAATCCATATACTTCATTTTCTAGATCAGTTCCTATTCTAATGGGAAGTCCCTTTTTGTCAGGGTAACAGGCATTAAGCAGAACTAGGTTCAAGTTTCCCCAAACCCAGCTTCCTTTAAAAACAGCAATATCAGGATCTAAGGAATTAATTATTCTAAACCATGCACCACAGGAGCCATTGTGAGTGAACGGGTACGGAAAGAGAGGCAGAACTCCCTTGTATTTCTGATAGGGAGGGAGTCGGCCACATATCCAGCAATTTGTAGCATTGTTAGTCTGATGGGAGTGATGTAACATACTAATGAATGTGTTGTTGCGCAGCGCGAGTCTGTAAGATAGTTCGTGGGGAGGTAATTCACTAAAAGAATGTTCGGCAGTGACATTGTAAGCAGATTGTTCACGTTTGAAGATAGGGTAGTATATGGGAAGCAATATACTAGCAACAATAATCAGAAGACTTAGAAAAAACATAATCAATAAGGTCACTATACAGTGACTGCGGAGTGATTTACAATATGTAAGTTTCTTGAGTTTTCTCTCTCTCTCTCTCTATCTCGATCTAGGGGATACATGTCAGAAAACTATTTAACCGATTCACCTAGGGGAGGACTTAAACAATTAAACTGTCTGACTTGCTAGATCAGAGTTTCATTCGGTACTCCTCTTGGGGAGTTTTCTCTTGTTTGGTAACTTTAAAGTCTTTAGTATCGAGGCAGTCTTTGGAGGGGGTGGACGAGTCTGTTTCTGGCATCAGTCCATTGCATTTTTTTATATGACTCGTATGGATCCACCCCTTTCGGCCTTCCACCTTGATAGCGGTCCGCGTTGTAAGAAGGACGGTCTTCGGCTCTTTCCAGCGGGGCTCCAGCTGACTTTTCCTGTCGAAGTTCCTAATTAGCACTGTATCACCGGGACGGACATCGTGCGGCTTTACATCAGTGTTGTCGGGAAAGGCTGCGGCAACCT
Source organism: Lissotriton vulgaris (assembly GCF_964263255.1). Lineage (NCBI taxonomy): Eukaryota > Metazoa > Chordata > Amphibia > Caudata > Salamandridae > Lissotriton > Lissotriton vulgaris. The sequence goes on from NC_141697.1 coordinate 386,759,358, forward strand.
GTGAACGACATGATTGGAGTGCAGACATCAAGGAGGCAAGGTAATCTGTCAGCATATTACAATCAACATCGGTAATTTTCTTAGGTATGGGCGTCCCCCACATATTCGGTGGTCTGCCAAAGACCACTTCATACGGGGATAGTCCTGATCTCGAATGGGCGACCATTCTCGTATATAGAATAATGCAACTGGCAGGGCGACTATCCAGTCGACCCCTTTCTCTTTACAAACTTTAGCAAGGCGGGTCTTTAGTGTCTGGTTATGCCTTTCTACAAGGCCAGCGGCTTCAGGATGTCGGACACAATGGAATCTCCACTGATATCCTAGCAGCAGGGAAACCTGTTTCATGAGTTCGGATGAGAATGGCTGTCCGTTATCTGAGTACACGACATGAGGCAAGCCGTATCGTGGGAAGAATTCTCGAATCAGCTGCCTGGCAGTGGTCGGAGCAGTGTAATCTGGGACTGGATATGCTTCGGTCCAACGGGAAAGTGCACAAACAATTACGAGGACATATTTGAATCCTCGACAACGGTCCATCTGGATATAATCCATCTGGAGTACTTCAAAAGGGTGATCGGGAGGATGAAATCCACCTTGCTCTACAGGGACGCTTTTACCTGGATTGAACTGACAACAGATCATGCAAGTACGCACTTTCTGTTTTGCTGCTGCTCGTAAGTGTTTGTTGTACCAGAGATTCTGTAAACTGTCTAACATCGCTTTCTCTCCTAGATGTGCTGGACTATGTGCTGTATTTATTATAACTTGAACCATAGAGTCGGGGAGAAACCATGTAGATTTTCCCTTCGTCATCCAACCTTGATCTGTCTGAATCCCTCCTAGTTCAGTCCATTTCTTTATTTCATCTGTAGTAGCATGTGTCTGAATATCGATTACATCTAGTGTGGGATCCCTAACTGTCATACAATGTGTCGGCACTATGATCTTTGTTACATCAGTTGTCTGGGTGTGAGTCAATGCTGTATGTTTTGCTGTCTGGTCTGCCAGGTCGTTACCCTGGGAAACGGAATCTGTAACTTTAGTATGTGCTTTACACTTCATGACGGATATGCCTGAAGGCAGATGTATTGCTTCTAACAGGGCTTGAATGAGGGGACCATGTTGGATCTTGGCACCGTGAGAGGTCAAGAAACCTCGTTCTTGCCATAACATTCCGAAGTCGTGTACAACTCCGAACGCATAACGGGAATCAGTATATATGTTAACATTTCTGTTCTTGGCTAGTATACAGGCTCGGGTCAGAGCGATGAGCTCTGCCGCTTGAGCAGACAGTGTATCAATACGATATGTTTCTTTTACTTCAGTTTCAGTGGTCACTGCATACGCGGCCACTAATTCTCCTGTACTTGTTCTCATACATGAACCATCCACGTAAAGTGTCAGGTCTGGATTTGTCGATGGAACATCTGTTAAGTCTCGTCGGGGCTTTGTTACTGCATTAATGATCTCTATACAATCATGCGGGGCTGGATCTGTCATAATCGAAGGTAACAATGTTGCGGGGTTTAGAATGCTGCAGCGTCTGATTTCTATGTGTGGCTGGAATAGCGTCAATTCATAACCTGTCAGTCGTGCTATAGTCAAGTGTTGAGTCTGAGTTCTGTTTAAAAGAACCTCTACAGAATGTGGAACTTGAACTGTTAATGGATGTCCTAAAACAATTGAGTCGCTCTGTCTGATTGCTAGTGCTGTTGCTGCTACTGACTTCAAGCACGCAGGGAGTGCCTGGGCTACTGAATCCAATGTACTTGAAAAATAAGCACAAGGCTTATGTGAACCTGCTTGGTCTTGAGTGAGGACAGACAACGCTGTACCATCACGTTCTGTAACAAAAAGTGTAAAAGGTTTGCTGTAACATGGTGTCGCTAAAACTGGTGCTTGGCATAAAGCTTTCTTTAATTCCTCAAAGGCCTGTGTATGCTCCTGAGTCCAAGGGAGGGCAGTCGAGGTCGCTGCCTCCTGTGTTGTCAACTGAATGAGTGGTTTAGCTAGAAATGCATACTGAGGAATCCATTGTCTGCAGTACGAGGTGAGGCCTATAAAGGCTCGCACTTCCTTTTGTGTCTGGGGTTGTGGCATATTTACAATTAACTGGATGCGGTCAGGAGTGAGCTGTCTCCCCACTTTGGACAGCAAGTGACCCAAGTACACAACTTGCTGAACACAGAATTGTAGCTTCGAAGGAGACACCTTGTGTCCCTTGTCGGCCAGAAAATGTAGAACTGTCAGTGATGCTTGTTCACATTCGGGCTCACTTCGTGCGGTGATCAACAGATCATCGACGTATTGCAGTAAAGCGGTGTTAACTGGCATTTGGATACAATCGAGTTGTCTTTTCAGTGCTTGACTATAGATGCTGGGGCTTTCTGTGAATCCTTGAGGTGCGCGTGAAAATTTGAAACTTCGTCCATTTAAACTGAATCCGAAGAGATATTGGCTCTCTGGATCAATAGGCACACTAAAGAAGGCGTTCTTGAGGTCAATTACAGTAAAGAACGTTGCTTCTGAATCAATGGCAGTCAATAGGGATGAGATGTCGGGAACCACAGGGTACTGTGGAACGATGCATTTATTCAGTTCTCGTAAATCAATCACCAGCCGATATACTGGCGGTGCATTGGGATCAGTACGTTTAAGAATCGGAATGATAGGGGAATTACAGATATTGGAGTCGGTCTCTACGACCACTCCTTGGGCAATGAGCTCTTCAATGATTTCCAGTAAAGCCACTACAGCATCGGGTGGTAACTTGTATTGTCTGATTCGTGGCAAAACAACACCTGGCTTCAGTGTAACACGGTATGGTGTAATGTGCATGCAGCCTACATCGGTTGGGCCTTGTGCCCACAAGTGATCCGGTACATTTTTCAATCTGACATCAAACTCTCGTAATACATAGTGACCCTTGAAATCTCGCAAAAAAAGTCTAACTCCTTCCGGAGAACAACATATCACTGCTCCTAGAGCCTTCAGTGTCTTTATTCCTAACAGGTTTTCTGGACATGATTTCGTGAGTAACAGGTCTGTAACACGTGATAATGGACCCACAGCCAGGGGGACGGGTTTCGATACCTCATTTACAATAGGTTGTCCTGAAAAACCAAGGGAAACATTCTGTGAGCCTGAGAGGGGTGCCCCTGGGACTTCATTATGACTGATTGTTGTGCGGCTTGCCCCTGTGTCAATTAAAAACTTTCTATCTTTTCCCAATACTTGACTGTGTACATAAGGACCCTCTTGATCTACAGGAATCTCAATAAGAGGCAAGCCACCCTCCCTCTCTAGGCTGTTTCATGTGTATCGTGGGTAATCGGGGTAATCCGATTGGGCATACTGGTACATCTGTTGTGAAACTTGCTGAGTCGCGGCAATGGGCTGTGGCTGTGACTGTGCCTGTGATACCGCTGCGTTTTGTCTCGTATGTGGTGGAGCATGCATAGGCTGTGTATTCTGCATGGGTTGAATATTCTGTGAAGTCTGTTGCTGGACCTGGTCTTGTCTAGGCGGATGCGCTCTTTCCTTAGTTTTACCTGTTGCTATATTATGTTTCAGGACTGGGCATTCATGTACGTAGTGACCTGGCTGCTTGCAATAGTTGCATGTCCCTTTAACGGGAGCTGCTGCATTTCCTGTCTGGGCCGTACCCTTTCTCTGGCCGTCGGCTGGAACCGACTGGGCCACTAACATTTTCATTTTCGTGTCTTTCATGCGTTTCTGTTCATGATCCTGTTCTTCTCTAATTCTGTTCTGATGGTATTGTAACATTTGTAACATCTGGGATGGCGTATTTGCTTGCCATGTACTCTCAACCTTATATACACGGTTCTTAACTGCTATCAGGGAATTCTCGACTAACTTTGATACAAAAAGATGCGGGTACGACTCGCTACTTGGTTTAAGACCACTATTAATAATGAAACATTTCTCGAATCTGGAATAAAAGTCACTAGATTCTTCGTCGTATTTCTGTTTACAGGCTGAGATTGCGTCCCAGTCTTCCTTTCTAGTTGTCAGTAATCTTGGCAGAACCTGTACTATTAAACCTGGTAATGCTTTAGTTTTCTCCCCAAGGCCTAACCCTGGAGTACGAAGTTTCTCCTCGTCTTCTATTTCTGTCCATATAATCTTTTTGTCTCCCACCTCCCATTCTCTTTCCTTTAGTTTCTCGTAGATGCCCGTGGGCAGCAATACCTTTAACATTTTCATGATATCTGCATATGTGTAATCTCCCATCAGTAACATATCTTTAAGTTCTCTGTGAAAACCTGCAGGGTCTTTGTCGTGACAGGGTACTAGTTTCTTCATTTCCAATAGTTCTAACTTGGTCAGAGGTGTGTGTACATACACACGTTTCAAGGTATTATCGGTACCCATAACTGGATGTACTTCTCGTAAAGGGTTCTGTCTTTCAAGACGCTCCATATGATACATTTTTCTTTCTGGGGGCGGAGCGGGAACATATTCGGAGCTTAAGAAAGTGTTATATCTGTGCCGTTGTTCTAGAATTATTTGTATTAACTTGGTACTTAGACCTCTCCATCTATCCATGCGTAGTGCTTCTAATGTATCGTGTAAGGGACCGGGATCAGAATGTTTATTTCTGTATAACGTGAGGAGGTGCTGAATCATATATGTACCTGCTAATTTCTGCTCGTCTGGGGATAGCTTCAGAAATGTCTGCGCTACTGTGTCATCATTGTATATGTTAGGATTGTCAGCCCATAGTACTGCTGACCGGGCTAGTTCTTGTTCATCCATAGAATTGAGTACATGGTACCCCATTCGTTCTCGAAGCATTTTATCAGTGTCTTGAAACTGATGTTCAGGAGAATTCGGTTTTGATATGCCAGAGAGAAAAACTCTCTTGCTTTCTGGACGAATGCCTTTCCTAAGGTAAGTTCCCTTACCTACATACGCTATCGTATCTGTAGTCTTTTCTGGTTCTTCAGGTGCTTCCTCCTCCTCGGAGGAGTCATTCTCTTTTTCTTTTTCTTTTTCGTGTATGTCTATTACTGCTTTTCTTATTTTCTTGTACATGCTTGATATACAATTCACTTTATCATGTTTTCCTTCGGCTATGTTTTGACCCCACTTGTTTAGTGCTTCCATCTCATCCTGTTCTGTCTCAGGTCTGTCTCGTTCTCTTATTAAGCAGTTTATGAAAAAACTTAATATATATGCTTGAGTGTCAACTTTCTGATGTGCCAGGGCCTCCTTAATACTTTCAGGATTTTCCCCAGTCTGGACAAAATGATATATTCTATCTAGGTGATCTGTCATTCCTGAGAATAACACTAGGTAATCTGTAGCTTGTCGCAAGCGTATTGATGCTATCAACATTCTATCGTCTTTGCCGGGTACTGGATCGTATCTGCAAACTGGAAGTTGTTCTTTGAGTATGTCGAGACGGGGTGACTGGAGTGTAGGGTGCTTCTGCATGTCTCTAAGGTGTAATCTGTGTGTTGCTGGTGGGGTCTGGTAACCCCCAGTTGCACCTCCTGAGGCGGAGGCTTGGGCATTTTCCTTCTGTGGAGTCTGTATGTGTACTTGAACCTGTCTTTTAGTAGGATCAGGTAGAAACGGATTTGGTATATTAATTTTAGGTGCGGGAAGTGGTGGAGGTGGAGGAACGACGGGCTGTCGGACGGGGGAACTTTGTTGCGGTAATGGCGGGATATGGTCTGGAGGCGGGTTGCCATCTCCGTCACCGTCAGTAGGCGGGACGTGGGCACGTGGATTGGTGTAATCTGGTGCTACATCGTTTAGATAGGAATTCAGAAATATGTCCTTAGTAGTCCTGTGATTTACTTTAGTTGGAACCAATGGTGACGGCAGATCTTTCGGTATTTCTGAAGTGGCTTCAGGCGAACCCTCGGCCACAAGATACATGCCATTTACGAGATTGTTTCGCGCGCGGTCTACTTGTTCTGATTTTACTCGGATCCCTTCAGTAACTAATTCGTTTTCTCGGGCTTTATCTGACTCTTCTCTATGTCTGTCTTCTCTACGGAGTGCTTTTTCAGCACGTTTATGTGATTCTTTACGCCAAAATTCTATGGCGTCTTTCTGAGATTGTCTGGCTTTCTTTTTCCATAGTGCTTCTTCTACCTTCATGATGCACTCGGCATCCCATGTTCCGGTAACAGGCCATCTGTGTCTCTCGTCTAGATGCTTAGTATAATCGGCCCATAAATCTAGATACAATATGGCATCTAAGCCATGCTTATGGTACATGAAATTTCCAGGAGTGTCCCTAGGGGGGATAGGAATTTCTTCCTCTAGTATCCCTTTCCTAGTTCCTATCTGCTTTAACTTATTGAAAAACGGCATCTTGTTTACTTTAATACTGTATACTCAATCCTTGCTATTTAATTCTGGACGCAATTAGTTACACAAGAACACAATAATGCACATTAAAAACAGTCACTCATACCACGACATTTATCACATGAAAGACATTTGAGACATATATGACTACCCCCCTATACTGGATGTACTGCTAAACAGCACAGATACACTGCTAAGAACAGTGCAAGAACTGGAATAACGGATATACTGCTAAACAGTACAGATACACTGCTAAAACAGTGCAGACCGAATTTGTGTACCCAAACCCGTCTTTACCGGATACATAATAATGCACCCGTCTAGATACGTCCCAGCAATGGTACTCACCGGGAAGCACGGAAACAGAAGGCCTCGGAAAACTCGACTGGACTGGACCGGACTCGACTCGACTCGACACGTGGATACTTCGGAAACTGGTGGGCCTCTTGACACCTCGGACCTTGCTTCTTTCGGCTAGGCTCTGGTCGGGATCCTCCGCACTCCTCACCGCCTCGTCTGGGTGCTGATCGCAGTCTTCGTCACCTCCGTGGGCCAGAGGGAGATACAGGAAATCCTGCCAGTACGCGTAGTTCCGTCTAACTGATGGCAGGGGACAGAGCTTGCAACGCACCAACCGGCGCGTGGGGTGGGGGAGGGGTCCCTATTCGGGCGCCAGAATAATGTGGTAAATATTTGATTTACCGTCCTAATTTCTATGCAGGTAAGTACTTTAATCAATAATAACTCAATCGGAAAGAAAGAGGCAGAGTCCGTGGTGTTAGAGTTCTTAGGGGTTTTATTCCTTTAAAAAGGAATGGTCAGACCGGATATCATGTTCCTACCACCACTGGGGTGTAGGAAGGGATAGAGCAATATTTTATTGACAATACATAGCTTATATACTTAAGTCACATTATAGAAACCAATACAGTAGGCGTAACAGCTGAGAGAAACAAGATAAAACACACACGTGGTAGTGATACGTAATTAGAAGGCGTGAACGTAGAGGTGTGTGCTAGAAACGTCACAGGTGGGTGTCACAAGTGGGTGGCAACAAAGCAGAATCTTGTAATGTCAGCAGAAATCTGAGGCCTGGATGCGCGCGCAGCTGCATGACGTGTGATTGACGTGAAACCGGAGGGTGCAGGGGACTTGACATTTACACTGGCAGAAAGAGACAGAAGTCTGGCATGTCAGATCAATTCGTACCTCTATCATATCTGATATCTGATGTTTGGGAACCATATTATCTAGAAGGAAAAGGTCTCTGGGGCAGAAGCTATTCTATACTGACTGAGTGTGTGTATAAGCGTCTAAGTGTCTGCATGAGAGGCGAGGGGCATGGGCCTGCCATGGTAACAGAGGCTATGAATTACTTGCACGGAGACAGTGAGGCCGGGCCCTTTGCTCTGCAGCTGGGGGGATGTTTACTTAAACTAGTAGGCAGGAATGCATTTTCGAGGAGCGGAACAGATAATTCGAAGGTTGAATACAGTCTTGGCAGGCAGCAGGCTGAGCAAAGCGCCGTGAGCCGCACAGGGAGTAAGGCAGAGGTCACGGGTACAGAGGCAGCCTGGGCTGAGGCTTTCAGAGTCAGAAGGCAGAAAAAAGGCTCGATGGCAGAATTCAGGGCCTACTTCGCCAGAGCTGAAAACGTGTAAAGTACACCACAAAAAGACGTTGGCATAGCATACTTAGAAACGGAATATTCAACCCATTCAGGGTGGGTCTGAAAGAGGACATGTTAACGTTGGACGCAAATGTATTTGCGTCTTCATAGCTGGCACAGGAGGGAAGTTACATGCACTTTAAGCTGGTACATGGAGACGGTGGGGTACACGTTAGGGAACATTACTTGACCATAAAATTTATATTTCCTCAGAAGGAGATGTTTCCAATAAAAGGGTGAGGAAATAGAAATTTTTAGGTAATCAATGTGTCCCCCACTCTCACCCTATCCATGCACCCATGTTCCATGTATGTCGTGTAATTTCTTTTCTGTGCATGCCACAAAGACGCATATGCATTTGCGTCCAACCTTAACATGTCAGTTATCCAGTCCTCCATGAAAACCACGTTAATTTGGCTTTTAGGCCTATGGTGCCAACGTCTTTACATGGTGCACTTTTAATGAAAAGCACACGTTTTCTGGCTCAGTCGAGCCAGGCCCTTAATTGAGACTCCGAGTCTCTTCTGTCTCTGAAAACTACAGTTTAGGTATGCATCCCTGACCTCTGTCTTACTTCCTGCCCAGCGAAGCGGTGCCCGGCTCGGCCTGGACTGTCTGCCAAAACAGTATTTTGCCTACAGTTATCTGCTCAGCCTCCTCGAAAACACATTCCAGTCTAGTGAAATAGGTAAACATATTCCCGGCTGCAGAGCAAAGGGCCCGGCTTTCCTGTCCTCCTTGCAAGTGATTTACAGAACCCGTTACCATGGTAGGCCCATGGCCCCCGCATTGCACCAAGACACGTATGCACGCACTAGCGTTCAGTATTGAACGGCCTCTGCCCGAGAGACCTTTTACTTCAGACAATACATCCTCCAAACATAAGATACCAGATATGCTATAGGTACAGGTCGTTCTGACATCCCAGACACCAGACTCTTCTACTAGAGCTAAAGTCAAGCCCCCCAGCTTTCCCCAGTTACACGTCATGCTCAGTTGCGCGCGCACCCAAGCCAAAGGTTTCTGCTGATCCTGCAGAATTTTCTATATGCATCTACCCACCTATGACATTTCTGTGACGTTTCCAGTACACACCTCTGTGTACGCCCATGTACACGCCTTCTTTTTACGCCCATGTGTTCTTATCTCTCTCTCTTTCCACTTGTTACGCCTACTGTATTCATTTCAATTATACTGTTTTACTATATATAATGTGTGATACTAATAAAATGTTGAATGTCCCTTCCTGAACCTTAGTGGTGATGGAACTCGATGTCCTGGCTCTTGAGAACCATAATTAAAGCCCGTATGACTCAGATACCACGGACTCTGCCTCTCATTTATTGAGCTATCCTTTATTGTCATTTAATGTATAGAAAAATAGTCCGGTAATTTTATCTACCACATAATCTGGCGCCCGAACAGGAACCCCTCCCCTTCATCACGCGCCGGCGATGTACGCAGGCCCCTGACCCTTCTACAGCTGTGACGGAATCCTGTGCACACCTGCGGGTTTTCCTGCTATCTCCCTCAGGCCCACGGAGGAGACGGAGACTGCGGTCCGGCATCCAGACGAGGCGGTGAGGAATGCGGAGAGTCCCGACCAGAGCCCAAGTCAAGAGAGCAAGGTCCGAGGTATCCGGAGGCCCACCTGTTCCGAAGCGCATGCGTCGTAGTAGCAGTAGTAGCAGCCAGACGCCGTAGCAGTCCAGTCCAGTCCAGTCCAGTTTCCGAGGCCTTCAGTTTTGCTTCCCGGTGAGTACCGTTGTTGGGAACGCATCTAGACGGGTTCATTAATTTGTGCCCGGTCAAGACGGGTCTGGGTACACAGACCTGGTCCAGACGTGTTCACTTAGGTGAATACGGTCAGACGTGTCTCTTCATGGGACCGGTACTGTCTGTACTGTTTTAGCAGTGCATCTAGTAATCCAGTATTCTAGTATTGTTTCTCGAGATTTTCAGGATTTGTGTTTTATGTACCAGATAATATCAGTCTGAAATGTTAAATGTGTTTAATGTCGTGGTATGAATGATTGTTTGCTATTCATTACTGTGTTTACTGTGTTCACGTCAAATCAATTAAAAAATGCAGCTGTTCTCGAAATTACGTCAGATAGGAACTAGGAAAGGGATACTCGAAGAAGCAGTTCCGGTCCCGCCCAGGGACACTCCAGGACATTTTATGTACCACAAACATGGCTTAGATGCCATACTGTACCTAGACTTGTGGGTGGATTACACTAGGGATCTGGAAGAGAAGTATAGATGGCCTGTCTCAGGGACATGGGATGCTGAATGCATCATGAGAGTAGAAGAAGCACTATGGGAAAAGACAGCCAGACAATCCCAGAAAGATGCCATAGAATTGTGGCGTAAAGAAGCACATAGAAGAACAGAGAAAGAAATAAGAAAAGCAGAGAAAAGTAGAGAAGAATCTGAAAAAGCTAAAGAAAGAGAGTTACTAGAAGAAGGTGAACGAGTTAGAGCAGAACAATTGGACAGACAAAGAAATGCTCTTATTACAGGCATGTATCCTGTTCTCGCCGAGGGCCTGCCCAGGGCGACCCCGGAAGTATCCCGTAACCTACCGCCACCATTGGTCCCGACTAAATTACGTCATAAACAGACCGCCGCGGAAATTCCCTTTCCTCTTATTTAGATGACACTGTCCCAGAATATGCAAACAGAAATCCTCCTCCAAATGCTCAACCTCCTAATCCAGTTCACATTCCCGCTGATGACACGACTCCTCCTCCCACTGTCTCATCTGCCACTGTTCAGGCCACTGGTCCTACCAATCCTTTTAATGCGCCTGCAACTCAGGGCCCACCTGTATTACCTGCACCTATATTACCGCCTACACCGCCACCAGTGACAGCACCACCAGTATTAGTTGACGATCTCGCTTCCGGAGGAGCAGTAGGAGGTATTCCTGTCACCCCGCCTCCACTAAAACGGATTACACTCAGAGAAGCAGCATTGCAACGCACACCGAAAGTAGCTACATACGCAGCCCTTAGACAGTACATTACAGATTGTAGATATGATCCAGTACCAGGCGAAGAAGGGATGATATTATATTCATTACGTATGCGACGTGTTACAAACTATTTGACTATTTTACCAGAAATGACTAAACATTTAGATAACATATATCACTTTATTAGAACAGGGGAGAGACCAGAAAGTATTCACGAGGCCATGGCACACCAAAAGGTGGAGACTCAGGGTATGATCCTACAGTTTTTGATACATTGTTTGATTAGGGAACAAGACCGGCCAGGTAAAGACAAAGAAGAAATGAAACTTCTGATTAAATGGAGTGACAACATAGCTGATGGAAAACATAATAAACAAGGTTGCATAGAAGCCATGTACAGAAAGATTCGTAAAGAAATTCTAGACATACACGACAGGGAAAAAGCAGCGAGAGAAACCGAGAAAGCAGATGATGACATCTCAGATGACGATGATATAGACACAGGAACTCAAGGCAAAATAGCGTACGTAGGAAGAGCGAGACCTTTTGACAGACCCTTTGACAAACCCATACGTCTAGAAAACCCGAAACGTTTTCTCTCTCCCATACCAGAACAATGTTCTCTTGAACATTTATTCCAAGCCACCGATAAAATACTGCAAGAACGAATAGGTTACAGTGAACTTAGTACCATGCCTGAACAGGAACTGGCCCCGTCAGCAGTCCAATGGGCTGGAAATACTAGTATATATAAAGATGACGCAGTAGCGCAAACGTTTTTGAGCCTTTCCCCAGACGAACAGCGATTAGCTGGTATGTACATGATCCAACACCTCATTACACTGTATGAAAGTCAGCATTCTGATCCAGGTCCCCTATATAATATATTGGAAGAATTACTTCTAAAAAGATGGAGAGGCCTAGGTACCGATTTAATTAATATCATTCTAGAACAACGACATAAATACAGAACTTTCCTGACTCCACATTTCGTTTCGGTTCCACCCCCAGTAAGAAAACCATTTCATATAGACAGACAGAATCCCATACGAGAAGTTCATCCCGTCCGGACCGAAGGAGGTGAGCTAGAACGAGTATTCGTATACACCCCCTTAACTAAAATGGAATTACTGGAAATGAAAAAATTAGTGCCATGTCATGATAAAGATCCAGCAGGGTTCCACCGTGAATTAAAAGACATGCTACTCATGGGGGATTATACGTATCCCGATATTATTAAAATGTTAAAGGTATTGTTGCCAGCAGGCATTTACGAAAAACTTAAAGAAAAAGAATGGGAGGTGGGAGATAAAAAGATTATTTGGGCAGAATTAGAGACCGAAGAAAACGGGCGAATCCCAGGTACAGGTCTTGGGGACAAAGCTAAAGCATTACCAGGATTATTAGTACAGGTCTTGCCAAGGTTATTGACAGTTAAAAAGGAAGACTGGGATGCGATCTCAGCCTGCAAACAGAAACAAGACGAAGACACTAGTGATTTTTATTCCAGATTCGAGAAATGTTTCATTATTAATAGCGGCCTGAAAACAAGTAGTGAATCATATCCACATCTTTTTGTCACCAAACTAGTCGAGTATTCCTTACCACAGGTTAAAAACAGAGTATTGAAAGTTGAAAGTACGTGGCAAGCGAATACCCCTTCCCAAATGTTACAAATGTTACAGTACCACCAGAACCGAATCAGAGAGGAACACGAACATGAACAGAGACGTATGAAAGACACGAAAATGAAAGTGCTAGTTGCCCAGTCCGTTCCAGCAGATGGTCAGAAGAGGGGTACAACACAGACTAGTAACCCTGCAGCTCCTGTTAAAGGGATTGCAATTACTGTAAACAGCCAGGTCACTATATAAACGAATGTACCGTTCTGAAATACAATATTGCTACAGGCAGGACGAAAGAAAGACCGCGTCCACCTAGACCAGAACATGTTCCACAGAATACTCCACAGAACACGCAACCTCCACAGAATGCACAACAGACAGTAGCAGTACCCCAGCCCCAACCCATTGCTGCCACACAACATGTCACACAGCAAATGTACCAGTATGCACAGTCAGACTATCCCGATTATCAGCGAGTACTCATGAAACAGCCTAGAGAGGGAGGTAGGCTTGCCCCTTATCGAGGTTCCTGTAGATCAAGAGGGTCACTATGTACATAGTCAGGTATTAGGGAAAGACAGAAAATTTTTGATTGACACAGGGGCGAGCAGAACTACCATCAGTCATGACGAGGTTCCAGGGGCACCCCTCTCAGGCTCACAGAATGTTTCCCTTGGATTTTCAGGAAAGCCTATTGTTAACGAAGTGTCAAAGCCAGTTTCCCTAGAAGTTGGTCCATTATCTCGTACTACAGACTTGTTACTTACGAAATCATGTCCTGAAAACTTGCTTGGTATAAAAACGTTGAAAGCATTAGGAGCAGTGATATGTTGTTCTCCGGAAGGAGTGAGATTGTTTTTACGTGATTTTAAAGGACATTATGTGTTGAGAGATTTTGATCTAAGATTGCAGAATGTACCACAGCATTTATGGGCACAAGGTCCAACTGATGTAGGTTGTATGCACATTACACCATATCGTGTCACTCTCAAACAAGGTTTTGTACTGCCCCGAATCCGACAATACAAGTTACCACCCGAGGCTGTAGCAGCCTTACTGAAAATTATTGATGAGCTCATTGCACAAAGAGTGGTTGTAGAAACTGACTCCAATGTATGTAATTCTCCAATCATTCCGATTCTTAAACGAACTGACCCGAATGCACCACCGGTCTATAGACTGGTGATCGACCTTCGAGAATTGAATAAATGCATAATACCACAGTACCCAGTGGTCCCAGATATTTCCTCTCTATTGACTGCCATTGATTCCGAAGCTGCGTTCTTTACTGTTATCGATCTTAAGAACGCCTTCTTTAGTGTCCCCATTCATCCGGAAAGCCAGTACCTTTTCGGATTCTGTTTAGATGGCCGAAGCTTCAAACTTGCACGTGCACCTCAAGGGTTCACAGAGAGTCCTAGTATTTACAGCCAAGCATTAAAACGACAACTAGACTGTATTCACATGCCTACTGACACTGCCCTACTTCAATATGTTGACGATCTGTTGATAACAGCACGAACCGAACGTGACTGTGAACGCGCATCACTGACAGTCTTATATTTTCTGGCCGAAAAGGGGCATAAAGTGTCCCCTTCGAAGCTACAATTCTGTGCCCAGCAAGTGGTATACCTTGGACACTTGCTGTACAAGAGGGGTAGACAGTTGACACCTGATCGTATTCAGTTAATTGCACATCTGCCACAACCCAAGACAAAAAAGGAAGTACGGGCCTTTATTGGCCTCACTTCTTACTGCAGACAATGGATTCCTCAGTATGCATATCTAGCCAAGCCACTCATACACTTGACAACACAGGAGGCAGCGACTTCGACTGTCCTCCCTTGGACTCAGGAACATACACAGGCTTTTGACGAATTGAAGAAAGCTTTATGTCAAGCACCTGTTCTAGCAACACCATGTTACAGCAAACCTTTTACACTTTTTGTTACTGAACGCGATGGCACAGCATTATCTGTTCTCACACAAGATCAAGCAGGAAAACACAAGCCTTGCGCTTATTTCTCTAGTACATTGGATCCAGTAGCCCAGGCTTTGCCTGCGTGCCTAAAATCAGTTGCAGCAACAGCTCTAGCTATCAGACAAAGCGACTCAATAGTGTTAGGACATCCTCTGACAGTACAAGTTCCACACTCCGTGGAAGTTCTCCTAAACCGAACCCAGACTCAGCACTTGACCATAGCACGCCTGACAGGATATGAACTGACACTGTTCCAACCACACATAGAAATCAGACGTTGCAATATACTCAACCCTGCCACACTGTTACCCTCGATTACAGCAGATCCAACACCACATGACTGTGTGGAAGTCATTAATACCGTGACAAAACCCAGACAAGACTTGACAGACATTGCATTGCCCGACCCAGACCTGACACTATATGTAGATGGTTCATGTATGAGAACAAGTACAGGAGAGTTAGTAGCCGCATATGCAGTGACCACTGAAACTGAAGTCATAGAAACACATTGTATTGACACACTGTCTGCTCAAGCAGCAGAGCTCATCGCTCTGACCCAAGCCTGCATACTAGCCAAAAACAAGAAAGTAAACATATACACAGACTCACAGTACGCATTCGGAGTCGTTCACGACTTCGGTGTTCTCTGGCAAGAAAGAGGTTTTTTAACTTCCCACGGTGCCAAGATACAACACGGTCCCCTCATTCAAGCCCTGTTAGAAGCAATACATTTGCCTACAGCCATAGCCATCATGAAGTGCAAAGCACATACTAAAGTCACCGACATCATTTCCCAGGGTAACGACCTGGCAGACCGAACAGCCAAACTCACAGCTCAGACTCAAAACGACATTCCAACTGACACAACGACAAAGACTGAAGTAACACCAACACATTGCATGACAGTTAAGGATCCCACACTAGATGTACTCGACATACAGACACATGCAACCCCAGATGAAATCAAGAAATGGACTGAACAAGGAGGGATCCAGACAGATCAGGGATGGATGACGAAGGGAAGAGCCACATGGTTCCTCCCCGACTCTATGGTTCAAGTTATCATCAATACAGCACATAGTCCAGCACATTTAGGAGAGAAAGCCATGTTAGACAGCATTCAGAATCTTTGGTTCAATAAACATTTACGTGCAGCAGCGAAACAGAAAGTGCGTACCTGCATGATCTGTTGTCAGTTCAATCCAGGCAAAGGCATTCACGTGGAACAAGGTGGATTTCATCCTCCTGACCATCCTTTTGAAGTCCTCCAGATGGATTATATCCAGATGGACAGATGCCGGGGATTCAAGTATGTCCTCGTAGTTGTATGTGCCCTTTCCCGATGGACAGAAGCATATCCAGTCCCAGATTACACTGCTGTAACCACTGCCAAACAGCTGGTCCGTGAATTTTTCCCGCGATACGGCTTGCCCCGTGTCGTGTACTCTGATAATGGTCAGCCATTCTCGTCCGAGCTCATGAAACAGGTATCACTCCTTTTAGGATACCAGTGGAAATTCCACTGCGTACGACACCCCGAAGCCGCCGGTCTCATTGAGAGACATAATCAAACCCTGAAAACACGGTTAGCGAAGGTCTGTGCAGAAAAAGGAGTAGATTGGATGGTAGCTTTGCCGGTTGCCCTCTTTTACATGCGAATGGTAGCCCATTCCAGGACCGGATTGTCCCCGTATGAAGTTGTCTTTGGACGTCCCCCAAATATGTGGGGTACGCCTATGCCCCGAAAAATCACAGATGTTGAAAGTACTATGCTGACAGATTACTTGGCTTCCTTGATGTCTGCACTACTATCTTGTCGTTCACAGGTCGTGGCTGCCTTCCCGGACAATACCCAGGTGAAACCGCATGAAATCGTTCCAGGAGACCTGGTATTGGTCCGCAACTTTGACCGATCAAGCCCTCTAGAGCCCAGGTGGAAGGAGCCCAAATTGGTGTTGATGACGACGAGGACTGCAGTGAAGATCGAAGGCCGGAAGGGGTGGTTACACTCCAGCCACGTTAAAAGATTTTATGGACTGTGTCCAAAGACTTTTCCCAAGGACTGCCCCGCTAC
Organism: Lissotriton vulgaris; assembly: GCF_964263255.1. NCBI lineage: Eukaryota > Metazoa > Chordata > Amphibia > Caudata > Salamandridae > Lissotriton > Lissotriton vulgaris. Next base: position 386,776,041 of record NC_141697.1, read on the forward strand.
AGACTCTAAACTCCCCCTGTTAGAGAAAACTCCACAACAGGAGTATCGAGCCAAGTTGAGGTCTAGTAAGTCAGACAGCGTTTAATTGTTTAAGTCCCCCTCGGGTGAAGCGGTTAGACAGGTTTCTGACATGTATAAGATAGACCCAAGTAGTCAGAGAGATAGGCGAATCAAAAATAGAGAAAAACATTGCAAAAATCTGCACAGCAGATGCGTCATTACTTTAATTTTTATGTTTCTTGTGAGTCTTACGATCATATGCATAAGTCTAATGCTACATGTTTTCTTTCCTCTTGGTTCACATGTACATGTTTCCTCTAATGACACTGTAGAGCACACTTTCAGTGACCTGCCCCCTCACGAGCTGTCCTATCGATTAGCAATGCGCAACAATACTTTTATCCGTATGTTACACCATTCTCACCAGACCAGCAATGCCACCAATTGCTGGGTATGTGGCCGACTCCCTCCCTATCAGAAATACAAGGGAGCTCTGCCCCTCTTTCCTTATCCGTTTACACATAATGGTTCGTGTGGTGCATGGTTTACTTTAATGTCCTCCCTAGACAGTAAGTCCACGGTTTCCCAAGGCAATTGGATATGGGGGAACCTTAATACAGTTATGAATAAAATATGTTTCCCAGACAAGGAAGGTCTTCCCCAAAGGACAGGGACCGATCTAGAAAATGAAGTGTATGGATTAGGTAATTTTACACTTAACCTCATGATTCTGAACGTTCAATCCGAGACTAATTCGGACTTGCCGTTTATTACCGTTTTACCAGTAAAAGGCGAATTATGCGTCAGAAAGAATAGTTCAATACATCTAGGACACAGTGATTGTAATACTGTGGTCGAATTCAGTGATAAAGGAAAGTCTACTTTAAAAGCCACCCGCCATTCTTATTTTATATGTGGTCAGACAGCTTATGTACGTCTGCCATTAGATTGGGATGGAACGTGTTATATTGCGTTCCTATTGCCACCTGTTTTTCTAGCCCCACCTGATTATCATCGAAATCCACATTTTGTGCATGTAAGACATAGAAGGGAGATCAAGACCCCGATTGTCGACCAGACTGAAACAACATGGGAGCAATATACAGATTTCAATAAAGGATTCTTTTTCTTTGTGGGTCCTGTACAAAACAGTAAGCTGATACGCAAATTAACCAGAACTTTGGAAGCAGTAGTGAATGAGACTACTTCTGCTTTAGGTAACCTGACTGAAGAGCAGTCTGCTAGGAGACTTGTTGTTCTTCAAAACCGCCTTATCCTTGACGTCATCCTGGCCGATAGGGGCGGGGCTTGTAGAGTCATCAGATCCAGTTGTTGCATTTTTATTCCTAATAACGCGCCGTCAGTATATAAAGCAATAACAAGGCTTCATGAGATAGCTCACTTGATACACCAGAATCCTGGCACCTGGAATTGGTCCGGTTGGCTTTGGAGTGTGATATCCGCCTGGGGATGGAAATTACTGTCGTTCCTAGGAATAATACTGCTCATAGTATTCAGTTGTTGTCTCTGTCTGCAATGTGGGCCAGCGATTTGCGGCTTGTGCGCCACAGCTTGTATTCCCCGTCCAAGTTCACGTTCCCGTTCCCGAATGAAAAAAGATGAACAAATGATGCTATATGAACAGATAGATAGTCTCATGAAGATAGACATATCCTAAAGGGTGTAGTAGGGGCCAAGGAGGGAATGAGGAAATAGAAATTTTTAGGTAATCAATGTGTCCCCCACTCGCACCCTATCCATGCACCCATGTTCCATGTATGTCGTGTAATTTCTTTTCCGTGCATGCCACAAAGACGCATATGCATTTGCGTCCAACCTTAACATGTCAGTTATCCAGTCCTCCATGAAAACCACGTTAATTTGGCTTTTAGGCCTATGGTGCCAACGTCTTTACATGGTGCACTTTTAATGAAAAGCACACGTTTTCCACGTTTTTCTGGCTCAGTCGAGCCAGGCCCTTAATTGAGACTCCGAGTCTCTTCTGTCTCTGAAAACTACAGTTTAGGTATGCATCCCTGACCTCTGTCTTACTTCCTGCCCAGCGAAGCGGTGCCCGGCTCGGCCTGGACTGTCTGCCAAAACAGTATTTTGCCTACAGTTATCTGCTCAGCCTCCTCGAAAACACATTCCAGTCTAGTGAAATAGGTAAACATATTCCTGGCTGCAGAGCAAAGGGCCCGGCTTTCCTGTCCTCCTTGCAAGTGATTTACAGAACCCGTTACCATGGTAGGCCCATGGCCCCCGCATTGCACCAAGACACGTATGCACGCACTAGCGTTCAGTATTGAACGGCCTCTGCCCGAGAGACCTTTTACTTCAGACAATACATCCTCCAAACATAAGATACCAGATATGCTATAGGTACAGGTCGTTCTGACATCCCAGACACCAGACTCTTCTACTAGAGCTAAAGTCAAGCCCCCCAGCTTTCCCCAGCTACACGTCATGCTCAGTTGCGCGTGCACCCAAGCCAAAGGTTTCTGCTGATCCTGCAGAATTTTCTATATGCATCCACCCACCTATGACATTTCTGTGACGTTTCCAGTACACACCTCTGTGTACGCCCATGTACACGCCTTCTTTTTACGCCCATGTGTTCTTATCTCTCTCTCTTTCCACTTGTTACGCCTACTGTATTCATTTCAATTATACTGTTTTACTATATATAATGTGTGATACTAATAAAATGTTGAATGTCCCTTCCTGAACCTTAGTGGCGATGGAACTCGATGTCCTGGCTCTCGAGAACCATAATTAAAGCCCGTATGACTCAGATACCACGGACTCTGCCTCTCATTTATTGAGCTATCCTTTATTGTCATTTAATGCATAGAAAAATAGTCCGGTAATTTTATTTACCACAAGGGAAGTAGATCTGCGATCTAAAGGAATATCGTTAGAGGGTGAAAGAGATTGAAGATAGGAGATCAAGACCGGATGAAGAGAAGTATATTGCGCACGGGCAGAAGCCGGTAAAGAAAAAATAGATTGAAGATCATGAAAAGAGAGAGGCGTATTCTGATAGAGTAACTGGGAGATCCAGCAAATTCCTCGAGAATGCCAAGATTTCCAATAAATAGTGCGATTACGTATTTTAAGAAGAGAGTTATTCCAAATTGGTTGCTCGTGAGTGGAAATGTGGGAAGGAAAAGAGGAAGTTAAGTAAGGAGAAAGAAGAGTGCGAGAATATGAAAGAATAGGTGTGCGAAGACGGATTAAAGAAGATGTAAAGGACAGAAATTCACGAAAGGTGAACGGAGAAATGAAGGAGGATTCCATGCTTAGCCAGACAGGGGGGTAGTAAGGCAGAGTAGATGAAAACCAGCGAGTCGATTGTTTCATAGAAAAAGCATGATGGTATTGCTTGAAATCAGGAAAACGTACTCCAGATTAAGCTTTATCCTTCCGCAAGGTAGCAAGAGCTATTCGAGGGCGCTTGCCATTCCATAAGAATTTTAATAATAAAGAGTCAGTTTTCTTAAAGAAAGAAAGAGGGATGTGTAAAGGAAGCATGGAAAGAGTATAAAGAAGCAAGGGAGATAACATCATCTTTATAGAGTTGAGACGACCCCACCAGGACAAAAAGAGCGGATGCCATCGAGTGATAGTTGTGTCAATTTTCTTGAAAATATATTCAAAATTTAATTTGAGAGTATCAGATAATGAAGGGGCGAACCAAACCCCTAGGTATTTGATTTTAGGTGGTTGCCATGAAAAACCTGTAGAGGAGAAGAAATGCTTCTGACAGAAAGGATTCAAAGGTAAGACCTCACACTTGTCGGCGTTTAAGCGGGAACCGGAAACTGCAGAGAAGGAAGAGACCTGTTTAAGAAAAGAGGGAATAGAGGTGGAAGGGTCGTAACAATAAAAGAGAATATCGTCGGCGTAAACTGAAAGTTTGACTTGTTGGGAACCAAAGTGAAAACTAGAAATAGAATCATCTAAACGAATTTTAGTAAGAAAGGGTTCTAAAGCCAAAACAAAAAGTAAGGGTGATAAAGGGCAACCTTGTCGGACTCCTCTGTGTAAGGAAAAATAATCCGAGTAAAGATATGATGGAAATGAATTTAGAAGGAATACCAATCCAACGTAAGGCATGAAACATGAAATCCCACCCAATCCTGTCAAAAGCCTTCTCTGCGTCTAGGGAAATAGCAGCAAAGGGGAGAGGCAAGGAAGAAGATTTGCTAAGAATGTTAAGAAAAACTCGGGAATTATCAGAGGAGAGACGTCCTTTTACGAAACCGGATTGCTCTGGGCCAATAAGGTCTGGTAGGAGGGGATCCATGGGAAGGGCTAAAATTTTTGCTCGAATTTTGTAGTCAGTATTGACTAAAGATATTGGCCTATAATTTTTGCACAAGGAGTGATCTTTATCTTCTTTTGGAATTAAACAAATTAAGGCTTGCGGGAAAGAGCCACTAGATAAACCGGCAGCGGAGAAGGATTGGAATAAAAGTAAAAGTTTAGGAAGGAGGAGAGAGGCAAAGTGACTATAGAATTCAATAGTAAACCCATAGGGACCTGGGGATTTGCCATGGCAAAGTTTAAATACAGCGTGAGAGATTTCAGAAAGTGAAATGTCTTGTTCTAAAGCGTGAAAATTAACATGTGAAACTGATGGAGGTGGAAGAGATTGAAAATAAGAGAGGAGATCATCAGACATAGGAACTTGTTCTGGAGTATAAAGAGTATTATAAAATTTGGCAAATTCAGTAAGAATTTCTTTGTCTTTATATGTAGATGCTCCAGAAGAAGATTTGATGGATTGAATTTTTGTGCGTTCTTTACGAATCTTCAAATAATTGGACAGAAGTTTTCCCATTTTATTCTTACCCCCATAATATCTAGAATTACATTTTAGTAAAGTATTTGAAGCGGCGTCTGTAGTGTATTTGTTAAAAGAGATTTTAGCGTCAATAAGAGCTTTAAGGGAGGAATCAGATTTAGAAGCAAAATGTGCAAGTTCAAGAGCTTTAATGTCAGCCAAAATCTTCTCTGACTTGGCCTCTCGATGTTTTTTGCGGTGGGAAACAAAGTTAATAATAAAACCCCTAGAGGCTGCTTTAAATGAATCCCAAACCATAACAAAAGAGGAGTCAGGGGTTTGGTTTAGAAGAAAAAATTCTTTGGCAAAGGCAGTGAATTCAGTACAAAAAGAGGGTTCTAAAAGTAAAGCATTGTTAAACCGCCATCTGCCAGAATGGGGAGAAAAAGGGAGTAAGTCAAGGTCTACAAAAACTGGGGCATGATCAGACAGTAAGATGGAGCCAATCTCAGAACGTATGGCATGTTGGGACAAGGATTTACTTAAAAATATATGACTGAGATTGGTGAGGAGGGGAGAAAAAACGATATTCTCTAAGGTCGGGATGGCATAATCTCCAAATGTCTACAAAGGCATTATTTTGAAATGAGTTCACAAACTGTGTGTGCATTCTGGAAGGAACAAAAGTGACTTTTGAATGTCGGTCGAGAAAGGGATCAATAACCTGATTACAATCTCCTCCGAGAAGGATGTAATCTTCAGAGAGAGAAGACAACTTGGAAGAGATAGCAGGCCAGAAGGATCTGTCTATCCTAGTGGGGGCATAAACATTAAATAGAGTAAGTGGGATGTTATCAATAAGCAAGTGAACAATAAGCCAACAACCATCAGTATCACATTCATGAGTAATCGAGGAAACATTTAACTTTTTATGTAACAAAAGTACAACACCATTTTTCCTAGACGACGTAGGAGAACATAGAACATTACCCACCCAGGAACGTTTAAGTTTCAAAGCCTCTGGTTCAGCAAGATGAGTCTCTTGAAGGAGGGCAACATCAGTTTTTAATCTCGCTAAATGTGACAGAACCCTCTGCCTCTTAATGGGATTGTTTAATCCCTTAACGTTCCATGTTGTTACACGGAACAAAACAACCTAGAAAAACAGTTGAGCGTAACATGCTCTGTAATGCATAAGAAATACAATGGAGAGAGAGGAAGAAGAAAGAATAGGAGAAAAGAATAGAGAAGGAGGCGAATAGAAGAGAAGCAAAAGAGAGAAGAAAGAAATAAATTAGTGCAAATGGAAGAATGTATCGAGAAAGGGAAAAAAGAAGAAGGGAGAGACCATGAAAAGTATGAGAGAGTGTAAGAGTGAGGAAGAGAGAAAAAGAACAGATACAAAAATACACAAAAAGACAATACAAGTCCAAAACGAACGACTGAAAGACATACTTACGAAACGAAAATCCTGAACAGGGATGGGGGTGGTGGTGGCGGGAGACGACGACGAAAACCAGAACCGGCATCAGACCTCTAATACCATAAATCCAATGGGTAAGATAAGGAGACAGTAGGAGAGGTCAGGATAAAGATGAGAGGGAACATATCTGAAGAAAGGAGAAAAAACATTAGGAAAAAATACAAGGGTTGATAGCATAAGACAGTCAATGCAACAGAAACAGCAGGGAAAACAACCATGCAACGACAATCAAGATAACAGAAATGCAATGCAACAGGAACAGTAAGGCAATGAAGAACAAAGTCACTCATCCAGGCTTGGAGGTATCCATAACATCAGGACTCTGTTGACGTAGGAAAGCTTGCAAGGCCTCAGGATCCTCGTAGGTGATTGTTTTGTCCTTATAGGTGACCTTGAAAAGACATGGATGTAGGAGGCCATACCTGGCACCAAGGTTTCTTAACTGCGGCCGTAAGTCCAAAATTTTTTTCGTCCGATCTGCAGTAACCTTGGCGACATCTTGGGAGAGATAAAGGCGATGACCTTCCCAGATAATCTTTTTTTTGAGCTTGGTGGCTGAAAGGACCTAAAGTAAGTCAGTATACTGCAGAAATAGCATAATCACGCCTCTAGGCCTGGAGGCAACCCTAGGACCGAGACGATGAGCTCGCTAGATGTTGATGGAAGATAAGGCCGGATTGTCAAGAATTTTTGCAAGAAACGATTGGAAGAAGACGGTAGGATTGGACCCTTCTGAAAGTTCCGGAAGACCATACAAGCGAAGGTTGTTTCTTCGATTTCGATTTTCCAAATCCTCTGTTTGACGCCGTAGGAGGAAAATTTCAGCTTCTATTGCAGGTATGCGAGAGGAAACAGAATGAAGAGAGTCCAAAGATTGCTCCAAAATGGTAACACGGGATTCCAATGATGACCATTTCTCCTGCATGGCCTGCATGTTTTTTGTGGTCGCCTCCATAAACGACTTGAAGGCTCGCAGTTCCTCCAAGATGAGGTCTACAGAGGAGGAAGCGGTATTCCCAGGAGGTGGTGGATCCTTCTTCAGACGCTTGGAAGACGTTAGGGAAGACTGAACTTTCCCTCCATTTTGAGTCTTGGGTATGGCCCCATGTATGGAGTCTGACTTTGAAGATTTGCCCTCCTCCATTTCCTGGTTAGGTGAGTCGGAGTCAGAACCAATGGGTGGCTTCGGAAAATTAGTGAGTTTGAGAGTGCGAAGCTTCCCCATATAGGGCGGTCAATGTTAAAAGTGGAGACAAAAGGGTATTGATGGGAAAGATCAGCTCCAGGTGATGACTAGAGGAAACTACAGTTCGGTATCAGACACTGTGGTAGGTAGTATAGCCCCTCAAGAATGGTAGAGCCACTCAAGCAAACCATAAGGTAAAGTACGGGAAACCGCCAAGGAATTGCCACGACGAGGAGAAAACCATTGCGGGAAATGGAGTCATAATCAGTATTGCAAAATTTCTTCAAGCAGAGAATTAACAGTCCTCCAAATAGATACAACTGCGTAGGAAAGTGAAGCACCAGAACAAGGAGCACTCCAAGGACGCGTAATAACACCAAGCAGAAGTAGAGGTGAAAGAAGCTATGGGGAGATGCGTAATAGGCAAAATGAAACCTCTGGAAACAGTCTCTGAAGAAAAGCCTCCTGACGTGACACCTCAGAGCGCAGTGATACAGGTATGTAGAGTTAGAAACATGCAAGCGCTAAAAAGGTGCCACCCAGAGTATGCAGAGAAATGAGGCTGATGGCAGAAGCAGATTTCCTCAAAGGAGCTCCCAAAACATGGTAAATGAGGTGTGAGGTAGAGGGCACTCCAAAAGTCAGTTAAACGTGATAGAAAGCTCACCAGAGAAGTGCAGCAACACAGGAATCTTCATTTTGAGGAGAGCTGGTAAGTTTGAAGCGTGTGTGAGGTAATGAGCTGGCCGCCGCTGAAATCCGCGGCCGGCGTGCAAAATGGCGGCTACAGCCGCGAGTACGAGACCACACGCAGCTCGCAAAGGAGCCCGCGAAACCGAAAACAAAACAAAAGCGGCGCTCCTCAAACTCCGGTTCGCGGGTCCGGTTTCATTGCGGTGAAAATCACGGCGTATCAACCCAAATGTAGTAAAGGATGTGGGTCGATGCCGGAGCTCCCGTTTCACGCCGCCATCTTGGCCGGCGTCCAAGGCACGCCCCCCGATTCTCAATACATTTACATGAGCAGTAGTTATGTTCAGAGCGCTTTATATGAGCGCCAGTTTCGTAAGAAATGGACACATTCATTTTTGTTAGGCACGGGAAGATTAATGCATAGATTCATCAAGGTAAAATCTGCTCGCAAAGGGGCAGATTCTCAGAATCTGCCCCTTTGCGATCGGTATTTTTGCATTTGGGATGCATCATCCCATGTTTGGTTGGGGCTTCAGATACACAAGTAAATGTAAACATGCAGTGGGCACCCTTTTTATTGCGGCTAAAACACCAATAAAAAAGTTTCCTTAAACCGGATTGAAATAAATCACCCCTGGTCACATTTGGTACCGGACTGCGTGCATAAAATGTTCATATGTTGACTGCAGTGTCCCAGGACAGCAAGTACACCTCAGAAAGAGCAAATTGGTGCTGGGTACCACCCAGGAGTAGCAGTGGGCCCTCCAGTACACCCACCCGAGCCTCACCATAATTTTAGGTTTTCATCCTTAGACTCTGTGGTATTCTATGCTTATGTCATGCCTGTGGTTCTTAGAACCTGTGAGGTCATGTTAGAATGCGGGATCTAAGATAGCGGTTTCTGAAGGGTGTGGTTCGTTTTCCTTGCTGTTCCCTGCTGTGGATGTTAAGCTGTTCTTAATCCTGAATAAAGCCTACTTGAAACTACTCTCCTCGTGGACCTACTTACTACAGACTCCCATGTATAAGATTTCATGAGCCCGGGAGTCATTTTCTCAGTTCTCAGTTCCTAGCACTTTCGTTGCTGAGGCTTTTAGTATTGTTTCTCTCTCGACCAGTGATCTTGGTTTACACGTTCTGTGATTGCTTTTCAGCTACTGTAAATGCAGACGAGACCAAAATTGTGACCAGTTGAACATTTACTGGCAGCAATAGTATTAATAGTGAATCATTGCAAATACTGTCCTTGAATGGTGGTATTGTCATAAATTGTTTTAATACCAGTTGCACTATGTTGCACTATGTTTTCACCTTATAAATAATTCTTTACATTTGTGGTGACACTTAGTCAAAGTCAGTAGGTGCAACTTGTATTAACTGTACCCACAATATTGTGTAAGGCACAAGGCACATTTACAGGTCAACCAATCTGTGTTTCTTTAGTGTGTGTACCCTGTTAGTTGTAAAGCCCTATAAGAGGCATCACCATTGGCATTTTCACCGACCATTCTGTATATATTTGCAAATGTATATGCCGTATCTAGTAATCAGTGTAATAAAATACCTTTCTTTTCATAAGAAAAAACACTGGCTGGACTGCAGTTTATAATGATCTTTGTTGCATTGCTGAGTGAAGGGGGCTTTAGCCAACAGCATCCCCAATAAGTAAGCCTTGGACTGCTTGGCTTTGCTACCCTGAGAGTCAAGTGCTTAACACGAGTACTTGGATTCCAGGTAGAGGCTCCATATTAAGGAGGCCTCAGCACATCAGTGGCGAAAGACCCTACTCGTTACAATTGATGCTCAGTACCTCTTACATGTCCTAGGACCCTTTCAACCGGATACCCAAACAAGCTGTTTTTCAGTGGTTATCCAGTTCAATTTGGTTCATACTGTGGCGAGATGTTCATGTTTTGTAGGTCTGAATCTGAGTCGTATAACTCTGTTTTAGACAGTTGACGCTGGCACATGGGTTTTGGGAGGCATTTAGGTGAACTGTAGAGAAGTAAAATAGTTATGGCTAAAATGTTTTTGCTGCTCTCTGTAGGTTCACCTTGTTGGGGACCACCCAGGAGTAGCAGTGGGCTCTCCACTACACCCACAGGAGCCTCACCATAATTTTAAGATGATATCCTAAGTCTTTGATGTTTACTAATTCATGACCTTGGTAGACATTTTCTCAGTCCAAACACATTTGGAGCTAGACATTTTAGTATTATTGCTCCCTCGAGCTGTGACCACGACTTGCGTTGTTACGGACGCGTCGTAACAGCACCGCGTTGAAACATCCGCGTTGTAACGGATGTTTCCCATTCTGGGATTGTTTTTGGGAGATATTTAGGTAAACAGTGAGGCAGTAAAATAGTTTTGTCTAAAATATTTCAGCTGCTGTCCGTATGCTTCTCCTCTGCACACGGTCATGGAATTGTGAAGTATGCTTGTGCTTTCAGCCTGTGTTCCATCTGTAGTGTGTTTAATCCTGCCTTACTCTGCTCTGTTGCTCACCCACTCATCAGCCAGCCCAGCTCATCCTCACCCCAGGATGGCTTTCTCTGCAGGTAGCCAATAGAAAAACATAAAGTTGGGGTGTGATGAGGCTAACGGCTGGGTCTGAATGAGGGTGCTGGTAAAGCATAAACTTAACATCAATCCGCATCCGAGCCACAGTGGGACTTGGGACCTGGTATTGGAATTTAGAACCAGAAGATAGGACCTAAAGTTGGAACTAGAACAGTTGCAAGAGATGCTTGCAAGTTGAAGCCCAGTTATTGAGCGTTACATGGGTTGAGAGGGCAGAAATCTGTGAAGATTACAACCTGGTGGTATATTCTACAAAACAGAGTTGAGTAAAGTGAAAAGAGGTGGGTCTACCTATTTGTAAAGAAGGTGGGGTGGCATATGCCTCCTTCTAATCAAGCTCAATGAAGCCTCACTATTAATTGGATTAAAAACAATATTCACACGTCTTAGTGGCTGAGTGAATTTTTTTCTTACATTGCTCAGATATGTTTCAAATTAGAATTATTAATTTTACATTTCCTTGGTGACTTCACTAAGCTGTATGTTGTTGGAAATACTTTTTAATTGGACTCCACCTGAAATCTTCTAAATAGTTTACTCATTGGGGAAATGTTTTCCCCTCCTTGGGAGGATTATCCGTCCATCTGAAATTAGGACTAGGAAGCCCATATCAATTGCCATCTCTCTCCGACTTTCAATTTGCAACATATTATTGAATACTAAAACATATGTGGTGTACTGATGTAGTAAGAAATTCCCTTAATTTGAGAAAAAAGCTTTTTACAGGTCTTGCAGAAAAAAAGCTCCTCTAAAAACAAAATTGCAGGGATAGATACCCTAGTCTATTAAAAACTATTTTAAAAGGACTTAAGTCATATACATTGGCTCAACAAATATTATTCTGTCAAATAGGAAAATGGCAGTACATTCACAGCCTAAAATATCCTGAGAATCCTCAGGGATTGATTCCGTTTCTCTTTTAAATTTGATGGTGCATAGCATGTCTAATTCTGACCACACTTTGAATACAGTTACTTACATTTTGAAGGTCTAAACAGTTTTGTCGTCATCTTGGAATAAACGACATACATTAACAGTATTCCAATTATCTATCCATCTATCCAGGTAGATGTCAACTCAAACTGGACTAGATAGTCTGACTAGAAATGGTACCAGTAACGGTCAAGATAACTCTTTTCAACATGGCACCAAATTGGATATATTAGACAAACAAATATATTTCTCGGAGAGTTTTAAGTATACTAAGTAGTGGGTATGATTGTACCTACTCGCTTCTTCAACTCTTTTGGTGACCCTGGTAATAAGCATAAGGGCGATGTAAATTATCCACAGTGATTATTTCAGAGGCATCGATTAATGCAGCATTTTAATTAAACATCCAGCAAATTGCCTTAGGAAGAAAAAAACGCCTAGCTAAAATAGATGTGTTACTCAAATGTTCAAAGAAAACTGATTGTCGTAACATAGCCTATAGTAACTGACTCATCAATACAGTTATGTAAGATTCATTCAGAAAATGGAAAACTACCCATTCCTGAGGATACCCTACATCCTATATCATCTGTTCAGTCTGATGTGTTACATTCTCGAATTAAAATTAATTCTGGCCTATTTTTATAAATGACTCTAAATTACAGAATAATAATAAGGGTTGGTTGCACATTGTAGTGGTCCAAATTGTGTGCTTAAATATGCTTATGTGTATTAGGGTGCCCACCCTACTATTAATAAATAGTAAGGATCTTTTAAATGTAGCTCTCCTTAATAATGATAGGGCTCATGAGTTCCCATTTTTAGCAAGGTAGTTGGTAATTTGCAAATATGGATGAAGACTAAAAGAACAACTTGGGAATGGTATCCAGTAGTTTTAAACTCTATATTCAATGTAGGCTTTCTGAACATAAATATGTAGAGGGAATTGCGGAAATGGAATTGGAAATGGAATTGGAAGTGCTGAGTTCTAAATACTGACGTAGGAAAAAAGATTATAGAAAGTATTAAACCTATAAAACAACCAAACAAACAACATTGACAATTGACAAGAAACATTCGGGCATATGCATCAACATTCGGTAATACACGTCGGTAATAGCGAAAAATACCGAATCGCTATTAAGGGCATGCAAACCGCGATGCATCAAACAAATCGGTAAAAATTACCGAATCGGTAAAAATCGCTATTAAATAGCGAAAGTACACCCGCACAAGTAGCAAATACCGAGTTAGCTAATACCGATTCGGTATTAGTGAATCCGATATTTGCGATTTTGGTAATAGCGAAAACGGGCAAATTACGCGACGCTTCGGAAGCGGGCCAATGACATCACAACCAGGAAGTAGGACAGCCACACTGCATTCTGTGTTCGGAGTTGCACTGAGGAGGAGGCAGAGCACAGGAGCTGAGGACCAAGACTGAACCTGTAGCAAGCAGGACAAGGCAAGCAGGACAAGGCAAGCAGGACAAGATGGAGAAGGAGGCCCCCCAGCAGGGAAAGGACACACACCGAAAGCGCAAAAGGAAGTTTTCTGATAAGGAGCTGGAAATCCTCATCGAGTGTGTGACCAGCAATAATGACAGACTGTTTGGCAAATTGTCCCTGAAGGTGCCAGAGGCAGAAAAACGCTAGATGTGGCTGCGCATCAAGGACAAGGTAAATGCCTGCGGAGTCACCCACCGCAGCATCGACAACCTAAAAAAACGGTGGTATGACCTAAGGGAGAGGGCCAAGGAGAAGATTGCGCAGAGGGTCAAGGATGCTGGTGGCACAGGAGGGGCCACAGCCAATGTGACGCCAAACACTGCCCTGGAGGATCTAGTGGAGTCCACCATAGAACCGGAAGCTGTTGTGGGGGTCACACGTCTGGACACCTCCGCCGCATGTACTAAGTCCCTTCCCAATCCCCCATGCCAGACCCAGTGCCCATGTAGTTTTGCCCTAAACACATACCCTCACCAATGTGTTGCACCATGGGAGTTGTAGTCCATACATGAATGGGTGCATGCCAGAGCACAGAGATGAATACAGCAGCAAAGGGCCAATTGTCAGACTGAAAATGTTATTTATTGTGAGATGCCACTGCTATTTCCACATACTATACCATGATTATAACTATGCACTGTTTCACACACAGATGCATCCCCCTATGATTCAGATGACAGTGCCCGCCTCGTCATCTCTGAGACGCCAGTGTTGTCAGAAGCTGAGTGCTCACATGGAGCTGAAGCCATGTCCTCCCCTTCACCACCACGGCGGTCGACACCTCCACCATCCCTGCGGTCCAAGACACCACCACCACCACCAACCTCGCGGTCCAAGACACCACCACCACCACCACCACCAACCTCGCGGTCCAAGACACCACCACCACCACCAGTGGGGGCCACTCCGCAGAGCCGCAGAGCTGATGTTCCCTCCCTGCCCCTGATGGAATCGGATCACAGTCAGCACCCCCAAATGTTCCACGCCAGGCTGTCGTCACTCCAACCAGCCAAACATCATCACGACAGCGCATCAGGCAGAGGGCTGTGACCCCGGCTCGTGGTGCTGCAAGACCAGTCGATCTGTCCGGAGGGTACGGAGTTGTGGAGACCCGGATGCTGCGTGTCCAGCGCCTGCAGGGGAGACACATGGGTGCCATGAAACTCTCCATGACCAAGCTGTGCAACAAACTTAGCAACATGACAGACGCTATGCGTGAGCACACCACTGCCGTAGCTGCCGGCAACAATGAAATTAAGCTGTGCCTGCAAGAGCTCACACGTGCCGTAGTGGCAGGCCAACAGAGTGAGTGGCGGCGTCACAGGCAGATCATGCTGGCAGTGACTTCAACCAACAAGGCCATCAATAAGCTATGCAACAGCACGGCTGTGCTGTCCCGCAGGTCCGTGTCCCTGCAAGTGGACCTACCGTAGGTCATTACTGTGGGGATGTGGCAAAGGCTCTTGAGAGGGTGACCACCGCAGTGGAGCAACTGCAGCCTGGGTCAGCCAGTGTCAGCATACTGGGGGCGGAAGAGGGGAGTGAGGCAGCCTCCAGTGTCAGCAGCGTCTCCCTATCGGACAACAGCGGGAGGAGGCGCAGTGGCCGCAATGCAACTGCCACAGACTCCCATCGAGTAGAATCCGAGGAGTCACAGGACAAGAGACTGGGGGTACGCGGCAAACGGAAGTGAACATGTGACAAAGTTACACTGTCCTTGGTGACGTAACCATGGCCAGACTTAAGTGCCGCACGCATCACCCGTTCTGAGGACGGACAATTAAAGTTTGACTTTAACTGCAGCAGCAGCATGTTTTTGTTTTGTTTCTCTGCACCACTCAGGTGTCCATGCCCATTAAACCCTTGCAAATCGAGACCTGTTGTCAACTCTCTCTCTTACCTGTCTCAGAAATGATTCCGTGTGATGTATGTCCGCCTCCGTTGCCCTTCAGCTGTGTTGGGCACATGCGCCTGTCGGTGTTGGTGGGGGTGGTTGCTGTGCACGTAGTTCATCCTCTCCGTCCACCTCTATGGGTATCCCCCTGCGTGTGGCGATGTTGTGCAGGATGGCACACACAGCAATGATCTGGCAGCAGGTCACTGGGTCGTACTGCAAGACACCTCCAGTCTTGTGCAGTATACGGAAGCGGCTCTTGAGGATGCCGAATGTACGCTCAACCACATTCCTTGTGCTGATGTGTGCTCTGTTGTAGCACTGCTCTTGTGGTGTCGCTGGGTTCAGGTAGGGAGTGAGTAGATATTCACGCAATGCGTATGCGCTGTCACCTGCAGGATGGGGAGAGAATGGTCATCAGCATGATTGAAAATATACATGCGGGGATGGAGTGGGTGGAGAGTACGATGATGCATCAATATGTACCTAGTAGGTGTCCCTCTCCAAATTATCCGTTGATTAGGCGCCTGTGGAGGCCACAGTGACGGAATATGTAAGCGTGGTGTGTTCTCCCGGGGAATTGGGCTACAAGGTCCGTAATGATGTACTTGGCATTGCACACCACCTGCACATTTATAGAGTGATATGACTTCCGGTTGCGGAAAATGTATTCGGTGGCTGATGGAGGACAGATGGGGACATGCGTGCAGTCAACACACCCTATGACATGGGGGAATTGTGCCACCTGGTAGAATTCCCGTTTGGTGCGGGTCAGCTGCTGGGGGGTTGTGGGGAAGGTGTTGTGGCGATTAATTAATGTCAGCATGGCCTCTAGGAACCGGTGGAAGAAGCGCGATAAAGCGCTTTGCGACACGCCTCCAGTCTCAGCTATTACCCCCTGGAAGCTTCCAGAAGCAAGCAGGTGCAGGCAGCATAGGGCCTGCACATGGGCTGGTATGGCGTTGGTCCTACGGGTCTCGTGCTGCAGTAATGGTTCCAGGTCTGCTATTAGGCGCATTATCATGGCACGGTTCAGTCTATACTTGTCGTAGACCTGTTCCTCGGTCTGCCCCAGCAAAGTGATGCGCACCCTGAAGATCCTGTCCTGGATCATCCCCCTGCGCTGGGCCTGGGCGTTGATCCTCCTCCTCCTAGCAAGCACGTACAGGGCAGCCATTTTGGTAGACATGTGGGGTTTCCCAGGGCTTTTTTGAAGGGTTACTGATTGTGAGCACCTGCAGTTGGGGGTTGTAATTTTTTTTTCTGTCCTTCCGTTTACTTTACCTCCTGATTGTGATTCCCCTTAATTTGCTCATGCTAAATAGCGATTTTGGGGTTTTTCTGTATTAGCGACTTTTCATGCATACCATTGCGATTCTTTATTACCGAATCGGTATTACCGAGGGCCGCTTTGGGGTTCGGTAATTCCGATTGTCTGTTTTGCGATTCGGTATTTTACCGCGGGGGTTATTTGCGATTCTTTATTTTTTGACGATTCATTGTTTGATGCATAGCATTTTCTGGTTTTGCGTTCGGTATCGGCCTGTTTTACCGATTCGCTGTTTTACCGGGAGGTATTTCCGTTGATGCATCTGCCAGATTGACAATTAGGCAGTGGGAATTGTTTGGCTACTTGGTTCTACACTAGCCAGCAGTAGTGTAGCCAAGAGGTAGTCTTCTGCGGAGACTTCTTTATTTGTTTAAATACAGAAATTGGAACCAAAGTATGATGTCTACACATTTAATTATTTTGGTATTATGAAATTGATGCTAACAATGTTAGGTTCTAATGCATCTACCATTTATTACTTTGCAACACCTATGTACCTGCTGGGAGACAAAATGATTAAATAATAAAAGTTACTGTTCTGATTTCAAAGAAATAATGTGAAAAAATGATCAAAATGAACTTTTCATTGTAGGTGATTTTAATTAGAAAATTACAAGTCACATCTGTAAATTATTAGAGGGTGCTGAACTACTTGCAGCAAGGGGATACCTGAGACCATTCTATGCACTGTCAAAGCTGATTCCCGAGGCAAATGCTTGTTATTTGATATAACTATCCTAGGCTGCATAATTCTAAATGGGAGAGTTCTAAATGATATTCCCTCTTCATATACTTGAATTGCTATCAAGGGCGGCTCAATAATTGACTGCGTAGCTATTTCATATTCAAGCTTTCTTCTGACATCTACTTTGTGTTTTGTTTCTAGACAAACTGTGAATGGGTTGAAGCAGCAATATGCAAAGTCCAAAATATACTTCACTAAGTGTTCTATATGGGGGAAAAAGTGCATACTGGAAAAAATAATTCTAAAGCTTCTTGGTCACATCAATGTATTCCTATATTAAATCTAAAGGTTATGGTCAAAATAAGACAATTTTCACTTCCCTGAGGAAAGATTTTGTTGTATTTGAGAATTACTTAAACACATAACCCAATTCGATTTTCAGAGGATGCACTATAACAATTGCTTGATAGAGGTAGAGCATTAATAAATTGCAGTTATTATAGTTATAAGAACGTTATTGTACTAGGGCCTTAATTAACCAAATGTGTAGACATTTTTCAAACCCTCTTCATTATAAGGACATCAAGAGCTTGAGATGTTACCTTCGAAATTTGCGATATGAGGCTAACCAGAAATATACAGATCACATCTGGTGATCTTTACCATCTTCAGCTTCCACTCACAATAATTGAGAGTTCTGGAGAATTGTAGCTATGTTCACCAGATCAAAAACCCCTCAACTAACAAATTATGGGCTAGATGTAGGTAATTTAAATTTACTGATTCGAAAATACCCAATTTTACCGATTCTGTATTTTCGAATCGGTAAATGCTATGTGGGTAATTAATTGGTAAAAAATACCGAATCGTTAAGATGCGGTATTTACCGAATCGGTAATTACCGATTGGGTATTTGCCATTCATTCCTATGGGCCTGGAGGCCCATAGGAATGAATGTCAATTACGATTCCTAAAATTGGGAAAAAGTCAAGGGTGGCAGGGAGTCACTTTGACACCCTGTTGTACCCCTGATTAGTGCTTGTGTGCACATGTGGCACACATAAGTGCCCTACGGGCATGTATGTCTGTCACATAGCACAGGTGTAAATGCACATATTTGCATTTACATAGGAATTTGTTATTTACCACCAACTAATAGTTGGTGGTAAATAACGAATCTTCTAAGCCCAGAAGCACTGTTTGAAGTGCTTCCTACATTTCATTTACTGATTCGGTAAATACTGAATCGGTAAATGATGATTCAGTAAATACCGAAAAGGTAAATACTGATTCGTTATTTACTGAATCGGTAAATATGCCCCCTACATAGGAAAAGTCTATTGCCGGTCGGTAATGGACGATTTCGGCCGTTACCGACCGGTAATAGGCCGCCTACATCTGGCCCTTAATCTCTGAAAAATAAAGGCTGGATTATCTATATTTCTATACGTATGTAATGAAGTTCTTCTAATATCAGAAAGAGTATTTATATATATATATATTCACTGCAAAAAATTAATTTGAAAGTATCGTTTTAGTTAGGTGTGATAAGAGGATGTGGTTTAAAAAAACATAGAAATTCACAAAAAAAACAAAGGTTAAAGTCATGTTATAGTTACGTGAATATGTCAATGATAACATTAACATTTTGAACTGAAAAAACACAAAAATTCACCAGGGTGCCCCATGCACTGCTTATGACCTCACATATTACATCACTCATTATGTGTTCTATGACATCATTTATGGTATCACTGATGACATCTCAAAGCTGAAAGGTGTTGAAAAAAAGTTTAAATATATGTAGATTGTTTTTTCAAATAAAACTAATTGAGAATGTTTTAATGAAAATTACTCTTACTAAATATTGAAACAGAAATACCAACTCTCAAATGGTGACTACATTAAATTCGCGCAGGTAATAGCGTATTTAAGAGCAAAACGTCCCTCTATTTATTTGGGGAGAGTAGAGATAATTGAAGCCCTTAACAATACAAATACTAGAATAGGAGCACTTTATAGGTTACTCCTAATTAATATGTTGGATGACCTGGAAAAAACAGAAACTAGCTGGGCTACAAAATTAAACAATCCTGACGTAGATATTGATAGGATATTAGAGATGAGCCAACTTTTGATTATGGCCAGTAACTTAAAAGCCCAAATATACAAAACAGTCTTCAATCTCTATTAAACACCCGCCAAGCTGTTTCTATGGGGGAAAAGGGAGAATGACATCTGCCCAAGATGCTCGAAAGGTCCCGCCACCCTGATACACATGTTTAGTAGCTGTCCCTCACTTGTGTTAATTAAGAACATGCTCTCGAATTTCTGGGAAGAGCTTTTTGGGCACAGGGTACCAGATTCTGATACACTCTTTGTCTTAGAATTCAATACTACTCTAAAATTGACAAAAACAGAGCAAAAAATACTAAATATTGAACTGTGTGAATTAATGAAATGTACATTTTTTATAATTATTGATCGTTTTCTTTCAAAGACAATGCATATGGTTTTTATATGTTGATATTCTGACTCCTCAAAAAGCCAATAGGCCCATTTTTTATATTTTGGTGTACAGCCCCTTTGACAAAGTCAGTAGCTCTGCTTTACTTAAAATTACACCACTTATATTCAGCCATGTGCACCCGCTGGAGTTTGGGTGCCAGACCGTGCGCCCAACCGCCCCGTTGCACACAAGCCATGTGCAGTGGTGGGTTGAATACACGACCAGGCCCTGCAGCCAACCCCACACCAAGCACTGCCTAAAGCTGTGCATGGTATGTAGTTAGCTTTATGTATGGTAATAAAAATAGGTACACAGACAAAATATCGAGTTTTAAATTTCGATATACAATAATATCGAAATTTAAATATCGATGGGACAAAATATCGGAGGTAAGTAATATCGACAGTCTTAATATCGATATTAGTATGATATCAGTAATATCGAAGTTTTAAATATCGATGTCAATAATATCGAAATAAATAACTTCGATGTTACTAATATCAATTTTTAAATACATTTAGTGTATATTATATTGTATTTATTATGTTTTATTATTTATTTTTAATGTAATTTAATTAAATATTGTCTTTTACTACTGTAGCGGGTTGTGGGTTTATAGGGGAATAGGGTGGGAAGTAATTTAATTATGTTAAATTAATTATTAATTAGTAGGAATTATTAATTAATTAATTGAGAATTAATTTTTAATTAATTTTAATTAATTGATTAATTGATAAATATGTTCTGTAGCGGGTTATGGGTTTATAGGGGAATAGGGTGGGAAGTAATTTAATATTAATTAATTATTAATTTATGTTTGTACATATTTTAATTCATAATTAATTGGTAATTAATGTATATTAATTAGTTAATTAATTAATATAATTTTGTACATATTTTTAATTATAAATTAGTTGGTAATTAATTAATATTAATTAGTTTATTACATTAATTATAGTAATTTTTGTATATATAATTTTTTGTTATTCTTAATTAATTGTAAAAAATAATATTAATTATTAAATTAAATTAATTACAGCTAATTTGCTAATATATTTACTTTATTGTTATTGTTCATTAATAATTAATTGGTAATTAAATAATATTAATTAATTTTGGGCAAAAGAAGTATTTTTAGGGTTCAGGGTCAGTTTTCGGTTTTTGGGTAAAGGGGTATTTTTAGGGTTCAGGGTCAGTTTTCAGTTCTTGGGTAAAGGGGTATTTTTAGGGTTCTGGGTCAGTTTTCAGTTTTTGGGTAAAGGGGTATTTTTAGGGTTCAGGGTCAGTTTTCAGTTTTTGGGTAAAGGGGTATGTTTAGGGTTCGGGGTCAGTTTTCAGTTCTTGGGTAAAGGGGTATTTTTAGGGTTCAGGGGCAGTTTTCAGTTTTTGGGTAAAGGGGTATTTTTAGGGTTCAGGGTCAGTTTTCAGTTTTTGGGTAAAGGGGTATTTTTAGGGATAAGGGTCAGTTTTCAGTTCTTGGGTAAAGGGGTATTTTTAGGGTTCAGGGTCAGTTTTCAGTTTTTGGGTAAAGGGGTATTTTTAGGGTTCAGGGTCAGTTTTCAGTTTTTGGGTAAAGGGGTATTTTTAGGGTTCAGGGTCAGTTTTGGGTTTTTGGGGTACAGGGATATTTTTAGGGTTCAGGGTCAGTTTTGGGTTTTTGGGGTACAGGCGTACAGGGTAAAAACAAAAAAAATTACATTAAATCAATTAAATAACATT
Organism: Lissotriton vulgaris; assembly: GCF_964263255.1. Taxonomy (NCBI): domain Eukaryota; kingdom Metazoa; phylum Chordata; class Amphibia; order Caudata; family Salamandridae; genus Lissotriton; species Lissotriton vulgaris. Next base: position 386,797,350 of record NC_141697.1, read on the forward strand.
AAAAAAATAAAATTACATTAAATTATTAAGTATTTTATTTATTTTAAATGTATATGTATTCGTTTTAATTTTGATTTAATATTTTTATTTAATATTTGTAAAATTATATGTATTTTAAAATTATTTTTACATTATTCTTAATACATTTAAAAAACGATATTTTTAATTCCGATATTTTTGTACTACGATATTATTTTTTCGATATTTTTGTACTTACCTTTATGAAGATGTGATTCCGATATTTTTGATGTCGATATTTTTGTGCCGATATTTTTGTATTTCGATATTCTGTCTGTCGATATTATGTCAGACATTCGGCAATATAGTTCGGAATTGAATTTTTTTCTTAATTTACATGAAAACAATTTTTAAAACCTTAGAAATTCTCTAAATAAATTAAAAGTTAAAGTAATGTTTTCGTTAGGTGTAAATGTCAGTGACAATGTAATGTTTTAAACAAAAACAAAAAACTGTAATTCACCAGTTATAGTTAGTTCAAGTAACTACAACTCATGCCCTAAAGTATATAAAACTCATGCCCTTGCCATACACTGCTTATGACCTCACATATTACAAAGCAAACACAAGGAGATGATGGACGGAGTGCTGAAACTTTTTAAACACTCACCCCCAATCACAGAGCTGGGTTGAATCCATCATCGTTCTTTAGCTCACTTTGCCACCCCAGTTCAGACACAACTACATGCAAATTGATCTTGACCCTGTGCCTCATGGGAACATTCCATCCTGAACTGCCAAGCCATATCTTCTCTGGGCCAGAAACAAGCATCCTTGGACCGGTTTCGGGGTAACACCACTCAAGCTATACTGGCTGATAAGGGGTGAAACCCCGAAACCAATCCTAGGATGCTTGTTTCCGGTCCACGGAGGACATGGCCTGGCAGTTCGGGCTGGACTGTTCCCATTGGGCGCAGGGTCAAGACTGATTTGCATATGGCTGGGCCCAAACTGGAATGGCACGGTGAGCAAAGAAACAATGGATTGAGGCCCAGATCTTTGTACTGGGGTGAATTTATGACATTGTTCTGCATTCTGTCTATCAATTGTTCTTTTTTCATTGGTCACCCGAGTGGAACGGGTGAGCCCAGATGTGGGTCCTGTGCTCTCCATGCCACTGGACTCAAGCCTTCATGGCTGATGAGGGGTAAAACCCCGAAACCGGTCTTAGGATGCTTGTTTCCAGTCCAGGGAGGACCTGGCCTGGCAGTTTGGACTGCACTGTTCCCATTGGGCACTGAGTCAAGGCTGATTTGCATATGGCTGGGTCGAAACTGGAATGGCATGGTGAGCAAAAAAACAAGGGTTTAGGCCCAGGTCTCTGTACCGGGGTGAATGTATGACATTGTTCTGCATTCTGTCCATCAATTGTTCTTCTCACATATTACAACACTCATTACATGTTCAGTGCCATCATTGATAGTGTTACTGATGTCAATTAAACTGATATCATTGATGACAACAAAGTGCATGGAGGGGACATGAGTTATAATTACTTTAGGGGAGGAGTTATAGTTATTGCTTGAGATTACTATAATTGGTGAATTCCAATGTTTTTTTTTCAGTTTAAAACATTACGCTGTCACTGAAATGTTTCTCTAACTACAATGTTACCTTATCATTTGTATTTTTCAGTGAATTTTGAATGTTTTCTGCATACACCCTCACAGAATGCCTGTTTTTTGCCAAGAACAAAAAACAAGATACAGAACAAACCTGGCTCAGTTATATCTGTTTTGGCGGCTTTGTTGCAGACAAGCTCCCCATTTCATGTTCTCGGTATACCTGCAGCCAGTACACCATCAGACAGCAGACGTAGAAGTGTAAAAATGAAAAAACAAGACAGCAAGCCTTTTCCATCTGTGCACCCAGGATATGGCACAACATCCTAGTATCCATAAGGACCACCCCAACGCTGCTTCGATTTAGGGAAGAAATGGAGACTCACCACTGTAAAGAACACTAAATCACAATGCATTAACTGTCATCACATGCAACACAGCTTTCTCCTATAAATTATTGACTTTCTACTTGTCTTTGACCATGTAAAGTGTGCTGCTGCTTTTTGGCTAGTTTTGCACTTCAAGAAATACTATATGCATACCTACATACAGTGATGCGAATATTTAATTTTGATTGGTACATTATATTTAATAGAAACACATCGTTTTTGTAATGAGTTGTTCTGCATCTACTATTTTTTTAGAGTATTTTTTTATTAAGTAACAAATAGAGATTTAATGCTAATACATGCCATTTTGCAATATAATGGTGAGTCTCTGATATTCTAATAATAGTTACATGCCTGTGTATTTGTTACATGGGCATACGTTGTACTGTTTGTGATTATTTATTAAGCTTGGTATTGGTTTGTGAGGCTACTTTTGTGTTTGTATGATGGTAGACGAATTACTCTGAGCAAAATGGTGATACAATGTATAATGACATTTGTTAATGCTTGTTGTCAAACTGACTGCACAATTTTCTCTTTGTAGTTATCAGTGGGTGTGTGATCATATGATATTGGGTAAAGTTTACATCTTAGGGGAGTGTTTCTAAGTCATGGAAAGTGTGTTGCTGTGTGATATTTAGTGTTTACAGCATTTGTGTTGAATATTATCATGGTTGTTTCATATTGCACAGTGCATGTGTGATTTTGAGAAATACGGGGGGCAGATTTACAAGCCCCTTGCAACACTTTTGCACCGTGGTTGCATAATTTTCTATGACGCAGTGGCAGCATAAATAATGCGCCACATTGTGGCCAATTTACAATGTGACGCATCTAGGGAGATGCGTAACCTTGTTAAGCCCTGCGC